>NC_135273.1:22080934-23330934 GCF_051311805.1 Agelaius phoeniceus
TGAGCACCAAACAACCAACTTAGTGCTGTGTTGTTTAGATAAAAGTCACTACTGCTTTTTTCATCTCCCAACTGCTGCAATTTGTTTCTTGTATATTTTGCATCTGTTTATTAATTCTCCTGCCATCACACAGCAATTGCTGAAGCTGAGGAGTGAATATGGAGACTGTGCTAGCAGAGACTCAGGATACAATAAAAGCAATGCTTAGGTGGTTATGTTTGTTAGGAGTCTGTTTATTTGGACCTTTTCTGAGCTCATCTGGAAGGTTGTACAAACTGGTATTTAAACGTATCAGCTACCTGGAAGTCCTTTGTAGACCTAGGAATCACAAGTTGTGTCTCTGAAAACTGGGGGCTGTAGTGCTTAAAAACAGCAGCAGCTTGATGGGTCCCTGCCTTTAGTGATGGAGTCCCTGCTGCCAGGACTACTGGGCATGCTGGCAAGGCAGGAAGGTGTTTCCCCTCTTTAAGAAGAAAGTGTAAACACAGCCAAAGAGAGCCGTGAGGTGTGGTTCGCTGTTTGTCAGTGCGGAGGTGTGTGCTCCTATTGTGTGGCTGTAATGACTCTACCTGCTTCCTGCTAATTTCAGGAAGAATGGAAAGCTACCTTTTTAATTTATTATGAGAATTACCTGTGGGTCTTTAGGCTGGGCAAAGGCCATGCTTAGACATGAATACCATAAGTTTATAAAGGTACAATACAACTTGTCAATTCATCATGTCTAATCAATCTGCCTCAGAACTGGTTGATTTGAAGAGGACATACTCAGAGAGATGCGTACTTTAATTATGCATGCAGATAGTAACTTTCAGTTAAAATCTAAGATTACATAGTTGATTATATATACACATATATATCTATATATTATATATGTGATTAGAATAAGCATAATTATCAGAAGTGGTGGCTGTATGAGAGCCAACAAACAAATGTGATTGCTACTGCTTTTTTAGCTATGTTTCAGTTTTTGGGGTGACAATTGCTATGTTTAGAAAGACTACAGTGGATGTTCTCACCTATTATAATTTCTCAGAGCTAATATCCAAGCTGTGATGCACAGCACTATATGGACATTTTGATATTTGGCCCTCACCTCTGAATTATGACATTTGATTCCTGATAGATTCCATTTACTTCCAGTAGAGGAGGACTCCACTTTGCCAAAAGCAGTAAGAAGTTGCTTCATGTTCAGTACCAAAACAGGACAAGTTAACCTCTGAACTTTGAACTTTTTTCTCAAAAATGTGAAAGGTACTAATAAAGACAGATTTGATAGATAAAAATGCACAGAATATGGACTCTGGTTAATTTATTAAATATTCATAATAATGAATAAGAGAGAGCAGTCTGCTTTTCAGTCTGTTCCTCTGCATCAACTAGCCAATATATCTAACAGCAAAAGACATCTGCAAATAAAAAAGAAAACAGGCATTCTTTTTAATTGTATGTTACTGTACAAAGTGTATACAGGACAGAATCTGCTCAAAGGCTTTTCCAAGGAACAAGCACAATATAGAGTTTTTCATCTGAATAATGTGATATTAAAAAAGTAAATTTTAGTTTTATTCCCAGTAAGGAGCAAAGATGCCACAGATGTACCATATGATAGATAAAACTTTGTTTAATATTTCTAAAACAAGGAATAGGGGGAAATTTGGGAGGGCTTCTTTCCACAACTGGTACCACTGAACTGCATTTATTAAAGGTGTTTTGGTTGGCTTTGAATCAGCTAGGCCATGTTAGTCTGTTTCTCATGAACCAGCCATTAACATCTTTGCAATTAACACAGTCTGAAACTAGAGAATAGATGCTTGGTTTAAGTGAGATCAATCTCTTTGAAGTCTACATAAATTAGGCGTTCATTTTTAGAGTCTTGTCTGAGAGTACCTTGCAATAAACATTGTGGTAATTAATTAGGTGTCTTTGAGAATGAAGATATGGATGAACTCTTGACTAGTGTTGAACATAACTTAGCAAGAGTAACAGTTATGTCTAATGTGATATTTTGACTTGTATAAGATCCACATGGAATTTGGAAATCCAGTCATCCCTTAGAAATTGTTTTGCTGTTTTTTGGGAGTACAATTATTCTTCCAAATGAATCTCCCCTGCCTACATTCAAATGATAATGTCACTTAAGATGGCTCCAACGGATGCATGACAATCAATGGATTTGATTTTGTTCCGAAACACCATAGAAAGTCCAACAGAATAGGATATTTGGGATCTGTCTTACCAACTGAAGCACACACTCCAGAATGTCAATATTAACTACATAACAAATGTGTTTCTTCTAAGATGTTAAACAGTCAATGGAGGAAGCTGAGATAAGCTTTGTTATCCATCCCAGCCAGAAGGAAATGCTTCGACAAAAGGCAGGAGCAGATGACTGAATTGTAGCTGAGATAGCTGTCAAGCTCCCAAAGCTGATTTCATGTTTTTGTGTGCTAGAGTTACTGTCTTAATTATTTTACCCTCCATTTTTGTCAAGGTGCTTTCAGTTTGGCAGGTATCAATTTTTACAGTGTCCAAAATAAACTTTGTTCATGTGAATTGGGAACATCTTGGACAGTAAAGACTGAAAAACACTCATCTTTCTGAAATATTTAAGTATAGTCCTCCATGTCTTGCCACCTAAAAACTTCAAACGTTATTCTTCTTTTTCTCCCTCTCACAAAAAAAATGGCCAAAAACTTCTGATAGAAAATCTTGTTTCAGATTTATTTCTTCCCTTAGGATACTAGGTTTCATTTTTATTCAAATATGTTTTTTGTTTACCTCTGGGAGTAGAAAACAGTTATCTTTATACTGGAAGGAGTTCTTAATTGTAACTGTCCTCTGGTGGTGTTCTGCTGCAATATTGCAATAATTTTTAAGAATCTAGAATGATGGCCTAGTTGTGAAAACTTGGCAGTGACACATGGATGCTAGAAAAGCTTTGTCTTAGTCACTGAAAGATGGACAAAGCAATTTACTTTCTCTCCCTCTCCTTTTGGTATTTTTTCTTTTTAGTGTGGTAGGACTTTTTCTTCCTGTCTGTGCCATTGGCAGCTATGTGTGAAGGTAAGGGTGGAAGTGGGACCGGGTGTGGTTTCATTGTAGAGCTGTTTTGAGCCACTTAAGTCCTCTGATCTTCATCAGCATCTGTGTCAGGGTGATTCTAACAGCATTGGTCAGATGATAACATTGTAGACTTAGCTCTCTTTAGTGCTTATAAACTGATGGCTGATGGGCTTTGTTGGGCTGTTTAAGTGGAAGTTTCCCACAATCTGATACTAAACTGGAGGTTTTGAGTGAAGCTTTTATCACTCTTTCACCAGTCTCATCAAGAACTTCCCTTCCCTTGCTGGAAATGGAATTTCATGCTGTGTATTTCTAATACAAGCATTCCATCAATCAGCAATCTAGTAGAAGTTTGTGGTTCTAACTAAAGAGCATTTCACATGCTGTGAAGTGGTTTCATAGTCTGGCATCTACGTCTATCCCAGACCCTATGGAAACTGCTTGAACTGGAACTTGCCTTCGATTTACTATGCTCAATTTTTATAACTTGATATCAGACACGTTTTCACAGCTGGTTCTCAAGGCCTTTCCTGCAATTAGAGAGATTATGTGCAGGATGTGTTTGACAAGTGGGCAGTGTCCAAAGTCCATGTTCCTTGTGTGGCACTAAAATGCCACAGTAAACAAATCAGCAATGAGTACAACTGCCAACCCCAAGAAAAAGGAATACATTCTTGTTGTGCGGCACATTTGTGTTGTCAGCAAATCTCAGTTCGCTTGGCAAGGAAGCCCATGCCCATTTAAAAATGAGGGAAATGAAGTACTAAGAAGTGAATTATCTTAACAGAGCAGACTACCATTACAATCCAGTCTCCTGTGTTTGGAGTAGCATTAAACGTTATCTCCCTTTTAAAAAGAATCAAAAAACTTCAAAACCCAAATCAATTACATATGGTAGTCATTTCTTCACAAGTAGAAGCAAATGCTGTAACCCCAAGGACATTTTAGTGAACTTCCTGATTATTATTTGGACATTGAAACTAGGGAAAATGTGGGAACTTCACTGTTTGCTTTTGGGACAGCACCCCAGTGTGCAGGTGGTGAGCGTTGCCATTGTGTTGATACCATATTATACTGAATTCCTGATTAGATAAACATCCCTGCTAGTACTTTGAGACCAAGCAGTAGTAAGTACCAATTCTTAGGTCAAGTCTGGAAAGAGCAATCAAGCAAATTTTGATTCTTTGCCAAATTCAAAATTTGATAATCACTTCTTTCTTGAAGTGAGAAGTGGAGACTGAGAAGTGACAGCTGCAGTTCAGCAGTTGCCCAAGAAATTGGAACTTAGCTAAGGCATCAAAGCAAATCTAATCTGCCTTGCTCATAGACCAAGAGCAATGTTAAAAAAGTTATTTTTCATTTATCTTTGAATTGATTTCTTGGTTAAAATTTTTAAAATGTAGTGGAGGAAAAGGGTTTTCTGGCACACATGCTCATTGTATATCACACTTTTTTTGTAAAGGTGCTTGGTGTTTGTTTGTTTTGATGTTTTAAATGAAATTTTAAGAAATTACAATTATGCAGAAAGGCAAATTTTGGAAGATAATGACTGTTTATGATTTCAGCAGGGAAAATAGTAATGTATATAAGACTTATACATGACTCAATCATTACTGTTATAGGACAAGAGTATGTGTCAGTTAAAGTTCAATTTGTTAAATTTGATGTACTAGCTCAGGTACACACTTCCTAATTCAGTGAGCTGATCAGCATGTGTAATGTTAGTTGTAGTATTTTTCAGGATCATGTCACAGATTTATCACTGTGTACTCAGTTATTTTAGTTAGAAGAGGAAAGGAAAAGACATCTTTATAAAAATATTGTGGAGTTTTGCTGAGACTAGAAGACAAAGTTTTGGGAAAATTATTCTTGTCGTTAACCCCTGCCTCACATGCTAACAGGAACATCAGTGCTGCCAGCATTTTTTTTCTTCAAAAATTTTCTTTCTCCTCCTTTCAGAAGAGTAATTTTTGAGGCAACCATGACACCTCTGTCATTTTACCCACACCTCTAAATTTCTCTTTCTGTTGTCAGTCACCAGTCACTGTATCTTGATGATCATGATTGATGACAAAATATATGAGAATTGTAAAAAGGACATTGAACATTGTATCTAAAACAATCATTTCATGCTCTTAGTTTTTAAGTACAGTAAGAAGTTAGAACAGCTCCTGTTTACCTGTAGGTCTTACACTTATCTTTTGCATTTTATAGAATGATGTAGATATACCTCTGGAGATATTTGTAAATATGTATAAATATTTTTTTTAAGCATATTTAAAAGTTGTTTGCACATTTAGTCTTGGTTTGGTACTTATGATGTTTTGCCAATATTTTACTGTTTTTCAAACTTCCTTTTAAATTACTAACTTCCCATCAAAGTCCAGGACTTAAATGACAAGTAAGGAGCTGAGAGCAATAGCAAAAGGAATCTGAATCATATTTTCCTTGAAAGAGCTTAATGTAGTTGTGGAAAATAAAACATGTCAGTAAATAAAATACATATTTGGGGAAGGAGAAATGGCTTTTGGCCGTTCATGTCTTGAAAATTTTTATACAGAAGAGGAGAGAAAGCATCAAAGAAAGCATTTTTTTTTCCTGTTCATCCTAGCATGAAATGTATTATAAATTATTTTAGGAGAAAAAGAAACCAAGCTCTATGAGTCTGAGTGTTGTTCAATGGCTGTTGGTTTTGTCCATTTATATGAAGTAATTGCCTATTGAACTTAAAAAAATCAGCATATTCCAGTAGCTGCTGTGTGTGCCTGTAAAACAGCATTATTTGAGGCTGAATAAACACCACTTGCACTCCACTGCTACTATGGGTAGAATTTGGTTTCTTTACAGGTGTTTTTATGCAGTACTTCTCTTCTACGTTTGGGTTTCTTTATAGCTATGAGTGAAAAATGCTATTTTTGCTATATATGATGATTAGTTACATGAGAGTTCAGCTTATTTTTTAAGTGATAGTGGCAGAACTATGTAGGCAAATTGTTCAACATGAATATAGTCTTACCATAAAAAAAAAAAAAGTCCTGCTCTGCATAAGACTTATTTTGAGGAAGAAACTGATAGAAGCTGTACCCACAAAAGAGCTGTACCTCTTACTGATACAGGCTGTGTCTCCAGAAGGAGGCTGACTCTTGGGGTGATACTGTGCCAGCTAGGCTGGCAGACCTTTCTGTACCTGGGTCACGTATCAGGTGACCCATCAAGTTACCCACCAGTGTGCAGTAGCTTTTACATGTGGGTCCTGTGAAGACTGGTGCTGTCAAGGGGGGCACCTTCTAGATGGCACTTGTGGTCTAGGATTTTCAGAGGGCTCAGAGAGATTTACCTACTCCTTTAGGGATGAGAAGTGAAGATACTGGAGAGAAGCCAGCAGATTCCAGTAAATTGTTTTGAAGAATGCAGCTAAGTGAAGGAGTAGAGATTCATCTTTTCAATTTGGCATAGGTCTTAGAAGCATGTCTTACCACAGATTTAAAGCATGGTCTACTGTTACTCTGAAAAAACTTGAAAACCTTGTCTTTTCCACCTGTTTGACATGAACTTTGTGATCAGTCCCAGCCATAGATTCCTTGCTGTTCCTTGCAAAGGGAATGTGTTGTAGCAGGTACTTTGTTCATGGTATAATGGGTCTTGGAGCTTTCTCTGGTTTCAGTTCCTATTCTGGCTGAAATGACAGGAGTTTATGAAACTCGTGTGGTGAGGTTGGATAATAAGTTTATCTGCAAGACAATATGAAAGTGTATTCTACTTTTAATAGCACATGTGCATCCCATCTGGGTTGGGCTGGGCTACAACACTGGGGACTGAATTGTGTGCATTCCAGCCTAAAAAATGTGGGGCTGCAGTAAAATCTTATTGTTTTAGGTTCTTTACTTGTTTGCTTGGGACTGTTTGAAGAAATGCAAAAAAAAAAAACCAAAAAAACCACAAACCCAAACCAAACAAAAACAAAACAAAAAAACCCACAAAACAAAACACCAACCAAAAAAACCCCATCTTCAAAAGACCTTGCTGAGTTTCTACACCAGTCCCCTACTTTTTTTGAACCTGCAAGGTGGCATTTTATTTCATAAGGTAGTTAAATTTAAGTAATGCTAACATTACTAATGACACAAATACAGTAAAAAAAAAAAAAAAGAGAAAATATTGAGTGACTACAAAAGGTGACTCTAAGAAAAATGAATGAATCTCTTGATCTCCTGAAGCTCTTTGGCACAAAAATTTCTGACCAAGTTGTTTAATGACATTAACAGAAATGTTAGGGGGAAGGAGGTTTGGTTTAGATCACTATTTGATTTTATACAAAAAATGCAGAAATCTTTTGATGATCATTTTTTGAACACAGAATCATGGGAAATAGTTTGTTTTCCCTGAGAGCCAAGGCAATGTATTTATTTCAAGTTTTATTAAATGAGTTATAAATTTTCCTAGCAATTTACTCATAGCTCAAGAGGTTTAATTTGCATGTGTTGCCTTTTACAATATGCTTTTCGTAATGTTGCAGATGCTTCTTCCCTAGCTTCAGTAAACAACAGGCAGTTGGCCAGGTTTTTGACTGAACGTTTGCCAACTCTGAGAAATATTAGTTAACTCTCTAGCGACCACTGAATGATTTTTAGCTGACTTTATCCAAAAGAATCTGTGAGGTTTAAAAATTATAGAAAGTAAAAAAATAAGATAAAGAGCAAGTAATTTGCTGGACTAAGCACAGAAAAAGAGATTTATTTCTGCATTTTAATTATTTCAATTTTTCTTTTTCTTAAAGCTTGTGTTTAAAAATTGGTTGCTTTCAGAAATTTAATTAAAGATTGCTGATGAGGATGATGTTAATAATAAACATTTCTCCCTTCAGGTTAGTGAACATTTTTCTTCTTGTAGATGTTCAAATACAATTAGGTTTGCCCCTACTGTTTGCTTTCATTTAGAAGAGCCTGTAAGGACAGTTTTCTTCTTCAGCATAGTAATCCAGACTGTAGCAGGGGTGTTTTGCAGGTGGGATGGCAAATTGTTTCATGAGCAGTGGAGGTGAAGAAGTCTGCTTTCCAGCAGATTTAGGTTGTATTGTAGATGATGTAGTAGAGCTCAGCTCCCATCCCTGTGCCATCTATGATGCTTTCAGCTTCCTTCCAGATTTCTTTTGTGCTTTAGTGCTGTCTCTTGAGCAAGTCCTGTCATATTCTCTTCCACTCTGGAGCTACCTGCATGCTTGTTTAGCCACAGCCAGTGCAGTGGGTAGTAACCCAATCTGCATTTCTTATTCTTAGTGAGAGATCCAGTAGTGTTTCACTTTCATTCAGCCTCTCATCCTCATGGTGTTTCCAGGAATGTGAGGTGATTTCAAACTTGCTTGAAATTTGCTAATTTGTCCCAAAATTATGATTCAAAAGACACATGCAAGAATGGCTTCTCAGCCTGCTTGCATAAGGAAATGAGGCCAACCATGAGTAAGAAAGAAATGTCAAACATCTTCTTGAATGATGTGCACTTGGAAATAATTACAGGCAGTCCCATGATTAAATGCTGTCAGTGTAAGTGGGGCAACAGGACAGACTGAAGGAATGAGCTGAGTGTGAATTACCTGACTTGACACTCAGTGCTCTTGGAAAACCTGTCTCTCTGGGTCTGTGAGCACACTTGGGATAACTATTTTGAACAGATGATCATAAATGGAGCATGCTGCAACAGTCATTTGAAATGGGATTATTTTAAAGTTGGAAAATTCTGACTCTTTCGATATATATCCAGGTTACTCAAGGCTCACTTGGGGTACCTAAGCTTGCACTTTTATTGGTGTTAATTTTTGGTCCACAAATGCTCTAATGATGTGTGGCTAGCTTTGGGCTGAAATTAAATACAGTGAAGATAGCACAACATCAACCATGCCTGATCTACTGCTTTCAACCTCAGATTCATTTAATCATATTACCCCTCCCAGAGAGTTCCTTGTTTGTGCAGAAGTAGTGCACTCAATACCATAAGGACTGGAAGAACTGAAATACTCTGAGCAATAGATGATTGTTTGTACACACCCTTCTAAACTTCTTTTCAAGCTCTGAGGCAAAACATTGCCAATCTAAAGGAAAAAACCCGTGATTTTATAAGCTTAGTGTTTGAAAAGTTACCTTACATTTTCTCAAGCAAATTTAAAGTGGGGCTCAAGTGGTTCTACTGTTAGGATCCAGAGGAGTATCAGGTCATTTGTTCTGTCTTTCTTACTGGAAACATGGTGTGTGCCTAGTGTCATGTCATAAACTGATGTCTTAGTGTGTCCAGCAGGAATTATTGTGCCCTTTTACTTTGCTAACAAATAGCACCTATGACCCATTGAATTTCACTTAGACTGGATGAATCTGTTTTCCCCAACATTTCTCATTTTTTTCTTCCTTCTGTCTTTTCCCCTAAATGATACTGGGGAGGGAGGAGTGTTGCTTAGCAACCTGTTGGAAATGGTCAATACAGCATAAATATTAAACCTTTCCAGCCATAGTGGGAAAATAGTCAAGTGTTTCTCTTTTTCCTTGGGGAAATTGTGGCAAAATGGTAACTCATCCTTTCTGATAAACAGGACAAAATTGGTATACCTCAGTTTCTCTGGAACTCCTGTACATGGAGAAGGAGACTTTTTCTTCACTAGTAAATAAGAGAATGCTCGTGCAGAGCTCATGGACCATGGTGTGGTATCTTGTTAGGGGGTGTTTGTGTGTGTTGTTTGGGGCTTCTGTTGGGAGTTTCTTTAAAAATCGTGTTAGAGCCTAAAATGGTTAGTTTGGAGTTTGGCTCTAACTTACTCATACATTATCAGCAAATTGCAGTTATAAATGATTTTTCTTTTTGGTCTAAATGTTTTTCATCTGCTTTATAATTTTTAGATGGAAGGCAGTAGAAAGTACAGTGCTCCGCTACTTTTCATCCTACTGCAGAAATTATGTAAGAATTATAAAATCCATATTGTTTAATGCTTGCGCTGGAGGGAGAAAATATGTCATCACACATTGTCTGAAAAAAAATGTGTTTATTAATTTGAATGAATGTCTGATTTCAGTAAGACCTTTACATAATATTAATGAAATCGAGTCTCAGGAGAAGTAGAGAGGCTTGAAACTATAGGTAGCCACTGTGATCTGCTTAAAGTAAGCAACTGAAAGTGCACTCCTGCAGTTTGCATTTATTTAGTCAGTGACTGGTAGACTCAGTAAAGTCTGTGCTTGTGTTTACTTTGACACCAAACATTTTGTGTCCTGTAAGCTTAGGAAAGTGTGTGAATGTTAAAATACCTTGCCAAAGATCATTTATTAATCATTTAAGCACAGCAGTAGAAGCCTGGCCCCTGGCTCTGTGTCCCCATTGCCCAGCCAATGCCTCTCCATTCAGGCAGCTTCACACCATCTGGGTCTGTCTGCCCCATGGATGTCCATGGGTTGTTGATCTCAAGTGTTATTGGCTGCCAGGAGTGTTAGCTGGAAAATAATTGGAAAAAAACATGTTGATCTGGTAGCTCCAAATTTTACTGGAAGTTGTTCCTGGAATAATGTGTTTATTGAAATTATATGTGCAATCATATACCAATAATTTCATAACTAAGAAATGAGACCATTTCAGGTTTTTCAATAGTATTTTCTTGAAAAGCAGCCTGTGTGAATTTTGATTGATATGACACTTTAGAACTATAACTAAAACTGTATTTGTTACAAATGAATGACCACTGAATCAATTTCTTTAGTATATATTTCTTTAGACTTGCATCATTAATATTCAAAGGGGAATGTCTTTTACATTGTGCTGCAGTTTATACTAATGTGGGTTCATTTGCTTTCATGTTATTAAATCACTCTTTTCTATTGAAAAGATAAAATGAAGTCGCATTGTTCATGTGCTCTGTAGAACTGTAGCAATGTGCAGTTCAGTTTCTACTGCATTTCCAAAGCAATAAATACATGAATAAAAAATCAAAGGTAGTAGACAGGATTTTGCTTTGATTTCCACAGACACAGCATGCCATTGTTATAAAAGAACTCTAATAGGTAGATAAAAATTTGCTTGTATTTGCCAGCTGTTTTTAATGCAACAGCTAGTGCAGTCTGTATTATTTTTAGGATGATCAGAAGGTGCAAAACCACTTCTTTACCTAAAATTAATGTATCTATTAGAGCTAAATTGAATCTTACTGCATAAAACACTTCTAAAACTATTTGCTGTGTATAAAACTTCAAGTATTTGGCTCAGGCTGTATATTACACTGAAAATCTTATTATAACCATCAACACTTTTAAAAAGAACAAATACATGCCATTTAGAATTCTCCTCTGCTTCTATCTCACAGACATATCAATGTTTAACTGGATATACCTGACTCTTCTCTTTGAAGCAATTGAGAATTGCTCTAATAATTAGAAATTTACAACACACGTGGCTTTATGATGGCTTTGTTGACTTAAATTCTCTAATGGCTTTGCTTAAGAAAAAGTCATGGGCAGCCTGGATTCTACCTAGGAGCCCATTTACAGCATTTCTGTTTGTCTCTGTGTGTTTGTTCAGAGGAAACTTGCCAGAAAGAAATTGAGCCCTCAGTGCTGCCTCCTTAGATAACTATCAAGGTCTTGCTTTTAAACTGAAAAGTTCATTTTTTCTCTAGAATTAAGATTAGTATTTCCCTATAAACCTTACATTTGAAAATGGTTGATAGGCGGCTGTGCGGTGTCTGTACTGAAACCATGGTTTATTTTAAAAATGAAAAGGTTGCTTTGTACCTTCTCTTTTCCTTGGTGTCATTTGCAAAATATCTATAATGAAACCTAAAGAGGGGAAAAAAAAAACCTCCTTGCCACAAAAAAGACTTTAATAAATGGTTTATTTTAAAACTAGGGATTCACCTGTCTTAGTAAGAATTTGTTTGGAAAATGGCATTTTCCATAAATGCTATTTTCAAGTACAACATTACAGAGTTGGCTGATATGCTTTGCTCTTAATATTTTAATCTTGGAAAACTTAAATGTATACTTAGCATAATAAATTTCAGCAAACTCTTGAATCTAATAGCAGTGCAGTATTTTTCATGTCTCTATAAAGTATTTATATAAAGTTATCTAACTTCTCATTCTCAATTTTTATCAGTATTTTAGTCTGTAAATAGTTTGCTTACATGCCGATATTAATCAACAATGATGCTGGAAAATGTGCCACCTTTTTCAATACCTTGGTTTATTTTCATTTATGGTGTGTTTTCTGTTTCTATTTTAAATCTTGTATCTTTGCTCTCACTTGTGTAATGCAATCTCTTTAGTGCTTTGAATAAGAAATGATTGTTTGGAGACTCCATATGTACTACTTAAGGGTAAAAAGTGAAAGAAGAAAACTTAAATATGGTGGAGAAAATGATTTTGTCTCAATTTCATGTGTTTCCTACATTGATTAGTGTCAAACTGCTGTCAAGAGCTCAGTCCTCTGCAAGCACATGCTGTGTCAGGCAATGAGAGCATGCATACTTACCGTTCCTACTATTATTTTTTTAAAGGCTCTCAGTGGTTGATGAGATGATTTTCATGCTTGATGTAAAGCTGCACACATCACATAGGTTATTCTGAAACCATTATATCCAGTTCTGTAGGCAAACATTGAGGTATTCCAGTAACTTCTGGGTCTAAAGCAACAGGTGTGAAGAAGCAGCTACAGGTATATAACAGAAGCAGCTAGAAGAGTCAGAGAGCTGAACTGCTTTGGAAGTGGAGCTTCGCTCATGGAGTGAAGGAAAAGAGAGAGATGTAGGTCCTGTAAGTTCATACTTACCTACCTACCCCCCTTGCAGGGAGGTGGTGAGAACCTGATGGTCCTGCTGCTTTTACAAGTACTGTCATTTGTCACTGTCTTGACATAGACATTTCTGCTTGAGGGACACACAGAGAAAGAAGGCATTAGCATCTTTGCTGCAGGAAGAGCATTGCTGCTTTTTGCACATTGGGAAGCATAAATTTTGGTTTTGCCACTGAAAAAAACTCTTCCTTTAATTAGGCAGGCATCGCTTGAATGAGAGATCTGAGAATTGAGCTTTGGATGCTTTTTGTGGAGAATCTTTTATTGACCACTGTTTTCACTGTAATAGGTATTTATAATGAGAAATAGTAATATTGCTGAAACTTCAGGAGATAGTCTTTGTGAGTGAGGAGATCAGAGTTAAAGTAGCTTCAATAGGAAGAAGATGCTTGGGCTTGCATTTTCACTGGTAGAGCTGCAAATGAGATGCTGAATTTAAAGTTAGCTTTTAAAAGCCATATATTGAAGTGAGAAGAACGGACACTAAGAGCTTCCTTGACACCTGCTGTCAGTAGGACAACAAAATACATTCAGTAAAGTTACAGAGACAGTCTTTGGAGATGTTAACTTCCATAAATACTTCATTTCCAAAGAGATTTACAAGGGTATGGCCTAATGCACAGCCAGTTAACAACAGGTGACGTTAGATTTCTACAGATCGCAATGCTTGGAAAATTGTGGTGAGCCTAATTCTGAGCATCTATTCCAACTGTAAAGATAGTAAACTAAGTTAAAACATTAGTTTTTTTACTGAGTTTTAGGCTGAGTTACATATCTTAGACATTTCCAGCTGTAAAGCGAAGGCCAACCCTGTCTACCCCTGCTGAGGTTGTCTCATTTCATGCCTCTTTTCCAGAAACTGGGGTTTTTAAGGCTCCTCACATAGATGCTTTTGGAAAACTTTTATATTGTTTTGCAATTTTCTCAATTTATAAAGAAGACATAGTGATAAAAAGGCTGATCACAGAAAAAAGAAAATCAGTCATAAAACAAAGAAATAAAAGAACGCATACAATACCATGGGATTTTTTGCCAGGGAAGAAAATAAAAAAATGAAACTCTGGGGCAGTTAGAGGTGTTTTGTCTGAAGCTCATATTGGTCAGGTAACTAAACACAGGGGAAAAAAAATCTCTAAGAACACTCCTCCAATTGTATGCATAATTCCATGTTATGAATGCAAGCATATATGAAGTCATAGATGCTAAGGCACCTTACTTCTTCCCCTGCTTTCCAGCAATTTTGTCAGTAATATTGTTGTGCTGCTCTGATTATGACTTACAGGGCATGCAGTGGTGAGTGACCAATGTTTAAACATTCATTCAATATTAGCATGTATAAGAAATGTAGGATACTTTCATTAATTGGATGAGGGTTATATGTGTTTCATTTAAAAGCTGCAGTGATCACTAATGGAATGACCTCGAAGTCATTATCTGTTAAGAAGCAGGAGAAAAGATTGTTCTTCATGTTCAGTTGTATTTGTCATTACTTGTGAATATAATTTCCAGATAAAATATAGTTTTAGCTCTCTAACTACTCTAAGCTAAGGTTGGATGGAATAAATTCTTTCAGGTATCATTTAATTTTGTTGCACTGACTCTAAATAGCACTTTTTTTTGGCCAGCTTTATTTATAAGCTGTGGTTTTTAAATGCAGAGCACTGAATACTGTTTCTTATTTCATTTTTTACCCCTTTTGTGTCTTCTTTAAATTTTCATAGTCATTACAAAGACAGTGTAGACAGGAAGGCTGCAGATATTTCGGATACCATAGCATTACTCAGAAGTCCACCAATTGATATTACAAAGATACAGTGTGCTCTACATGCCAGGTGTTTCAGAGCACAAATCCTTTGGGATTTGTGTTTTGTCATTGGGTCACTAAGATTTTCAGTCTTATTCCCCCCTTGCCCTTACTGAGATGCAGATCTTCTTGCTCTTGGGAGACCAGACTAGTTGCTCTGATTCACATTTATTTGACTACCACTCTTGGGATTGTCTCTCAGCAATCTCAGAACTGAATGTGTACAGGAGAAAAAGTTGAAAATTTACTATTTTAGTAATAGAAGTTCTTTATTTCCTTCGGTATCAGAAAGTTTTCTTCAAACAAGGATGAGTAGCAACATTGTATGACTCAGGTAACAATGTGCATAAATAATATCGACTCCTGCTGAGAGTGACAGAAGTTGATGTGGATTTCAGGAATTTCCTGAACAGCAGTTGTATTACCTGGTATCTGGATAAAGTCTTGAGGCCTAGCAGAGTTTTCTGTTCTGATTCAATCAAGAGCATCTTTGGTTTGACTTTGATTTTTTTAAGTCATGGCCAGGGCAAGCCCTCGGGAAGCAGAGGGCACCGTGAAGGGAGCAAGCTGTTGGTCCATGATGTGCTAACAGAGAAGAGACTGCTTCTACTTCTCTTCAGTAAAACTCTCTGATTTTTCAGGATAGTAATGGTGCTCTCCAAGAGCAGAGGACTGAAATAAAGTGTATCCAAAAGCACTACTCTGTCTCTTTAGGTCAGTTTTTATCTCTCTCATATAATGTATTTGGTAGAAGTAGCAAGTACAGGAGTTTGAGAGAAAAAAAAAAAATGTCCTGGTGGTCTACTTGGATTGGCGGTGCATGTAGCTTATTTAGAAGATTTTGTACGTTGCATTGAATCAGTTGACCAGAGCAAAATGTAATAAATGTAGTCACCTAGTAAGTATTTAAAGAGGAAGAAAGAAAAATTTTCTTTTCTGAAGGAAGAGGAATTAGATGAGTGATGAGAAAGATTTTCATGTATCAAATGGTAGCACCAGGACAGATTTATTTTTAAAAAATTCCACATTTATTGTTTGGATAGGTTTTTTCATTGGGATCATAGAAAATCCAGTACAGCCTCTCTTGGGTGAGCCTTCCTTTTCTTAGTATCACACTTGTTTTCATTCTCATTTAATATCTAAATTTCCCCTTTGTCACCCTAATATCTGGGCATTTATTACTGGTAGTCACAGAAGAGGGGAGGTGGATGAAATATTTCAGGTGAGTCATCTGATCTAATTTGGAAAGGTTTCTGTGAGGAAAGAACAACTTTTGATTTATAAGGGAAGGTTGTCTGTTATAAAGATATACATGTTGGAATTTATTATCAAGAATCTGCTTTTAATTTTAGAGATTGTTTACCTAAACTACTATGTGTCAGAGCTCAGGACAAATTTCTACTTAGCATTTAATTTTAGATACTTGCCATAGTGGACAGTAAAAAATGGGTCCCCAGAATTCGTGGCATCAATATGAATCTTACCTTCTGGCAGCCCCTGCCTGCAGTTTGTCTTTGAAATCTCCTTGATGCTTGTTAACCCTGCTCTGACATGTAACAGCTCCCGTTTATTTATTGGACTTTGCTCATTTATGGAAAAGTACAGGAATTATTAATGGTTTAGTATCTATTGATGTATTACTTGGGTGGAATTCAAATTCTAGTATTTATGGTAAACCCCTTTATAATGAAATGAGCATAGAAACAAGGAGGCTCATTCTTAAGGTTAAGTGTCTTTTGCTATATGAACAATTGTCTGTAAAATATTGTCTTACCAGCTTTTTATTTATAGCAATAAATTAGAAATAAGGACTTTATGTACGAAGGGAAAGGATTAAGAATATTTGTGTAGATGATAAAGAATAAATAACCTGATTCAATGAACCGTATATTGGGTACATTGTCATGGACTCTGGATTTCTGTAGGAAGCTGATACATCTCTGCATCCTGCAGTGAGCTCCTGCCCAGGACTATGCCAGAGCAGGTAGCAAGTGTGGGTGCTTCTATGTCAAATCTGAATGCCCAAAAGCTGGAATTAATGCTGGGAAATGCGACTCTTGTATGATTTGGCTATGATCTTGAGGGCTTAATTTTGTTCTAGCTTCCCTGGTGTAGTGCAGGAGGAATTGATTGTCTCTTGTGCTGTGTAAACACCATCTTTTTGCTTTCCTTGAAGGAAGCACATGGAGCCTTGGGCTTTGATTTGCATAGATGGCATGTTTTTCTTTTAAGATTATAATATAGAACATAATGACAGTACTGGGTTCAAAACAAAGGTCCACACAGCTCAATACTTTGTCTCTGACAGTGGCCAGCAGTGGAAGAGAAGAGAACAAAACCAGGGAAATCTATAATGGTACTTACTGTAAGTTTCCAGTGATTTGCAGGGACTGGTTGAGAGAGAGGCATTAGTGCATTTGAGAGGCATCCTATTTATGTGAGAACTGTACAAAAAAATCATGCAGTGGGCAGTTGTGGTGTATGTAATAGATGTTAAACTGGGAAAGAACAGAGGTAGCTGTGTGAAGCCAAGTGGATGAATGTTTTAGAGTTTATAAATCAAGAGATGATGGGATCAATTCTGTGCAGTGTAAATAGCACTACAGCTTTTGTTCATTTGGCTGAACTTCTCATGTATGCAACATGCAAAAAAGGTGCTTTAAAGGTGATGGTATTTCTCTATTTTTATAACTTTCTTTTTAGTAGTGTTTTATTCCATGAAATGTTAATGTTGAAAATATTCATCATCAATGCTAAGTATGAAAAATAGTAATCAAATTCCATGGTTCTTCATATAAGCCTATCCATCACAAAGCATGCCCTATGGCTATATATCAATTTTAAGCATTAAAGTTACACAGTATTATCTTAGCATTAGGTTAACTGTCAAATAAAAATAAAAATTAATAAGCTGGAAAAAAGAACGAAGAAGAGACATTCCTCATTTAAAATCCTCAACTGATCTGGCATAATTGAAATGTCTTTTAGCAGAAATGTTAGCTTTAATTCAGATAAGACTCAGCTCTCAATACAATTTTTATGATAGTCCAATATCCAATAATTCTTGAGGTACAAAACTACCAGGTATATAAGTTGATAAGGTCCAGGCTTCCTCCTTGTATTTCACTGACAAGGAGCATATGTTTAGAATTAAAGAAGATCCAGGCAAGCTTGCAATATTGAGATGTCTGTTCAAAGAGATTAATGAGTTTTAGTCCATGTAGTCCCAAGTTTTCAAACTTTTGCTGCCATTTTTCTTGCAGACTTTCTGAGACATTGTGGAATTTGGGCATTTGGCTACAGCATTAAAAAAAAAGTGTGAAGAACTGAACATTGATTTTACTTTTCAGTTGAATAACGGATAGATTTTTGTCTGATTAAATAAATTAAAACACGTATAGGACACATGTAGGTGGACTATAGCTTTCTTTCTCTGTTCTTCCCTGCTCCCACTGTCCTGCCTCCTGTTCTTCAGATACCCCAGATAAACTATTTAGTCTCTGAAAGTATCAGAGTAATAGAATATTGTTGTTGCGTTCTCATTTGCTTTGATTTAGTTGAATATTATATGGGAAATAGCATCCTTAATGTCTTTTCCTAAAATTAAACACATCTAAGGAAAGAAATTGTGCGAATTCCACCTCATGTTTTATTTAAAATACTAAAAACATATGAATTTCTTTGATATTACTTGTGTTAACAAGAATCCAATGCAAGAAAATATTTTTAATGAGTTAAATCTTTGCGTTTCCAAGCCTCATCCAGAACCAGCCTCTTTTCACCAGTGTTGACTCTGTGTTGTACTAAATTGCTTTTTTTTTGTCATCAGAGCTCTTCTGCACATAATTCCAGTGTACTTGTCTGGCACCCAAGTCAATATGTAGCAATTTTCTTTCTGTTGTTTGTATTAATTTTTTTTATATTTTGTTGAACGGGCCTGGCCTGTAATGAGATTATTGGAGATAAAATTGCAGTCTTCATGAAGTTTGCACTTCTGTGAATTCAGATTCAGAGTACAAAATTCTAGTAAAGCATATAAAAACCCTCCACTTGGTTCACTTTGACACTAAAATATCCTTTGATGGTGATGTTTTTGCTGGAAGTCAGATTTAAGCTGTAAAATAAAGCAGCTGTGCAAAGTAAGTTATGTCTTGATCTCATTTCCACAATATCTGTCTTACTTAAACAATTTTTAATATTGCAAATACATTTCAGTATTTACCAGAAACAATATTCCCCTTGCTAGAAAAGGAACATATTGGCATTGTTAACATAGCATGTTCCTTTTGCTGCTTCCACTATTTGTTCTCTGTTTTGCTTTAAGGTATGAGAGAAATTTGGTTTTCTGTCCAGGGAGCTGATGAACAGAAATTAAAATGGTTTCTTCCCATCTCTAATTTAAAATCAAAAAGTGAGCTAAAAATATTTTTCTTAATGTACTGTGAGCTTGAACAGTAAGCAAATATTTCTGTTATGGTATCAATCAGAGAATGACCATGAAAAACACTCTGTCTGCTGGTCATGGGGTGCAGGTGAGATAGGAGAGACATTATATCATACTGCACTGAGAGACAATCAGGTGAAGCATTATGTTGGTAGTTCTGAACAAGCTATCAAATATGAATATCACTGCTAAATAAGTTCTTTAACCTTGCACTATAAATGCTTAAGATTTTGTTCTTTTCAAGTGGGATGACAAAAGACCAAAAACATTTCTAATACAAATGTCTAATGCATTACTGTCATAAATGTTCTCTCAATGTGTATATATAGAAAGAGAACAATGGGCTGCAAGGTACTGCATATTCTGATCAAATTCCCCTACCAGCTGAATAAGTGATCTGAAAAGCACCTGTTTCAGGCCTAGAATCTGTATAATCATGATCAATTTTTGATCATGGTTGAAGTTGGCTGTTGGTTTGTTGTTTATAATTCCTATGTGTATATTTTATATTGGCAGAGGTCTTTAATAAGAGGTTTTTAACTCCCCTTTCCCAAGCATTAATTGTCTAATAGGCATAATTTAACATGATCAAAATTTGGCAACATCCTGTAAAGCAAAAGAAGTAAATGATGAGTTTTCACTGTTCTGAAAGACTGGATGTAGGATAACTCACAGTTCTGTAGCTCTGTGCCAGTGCAGGTAAGCAAAGTTGATGACATTAGTTGCTGCTAATATTTTTAGGTTAGTAATGGCCCTTTATCAGGTATTTTTAAGATAGGTATATAAGCAATGACAGCACATGAAATGCATTTTTGATGAAAATAATGCACATTAGTTTGAAAGAGATGTTACTGCATCTGACATATGTTCATGCATCTAACAGTTCAAACATAATTGTGCAGGCATGGACTTGTACCTGAGTTTTGCCCTGTGTGAAAAAAATGAACATGCAGAAGTAATGAAATAAAAAGACTACTAAAACTTTTCAGTGGAGTGGCCTTAGCTATAAACATACATTGAATTTGGTCACATTAATAAAGCTAATAAATGTATACAATATTTGTAATAAAAGTTTGACTTTGAGTATAGCATATTCTAAAACTAATTCCAGCATTGATTCTCATGTAAAACACAGTATGGCTTTTGTCTTGATTTAAACAACTAAACAAAAAAACCTCAGCAGTGAAGAGAGCTCCCAACTCTGTTCTGGTGAGAACATGCTTCTTATTCCCAGTCTGGGGTTGGATATCTTCAGTCTCCAAGTATTCCCAGTCCTGCTGTGCTGTCTGTTGGATTGCAGACCCCATTACTGAAATTTCCTACTTATGTCACTCATGAAACTGGCTGTTTTCAAGTCATGCCTCTCATTTATTGCACTAGTGTTGAAAGTGAGTGATTTCCTTGGGTTCTGATATAAGATGCTGTTCTAAATTCCTTAGTCTTCTCTACACATTTTTAGTTTATCAGCCTTATCTCATTAGCCTTATTAGCAATACCTCTGTAAAAGATGGTTTCCTTGCTCCCCAGTGTTCTTTTACACCCAGTCGTCTTATCATCTTATTATCCTTTCAGTGGTTTTTGTAACTAGCTTATTGTCTTTTGTGGTCCTGAGCTCTTTCCAGAGGTTTGGAAGGTCTCCACACAGGGTTCAGTCATGTTCTGTGCTTCTACAAGAATGAATTTTCATTAAACAATATTATAAAATAATTTTTTTTGCTTTTCAAAAGGGGTGTTATGGGGCAGGAAACACTTCACACAACAGT
The DNA here is from genome assembly GCF_051311805.1 of Agelaius phoeniceus. Classification (NCBI taxonomy): domain Eukaryota; kingdom Metazoa; phylum Chordata; class Aves; order Passeriformes; family Icteridae; genus Agelaius; species Agelaius phoeniceus. The sequence goes on from NC_135273.1 coordinate 22,101,828, forward strand.
GCTGATAAGTGGTATGAGATTCAGAAAAACCCAGGAATGGAGTAAGAAGAAATTATGATAACTGTATGTTGGAATGGGTACAAATAAGAAAATAGCATGCCAACTATTAATTTGTGTGGAAAAAACTTCAGAGCTCTGTCTTTATAACATTTCAATTAAACAGAGACATTTTCAACTGATTGGTGTCTTCATGAATTGTGACTACATTATGCAGTTTGGTATGGAGTTATATGGATAAGGGCATATAAATGATAAGAACATCTTTGGTTGATAAAAGGATGTTCAGAAATGGTGAAGTGACTTGTTTCAGTGTCAGAACTAAATTAACATGTACAGGAAATCTTAACTTCTGTCTAGTCTATGCTGAAGCAAGTTCTTAATGTTGTTTAAGACAATGTGGGGAACTGTATGAGAGGGATGATCCCAATGCTGTTTTAACCCATTAATATTAGACTAATCTAACCTTGTAATAGAATATCAACATTTAATATTCTGGTGTATAAGACTGAGCTAATCTTAGGTACAGAAACTATTGGGTCTTGTGAAATGAGGGAGATGAATCATGAAAGCTCTGGAATCTTCTGAGCCATGTCAGTTCACAAAGGACGTGGGTTTTGCTCATCTCAAAGTGGGTAACACTTTTTTTCTCTTCAGGAAATATTCAAATAATGGTTTATGGGGACTCTTTGGTGGTAAAATTAGAAACATATTTAAACAGAAAGACATAGAATAAATAGTTAGGTGATTCTAGACTATACATGAGAGTATCTCCAAGTATGACAGTGATAAAATGTATAGAACAAATGAGAACAGAATGATGTAATAGCAATTTTAGTAATGTCCTGAATCAGTCCTACTTATCTACAGTATTCAGTGTGAATTCTACTTGCAACAGTGTTGTACCTGTTAGGCAGTTTCATAAAGGCACTATGTTTTTTATATAACATTTTGTCCCTTTAGAAATTATCCTGACGCATGTCAGGAGCTTTCACACTGAAAAAAATATGTCACATTAGCTTCCAAGTTTCTGATTGTCTAAATAACACGGTAACTCAACATACAGCTGTCTGGCATTTTGACAGTACAATAACCCATAATTCTTTCTGCCACTCAACACTTCAAGGTTAGCATTTTGTAGTTTGCTCTCAAGGAGTATTCATTTAAATTTTCAAGAGGCAAAGAGTTGAATGCTGTCTTATACTGCTCTTTTGATTTATTTTTTATTTACTTTTCTACTGTATTAAATTTTTTTAACCATATATACATGTATTTTATTTTTAACCTGCAACTTTCCAGGAGGCAGGATGTTCATCTACATCTCTGTTTTTCAGAAACTGGGGGCAGTGAGTATTTACAGGAGAACTTCCTATAGCAGGACTTTGTCTTGCATCACAGGGAAGCATCAACTCCCTTGGTATATTGCAGGGGACCACAGATTGCTTAGATATTGAACAATTTTTTCACAGGAAACTGTGAAGTGGAAAGGTGGCCTTTGGGAAGAGCTGCTTTCAATTCCAAACTGACATCTTGAGATTTTGAGTGAAATGGAAATTTTGAAATTCATGCTCAAATGAGACATTTGAGCAAAGTTTTGTTTGTGAACTTAATGTAGTTTAACCTTGTTGGGGCTGGTTTGTAAATTAATCTATAAGGTTGGGGAAATAATCTTTATAAATTTTAGACACAGATTATTTTTGTAATAAGAGGAAGTTTCTATTGAGGAAATGGGGGCTAGTAAGTAATGCCCAAGTGTACATTATAAATTTTAATATTATAGACTCTGGTGTAGATAAAATTTTAAGTATTTGGTAGAAATTACTCCTTATTTAAGCATTCTGGCCTGCATTTGAGCATATCAGTATGTATGCCCAAAGACGACTTGCTGTTTCTGACTGAAATTCTTGGTAAAGAAAACTCAGAAAGGTAACAGGGACTGAACATATGTAATTTTTGTAACACTCCCCCTTGGGCAAATTTTTAGAATAATTGTCCCATTAATACAGATCTATATGTACACATTTGTTGTCTAGTGAAGACAGGTATAAGGCCAGGAATTGTGTTGGTTTTTCACAGATCCACATATTAAAACTTGACCTAAACATGCGAGAAACTCAGAAAAAGCAGTGCTGACATTAATTTTATGACTAGTTTAAAATTAGTGTTGCAAGCCATACCATGTATATTTATGCTCACAATGATTACTGTATTGAAAAATATTTATGTTGTAGAAAATAAATAGGTCTTGTATCCTGCAAGGGTGTGAGATAAAATACAAACATAACATGATTTAGAATACACGGAAAATATTTTTTGTCATTGAACAAAACCCCCCAACCTTTCCATGCACTTGTGCTCTACCCCCCCACCCCCTAACAGTCTCTGGCTATCAAGAATTAATTACAGCTTTTAAAGAATCAAACCCCCCATGTATTACCAGTGTGTGTGCATGTGCAGAGTGTAAATATGTTCTAGAAATGCACAAGACTACATTAAGTGGTTTTTTTTTTCTTTAGCACAATCACTCTTCGTATGGTTCTGAGAGGAAAATAATTCAGTCTTTTAAGTCTTGGGAAAAAAGGGTATTTTTTGAGCTCTTTAGAAGAGCACTTTTACCAGGTTTTGTCCAAAGGAATTTTCAGTATCATATCTGCAAAACAAATCAGATGAAATTAAGAACCATTTTAAATTCTCTATTGAGAAATAACCCTGCCTGGTAATATTACTCCTAGTTCCTCCCCAACACACAAAAACTTTTACATGATTATTCCTTTTTTCTCTTGTGTTATTTTTCCTTTCGCTCTATGAGCTAAGCTGGAAAAGAGAGGGAAAAGATTGTAGTGGTTAACTAAAAAAAAAAAAAAAAAGAATCCTTAACTAATAGTCCTAGTAACAGAAACTGAATGCTGTTCCAAAATGTGCCTAAATACCTAGGTAAACAAGTGACAGTTGTTGTAAGGGAAGGTATCTGGGGGGTTTTCACTGAATTCTTGCTCAAGTGCAGCGTTTTAGCTTCTCAAGGCATAAAAATACATCTTTGGCAAGTGCCTTCTTCAAGGTGTAAACCCCAGCAGACAGTATGAAACATATCTTAATAGAGCTTTATTGTGCTCCCTTTGCTTGTCCACCTTTGCTTTGTCTTTATCTCCTGCTGTCTCTAACCTGTTGAGTTCTTTTACTGTCATTCTCATAAGTTTTGATTGCCCTTTCTGTTGTTACTCTTTTAGACAGGATTTCTCTCCCCCTAAATCTCCTCTTTATCTTCCGGGGAACATCCTTTCTGCTTCAGGGTTTTCTGTTCTTTGAGCGATATTTGTACATGATAGACCGCGAGACCATGTAAGTGGCTGTGACCTGCCTGCACTTTTAATTGTATGGCAGCTGATCATCTGGATATTGGGGCATTTGTCAAGGGGGACTAGAAATGCTGCTGTAGAGCTGAAGAGTGTGCTTCTTGTCAGGGCTTTGTTGGTCACAGGGCTGCAGGAGAAGGCACGGAGACCCTGATGAGAGAGAGAGAGAGAGAGAGCCCTGTTGTGGCCAACACTGCTGGGCAGTGGGTGAGGAGGCTGCTGGGCTGCATGGGGCTCCTTAAATAAATGTGCTGAGAGAAAGGCCATAAGGTACAGGTGGGAGGGTGGCACAACAGTTGTGTGAGTCTTTTGAAAGGCCTCTTGCTTTTTGGATTTCTTAGAAGACTTTTTTTCTGTATATGGAGGATGCCAAGTGTTTGGGTTTTTTTCAGTTTGTGAGGTTTTGCATAACCAACTCCTTCTGTTTTTTGACACCCTCATAAAAAACTTTGCCTTCTATATGGCCTCTTAAAATTTCACATTAAACAAAAATTGTTCACAAATACAGCGTTAAGAATGATGAAACGATCAAGTGCCTGTTTTGTCTCCTGCTGGGACTGTAACTTGGAAATCTGCAGGAATACTTTTGCTTAAAATTTTTGTTCATAAGAATAATAGCATGTTCCAAAGGGTACACCTGATGCATTTATTCATCTCACCTGGCAAAACCTCCTATCCCATCAATGTGTCATCGCCATTTTTATTTCAAATGCCTCTCAGATGTTTAAAAAACACTTGCCTATTATTCTTATACTGAACCTATGTATTAGTTAACTCTGTGGGCATGTCACATTGTGTCTTGGAAAATTGATTATGAAAGCTGTGACATAGTGACATAGTTTTGTGATGCACTTGGCTACCAAAATTAGTTTTAAAAAATGCATGCCAGAAGAAAAACAAAAATTAAAAATTAATTAAAAATGAATTAAAAATTAAAGGAAATCATTGGATACTGTGGATTTTAAAAACATATCTAATTATATGTTTCCTGGATGCCTTTTGACTTATTAAAATAAAAATAAGATTGAAACAAAGCAAGCATTTAAGAATGTGCCTGCAGCTCCTGTTTTCCAAGTAATTGAATACAGGATTTCTTCTCTAACCCTGTTCCAGCAAGAATATGCACTGCTTAGGTATTCATTTCAGTGGCATTGACAATACTGACAATATAATTGACCTAAAAAGTTCTGGATTTCCTGTTAATGCACTTTAGAAACGTACATCAACTACAAAAAAATCATTTCTATCTACATTTCACTTGATTTCCATTTTCAAGAAAGGAGGTTTCATCATTATTATTCTATTTGAATAGCACTGATATCTTGAGAGATGGAAGGAGACTTCTATTGTATGCAGGAGTACTTTATTTCGATATTTTCTTTGTCTGATTATACATGATAAACACACATTAGTGACATTCCGTGCATGTTTTGAAGATAAATGGGATATCTCTTTAAACCATTCCTGACACTTCCTAACCTGTGGGCTTAATGGCATATTCTTTCTTTGATTCAATAATTTGTCTGTCAAAAAAGCTGTGCTGACATTCTCGTTGTTGTGGGACTGAAATGGAAAGAAATCTCTTATCTTTAAGATAATTTTTGAAAAATCGAGGAGAACATTTTAGGATAAAAATGTTTTAAAAATGATTTCAGCTGGAAAAAAAATGTAAGTGTTGACATTATACCAACTGCTAGATGGCAGGTGATAAAAGGAAGAATGTTATCTAAAACTGTAAGTCCCCTTGAATTAATTAGGGAATGTGTGAAATCTTAGAAATGAAGACAGTTTCTACTACTATGCCTTGCATAAGTATTAGTTCTGTATAATAACTAGTAACTTTTTAAAAAAAGGACTATAGATGTTGCTAAAAGAGTCTGGTTTGCCAAACCTACGTAGCTTCTCTGTGTAAGGCAAATATTACTATATGCATGTACAAACGAACATGTGCTTGTGTATGTACATTGTCTGTGGATGTGTTTGAATTTATATGAATATACTGGTGCACTGTCTATTAAAAATAGTCTACCTGGCCCTATTTTATTTCATAACTAATAGAGAGAGGAGTGATTCATACTGGCTATTCAGAACCTTTTCATTTTTCCTCGCAGTCTGGTGTAATGGGAAAGATAAAGGCCATAAACTCTGCATGAAACAAAAACTAACCGCAACTCTCCAGTTGTATCTGATCAAGTAACATAGGACAGTGTTAGAGTCCAAAGGTTTGAACACTGTTATGTTCTTGTGGTAGCTGCTTTCCTGCTTTGGAAGTTTTCACTTCCAAACCCTGTGAGCTGGCACTGAGTTCTGTCTGCTGTGAATGCCAGAATTTTCTTACCTTTTTTTAAGGGTATGACAGATGTAGGAATTCTACTATTTTTTGCTCTTAAAATATTGTGCTTTTATTAGAGGTAGATTAGGCAATTGGCTTCACAAGAGAATTAGCTAATTCTGAGTGTTTGATTGAGTACTCAGGTCCTCCTTTCTTCGTTGTTTTCCCTGAGTTTCATTTTTACCAGCGAGCACTCATCAGAGCTTTTTCCAGAGGATTTCTAAGAGCTACTGTCAAATGTGCCTCTGGCTGGATGGCTGGCTAACAGGGATTGATCTTGCACTGGGTGTCTGCCTTAATTTGTCTTTTCTGATTATTAGTCTTGTCCCCTTTACATTGTAATTGTGAAAGGCTGACCTGGTGACTGTGGCCTATAAGTTACAATTTGAGGCTTAAGCTCCTTGGTTCACAATATGCTTGCAAGGGCTTGAGAGTTCCAATGTGTTTTGAGATGCTTGTCACCACGGCAGACTTCAGAAAACTTGGGTGGTTTAAATACATCAGCCAGCCAGCAGACCTGTTACCACGATATGTGGAATGGATAGGAGAGGAGAAAAGGGAAGTGGTGAAGAATTACCTGAGTCTTTCTTTCCAGTATTCATAACCAGTAGAGTAATCAGACTCTTACCTAACTATGCTCAAAGGCAAAGAAAGATTGTAGTTTCAGCAGCTGACATAAATAAGATGAAACCTCTCCCTCAAATAAGTTTTACCCTCCAAAAAAACTTCCCACAGCCAAAATAAAAAAAATATAAATTCATATATAAATTTATATAAATTCAAACACATCCACAGACAATGTACATACACAGTCCTAACCACAAAGTGGCTGTGTTGGACTAAAGGAAACCAGTTACAGATCAGAACACAGATATGAACTTTGTTTATGTGCTCAGAGTTTGAAACTTGTTCTCCTGTAGCTGAAAGCACTGTAAATTTTAGTTACAGTGCTTTCCAGATCACCTCTGACACCTGTGGTGGGGAAGCCCTTTGGTCAGTCTCACTCGGAGAGTATTCCTTCATCCTCTGCTTGCAGGGTTGAACAGCAGTTTTGGAGAAGCTCTAGGGACCTGCTGTTATGGAATCTAATCAAATAATTTTCAGTATAGCTGTATTTAGAAATCATGAGGTGTGTATTGCCAGCTTGGTAGTCTGTTAAAGTTTATGGGAATGTCTGTCTCTACTCTGTAGTAGTATTGTTCTGGAGTGTAAAGCTCACAGTTGTGCTACTATGATCTCAATTAATCCTTTCATTGTACTATGTGATATATTTAAAATAGGAGAGTAATTTTAGGAAAGATGTTAATTTAAGAAGAAAATACGGGTTTTTCTAGTAGCAGCACAGAATCTAAAACTTGCAGTAGTATGGGATTTCATTGGATGGTTCTGAAATTAGTCATAGACTTCTGGGAAAGCATAGTGTGGTATTTCCATATGCTGTGACATTTCCTTCACAGTTCTTTTTCATCCAGATGGAATGAAGTCTAAGGTCTGAGTAGTTTTGGAAAGGGTGTTACAGATGTGGTACCAGGGGAAAAGGTGGTAGCTTTTCTTCTTGACTGTGGTGAAACTTGTGCCCAAGCTGAAAAATCGAATTCAGCAGGCTATCAGCATTAAGAAACACATGTTTACATTTCTGATGTCTGACATCACAAATGTTAATCTTTAAACCTAGACTTCACAGTTAAGCAGCAAAATTTGCTGGTAGATTAATTGGTTGAGAATTTTTTAATGACAGTATCTAAGGTTAGGGTTAATGTAAATGTTCTTGTGAGCTTATCTATTTTTAATCTGTTCTGTCTGAACCAGAACTGGTGGTGTTTAGTTACCATCATCATGAAATAGTAGCAGTTTGTATATTAATGTCCTGTGGAATGAGACAAAAGCTGTTGATCTGATTGCATATTAAACCTTAAGCTACTATTGCAACGGTGTTAAGAGATTCCATTGATGTGAAATGGCCTGCATAGGGTTGACTGAACTGTCTTTGCATGAACCAACTGGTGAAGCATTCAAATAAAATGATCACTCATAGATCCCTCAAAGAAGGAGTGGGGGAGAGGAGGGGGGGAGGAGGAGCTCCACACAATAAACAAAGCAAAAGCACTCAATCCTTTTCAAAGACTTATAAATATTTAATAATCATCTGTCTACGGCCAATCTAGAAAAAGAAATCTTTAACTTGACTAGTTTCAAGGCCCAAACCTGAATTTTAATTGAGGTGGTTTCAAAGTTCACATTACTTAGTGTGGGGTTTCCTTGGAAGTAAAGGCAATATTTTCCTGGGATGGGATGGAAATCTTTCTAAATGTAGTATAACTGTTGGCTAATTTGGATTTTTGGTGGGGCAAAATAATGCTGCATGAGACAGTATTTTTTGCTACTGTAAAAAAACCTGGTCACTTTCATTTTAACTGAAGGTAAATCTTGGCTGCTGAGACTATGTACAAAAATTGTTGTGTGTATATGTATGGGTTTTTTTTTCCAGGTGAAATAATATCATCTCTAACAGCATTAAGAAGTTTTTAAGAACAGCCTTTATTCTCCCAATCCCTTCTTCTAGGTTCTATCACTGAAGGCACCTGATTCAAGTGTCCCCTTGGATGAACCTCTCGTATCTCACACTAGCCAATTTTGACAGTCTAAGTGCTCAAATTGAGCCATTTTGTTCTCTGTAAAATAAACCCAGGCCCATTATATGTGATTTTTCATTCACACACCCCTCCCCTTCTCTTCATTTTCTTCCTCCTCTCCTTACTACAGCTCTGTGAATGTAGAGTTGCAACATTGTGAGGACCAGTGTTTTCACTCCAGGCATGTCAACTTCAATCTGCTGCGATTTGGTGTGAAATCTGTGCCATGGTGTGGGGCAGAAAGGTCAACCCCCCCATAATTGATGTTGCTTATTCATCTGCTTCCCGTGTATTTTTCTCTCCACACACTGGGCTTTGTTTGGATAAATTGTTTGAAGATTTACTGTAGTTCTTAAAGCCTGAGAAGCGGCTCCTGCTGTAAAACTTCAATGTCCCCGCTAGGCAGGAGGCTCAGCTAGGATGACACATAATGGCATTTAGACAGAAAGATCTTTTTCTCCCAAGACAAAACGTAGAGGACGTCATCTGGCATAACAATTAGGACAATTTTCAGACTAATTTACTATGGAATCGCTTTGTACACTCCCCTTGTACACTGATATTTAATATGCTAATTGCTATTTAAACCTGAAATATTATTTTAAAGAACTCCTGGACTTTAGAAAATCAGTATATTGAATGGAGGGGAAGAACAGGATGAAAAGAAAGGAAATTTCTAATGAACATGATTTTTACAATTGCACATAAGTACTTTTCAGATTATTAAGAAAAAGCCTCAAAGGTCATAAAGAATCTAAATGTAGTAATTTATTGTATTTTGGGTCACCCACATTTGTTCTACTTATGTTAGCAAATGGCATCATTTGAGGAAGGAAAAATACAAGTGCCATTTATATACTCAGAGGGGCTTGATGGAGATTTAAAAATGAGTTTTACTAAATTTAATAAAATTCCTTGCATTTTCAGACTTCCAGTAAGCATACATGTCAATATTTGAGCTCTGAGGTAATAAATACAGGAACAGAAAGCTACAAACTTTAAAGAATGTCTGTGTCCTTGTGGCTGTAGTCCTGAAAAAAGTGCTAATCTACTGAAAGAAATCTTAAAAATAGGAGAAATACTCACTTCTTTAGTAAAGAAGGAAAAAGCTTTATCACCTAGTAATCCTGCCTGCAGATTGAATAAAATAGTTTGAAATCATTGTTTTGATTTCCATTGACTGAAGGCTAGAGTAGCTTTATTGGTTAAGCTGTTAAATCTGCTGTGGTTTAAACACACTTTTTTTCCTCATGCACCCTTGCTTCGATTGACCTTGAAATGCATTATCTCATCCCTTTTGATTTTTTAGAAGAAAATGTCTGTTGCATCAGATCATTTGAAGCTGCCTTAAAACACTGAATAAGTATGCTTTACTACTATTCTTCTTCAAGGATAATATGAAAGTGTAATGCATGAGTATTTCTTCTGCAATCTACTGGGTGATATCTGCCCCTCTTGATGATTCACTAAGGAGGCTCTACCTGGAACTACTGAGCAGAGTCCATCTGTATGGCACTGTGAATGCCTTTAGTTATGGAATGTTTATGGTTTAGTTATGGAATACAAATAAACTGTGTGTGGAAAAACACCTGGCAGTCTGTTTCCTGAGGTGGTCAATATAGTGTGATCCTAAGGTGTTAGAATTCTGAAAAATCATTATCTTGATCAAGAATAATGGATTAAAGAAAATCCTTTTAGAACTGAAAGTAATTGACAGTAAAATTCAAATTACTGAAATGGTACAAAATTCCCATTACTTGGGATCTAGAGCAAGTTTATGGTAGTGCATGCAACTAAAAGCAAACCTGATGGAATCATACTGGATTCACTCTGAGAATAATTCTGTTCTTGGACTGAAAATCTTACTAGCTGCTTTTTCAAGCTCAAATATAGTTACTGCAACATTTATAGATGAATATTGTGCCTTTGCAATATTTTCTTGTTATATGTCTGTCACAAAGAGTTTAAGTGAAAAGAATATGCAAAGATTCTTATTATAGAATTTGTGTGTATCTTAGTACTGGCTGCAGCATTTATTTTATGGATTTGGCATTTCTGTATATTCCTGTTTGTGCTTATTCTTCAAATTAAGAATACTTGTCCTTAACTGTGAAATCTAAAAAAACATGACACATCATCTGTCATTTTTAAGACCACCACTATGCATAAAAAGTTGAAAATTACCTTCTTTTTAAATTTATTTTAAATAATACACATGCAGTCTTGGATATAAGTGAATTTGCATTTTGGACAACAGTAAAAATGAAACAAAATCAGTAGGAAAATAATGAAAGATTTCATACTGCTCCACCCAATTTATTAGACAGTATGATCATTAAAATATTGGTGCTAAGAAACTAGAGAATTGAAATAATAATAACAAATTCCTAATTTATTTTTACATATGTTCCAATTTGAAATGTGGGTGTGGGAAGTCATATCATATCTGAGATACCTGCAAACAAACTTCAAATGAAATGCTTAGCAGAAACTACACTTCCTTTAGCTTTAATTCCGACTGTTCTCATTCCTTTGAATAGTGAAAAATAATTTCATTCACCTTGTTCTCCCTACCAAATTTGGAATGTAACCTTACAGCTTAAGGCTAGTTTACTCTTCTTTTTTCACTTAGAAGTGTTTGGAAAACCTTAAAATATAATTTCACTTTTCAGGGTAATATGCCTTTCCTGTCAGGTAAGAAAGCAGTATTTGAATTTGTTTAGGATTACTTTTAGTGAAATGGAGGAGATGGATCCCTGTATACTTTTTTGGAGATGAACTGTAGTAGTTCTAAGCAATTTAATGGCCTGGATGTTTTGCAATGGCTCTGTCTGCTTAAAACTTGTAGGTGTTCTGGAGTAGGCTGGATGAATGGAAGAATTAGAAACGCAAAGCTGATCTGGGTGACTGGGCTTGCTCGTGAACAGCCTTGGCAAAAAAAAAAAAATAAAAATAAGGCTCCTAGGACTAGAAAGCACCTGTTTCATGTTCATTTCTATGCCTTACTGTTGTGTATTTGTACCCACTTTTTCTTTTGAAAATAATGAGTAGGAGGAACATGCAAAGTGTTTTTTTACCATACAGTTAAGATCCACTATCTCTGGAAAAAAAAGATTCTACAGTTTTGTGACATGGGAAATTGAATTCTGGGGGAAGGTTGGTTAGTGATGGAAAGATTAGATTAAATAGCTTTTTAGTGATTTATTTTATTTAAACAAGCTTTGTTCATTGTATGTAAATATATGGGACTCTCAATTTGTCATGTGGTTAGAATGCACAGCAAATACAGAGAATAGCTGTATTGCTAAATTGTGAATTTTAATGCTTTCTACATAAGAAGTATACTTTATGGCATATTTTTTGTGTAATGCTAGTCCAAACTTTGTCTACTTTTGTAGTTTATTAAATTCCTATTCATTTTACAGGTGCTGGATGATTCACATTGGGATGGCTTGTTATTTCCCATTTATCTGGGCCCGACTGGTATTGCTGGTAGCAAGATAGATCCAGTCAGTGCATTTCCTTTGGGAGAAGGATTAGTCATATTTGTTTAAATGAAGTGTGAAGTCAGCACTGGTGAAAAGTGCTGGATTGACAACTCTTGAAGATGAGCTCTTGGATCCCTGTGGAACAGGGAACAGAATTGCTTTGTTTTACTGATGTACCTCTGCCCTGACCTCGGACAGTTCACTGCTAATAATTGGGCAAGTGTAGTCTCCAATTGGTTTTGAACCTGTCTTCTGCTCTGAATCTGATGGCAAGCTGCCAGCTGAATTTGCTTGGAAAGAACATCCTGCCTGGCAGCTGGACCAGGACTACAGAAAATATGTTATCAATCCATTAATCCTCAGTAACAACTTGGGCCAGTTTAGCTTGCTGCAGTTCTACTTCCCGCCTTCCCTCCCAGCTCAATTTTCACTGGATCATATCCCTGAACTGCTTAACCATGGGATTGCATGAGAGTCAGGGTGTAGCTGAAGGGAAGAGAGGTGAGGTCAAACAGTAAAAGCAAAGAATAGGAACATAAGAATGTGGCTGTCTAGGTTCAGACTGGCTTAATTATATTACAGTGTAACATTGCAAATAGGTGGTCTGAAAATTTCTAACATTGAAGTCTTACTATGACCAGAGGACTCCACTCAGTAGTGTCATTCTAAAATGAATTTTAAAAAAAACATATATCCAAAGACATACAGATTCCTACAGAAAAAAATATTTCTTTATATTGAATCTCATATCATCCTGAATTATGAAAATGGCTCTTGAATTGTTTTGCATGTGTGATGTGGTTATGTTGACTGTATTGTACTGTCTCTTGTAGTCCCACTATGTTTTCAAAAGGTTGGGTCCATCTTTGTCTGCTGTTGATTTTTTTTTTCCCCTTTTAAAAATCTCACCCTGAATGAATTTTGTAAATATTCAGTCTTGACTTCAGCTTGCGTTGCAGTGTCATCAATTATGACAGACTGCTGCCTCTTCTCTCCACTCTTCATCTTTTCCCTGTCAAAATGCACCCTTTGGCAGAATATTTTTCAAGGGCTAAATGTGAGTCTAAGGGAGTCAGTGTCAGGGTATTTTTCATAATTTCAAAAATATTTTTCTCTTTCTCTTGTTTATAATTACCTCTTGGAAACTTCAAATTGAAATGTTTCTTTACAGGTTTTTCAATGCATGCCCAGTCTACTGAGAGAGCAGGGCAGATTTGAAGGTTATTGATGCATTTTTTTACCCTTTGGGGTTGGGGGAGAAGGAGAGGAAAGATGGTATAGTATATATAATATATGACTCCCTCTCCCCCCACCTCAATGAATATTAAAGGTGTATTATAAGTACCCCAAACTGGTCCCTTGCATGGGAAGCCTTTCCCTCCCTTTCTCCTACATGTTAAAAGGCCAGCTGCTCATGGTCCTTGCATCCTGTAGCAGATGAATAATGAAACCCTAAGGCAACAGCAACTCTGTGCAGTCTGCAAAGAGGCACAACTGAATACCTAGGGAAGATACTGCCCTTTTTGTCCCTTTTCTCTCCTGTTCTGATAACCATGGGCCAGCTTAGATCCCAAGATATATAAAACCTGTAATGTAGCCAAGCAAATTTTGCTCACCAAAAAAACCCCTATTTTTTCATTTTACTTTTTGATCTCCTCAGTAAATATTGAGATGGCTTCATTTGTGCAGTCTCTGAAGCATTAAACATGACACTCGTTTTCATAGTTTTGCTATGATATGTGTGTCAACTTTGCCTACTGTTCTGCCAGCATGTAATTTTATTGTGAGTTTCATTATTTTGGATTTCCTTTTCCCTTAAGTTTGGTCTCAAATTTTTGGTTCATGAGATAGTTTTGGCTGTTAATTTTAAAGAAAGAATCTCTGATGAAGATGAAAGCAATTTGTACAATTCCTGCAAAAGCAGGAATAAACAAGAAAAGGTCAAATGAAAGAAGAAACATAATAAATTGGGAGCTTATAATTTCAAAGTAAGCCTAATTTGTTTGCACATTGTGGAGATAATGTGCAGCTTTGTCCATGAGAGTGGCTCTGATAAAATCAAAGATATTTGCCGATAGATTCTACATGTCAGGCACTCCCTTTCCATACAGATCTCTTCTCTGTAGCTGCCTTTTCCCAGCAAAGTGTTTGGGGTTTTTGTGTGTCTGATTTTTTGTAGAATTTCTTTCCTTGTACAGTTCAGATTTTATAAGATGACAGACCCAAAGGCTCTGTAGAAAGTGGGTTGTTAATGTTGATTTTTGCCTTAAAGTCACATGCTACTTTAGTAATAGGTGAGAATATGGCAGATTGCTTCTATCATGTTACATTAATATCATGCTCTCTTTAATGATTAAATGATGGTCTTGGATATGGAAACATACATACATACATATTCACTTTTTCAATTAGATTCTCTTTTTCTCCATGATCTGGTCCCAGATTCCATTTTTTAAAAAACCTCAGAATTCATCATTCCAAATTTAATTGAAATCTGACAGTTTAACATTTGGTAAACTTAAAAGCCTCTACCCAATATATGTTATATTGAGTGTAGAAAAAGCTGTGCTGTTTCTAAAGGCTGCTCTGTTAGAAGAGACAGTGTTACTGTGTTTTTGCAGGGCGTACACAGGTGGCCATGTTTAGCTGAGGTTTCCACACAATCTATTGTTCTTGTGTATGCTGAGAACTGAAGTATGCTATGCCCCAAACTTGTATTGGTTTTGCAGGGATTGCCTGACATTTTAAAGCAGTGGTGGCCATGCCCTAACAAGGCAAAGAGACTAAAGCTATTACTTTAGGTGATTCACAGACTATTGTTTTGGTTTTGCTTTCTTCATTTAGCATTTTGAATCCATAAAATTTTTTGAGGTTTGTGTTTGTAAAATCCTTTTTTTTTTTTTTTTTCCAGAGGAATGGCTAATCAAATGGCTATTCCAAACCTTTTCATCACTGAATGGCAAGTCCATGCTCCTGCTTGTAGAGCTGTTGGTTATTGTGCATGCATAGAGGAGGAGTATGGCCTGCTGGTTAAAACAGGGAACTACCAGGATACTGAAAAGTGCAATTCCTGGCCCTGTCATATAATTTCCATATGACCTTGGGCAAGATATGTCAGATAAAACTTACTTCACAGGGGCATAATATAGCTGAACTGATGAGATTGTGGTGCTTTTAAATCCTCTTGAGGAAAGTTACACAAAAAGAAATGACTACTATAGTAGGATAGTTGTGAAAATAAAATAGAAGAACTGGCATGATTAGGAGGCAATTTATTGACTTTTCTTTCTGGCTATTTAAAACTTTGCTAACTTAGCTGGGGTTAGAAGAGTGGATGCAGTGTGGGTTTGTTTCTGTCCTTGCTGTGCACGTGCAGCTCCCATTAGTGCCAGCAGGAGCCCTGTGCTCACATCGCGAGAGGAGAATGGACCCCTGTGTGTGTAATGATAAGTTACACAGCATCTTGTGGCTCTGTGTATGATTTCTGATCTATTGTGCCAGAGATACTACAGCATGAGAGAGAGCTGCTGTCATTTTCAATAGGAAGTGAGAACTTTAAGAGCCTGAGAACTGTCCTCTTTTTTGAATAGCACTTTTGCTGCATGAAGTGTAATTTATTTTTATCACAGCAGGCATAAAGCTTCCAGGTTTTCATAAAGAAAAATGATCCATATAGAGCCCATGTCGATTGAAGCATCATTTGAAAACCTGTAAATTCAAAACACAGCTCTTTCTCAATGCAAAGTATTGTTCCTTTTCTTTTTGCTGCAGCTTTTAATTTTTTTAGTCCTGCCATTTCATTAGTACTTTAGATGTACTATAGAAAAGTGGTTTAATGTCCATAATTATATTTCTAGCCATCGGTTTGCCTGTAGCAGGACACATTACTTAATTATACTAACCAAAACTTCAGACAGGACTTTCTGGGCTTTCAGTATCTTTCAGGGTGGTACTTAATTTTTGAATTTTTTTTTAAAGCAACAAATGTGTATAAATCATTATAATTTGAGAAGAAAGTGGAAAGGAGAGGAGAGGAAAGGATGGGGTAAAGGGGGGAAGAGAAAGAAATTGTTTGCATCTTGCCTGATACACAAACACACAAAAAGAAAAGAAAACAAAGGAAGACCAGTTATTAGTCCTACAACTTGTCAGTTTGATTAGTGAGTGGTTGCCTCTCTCTCTTCTGAGAAAATACAACATCTTTAAATGATGTCCATTCTTAAATGTAGAAACCCCCGCATTGTCTGTTAATGCATAATTGGACTGTCTTTTAATACAAGAAGAGGCACTTGTTTCTGAATATAAACCCTGCACCTCAACAGGTCAGGAAGATAGTAAAAACCTGTTGTTTGGCTTTGTCTTGAGGAATAATGGAGTCACTAATCTACTTGATCTCTGGGAGTCAGATAAAGAAGAAAGTGAACGATGCATACATTTCAAAGATGGAAGGCACTTGTAAAAGCAATTTCTTTGGAGGGAAAAAGTAGAGCAAAGGCTGTTGGAAACCTTTTAATTAGTACTAATTACCTCAGCAGAAAACGTTGGAAGCTTGAAAGGATTTGTGTCAGCAAGTGAAAGATCAAAGATTGCGACGCTCGCATTTTAATCTGTTGGCTATAAAAACGAATAAGGGGGTGGTAATGGGGCCCATGAGAATGACAACCCAGGTGGTGGAGGCCTTAATCCCGTCTTTACTGCTAGTGCCTGAGGCCTAGTTCCAATTACATAATAAGATGATTTAATTTTTGCTTTAATTTTAACAAAAATTAAGTTTATTTTAGCCTTCAGTAAGGACAAGACAAGGTTTCCAGACAAAATCCTCTCAATTTATTTCTTTTAATGTTTTAAGTCCAAGCCTTTACTTAGCTTTTTTTTTTTTTTCCCTAAGTGGCTAAAGCTGCTCTGTAGAAGGCAAGGAGGCAGCAAAGATGCTTTGATGTGGTCCCTGCAAACAGGGAGGGGCTGGCCGTGGGTCACTGATGGCCACTGTGGCGGCATTCAGGAATCCAGTAGTGCTCTCTCTCTTTTTTTTGCTTATTTGTTTTTTGGTTCGGGTTTGTTTGGGTTTTTTGTTTGTTTGCTTTGTTGTTTTTTTTTAACAAACTGCCTAATTGCGTCAGTGAAGAATATTTTATAGGCATGCTTGCTGTGATATTTCACTTCTGTTTTCTTTCAAAACACTCCATGTGCGTTCACATGTGTGAGGTAAATTACTCTTTTTTTTTTTTCTTTTTTCCTTTTTTGTGGCTTGAGCAGATTATGTGCCCCTCAGAAATCTAATTGTCATCAAATGCCACTATGGACAAAAGAGTGAGCATATGGCTGAGGCTGATGGCTGCAATGTAGGCATGAAATGGATAGATTTATGTCCAGGAATTTCCAGCACTTCTACACTGCCAAGCCCAGCCCTTGTGTTGAGGGGGCGGTAGATGCTTCTTGAAATCGCATTGGGTTTATAATTCAGCTCAGGAAGTCAGGTGTTACCTATAGACAGTGAACTGGTAGGAGTTGAGGATATTTTTTTAAGTAATTGGACTTTTACTAAAGGTTATATTACTTATGCTTTGTGGATTCAAGCATGGTAAATTGCAGCCAGTCATGGTTTTGTCTTCACAGGTAATTGGACTAAAAATTTGGAGGTAGTGGCAACACAAATAGTAAGGCCTCTATTCTCAATTAAAACTTTAAATTTATTCATTCAGCAATTAAAGCCTGAAATGAACTTTGAACTACATACTTTATTAAGTTATACACTGGTTTTTAAAATATTTTAATTATGTTAAATTACTTCAGCATCAGGTTTTTATGGTGGATGGCTTTATGCTGATGTGATAGAAAGACGTGTTCATTTTAAAACATTGTTTTGATGGAAGTCTTTTGGTCCCTTGGTAGGTTTTGTATGTATTGGCATGACAGGAAAGCATGAAGCAACCTTTTCAAAGGTAGGACTTGGATGATCTTGGAGGTCTTTTCCAACATTAGTGTATGCATGATTCCATGAAAACCCAGGTGCTAGAGTTGCAAAGGAAACAACACTCAGTGTTATTTTCCTTTTGCTTGCCTTTTCCTAATCTATGGAGTGTCTGATGCCTCTAACTGTGCTTAAAGGAGGAGGTGGCATTGAATCTCATCCTAGGGCATGGAAAAAACCTGGACTGAGACCTGGGTTTCTCTCCAGATCAGTGTAGGGGAGTAACACAAGCCTCTTTTTTTGGGGAGTGGCTCTTTCCTGTCAGTTTGCTCCATCCTCATGACGGCAGGTGACTGTCCTGGTGAAGCTGCTCAGGAGGACACAAGGTGGTTTTTTGTTTCTCCAGAATGTATTAGGGCAAAACCCCCCAGTTTAACCAGACAGACTGAATTAACAGATTATATGGAAGTATTTTGAAAATCAAAAAGACATAAGAACATGCTTATCTCTGAATTTGAACTTATATATCAAAATTTTTGCAGGATTACCATAAGGCCCAATAACACAAATAAAGTTGTTCGAACAATTAGTACTGAGCAGTTACCATGCAAAAGTGCTTGACTGAGTGTAGTGTGTGATAACAATTCCCAAAAGCCATCGGGTGTTTTCTTGCTTTCTGCTCTTTGCAAGAATGATTTATGAGTTTACAAGTTCCTTCCCAAACTCTTTAATTGCCCTGACACTTTCCCAGGTGGGCCATATCCAAGTTGGTATAAAGCAGT
This sequence comes from Agelaius phoeniceus, assembly GCF_051311805.1. Taxonomy (NCBI): domain Eukaryota; kingdom Metazoa; phylum Chordata; class Aves; order Passeriformes; family Icteridae; genus Agelaius; species Agelaius phoeniceus. Next base: position 22,120,324 of record NC_135273.1, read on the forward strand.
GCTCATTGCAGCTGGACCTTCTAATTCATCTTGAGTTAGGTAAGGGACTTATTGTTCTTTTTGTCTTTATTTAGATTTTTTCTTTTTACCTCTTGAGAAACACTGTACCATGGTAACTGGTACTACATTTCCTTGAAACACCACACATGCCTGAAAGTAAAACAAAGTTGTGTTTAGTAAGACTTAACTGAAAGCTTTTCATTTTATGAATGGAAACAAGGACAAATACAAAACTTGGTCTTTGCATGTACTTAGCAGATCACCTTTCCCCTTGTTGAATCCGTCTTCTCTAGGATTCCTGGCTTGAATTCCAGCAGGTTCCCCTTCAGGTCCAGGTGTCTTGGCAATTGATCTTAGTCCCACAGTCACCTCTGATTTAGTGCTGTCAGAAACCAGAAATTTAGGTGATCATGTTTGGAAACCGTTGGGGATTCTCTGTATTCTGTCAACTGCGTGGCTCCTCCTTTCCTTGAACACAACTATTTCTTCTTTCTCCCTGGCAATGTCAAACTGGCCACTTAGATCCCACTCCAGTTGGACTTGTTCTTCTCTGTGGCATTCATACCTTCTTGCTAAGTGTTACACAAGCACACACTTCACAAATGATCTGTGGTATACTGCTGGCTTTCTAGAAACAGATGAAACAGGATATAATGTTAACAGTGATGACAGACCCAGTAACACAGTTACTTTGTTTAAACAAGCCCATAAAGAAAGTGTTTCCCCTCTAACAGCTTTTCTGGTGTTGCAAACTTCCACTTGCATAATGTACAATTCACTGGAGATTGTGCAGGCATAAGCAAAAGAAAAAGCTGTCTCTTGCTTGTGTGTACTTGCACTTTAGAGTAAAGCACATCCAAGTGGAAGATTTGCTGTCTAGCACAAGGTAGTCTCCTTGAAAGGATACTAGTTCTTCTAAATTGGCTCAGTCATGCATAGACTTTGTATGCTTTTACCCTAAGTTTTATCGGTCTAATAATCTGTTTGCTGGCTTTTGGGACTAAAATGTCTGTTATAGTAAGGAAATCTGTTACAAACAGGTGTTTGAGTGCAGAAGAAACATGGAATAGTAAATGTGAAAATTTGCCTTGGACTTAGACCTTGTTAAAAGATTTTCAAACTGAACACCAAAAGTTAAATTTTGTAAATTGTTACTAAGTACCTGAAGTTACATTTTTAGGGCACTAAGGCCTTGTGCATTAAAGATACTGATGAGCAAGGTCTTTAGGAAGAGGATATTAAATGCTGCACTGTGATTAATATAAATATTGAAGAATAACCTAGGTCCTTGCTTCAGAAACATAAATGCGTAAATTATTCTCAAACAAAATTTTAAAATATATAACAAATGAGAAGCATGTGTGAACAATTTTGTTGATGTAATTTAGAATACTCTCATTTCAGTCATCAGAAGATATGTGATTTTTGGAAGCTCACCAAGAGAGATTCAGTAACTCATATTTGTTTGAGAAAGGGTGCGGTTTAAGTAGATCTTATTAAAAAGAAAACCCCCAAAACATTAATGCAATTAATCTCATTTCAGTGCTTTAATAAATTTATTTAAATATGCATTCAAGTATTTCAGAGAAATAACACTGTGTGTTTAGAAAGAGATGAATGCAGTGACTATTAAGTTTTAATTGTCTCTAATCTCTTGCTACTATGGCAATAAAAATTAAAACTTTTAAGAGGAATATTCCATATAATGCATTATTTGGTAGGAATATTCTTAATCAGCAGAACCGTGTAAGCAGCACATTTTCTGCTTTTCCATGATTTGAGTATTTAAGTCATAAATACTTCCAGTATCTTGTAGTAATCTTTGTGTTTTTCTTAATTGCATTTAACACCATTGAGAAATCTTTCTTTATATTACTGAATGTGGAAATATCTTTTAGTTGTCCTCTCCTTCTTCAGATTAAAAATCTGAAATGAATCTACTCTATCTTATTTTGCTGTACTGTTCTGACGTATTCTGATGAGCCTGGATTAGCTGATGTGGCCTTTGGGGAGAGACACATCAAATGTAGGCAGACAGCTCCTGTGTCTGGTAACAAAGACTGAGGAGGTCAAAACTATCCCAACAGGCCTGAGCAGGTCAGTCAAAGGCAAATGTTGGAAATAAGATTTGGTGGGGAGGGGAGTAAGGGGCCTGGGTCAAGTCCTGTTCAAAAAGTCAGCTTTGTCAAAAGCTTCAGTCACATTCTTACCTACAGGCAACCTCTGCTGATCCCAACTCATTAATCGAACTGGAGAGCCGTCTTGACCCTGGCTCCTTCCCTTTGAAGTGTGGTGTCCTCTGCAGCATGAGGAAATAATTTGCTGCCTGATTCAATGAGCCATCAGTAGAGCCAGCAGACCTAATGACATGTGAGAATATTAACCTCCTACCACGAAGAGCTGTGAATCTTGAGAGGCAGTCTATAATTCACCCAGCACTCCTGAGCCTTCCCTTTCTGTCTTATTCTTGCACTCACTTTCTCACTCACGGGGAGAGAGAGGAGAGATCCTCTTGTCATAAAACTTTATTTCCTTCAGTAGTGTGAGCCTTCTGAGCTGCTTGATAAAGAGTTACTTTCCTTTTGCAGTTGGATAAAATTTATACTGAAATTACAGATGTCTGTCTTGCATACAATAATTTCTGTTAAAATTATGACACAGGCTGTATTCTGACATCAGGAGGGTGTAATCTCAATACTTACTCAAGCAGACAATTTTGTTTCCCTATTTATTTTTCATCATCAGAGGAGAAAAGCAAATGCAGGAGAACAAACATGCATAAAAGTGCTGTTATTCTGTACAATAGGTGTTTTAGCTTTCCTCAATTAAGATGAATCTTTCTGCAATCCTCTTCTTTTTTTATTTTTTTCTACCTATAGGATGAAACAGTTCTGCTTGACATAGTACTGTGTGTTATATGCACACACAAGGGCATGTTTCACTCTTTGATTCTTAAGAAAGAAATAGATTGTTGGTATAATCCCACTGCTTTAAAACTCAGAGCTGGTTTTTCTCTTATTGACTCCTTTAGCATTTCCATAGATTCAGGACTTAATGTCTGGTAAACTTCAGCAAGAGAGACATTGTTATTCATGTGACTAAATAAGAAGAAAAGAAAAGCAAAAATGGCCCTGTGTCTATTTACTACTCAGCATGAAAGTGGTGGTGATTACCAGACTGTTATATACCCATATAGAGTAAAATATTCTCAGAGTTTTGTTTTGTTTTTAATGTCTTTTCATAGTGCTGATGGGCTGAATTTAGAGGTCAGAATTTAGAGGTTATGGGTACAGATGGGGAACAGTATCCAACACAGCAAATCCCAGACCAAAATGGCTATTGCTGGCAACAGTCTTGTCTGTGCTGGAAAGGTTTTGGTAACTGTTTTTGCTGTAACTGTACTGTCAAATTTCTCATCTTTAGTGGAAATATGGTTTGCAAAAGCAAATGGAGTTACAGCAAGTGTGAGCACTTATAATGGTGAAAGATGTTTCTCCACTGGCAGCGAAAGTTAAGTGATGTAGTTGTGTGGCCAAAATCTTTCTGTAGGAAATGGGGCCTGAATTCTGTCTTGTTATCATTATAGAGTTATTCTGCTCCTGAGGAGTTTTTGGTAAAAACTGTTGGTGTGTGGTGTGGATCTGGGTACAGACTAAGATACCATGCACAGGGGATAAAGGAGGGAATGGAGACAAAGCAGGGTAGGTAGCAGAAGGAAATAATAAATAAATGGCAGTCATATGATGATTAAGAGGTACTACAGTGTCTGTGGTACACACCTATGTAGATCCCTGTCTTTAAGTTGTTCTAAAGACATTTTTTAACATCGAGGGATTCAGTATTATGTCCATTAACAATTCTCTGCTATCATGCTTGAGCAGTCTATTAGTCGTCCTCACCTCTTATAGCTGGTCACAAAGGCCAGTCCCTTTGCCTCTCTCTGCTTCATCTTTTTTATTAAGTTTATTAAAACTAGTCAGATTATACATTCTTATGGCACAGGCTGTGCTTGGTCCATTCATTATGGTTTCTTATCTTGGCAGGCAATCTGAATTGAACGGCAGCTAGTCCATTATGCACATATGAAGCCCATCACTCCTCCAGCAATGGCCAATTCATCAAACATTTATCTTTTGCCCTCTGAGCAGTGCGTCAATTTGCTTGTCAATCCTCAGCCTTGGTTGTTGTGGAAGATGGGAGAAAAATTACTTTTCTTTTCCCCCTTCCCACTGAACTCTGGTAGTCAAAATGGGCTTTACTCTACTCACTCTACTCCCCCGCTCTCTGTGGAAAAAGGGGAGTTAAGTTACTATCTGAATTGCAGAGTGACAGATTGATCCAAGATACACTAAAGCTTTCATTATGGCACTGCCTTTGCACTTGAATTTGCTCATATTTCCATTATAATACTGGTTTTTAGGGGGTTTATAAATAGGTTCTCCACTTGGCACATGGAGCTGAGAGGAGCTTTTAAGAATAAACACATTACAGGGTTTTAGCTCTTTGTGGGGTTTTTTGTTTGTTTGATTTTTTTAAACAGATTGTTTGTTTTTTAAACATTTTGTAAACCATGGCTATTCTTTTGCTGTTTTTAATCACTAATACTTCATTGAATTCTTTCAAGTTCATGAAATGGCAGTATTGCCTTTATTTTTTAAATGCCATTTGTTTTATTAGAATTTTTTTAGTGCCATTTGTTTTATTGGGATTGATTTCCATGTTAAGAATGGGGAAAAAGACAAAGCAAGAATCTTTCATTCAAGTTTTTCTCTTAACTCATTGCTATTCTTCATCAAACAGTTGTAATAATTTTTAGCAGAAGGATGTTTAAGTCTGTACATAGGAATTTTAGGGAAGTGATGCATAAATGAACTATTAGTGGTGTTTTTTCCAGAATACCCATTGATAAGCAATGAATATATATTTCTCTCTGCTTGGTAATTTTTTGCACTGTTTTGCAAACTGTATTTTCTTATATGATACTTGTTTGGTGACTAGGTGACTAAGAACTCATTTTCCGATCCATTTTGTATTATTATGAAATATTTGATATAGCTTATGTGAAAACTGCCTTCCCACAGGCTGTATAGTACACTGATTGTCATTTTATTTGAATTTAAACAAAATTGTAATAGTAGTATAATACAAAATCTTGGCATGTTTAATCCCAAAGATGTAATATAAAAACTTAAGCAAAAAACAGCCTAACATGAAGGATAAAGTTTGAGCTGTATTAATGGGATAGTCTCTTGAGTTTGTGCATTAAATACACGTAGTGAAATCTGAAACTTTAAGAGATACATTGGAAAAGAAATTGAACCCCACCACAGTCAGTTTTGTTGCTAATTTATCTCTTTTGCTTGGTTGATTTGGTTGTTTGTTTTATTGATGGTTTTTTGTGTTTTGGTGGTTGTTGCTGTTTGTGGTTTGGTTTTTTTTTAATTTTAGTAGAGTCTTGGTGGGAGAAAATGGTGGTTGAACAACTGAATGGTTGACTGTGATATGTTTTTTGAGCCCCTGAAAGCTGTAATTAGAATTTGTAGTTTATTTCACCAGGTAAATAAGGACTCCTACAGGACATGGCTCTTACATTTTTTTTACCTTAATGTTGCAGTTTCTTTTAATTTCATTGCAAGATTTCTGACAAATAGGCTCTGTTAATCCTTCCCAAACAGATGTGCTTCATTGAGCCTCACCTGAAGGTCTGATTCACCTTCTGGGAGTGCCCATCTTTTCTTGCTGCCTGTAAGGAGTTGTAAGTAACTGTAAGTTGTAAGATGGATGAGATGAATCTGCATTATTGCTTTTCAGACAATGCCATCATTTGAGTAACTGCTACTTATTAGCAAAATCCCTCTCTCAAGAAATATCTGCATTTCTCTTTTGTAATTGGTAGGAATGTTGGTGAAATATTGTAAACGTAACATCTAGAATTCAGGAGACCTCATCTCTTTTTGTCTGTCTGTTTATTGACTCTACTTTTGTTTGGGTTTTCTTGGAGGTGGGTGGTGGCTTCTGAGGGTTTAGAAGTTTGGGCTTCCTTTTTTACACAATAGAATTTGCTGTGTAAGACTTAGAACAAGACTAAAAAAGAACAGATGAATGGTCTGAGTTTTTCTGAATCACCAACATTTCAATGTGCTTACATCACTCTGGTTTAAGATTGTTGTGAAAGATGTTTTCATCCCAGGCTCCATTGGTAATAGAGTGTCTCACATAGTTTTGTATGCTTCAGGGTATGAGAAAGGGGGAAAATTGAGGGAATGCTATTTATTTTCTTTATGTCTGGAAGAAGTCAAGAACGACCATTATTTGAAAAGATACTTATTGCATGTCCAATTCATAGGAGAAATTTAATCTTTTCTTTTGGAGATCTCTTTTTCACAGGTATTTAATTATGGTACTTGTTAATATCTTTTAATTTCTCTTTTGCTGAACATATTCACAGCTGTGCCTCAAGTTTTACCCTAATAGTTTCTTGCAGATATTTTCCATCTACCAACAGAAAGATGGAAGTGATACAAAATGTTACCTCTAGATAGTCTGCAAAATACTAACATTTCTTCTGATATTAGGCAAAAAAAAGCATTTCTTGCTTTACAAATTTTGGATCCTGGAGGCTCTTTGCTGTCAATTGGGTGCTTTGTTCTGTGTGTGTGTGTGTTCTGTCTTGGTCCAGAAGTCATGTCAGAGCTGTCCATTAAGTACTTCATTCTGTTTTCTTTTTGGTTCTATTATCATGCAGGAAATTGTAAAATCACTAAGTAAATTGGCAAAAAAAAAATTTTATTCTTGACTACTGTAGAGGCCATTTTTGGATGCTTTACTTGTATTTTCTCCACCTGATTTATTTTTCTTCTCTCCATACGTATCTATCTATATATATAGATATAAATATCTCCCCATTTTTTTATTGTGCTTTGTTTTCTTTTGGTGAGGTTAAGTCAAAGGACTCTAGAAGTCAGGAGTTCTGGGTGTTATTTCTTGTCTCTGGGAAAATTGCTGGAGGTCACCTTCTGTTAGTCACTTAACCTCTCTCTGCTTTACTACAAAATGGAATTTTAAGCTCAGCAGGTTTTTGAAAAGTAATTCATTAATGTTTTGCAAAAAAATGCTTTGTAGTCCTTGGCTGGCAGGTGCTGGAGAAATAGAAATTGCATTTCTATTTAAATACTGAAATTATCTAGTACTAGGGTTCTCATGTTGATTCTGCTCTCCTGTAATCTGTTAAAACATTAAAGATAAGGAAAAGGTATTTTAAAAAGCTCTTGTTTTGTAACAGCTCCATCTTTAACTTCTGCTAATGGCTATCTCCTGTCAACAAAGTGCAAATCAATTTCAAGGCTAAACCCAAACTCTCTCATTTGCATATTGTTAACTGCTCTCTCTTTTCCTGTTAAACAGGAGGAAAAAGTCAATTAGGTATGAGGCAGCTGTCTTATTAATGAAGGGGTGGGATAAAATGTGAGCAACTCTTCTTTTGTAGCATATGCTTCTGAGCAGCTTGTTTTTCTGAACAAGGACAACTGCAGAGTACCAAGTTTTGTCTATTGCTTGTAAGTCTTCTGCTTTATTTCATTTATGAAATCTCATGTTTTCATTGTCAAATATTACCAAAATGAAGAGTTGCTCTTTACTTTCATTGTAACCAAATCCCTGTCAGGCCAGAGGGATACATGAAATAGTGTAGTTGACAATTACCATGCATACACATACATAAAAAAAAATAAAATCTCTGTCATGACATTCCTTTATGATTAAAACTTTGTTATAAACCATGAATGAATTATGGAAAAGAAAGCTGGAAGAAATCATACTGATTAGCCGAAGGACTTGGATAAAATGACATTTCTGAGACCTTTATATTCTAAAGGATTATTTACTGTCTACTTACAGAGCATCTTAAGTCGTTTTGCAGAGGGAGTCAGTTTCCTGTTTAGCGCAGTGTTTTTGTAAGCTAATGAGGGCAAAGCATGAGCCATAGGCAATGATGCTGTGATATTAACTGTGACAGGGAGCTTGATCATAATTATCTTAACGAGGATAGGGTTAATTACAGTGGAAACTTAAAGTTTTTTCTGTTTGAATGAGGCGGCACTGAATACGTTGTGATGTTTTGTCGGTTTGATGTGACTTTGAAAATTGCGGTGGAAATCTCTTGGCAACACTTGCTCTCCTCTGGGAGCAGAGTGTGAGCCCTGCAATGAGGTAACTGAGATGGTACCTGCGGGTGAGATAATGGGCAGCTTTCATGACATTAGAGCAGGGACAAGGAACAGGCAATCCACCTTAGTGATGTTTATTAGCCTTTTGAAAGTAAGGGAAACAGCTACTTGCCACCAGCCCTTCAGTGCTGGTTGCATTGTTGTGGTGAGATTGTGTGTTTGTTTTAGTATACTAACATGGGGAGACATTTTTTTTATGCTGTGAACGATGAGAAAACAGTACAGATTTACCTTTAGATGGTTCTCTTTCTTAGGGGATTTCCCTCTTTTTATACTCGTTTCTTAGGTTGCTTGTACCCTTCTTCCTCTGTTGTGTATATATAGGCATTCCTCTCCTCTTTTGTAATGGGCTCATAAGGAAATTCTTGGAGTACATTAATATTACTTGCTCAACCTCATTAAAAATAAAAATGACAGTATTTTGTACTGATTTCTGTCTCAGATTCTCAAAAATACTTTCTCCATACGAATTTACAATTAGAGTCCTTTCTTATCCCCCATCTGCAGATGGGAAATTGAGGCTCATGGAAATTATGGGACTTACTGAAGTTTCTACCATAAAACCAGTTGTGTGGATTGTTCTTAAAACTTTTACACTTTGGAGTACAACTGCTGGGAAGTATTTCCTAATATTTAATGATGGTTGAGATTGTTGCATAGAATTCAGTAGGTAGTAACACTGGCAAACACATTTTTGCCTTTTTTATTTCTTTGCCACATCTTACCATTTTTGTTTTGGTGCTTTTTTTTTTTCTTAAACAGAAGTTTAAGATGAAAAAAAAATTTCATGAATAGCAAAACAACATATGGCTGTAAATTTATATTAATGGTTACACCCTCTCTCTGTACTGTGGCAACCCCTCCCATCTCCCTGGACTCTGAATTTAGGTGATTAAATCACCAAGTGCACACTGCTCTGATGACATGAAAACAGCAATTATAAGCAACCCCCTGTGTAACATGGCTCCTTTTTAACTGAGCAGCTAATAACATTACATGGCAAAAATTATCAAAACCAGACAGGTGTAAGGAGATTTGCGCACAATTTTCTCTGCTTATCTATGAAACTAGTACCCTTGTGTTCAGCCCAGGGTTGTGAAAGAAAGGCTGTTTCAATAGGCAACTCCCTCTAGTGTTTCAAGGCCTTTTGTCCCACTTCATGGCTTGTCATTTTGTTTTATGCCTCCCCTGCAGCAGTTTTGGATGTGCGCTTTCTTCTCCTTGCCAGTTGCCAACCATTTGCTGATTCTCATGATAAGAGTATTATATTTGCATAACATAACTCAAGAACAATGTGTATTTTGATGCTGACACTGACCAGAGCCCAAGCAGTGTTTTTTCACAAAGGACCTATTAACATCCCATAAGGCTCTGTGGTGCTGACAAGGAGGTGGCCTTCTCTGAACTCTTTTGGCAAGTCAAAGTCATACATTGAAATGTGAGGTTTGGAAATAATCCACTATTTATATAATAAAGAGTATTTAAGGGGAATTTGCTAAACTAGGTTTGTCAAACTGAAATGAAAACTCATAACAGCTTGATAAACTCACTGCTACTTCCTCCGAGTTTCTTTGCCTTTTAAAGGTACTTGGTGGAAAGCACTGTCTAAGATGTTTGCTGCTTTCTCCTCGAATCTTGACTTTGGCAAAACCAAGTCTGTTGTGACCTTCTGGTGAAACAGCTAGCTCAGTGCAGCATGCTAGCACAGCTTTTATTGGTGAACAGTTTATGTAGGCTGAATTAAGGTTTTTTTCCCAAAACTGTTGGTTAAAGGCACATGAAAAACATGTGATTCTTACTGTGGTGATTATTTCAGTAAAATGTAATATAGAGGCCTTTACTTTCTCAGCTTCAGAAATTCTAGTATCAATGCACTGTAACGATATAGAAATGCCATAGGGTATAGGTGGCAAATTTTTTCAGGTCCAGCTGCTGAGCATCAAAATGGCGTGATAGTTTCCCCTCCCTTTCAAGTCAAGAGACTTTGGAATCCTTGGACTGAAATACACTGTTGCAGTGTTGCAAAAATGTTACTTGAATATTTGTAGTTCAGCGTGCAGTACCCAGTGTAAAGGTCACACACTGGGTTTCTTTGGTTGCTTGAGCTGTCTCAGTGTGATCTATAAGTGGTCTGTAGGTTCTGGCTACAAAAGCACTATCTTGTTTTCATTGCACAGATGAATGTTAAATTGCCTTTTCTAAAAATGTGTTTTCCTCCAGTAATTGTATCTGTGGAACTTTCTAACAGGGACCTTGGCTGTACTTCGATCTTTGCCAAAAGCTGGGGGGAGGGTGTGGAAATCCCCTCAGTATAAATGTCATTGGAAGCTGAATAAATAGTATAACCTGCATCTCCCTTATTCATCACATTCTATAAAACAGCCAGGAGATACAGTGATGATCTTCCCACTGGTAGGCATAGTAGATCAGCTGTCAAGTCATGCAGTCTCAGCATATCTTTAGGTGTCTGGTAGGTGAATGAGCTGTGAATACGTGCCTGTGCCTATGCTTTGTATATCGTGTGTCTTAGTTGATTAATACGTAGGGAGTTTTTACTGTTGGAATGAGCAAGCATTAAGAATCAGGCTTGGAATAGATGCCTTAACAAGGTAATGAAATGTTCTTTTTTAGTTTTTTTGGGGTTTTTGGTACTTTGCTGTGACAGGGATGAATGCTTCCAGAACCTTGTTTATTTACACGTAATCATCTTCACTACCATGTTGTCAAATGCTCCTTTTTAAAGCTGCTCTCTGCAGTGTGACCTGTGGCTTTGACAGTGGGACAGTAAGTTCCAAGAAGGAAGAAGGCAAATGCCTTTTCTGTCAGGAGTAATTCTGCATTTTATTCTGTAGAGAACATTTTATTTTGTTTGCATGAACTCAAGAAGCTAATTAAGAGGTTAATAAAAAGGGGGGAAAAATTCTTTCTACAGTTCCTAAAATTGCATGTAAGGTAACTACTAAGAAATGATACTTGAAGTTGTATTTATTATTGTTAGCAGGGTATGATATTTCTTGGCAGAAATGATGGATGACAACTTAAATTTGTGTCCAGGGAATGAAGGTGAACTGTGACAGAGTTATTTATCTTGGGAATGGAGGTTAGGGTCAGGCGAGGCTGGGTGCCTGAAGGCACAAGACATTGACAAATTCATCCTGCAGGCCCCATATCTGAAGCCTTTTGTTTTGGATCCTGGCTACTCACTAAGTGACCCGCATCCTTCATCCTGCCAGCATGTGAAGGATGTGTTGCAGTGCCAGCACTCCCCTTGCCACTAATGCTTGTCATTCACTCTTCTGACAGGCCCAAACCAAAACTATTCCCACTCCTGAAAGGGAAGGTTAAAATATTTATTTCAGCTCATAATGGCCTCCCTGATTTAGTGGAGTATCATTTTTCCTGTTGCCTTTGTCGTTTGCAGGTCACTAGAAGGACTGAAAACATTCAGTTACTTGGAAGAACTGATCTTGGACAACAATCTACTTGGAAATGACCTTCTGTTACCCAGGTTACCCCACCTCCATACCTTAACGCTCAACAAGAACCAAATATCCTTTCAAAGAAATACCTGCAAAATGTCAAATGAGTTTTATGTGTCAGCCAAATTAAAGTATGTGAAATATAGTTCATGTGCCGACAAAGCATTCTCTCGTTTGGCACCTGGAATACTTCATAGTAATTTATTACAGGTCATTCATAAATGAAATGCACCATTATATCTTCCTGTTGCTCCATTTTAGTGAGAGATCTAAGTTATGGCTCTCAAGAAATCTTTCTAATAGATAAAATAGAGAAAGAAAATAATGTCAGTGCTACCCGTGTGCAGCAGTCAGTTCCTGTGTTTGCTTGGGGTTCTGTTGCAGGCTGACCTCTAGTGGAATAGAGCGTGCAGTGAAACGCTCTCAGGTTTTAATACTTTAAATAGCTCTTAAAGCATTAAAGTAAAGTAAGATAAAATTAATTGAACCCACATAATAATTTTAATGATTTTCTCTATTTTCATATGGTAATATGCACAGTTGGCTAGCTGCTGTGCAACTGCAGCTGTAAAAGCATGTCACTCTCTTCTTGGTATCCCAGTTCTGTATAAATTCACATAAAATGCTTTCCAAATCAAGGTCCTAATACGGTAAAGTCTTTTGATGTATGGCTAAGTCCAGTTGTAACCAATCAGTCACTTCTCCATATGCCTAAAGTTAGAGCCTATTTCTGTTTATTAAGAATAAATATGTCAACATTTGTCTTAATACTCTGCTGGATCAGAGCCCCTCATCTGTAGGCTTACGGATAATGGTCTGTAAAAACGAATTATCTGCAAAGTCTATGCACGTAGTCTCGATTATCCCATAATTTTCTCAGACTTTGACCCATCTGGAGATTTGAAGATGTGTAATGTATGATTTTGCAAAAGTGAAGGGGGATCACACTGTGGCCAGAAGGCCAAGGGAGGCCTGTGGAGTCTTAGAGCACAGCCCACTAAAGCCCTGGCCTTGTAATTGCAGTGTGAGGACAAGACTGCTCAACTGCAGGCTTTTATTACAGACAATGTAAACTGAGAACAATTTACCTCCTACTAAAGCAAAATCCTCCTACTGAGGGGAATAAAAATAACTGCAGATTCTACCATTTCTGCACTTATTTTTGACTCTATAAATAAATAAAAATCAGCAGAGTGACTTTCTTTCTTGGAGCTGTGGAAATTTGCCAAGAGTGTTTCTTGAACAGTAACAATCATTACTGTACTAGGTATTTGGCTAGATTTATGGTTAATACAGGGTATTATGGGTTGGATTTGAGTAACTGGTTTTATTGTTTTGTCGTTTGCTGCAATGGTAAAATCTGAACTCGTGAAGAATGTACAAGAACATTGTTGTTGTGGTGATGCCACTTGCAAACCATGAAGTGTGCATGTAGCCACAAGACCAAAAAGCACGTAAGTATATTTGTCCTATGGGCAGCAGTCCTGGAGGAGTTTCACACTTCCCAAAAGGAGCACAGAGGTGCTGAATACTAACTCAGTGAACAAAATCAGAGGGAAAAAAATTAACCTGTCAGTAGTAATCTTTAAAGAGTTTCTGCTGGTCCCACAGACAGACTAGAATAGTATTGTCAAGTGAGTAAGCTCTCAAAGTCAGTGATAATACGATAAGAAGGATTTGATGTGTCCTGGGATTTTTTTTTTTTAATCTAAAAACTATGAAGTTAGAGCTTTGAGAGTATTGAGGTACCCAGGTTGTAGAAATAATAAATGCATTTTGTAGTGTGCTACAAATAACTTAATAGAGGAGTTGCAGAAATAGTTGTGCAACACCTATTGTATACAAACTGCCCAGAGAAGAAAAATTACCTGCTGTCCATCATTAACATCCTGAGCCCTGGGGAGCAGTGATCTCTTGTAGGGAGGATACATCAGTCTACGGAAGCACGGGGACTTTCCAGATTCCTCTCCTCCATGTTAATGCTGTGTTTGAAAAAGGTCTTATTTGAACTTGAATCACTTTTAATGAATTATTTCTCTATAGAATTCTTCAAAAAATGTTAAGAAAAAAATGTACATTTTAGGATAATGAAATACATTACAGAGCAAAGAATACTGATCTGAAATAAAACTTCAGTGGGTGGAATATTGCCATGTATACATAAATATATATATAGAGAGAGTGAGAGTGAGGTGAAAATAAACAAAAAGCCAAACTGACCCCTTTGAAAATTGGATTTGCATGTAAACTTTAGAACACATATGAGAGCTTTCCTGAGTATCTCTTAATATAACTGTACTCCCCTTTTATTCTGGCTTCATTTTGATCCATATCCTGTTTTGATAGTTCTGATAAGAGCTTTCTACTCCTTTTGCATGGTTCACTTATTGTGTGGCATTGCATCTGTAAATAACATTTGGGCCCTCCTAACATAATGTCTGGATACTGTACAAATGTGAAAGCTTATCTCTAAATCAGGCAAAGACTAAGAACAATCACCTGGTATTTTTTTCTTCTGGTTGCCTATTTCAGTTACAGTCAGGCCACTACCAATTTTTCTGCTACAAGTGGAAGAGGCAAATTAAAATATAACAATCAAAAAATGTGTTATTGCTCAAATTTTCTGTAATGTATAATCTGTTTAAATCTTTTAAAATGCAGTCTGTATAATGGAAATACCTAAAGGAGAGTTGGCAACACTGTGCAGTGTTGGATTATGTATCTAACATGCTTTATTTCGTGTATATAGTATGGTTATTTTTTTAAAAGTCTGATTTACTTTGGGAAACATATCTTAGTTTCTTTCTCACACATAGTGGACAGCAGAAAGCAGTGCAGATCAGGATGGATGGGGGTAGATGGGAAGCTGCTTTTGGAGGAGGACTTATGACTGCAGTCTCTATTCTTGTAATGGGAAGCCTCATTTCTCCTTTTAAGTGTGTTGACTAGATACTACGAATCAGTCAGGAAACTTGTAAAGAGATTTATTTCTCTGTGGGTGTTATAGCAGTGTGAGGATTTGTGCCTTTTCACTGTGCTGATCTGGATCAGTATGGAACAATATAGTACGAACTTTTAAATTTCCTTTACATTTCAATCTTTATGTTGTTTGTCAAAATTACTCAAATGGGCAGCTTCAAAATTTGACAAACTATCAAAAGATAGTTTTTCAAATATATGTATATATTATATACATATATATATGTATGTATATATGTGTATATATATATGTATATATATATATGTATGTGTATATATGTACACACACATGCCTGTGTGCTGAAAATTAGAAGCTGTTCACTGCCTCATTTCTAAACAGACAAGTCCAATAATGAACCAGATCTGTGATTCTTTGTAGTAAAGCTCCATTTCTCTCCTTAGTCCAGTAAGCTGTATATTTAACATACATTCTATATACTTTTGAGGAGCTGGTACTAAAATTTCTTGAGAAGAAGGTGTTGAATGTAAATGTAGCACACAGGGAGGAGGGCCATGGGGATGGTGAAGGGCTTGAGAGGAAGCTGAATGGCAGCTCAGGTCCCTTGTTCTGTTCAGCCTGGGCAGGAGGAGACTGAGGGCAGACCTCACTGCAGTCCCAGCTTCCTCAGGAGGGGAAGAGGAGGGGCAGGCACTGATCTCTGCTCTGTGCTGACAGTGACAGGACCCAAGGGAATGGCTTCAGCTGGGCAGTGGAACAGCTCCCCAGGGCAGAGGTCACAGCACCAGCCTGAGAGAGCTCATGGAGCAGTTGGACAGTGCTCTCAGACACAGGGTGTGACTCTTGGGGATGTCCTGTGCAAGGTCAGGAGTTCAATTTAGTCATTCTGGTGGGTCCCTTCAAACGAACATATTCTGTGGTTTTATAATTGACTATATTTCTAGGTTTTGAAAGGTTTAGGGGAAAAAAAATTTCATACCATGGGAAATCTAGAACAGGGCAGAATGTCCATAATAGTATGTACATTTCTTATGGCAAGAGGAGCTGATTCGGATTTAGGTATTATATGTTCTTGAGTCTTTGACAGCAGCATGTATTAAGTACCTCAACTGAATGACATACCAGTAAGTACTTCTGGAATAAAATAATTTGTCTTCATACAGGTCTCGTAGTAATCTCTAATATTTACAGATTTGCTTATCACCAAAAATATAGATTGTAGTTTATTTTTCCTCTGTGCTTGTTCCTAAATTGTCCTCAAGTGCCTGAAGACACAGAAGTCCTAGTCTGACCAGAACCTTATTATATTAACTGCTGAAGACTTGGTGTTTAGGTTGAGTGAATACTTTAAAGACAGAAAATTTCTCCTATTATGCATGGTTCCCCATTCCCTCTAAACAGACAATTGAAGTGGTACAGAACTCTTCCTGCAGAGGCTTCTGAATTCTCCACACGACAACTGTGGATTTAGTGAAATCTGTGTGGCTTGTTAGAGAACTTGTGTACCTAATGAGCCAAGAATCTTTCTTCTAGAAAAGAAGATTCTTCTAGATTCTTTTTCTGAAAAAAAAAAAAAATAAGTCATGTGAAGGCCATCATGGAGGAGAGAAGAAGTGTTCTGTGCACCTTCCATACATCTATGGAAGAGCGAAGTAGTCCACAGTCCAGCTGATTCCTTATGCTGTTCTACAGCTGTGCTTGCAGGAGTTGAGCTGCAGATATCAGAACTTTTTTAAAAATAGTGATCTGCTACTTTATTTTTGTCTTTGTGATGCTTTGTTATTTAATAACATTGAAATGTAGTCTTCAAATCTGCAGCCTTGGAACCATGGGGATTCTAAAATGCCTTTAAGAGCACTGGCAACTCCAGTTACATAAAGAAAACTAATGCTGCTCCAGTAGGCAGAATGGGATTTTTTTCCCATATATTCAGTATGCAGGAAGCTCTCCATGAGATATATGGACTTAGTTAATTACCATCCACTCTGCACCTTTTTCTTCTTGAGCAAAGTGGTTTCAAAGTCAGTGAGCAAGGCCTTATCTCAAGGTCCTATCTCCCTACCAGATAGGGTTCAGGCCAGAATGTGGCATACAAATGACTGTGTGTGACATCCTATTGCACACAGAGAAGAGGGAGATGTATACTTGCATATTGTAAGCTATTTCTGTGGTTATCCAACCTTGAAGACCTAGCACATTCTAATGGAAAAGCGTTCAGGTGGCAAAGATCTTTTCATACTGCATTCAGAGAAGAATTGGTAACTTCTGATTCAAGGCTATTTGTGTGTAGAATGTCTTGTGATTGCTACATCATGTTTGTGATAAATTTAATTGAAGCAAATGTTTCAGCTGGGAATAAGTATAGGTATCTTGCTCATTTGTGACTCTGATAGAAGTGTCATTCAGCTGTTTTAATGTTAGATTGATTGCAGCAACTGCATGACAGATGATTAGTTGGCAGAAAACTTTTGAATGACAGTTTGGGGACTTTCTATGTGATGATCTGGAATTCTGCATGATATTCCTGATATTTTCATGTACATATTTCAGAAATATTTTGAATGTATGCTGATTGCTCTTTACTGTATCTCCTTGCTTCCAAGAACTTCCAAAACCTGTAGTCAATGAAGTTCATTAACATGGAAAGTTCTCCTGCAACTCTTTTGGGGAAGTGGAATGACTTTTTGAAAGATAATGGTGGAGCAACTTGGAAAGCACTGCGAGAGAGAACAAGAGTGGTTACTTTTCTGTATTTGAGTGTGTGACTAGTAAAAAGAATTGCTAGCAGACAAAAAGTCAACAGAAAGAAATTCCAGATTGTCTTGCATATGTCAAACTATATGTAAAAAGTAATTGTATGGTGACATAGGAAGTGGATAAGTTTTTTTAGACAGAATAAATTAATTTAGAGACATAGCATAGATTATGTTTCTGCATGAGTTTGACCTGCAGTTTTTCCCAAGAACAAGTGTGAATATGGTTATACCAATAATACTGGTAAGGAAGGAAGAAATGCTCTGGTGTTTGGGGATGGCCAGCATTAGTGCTCAGTACCTAAAGCATCTGATCTTTCTATTACTCTCCATAGAGGGTTCATGCACTGTGTCTGCCCTGGAAATTTGCAGAAAAGACACAGCTAAAGAATATAGAAGAACACAGAAGTCTGGAATAGAGGAACTTGTAAGATGTCATGCAGTAGTTTCTGTGTGAATCCACTCAACCTCTTGGAAGTTTAACAGAATAGTCTTTCACTATGCTTGCTGTCAAAAGACATAGCTTAGCATCAAAATGACTGTCCCTGCTTGTGAGGTTCTCCTAAAACTAAGTCAAGTGGCACTATCCACTCACAGTTCAAAACTTTGTCCTTGTGCAAATGTAATATTCCCTGGGAACTAATCTTTGAATGGTTTGAAAGGGGACATAGTCCTGGCTAGCCACTAGAATTTTAGTCCAGGCTACAAGATTTTCTGCAAAATAAACAAATGAAAATGCTACAAGCTTGCACAGACAGTTAATTCTTAGCCAGAGACAAAAGACACATCATGTGCTTTGGGCTTTTGCTTGTTCTTCCTGCCTTTGGGACAACCTCAAAAACAGTGGTATTGAGTATGAGAGAGAGGGTGAAAACAGGCGAGTCAGAACATGCCTATTTGTGAGATATTTTTGGTGTGTATGTCTGCTTGTGAACAGTCTAAATATGCGTGTGGTACACACATTGTAACAGTCTGAAGAGGCTTTAAAAGTTCATCTGTGAGAGATGCCCAGTTCTTTTAAATGCTTCCCTAATTTAAAACTAGTACGGTCTTTTGGATGAAATTTTAAAGTATGTCCAGTGTATTTCTGCTAATTGTTCCTGAAGACCAAGTTACATTTTTGGAGGAAACCATTGTTGTATAATTCCTGAGAATATTATAGCTTTTGAGCTGTAGAGCTGATGATTTTAAAAATTTAATTGTTACAGTTTTTTCTTTTGTTTGATGTCTGTTAGAAAAAGAGGCATTAATAGACGGGTAATGATGGCACTTGAATTAGGAGATGGATTACTACACTAAGGCTTTTTAATTATCTCAACAGCAGTACTTTAAACCATTTTCAAACAGTAAACTATAGTGTAAGTGTTGGCATCACTGTTACAAATTCACCTGGTGATCAGTGACGCTGACTTTAGATCAGTCCAGAACTATTTTTACAGAGCTCTAAATAAATAAATACATTTTCACTAGCACTGTGAATGGATTTAATTGTGGGTTTTCTTTTTTGGAGAGAATGGAGCTGAAATTGGTCTTAGAAGTGGCACAGCAGGGTTTTGCAGCTCTTTGGCTCTGATTGCACCAATATGGCACTGCTTGGACTGCAACAATAAACCATAAAAAGGAAGCTGGCAATAAATTTTCAAATTTGCTTTGATTTTCTCTCTCCATATTTTCCTAGCATTGTTTTAGAAAGACATAATGCTTTTGGTGGCATCATATAGTTGCAGTATTGTGATGTAAATAAGTATTTGACATGCTAATTAACTGAACACTACGCTAGAAGTGCACCATGACTTATGAATCATCTCTGAGAAATACTTAATCATGAGAATTTTAACAGGATGTAGTTTTTTGGGGGTTTTTTGTACATGCTTTGGAAAAAATAAATAACTGCGGTGTTAGGAGAATAGGACTTCTTGGAGAATCAATCTGTACCTTGCATTTTGTTTTTAAGAGGGATAAGAAAAGATATCTAAGTCCTAAAGAAGAGAAAAATTAATTATTCTATTTATGATATAATTGCTAATTCTCTTGTATGAGATACTTTTTAGGAGGTGTTTTTGCATCTGAAAATAAATGCTCAGGGTTAAGATATGAGATATTAGAATATAGACACTAACTTCCAAATTTGGGAGATTTAGATTTTTGAAATGCAGATTATCACCTCCTGTTATTGACGTGAAATTCTTGGTGAATATGGTGTCTCTCTCTTTTGCTTTCCATAGGCTTTTGAGGTGTAGCCTTACACTTAGTGCATATCTAAGCTGACACTGCTTTTCATTACATTTCTAAATACGTTTTGCATTTGCCTTGAAGGCTGCATGTTCAGATGGGAGTTAGAATACATGTCATGCTCCACATTCAGCAAACTTCTGGGGAGAACAGCTTTTACATGAGGAATACCTCTGCTGAACTGACAAGCAAAAGTCCTGCATGTTTACTCCATAAAAGAAGCAAGCATTTTGAATGACTTGGGGTTTTTTTGTTGTTATTGTTGTTGGGGTGTTATTTTTATGGCTTTTTTTTTCCTTTTGATAGGAAATTACCAGATATAATCAAAGCCTTGCAATAGCTAACCTCCTGTGTGTGATTGCTGTTATGGCAATAACTGTCTTTTGTAATAATAAACTATTTCTCTTGAGGAGCCATTTTGCAACTTAAGCAATGCTGGGAGAAATTAAGTGTTGCTCCTGGCTGAGGGAGGGTGCCAGGTTCAAGCACTTCTCTAACAGCCTTCGGAAACTTTTAAAAAGCCTTTTCCACACTTGAACATGTGTGGAAAAACAGTTTGTGAGTTTCCCATCACAGTCACATACTTCCTCAAAGAGCCATGAAAATGTTTATGTGTGAGCTTAAGGTCCACGTATGAAAATGAGCAACAAGTTTGGATTGGTAATTCATCCTAGCTAACAAATCATATGGTGCTACAAAAAGATATTTTTTCCTTGGGGTTTGGTAGATTAATTACTAGTATAAAACATTCTGTAATGTGGCTTAGCTAAATTAAAAGTTAGCGTTCTTATCTTTTCAATTAATTAGTAGATCTCATTTCAAACCTTCATTTTCCTCACTCATACAAAATATTTAAGTATGACTCTTTAGATTTTATGGAACAGACCACTGACTATGGGTGTAGATACATTGATTTTTATATATTAGGATTAGTAATTGTTGGCATGATCTTCATGTGTGTTTGGAAATAAACTAAAATTTCAGGCTTACAAAACATGGACCACATTTTTAACAATGAAGCTGTTTTCTCCATTCTGTATTGCTTCTGTTGCCCTTAAGATATTGGGGTGAAGAAATAAAGTAAATTCCATCAGCTAAAAATAACAAAGATAACAGAAACACATAAATCAAGTATAAATGATAGCAACAAAAGTGAACTGAGGACTTAAAACAATAGTTTGTCTTTAACAGCAGGAAGGAATAAGAACAGCAATGAAATATCCTTTAATGGTTTTGCCTAATTATTACTTTTGTTTAAGTCAGCTGATCTTTAAATATTGGAAAGCTTTCACACACACATGCATGACATATTTTTTGAGAATCACAGCGACATCTTTGTATATAAATTGAAGTAAATTAGAATGTATATTTCAAGTCTTAGAGATTGTCATACTAGGCCATAACAACAAAATAGTTATCGGATCAATTAACAAATTGAGGTGAAAATGGTTGAATATTGTTGTTAGGCTTAATCCTAACATGTGATTTCCAGTACTGCAGTGGTTAAAGACAGTTTAACCTTTGTTTGCTTGTTTGTTTTATTCAGGTTTACAATCATGAAGGTGTACCCTTCTTATTTATGTTCCCAGAAATACAGTTAAGTTAAAAAGCCTCATGAGCATCAAAATAAGAGGCTCTTTTAATGAAAAATTTTATACTTTACAAGACTTTAAAACTTCACATATAAAGTGTTTGTAACACTGAAGTCTTTAAGTTGCACTTAGTAAAGCATTAATTGGCACATCCTAATTGAGTAGTTACAAATGTGTTGCTGTGACACTCAAAGCGTTTATATGCTGGGAGTGAACCTGGGTTGTTGTGGTTTGACTTTTTTCCTTTTCTTTTTCTTTTTTTTTAAACTCATTTTCCAGTGGACTGAATATATTAGTGATGAATGTGCTGTGAAACTAACTGTTTGTTTCCATGCTGGAAAAGTTTCATGGCTCCAGCAATTGCTAGCCATTTTACCACACAGCATCCATCATTTTGTCAAAGTTTTAATGTTTTGTAGTGAACCACCTAGGAAAGAAAGGCAGAGAAAAGAATGACAAAACAGCCCAATTCTTTCATTCCATGCCAAAAAACTGACTGAAGTTTATCCCTGTTTGCCCTTGGAACAATTAATGTGACATTTTCCTGAATGCCATACTAAATTTGATTGTCAGTTATTGAAATGTATGTTTAAATCAGCAGTGATGCAACTCCAAATGCTTTTTTCATTAATGTCATTGAAGCCTTAACCCACTACCTTTGACACATAACAGAATTAGAAAGCCTTTTGGACCATTTGGCTGAAGTTGTGCCCTCACTACAGTATCTCAGTTTGCTTGGAAACATTGCTTGCCCAAATGAACTGGTCTGCAAAGAAAAGGATGAAGATGACTACCAGAGATACAGGTCAGTGTTTTCATTTGTGGATGTGATAAAGCATGAAAGTTTTGTTTTACTACTGGAAAAATAGTAAACTAAAATCAACCCAGAGTCTCAAACAAACACCTACTCTATTCTGAAAGCATTGTAATGTCCTGCCATGAAACACCTGGGAGTTTGAGTAGCCTCCATTTCAGTGAGATCATACTCAGGAACCCTGTTCCAAGAGACATTTCAGTGCTCTATAGCACATGCCTGAGTTGAGCAGGTGTGCACAGGATTTCCTGAATGTGAGTATTCATACACCCCTATTCAAGGCATTTCCTTCTTTAAGGCCAAGATAAGGCAAGGTTTGCATACACTAAGGATGAAAGGCAATAAAAAAAAAGAAAAGAAAAAATCACTCCACTGGGATAGCCAGTTGCCTTGTCTTCTGCTCATGTTTGATATGATGCTAAGTTACTTCTACTGTAGTTATCAAGCCACTGTTAACACAGAATAAATGACTGCTCCTATATTGTGCTGCTCCACTCAGAACAGTTATATTCTAATAAAAAAAAACCCAAACTATCTTTATAATGCAATGTCAGCGAGCTAGATTACACAAGAGGTCATCTGAAATTTAATATGGAGACTTGATAAAATGCTGTAAGTCCAATTGAAATGTTGCAAAAAATTCTAAGGATTATTTAAAAAAAACCCCAGAAACCCCTATACTCATAACTGATGATAGTTATGAATATAGATCCATAACTTAGGCAATGCCTGCTAAGTGATGTAATTTTCAAAGCTACAACATTAACACAGGTGAGACACTGATTATGCAGCAAAAAAAGAGGCATTAGATGTATTTTTCCTTGCTACCACCTGAGGCATTATTTCAGTCCTTGTGTGCTGGCGTTTTTCACATTGTCTCTGAAGGGCATTTGGAGGCAAGCCACAGCCAAGCAGTGCTGGTCACCTTGCCTTGCAGAGCCTGAGCTTGCTTTTTGTTAGCATCTTCCACAGTGTTCAGAGTTCATTATATAACTCTGATCTTATCTTCAGGTAATCCAACCTGTGCTCTAGGAGTTAGGATAAAACAATACAAAGTTGAGGAGACTAAAAGCAGTTTTATGGGGAATTTATGGGCTTGAATTCATTGCATTCAGAAATGGTGAAGGTTGAGCAGCAGCACAACTGTCCCAGATGTGCACATATACTTTGTAGTTTGTTTCAAATTTTTGAGAAGGATTTCTAGGTTGTCACACTTTCACCTTTTAATGATTCCACTTTTGAATCCAGCTTAGCATTTTAGTTTTCACGGAGTGGAGCAGCCTAGGTTTAATAAAATATTTTCCCATTGCTTTCACACTTAAGTGGAAGGTATGCCTACTATCCAGCTTACAAGACTATAATAGTGCTGTCTCTATGTAAATTTATGTGACATGTGCTCTAGAAAATTGCTTAAAAAATGAATGATATTTCTACAGTTTACTGTTTTTCACTTTAAGTATGTTTTCTGACAATATGTCTCCTATTAATCATTTAAGCAAAAGTAATATGTTAAAGGAGCCATTCAGAGGCAAGAACCCATGGTTCATTTAGTGCTCTCTGAAAAAAATTTCTTATTGATTGACATCCTCTGTGGTTATGTGATGTAATATTTATAATATGTCACAGAGCCATACATCAAAACAAGCACGTCCCTTGTTTCATTTCAATGCAAAAATGTTGATTTCACAGAGGTCAAGGTAGTTTCAGGTCACATCATGGTAAACCACGATGTCCAAGTGTGAAGGGATTCTATTTATGTTTGCTGGAAACTGCAACATTGCTTCCATTTTATTTCCTCTCAATTTTTCAAAACCCTGGATGTTTTTTCCATATAAGCTAGGTTGATTGAAGTACTTTTAAGCAAGAAGAATGAGCTTCTAATTAGTTGAATGATTTATGGTTCTGCTGCTATAATGAAAGTTTCCTGATCCTTTTCCATTATTATTTGTTGCATTATATGAAATGTATTTGCTAGACAGCATTAGACTCAAAACCCAAAACCATGGATCAATCAATTGATCTATTTGCCTATCTTTAGGGGAATATATATCACCTACATGGTGGAACTGATTACAAGTACTCTTCTAATTTTACTCTGAGTAGCTAATCCAGCATTTTTGATATGCATTCTGAAGCATCTTGAACACAACCTTTGTCTTCCAGTTTCAGCATTTTTTAATGGTTTGAAATAGCTTATTTTCCCTAAGATTTTTTTTTTTTTAGAAATTTATCAGAAACCATCAAAAGATTATATTCATGTGAAGTTGAATTATGTAAAAACTTGAATTATGCAAACATTGTGCTTCTCCATAACTACAACTAGCTTTGTTTTGTTCTGAATGGGAATTTCTTTTTGTAAATTTTTTGCAGTGACCATTGGAACCAGAGCTTCATTTTTCATTGAGCTTTAATTTTGTTCCTACTGAGTTCAATTAGAGTTCAGGCTATTTAATTCCTCAACCAGAAAGAGAAAGGTGCTAGAAATCAAAGCTTTACTTAATCTTCTAATTCCAATAAACTGTAAAGATCTGTTAACCCCCCAAAATCTTAATGTTAAAAAATGTGGAAAATAATTTTTTTAAAAATTCAAGGTCCAGTAATTCACAATGATCATAAAAACAGAGGTTAAAAGTAATATTATTTATTTTAAAAACTATTAGGTTTTATCAAAAATACTTGAAAAATATAAAAAAGTATGCTTTTGAAATTATGATCTAGTTCTTCAGTATGCTTAAGATACTTAAGCATACTGAAGCATACTTAAGCTTAAAAAAGTATGCTTAAGAAATTATGATCTAGTTCTTCAGGTGATCCATTGATATACCATTTCTATCATTTCATTACTAGAGCTCTTTTATAGTTTTACATTAAAACTACATTTTATGCTGAAATATTATTCTGGTTTTTTTTTTCCTCAAAGTAGTTATTTTTTGTCTAAGAACTATAGCAACTTTTGAATGAGATTTTTTTAGGGAAGAAGAAAAGTTTTTTTTTGCCATCCCTGCTATTCCTTCTTACATTTAAAATGTGTAGGAGAACAAATTGATGAAAAAAATCTCTGGGTTATTGGAATTTTTGCTTGGACAAAAAAATGAAAATGGAAAGTTCCCTTCTGTGATATTTTTATAAGCAAACCTGTTTGGTTCATTTTAAAGACTCCTGTTTTTTTTCCATCCTTGTTATGATGGCTTTAGTTTCTTACTATTAAAAATAATCTTTAAGTTCTCTTTATCTTGTTTTTGAAGCTTTCTATATTTGGGTTAATATTTTGCAAAGGTATATTTTGGTGTTGAGGGCAAGGGAAAGCAGAATATCCAATATGTAATGGTGATAGGAAAATTTAAAAACTTTTGGCTACAATAGGAAGCAAGAAACACAGAAAAATAGGTTGCCAAACAGTGTCCTCTAAAATAACCTAGTCTCCAATCTCTGCTTTGAAGATTGCAGGAAAACAAAGGTCATGACCCAGAGATCAAAGTAGCAGAAGTCAACACAGTAATTGCTGGTTGCTTCTGTTGTACTCACAGTTGGTCAGTCCTGTGGGTGTATTGTTTGCAGAGAAAACTTCAAACGTGGTGTTAGTGAACTGTGAAAAATCATCTGGGTCACAATGTATTACAAAGCATTTGTGAATTCTGCAGGTGACCTCACCTATTTTCATTAAAGCGATATGATTGTGAAGAATTTGTGCCATGTGTGAAGTTCTCAGTGCTTGTTCATTCTTCTTTGCTCCTTATTGACATTTCCTGGAATGATGCATTCATTAAATGCTGTTGACATGGAAACAAGGGCAAGTGGAAACAAATGCTGGAGTTTATTTTAAATTAGCTTAAAAGTACATGTACTAGATATGCTATCTTTGGCTGGGGGAGCAAATGATGATAACCTTATGAAGTCCTCTTAAGATATAACAGCAAGAAAGGAAGTGCATGTGTTTTGTATGGATTAACTTTTCAAGCTAAAACTGCTATTCCCAGCCCACGATTTTGGTTGTGAGAAATTACGGGTCTTATACCATTTTCAGTGTTCTTGCAGTTTCATTTTATTTTATTGTAGTTTTGTTTTATTTATTTTAAAAAAATTGCTACAGAATTTGCTTTTCTATTTTAAATAGTCTTGTATTTGGATAGTGATATAAATATATATATTCATTAAGTAGTACCAGACTAGAAGTCGTCACTCTGTAATAAAAATAATGTTAATAAATAATGATGAGTACCAGTGAACTTATTGTTGAGGCTCTCTTTAAGCAGGAGGGATTGAAGTCTGTGGTCATTCTTTATATGTTCTTTATGAACTTAATTAGATGAATAGGATATTCCCTTACATCTGTATAATCTATGAACCTGTGCTACTTCAGTGTTTGAGTGAAGCCTTGTCATCTCACCGGTACCTGGAAGGAAAAGTGTGCTTGAAAGACATCAAATGGCCACACAAGGTCCATCTGAGACTAGCCCCTGGAAGGGTTCATGAGCAAGAACAATTACCATGTTTTTGTTCACCCAACTAAATCGAAGTCCATAATAACCTAATTTGTCTGTACTAACACTGTAAATCAAGGCAAAACTATAATTACTGTTACACAGATAGAGAAATATTTTTCTAATTCACAGAGTTGTTTGTTACTCTGAAGAAGAGCAGAGTGTGTTAAAATATTGGGAAGTGGTGTGGATTTCTGCGTGACTTGCAAGCCCCTCAGAATTACGTGGTCATCAGCAAACAGTGCCAAGGCTGCTCAGGGTCTGATGTGATCCTCTAACAAACTTCATGCCAACATCCTGCCCTCTCTTCTGGAAGATGCTGGTTTAAATTTATGACCTGTCTTCCTTATCTGTGTATTTAACAAATGTTTTTGTTAGAGAAGAAATTCCGTAGCCAGCTATATGCTGTTTGGAGGTAGAAGGGTACATTTTTTGGGGGTGCAGAGGAAACAATCACAGAACATAGTGTTTGTGACACTAGTTCACTGTCATAAACGTGTTTCAATTCTTCTGATTTCTTTTTTTTTGTCTTTCCCCTTTTAAATGCTTAGTAGATTACTTATTTTTTCTAGTTTATAATAATGTAACTGAGAGCATAATCAGTCCTTCAAAGTTTGAAGTAGGCATATTATTTATGTTCTGTGATTGTTAAGAAAAGGAAATATAATAGCACAGAAAACAGAAAAATGAAAGTAAACACTTTCTGAAACAAAGCTGGTATGATACAGGTAGAGCTGGATACTTCTGCATTCTTGTGGGCAGATATTTCTCAATATTTCACAGCAGGTTTTTTTGTAAATTAAATATTGATGCATATAGTGCAGTTTTATGTTCCAGTTTTTGTTAATTATAGGACAGACTGGAATACGATACAGAATCTCGTAATACAATAGTCTTTGACTAAAAGTTCAGCAGAATGGTTTGCAAATATGTCTTTTTTCCAATACCCTGGCAGGTCTGTATGAAAAGTCTTAAAATTATGTTTATTGCATGCAGCCCATACAAAATTGGTAAATGAATTGTTAATCTTTATTGTAATTTTTATTAAACTAAGATGTAAATAACATTGAATTTTATATTCTGTAGTGGTTTTCCATATCTCAGTGGTCCTGTTGGTATGATGAACACCTGTTATGAGCTTATTTTCATGTGACTGATGGCACCCATGCCAAGAGGCAAGATGGGGGAAATGATTCTGAAAAAAAGAAGGTGCAACTTAACTTAAATAAATGATTTCTTTAATCCATTAGGAATTAGATGATCAGTTTACAGGCAATGATAAGTGGATCTGTAAGCACCTTCCTGGTGCGTCTAATTTTTCCTTTTCTCTCTTTGAATCTCACCTTTATCCTCATCACTGAAGATAATAACCTTTTTTCACACCACAACAAAGGTGTGAAAACCCAGTAACAGCCGTTTCAGAACACATGGAGCAGGGCTAAGTTTTAAAATTATTAAGAAAAAGAAAGGGGAAAGGGGAATAGGAAGACCCTGCCCCCCAACTTCTAATCTAATTGAACCTTTGTAAACTAAATGTAGAATTTAGTAGATGGATCTTTCTTCATTAACCAGCATGCTTTTAACTAGTGATTTTACAAGTCTGAAACAGGTGCAATGTGTCATGCAATTTATGGGTCCCAGTGCCTGCCATAAAGTATTTTATGATGGCTGTGTTCTGTGTTATTAGTAGCTGTCTTTTTCTGCAGCCATTGGTGTTTGATAATAGTCTTAAAACACCCAAAATTACTTACCTGCAAGCAACATTCCATAGTCCCTGTTGACAGTTTGAATAAGTTTAGTGCCCTTTTGTTGTACTTTACCTTCAAAACAAACTGATTGAACCATCAATAGCTCCTGAGAGCTGACAGAGGCATGTCATCTGGTCTAACCCTCTGATAGTAGGTTATCTGTGGGAGTTAACCTCCCTGCATTGTTAACCGAAATGTTTTATGTACTATGCAACTTTAGGATACTGCTGTGATAACCTTAGTAACTAAGTCATACATCACAGTAAAGAGATTTTGTGCAACAAATAACCCCGGATTAAATTTACAAGGGTTGAATTGATATTGTAGAGTGTTCATTCCCAGGCTTTGGTAATCCTTTCCTGTATTTTTTATGGCAAACTTGTGTTACATTTAGATTGAAGTTGCATCTTGATATTTCTAGCTAAAATAAACCCAGGAAGCTTGCTATTTTTCCTCAGCCATTTCATATGCATGTATTGCATTGTTTTCAAATAGCATAGTTACCTTTTATCCCACATTTTGTAAAAGGAATATTAATAAATGAGATGGCATTTTTAATCACCTTTTAAAAGAATTAATTGCACCTATACCCTCCTTCTACCAGTGGGATAATATTTATGGTACCTACTTTTTAGTATTTGCTCTGCTTAAGGAGTGCAAGTTTGAAAAAAAGAACCAACCCCAAACTGTGACTTGTGGAGTAGTTGGCTGTTTAATTTGTGTGGGTAGGGTTTTTTGGTTTTGTTTCTGGAATTGACAAGTACTAGTGCTAATTCTGTTTTTTGAAATGCAGTCAGGATGGCTTAAAAATACAAAAATACATTTGTATCAAGGAATGCTATTATAATTTTAAGCTCTTTTGAAATGATTGAGAGACTGACATTAGGGCTGTGATCCAAAGTCAGCATAGATGACAGTGCTGTCTTATTCTGTTGTCATTTTTGTTGCAGCCTGCTTTTCAATGGCATATTTCATTCCATCATTAAACATTTGCTGATTTTCTAATACCGATGTTTTCTTCACCTGAATATTCATCTTTTCTCACCCTACACTTAGTGGGTGTCTTTACTCATTTTTAGCTTCACTCTTCTTCACTCTTGACATATTGTTTCCTTCTGTACATGTCTTCATTTGAAAGAATCTGTTGTCATCAGAGCTTTTCTGCCAGTAATGCAAGATGGATAGCTTCTCCTCCAGTGAAAGATAAGGGCCAGCAAAATGCCAGAGAGGACTGGAAGGGCAGCCAGGAAAGCTGGAATGAGTCTGAGAATGTGTCTGTCTCAAAGGCCTGTAGCTCTTGTTTAAAAAAACGGTCTTAGGAGATGTTCTGTTTTGTGAAGTGACTCTTTTTCTTCTACTGGCATAATTGAGAGCCATAGATTGAGTATTCACATTTAAATTGTCTAAGCATTTCAGAACTGAGTAGTGTCAGTTAAGTTGTTAACAATTTATGAAGGTGTTGCTTCAGAGGAATGGTGTACTTGATGGAAAGCTTTATTTACACCATTAAATTTTGCTTGGTTTTAGAACGGGGAGCATTACAGTAATTTTCACATGTTTATCTGGTTTTGACAATAGTATCATAAGATAAACTTTTACCTTGTAAAACGTTGGGGTTTTTTATGTTGCTTTGGTTTTGTTTTTTTTTTTCAAAATGTTATGCAGAGTTTTCTGTTTCTTTAATTTCTTCCTCCCAGTGCCAGAGGGGATCAGTATCATGAGGAGCTCCCTGACTGACTTGGGTTTTATGCAGAGCAGCTAGGCTGGGGAATATTATCATCACCTTTCTACACCCCTGGCAGGAAAAGTCTGATATTGCCCTCACTTTGCAGTATCTGCTTCACATTTGGTTGACTAAATGCAAATGATTTTTACTTGAGGTGATTAGATGTTTGGATTTGCCATGGTTGTGCCTTGCTTTGGTTTTGCTCTGCCATGTTCTCTCCCTCCACAAGTGAGAAGCCAGTAGGGTTTTTGTGAGGCTAGAAAGCTGCTATCCTTCTAGTAGAAATGATAAATAGAATATAATACTGATGAATCCTAATAAGAACTTGGAATTCTTAAAATATATTTCCCATAAATAGTCTCTCCCTGTGTGCTTCTGCACTTAATCCTGGGCTGGAATCTGTATTCTGTGAGGCCACCTTGTCTCTCTGGTGGAACCAAATAGGAATTCTCCTTCCAAATGCTGATGATTGTGTTTTCAGGAAAATAAAATAAAAAATCCAAAGTGTTCACAAATGGGAAGAATTCTTGCAGAGAAGTTGGCTGGCAATTTCCCATATCTTTGCCGTATCTCCCAATTTTGAGTGATACCAAAGATTCCAACCCACAGTGTGGGTTGGAATCTTTGGTATCACTCAAAATTCCTTTTCCCAACAGGCAATGCAAAGCAATTTCCAAGTTATTCTGTTCCTTGGTATGCTTTATACTTCACTAATGTGCAGAGAGAACATAGACTTCCACGGTGATTATTGTGTTTGATCCACCAGTGTTAAACGGTTTTGGCTCCATTTGAGAGAGTAAAGTAAGTATTATAACTTTGCACATAAACTACATTGCATGAAAAAGGTGAACACAGCGAGGAAACAAAGGCTGTTGTTATTTTTGGCTGTCATTTTTTTAGTCATTGAGTCTGTGAGTATGTCTTTGTGCATTACTGGATTTTAACTGTGTGTATTTTGGTATCTGTCAGATATTTTGTCCTGCACAAATTGACAAACCTGAAATTTCTCGATACTCGGAAAGTAACCAGGAGGGAGAGAGAGGAAGCCTTGATAAGAGGTGCCTTCATGAAAGTGGTTAAGCCCAAGGATGCAAAGGTAGGAGAGTAAATTAAAGTGGGAACAATAATATGATTCATTAACACTATTTTTAAATAACTCCAAGAGCCTGGCTGCATCGTTTTCTAAGGTAAAAAAAGGAGGTAAAACCTTTCAAATGATAAATGTGGTCAGATAGGGGACAAAAGCCTTATTACTTTTTCTGTGTTTTAATATAGAAATTTACAGGTACCTGTCTAATGGGCTGAGGCCATGTTATCAAATTTCTGGTTTCAACCTCAGTTTCACATAGCAAAGTAACTAATATGTAGCACTGAACTTTAAAGAATATTTTTACACTGTCCAAGGAAATGTAACAACTATGTGTTATACTTTTGTGAAACAATGCAATTTTTTTTTGGCAAGTTGTCCCCTGCCTTGTATGTTAAACTTCTATTGCAGAGCTCACACCTATGGTGTTTACTGGCTTTTATGAACTGGTTGATTCTGATTTTGTATGATGTGACTTAATGTGGTGTCCTGCTAATAAACATTGACAGCATCAGTGAGACAGTTTC
This sequence comes from Agelaius phoeniceus, assembly GCF_051311805.1. Lineage (NCBI taxonomy): Eukaryota > Metazoa > Chordata > Aves > Passeriformes > Icteridae > Agelaius > Agelaius phoeniceus. The sequence goes on from NC_135273.1 coordinate 22,151,926, forward strand.
AGTAATCTGAGCATTTCATACAGCTTCATGCCCATCAACTGGGCATCCTGCTGAAGCAGTCAGAATGAGAATGTGAATTCTCCACTTTGCCTTCTTTTTCCATTGTTGATCAGTACTTGATAACAGCAATCTGTGGTGTGCTCAGAGTGCTTTAGAACTGCACATCTTTCCTGAAACTCTGCTCAAGTTTTCAGTCAACTTGCTTTCTATTTGCTGCTTTTTCTCTAAAGTATACCATCAATAATTTATTGCAGATTTCCAATAATGCTGAATAATAATGTAGTGGTTATGGAAATGCACTGTTTGGTAGCATAACAGTGTTGCTGGGTAAATGCATTATCATGAGTACAATTGCAGTGTATTACAAATTAATTCAGACTGATTAATTTATAACTACTAAAATGTTAACAGTTCTGATACAAACATTGCTTTGATATATTGTTTACCACTGCCTTTAGTCATTTCAGCTTCATATATGTAGTGAATGGAATAAGTTATTTTTAAGCTGTGGTAGACATCCTATTCACAGCAAACCACCTTTGAATCTGGCCGAATGCAACAGCTGAATTGTGGTAGGTATAGCATATGTATGTCATCTTTTACAATTCTTCTTATCTAATCAGATTTTGCATCTGGTGAAGTTTTTAAAAAATTTATCTAACAGTTACATCTTTCATTTAAGAGTCTACTCCGTGAATTGCATCCAACTTAACAGTGCAAGAGAAAAAACGTGTCTCTCAAATTCGAAGCTACTTTTCTGGATTAAACCTCTTTTTAAGTCAATAGCTAAGGGTAAATTACTTAACAAATTTAGGGATAACATCTTTAACTTTTATATCTACAATTGAACCTTTTGTATAGTTTTGAATTATTTACCCACTAAGTCCTATGGTAAACCATACATTTATTTCAGAAAATTTGCAGAAGGCTCCAATTTACTGTTGTTATTGTCATACTAAAGAGTTTTTTTCTTCTTTATAAATGGCACAGTACAAATTACTGGTGGTAAAATCATTGTAAATTATTTTTATGACATGAATTAATGCTTCTTAAGGTGCCATGAAATTACCCTCATCATACAGTATTATATACATATCACAGAAGTGGCTAATTTAAAATAAATATTAAATTTGATGCAGGTATTGTAAAGCGCTCCAAATTGTTTAGAATTTGTGCTTATTTCCCAGGATATTCATGCTTACAGTACACATGCATGCAAACTCTTTCTATGTCTGAGAAGACTCATAGCATTTTCTCTGCATATATGCTTTGAAATGCAGCTCAGTATGTGTACAGCTATTGACAGCTCTGCTTGAAGACCACAGCCCGCAGCATTCCTCCATAAATCACACAGATGATGTGCACAATAACTGTACTTTTGAGTTCTATCATGTGTTATACATTGCATACATAATGGGTTTTTATTCTCTAGCCTTCCTATTTTCTGGATCTTGTGTTCTCTGTTCATGAGTTTCACTCCCACATAGCTGTCAAAATTTTTGACCAGCTTCAGCCACATTTAGCAGGCAGGTACTGGTAATATAATTTAAGCTTTCTGAAACTAATTAGAAGATTACACCTTGATCCAAACTCAGAGGAAGATTGCAGCATATCCAGTATTGGTAATCAGAAAAACTTAATAAGTTGACATAGTGATATATAAGACCTTGATGATAATGAAGTTCCCAATAATGTGGGGTTTTTTCCTTTCATCTAAGGCAGCAGGCACTGTGTCAGCCTATGCCTACCAGGAAAGGAGATGCAGTGATTAGTATTTATGTTGGTGGATGCCGCATGAAAATCTTCTGCCAGGTTTAGTAACAACAGTGGGCCTTTCAGACCTGCTTTTTTGGGAAAAAAAAACCCCCTAAAAACTACAAACCAACAAAAAATCCTCACTTATGTGGCTTTTTTCTCCCCATTATGATAAGCAGGAGATGGTGTGGCTTATTCAGCATAAAAGGCAGACTGATGATCTAAAGGGGCTGTGATGTGGGGAGTTGTTTTCATTTTAGTCTTGACATAAAATAGTTGGAAGAGCAAAATACCCCACCAAGAAAAAAATACACAAAATGAGAATAAAAGCAAGAAATTTCCATCTGACTAGCTTGTGTTTACTCAAATGCGAAAGTATCTAGCAATCACCAGTCATCACTAAGTCATAAATATTTTATTTTGTATAAATTTTTTTAACTTTCATTATTCCCTATTTTATTAAACAGAACACTACACTTTCTTGTGCTTTGCTTCATTTCATCTTTTGTTGGAAATGCATCTGTTTGTGATATGACTGTCTTATGGAAAGATACAATCATTTATTAGAAAACAGTTTAATGTTACAATGCAGTATTCCTTTTCACTATGTAGGTGAGCTTAACTTCATTATTCTGTTATGTTTATGTTTTCTTTTGTCAAAATATTGAACATTGTATCATGCCTGCTTTTAATAAAGAACTGGGGAAGTCTGGCTGGATAAGAGGCATTGAGCCAGATGAGAAAGCCTTGTTTAATGACCAGACCATGACCTCATTTCACTGGCATAAGTGTAGCTCAAAGTGGAAGATGCCTGTCCAGTGTGAAGTGTGTTTCTGGGCATGACAGCATTTCACATCAGAAAGACAGCTCAAGAATACGACAGTCAAAATTGCTTAATTGTGTCCCGGCTTTGTAATTATTCATCTGTGCTTCTACAAAGAGTAGAGTTGTCATCTCTTGACATAATTATTTAAAACTGTACCCCTCTTTGGTTTATAGGTATATGAATTGTGCTTCCAACTGTTTCATTTTTCAAACTTATGGATGCAAAGCAAATGTGATTTGAGAAAATATGTTAAGACTACACATTTTTACACTGCATATAATATAAATAAAATGAAATTACAGTGTATTAAAGTAGTAATTTGATATTTTAAAGGTCTGTATTCATGATCATTTAATCTAGATGATAAAATGTGGATATATCCAATTAAGTGTGTTGCTATGAATAGATACACACTGTCATGAGTCTCTTTAAATATAAACTTAATTATTTAATACTGGGTCAGTCTCCTTGCTTTTAGCAAATACATATATTTCCCAATATTTCTCAACCCCTTTCCCTTACTGCATTTTTAAGGTTAACATTTTCATCTGTTTTAGTTTTGGTGGTGAAAAAAAGCAGATGGTATTTGTTCACCAGTAACAGTTTTGTTGTTTATTGGGCCAAATCCTTGGTGGGTATCCTTAGTTATACTTCCAAGTAACAAACCTTTTGTATTAAATGGAGTTATTCTGCTTCCTTGCAGCTTTACCAAAAGCATGTTGTCCACTGGCTGTAAGGGAACTCTGTACAACAAAAAAAGGCATGGTATGGGTGGTTTGAATTTTTCAATATTTTTTCACTCTCAGATGCATTGTTTTCATCTCAAGTTATAATTATGAAACCTGACATAGCATTTGTTCTCTAAGGAACTAAGATGGAGACACTGAAGCAGAAAGGCAAGTCAAATATCTGCATTCCGTGTAATAAATGTCTGTGATTCATGTCCACAGTGTTACTTGAAGGGTAAAAGGAGCTTATTTTGTTATGGTAGGAAGAGTAAATATTTAGGTAGTACCATTAAAGAAATAAGGTGAGATAAAATCTGCAGTGTTGCTTTCAGATCATTGGCAGTATTCTTGTGTTTAAGCTCACAGGAAAAGCTCTTTATCCAAGTGAGCAGTGCTGATATATGCTTCTATTAAAGTCAGATGATGCATAAGGAATGATTTTAGTAATTTTTTGTCCCAAACTATTTAACAAGAATCATACTTTTCTTGAATAGATATGTTCTACCTGGTTCCATGAATATAGGCAATATATTTTTGCCGATATATCTCATGGACCTTTTTACACCCCTCCCCCAGATAGAACAACGAGGCTAGTTTTAAAAAGTAAATAAAAGGAGACAGATAAAACTTTGGAGAACAGCTGCATTGCTCACAATCTTTCTCTTTTTACCATTGCCATTGTGTAGAGATCTTGATGTATGTATTTAGAGCATTTGAAGAACATGCACAGTAAAAGCCTTCTAAAGTGTAAAGCATCATTGTGTCAGTGAACTGCTAGGTCATAAGGTACTTCTTTGAGAGAGCTTCCACATAACAGGGTCCTTTATTGTCAGATGTCATCATTTCACATACCAAGACAAGGACATGAACTTAAGAGTCCAATCTAGACTGTGATGCAGTAAATAATATTTACTTTAAGGACATTGTAGCAGTCATGCATTCATCCATTTTACTCTTGGAAAGTTTAGCCGTTTTAAGCATAAGTCCATAACATGTTTGGTTCATAACCTGCTGTAATTCCAGCTGTCAAGAGGGAAGAATAGACACATGTGGGTCATATGTGTATTAGGGTAGGGAGAAAGACTTCTTCAGTGTTGGTTCTTTCATTGATATTTCTTATAAAACATCCTCATATGTTCTTTGGGCAGGGATTATGTGGACTATATTTCACTATATTAAAAATACACAAGGAAAAAGGTGATGCCTCTTTCCTAAAATATTTCTTCCCTTAAAAAAAAAAGTATATGATTGTCATGAAGCCCATGTCATTTTAGCCATTAATGCTCCCAATGCATTTTTCAGATAGGGAGGGGTGATATTGCTAGAGCTATGGCCTCAATCCAGTTCAGGTGATTACATTCTGCCTCTGTGGATTTCTCTACAGTCTCCATGTACTAAGGCACTCTTCTCCACCTTCTGCCCTAACCTCTTCTGTAATCTCGCAGTGTGCCAGTTAACCAGCTGCTACTTTGCACCTGAAATGTGTGTATCTTTCAGTAATAGTGAGCAAATGATCCCTTTGTAAGACTTAAAATTTGTAAAGCACTTGAAAATTCTCTGATGAATGGCAAAAGGCATTGTATGTAATTAATGCCTCCATTGAATTGAAGAAATTATTGTTAAAACTTGTTTATTACTTCTGGGTTTGTTTTTGGTTTTTTTGGGTTTTTTTGGTGTTTTTTTTGGTTTTTTTTTTTTTTTGGTTTTTTTTTACATTTTCATTTGTGGGTTCAGATATATGGAAGCTTCAATAATTAGATGCTGGCTTTTGTTATCTATTCAATAAAATGCCATTTAGCAGAATGTAATACCATGATATCTGACAGTAGGATCACGATTGTCTTAGATTCTTAGTGGATCACTAGGGCTAGAGTTTTATTTTCAAAGGACTTTTTTCTGTTTTTTCTTTTGAAAATAGAAGCACTGCTGGAGCAGAGCTTCTTGTAATTCCTCTTTTCTAATACAACGGATCTCATAATCAGATGATACCACTCTTAAGCACAGGAGTTGTTCATATGTTGAATTTTGTTAGAAAAGAAAAATGCATTTAATATGGCATTAGCAAAACTCTTGGTCAGTTTTCGTCTATTCTTATGTTCCTATAGGTGATTCTTTTTTTTTTTTTTTTAATTTTCCCTGAACCTTAAGACACAGTATGCGACATGTGCTCAGTCATTTTGATGAGTTATTCCCATTGAAATAGTAGTAGTCTTAAGTACCATGATTAGAATATATGTCAATTTTTAGCCATGAAACAAAGGTCCAATTATAATTCTGCTGTCTGGAAACTGTTTGTCACTGCAATGTTTCTGGAGGAAAAAATCAGTGGCAAACTATCACTACCATGGGATCTACCTGGAATTTTGCACATGTTTGTTTACAAGTTGGAAATAACTGTCATGGCTGATTTTATATTTATTGCTTGTTTTGGCTGTGGTTGGGTGTCCCACAGTTTTCACAGCAGGCTTGGCAGTGTGTTTGTGTGCTGGGTTAAGATAAGGCCTGGCTTTGCTGATTCACTGACCCATGAAAAGTTCCCCAGCTGTTAGAGATAAACGTGGTCGCAAGGGCCACTGCCAGTGAAGACAAAGATGATTTGTTGTTGTGATCTTCTCAGGAGCGTATCTTGCAGCAAGGAACAACTAAAGAACCATGACTTCATCACCTAAAATGTGATGCAAATGCAAATACATCATATAACATCTTATAGTAAATGAATGGTAGGGCTTGTTTTCTTTTAGTGCTGCTGTAGTCAGATGGAGTCAGAGAGGACAGGTACTAAAGGAAAGCTAAAATGAATGCACTAATATTTCTAATCACTTTGGAAACAATGCAAAATGCCCAAAAATAGTAGTCTGGTGCCATTTTAGATACTCTAAAGTGTACAGCAGACCCCTGTAGGGATGACAGATAAGTGTCTTACATAGGGGATGTAAGTTTTTTTGAAGCCACCATGGGAATTCAGGCACGGAAACTGTAGAGTGGCTAAAACAGCTTTAGAAACTTGGATTTAAGCAGCTGAATCCTGCCTTTCCTGTTGTGCTAAAAGAGAGATGGTGTGCTTGAAATATTGGCAGGTCAAGAACACCAGAGCATTACAAAAAAATAATCCTTCCCTTCACTAACATCAGCCAGAGTGTGGTCCAAGAGTCAGATAGGGCTGTGATGAGGTCATCTCCTAAAAGCTCAAGCATATCAGTCATTCTCTCTTCATTAATGACTAAGAACATGACCAATTTAAAGCTGGTTTATGAGTTATTTCAGGAAAAAATATTAATAATTTGTTTTCAGAGAAGGGCTAATATTTCTTCTCTTGTCTCCACCCTTACCAGAAATGTATAGGCCAAAGGGCTATTTTGTAAGAAATCCTGAACTTTTTTGCTTATGAGTTTCTAAAGCTGCTCCCTTTGTAACAGAAAAAGGATGCAGCACGATTTCATCTGCTCCCTTAAAACCATATTGAAGGTACAGATTCTGGTTACGCTTCCTGAATTTTAACTGAAGCTGATGCTAAGATTTTTAAATTTTGTCCGTCTTGCAGACAATGGATTTGGCATAAAATCTTTAAGATTTGGTGACTTAGGTCATGGATGTGTGTTTCAGGGGAAAATCAGGGGTTCATTGTGGGGAGAAAAAACTAAAAAATATTTGTGACTGAGGACTGGTGTTCCCTTTGAAGGAGTTAGTGAGATCATAAAACTTTTGCAGTAAACTGTTGCCCTAATTTATCTTATTCGTCCTAGAAAAATGTTCACAGGAAAACATAAAAATAGTAATTAACTCTGTAATTAGAAACGTGTCTAAAAATAAATAAGGAAAATATCAATCACACTTCAAAAATGACATCCTTTGAATCCTGTTCTGTGAATGGTCTCTTTTAGAGGTGGGTTTTCTTGAGACCTTAGCAGACAGGGAATCTGTCCTTAAGTGATATGCATTTAATTTTCAAATATATATATAAGGTATGCTTCAGTTGTAATGTATTAAATGTCTTTACATCAAGGAATGTAGTAAAGGCATGTGCATTGTCCCAAAGATGATTCATTTCTCTTTCAGCCTTGGTGAGGTTTGAAAACCTTAGTCATTCTTTCCTGTGAAACAACCTGTGGGATATTTGCTTAATGATTTAATTACTGTTGCTTTTGTGATGCTAATTTATGAGCTTGAAGCAGGAGCTTCAAAAAAAAAAAAAAAAGTCTTCAAAAGAAGTGTAATAAAAAAGATTACAGGTTCAGCACTGCTTCTGGGGTAAAATGTATGTAAGTTTTTTCTTATGTCAGTACAGCAAACTATGCTATATATCTTATTCTGGTAAATTTCACTAGGAAATGTATAATTTGGGTTAAAATAAGGGGTAAATTCAGGACTGAGAAATTAAGACTTTCTTTTCTTCACACATTATAAGACTAAACATACAACTTTGCTCATGTAACAGTTACAAACAGTTCACTGTGTAGGCCAAATGCTCTCTAATGCAGTAAAATTAAGAAATAATATGCTTTGAAAGTGATTTATGAGTGTGGTTAAACTGCCAGATTTACAAAGAAATAGTTCAGATCTTGGGAAGCCTCAGGAGTCACGTCAAAAATGAATTTGACCATGATTTAAACTGCTACTTTTCTTACATGACATTTAATATGTGTACTTTGGAGGCCCATATGTCTTTAATAAAATAGCATTAAGTTTTAAATATGATATGAATGCAGTTAGTTTCTAAATTCATAACCTTTTCCACAACTCCAAAATGCTAACCAATAAGGGAGTCACACATGCAATAAAACATAAACCTTAGAAAATAGTTTTTTATTAGAACAGTTAGACATTTGGCAGCTGAGTTGTAATGTAATAAATACGTGCAGCCAATGTGGGTTTATCAGTCTTTGTTTACACTGTAAGCAACTGGGACCAGACAACTAATTATAACTGAGGAGCAAAGGTCATGAAAAGAATATTTTGTCCAGTGAATCTGGGCTTGCTAGGCGAACCCTATAATCCTAAGAAAAGTGATTTATTAAAAAGAAACACTAAAGCATGCTTCCCAGTTGAGTTTGTGAGAGAATATGATGTTTATTAGAGAGTCATATGCTTTAAGACTGTTCTGAAGTATTAAGTGCTTCAAAAATCATGAAAATATAGACATGAAAAAAAAAATACACAATTTACAAAGGATTTAAATGTTGAGCAAATGGTGGCCAAAAGAGTTCAGTGTTTCATGAAAACAGCAAAATGGGAGTCCTGTCTCTGCTGAAGTTAACAATAACAAAAGAATGCTATAATATTTTAAAGGGTATTATTTTTGTGCAATTTGAGGTGTTCTAATAATATTGTTAAAATAATGTATTTTGACATTACTTTCTGAAACAGAAGCTAGCCCACAGCAAAACCAGCTTTCTAGGTAGCTTGAGCTTTTACTCAGAACAGCAAATTCAGGTTTGCTTGCTGAGCCCCTCTATTTATTCAACATGCATAAAACAATACTGCAAGCCTCTTCATGTTTTCTAGGTAGTCTGACTTTCTAAAGAAGGGTATTGAAATGGTGTGAGAGTTGTAAAAAGACAGATTTTCTGTGTACTCTGAAGCGTGTGGGGAGGTGGGGCATAAAGTCTTGATTATGGTATACTTGTTCCTTTAAAATGCTTTCAGTGATTTGATTTCTGGTTAGTGTGGCTCTAGAAAAATGACAAAAACTAAATTAAAAAAGTCTGCTTTGAGATGTATTGCAAAGTATATATTCAAATGCTAATCTCTATTCCTCCAGAATTATGGGTCCCCTAGAGCATCCAGAAAATTATTAACAGCGTGTAATCCAGTTTGAATGCATCTTTACTCTGTTAGCCAAATCTTTACATAATACAAATCATTCTACCTATAAAAGCACAAATATGTTATTGTTCTCAACAGGCAATTTAATGCAGCTATAGGGAGGAGAATAAGAGAAAAGAAGATTACAAGCTAGCTGATCATGCTTTTATTTCTCTTAAATCTCTCAGCATTTCTCTGTGGTTGTACTTGTTTAAAGATTGTACACAACTGTGCTGTCTATATGATTTGGAAAGCAAATCAGCCTAAATATGAAGTTTCAATGGGTGTAGTTTTTAGGGGATTTGATACATTTATCACAAATATACATTTTACCCCAGAAGCAGTGCTGAACCTGTAATCTTTTTTCTTACAATTCTTTTGAAGACTCCAGTTTTGCTGTGGAGAGCTCAGTTATATTTGCCACCCAGTTGTGCAGCTTTAGCTGTAGAGTAGCTATTAAAGTTAATTATTTTCTGGAGGGTTTTCTCAAAAGGACTATTTGTGTGAATGCATACAGAAAGCATATGAATAAGGAAAAAACCATTTTATTGAAATAATACGCAGCTACCTCCAGTCATGCTGTGGAGTCAGGATCCTGCTTCAGTGGAATTATGTAAATTTGACAAAGTTTAACTCACAGTTCTTGTAAGCAGGAAGGTGGGTCCACTCTGGCATATGTGTGCAAATTGTAGTTTTTTATTGTTAAATTCTGCTGTATTACTCCTTGTATTATTTTGCCGCCTGACTCTGGCTTGTGACTCTAACTAAAGAGTTTTGCATCTATGTGACAATAATTCTTTTGCTCTCTTGTGTTGTTTTGTTTTCCACTAAGCGCATGTCATTATGTTATACATCTACTACCTAATCACCAATGATTGGGAATTTATGTAAAATGTTTAGATATGAGTAAGCAGTCAGCCTATTATTATTATAAATTGCATACAGATAATAAATGACATAAATGTTGGCTTTAAACTGAAAGGTGAAGGCACTAACACAAGAGAAATCTGTCTAGGAAGAAGAATGGAGTAGGAGAGGCAGGGAATGTTCCTATTCTACCTGTTTTCATCAAGCATGAACTGGAAGAAACTGTACATAATTCAGTAGAAAAAAAAATAGAATTTCTGAGTTTGAAATAGGGTGTCACCTGCATGTTTTGCAGCTAGCTACAGGTCTAGTCCTTTGGGTTGTTGAACATAAAGCATAAAATCTATTTGCTGCTGAGTCTCAGAGCTGCTCTTGGAGAACTTCCTCGCTTTGCATGCATTTTGGCAGGAGTTTTGTACTTTCTTTCATATTGCATATTGCTCAAGAGAAGTCTAACAGGTCACAAATAGTAATCCAATGCCCCAGGACTGCTCAAATGTTTAACTATCTTGCTTTTTGTATAATACCTCCCAGCTTTCTCCCTTCCTCTTATGTGATAATTTTTCATATCTTTATGGTCTGAGTAAGACTCCACAGGGCTATTTCTTCTAAATAACAAGTCTAAGATGTTGTGTGCAATTTTGAAAGATGGAATGCTCTAATAGGCTAGGCAAAAGCACTGTGTGTGTGACACCAAATTTTTCTTTCACGTGGAGAAAACCTTTGAATTCACTTTTATGTCTGTTGAGGAGGCTCTGAAGGAGTAGTCTGTGGTGTGAGCAGTAGAAACAAATGTAGATCTGGGCCATTTCAAATGATCATTCCAACATTGAAATGTCTGCATATGTTGTTCTAGTTTCAAAACAAACAAACAATCATTCTCTAAATATAAACAAGTGCTGCATTGGCAAGATTTTCAGCAGCAGCTACACAGGTAATAACCTGAAAGGAGGACTTTGGGTTTTATTGTTTACCTCTGATGGTAGAGGACTTGTACAGGGTGAGGAAATAATTCATTTGTTAGTAGAAAAATGTCTTTAAATTGAGCTCATGTGCTAGGCCAGTATGGTGCATGGTTTCTCAGAAAAGAACACACCTAACTTTCTGGGAAGCATTGCTGCAAGGCCATTGGCAGTTGCAAAGTAAGGAAAGAAAAAAATAGAATGAATTTTATTTTCCTGATTTATTTTTGAACATGAAACTAGGTATGTTATTTTTCATAACAACTTTTTGATTTAAAGGCAACAGACACATAGCTTTTTGGGTCTATTTCTGCCCCATATGTTTACCAGTTTCTCTGGAGAGGACTTCTGAAGACTTGTTGTTTATGTGAAGTGCTCTTTTGCTGCGCTCTTTCCTCCACCTCCCTGCAAGCAGAAATGAATAGATATGTTGTTGGTAGAGAACTTACTTGCTTTGTCCTCTTGAGGTCATATTTTGGCAAGCAGGAAGTCTATTTTTTGATTTGATAAACCCCTGGTGGAATATGGTTTGGCTTGTAAAACTGCTGTACACAGAGCCAATGGTTGTCTTGTCCTTTATAGCATGGTCTTCCACCTTCTGCCCAGAATTCAGGGAAAACCAATGAGCACTGGCTGAGGCAGTGTCATATGAGAACTGCTGAAAATTTATGGAGCTCTAATTAAACCTCAAATGCACTAATTCAAGCCCTATAAATCTTGTGTAATACTGGTGCAGTTAAGTTAACATGAGGGCTGATGTGGTCTGGGAGAGCAAGGCAGATGCCTGATATTCTCTACAGTTTTGCAGCTGGGAAGAAGTTATGTTGCAACCTAGGCTATCCAGTGATCCCAAAGATAGTTCATAGATTTTAATTTAAAGTTGACTTTCGGTCAGGGAATGTTGAAATGTTGTGTGCAGATAGACCAGCTATTACAAATTTGAAAAGTCAGATTTCTTTGTTTTGGCTTCCCTTGCTGGGGAAGAGGTTTGGCTGAGGATTTTGCCTATGCTACAGTTACCTGAAAGTGAGAGTAGTTTTTTCCAATCCATGTATCAGTAACAACAATGAAAACACTGCATTATCAGGGCTACTGTTTAGATGGATGCATGATGTATCTATTCTGTGGGGCAGAAAATAGCATACTTTCATATGCTTTCCTAAAGAAATAGATTAATCAAATACTAATATGCCACGTAAATTGAAAATTGTAGATACTTAATCTCAAAATGTAGAAGAGCTTCACTTGATGGTGTATAATTTTTTAATCTGCAATATTGTCATGGTGGAATACTTTTAGTCGATAGAAACTTGCTGCAATGAGAATAAAATAATGAATTTACTTATCCCCATGACTGCACTTCTTGGCCTAGGGTGAAGGGCCACCCCTTTCTATCTGTAGTAAAATCCTGCCTGTGATGCAGTGGCTAGAAACAATTTACATTATCAATAGAGCCAGGATTTCATGCTTTCTCTTCTACACTACTCAAAGAAATACTTATTTTTCTGATGTAATTTGTATTGGAGAAGGAGTTTGATTTGTAATTTGTACTGGAGAAGGAATTTTTAAAGGGACTATAGACTGTGTGTTTGACTTACATGTAGGCTTTCAGCGCTGGTTCTTGTCCATCCAGAAACAAGCTGGAAAAATAGCATAATCAATTTTTGCTGTGTTAGGGCCACAGTAAAGCCTGTCTACCAAGAAAAGCAGATGGGGCAGGTAAAAAGAAACTCTTGTACTCATAAGGCAGCCTACAAGCATAAGCTACCACTATTGGAGGATTGGTAGCGTGGCCCTGATGTGAATCTTGTGTGCAGATGCAGACATATATTTGTGTGCTATTTCCAGCCCTCCAGGATTTGAGAAGGCTTTTTGAAGGCTAAGAGCTTTGTTGTCCTTACAAAATCTTCTCTTTCTCTGGGTTCTGTATATGTTGAGAAGTCTTTTAAAGCCCTATGTCAGATCTGCTCTTCGTGTGAAGTCTTTATAAATATTTATATAGCCCTACTGAGGAAGAGTCAATCCATTAGACTGCTTTAGGCTAAGATTAGCACTTCTGAAGCCTATTTAACCAGATATGAGTTTACTTTACTTAATAACATTAAAGAGATAGTAAAAGAAAGCTTCTTTATCAGATAATGGTAAGATGCATGAAACAGGTTTATTAATGTCTAACTATCAAATTATACTTGCCTCAAAATTCATGGAAGTAGCATAGTAATTGCCTATTTGATTTCAGGCAGATTAACATGCTTGTTAATGTTGAAGCTGTTTCCAAGTGTGTGCAAGGCCCTTGATGAGGTCAGGAGCCAGCCCTGCTTTCTTAATTCTTACCCAAGGAGCTGTGCTGGTTTCAGATTGTTTGTCAGCTGATGCTGACTTTTTTTTCCTTTTTCTTTTTCCTTCTCAAATGTTTTACGGTGTCCATGCAGAAGCATCTTGTGATTCATACTTAACTCACACAGATATCCATAAATGTACCCATACTTGCCACAGGCAACTTGCACATGTAGAAGTGAAGTGAAACAGCATCAAGGTAGATCTTGGGCTGCTAGTGGTCCAACACAAGCTGAAGATTTCCTGTCTTACTGTTAACTTCTAGGGGGAAAAAGGTATTTTGGGTTATTTTTGGTAACACTGGAAAGAAATCTCCCAGGCAGAAGCATAACTTTATAGTTATTTTTGCAGACCTATATAAAGGGTAAGTATATTTTGAGTTTATTCAATGTGCCACATAAGAGACATCAGTCATTGCATGTGTGGATGTCTATTTATAGTAATCATCCAACCACATACCTCTGAAACAACCATTTCCTTTAATTTATATATATTTATTATCCCTGAATCTCTGGTATGTTTTCAGAATTCTCTTGGCAGTAATATGAGAGTTCTGTAGCTCCTGAAACCATCATATTGTCATATTTTATATGTACCCATGAGTTGAGGATTATACAATCAAGAAAACTGTTGCTATTTCTTTGTTCTTTTTCCCAGCTCTAGACTAACATCTAGAATGTGTTAGTCCCAAATTCCTTCTATATCACTCAGAGAAAGAGGCTTTGAGAGGCAATTGTGTCAAGGAGAACCTTCATTCCTTCTAATTACTGCCTCTGAAGTAAGAAGTGATGAATGCAGACACTCCCACCACACAAATTGGGGTTTTTTGTTTCTTTTGAACAAAGTTATTCAAATCTCCCTTTCTGTTTCTCTACCCATCCCTGCTTCCATTCTCATAAATGGATTTGGAATAATCTTCAAGATGATGTCAGAACAACATGATTAAAGTACTTTTATGGTGCAAGAAAATACAGTAATATGGAAACCTTTTCTTTGCAGTCCCAACAGTTGAGGTTAGTTTGCCTTCTGCTGTGCCTTTCCCTCTGCCACAGTCTCTAGAAAAAAATGTAGACTGTATTAGAAAGGCTTGTATTTTCAGGAATAACTTTTTATCAGTTTATTGTGCTTGTAGACTGTTTCAGTGCCGTACATTTGACTTTTTTTTTTTTTTAATGAGCCTTCTACAAAAAGCTCTGGAGCCACTAACTACAAGTTCCATAACTGACTCCTCTTTTAATTCCCTTTAAGTTGTCTTCTCTAACTGTGCTTTTTTTTCTCTTTTTCATTAAAGTTACTCTAATTAAGGTCATTACAGGAAGTAAGACTCCAAGTAGCAGGTGTAGGATTTTAACTTTAAATTTATTTTGCTTAATTTCATTTTTCTGAACACCTTTAAAGTTGGTTCAGTACAGTTGTAACTTCAAGTTCTTCCAAATGGAAAAAGTAATTTTTATTTCTCTAATTCTCTCTCTTTTTGAGTAACTAAAATATGGTAATTTGGTTTGTAAAGAGGACATCTGCTGGCTTTTTGTCACCTTAGAGCTGCACTTTGGTTGCTAATGAGTAGAACTGCAGCACTTGCCCTTGAGAAGTGAAAACAGGCTGTAAGTGTGGAGAGAAGGTGACTGGGAAAAGCTGAATAGTGAGCTCACTAACCCTTTTTCTTTAAAACAGGATGCCTGTAAGTTGCTCTGAGCAGCAATAATAGAGGAAAAAGTTGTAAAAACCAAGAAAAACAGAAAATTAGTGGCTGAGTGTTAACCGAATTAGAGGAACATAGAAGTGTAAACCAGTTTGGATTTATTTCTCTTATGACATCAGAGAAGTTGCAAAAATTGAAGATAAGGCCAATGTTTCCATTATGGAGCAGCTGCAAAGAAGGAAAGCCCTCTCTAAACCTTCTGAGCACAATCCAGTTAAAGCAGCCTCATGCTTCCTGAACACATTAACTATTCAAACACACCTATAAACACACATTTATGAAAGTTAGGGACTTTTTTTTGTTGTAAATCAATAAATACCACTTGAGTTAAATTCTGTCTCTTGAAGAACTACGTCCCTGGGTGATTGTAACTGCTTGTGCCTGTTTTAAAGTACTTTTGGGTGAATTTAATCCTATCTAGTAGTTCCACTTAAATATAGCATTTCTGTGTAAGTCTTATCCAAAGTGAACACATTTTTAATAGAAACTCTGCGAGTGTTGTGTTTTATCACTGTATTTGTCTGACTAATATTAAGAAAGATGAAAGTTTTACATACCATCCCAAAGATAACAAGAGGTCACATGGCAAGCCCCACATCTGCAGATTAGTTGCCTCTGAAGATCTGAGTCATGTTTTTCATATAAATCATGTGGAATGGCCCATTATGAACACCTTGTAAAACTCAAAAGGCTTTATGATTGTTAATAGCCTCTGTGGTAGTGATTTACGGGCTAATTTGAGACAAAATATGTTGCAGTGTAGGCTACAAGAAAGTGTTATCCTATCTGCATAAATAATAATATGTTATTGGTTGTGCACTTCAGAAGCAAGTGGAATGTGTATTACCTTATATCTTCCAACTAGATTTAACATTTCAACTTTTACTTATGACTTAAATCAACCTGGTTAGGGACAAAATGGAGAGTTGAATCATGCATTAATTTTTTTCCCCTTCATGTTATCCATCACTGTACTAACCTATGAACTAAATGTAAGTTGTAACACTTGTAATCAGTCTGTAACTGCAATTTATTCAATTGAAGACCATCTTATTAGTGTAAAAATAGTTTCAAGAGACATTTTTATAATGACTGTGATAAAACTTTGATGTATCCTAAAATGTGTGCAATGTAAGACATTTATAATAGCCCCAAGTGTAATATTAACACAGCCTTTTAATGCATGTAAAAAGAGATCAGTTAGTTTTGATTATATTACCCAATATAGGTTTGAATCTCTTTTAGAGTTAAAAGCATTGCTTGCTGGTTCTAAATGTCAAAATTATTGGAATTCAGAGACAGGTAAATGAAGTCCCTGTTTTTGAGGCTGCCCTGTACTGGGCAGGTACAAAGAGGCAAAAGGAGTTACTTGGTTCCTACATGGCCAGTGCCACTTTATCAAGCACGGATGTTGGTTTCTGAAGAGTGTTGTATTGACATCTTGCCCACTAGAGATCTGGTTATAAATTCCAAATGATAAATGAAGAGGTAAATGGATAGATATCCCTTCACCCTGTGTGGATTCTTTAATATAATGGGAGTTGCAGCCTTTCTTTTTTTTGTTTTTAAATTTTAATTTGTTATTTAAATATATTAAAATTATGCTATTGTAAAGACAGGAATTTAAATTCTCAAAACAGCTGAATGGAGCATTTATGACTGGCTTTTAGAGAAAGCTTCTCCAAATTATATGAAGTGATGGAAAAGAATATTATCCCTTTCCCTTCAAAATTTGTCTCATAGTTGTCTGCTTCTCTATCTGTTGAAAATTTTGAAAAATTTTCTAGAATTTCTGTTTAAAATTCAAAGTTTTTTTATAATCTTCAAATTTTAAGAATTAAAGCCTCTCCTACCCTTCATTAAATATAAAGGCCTTAATGTACATTTACATTACTGAGACATGGGTTATCATTTGGCATGACATCATTACATGAATGTTTCTTTTTAATCCTTTGAATGTGTAACTTTTCCTAAACATTTTTTCAGTGACCTTCTTATCTCCCACAAATTCTTTTGTCGGAGAATTTCCCTGACTTTTCTTTTTTGCTCCTTCTTCTATGGTTATGTTTCATTAAAGTAACTAAGAACAAATTTCCTTGTGTTTCTAGGAAATCTATCTGTGTTTGATAGACCAGTAATTGGAGGTTATTATTACTTCTCTGTAAGGCGATGAAATAATTATTCATAATAACTGTTTAAAGTATTGTTAGATTTTGGATTCTGTATCCTTCAGTAAAACAATATTGCATTTAGAGTGGTTACATAGCAGTTTCACTGGATAAGAATGAATCTGTGGTGGTCTGTAAGAAAGTATGTTGGGGGGGAAAAGGGTGAAGAAAGATAAAAACAATTTTGAAAACAGTAATTATTTAAATGTGTAGTGTGGCAAGATATGCCCAAAACATTTTTGCTGTAAATACAGAACTAATTGTCAGCTGGCTTTCAGAGTTGATAGTGATTTTGGATGAGTTTCACTGAAGAAACTAGCATTTCAGCATTATATAAGATGTTTTTATTTGGATTGACATTTTGGGCTTAAAATCCTGCAATTTAGCTGCATTTTATGAAATCTATTTTAAATAATAATTTCATTTAACAATATGAAAATACTAAAACTGTCACATGCTGTGGAAGAGTAGTTTAGGTGCCTCTATCCTATGTTTGCTGTACAAACCTCACAGTCCCTTTGTGAAGTAAGTGAGATATCTGGAGATAATACTGCTGAGTTGAAGCTCAGTTGTTCATCAGAAGACTCATCCTAGGATGATTATAGTGGAAAATCCTTTCCCATAAATTTTGCTGTGAATCCCTTGAGTAAAACCACTGTATGTATTATAGGCAGTCTATCTTATCTGGTGTTGGTCACACTAAGCTAAGTCACTGAGACGTGAAGGTTTGATGAGAGACAACTTCCAGAGTTTACATTCTACCTTCACATTGCAGGATCTGTGAGTGGTCTGAATTCCATACCAGCAGAGAAATACTTGCATTTACATTCCCAATTAAGGTCAGACTGCAGAGTAGCAATTGGCTTCAGAAAAAAGTCAAGTATTATTTAAACTAGAAATTATTCTCAGTGGCCAGGTCTTGGCAGATGGTTGGGCCTCACTTTTTTGGAGGGATGTGCTTCTTCCATCTAGTACAGAATAGAATAGACTCAGTTAAGCTTGTTGGAATTTCTTTTATGTCCATAGTTCAAAAGCTTTATAGGTGCCAGTGAGAAATAACTTTGGGCTGAAGCATCTTCTCCACCACTCCCCACCTCAAATCTTTGCCCAAGACATTACTGAAAAATAAATGCAAAACCTGAATG
Organism: Agelaius phoeniceus; assembly: GCF_051311805.1. NCBI lineage: Eukaryota > Metazoa > Chordata > Aves > Passeriformes > Icteridae > Agelaius > Agelaius phoeniceus. The sequence continues at coordinate 22,170,218 of NC_135273.1, forward strand.
ATTTATTTATCAGAGAAAACTCCTGTGGTTTTAGGATTGCTGGAAGAATCAGCTGTTATAAACCACAAAAGCATGTACATATGGTGAAGAAAGTAGCTCAAAAGTAAAAGTAAAATCTGATATAAGTAAAATGCATTTACAGGTGCATATTACATACAAATGTGTACTATGGAATATAATAAAAAAAAATGTGAGTGCTGAGACAAAAACCAGTAATATTATCTTGTTTCTCCAAGGAAAATACAAAGAAAAATACAAAGGAAATGGTAAATTTTGTAAAGGAAGATAGAAAAGTTTGTTAAAATGTTTATTATCAGAAGATTTGTACAAACTTCCTGCCCCCTCACCATAAAAACATAATCCTCCCATAGTTTAGAAAAAACCCTATGTTTTGTTTTGAGCCTGTGTGCTGTTCTGGGGGTGTCCAAGGCCAGGTTGGATGGAGCTCTGAGCAACCCAGTCTAGTGGAAGGTGTCCTGCAGGCAGGCAGTTGGAATGAGATGATCTTCAAGTTCCCTTCCAACACAAACTGTTCTATGATACTCTGGTTCCATTATAAGACAATTTTTAGAAAGGCATAGCACTGTAGCACTGCAAATTAACTATCTGTAGAATAATTACTTAAACTTAACTCACAGTAATGATGGGTAGATACTGATTGATAGATCAATTGTATCTGACCAGGTCATATTTTTACAGAAAAATATTTACGACTTTGAAGTGGACCTAATAAAGAGACAAATATTATAAAATCAAAGCAGCAAAAATGGCTGCTCTTGCCTTTTTTTTTTTACCTTCCTCATTCCAGATTCTTGGCATAGATTTAGAAATACTGAAAAGTAATTAGATTACTTGTCTTAATTAATTCATCTTTGTTATTTTTTATGTGAGCTTTATGCCACATTTCTAGCACATTCCATTCATTTTTTAGGAAGGCGTGTTTAGTATAATCTGTATTTATTTTACATGTTTCCTCTGTTGGATATAGGCCATGTAAAATAAATGCTATGTTTATTATCCTCTTTGACTGCAGTATTTCAAGGACTTTCCCTCTTGGCGGCTTCTTTCCAAGGGTTCTTTATGTCCAGACCTGTCAGACTGCACAAACCGGGATGGAAAGATGTGTGTTTGACTTGCCTCCCTTGCCTGCTCCTTCACTTGTTTCTGATCTAACAGTGTGGAATTTGGAACTGTTTTGAAAAAATTTAAAAAATTCATGGAAGATCTGGAGCAAAAGGGGCAGAGGAATAAAGCTTTTTGAAAAGCAACTTGGCCACAAACTATATACACATACCTATGAAATATTTCTGTATTGCTGAAATCAAGGCGAATTATCAGGCACCTATTTGACAGATGAGTTCTGAAACGCAACTGGTATTAATGCATTCTTTAAAACAGTTGTTTTATGACCATATAATTTTCAGGAAATTATAATTTTTTGTTGTATATTCATGTGCTTTCAAAAGCTTGTGGAATATTTAATTGATGCCTTGAGGGTCCAGAGAACCTTGAGGCTTCCTTTTTGCTGAAACAGCACCTCAAATGGTACTAAGAACCAAAGAAACTATAGCCACAGAAATTAACTTCTGAAGAGAGGTGCAAGCTGAGTTACAGCGCTTCTTGTACTTGTGGAGCCCCAAGGACTGAGTGTTGATACAGTGCTCGTTTAGCCTAAATTTGTGTTTCAAGTTTTAAGAATCTTAGATCGCAGTTATTATTTCAGGTGCTTTAACCTTAAGCTTCCTCAAACAACATTCGTAATTTCAGAAGAGAATGAGACGTGACTGTTTCTTAGAATAAGATTACTTTTTTTTATGTACTGTTTTTAGGGGCTTCTATTAAATATCCACTTTCAGTAACTGCAGGCACAGACTTTGTGATGATTGGGGTGGGGCTGGGCCAAGCCTCATCCCCAATGAGCTACAGCTGTGAGCAGCAGGTGAATCCTATTGGAGCTACTGAGCCATGGAGTGCCCAGGGGCACTGACCAACCACCAAAGGGAACAGAGGGCACACAGGTGCAGTGCATCAACAGGAGGGGATAAAAGGCTGCGCTGAAGAACAAGAGGGGCAGATACTTGTAGCCTTCTGGAGTGTAATGGTGTTACTCTGTGTGGGCAGATGCCTGAAGCCTTCTGGTGAGGTATGGTGCTCTCTCTATGGGTTGAAGCCTTCTGATGTTGTATGGTGATGCTCTGTGTATTGTGGCTGTCTCAACTGTGACGTGCTGTGGCGTATGCTGCGACAAGTAACTGCCTTTTCTTATCATAGGGCTTTGTTTGTAGTTTTACTATAAATTTTACTAAAAGTAATAGCCACTGTTCTGCAGATTGGTGTTCTGTGTGCAAAAGCGAATCAGCTGCATCTGAATTTAGTGCTCAGTAATACTGAGTGATAGTCATGTAGAATATAACTACAAAATGAGGTACAATCAGGGAAAAGATCATTTTTATTAAATAGAAATATCAGGGGAAAAAACACGCAAATTGTAACAAAACCACAGATGAATAAACTTCTGAGGAATCCAGGGGAGAAAAAAATGGAAAGAAATTAGTGGAGTTACCCCCAGAATTCCCAATTTCTTCCTTTCTTCCCCAAAAGCCAGTTAGGCCTCAAAGCAATATTCGACTTAAAGATTCACATCCAGTTTTGGCACATCAGAATCTACAGGGCAGTGGATAACATAGGTGAGGTTAAACTTCTAAATCAGTCTGGATCCTCCTCTCAGCTCACACTGAAGAGAGATGTGCAAAGCTGAGCAGCAGTGAAATACTAGTCTTAATTCTGATATGGCAAGGACTGCCTTTCATTATTGTGGTCAGGCCTGGATTTACAGCAGTGTTGAGGCAGATTTTAAGAGGTATCTTAGTAGATTTAGAAATCCAGCTCTGTTTTCTCAATGCCCATTCTAAGCCAGAGGGAGTTAGATTTCCATCTGCTTGAGAAGTTACTAGAAGGCTTGTCCTGCTTGTGTATGAATATTTGTATGAATGTAGATCTTAATAAATCCAAACAACTTCTACTGGTGTTGGGGTAATTATAATTAATGTTGTCTTCTACCAAGGTTATAAGCAGGACAAATCTTAAGAGAGAAGCAATATGATGACAGAAGAGGACTAGTTTTAGGAGGAGTGCTTTCCTGGCAGGAGTTAAGAGGAATTACGGATAGCACTTAAAGAAAAAAGTGGTTCTCCTATCTTACAATGTTCTTCCAGGTGCCCCAAAGGCTCATTTCTTTCAGCATTTATCCCCAAAAGTGTGGACTCAGCAGACCTTTGATAATCCAGGGTTTTAGATGCCTTGTTAAAGTCCATTTGATATCTTGTGCCTAATGTTGTTCAAGCATTAGGCATTGTTGGTTCCCAGAAATATCAGTGAAACCTGACAATGCTCAACAGGTAATGAGCTGAAATCCCATGAAAGTCTGGAATAGCTTTACTTCATATTTATTAGACAGGTGTTTTTAAAATGAGAAAAACCCCAACCCTCAACTCTGTCTATTTGACAGTATGGATACAATTGTAGTGTGCCATGATAAGTATAGCAGCTTATAGGAGACTGTATAGATTTATTTAGGATTATTTTACAATCCATCTCTGATGCTTTAGGATGATGAAACCCAAATTTAAATTCCATTTATCAAACCTACTAAAAGAAACTTGCAGGGAAATAGCAGCATTAAGAAATTGCTTTCCCTAACCTTAATTTGGAATTGCTATTTCCTTGACCAAGTGCTGCACCTGGCAAGAAAGCCAAATCAGTATTTGATACATGTAGCCTGTTTGAAGATATTAACAATTTGAAATTATGGTCATTATTTACCTAATGGAAAACCTTTTTAGAGGATATGATTTATGCCAGCAACAAGCTTTTTTGGTGCAGTACAAGAATCTAGAACTAGAGGCTAGAAACCAGAGAGTTTAAACTTGAGAAAGTTCATTTAAAAGTCATGTTTCCCATATAAATTATATGCAGTTGTGCAAACATGTCAAAGTTTAGTAAATTAAATTTTTTTAATGTAAACAACCTTTGGCCAAAATAATAGCATAGCATCAGAAAAAAAGACATGCTCCCACTTTCATCAAGTTTGTATAACTCAATGCAATGAAGAAGTTAACTGTAACTATGGAGAGTTATCATTTATTAGATCCAAGTCTATAAAGCAAGCTCATAAATATGTTTTAATTGGTCTGTATTTTAGGGACAGTGTTAAGACACAAAAGCATAGATACCTTCTTTTTCACTGGTTGAAATTGCTTCAATGCCAGAGCCCTGATAAGTGCTATTGGAATCAACTCCTCCTAGTAAGGAAATAATTAGTGCAGGTGATGGCTAGAAGAGTGGAAAGAGATTTACTAGTAGCCATGTTTTTCAGGTACAGCAGTGTAATTTTACTTTGAAAAATGTGTATCTTGTTTGTGAGGAGGCACCTACAGTTGTAGCATCAATAAACATTATTTTTGGATAAATCAATATGTTGTATAGGAGCTGTTTAGAAACTGAAGTGGTCATTCCTTTCCAAACAAATTTAGCATTTAATGTGTCGACCATGGGAGAAGCTGAAATTTGCATGTAGGCCTAGAACTAATCCAAATTTTTGTGGTTTTTAATGGGTAGAATTTTTGAGCAGGATTGCCAATAATTACCAACTTTTGGCCAAGTCCCATGAAGCGTTGAGTATGATGGCCCTAACCTAGAACACTATCATGGCATATTATAAGTGGTTCTGTTCATGTTTTCAAAAGTTAACCTTGTCCTGATTTCTTGGTTGTCTGAATGACAGCTTTTCAAGAAATTGAGGTGGATTAGTGAAACTTTGATATTGTTGTGGAATTGAGGAAGAATTCTTCATATCAACCTGGTTCAAAAGAATGTAGCCCAAAAACATGGGGCTTTGGACAGTGGGAACTTTCCAAAGAAGTCTGTGCAGTGTCACAGTTTGCCAAGGGGCTGCCAAGGGGAGAAAAGGTCAGTACATACCAAAGTAATGAGTCTAATCTAATCTCTGCAAGAAATAGGATTTCCAGCTAAAACTGGAACATTTAATTACATTTTGAATTATGCAGATTCAGGAGATGTGTTTTCCCATGAAAAAGTAAGTTGGGAAGGGGCTGCAAAGTGAAAATCTGATGGAGTTTGTTGCTACTGGTATGAGGAGGAAGGAGAGATCAACCACTAAAGTATCTGATGCATCAGTATTCTCTTAGACTAATATGATCTAAAATATTTGCACTGAATCCATCAGGATTTTTCAAAGCAGGAAACAGAATATAAATTCACCCTCCCTCAAAGCAATGTTAAAACTCACCATTACAGTCCCATTATTAGTTAATGAGTCATTTATCTGCTAACCTGTGCATAACTGGGACACGGGGCCTCCAGTTTATCAGCAGTTAAAATGGCTAACTAGTATGTATTGAAGCATGCAGAACTCTGTGGGCTCAAAGTCAGTTTTTGTGTCCTCATTCATAGGTCAAATCACATGCAGCTGTACTTGCTTTGCAGTTCCAACTACCACTTGTGTGTAGATTCTCTGGAGAGAGCTTTGGTTTAAATGGAAGAGAGAATGCAGCTCCGTTGTTGACACTGGGGTAGCTGTCAAGGACATTTTTCCTTCCACAGAGGTCATAACTTGTCACTGAATCCCATTGTTGGCAGAAAAGGGTCTGGTTTTCACGGCATTGCTATTTGTTTTTGATTTGGTCTCCTCCTGAGTACACAGATTATAGGCCAGTAAACCTCTCTTTCACTGACTGGCATGGGAAGTTCCAGTCTCTCATAAACCTTAAATAAGTCTTAACTCCAGAATGCTGCCTTTTGGAGATTGAATTTCTCAATGTTTTGCTGTGTTTTTAGCCCAAGGGTGCTGTTGACAGAAAGCAGTGTTTTTATTCCCTGATTGCTGTCTCTCTTTATCATTTTTTTTGTCTGTTGCATTTTTCTGCATTAGTGGAGGTATCTGTGTTTGAAAAAGGATTACATTAGTCAAAACTTAAGACAGATAATTTGCCCTCTTTCCTTACTGACTGACAGGAGCCTAAGGTGCACGTAATCTTTTGAAAAAATATGGCCCTTTTGCAGCCTATTGGAAATTTCAGAACCAGAAGATTTAACCTCTTAATACATCTAATTGAAAAGCTGTTGATTTTTGAAAGTGGCAGCCAGTAGTGGTATGAGCTGCCTGAGATTTGCTGACATTTTTTTTTCCAAACAGATAATTTTCTCCCATATTTCCCTTATTTGTGATAATTTGTAGTCTTTATAGCCATGAAGGCAAAAATGAGACTTCCTTAAACAGTTGCCTTGAAGGCAAAAGAGAGAAATCATTGCTTTAAACCTGTATTTTCAACACTATAATTTTGCAGAAGCAAACTTAAGCAGATCACTGATGTTCTATTGAAAATATTCTGTAACCTAGCTATATCAAAAGCACAGTATGTCTTTGTGGTTCTCTAGTACTCAAAGAGAATCTTCCAAATATTTCTCAAATACTCTGACGGAAGCGTTATCAAATTTGAGCATATTTCAGTCAGATATAAAACTGTTTTGAGTGCGAAGTACTAGACCTGCCTCTCAGTGCAGATGCTCGTGTCACACATCATTTTTCTCCAGAAGAGCTTCCAGAATTTTCACACTTCTGTCGTGTGTTCCTCTGTCCCAATATGAATTTGCAAAGCAAATCCACTTTGGACATTCTGGAGAGCTACTTCCCAAAACTTTAACTGATGAAGCATTGAAGCAGGGGTGCATTCTGTGCTCCAGTTGGGAGAATTTTTGTCCTGCAGTAGTTCACAAGTTTGCAGGTAAAGTTAAAAGTTACTTGCTGCTTCTCTCATGGAGAAAGCTCTCTGTTTGTCTCCCATGGAAACCTTTCCTGAGGTTTCCTAGTTGTCAAGGATGGGTTCAGAGTTCATACAGCTTTTTATTGTGCCCTTTTTGAGGGATAGAGGCTGATTTGCAGCACTATTTAAAGCAAAGATGCCAAATGAAAGTTCTTCATTTTAAGTTTGTGCTTACACAAAGCTTCTTTGTGGTTTTTTAGGCCTGTCAGACTTGTCAGGCGTGGTAAGAAAAAGTATATTGTTTCCAGCACTTGGATTCCTTTCCTTCTGACATCTGCCACTCTGTAAAGATGATAAATTCCTGCCTCATTAGCCAGGGGTGTGGGATTACAGGCTGACAACACATTAATCACCAGCTTCTGTGGCAGGCTGACTAGCAATAGGCATTGTTAACAAAACTTTTCTAATATGTCACTCTTCTCTATGACAGCCTGTAATCAATCATCTTGATTGACAGTGCTGATAGATTACACTATTTATACTTTGTGTAATGAAAGATAGCGTTTCCACCTACTGTCATTTCTAGGCTAGCATTGGAGGATCACTGAATAGAAACAAACACAACAAAAACCCCAGGCCTCAGCTCGGCATTGTGGAGTTCAGTCAGACAGCCTTGTAGGTCCTTTGTGGTAGCTTTCAGATGATGTGTATTGTTGGGGAACCTGGTAAGCACTTGCCTTTAAGTAACCCTTGAACTGAGTGTTTCTTTGCTGACTTTGTTGCAATAAACTGCCGGGTCAAGTTCAGGCAGGTAGGAGACCGTGTTAATCATGTGGTGGCTGCTGCTCCTTTTCCCATCCTGTCTGTCTTGTCCTGCTGACAGCCCTCCAGCCCCAACCGAGATGAGAGGTGATTTAGATGTTGATGAAGTATGAGTGTTTCATGATTTAGAAGGCAAAATTATGCGTGTTTCCCGTAATTGTACGGTGCAGGGAAAGTAAACATAGGGAGGAAGTGCAAAGCCAACTTGCCAAGAGAGCAGAATCTGTGTTGGAGTTTGTTTGGCTTTTGAAACTTAGGAAATTAGAAAAAATATCAGGATTAAAGTGCATAAGCAAATTAATGTCTTGTTTTGGTTTTGATATAGCTGTTTCTGGTTCTAGAATCACTTGATTATTCCCTTTATATCTTCTTTGCTTCCTGAAGTTATTTCACTTGGCTGTAGTGGAAGATAGAGAACATTGACTATAACAGGACAGAAGTTCCTTGTAGCAAATATCTGTTAGAATGGGTTATTTCTTTTACAATTGACTCCTATAGATTCATGTTGACTAATTACAAATAAATGCTGCCTTTATATTATTATAGTGGCTCAGATATCATTATCTGTCTTAATTTCTGTATACATTCTGAGAATTTTCTTGATGTACTTAATTGATATACATATCTCTGTCTCTTTCCCTGTGTTTGTGCTTATTTTTTTCTCATTGGAAAGGTTATTGTGCTAAGTCACAATAAGAAACTTAAAATTCAACCTTTGGAGAGTAGGAAATATGAGTTGGAGCCTAAATTATTGTCCTTGGGAGTTGAGCTAAATTTAGGCATTTGGACAGGAACAAGGGTGGAGAAGATCATCTAAACTTTAATCTCCCTGAGAAGGGTTTCATTGTGAGGCCACAATGATTAATGAGAAACCTGACCATCTGATTAAACCCCTCTGTGTCACAGGACATGATTAGTAGGTGACAGAGACTGTAACAGTATCCAGGCAAGCCTTGTTTCTTTCACAGCTCAGACTGTTGTATGATTAATGTCCCCAAGGGCTATCTCCAGGTCAGGCAGGGATAACCTGTCAGAACAGGTGGAAGTGACAAATTCTGCAGAAACTCCTTTTGCAAAAGAGGCAGCACGCAAGAATGGATGAATGGGGAGGATTCCAGATGGGCTGGTTGACCTTTCTGTGCTCTGAGCAGACACCGAGAGCATCATGGGAATGAAACATAGTAAGTATCAAAAAACTGCAGATGTTCCATAGTTATTGAAGAATTATAGCATTGCCAAGTTGGGTTGGTAAAATGCACAACACGTCATATTATCATCACTGGTTTACGCTTTCTGATGTGCTGGAGGAGACTGTAGATCTAGTGTGTGTGTGTGTGTGGACTAGATAAAATACCACACACTGTGTTTTATGGCAAGAGGGGAAGATTCTTTGCTTCAGTACAGATAAGGCTTGATAGAGTTGATGCTTTAGTATAGCATTTTCCTGTGCCAGTATATATAATCTATCTCATTCTCATCAATACTGCTCCATTTAGGGTTAGACAATCTTGGAAGTTAAAATGGTTTATAAAAATCCTCATTCCTTTTTATTAGGTGGTGGTTATCTAGTAAGGTATTTTATATCTTCCAGAGTACTTTCACCTCTTAGGTCATAGGTTCAAATCCCCAGCTTAAGTATCCTGACGCGCTCCACCTTCAGCATCACACAGCACAGAATTAGCCAAGAGGATTGCTAAAGTATCATCTTGCAGACAAATAGACCTTTTCATTTAATCATAGGAATGGTATAAAATATCTTTGTAGTACTACACAGGCAGAGAAGACAATATTAGCACCGGGATCCCTATGGAATCCCCCCTGCATGAGGGTAATTTTTAAAACAAAACTAAAAGCAAGACCAGAGAATAAGATTTCCCCCTTTGCCAAATGAGAGATACTTCTGTGCAATTCTTACTATGCAAAGTATCTTCTCAGTTAGTTATAAAAAGTCAATTTTCTTTTGCATATGATTTTTTTCTTCATGTATCTTTGAGAAGAATGGCTTCTTTTCACTTAACAGAAGGAAAAGAAGCATATCTACTTAAGTTATTGTGCTCCAACATTAGACTTAACATTTAATTGAACTTTAGTTTGCATTTTCACCATTTTAAAGGGAGCCATTCTGAATAAAGGCTTTCATTTCTGTGGTTCTAAGACTAATTTTTTGTTCTTTGCCACTGTTTAAACTGTCAGATGCAGCTTTGGGTATGGTAAATGCCATGCTCCCTTGAGCAAATCAGCTGCCATATGCTATAATTTACACTCTCTGAATCTTTATTGGCTAGGCAAAAGGTCATTTTTCAGAGTGGTTTTCCCAATATAGAATGAATAGAAGAAATGGACACACTTCAGTGGCCCAGTGACTGGGGATGGGAAAGCTCCTCTGTGTGCATGGTCAGAGTGGCAAATAGAAAGAATAGGGGTAATAAGCCCTAGGAGCTGCAGAGGGAGTGAAACAAAATCTCTCACTTGAACACTCCAGGTTTTGAAGTACAATTCAGCTCTCTCTGCTATTTTTGTTAAAAATATCCCCAAATGCTCAAATCTGTTGCAGCATAAAGATTTTAATAGCTATTTCAAGCACTATCTTTTACTCAGTACAACAGAAGTGATAGAGTTTGATAAATTGTGACAACTTCTCTTGTAAATAGTTTGTCTAGCTGTTTGTTTCAAACTTTGCTATCAGTTTTTCAAACTCTTGTCATTGTAGATGCTTTCCTGTAGTTTGATCAGTAAATCAGAAAGGAAGGCTGGATATGAATTGCTTGTCTGATACAAGGGGAGACAAGACTGACTTTTTAACCCTCTGTGCAACCCTTGGGGGAAGCAAAGCAAGAAAAATGCGTAGAATTTTGCTATGAAGAGTAGTTAATGAAGGGCATGTTAATTTTAGGGGTAATCTGCTAATCCTGAAGTAGAAAAGCCATATTCATGGTGGAATATTTGTGTGTGATCACATTAGCAACTTACATAATTTGTCTCTATGCCTGAGGCACTCTACCAGAATTTAGAATTGCCCTAATGAATCTTAGCAGTAGGGAGGTTCAGGTGTGCATCTGTTGTATTTGGTAATACACTCAGATGTGTTTCTGTTGTTATCAGTAACACTAATGAAATCTTCATATCTGTTTCCATAGAGAGTTGCAAGGATGGCTCTGTTTCTTTAATTTGTAAGATGTGTGTTTATGGTGTAAAAGGAGCTTGTGAGTTAATTGTATTTAAGGCATATGACTCCAAGACTGGTTAACCAATCTGGTGGAGGAGCACCTGCAATGGAATGGATATCATAATCATCATCCAGACAAAATGCAAGAGGCTGCTGTAATAAAGCTAAAATAAACTTATGTCTCTATAAAATAGTCATTAAAATTTTTGAATATAGCATTGGACATGAAAGGCTGTCCATGTTGTGTGTACAACTTGTACAGTGATATTTGACTCCATACCTGTATTGAGCCTTGTAGAGAGCTGCTACTGCCAAATGAATGGATTGTGTCAAGGGTTTTCTGGTTTTCTTTTGAGACATTTACTGTCAATGCCACGATTTGGAGGAGGGAGAAGTATCCCACTCCTCAGTGGCATAGCTAACCCTGCAATGAACTTAATGTGCACCTCTGCTCCTTCAGAAAAGCTAGTTTCATTGAGGACTACCCGATAATGTACAAGCAGAATACTTGTTTGAGTTGACATGGCTGCAAAGTGATGATTTGTGTCTGCAGGATAGAGCTTTTCTGATTTAGCTCTGTCTGTAAATTTTTTGAACCCATGGAGGCACAGTTTTTGAAAATCTGTATACATGGTCCTGCAGCCTCTAAGATAGGGCAGGTCCATCTTGCCACTGCTGCATGGCCATGGGAAAGCTCAGCTGTTCTTCACAGCCATACCCTTCTTTTCCAAGGTGGAATACAAACTGAAAATGAGTTGACATTTTCATCATATTGTAACTTGCAGGGACAGCACAGTGTTCCATCACAGGGCTGAAATGGTTGGGTTCTCTGTAATCACAGACCTGAGCTCTGGCTGAGCTCCTGCTGTGAAAGATGACATGGAAATACTTCTAATGCATCTCTTCTCATCCGTCTTGTTTAAGACACATGATAAAGTTTCTCTTGTCATGACAATGGGTTTGTCCCTCTGTTCCTTGCCAAATTAGGAGTGGTGCTAATTGAACATGGGCACAAAAATGGCCATTAAATTTTGTACTCTGGTGTTAAATCTGTGGTTAAAGGGAACATCTTTTTGTTGCGGGTAAATCTAAATATGTCACTTTTGGCATCCTGAAATGCCATGTACTATACCATGTCTGGATTTCCTTATATTTGGAGTTCTTTTTAATGTATGGATTTATACGGTAAATGCTGCTGTGCTTAATTTCTGATTGAAACGATGCTTTGCTAATAATTATATATAATTTTTCTTGTCATGATCTGTTATGTAATTCAGATGAGGACTGAGAATTACATAGAGAATCTTTCTAATACTGTGCCAGCTACCCAACCACTTTTTTACCAGTTTTTCAAAGAGCGTGGGGCAATATGCCAATAATGAGCTTAGAAAGTAGGTATGAAGCTCCTGCTAATGTGACATGATTTTTCCTTACTTTTGTTCTTCATTTCATCTTAATTAGTCCCAGTAGGAAAGATTGATTTTTTTTTCCTTTTTTTCCCCCCTTTTAAAGCCTTGTGGCTAACATCTGTTGGTATTCCTGGGGTCATTCTTGCTCTGTCCTATGTTTGACATTTCTTGTAAAAGAAGAGGAATTTGTTCATATTGACATTAGCTGCCTTGGTATCTCTCAGTGGTGCAGATGGCCTGTGAATAAAGACATCAAGCTAATAGGCAAGATGACAAGCCTTGATAGCGCTGGTGCTCCTGGTGCTGAAGTGGCAGGGCAGCATAGATTGCTTCTGCTGGGGAGATGCTTGGTCTGCTGGCACTAAAGCATATGGAATTAGTTAAAAATGCAGGGGGATCCTGGGAAAAGCATCCCACTTGAAAATCTCTGGCTGGCTGTGGCAGTTTCTTTTTTTTCAATGTAGTGTTTCCTTGAGGGGCGAAAACCGTAGAAAAATGTGTGCACATGGAAGAAAGATCCCTAATTTACTCTAGATATTTAGTGATTGTTGCTGTTTAAATCATCAGAATAAAACATTATTGAAAGAGTTCTTTGTTACATTGTTTGCTTGTGTCATGTCCTTAGAAGTAAACAACAAGCTTCTTGTGAGATAAGAAAGGTAAAATAAAAAAATCTGAATCTAAATTAACACATGCAGGGTACATTGTAAGTGCATATTAAAATATTATTGTGTGAGTGTTTGGGAAAATGTCATAGAGCCCCAAATATGGAAAATCTGTTTCTTCCAGGGTGGACATTTATATTATCCTCTGGAGAAGGCACACTGGAAAGCTTGGCATTTTCAAGTCAGCTGATTTACTTCGTGTGGCAGAATAGAAAAAAAAGACAGATATTCAAAGTCTAACAAACAAAGCATGAAAGAAAAAAGATAATTAAGCTCTCAAGAAGCAGAGAATGAATTAGTTGCCATAATTTTAACAACACAGTAAGTTGCTAGAGCTAGAGTCTTGGGGATCCTGTGTCTTATATGGTGTGTAGGGCCTTTTCCCAGGGCTTGTTGGGGATGAAACACAACTTAGGATAATCGAGAGACATCAAACGGATTTTACTCAATTGGTATAGGCACCAAATTCAGGCATTCTAAAGCCAGCTTTTACTAAGTTTCACCTTAAATAGTATCATGGTATTAAAACAGAAAAATGGGAAAAGGAAGGAACAGACCTTTTACCTCTCCCTTCTTGTATTTAAAATAAAGTTATTCCCATTAGAAAGACAATGTTTTCTCCAGCCAGATGTGACACACCAACACTGAAGAGTTAGCAAGCTCTTCTTTAATAAAGGAAAATCAGTCTTGGTTGAAATATTTTCACATCATGAAAGAAAGCAAATATATAAATAAAAAACGGGTTTTATTTTGAAATTGATTTCCCACAGTGTAGGGTATGTAATTATATATGGGTGAAAAATTGTTGCCAAAAAAAAGGCAAAATAAGACAGTCACTAAGAAGTATTTTGGGATATACTTCAACTCCATTAAAAAGCCAATATTTTCCTCAGTTTGTATCTCTTGACAAATCACATTTGAATTTACTGAAAACTCATTGAACAATGCAATCATGAATTTTTATGTTGTTGTGGTATGTTTGAATCTACTGTGGCTAGAAACAGCAAATTGTGTTCTTGTATTTCAGGACTGGAGTAATCTCTTCTCACTTGCTTTGGACAATGTTTATGAACTTCTCAAGATGAGAAGTGATTTCCACTACACTAATAAGAGATTTTCACAGGTGTATTTACTACTTAATGAGGCTTGAAGACAAACACATGAATGTTTGTATGAGTGAGGGTTTAGGAGTGTTTGTATCTGTAATGTGTAATGCTTTATCTCAGCAATATTGTATTTTTCCTCTGCCTGCTCCCCTCAACTTCAAGAATTCATTATGGGGCAGCCGCATAATACCTTTTGCAAGAGGATCCCAGGATTTTTCAAGATGAGTTAATTAAACTTCTTTGAAAGCAGGGAGAACTTTACAGATCACATTTGCAGAGTTTGTAGAGATTATATGATATATATTAGATCCATGAAGTGAAAAGTGAGCAAAAGGTTCACAGAAATACTTGTTTCAAAATATGAAAATTCCAAGAGCTACCTGGTAATCAAAATAGGTTTGTAAAAGCAGAAAGTCACATAAGTAAACTTGGCAGTTAGCATAGCTGCTGGTAGAGGTGTGTGAAGATTTACATGCAAAGATTTTAATGCACATAGTTGGTTCAGAATGGTGCAAATCCAGGGATATTGGCAGAAGCAGTGTCTTATTCTATATGTGTCAGATGTTAAGCCATCTATTACACTTGAACGACAGCCAAGACTAAGGGTTGTGAGTGTTCAGCTTACTGAATTCAAGGATGGGTTTTGGATAAATGATTTTTTGCATCCAGACCTTTTAGCAGCTCAATTACTCCACTTTATCGATAGCTGGAGTTGCTCTTTAGTTTCTTTTTCAGACCTGTTGCCCTTTAAAACCTGCTGAGATCATTTTTCTTTCTTGTCATCTTCTGGTGTCCCTTCCAAGCACCTCAGAGTGTGCACAAGGCACTCACCAAGGTAGGGGCTGTGACTGGAGAAGCCTGCTTTACTCCTGAAACTGAAGGACTTTTTCAGAGGTTTTACTCTTTACATTCCTTCCTCTATTAACAGCAGCAGTAGAGGTAGATTTTACTGAATTATTAGGACCTCGTCTTCTGTTCTTTCACAGGGCTTTTGTTTGTGGGTGGCTGATTTCACTATTAGCAATTCATTCATAGCTATTTTATTTGATATACTGTGGAGCCACATGATTTTTATAGGGGAAGTGTCTTGTTCACGCCTGTATCTTAGAAGTTGTGCTAATTGCAGAGTCATAAAAAAAATTGACAGCTGCTATGACAGTGCTTGAGGACCATGTGGCAAGTTACTCCTGAAAGTGAGTGAAGTCTTCAATTTAATAGTCACATAGTAGGCTGTATTCCACTATAAATATGATCTTTAGTTTTACATGAAGGAATCTTTAAATCCCTTTGTTGTAGATGATTCAGATAGCTCTAAAATGGTCCTCAAGGATTCCACTTTTCATTCTTTGCAGTGCTCTAAATACATTTACACTGTGTCAGAAGACATCCTAGAAACCTGAAAATAGACTGACTTTTGTACAAATAAGACATAAATTTATGCCTTCAAGTTTTCCTTATATACAGGCTCAACATTTCTGAAAAATAGCTGAATTTTATTTATGCTGAAAAACTGAGACAAAGTGTAGGAAGAAACCACATTGCTAATATTTGATTCCAGACAGTAGAATTTACATATATATGGATGTATTTGAGGATGTGTATATGTATGACTTTTAATCAATCCGTATCCATACTAAATGTGAAATCATGCCAAATTTCATTCTTAGAAAGCTGAATGGGAAAAACACTGATTAAGGTTGATGTTTAGAATATTATTTCACTTGGAAGTCCAACCTTCACTTGTGAAAGAACTGGTCCGAGAGAATGGAGAGATCTCTTCCCTTGGAAAAGAGTTTTACAGTCCAAGTGTAAAGCTGTGCCCTATCTCTCGGATAGCTCAACACAGGAAAAGTCTGCCCTGGTCAATAAGATAGAGTTTTACATTTGCTTCTTCCTACTACATTTTGTTAGGAGGTTGTTGCTGTGTTTTAGTGGGATTTGTAAAAATTTTTAGAAAGCTGTATTTTCCCCGAAAGTAGCTATGTAGATTTTTCACAACTTGTCTTTATTTGGATAAGGAAACATGGTGCAGTTTTAGTTAAGAGGAGATTTATCTGGCACAAATCTTTGCATGTTATTTGTTTATTGATTATGATCTACTTGCAAGTAATACAAGTGTCAGGTCCTCTGAGCTGAAGTCACTGGAAATAAATGTTGGGTGTTTGTAAGGCTTTAAATCTAGTTGAAAGAATTGGGAGGCAGTGTGAAAAGCCTTGAGCAATAACTGCTTCAAGTAACCAATCTGCTCGTATTGCTAAATGAATTGCTGATATGGATACAGCCTGTGTGTCGCATTCAGGAAGGGTTGGGTCTATTAAGGTATCAGCCTTTTCTAGTCACTGGGAATTGTCTCATTTGTTTCAGACAATTGTCTCGTAACTGTAAGTGTTATTTTCAAGTTTAGTTTTCTTGTTAGCAGAGTTCTTTGAAAGAATTAAAACTAGCACTCTGATCTAGGGACCAGTTATTTTCCTGAGGATGTTCTTAGGAATTAGTTGTCTCAAGTGGTAAACATTGATTGAGAGGTGTGGCACTTTATGATAACCTTTAAAATGCCTAATAAATTGTGATACTCTGCCAAGTGATGGTAAATAATTTTCCTTTCAGGGGTACTTATTTAAATGAAAAAGTCTCCTAAAGGTTTGAGTTAGATTCTGTCTATGTGATTGTTATACTGAATATTGGTATTTTTAAACAATAATGAATGGCAGTATAACACAGAAAGAATTACAGTGTTGCGAACATGGAAACTGCTGTACTTAGTAAAGAATATACCATTTCATTCACATCTTGGGCTGATTTTCTGGCTTACATGGTTAGTGCCACATGAAATACATCAAGACTGTAAGAGAGTAAATAACCTAAAATACATGAGATGAGCATGCTTTTCAGTAGACTAAAGATAGGATATTTCATTTGTAAAATCCATTCTACTGTTCCTTAAATGTCCTATTCATTAAGCATCTCTGTGGCCCAAGACATTGTTCAGAACTAATTACAGAATCTCAGAATGTGTAAGGTTGGGAAGGGACCACAGTGGGGTCATCAGGTCCAGCCTTGCTGCTGAAGCAGGGTCACTTGGAGCACATGGCCCAGGATTGTGTCCTGACAGTTCTTGGATATCTCCAGTGAGGGAGATTCTCAGGCCTTTCTGGGAAGAATGGCCAAAGGACTAAGGCTGTGTGCCTTGCACATGATGCATGTATAAGCAAACACTAATTTTGTCAGTGTTTTGAAATGCACAGCTTTTGCTGGTAGCAACCAAAATAAAAAAAAAAATTAGTGAAAAGGAATGAACCTCAGTACTTTGGAAGTGAGGGATGTGCAATCCTGAGTCCTACCGAATAGTTGGTGTTACACTGGAGGTGTTACACCTGGCATTTTTTGTTTTTTTAAACTAGCATGTGAATGAAAGCTGTATGGCTTCTCCAGCTCCCTTTTTGGGCTCAGTGACTCACAGGACTAAACACAGCTGAATGAGTCTATTGTCTAAGTGCCAGTTTCACAGTGGGATAAATCTTGTAAACTCAGATGAATCTTCTTCATTGACAGGAACTGCAAAAACCTGACTTGTTCATGTAAACATTTTAAGTTTCTGTCTAAACATTCAGGACTTGGCCTTCCTGTTGAAAAGCTTGACTACCAAGGAACAATTGCAGTTCCTGCTCTTGCATTTATAATTATTATTAATTGGAATATCAATTTAATTTAACCACACAGGAAAAAACAAGATAATAAGATAGGTTCCGTGTTCCATATGCTCATTTAACCTATGTTTTATATTTATGAATCCATGAAGGATAATATTATAGAAATATACATACAGACATTTTAGCTTGGATGTGTTGTGCTAGAAAGAGCAAATATTTCTTAGATCTTAGTGAATTCTCACCAACACCTTAGCTATCTGGTTCCTTAGTTCTGCTTACCTGCTTCTAGCACTGTGCACTGTTCCCAGCTTAACCCCAAATCTTAAAAATACTGCACAGAATTGGTTTAATGTTATGCATGGGAATTTGACCACTTGTGGTGCTTGGTGTTCTGTCCTGTAACAGAGGTGCAAGATAAACTAGCTTTTCAAGAAGATTGATTCCTGATCTTTCAAAGTTGTAGAAGTGTTCAGTGGGATTTTTTAGTCCTTTTCCACAGTGTCCTTCTGTCCTGGTTATTCCAGGAGTAAGAGACGAATGTTAAAGATGCCTGGTTTCCAGCAGCAAGGGGATTTTGGTATGTTAAGCTTGATCTCCAGCCTTAGTGGGATGCTCCAAGAGGCCAAATCCCCAGAAGCTGCTCAAAGAATCTAGGATCACATTAGTCTAATACCAGAAAATTGTAAGGGTTTGGAAAGAGTTTGAAATAAGTACGTTCTGTTACGGAACAGCGTGGTGGAATTTGATGTGATGGAACATGAGGAAGGTTGTGCTCAATTTTGAGCATTAAGTAAAAGCAGGCATTTCTTGAGGCAGACAGACACATATACCCCTGTGGGGATAGTTGCTGAGCTGTGTTTCTTTGCTGTTTTTCATAATAGTTATGATACTTTAAAATTCTGTTTTCCTTCTTCTTCTTTGTCCCATTAACTTGTTTAGAAGATGTTTAACAGTAGTGGTGTTGTAACACTGTTGAGCTAAAGGTATATGCAGTCCAAATTCATAAGAAAAATAGTATCTTTTGTTGTCCCAGCTGACAGAAGAAACAGGAGAGCTTTTAGATGCACTAATCCTTTTTTAAGCTAGAGAAAGTTGCATTTATACAAGTAAGCACAGTAAATCAGAGATTCTCTTGGGTAAATTATGCAGGTTCAGTAGTATGTTATGGTTTGGGGATTTTTTTCTTCCTTGAAGACTACTTTTTTTTTTTTTTTTTAGTTTAACTCTTTCCATATAAATACCCTAATCCTGTGCAACAGCCTGTATGTGGCGAAGGAAAATTGATTTAGTCAGCTTTGGTGTTGAATTTCTGAGTGTTCTGTTGGATTGTTATATCCATATTATTATATAAACATGTCCAAAGTTTTCATTGCTTGTTCACTGGAAGTGGGAGCAAGTAAAATAGAGCAGATATTTGCTCTTAGAAGCTGCCAGGTGGAAGCTATCTTTCATGAAAGTATATGAATAGTATTGATTTCTTAGTTTGTATTTCTGGCAATTAGGTAATAGATTGAAATGCAGTCTTCAAGCTACTGTGCTATTTCTTTTTACTTTTTTCCCCACCTCCAAACTGCTGAATAAATGGTTTACAGTTCACCTTAACTTGTATGTTTTATTTTGTTTTTTTCTCTTTGCTTTAGAATACAACACTTGAAAATTATTAGCAAAACTTTTCAAACTTGTTGACTTGTGGGTAGTTTACAAATTTTATTGAAAAGAGTTCAAGGAAGGTGGTATGTGTAGGTATGTGTGTCCACACCTAAAGAATTCAGTTTTCACTTACATTCATTAAACTCAAATAGCTTGTGAGCTTTGATCTAAGGCTGTGCTGCTGTAGTATCTTGCTTAGAAAAATTCACATTATAGATCATGTAAAATGTACTTTAAAAAAAAAATCAACCAAGATTATCTTTAAAAACAGAGAAGAATTTTCTTAGGGTATTTTTTATTCCTGATCTGTTCCTATTTATTTTTATTTTAATTTTGCCATGAACAAATAATCACTTAGGAGATGGATGTTTGCTTCAGTCACTGCTCATCTGTGGAATAATTTTAAGTGGTACTTTTCATCATACTTGTGCAACATTTTCCTTTAAACTTAGAACTTGAATAGGCCCAAGAGCAGCACAAAAGCAGTGGTGGCAATTATTCATAAAAATTTTGTACATACTATAAAATGAAATTGGAGTCATGCTGGCTTTCTCTTATGGGTGACTACAAAATCTTAGGCCACAAATATCCTTTAAGGATTGTTGAGACAGAGACAACCTGTATCTTCTGAACAAAACATGCAAGGAGAAATATGGATTTCTGCCTTTACATTGGATAGTGGTGTAGTGCTCTGCAATGCTTGACAGCATGGCAAACATTCTGGTTCTCAACCAGAAAGGAATATTTTGTGAACAAGCTCTGAAGTTCAGATATGTGGAGAAGAGTATTGGCAAGAAAAATGCATTTTCTTCATTAATGCATTTTCTCCATTTTCTTCCTCTCCAATCTTGAGTAGACATGAAAAAACAGGAATGCTTACAGGAAAAACAGTTATCTTAGTGGAAATTTGTTAGGCTTGCAGGGGTAGGAAATATATATGCTCTTATATGTGCTCATATTTGTGCTGAATTTTTCCTTAGAGGAAAGGATGAACTTATTTAAACATGAAGTTGCACATTTTATCCTTCTCTGAATGAACATGTTTTTTCCTTTTTATATTTGTCCTCTTATACTTCTGGTGACTCTTTGCATAAATTATAGGGCTTTTTCCCTTCCTCAGACTGAGAGAAAAACATTGGGAGCTGTGCTTATGTTCTGGCCAGCTCCCACTAGTTTCTATCCTATATATTCATGTACAAATGCTAGTACCTCTAATTTAGTTTCTAATAATCATTTATCCAAGTATCAGAATGTTACATCTCATCATAAAAATGCAAGCTTGAATAGTAATGGAATCTGCATTGTTCTTTTCCTTGCTTTCCTGCCTTCCCAATCTGGAAACTGGTTTAGGGGCACTTTTAAAAAGTAATTGGCATCAGCTTAAATCTTGTTCCCCATGACCTGGGCCAGTTCATAAAAAACATAATTGCTGGTGACACCAGCCTGCACGTTTTCACCAGTATGGTATTAAATCATTTGCATGACTAAATCAGTGATAATCATTAGATGATAATTTTTAATTTTTAATATTTGTATGATACTTGTGTCCTGCACAAAGTATTTCATGGTCTGTTTTTAGGGGTTTGTATATTATTTGATCAATTATGTTATATGGTGATAAATTTATCCTGTGTAATGTCTTCATGCTTAGACCACAGGCTGTAAGTCAAGGGCAATACCTTTTCATCAGCTTGTTTGAGCAAGTGACTACTGTGTTTCCTCATCTACATAAAGTTAGAATAAAATATGCCCTTCTTTCTTCACATGCAGCTAGGCTTAATTTAATTAGAAAGCTTATGCAGTTTGAGAATTGCCAACAAGGGTGATGGTGCTCAAAACAGTTGTCTGGAAAGCATGCTAAGTAGTCAAATGCTCAATAAAATTGAAAATTAATTAATGATGTGAAATCCTATTTTATGAACTATGATGATTGATACCAGAAGAAAGTCTGTTTCTTTAGCTGAGTGAATAGTGCTGCCTTGTAAGAAGGTGGAGGATCTGACTACCTCAGGAACCAGATTGGAGGTGGCACTGCCTCCAGTGGTGGCACACAATGAGGGAAAAATTATTTCCTACACAATCCTGAGTACAGTAGTTGGCGAGAAGGAGCTTGTGCTCTTTGGAACTGTTGAGTAATTTACATTGCTAAGGACCAAGAGTAGTTTGTCCAGGTTAGTCAAACTGAATTAAACTTCAAGGCAGTAGGAGGTCAGCCACAAAGAAATCAGAGTATCGGGATATGAATGTCAATCTCTCAGAAATTCATAATTAAATACCATGCAATAAAATAAAAATATTGGAGTAGATTATGCAGGCATGCTCTATTTCTATTTGCCATCCTATTACAGAAATGTTTTTTTCAGAGTTTGGAAGCCCAAGAATCTGGTGAACATATAGAAATATGAGTTCATTGGTTTTATTTGATTCAACAGATGGATCTTGAGAGGGCTCTATGGCAGAGGGCATCTCTCTTCTCATACTCATATTTATGAAATGTTTGGCATTCAGTAACAAATGGTTATATTATACATGACCTGTGTACTTAACATTGTAAGCATAATTTTTAAAGTTTACATTATTTGTCATGATCTCATTTATCAATATATTTATTGTTATTTATATATTTGTTTAATATTCCTGAGACTATGTGTGTCTTTCATGGTTTTAGATAGAGATCAAGGGTACCTTTAATTGTGAGGGATTTCTGATCTGGAGATCAACAGGGAAAGAAAGTGGTCAAATTGCTGGTAAAAATTTGGCTGTGATATGTGCTTAACTCATCAGTCTAATAACAGTCAAGATAGAAATGAAGAAAGGAAGAGTTGTAATGGAACTTTTGACATTTGCCAACCTATAGCCTTGCTGTCAAAAAAAGAGTTGCCAGTTGGAATAAACAAAAATCCTTTTTCAGGGCTGGTAAAATGTGTTGGAAATGGCAGCCAGATTAAAGCCTCCACATCAAAATGCTGAAAAAGCTCTTTTCAGGACTAAAGAGGAGATTCAAGTTGTCAGCAGCCAGTCTGAATCTGGCAAGCAACGTGAAGTACTTAGGGCTAGAGAACTTTAATTAGACTTCTCTCCAGGCTAAACAGAAGTTCTTAGTCTTCATCCTTGATAACTCACTGATTGGCTTCTGTTATATCAACAGATATTAACTTTGACAAGAACTTGTGTATGTGTGCCATGTAATAAAGTGCTATATTGTTATCTGAGCAGAAACTTTGGCCTTGTGTGCAGTGGATTATGTGGGTGATATTAGAGCAGTAGCTCAAACCCAATATTATTGACCTCCTGTTTCTTTGCATTGTGAAGGTGCTGCGTTTTGTTAATAAAACAGCCTTTGAACAATAATTTCTTTCATGTTTTATCTTTCCCTCACAGCAACATAATTTGGAATTTTTACTAAAGTTTAATATCTTTATGAAGTGAACTGATCTTGGCAAGTTTTCTGGATGGATCAGGAGTGTTATTATAATCTATTAGTTTCAGTGTCGAAAGAATTTTAGAAAAGATAATTTGGTTCAAAATCATGCTCTTGTGAGTTGAAAAATTAATTGGAAATATATAAGCTAACCAATGATATAGTGTAAAATGAGATCTATTATTTATGAAATGCATAAGAATTTGATCAGGAATGTTTTAAAAACAATATTTTTATACTTTGATCAAAGTCTGATTATTTTGACCTTGAGTGAAATTATTCATTAATTCTTGTTTTAGACTGTAAGCAAAAGTTCCTGTTTTCCTTGAAATGACTGAGTTTATTTTTCAGATTTCATGTCAATATATGTCATGTATACGTGGTGTTAAGGCTAATATTTAATATTTAGTACTTTTTTCTTTAATATAGGAAGCATATTTTGGTTTTGGAGACCAAAGGGATACCTATTGTTGCTGAGTTGTTACTGTATTTATTGAATAGTAATATAGAATAATTATTTTAGATAGAAGCAAGATATACCGCACTTGACCAATCAGTGGAAATGTATGTTTCACCATTGCAAATCTCAGCTATTACACTTAGCTACAGACAGGAGCTGTTATTTAAAGTTTTGGAAATATTTTGTTGAATCAGAACTATGAATACTTTGCAGTTTCTTTTCTTGTAAAGCGTTCTTCATCCCCAAAACACTTCTAATATTATTTGCCTTTCCTTTTTTTTTTTTCAGAATTTTTCTCTTCAAGGTAATGTCTTTAGAAATTCTTAGGTGTAGTCACGTTTCTTAATGAATTCTTAATGAATTGATCACTTGTGTTATTCTTCAGGGAGACAGCTGTCCTTTTCAGGATCTTTCCTCTACCCTTTTCTAGTGTAATCTTACCTTTGGTCTGGGTTTTTTATACTTGGTGTTACATTTCTGTAGTTTGCTTTTTTGATTTTTTTTTTCTTCTCTACGATGTAAGCTTTTTTTCTTGAAGCATTTCAGATTGGAAGTGACAGTAACTCACAGAGCTCTTTCTACCACTTACTTGTTGCTCAGGTTCACCTCAAACTATGTTAGAGGAAATTTAATTATGGTTCATTCTGAAAATCAGTATGAACACTGCTTTTTGATAGCTAATATATTATCAATTGTCTCTGTACCCCAGTAAGATTTGGTTGGAAATTGATGGGTACCATTGGAATTTGTACTAGGTCCTTTGTGTTTTCACTTGTGAATTATGTGAAAGCTTTTCTCCCTCTGCAGTCCATCTGTGTTGTGTTTGGGAGCATTGTGCTACTAAGCCATGGTCTTAGAGGGCCTTTGTGTTGGCAATATTGAGTAATTCATGGAGGAAGCTCTTCTGTGTCAGCGTTAATGAACCTTTTGAGCACTCTTTTCTTGGATTTGCACTATTGCCAGCCCAAACTGGGAATGTATATAAGATAAAGAACGTTATCAGCACAAAGCTTCCTGTAACAGTTGTCTTTCACCTCCACCCACAGTAGAACAATGGATATTATGCCATCCTTCAGCAGCACAATCTCAATTCTGGTGTCCAGCATCTTGTCCAATAAATGCTGCCCAGTTGTGGTGGAAAGGCTCAGCTCCAGTCCATGCAGAATGCCTGATTACATTAAGGATAGTATCTAATGTTGTGAGATTCCACATTATGAAGCATTTAACAGGTTTACATCTTCCAGTGGATTTTCAGAGAAAATTGTAGCTAACATGGATTACAAAGAACTGATGTAGTGCACTTAATTGGGGAAAAAAAAACCCAAACCAAGGCAAGTGATGCAGTCACTCAGCACCTCCCTTGGGTGGGCCTATGCTCAGGCAGTGCCCAGGCTCACACACCTAAACCCACTCCTCGCTGGCTAATTGCTGTGTGGCACTCCATGGCATGGAATATCTTCTCAGTTTGGGCCCTCTTCCTGCTTGTGTCTCCTCCCAAGCCCTTGGACACACCCAGTGTATTCGCTGTGGGAGCAGAGTGAGGAACAGGGAGTGACTTGACTGGGCAAACACTGTTTAACAATAGCTAAAACATTTGTGTGTTGTTAGCACTGTTTTGATTATAAATCTCATCCATAGCATTATGTAAGCTGCTATGAAGAAAATTAATTCCATTCCTTTGGACCCAATACCATTTCTTACTTCCCTCCTGTCTCTGCCCTGAGTTTTTAACTTTAAAATGCTTTGTTCAAAGACAAGAAATGTAAACAGATTGAGAGGTGAAGCTAAATGGAATAAAGATAATAACCAAAGGAAAAAGTCTGTGTATTTAGTATCCCAGATTGATCAGAGCCTAACTCACTTGACAGATAATTGCCTGACAAGCAGTATCTTTGATGTTAAGCTTCACTGAAGTAGAAAGCAAGTTCCTCAGCTGCTCCCCAACAGTCTTTGGGTGGTCTCTTGCTGTCCCATGCTGGAGCACCCTCTCACCCTGCTGAAGGGTTTTTCTGTGTAACACACTGTGTACAGACAGTCACACACAGCCTGCTCTGTGAGGTCCTGGGGAGAGTGAGCAAGGTTGGAGGGAGATTTGGAGGGAGCAAGAATGGCAAAATACAGTTTAAAATAAACAACTTCTAAATTAAAAAGAATGTTAAATACAGATCATCTGCTCAAACCATGACAGCAGATTTAATTCCTTCCTCCTTTTACCTGATGGAGATGCGCCTGCAGGGCTCGCATCAATTACCTGTCGACATGTGGAAAATGATTGATGAGCTGCCTCAGGCACTGAAGTATACTTTGTCAACCACTCATAATTTATACATCTTATCTCTGCCAGAACAAAAGACAGGACAGCATGCACTCTGAAAGGAGGAGGGAAAAAAAAAAAGAGTGAGAAGGAAAAGAAGAAAGAAAAAAAGAAAAAGGCTGTTTGAGTTCCAGTATGTAGCACAAGTTGATAACATTGATGCTTATCTGTTTGCTCCTTCAGCAGACATCTCCTGCCACTTTCCACCGTGACTGCTTGAGTTTGCCAGGCTCTCTGGCCATTCCCTGCTGGAAAGATGCTGACATAGTAAGCATGGAGCAGTCTAGAGTTACATTTTAATTACACTATTATCTACAAGAGTCTCTGGAGCACTGATGTTTGTTCTGACCTTTTGTTTTAATCAGCACTCTCAGAGCATGCTGTTAACCACCACTGACAGAGATTGATAATTTATAAAGTGTGGTCTTCTTAAGAAGCTTTCATTTAGAACCATTACAGAAATCAGATACTTTTACATTCAGACATCATTTTAGCATGTACTCCAGATAGGTGAGTCTTAGAGTAACACAGAAACCAAATCTCCACTTTGACCTCCAGCTGTATCAAATCAAAAATTATATTTTTTAATATTTTTGGGGGATAAAATATTATTTGTATTTCTTTGAGACTCTTGGAGCACTTTCAATCACAATGTTTGTTCAGTACTTGCTAGGAACTCGCAGATAAGCCTTGTATTCTACTCTTAAATTTTCAGGAATAGCTATTAATCTAGAGGGAGGATGGAAGATTATTTAAAAGCCAACCTGAGTGTAAGCAAGGCTAGTTTCTAAAATACCTGGTGTTTAGTGTTGTTCAATTTCTCAAAGTGAAAAGCAAAAATCTCTTACTAGTTTTGAAAATTTTATTTTCCGGTTTAAAACAGTCATGAAAATTAATGTGATCATATCTCCACTTGAATAACATGGTATAAGAACTCTTCAGCACCTTCTACATTGGGAACAAAATAAGCATTTTTGAGGTATTACTCTGCTTGGAAGGTTGTGCTGAAATGGTCTGCAAGCCATATTCATCTGTAAGCATCTGTGTTCTGAGCCCATGTGTTAATAGTGATTAAGACGAAACCAGTCTGAATGAAAACTTTGATATAATGTTTTAAATATTGGGAGTTTTAGTAAATGTTGAGTGCTAATATACCGGTAAATTTAGTTTGGTAGTCATATTTTCAAGTATTCTCTTGTCCTCTGGTGTTATCTTGCTAATTTTATTGCCCAGACATACCAGGATGTTTTGGAGATTTCTAATACTCACTTCATGTGTATGTTTTTTCTGACACCCATTTCCATCACTCCTGTATTGAACGGGGCTCTGAGGCATCTGAGGGGGGCTCACTGTAGGAGCTCTGGTCTGCGGTGCTCAGCATTGTAAGTACTGGATGGTGTCATGAGGAATGCTTCTGCATACAGGCCTCATTTTCTCAGTCATAGCTTTATTTTATGTAGTGACAGTGTGAGAAAAGGCTTCAACTGCATAGACCTGTTTTGTCTGTGTTTTTTACTTTAATCTGTGCTTTTTACACTAAACTGTTCCAACCTAGATTTGTTTCCTTCTATCACGTTACACATCCAAGAGTGGAGCAGATTACTAAGCCACAAAGAATTAAATTAATTACCACAAGCCCAAACCTGCAGTCATGCATGGACTTCAGTAACAATTAAGCAAAATAGCTGCTGGCTATTTAATTGAAAATTGTTCAAAATTATATTTGACTCAGTAGAACTTCTGGGAGAATGAGATCATTTGTACCCCAACTAAATAGAAGACTTCTCTCTCCTGATAACAATGTATTTGTACAAATACGTACATGTCTTTGTAATGCCTGGTTACCAAAACAGACCTAAAATTCAGAACTGGTAAATGCAGAAGCAAACAAGATACTGTCTGAATTCTGCAGTTGGTGTAATGAGCTTGCATAGAGTGATGGCCAGACAGGTTTAGCTATGGAATATGAGAAACTGGATTAAAAGCAAATTAAAAGTTTTGATCAGGAAGACAGTTTTGATGATTACAAGCAGCATTGTAACATTGTTGCAGCACTTGTAGTAAAAATAAAATAGAAATTGCTTATTCAGCTTGTTAAACTCCTGAGACTAATAAGTGGTGAGACTGAAACTTACTTTTGCTCAACTTCTGAGCAGTTGTAATCTTGCTTTGCTTGTATTTCCAGCTGAGAACGAGCAAATAAATGTAGTCAGTGTGAGCCTCAGCCTGTGAATCCAACTTCTCAGCAGGATTTATTAGCTCCAGTATAGCAGGAGCAATACAGGTATATGACACTTTTTGTTTTGGGGTGGACAGGGTGAGTTCCTTTCTGTCTGTAATACATTGTGTAAGGACATTTGAGTTTTGTTTAGAGAGGGAAACTGCTGAAAATCATAAAACTAACATACACTGATCAATATGAAATAGAATTTCATACAATATTGCTTTGAGTGAAAAGAATATATATTACAAAGGCAGTTTAAAGAGACAGCAATTCCCAGTCACTGGGGGCAAGAGATTTTGGTGTGAGAGAAACACTTGTTTCTTCCTTTGCCATCAACCTGCTTTATGACCTTGAATAGGATACTTAAATCTCTTCTTTATGCTGTTTTTTTGTCTGTCTTGTCAAGTTAGATTGTGTTCTCTCCAAGGCAGGGCCCGTGTGCTGTGCTGTGATTCTGGGAAGCCCAGTGCTGGCATTATCTGACCTTGAATAAAAGTGTGTAGGTATTGCTAACATGAAAGAAGAGCAAAGTGTCTCCAGGTAACAGGCACTGCACAGTTGCTGTTATGTATGAGATCAGTAGCAATTATTTATAAAAAAATTAAAAAGGAGCACCAGCTATGGGAGAGTCATGCCTAATTGCTAGGCTTATAGTTCCTAAGCTATAAAAATATCACCTTTGTTTGATTTCTGTGCTCTTTTGTCCTTCTGTGCAGCTGTCCTTCATTTTGCTAGTCTAACTCCTAGAGAAGCTGATATTCCTTGCTAGGTACCATCAAGCTTATGAATTTTTATGAAAGCACTTGCTTTTATCCAGCTTTGGGGATGGTGTTTTAGGGTAGAGCTTCCCATAGTTATCTTTCTGCTTTCCTGTATGCCTTCCTCTCCTCCCTGTTTCCCAAGCCTGCATCCTATTCTCTGTGGTAAGCTGGTCCTTAAAGCTGTCTGAAATGGATTTAAAAAAAACCAAAAAGGTGTCCCTACTTTGTTTTTAAGTATGTTATTTCTTCTTAGTGCTGAGCTGCTTTTTTGTTTTTGTTATTTTGTTTGACAGGCTGCTTGTAGATAGAACAGTTTTCCATAAGGGATTGAAATCATACATCAAATCTATTGTTTTATATGTAAGCCACTTGAGAACAATGAAAGCAGTTGCTGGAACCCAAATACCATTACAAATAGATTTATTGTAGTATGTTTTCTCCCACCTTTTTCTAGAAGTTATTACTTTAATCTTAAGAATTTATGTAAGTATGCTTGTAGCTTTTATATGCTTTATGCATTCACTTTTGAGACTTTTTAGCTATTTAGTGGCATGGTGTTTAAAACAAGTGTTATCAAGGAAATAATTTCAGCTTTACATCATTTTTTTTTATATTTCCCTCTGAATGCTACATACAAAATAGCCAGATGGTAATATAAAAGAGTTATAGTAAATGTCATGGAAACTTATCTTCACAATGCCCTTTAGCTTGGTGTGTTCATCTCAACCTACAAACATCAAGAAGAGATAAAGATGTAATATCCCTTTGTCACAAAATTTTATAAAATTTCAATGTCTTCAAATTTTAAAAGCCTCTAAGAAAAAAATTATTAAAAATATATGCAATTAAAGTCATTCCAGCATTTTTAAAAGAGCAGAAATGCTTTTAAACTGCTCTTTCCACCTCAACTAGAACAAAACTATTTTGTATTGAAAATATTTCCCAAACTATAGTTATGACAAACTAGATCAGATGTTCCTAAGAGAATACATATTTTCCTGCCATTTTAATAGTGAGCCTAAATCAGATCTCAAAGGGCAGGAAGTTATTTACATATTATTGACCCAGAACTTAATACTCAATAGACATCAAAATGAAACAACAATATTTCATTTACAGCAATATCTTAAATGCTTTAGTCATCATACTGGGTGAACTAGAGTCTTGATAGTTTGTTGGTTTTTTTTTTTCCCTCATGGTTTCAGGGTATGAAAGATTGCCAGTTAGTCTGGAAATGTATTTGAGTTCACTGTGTTGATAGGTGCAAAAACTGCTGATTAGACAGCTTTTTATAAAAGTGTTGTGATTCCACAGCACTTCTCACACTTTGCCAGTCCCAATAGCCATATGTATTAAGATGGTGTCAAATGTAGTTGTTAGTGATCTTAATTTGTTTTATGGGAGTGATTGGGTGAAATGTAGATGTAATATTGATAAAGCTGAAAGCACAATAGAAATGTGGGGTTCTGGTTGAGTACTCAGCTGATGCCCAGAATTACTGACAAAAGGTAAGTTGTGAAACCATGCTCATCATTGTTAAGGACACAGGATTAATAAACCCCTCTGAATTGGTACCTAGGAGAGGTGCTTACATTCTTTCATGTTGTAGCTTCCTACAGATGAGCATGAAGTAAATATGTCCATGGAAAAATAACAGTAATGATCAAATGAAGAAAAAAATAATGAAAACAAATTAGGAGGCTGAAAAAGCCAAAATTGTAGCTGCGTTGAACCAGTTTGGTAATCAAAATGTTATGACTGAGCAGTGAGCAGTTTCTTGCTGTCTAGGGCAGTCTTTTCTTAGTGAGAGTGGCACAGAGCTAATTGTTGAATTTCAGAAATGTATTTCTTGGGGGGAAGAAAAGTGGATGTATTGTTGTGTGGCACTCTTAAAGTTTGCTGAAGTGACGTTGGCAGCATCTCAGGTTGGAGTTAAATAACCCTCTTGAAATCTATGGTCTTAACCATCTTGAAATCTATATTTTAGTTAACATTTGGAAACAAGTGAAGTACAGTTTCACTCCTACCTTACAGCCCAGTTTCACCACTTTTTCCCTTAAACCTTTGTCTTTAAAGACTAAGCTTTCCATGGCTCTTCTACCTTAAATATCTTCCTTAGTATTGCTGATAAGGTGTTATTTCTGTCTGAAGAAACTTGCAGGTAATATCAGCCTATTTACAATGTTCTTTGGAAGTAAGGAAAGAGAACCCCCCGCTTTTGGCCCAGTGTCTTTACTGGTCCAGATGTGAAGAAGCAGCAGGTGTGTAATGCTTCCATCACTATTGGTTTTGTGCATATTTTCTCTCAAGGCCATCAAATCAGACACAAGGAAATTGTAATAGATCTTATAATGAGAGATGGGATTGCTGGAGTCAGACCTTTGCATGGGTGTGAATCAATGGATTCCTGTTTAGTTAACCCTGATATAGCTTTCTAGGCATTAATCCTTTGTGAGGAAGTTTTCATGCTTACCTTCCTCTCCATGGGAGTT
Source organism: Agelaius phoeniceus (assembly GCF_051311805.1). NCBI lineage: Eukaryota > Metazoa > Chordata > Aves > Passeriformes > Icteridae > Agelaius > Agelaius phoeniceus. The sequence continues at coordinate 22,201,140 of NC_135273.1, forward strand.
TCTAGTATCCAATCTTACAGAAATGTTGCTGATTCTTTTTTCGCTTTGCATTTTTAAAAGTTCCTTTTCCATGGCTTTTTTTTTTGTTTGGGTTTTTTGTTAGTTTGTTTGTTGTCTTTTTGGGTTTGTTGTTGGTTTGTTTTCCTTTTTTTTTCAATAAGAAATAGCTGTAGGCTAAGAAAAACATCCCATAGGCTTGTTGAGGAGAGAAAGGGGGGAATTGTCTTCCCTCTTTTTTTCTTAATCCCCTAGAAAATAGTGGACACAGCACTTTGGAACCTAAGCTCCCATTTGTTTTTCACTATATAGCAGAATTTGGAATTTAGTTTTGACTTCCTGGTCAAGAACCTCAATTCAACCAACCTGTGGCCATAGAATATTCGTTAAAAGATTGAGGATGGGGCTTTAGAGGCACATGGCTTATTACTTTTACATAGATATGAAGAACAGTTAAAAAAAAAAAGGAAAATGCAGTCTGAAAGAATGATGCACAAGGAAAATGAGCACATAAACAACATTTTCTGTTTTCTTTTATTGCAACTATGAATAAATATGTATTCAAATTACCATTTCCTGTTAACTGGTCAAGAGATATATTTTACTTTTGCAAGAAAATTTGGATTGAGCATAGGTTCTCTTAGCATGATCACTTTCATCAAAGCAACTCTGTATTTCTGTCAGCATAGTAGTTCTTCCATTTAATTCTTTAAGTCTATCTAGCTTCTCCTTTAGAGAGTTGCAGAACCCAAGATGCTGAATCCATTGTCTCTTTATTGTGATGCATGCAAATAGAGCAGTTTTAACTTTCCAATCTAAAGTATAAAAAAATTGGATTGCACATTTGAAGTAGAATGAAAATGATGCATAGAGAAGTAGATCATTTTATAGGCTGCTGTTCTATTTTATGGAATGATAAATAATGATGTAAAGTATGTTTTCCTTTGCATGTTTAAATTGCTCAGTGTACATAACTGAATTTAAAATAAATTCAGAAATGACTGCTCAGCCTTGCTAAAGTACCTGGAGAACTGCTTTATCCTTAGTGTCTTTTCTAATAAATAAGTTGGTATGAATAGAGCTTCTTGTTTAGATCTTAAATTTTGACTGGACTTTGGCAGATTTAAATTTAATCTGGACACTGTAAGGGTCTATACTGTCACTCTTTGCCTGCTGTTTTAAGTGACTGATTTCTCACTCCTATCCCCCAGCCATTTTATATCATTTCCTTTCAGGAGCCAGCTCTGCTGCATGAACTGACAGACTAATTTCTTTATGTATATAAACTTGTGCTTGGTCTGGCTGGGTTGGAGTTAGGGTTTAGTGGTGGGGATTTTTTGATTTGTGACTGAAGCAGTGTTGGTAGCACACCAGTAATTTCGCCGTGGCTGAACAGTGCTTGCACAGCACCAAGGCTTTCTCTCTTTGCCAGACAAACAGGCTGGGAGTGGCATTGAAAGGGACATAGGTGGAACTACACTTTAAATCTGTACCATCAATTAATCTAGTTCATCTGTAAATTCCTCCTGGCTTTGTTTCAGCATATGGTGTTAGTTCAAATTAAATGTTTTTTAAATAATGTTTGCTTTGCAGGTAATGCATCAGAAAAAAAGGAAAGGCAACTTCAGTGGTTTTATTTTTGTTCATGGACCTTGCCTTGTATTACCTCATTACTTTGCCTTCATCTCTTTTTTTCTCATTTTGGTGGCTCAAGTTAGCACAAATTGCTTTTTATGTGGTTAGCAAACTCAAAATGGAGGTTATAGGTCAAGAGAGACTGTCAAGGGATTACTAAATGAACAAATTTCTTTTCACTTTTTGTGTTATTTTCAACTGCTTTCTCATAAAAGATAAAACTTTTGAAGTTGAGATTGAGGCTTGGATTCATTTTTTGATACCAATATTGCCTAGCTGTTTTTAGAAGGACATTATCACACATACATATGACAGTGTTGTGATAGAGTAAATTAGTAGCAGCATTCTTTGGGCATTTAGAAACAACCCAACTCCCTTCACTGGACACAGTGACTCTCTCACAAGAGCTTTTAACCCTTGTGACTCGCTGTTTGTCAGATGCATGCCTTAGCTAACAAGAATAAATGTCTGTGGCTAAGAAACAGTTTCAGCTGTTCCAGAGATCTGAGTGCTTGACAGTGTAGATGTGGCCTAAATGTCTTGGTTTTCACTTTATTTTATTTGCTCTTAGACTGTGTGTCACACTTGGTTATCATTTTTAAAGCTTCATCTGTAGGAGAGTGATGCTGGTGTGACAATGATGTCACAGCATGAGAAATCCAGAGAGGCTTTTCCAGTGGTCACTCATTTAGGTACTCCTCACCCACTGGCACAGATATAGAGTGGATGGCCTCATGTGTCTCCTTTGCCTCTGCCTGGTGTGATTCTGTGAGTGATAGGGCACTGCAGGAGCCCAGCACGGGGTTATTGACAGCTGCAGAGGGACGAGGCCCCGAGAGCCTGCGCGCCCTAGGTGGGGATGTACGGGGGCATGTGGCACTTCTCCCTGTAGAGATGACACTTGAACACTGGCAGATCACTTATTTCCCTGCTTCTGCTGCTTCCCCAGGAAAATAGGACTTTGACTGTTGAAGCTGGTACCTTTTAGTCACTCAGATGATCAGTTTTCATTGCATTCCTAAAGCAAAAACAATGTATTGGCATGGGTGAAAACTGTAAGAAATGTAAGAAAACTTTCTTACATTGTCTCTCACCTCTCAGGACATTTGGAGAAGAACCCTAAACTCTCCCTCCCCCACCTCCCACATTTCAAATTTTATTGGCATTGTAAAGATCTGTCCAGCTTTGATATTCAGTCAAAACTGGGCTAAGAATTTGAGACTTGTTAGACTCAGACTAAAATTCTACAGTTGCTGCTACATAGCACACTCTGTATTTCAAATTACATACAAAGAGGTTTTAGCTAATAGATATGATCCATCCTGAGCTTTCAGAGGCATCTAGAGCAGTTAGACTTATTCATTCATTTTTAGTTGGAAATCTGGCATGTAATTGTGATTATTTCTAAAAATATGTCATAGTAACGAAAATTAGTATTTTAAGTGTCCAAAATGCCGTTACATTATTTTCTTGGAAATAACTTAAAAAAAACATGTTGAAGCTCAGGAGAATTTGGGCATGCCAAGGGAGAGTTCTCTTTAGTCTTTTTTGAGTGCCATTGGTAAATTCAAAAACTTCTTTCAGTGTATAGACTGGACCAGATAACAGCAGGATAAGAATTGTCCTTGTAACTCTGGATTGCCTTAGTTGTTGAAAATGTGTGATACTTCTTAAAAAAAAAAAGAGTTTCAGTTCTTTGCTTCAAACTCCATTCACAAAGTTTTCCTTTGTGACTTGGGAGGTATGAAGTTGATGGATAAAATTTACATATTGTTGAGATGGCAAATATTTGATGGAAATGAAAGTAGAAGCCTGAACAAGTTTGTTCTCACAGAGGAAAATGAGAGGTTTTAGCAGAAAATGTGAAATTCCTTCTGTGCATGATCTCACCTTAAGTTTTGAGCATGTTCTATCTTCAGATCATTAAGCAGTTTATTAAAAGTGTTTTCTTTGCTGAAATAAAAGTATCAGTTTTGGGTGTGTTGCAGTACATTAGGGAGAGAAAAATTAAGTGATACACAATGTCTTTCTTCTCCACCTCATTTTCTTAGACATTGCAGTGAAGCATACAAAAAGAAGCTTTGTAGCAGAGGATGGATGAAAGGATAGCATGGTATGGAGAAAAAAGCATGGACAGGGAACTTTTTTTGTGTATCAGTGCTGATTTGGGAGGATAAGAATACCTTTACTTAAAATGTAAAATTCAGTTAAACTCTGTAGAACAGTTGTACTTATTCAATAAATATGTTGTATATCAGTATAAAAAGAGTAAAGAATTTCTATGACATTTCAGGGATATGCAATATTGAATCCATAGCAACAAAGAAGAGGAAGTTTTTATGCTTGTTTGTCAATAACAACAAAATATTTACATACTGTGGTGTCTTGTTAGAAGATTTGGCTACATGTGGGACATTATTTATGGAGTTGTGCACTTATGACATTATAAGCTGGAGAAAAAGTTCTTTATCTTACTATGGTGCTTGTTCATGTGCTGCAGAGTTTTTATTTTATGCTTTGTTTTTAACATTTTCTCCACTATTTATCTTATTTATTAGAGGTTTATTGGAATTATTGAATACATTGGGCAGGTGATGAAAGGAAATAGACTGGGAAAACTACTACTTTTGTTTGAAAAAAAAATTTAAAAATCTCTACAAATCTCTATTTAACAAAAGAAAAGGCAAGATAACTCAAATTAAAATATATATTTAAATTGTCCATGTTAAATCCAACTTGAAAATGGCCTAAGCAGTAATGGTGCTGGACTATATTGTGTTTATCAACTTTATTGCAGAGCTTTTGATTCAGAAATCGTAGTCATTTATAGAGGATATCAGGTATCTGTAGTAATTTGTGGAGAGTATCTGGGAATGCTCATTAGCTCATTTAAAAGGAAAAAAGTGAGTGTAATTTTCTTTAGATTTAAAAGCTGTCACAATTTTTTTAAATCTGAAGCATGTCTGTCTAAAATGTAGCCATTGGAAGGGAAGGCTAAGGCCTGTCAAGCTACTTCTCCAGTGTTAGTGCTTCATCTGCTTTGTTTGACATCTCTAAACAACTCTTTAAAAATGTCGATTTTGGCATGCTCCACAAAGGAGGACTGAAGGGTGTTGTTTAAGTTATTTGGACCTTCTCTGTTTTTCTTTCTGCGGCACAAAAATGTGCATTTTTTTTCTATGCCTTTCCCCCCAAACAAATGTGTGTTTTAGCCTCAAATGACCCTGGCATCTTAACATGTCAGAGTGTTAATAAAGCACTGAGGCTGTCATAATGTGGGGTTAAATAAAGTCTTCATGAGCTGTCTATTAAGCTGATTTTTTGTTTGTCACTTTCTGTAGTTTCTTTATGGATGCAGCTTGTCTTGGTTTGTGGGCAGCCAAGCAAACGGGCTTTGTCTTTGTTCACTGCTCTGTTTAATTCTCCCCCTCATTCATTAATCATCCCTTTGACTATTTATACCAGTGGCAAGTATAGCTAACACACTTAACGTTTTCTTTTGTCTCAGTGGCACTCTTTGTGCAGGCCAGAGGAGGGCTAATTATTAACTGTAAAGTGACATTAAAAACCCGTAGATAAGCATACAAATGCTGCATCCACTGAAATGCAGGGGGTTTTTTGTTGGTGGTTTTTTTTTTTTCCTAACGTTCAAGTGCTTGTGGCCAAATGAGTTTTTCTTGCTCTGCATAGTTGGGAGTTCACAGTAGCAGTGCCAGTGTCTAGGTAATTAATGAAGAAGCTCTGTTAAATCCAGAGAGTCTGCCAGTGTCAGGTTTTTTAGTTTCATCTCTGGACAGCTTAGTTGGGTCGTTTGTACCTTATCAGGCAGAAGCAGGGATTTAAATTGCTGCTATTTAGTTGGAGGCAGTTCCTCTTCTCTTTAAAGGTCCCATTCCTGTGTTTATTAGTATTCTGTGTACACAAGTCTTGGAATGTGTTTTTTGTTTTGACTTCTTATGATGGGAAAGATTTTAGCATTTTCTTTCTGGCTTCCTTTTACTTATGAGGTTGTCTTGAAATTATAACGTTGGGGTTTTTTGAAACACTGACAGTGATCACACCTTTCTTGCTTACTCAAAGTTTTTCTGACCCTCTTCCTTCTCACTCATGATTTCATTATATTAGCACAACAGTTGTTCTGGAAAGACTTCTTTGAAAAGATAATATTTAGAAAAAGTGTGTGTTCTAGCTCTTTGGAGGAAATCTACATGTCACAGGATATTTTGGGGTTTTTTTTCTGTAGTATCTGCCTCATTCTGCCCCTTGCCATAGGTTTGAAACCAGACTCTTTTTGTTTTTCTGTGCCATGAAAATAAAGTGCTGCTCTGTGAGGTGGGTTCAGAGAGATTACTGCTGGATTGAAGTAGTGTTGCAATCAGATGCTAACTTGTAAGTATAAGGGACTTTTCCTTTGACTGATGTTGCAGCCAGAGAGATGTGTTCATAATTCATAATCATGAACCTAACACGTGGCTGAGGCCTGAAGCTGGAGCTGCAGCTAATCCTGTCAATGGGTGAAACTGTTTGGGCCAGCAGTGATCCACTGAACGCAGTTTGAGCATTTCTGGCCTGTGTCATAGCTGACATTTTTCTGGCTCTCAGCATGACCAAAAATCCTACTGAGTTGAACATAAAACATAATATCCACTGAGACAGGTCTTTGATAACAGAGCTAGCAAGAGGTTATGCTCTCTTATTCCAGCCTGTATATAAGTGAATGAGCCTATTACTTCACTCTGTTGTTATTGCCAAATGGAATGTCTTTCAAAAAATTTTGAACAAGCGATAATGTTGTGAGGGTATCACAGGGCAGTCTGCTTTCAGCTAGCTTAGGCAGATTGCAGCTCCAGCTGAAGCAGTGGATCAATAGTTACAGATTGCTTTCTGGATGTTCCAGTTAGGAAATTGGTATGTTGATTACAGAGAATCCTTACTTGAGATGAAATTGAGAGTGGTGGGAAAATCTTGTTTAAAAAAAGTGTGGTGATACAGTAGACTGTGTTGCATAAATACTTTTGTATTTGTTTTCTGTGCTGTGTAACTGAATAGGTTCTTTAACATTTAAAAATGAACCACTCCCTAATGTTTAGGGTTTTTGTTTTTAAGAACAAAGATACCTTCTGTAGCTTACTCTATTTTCTTGCTTTCACATGCACTAAGTTCAACTGTCTCATATTCTGCATTATAAGTTAGTGTGAATGAGTTTTGCCATGGTATTATGGAAGAATATTTACTTTTTCAGAGTAAACTTCCCATACCTTAATTCTTATTATTTTGCCAGACTGAATGTTTGTATATTTCATAATTATTTTTTGCAGCAAGGCTCTGAAAATACAAATTCTTCTTAAATACAAATGCTTTCCTGGAATGATGAATCAAATTAGTCTTCAGGTAGATAAGTGTCTCTCCTGCTACAAGAAAGCTGAGTTTATTGACTTTTCATTAAGGTTTTGAGCGTGTAGTATATACAAGACTGGGCCTTCCTTTCTGGTAGACTGTCAGCAGCCCAATAAATAAAGTGAGGTTGGTAACTTTGATATTTTAATATGCTAAAAGTAAGAGATAAAATCTCTGGAGAAAGAGACAAGTTCAATTAATTCATCTATCCTGAACAAAACAGTCTGCAGTACCTCTGCCTATGGCATGCACAGGCAATCTCTTAAATGAAATCATACCAGCTTTGTGGTACTTGGTTCATTAACAGAGACCTCTTACTTTTAGCAAGGTAAGAGTTTGAAATAATACTGTAATTTTTTTTTTTCTGGAAGATATTTTTTGATAATAATCTTATGGAAGTATACAGAATTGTAACAGCTAGAAGACACTGTGAGATGCTGCTGGGCTTCTGGCATCAGGAGATGCTGGGGTTTAGTTGTGGGAATGTGGAGGTGATCAAATGCAGATCTGATCCTCTCAGATGGAGGAAAGCTTAATGATATAGCAGATGGAAATGACCATAATCATGGGGTTGAAGGAGCAGCAGGTGATACAGAGTTTTGTTTTTGTATTATTCCTTTATTTTTCTGACATCTCTGCAAGTTTGCTTTTTAGTCAAGGAAGGCAAAGTCTGTATTCACAGCTTTATTATCTTTACTCATTTAAAGGTGCAACGCAGTTATGAATCCCTTCATTTCTTATATACTTCATTTTCTTAGCTGTGTTTATTGCATCAACAGCCCTATACAATATTGGCATTTCTGTACACTAAGAAAACTGTCTTAAGAGAGAGATGAGTCCATAACTCAAGTTACATCACACTGAATACTCAGCGCTGTGGCGAATAAATGTTTTAAAAAATGTAAGCATTCTAATATGTCACCTTTTTCCCGAAGTGTTTCTCTCACAGACAACATTCTTCATGTTAAAATTATTTATGATGTGTTTTTAAAAAATAAATAACAATGATTTGCACAATGTCAGCAGATGCACCCTGGGCATCCCCTGGTGTAATCAAGAGTGTCGACTCTTGTGACCCAAGGGTGACAGTCTTGATCAGTTTTGCTTTACAGTTCTTTCATCCTATGGAAGTGTGAGGCAACACTTATGATTACCCAAGAGTCACCAGATTACAGCTACATGCGCACACATGTACACTCGGAATATGTAAAATAATTGCAAAGTTCCATGATTAGGAGTTCCACAGGTTTTTGTCAGAGGTTAATACTAATTTTTCATTGGAGAGTGGTGTATTTTATGTCTGACTCAAAAACTCCAGATAGTCTGGTGCTCAGGAACTGTGTTGGAAAGCTAGGGGAATTGTTTCCAATTCACATTTCTGCCTTTGACCTGTTATGTAGCCCTGGGCAAATAATTTAATCACTGTCTAGCTCTGTTTCCTTCTTTTTTTTTTCTTAGCGCATAACTTTCAAAACTGTTTTCTAATCCTTAATATGAGAAAAAATAAATTTATATGAAGTATTATATCTTCCCAGTTGCAATATTAAAAATATTGCAGAGGGTTGATAAATTTAAATAGTTATAAAGCCAGTCTTTTCTGTAACTATTTTTTGTAATACTTACTGAGATCAAAACTAGAAACTGTTAATTTTTTTTTGATGCTTTGTAACTAAAAAGGTATAGTTAAAAGGTTTTGTGTATTAAAGATGCTAGACTGGACTGGATTATCAAGGAAATGGAGTTTGATCTTTCAGCCTTGAGAAACTGTTGAGATAAAAACACACACATGTGTAAGATAAGGGGGAAAACCAAGGAAAATAAAGTCACTTCTCAAATGTTTTATTCCAAAAAGAGAGTATGTATGAGAAGATTAACAGGAGGACTATATAAGAGAGAAAGCTTGTGTCCAAGTGTTATGTATTTCCATTTAAATTAATAAGCAATGAGAAAACCAGTGAAATTATGTTTCCTTTTCTTTGGAAAGTGTTTTCCTCTTCTGGTTCTTAGTGAGTATAACCCTACTTTATGAGGTAGGGAGATCCTAAGCACTGAGTACTTGCAGGATTGTTTTCCTTCTCTGTTTAATATAATTTTAATTTATTGATTTATTTATTTTAAGCCACTTTTAAAATTTGCAGAAGTGCACAGACTGAATTATATCTTTGCATAGAAGTTGCCAACTGGGACTTAATATCTTTTATAGAAAAGTAAGTCTTCACTTCTTGATATTCCTTCACAATTTAGAGCCACACAGCCTGTTACCTTTGCATTTGTAGTATCCAAGTCATTTTTCTTTGTCAGGCTGTTCATTCCAGTTCTTTTTGAAAACAGTAGGAATGGGATTGAGTACATACCAAATTAGCAGGTCACCATTCATGTCCACATTGGGACAAGGAAGAAGTTAGGAAGAAGAAATCTAACTAGAAAGCAATTTCAGCTTTAAGAGTCCTTATTTGTTGAGTTGAGGCCACAATGCATGCCTGTTTACAAATCAAGAAAAAGTGAGCAGATCAGATTTTTTTACTTGTCGTACACAATTTTAGTTATTCATTCCTTCTAGTTGTATATGGATGCTCTTAATTTAAATTCTTGAGTCTTGAAAAGATTAAGTCCAGAAAGCAATTACATAACTGTCCTTGAGTTTCATTTTCTATGTTTAGTCTTGCTAATATTCTTTGTTGTTTAATAGTAATCCTTCTGGTTTTTAAGGGCCATCATTTAGAAGGAGTCTCTGCAAGTCACTCATCTGAGTTCACGGAGGAATAACCTAGGCATTAGCATTCTCTAGTTTATGGTAATTATTCTTTCATTCTATCATTTTGTTCATGTTTAGGACAAGTGCATAAATGACATTGTTGATAGAGGAGTAAAACTGGAAACATGCTAACTGGCCCTCTGATGTACATGTCAAGGACTCTGTTGTTTGTGCATGCATGGCAGGTAGATCTATGTCTCCTTGTAATGCTGTCAGAGAAAGATAACTCTAGCTTTATGTTCACTATGTGTTGTGTGTTGGGTTCCTTGTTGATGGGATGGATATTAGGATTTTAATTCTATATGCTGAGTCACAGAAATGAGCTGTTTACTTTAAATGCTATAATTTCATTGGTCATTTCTGAGTGCTGCAAATTTGAGAAATCTGAAGAAAATGTCTGCCTGTGCAAAAGTAAAAATATAGCAGTAATATTACTAGCTAATTTTACTGTAAATTTCCAATATATGGATCTGGATTTAATCATGAAACATTATGGATTTTAAAGCTTATTGAATGAAAGGGACTTTCTGGAGCTGAAGACACTTTGCTATTTAAGAGAAACTTTTGGTCAGGAGAGAAGAAGAAAAGTGCAGGAGTAAGTGGTAGGTCTGAAAATAACTGAATATAGTACTTTTTAACTCCAGAAAGAAAAATGGAAAATGTAGTAAGTGTGCTGAGCTGCACAGCTCAAGAATCTAATTTTATAAAGGTTTTAAATGAGTTAAGATTGCATCTGTAAATTTGGTGTTTTTCAGAACAAATTATTAGTTTAACGTGCTTGATTTCTGTCAGTTACCAAAGAAAATGGAAAATATATAGATATGAGGCTGGGGCAGCGTGAGGGCTGTAGCCCATGACACGTTTGGCTTTCTGGGCTGGCAGTGCACATGGCCTGCTCATGTCCAGCCTCTCATGCAGCAGCACTCCAAAATCCTTCTTGGCAGGGCCGCTCTCATTCTGTTGTTGAGTAATTCAGCCTTCTCTTTATCCATTGTTACCAGTTTGCCAACATTGTTTATCTTCTTTGACCTTACTTTTCTGGTGAACATATCTGTAGAAGCCCTTCTTATTATTCTTTGTGTTCCTTGCCCAGTTCAGTTCCAACTTTGCCTCAGCTTTCCTCACTCCATCCCTACACAACTGAACATCATCCCTTTACCCTTCCCAGAGTACCTGTCTTTGTTCCTACTCTCTGTGCATTTTTTTCTTTCCCTTTTGTTTGCCCTGCAAGTCCTTACTCAGCCATGCCACTCTCCTGCTATCCCTGCCTGATTTCTTGCAGCTGGGGATTGCCAGCTCTTGCACTCTCTGTTCCATCTCTGTTCCACTTGCTTTTTCCTGAGGGCAAGTCCTACTGACAGTCTCCTTGAAGAGCTAGAATTTTTCTCTTCTAAAGTTCAGAGGCCTAACTTTGCTCCTTACTTGACCCACGTGCCTCAGAACAGCAAACTCCAGCAACTCCACTGCAGCTCTTGACTTCCCTGAGGAGGCCACTTGCACAGGTGCAGTATTGCATCCCCTCTGGTAAGGCTGCCTCTTACCTGCCTCATCTGTAGACCTTTTGAATGCCTCCAGGCATGGTGACTTCAGCTCTTCCCTGGGCAGCCTGTTCAAATGCTTGTCAACTCTTTCAGTAAGAATATTTTCCTAATGTTCAATCTAAAACTTTTCTGGAGCAACTTGAGGCCATTACCTCTTGTCCTGCCCCCTGTTACATGGGAGGAGAGACTGACCCGCACCTTGCTACAAGCTCCCTTTAGGGAGCTGTGGAGAGTGAGAAGGTCCCTCCTGAATCTCCTTTTCTCCAAGCTAAATACCCCCAGCTCCCTCAGCTGTGCCTCACAGGACTTGTGTGTGTCATTGCTGGTCAGGTATCACTGTGTGTTACCTGCCATGGCTATAGAAATACATATGTAACAATTGTATCTCATCGTCATCTTCCAACCGTTTCTATATTTTGTCTTTTCCTATGAGGTGACTGTGGATGTCTTCAGTGTTGTGTTAGCAGTGTTAAAACCATCCTTGGCTGTAAAAACGCATGACATTTGTAAAATAGAGAAATAAATTACTTTGACATTGTATCATATCTGGATTTCCAGTTTTGCTGCTTAATCACTTGGCCTCATGCTGAAGTAGAGATGGGGAAAATAAAAATAATTTTTATACCCCATCACTGTATTTTATGATTGCAGGGGATGGCAGAGGCTTGCAATTGCAGAGAAAAGGACTGGCCACTAATAAGTTGTTACCAAAAGTATGGTGAGAAATATCATTCTGTAGCAGCCAACAGATTTCACCTGGTGTCTATTTTCACAAACCCCAAAAGACACATTTTTAAGAGAGAATGCTGTTAGCCAGTAGAGATTGAACATCTTCATCAGCAGTGTGAATGGAGGCCTGTTCTGTAATTGAGACGCATGTGGCTGTGTCAGCAGGTGATGGCAGACAGACACACCTGAATGACAGTGTGACAGGGAGCAGAGACAGGGGGCCCCATCTAGCCACTCTTACTGCCGGAGTGATGAGCGCTCAGGAACAGCCTGTGAATTATCAGCAGGCCAGAATGAGATGAGGCTTAGGGAGGGCTGCCAGACAGTTTGCAATGTGCTACACATTTCTTTCAGCAGTTACTATTTTGCTATGCATAGCCCCTTGCTATTAAGCAGACAGAACAGCTCATATCCTGTGGACGGATGATAGATATGTCATATCACCGAAAAATTGTTTGTCTTCCACAGGTGTATGGGATGCCTTTTAAAGCAGACAGAGCACATGACACTTTTCAACACTCTTTTCGATACTGATTTGGCATTCAGGGTCTATCAAAGGAGAAATCTTTCACATGCAATTATGACAGAAAATAAAGGTGATGAAGTGTTGTATACAAAGAATGGAGAGAGATCAAAGGACTGTAATGAAAACTGATTACAATAAAAGAGCTGCTTCAACCCTGAGAACTCCACAGAACTGCTTGGGGCATGACAACACACACACACTTGCATGCACAAAGGAGAAGATGTAGATAAAACCACAGACACTAATTCATAGGAATAAATGAGGAAAACTACATAGCTGCTTGCTTGGATATCACAAGGCACATTAAGAGACTGAAGTGGTGTAAAGTGACCATTCTAACATGGGAGAGTCTGATCAGATCCTTTTGTAAAACTTTCTTTACTGTAGTATCAAAGTTTTGTAAATTTATAACTTCTGATAAGATTGTAGGATAGATGACCGTTTTCAATTCTTCTATTGTTTTCTTGATTAATCTCCTGGGGATCAGACACAGAATAAGTCACTCATTCAGGTTTAAATATTAGCAAGGACACTGTTTAGTACTGTTAGTTGCATAGAAATGAAGATATTAATCAAGTTTACTCATCTATCCTTTTGGCTCCTGTTCTGATTTAAAGCCTATTCAAATGACTTTACATTGACTTCACTATGTCTTTCCCAAATTCCTGAGCTGAGTTTTGAAACCATTCATTGGCCAGTTTCAGTTAAGTGCCAAGCAATTTTGTTTCCTTACAAATTTAGAGACCATTATGCTAAGTACCTTTCACATGTTTCAAAAAGCCTTGTGTGATTGAGTGCAAACCAGAATTATTTATTTACTTGTTTTTAATACTTGTGTTCTTTAATAACTTGCCAATGTCTTTGTAGTGAAAGACCTATCATTTTACACAAGGTAAAGAATTGACAGTCTTCGCAGCTGTGTTGTTTCGAATTTTTATGTTCTGCCAAGATTCCTCATAAATAGTGAGTTTAGCTTCAAACCCAGAAGGAAGAAATATTTTTGAAAACTCTGCAGTGCTTGCTTTTTTTCTCCACTTAGATTCTGAATGAACGATTTTATTTTTAGTCCCAAAGCAGAGAGTGTTACCTGGAGCAACATTGACTCAAACCACTTATTTTTGCTAAGAGTTTTAAAAGTGATTTAGCTCCTTGACTTGTGTGAAACAAGAGCATTTCATTGTTTGAAAACTCAGCTACAAAACTAGAAATGTTACCCACAGCGCTGATGAAATTTCAACTAAATCCAGAAAAGCAGCTTACTAGTTCTAATATCTTTCCAAGGAATGGCTTTTCTTCTCAAGGTTCTGTTCTGTCTCTGTGAACATAAGACATACTACCCCTTACAGCAATATATTTTGCCCACAAGTTAGTATTTAAAAATACTGTCTCACATAATAAGCAAAACTCTTATGCCATTCAAAAGGGCTTTGTCAGGGCTATGGTGCATCCCAGAATGAACATCCAAAATATATTTAGAAATGTTCTTCTGTAAAGTGCAAAAAGACCTGACTGCTGACTGTATTTCTGCTGCATTAAACACCTATTAGCCTGTTGGCCATATCAGAGCATTTTCTTTTTTTTTCTTTTTTTTTTTTTTTCCTTTCCCACAGTTTATCTCTTGCTGTGAAATACAACTGTTAGAATATCAGATTTAAATTCTGCTTACTGTGGTTTGTCTCCTTCTCTCTCAGGCACTGTTCCTTTCTTTGTATCACTGTCAGAGCCAAGAAAACCTCACTCTAGAAAGGTCAATTTCCAGAGAGGTGACCTTTGATAGTATGAGTGTCCTATTTAAAAAGTGATGGCAATAACAAGCCCGCCCTCACAAGCCAGAAGACTTTATAATTCCTCCTTTTTGCTTTCAAGTTATTCCAAACAGAATGATTGTAAGGAGAATCCTTCTTTTAGTGTTGGATGCTTGAATGAGTTTCCCTGACTAATGGCACCTATGGTCATCGTGTGTCATAAGCCCACGTTCTCCACTGGCTGTGGAGAATGTTTGTGTCTGTTGCATCAGGCTTTTTGAATTGTACTTTTGTATGGTTCTGGAAGAGCTTTCAACACTATTCAGACACATGTTCTTAATTTCAAATAAGGAAAATAAGAGCAAGTGGACCTGGCTGCCTGGGAGGAGTATTAAGGCATTTCATTTGCTACAATGATCACTCTTTTAAGGACAGTTATTCAAAAATCACCAAAATCATGGCAACATCTTACCTTCCAGAGCAAAGATAAAGTTGGCTAAAATTATCTTAATTTTTGTTGCCCTTTTCATGACCATGATACTAGTATTCCAATTTGTATACTATGTGTTTAGTGAGAGTTTTACAGTACAGATTGACAGAAAGCAGAGCTAGTACAGGTTTAAACAAATTGACATTCTCAAACATACTGATAGTCATTTCTTAATTTTTTAAAGCAAAAGTCTACTTATTTTGCATCTGAAAAACACTTTCAAAAGAAATTTTATTGGTATAGTGTAAATCTGTAAATGCAGATTTTACCAAGTTTTCAGGATAAAATGACTTGTAACAGATTTCTAAGTATTGTGTACAGTAAGCAAACAGTGTAAATCAAATCTAGAGAAATATGCAATATTAATATCAGGGATGAGTGCGCATTCCTCTCTGCTTTAACTACCTAAAATTTCCTGATATTGTCAAATCTCTTGTTGATCTGAAAAAAATTATTTTTTTCACCTGTGTGTACAACACAATTTTTGGATGCTGGAGAACCAATAGTGTTCACAAAAGAAGCTAATTCACATTTCTTAAACTTCTGTGGCTTAACACAGTAGAAATGGCAATACTACCAAAAATTTAGTTCAAAGTGTTTTCTCTTTCATATATCCTTAAAAGATAGCTTCTTTTGGTTATGAAAGAAGCTCACTATCTAATGTACTTATGGAGAGGCAAATCTATTGATGTTTTTCATAATTGAATGTATAGAAACATCACAATAAAGAGCAGCAAAATCTTATTAAGTAATTCTGCTATTACTCACTGCTGCATGTTCCTAGCAAGTTATATACTTGCACTATAATGAGAATTCCTTTATAAAGACAGCAAAGATAATTTGTTAATTTTTAGATCTCTGTCTACTGAGAAAAAATAATCTCCTTGAACTGTCCATGTAATGTAGTAATGGTATGAAAATCAGGGAGTCATTTGTTAATATTTCTAAAGAGCCTATACAGATCCATTCCAAAATTAATAGCTTAGAATTTAATACATGTTGTTTAATGCTTGCACATATTGTCAGTAGCTTCAAAAATAACTTTGTGTGGAAAATGTGCTCAGAAAGTAATTTAATTATCTGTTTATTATGTACTAAGTTTCTCTTATATTAGTAGATTGAGAATAATGGTTGATTTTCTTGAATGGTAGTAGAGAGATGCAGTGAATAATTCTGTGCCTATTGTAACACATTAAGATGCTCCTGTATAATGTAGAGCTGCTAAATTAGATTTTAAATTATATCTATCTTTAGGTCTGGAGAGAGGAAAGGAACTTGAGAGCTTTCTCTTCAGCCTTCTTTTACAGTTGCACTTTTTGATTGGAAAGTAGGTGATCTGGGGACATCTGCACCAACTCTATGCTGCCATAGCACACTCATGTAGCCTTACCTGCTCAGTAAAGCTCCATTTTCAATTTCCTCCAATGGAAACAACACAAAATGTGTCTGCCACTGGAACTGGGGCCTTTTGTAGGAAATGTAAATTTTCTGCTAAATTTTATACATATTACTATGTTACAGTTCCTTAACAACCCATTTGTACTTCTCTGATTATTCTTTTTAGTGGAAATGTTCTTTTTTTGTAATTTTATTTTTTGTCATAGGAAGACAAAAATATGAATCCTTCTTGTTGTGAGATTAAGACAGCTTTTACACTCATCCCTTCAAAGTTATTAAAATGCATGTCCAAAGTTCACAAGCTAAACATTCCTTTTGCTTTTCAGGAGCCTAATGTGTATACTAATATTGGAAAAAGGACTTTGCGGCAGAAGAAGAAATGTTTATTTACAAAGGCAGAATATGAATGCCTTCCAAGTATATTTATATTTATAGTGTTAGCTTTTAATAACCTATGTTGTCAGCTTTTTAAGGTTTTATTTATTGTCTTCTGCAGTTCCATATTGCATATATTTTGGATGTGCCACTGTGTAACTGTAAACAATTTAAAGTACCCTTGACCAGTATAAAATACTCAGAGAAAAACATAGACTGTTCAGGCTCAGTGGACCAAAACTCTTGGAGGACTTGACTTTGAAAAGATCAGTCTTCATCTGCTGAAGATAATGCCATTTGTGAATGTTTGTAGAGATGCCAAAAATTCCTTCCCAGCCACATGCCTGTAGTTGATTTGACTCATGTGCTAAAGCAGCAGCATCAGAGTGGCTGAAGCGAGGGGAGAGTGCGGTAGGGCAAAAATCAGCGGAGTCTGAGAAGCTGAGATCAAAGGGTCCCCCATGGCTTCTACTCCTGGCTCTGACTTCAGCTTCCATTTAATTAGAGTCAAATCACAGAGGCCTGTCTTTTAAAGTGTCTGCTGATTTTGAAGAGTTATTTTTTGGCTACCTGATTTTGAGACGTGTAATGTTAGTTTTACTGTCTTTGTGCATCTGCGTCATTTGTGAATGGCATGGAATTATGGATACTCAGTACCTTTAAAAATGCATTGATATCTTCATATTAGGCTAGGAATTGAAGTGCTCTAAACCTGTGGACTTGTTCATGTTAGCTCTCTCTCTTCTCTGGGGTAATATATTACTTACACCACAAGACTAAGTTAATATCTATAAATGAGTAGAGAAAATGTTAAATTCAAGGGTATGCATAAAAGAATGATTGAATAATTGTACAAATAGACAGAGGCTTTTCCTTTTTTTATTTTGATTTTTTTAAGTGGGTAAAGACCCTAGTACAGCTTCTATAAAAACATACTTTTTTATAGAGAAGTTTTTATGGATGCAGACTACAGAACAATTTAACTTTGGCAAAAGTCACTTCTTGTCTTTGCAATCAAGGTTATGTTTTGAGGCAGTGTCTTTTTTTTTTGTTTGGTTTTTGGTGTTATTTTTGTTTGTTTGTTTGTTTTAAAAGAACAATAAATCATAATAAGGCCAGACTTTTCTGGGTTTGTCTGTATCATTGTACCATAGAATCACCATACACTATATTTACATATGTTTATATACTGCATGCCCATGCCTAATAACTTGAGGGCAAGTTAGTTCCTAACTATGCACTGTAGACAAGGTATGGCATACTTATTTTTCATATTGTCTGAATTTTGCATTTAGTATAATAAATAAATTTTGTCATAATGAAAATTCAGACACAGAGAAAGGGAATGCAAGTCTATAAACCCACCAAGTTGCTTCTGCTGTCTCTCCACCTTTGTAAGGGTTATACAGAGCTCAGATATACCTACTTCCATGAACATCTGAATTACCAAGTCTTACAAAAGTAAATTTTTTTTCTAATTGAAGTTCTAAGCATTTAATAATTTAACATGCTTAGTCTTTTCCTTTGCCCTTAAAGAAAAAAAAAAGTTTACTGTTTTCTCACAGTCTGAAATACTAAAATATGTGCAGTCCAGCAATACCAGTGATTCCGATGTTGTATTACATTAAAATGGAATTTATTGTCAGCTTCACAAAATACATTGTGTGATCTTACACTTTCTATGGCTTTTACAAATGCAATGACCATTTTCTTAAAAATACCTTCAAATGAGGTGATTTTTTAAGAGAGATCTCTTTTAAATTAGTATGAAGTACTGGTGTTGTCTCAGTTTACATATCCAGGAAAAGTTTTATAAAGAAAAAATAATCTGTGTGAAGGTGTTTACCACACTTAGGCTGTTTTAATTGTGAGTCAGATGGGCAGGAAAGGCTTCCAGCAGCAATAGTCTTGAGCCACTTGAAAAGGTGCTACTAGATTTTCACTCACCTGTAACTCAGCCAGATCTGCAGGAGGGATGCTTCCTGAAGTGCCCAGACAGCTCAGTCCTTGTATTTATTATGGTTTTTTGTACTTGGTCCTGAGAACATGGTATCCCTTGTGCTGCCTTGACTGAGGGCCTTCATGTTCTCTGGTTGCAATATCACTCCAAAAGGTGACTCACTTCCTGGACTAATTCAAAACAAGATTTTTTTCTTTGAAAATGATCTAGTGACATTGGAGAACCCCACTGACAAATATCAGAACTGTGGAAACCTTGAAGTCTTGTAATGTGGAAACAGAAGTGTGATAGCTTAGCTAAAGTACAAGTTACAGGAATTTCAGTCATCTCAGGAGTGCTTAATTTTCAGAAGTGCAGCCCAGCAGCACAGTTTAGTTTATTTCTGTCTTGGGTATTGCAATCTGCATTTATAGGGAAACAAAGTAGTAGTTTCCATGTTTTGTCGCAGCATGGCTGATTCATTGAGGCATTAGAAGTGGTTAATGACTATCAAGGTACCAACATTTTGTAGCTGGAATGCAGAAGTAAGCAGTCAGCAATTGGGACTCAAATGTTTTATTGCAACCTGTCTAGTTTAAATAGAATCACCTGTTTCTGTCAAGTAAACACCAAGTGTTTTATTTTACGCAAGTAGGGCCCTCTTGGTCTGTATGAAAGTTGCTTTCAGCACCAAGAGGGTACAAAAGATTTCTCAACTTCTACATACAATTGTCTACTGCATCCTTTTGAGGTTGAATTACTCTAGTAAAAACTTATAACACATTTGGAAAGCATCCTGGTAAAGGGCTGTGCTGATCTCATTCATTCAAAAAAAAAAGAAAAAGCAAACACAGAACTAGAAATAAAAATTCAATATCTGTGTAGAGTATAGAGCTGAGTTTTTGGCATAACTCTGTTAAGATTTGGACTGCATCTTTTCACAGCTTCTGAGGGACTGGGCTGAACAAACAGCATCACATATGGTGGTAGGAGCTTTGGCTATGGTGCAAAGGACTCACGACTGTTACCAATACAGTTTTGTAACAAATCTTCATGAAATCAATATGTGTGTGATATGTTTCAGTGATATCATATGTACTTTGTAAAATTATGTTTTTCTTCTTAAGAAATTACAGTTGCCTTACATCCAAGGCTGTCCTGTGCTCAGACAGATAACTGTCTTTTTTCTTCTCCACCAGAGAAGGAGGTGAAAGTCACTGAGATTTTCAGTCTACGACTTGGTTGATTCTTCATTGTATAGGAGATAAACAGGCCTGATGCTTCTAAAGGAGCTTTCTGGACAGCCTTCACATGTGGTTTCTGAAACATGCTTGTGCATGCAGCCTGTTAACTGGGGTGGATGCTTAATTAGGTTTGTGTGTGTATTGATGATAAAACATACTAAATTTAGGGTTTATTTTAATTTTACATTTTTGGTTGAAAACTGCTGGTGATAATGGAGTTCTGTGTAATGCTTTCTTGTGCTCCAAGAGACAAGTCTTTGGAGACTTCTTCCAGAAAATAGCATCCTTCTGCACAGATGTGCATTTGCTGGGAGAAGGAGATTCTAGGGTGCTTTTGCAAAGGAAATCCTTGCTTTACAGGTAGCATATGGATATGGTTCTAAACCCTATATACACTCCTAAACTTTCCTTGAAGTTGTTATAATCAACCCATTTGTTTCAGGACAAATGGCCTCAAGCAATTAACTTTTTGCAAGACTTCTCTTAGTGTTTGTATGAACAGAGTGTCAGGTAGGAGCCACTTCAAAGCCAAGTTGTACAGTCAAAGCTGCAGTGTTTATTTACTATGGCACAGTCTCTCTGGCAGTACAGTATTGAATCCTGAAATACTTGCTGCCAACTCAAAACATGCTCATTCTGCTGAAATTTCAGTACTTTTATAATGAAGGTATAAAGAATCTTTTCTCAGTTTTCAGTTCAGCTGTCTCACCAGGCTTGCTTAAGCTGTAGGCAAAGTAGTTATTTGCCTAGAGCAGTAGACATATAGGGGAGGTGAAATTATGGCTTTAGGCATGTGTAAGCCAGGCACTCCCTCCTAGTTAACATTCCTCTCTGCACCACAGATATTAAGTGTTTTTTTCCTCAGATTACCACGTGATCAGCATAATCTGGCTAAATTCCTATCAGCTTTTCTTGACTAGTATTTAAATCAAATGTTGCTGATTCTGCTCCAGATGTGAAGAATGCTGTGCATGTCAAAAGGCCTGTCTAGTTTTCCTAACAGTATCCCTCGGCCTAAGAAGTTATAACCTGTACCCTTCTTTGCTTATTGTGTATTCTTGCCTACTGTATATCTTGGAGTCAGCAACAACTCAGTTTCTGCTTGATAATAGCAGTCTTGAAGAGGTGGGATTCATCTTGTATGTTGGATTGATTTTCTCTGCTGCTATTTGAGAGCAGTTTGCTTGTTTTTAGGTTTGCTCTGAAAGCTTTGCTGCCTAATGGTTTTTGTCTGCTAGGGAATATGAGGACAGGAATTTAGTGTTCCTAAATCAAATGTGGTGCCCTTGGGCACAAGGTGCCTTGTTTGACTAATTGAAAACAAAAGTAAATTTTACTGAGATTTTTTTTTGTCTACTTAACACCTTCATTGCTTGGTTGAATTACAAACTGTAGTCAGTTCATCTTCTGGATTTACACTGCTGAGCCTTTTGTATTTCAAAAGCGTCACATTTCCTGTACTGTCATGACTTTATATATATCTTGTTGCAACCCCAAGTAGTTATCTGCACCAAGGTTTTCATAAAATTTCTCCTTGGTGAAGCACTGCCATGGGTAGCAGTGATGAGAGTGTAGTATAAAAAAAGGCATCAGCATTTTTACTGCTGTGTCATCTGCTGACTCTCAGACTGACCCCTTAGTGGCAATGTTCTGGCAGCTGATGGTATCATGTCTTTTTGTTATATTGACACTCTTGGTCCTGTTGGGAGCAGTGGGCTGGTGGGAAGTTTCAAAGGGAAGGCTGCTGTAAGAAAACTAGAAAAAGCATGCTGCCAATCTTCAAAATATCAAAGACAGTACTGCTGAAGAGAGTAACTCCTGCTTTTAGGGCAGTACAACACATTTATATCCTCAAAGAAGGAAGTGGTTATTTAAATGTCTGTGTTCTCTGAGTGATTGCCAGAGCAACTGTGAAACCCACATCCACAGTTCCTTCCATGTGCTCACATTAATAGCAGCCTACTCAAGTGCTCAAAGCCTGCTCCACCTTTTTTCAGGTATGCAGCAAAGGGAGAAGGGGGGGTACTTTTTCAGCCAGGCAAGGGGCCTCTATTTGGATTTGCTGACAAATACAAACAGACCTTTTAGTATCCATATACTTAAATATTAAGGGATTGGCTTCCTAAAGTGGTTCTTTAGACATCAGTGGAACTATTACAGGGTGGCAAAAGATGCAGTTAATTGGTCATGATTAAAGCTGTTTGAAAGCTGATTCCCTGAGTTTTTAGAACACATAATTGTTCTATGTAATCCAGAGCAGTGCTGCTCTTTCATCCCTATGAAGAGATCAGAAAAGAGAGATTTACAGCTTAGTTTGCCCCAAGCCACACATAGCTGACTTAATTTTCCTTTCCAAGGGAATTCAAAGATTGTTGTTGTGACTGGTTCTTGGTGGATTATGTGTTATTTTGAGGTCACCTGTGAGGTTTATTTAAATGATTGATTGACTGAAATTAATTATTCTGTCATGGCAGTAATGGAGGTAAGATTGAGGAGACTGATAAATTCAAAAGAAAAAGCAATTCTTATAAATGCACTTATATCTTTTTCAATTTAAATAAATCAGGCAGAATACATATATTCTATATGGTAGTTTTGATCCTTATATTTTTCCTGAATAGCCAGAATGTTTTTTCTTTGGCAATCTCTAGCTTGAAGAAAATTCAGCCTGCTTACAATGGAACAGTCATTAAGAGTCAAATATGTTTTCTGACATAACCTAAATACCTGAACTCAAATTCTCTTTTTTCTGTTGTTTGTTTTTTTTCTCAGCTAAACCCTTCTGCTCTCAATCCCAGAGTAATTTCAGTTAAAGTTATTGCTTAAGTGAACAAAGTGCAGAGAAGTACTCACAAGAAAATTTAAGAGTTGATTTAACACTTGAATTGATACTGGGAAGGTAGAAAGCTTTATGAGTTATATTTGTTAGATCGACCTTCATTTAAGGAGGGGGGAGGAGAGAAAGACAAGGTGAGACCTTTCACCTCCTTATCCTTGGCCTAAACATGCCTGGTCAATTGACCTCTTTTAAGTGTGTGGCAAGGTGAATGTGTCTCTGCAGGCTGTTAAAGGAGATGGCAGAAAGAATGTTCTGGGTTCTGCAGGTGTGCAGTCCTGAGCTTGCCTCACAAGTGCTAAGGGAGTACCTACAATTAATGTTTGACTCTCGAATCATGGAGGTACTGAGGGCTTTGGGTGAGAATCCCTTTTAATTCACTGTGGAATGCAAGGGAGTGATTTAAAGGCAGAGTGAAATTGTTCACCTAAGGCCTTTAGGCCTTTCAGAACATTTTGGTCAATGTAAATATGCCTTTTCTCCTCTAGAAATCCTTTTTTTTTCTGAAAGTTGTGTAAAGTGTTCTGCGACTTATGGGACTTTGTTAAGTTTCTTATTAAACAAGTGGTCCTGTTCTCTACAGGAAGAGTGATATCAAGACTGAGCCTGTCTTTGTGTCTTTAGGTTCTGTGATTAGTTAATATAGAACTTTATTAAGTCATTCATTTACATATAGGGTTTTTCCCTAGCTTGCAGTAACAACTAAACATAACAAAATCTTTTAACATGCTACATATACTTCTGGAAGGAGTAAACTGTTAGGAAATCAGTGAGTTCATCAGATGTACCTATTTTATTGATTACTGACTCTTCTCCTTTGAATCAGTGTGAGATAGGAGGCCCCAGAAGTGTATATCCATTTTAGTAATATATCTTTGAAAAGAAGCTGTGTTAACAGTGTAATACTGCACAGGCACTACCACGCTGGCAGATGATCACATATGTGTTATCTCTCTTAATAAAGCTGTTTTGCAGCTGCAAAAACAAAGGTTTAAAGGGTAATAAAATGTTTTCTTGTACAAGTCAGTGTGTTTTTATGATTAGAATGTGACCCACTTTTCTCTTGAGAGTCTTAATATATGTGTGGGCAAGGGTTCACTGAACACAGTAGTAATCCTTCTCATACTTGTGTGTAGAAGATGCCAGACTTTTCTTCAGTTCATACTCCAGCAGTAGGTGAAAAGAGTTGATTCATATCTTCATATCCTGAAGACACAGAGGCTTTTGCATCATGTAAATTTTTTTAAACTTTTTTTCTCTATTCAATTAATCTTTATTTAATCTTTTTGATGTTCATAAAGTAATAGTTCAAATGGTATTTAGGAAAGAAAAAATCTGATACATTGAACAAATCAGTTCCAGGAGATCTTGAATCAGGTTTGCACAGAGTACTGCACTTGAAAATGTAATAGGTGCTTTTCATGTGAGATTAGTAAATTGTGATATAACTCTGTCCTTGAACTGTTAAGTAAGTTTTGGCCGTATGTCTATAATGCTGACTTTGTTGTCGATTATTTAAAGTTATATTTTGCTTAAAAATTGAAAAAAAATAAGTTGATCTTCTTTGGCACCACTGGAAAAAATCAATCTTTATTGTATAAATCTACTGTAGTCTTAAGTGTTTTAACAGTATTTAATATTTGTGAGGTAGTTAATTATGGGCAGGAAACATCTAAGATTTGTTTCAGCAAATTGCAGTTATTGACAAAATAATAAATGAAACAATAATTTAGTCCAGTGTATCTTTGACCTTAAGTGAAATTAAGTAACCTATACATAACTAAGTTTTGAGTGTGGGTTAATGGAAAAGGGCTGCTTATTTTGAAAAACCACCATGAAAGCTGAGTGTAAATGCCCTATTATTTGAAAGTGTCAATATTGAAACTTATATTTAAAAGCAAATTAAATACTATGAGAAATATTTAAAACTGAGGTTTATTCTTTAACGTTTATTGCTCTCAGCATGTCTTATAAAAGCTTTGTAGGCTTTTCATTGTCAGTCTTATATATGCTGCATAAACATTAAGCTGCAGGTAAGACTTTCTAAATCCAACATGTGTCTGTGTTACAGCAGTATTTTACATTAGGTTTTTTTTTAATATCAACTGGGATCAGTGATAGATAACTTGAAAATTTATACGTGGAAAGAATATTTTAGTTTTTAAGTACATTAATTATATTTTTGAAGAGAGATATCAGTCTTGGCCTCATTTGTAGTTCCAGCAGCTATTTCATATATGCTGTTTTAGTTGCACTTCATTAAGTAGACTGGGTTTTTATTCTTGTTATACCTGTTATATTTAACTCTTGTTATAGGTTCTGGTATACCTAGTATCTTGTATAAAACTGGTTTAGTTTGAATGTCTGCAGAAAATGGGTGCTGGAGAACCTGCTGCTGTGTCAGCTGGGGGAGGTGGAGGAGTGGCTGGTGCAGCTGTGACCCAGAAGTGCTTCAGGCGTTTGCCTTGCACGGTGCCTGCCCTCATCAGCCCCCAGCCAGGCTGGAGACTCACAGAAAGCTCTCAGAGGAAGTTACTGCCTTCCCCTGCCCTGGGTGAAGTTTCTACTCTACCCCATCTGTAAGGTGGTGACAGATGCATAGGAGCTCGTGTTCCCTTGGAGTCTGATCTAACTGTGCATTAATTCAAACCTTTGGGATGTCTGGCAATGAATGATGTACTCAGCATTTGAATGTGTGAGAGAGACCAAAGCTTAACAGTAATTTGATAGAAAGGAATTGATATTGGGAGTATCCACTAAAAGTAATACTCTTAGATAAAATTGCCCTTTGAATTGAAAATTACAGCAAAGTGTTGGACACTCATTTATAAAGGAGAGCCATGAGGTCAATCCAGTGGATGATAAAAGGGTGACATAGAAGGGTGAAGGGATGGTGATCCCTATACATCTAGATTTGGGGCTGTGTCTATTTCCTTCCCAAAACCTTTTTCTTGGATTTTCTGTCAGTTTAAATATATCATTTTGCTGAGCTATTTGGTGAGTATGTACTCACATCCATTCTTACTGCATTTCCAATTTTCTTAAGCTTCAGTCTCCAAAGTTAAAGTATTGTATTTATTCTTGTGCTATTTGCACATTTTGTGTATAAACATTTCATACCAGGATCTGGATATCTTTCAAGCATTAGTAATAAAGAGAAAATAAAAGGCTTCATGTGAGTGTTAGCCAACAGATGAGATTTACATTTTCATGTGATTTATGATTATAAAAAGGCAGAGTTTGTGAAACCCATCTAAGCAGAAGCTGAGGAAGGCAAAGAATGAAAGAAACAGCAAAGAAGGAGTTTGCATCAGGAACAGGCAGGGCAGAGGCTGCTAGAAGGAAAAAGGAACAGGCAAAAGCCAGTCTTCATAAGTGATTCAAGGAAGAAGGCTTTTTCTGAGGAAATTGTTTGGCCTACAGAGCTTCTGACGCTGCTGTCTTGGGCTTAAGAGCATAGAGAGACCTCACTCCATAGAGACAGTGTGATTCCAGGATAAAGGAATGAAGATCCACTGGGCTGCAAGTGATGGAGCTTTAACATTGAATTAAGACAATGCTTTTGAATGCCATGTATTACATTTTTTAAGACAGGTTGTAATGACTCATGGGAAGGCTGGTGGCATGTTTGTGTTAAATTAGGTGAAGCTATTGAGATGGCAGTACGAAAAGAAAGGCAATAGATAATAAACCCTGCAAAAGCAGTGGTTGTCACATTCAGAACTAGTTCCAAGCAACTAAAGAGAAGATGTGCCTGATGAGAATCACTATTACTGAACCATTTAATCCAAACAAGTGGTCAAGTCCACTTGTTGAAGTCCTTCTGACTAGAGGGATGTCTGGGGTAGGAAATTTAGAAATATGAGAATGAAGGAGTGGCAAAGTGATAATTGTGCATCTTAAAACGTTCACTGACTGTTTATCTTGTTTATCATCACAGATTGAGATGCACATGGAAACTGGGAAGTAATTTGCTGTAATGTTTAAAATTGTACAACCCTTAATGCTTCTGTACTGCAGCTCTGAGTGAACTGTGGTCGCCAGACTAAGTCAGTGGTCCAAAGTGTTTCAGGGGAGGATCTAAGGGACTGATCTCACTGAGCCCTCAGAATATTCAGCACTGGTGTATGAGATTGCAGAAAAGGTCTGTATTTCAAAAACCTGTTACTTTTTTTAAATGCTATACCTGTCTTTCAACATTTAGACAAAGGTGGGTAGACACTACCCTGCTTTAAATTATTGTTTACTACACAAAGGTGACATAGCTCTCCAGCAGTGTTTTCTAGTGTAATTGTAAAAGCAAAATTTTTACAAGTGCCTTCATATGGATGTGCACTAGAGATTATGGAGATTAAATGTGCATATTTAACAATTTTGGTTTAAAGATGGTTATTCATTAACATGTTCCTGTATAAACAAAATACACTTAGACTCAGGAATGGAAATAGTCTCTTGATATTTTTTGGATTCCAGACTTATATGTTGGTTATATCTAGTTTTGAAAATTTCTCTTTATGCAGCAAGTCAGTCATACATGTGTTTTGACAGCTGCATTTTCCTTATGTTCAGCTTCCTAGTTCTGAGCTGGTTCTGAGTAGGAAGAAGTTCTCCTTCTCAGATGATAACAGCACCTTGTGTTGTCAGAAGTTTGAATCTTTTTGTGTATTTTACCTGGCATTACTAATTGATGGTCACCCTTTTGCAGAATATTTTCTGATGTTGCTGTTTTCCTCACACAGCCCTCTCAGGTGCTAATAACTTAGCTGTGCTTGTCTTGAGGAAAAATGAGCAGGTGATGACTGAGAAATGAACTTAAGGAAAGCAATACCAGTTCTCTGCCCATTACTTTTAGGCCTTGGTGAAGGATGTACCTTTAATGGGGAAATGAGAACACAGAATGAGTACTGAATTAAACTTACTCAACATCTGTTTCTCAGGAGACACTTGAGCAGTGTGCAAGTAGTGCTTTTCCTCTGTGGTACTAGCAGGGTCTAATCCCATGACCGTGTCTCTGTCAGTAGCAATTATCCAGCTTTTGGTTTACCCATCCCAGGGACTTAAAGGAATGGGAGAATGGGTCTTTGAACTGACAGGCTAACTAGCTTTACAACAGTGAAGAGCAGAATTAATTCAACAATTTTGGAATCTCTTTCTCTGCTCTGTTTTTTACTGTCTTCTGTTCCAGAGACTGTCTTTTTTTTTCCTCTCTATTTCTTTCACTCCCATTACACCTCTATACACTTGCTTTCTCCCTCCCCTGCATGCCCCATCCTCACCATCTAGTTTTAGGTAAAATACTTGCAAGAAAAAATAATTTTAAGTACATGTTCAACTGAATATTATTTTTCAAGTTAATGAAATTACCATCCAGTTAGGCTAGATACATTCCTGAGCTTGAGTAATGTATGCAACTAGAGCAGTGGTTTTTTCTTTTTCATTTAGGTGCAATTGAAAGAGTTAACATGAATTGGTAACAATGTCATTATTGAATTACTAAAAGAAAAGCCTACATAAATAATTTCTTCAAAAGAAGTTATTTCCACATGGTTTGCAGCTCCCTGCTATAATTTTTAGTACCTTGCTTTTGTCACTTGTGACATTTCAAAAGAAGTATAAATTCAAGACCATATCCCTAGATTAGTGGTAAAGAGATTTTTTTTTCAAAATTTAGCAATCCATGTTTTGTCATCAGAGGGGTTTTTTGTTGGTGGGTTTTTTAGTTTTTGGTTGTTTGTTTTTTTTTTTTAGTCAGATGGTTTGTTTGGTTGGTTTTTGTTTTGGGAGAGAAAAAGCCAAAAGTCACACAACCAAACCAGGGTGTGAGTATTCAGTGGCAGCTTTTCTAAAGATATCAATTGGATCTGGATGTAAAACACATCTGAGCTCTCAGTTTACGGTTATGATACTCATGAATGATATCATCATTACCAAAGAAACACAGATTTCTTTTTGTCAGCTTTCTGGGGAAAGCAATGATTTTTCCAGCAAAGGGGAATGTTCTACAATAAGATTGAAGAAGTAAAAATGAATCTGAACAAAATAATAATTTTAATGGCCTAAGCTGTAGGTGCATGATAAACTATCTCAGAAATAAAATGCAAATATTAAACAGGTGAGGCTTCTAAAACTGAATTCACTGCAGTGAGATACCAGTTAGATGGGATTGAGTAGGAAAGGATGTGAGCTGTGCTTGATTTGAGTCTTGGGAACTGGGATCACCAAAGTGGTGATTAAGTTACTCTCATAGGCATGTTCCTGTGAAGATTGCTGAAAATTTGTTGGAAAGTTTGTCTTGGCTGCTGGAATTTAACTTTGGATCCTTGTGGAAGTGGTTTGACAGGAAAGAACCGTTGTGAAAAGTGAAAGGTTATCTTGTTGCTTTGAGTTTTACACAGCTTTTGTATCTCCTACAAAAAACATCTATCTTCGATGACCATTTTGTTGTGCTGATCATTTGTTCAATGCTATCACAGAGAACTGAGTTTTGTGTTCTGATTTTCCAGCACTGAATTAGCAGAACATGGCAGGTCTGTGCCTCTCAAGCTTGTAAGGTTCAATATGTAAAACTAAAATAGCACAAAGAAATTATTCTTAGTGTTGTCTTTGCTTACACTAAAGAAAACAGAGACTGAGAAGGACTTCTGGAGGTACCTGCCCTTTCCCTATGGTGGAGGCATACTGGTAACATACTAAACTTGTACATACAGTTCTCTTGTGAATTTCAATATGAAAAATATTTTGGCTCCATTAAAGATGCATACTGACCTGGAAATTCAGTGAGAACTTGTTATTACTGAGTTTGATCATGCTTAAAGGTGAAGCTATTTGGCAATGGGGAATTTTCTTTTAATAATTAGTAGAAATGGTTTTAATCACAGGTTTGGTTTTTCTGTCATTCAGTTCCAGCTTCAGAGTTCTAACTGTCTTATTCTTCACTTTTCAAAATCTTGTTAAGAAAGCAACTTTTCTTATATCACAATAACAACAGAAGTTCTTCTTAAAAGGAAAAAATTGCAACTTTGAATTGGATTACTGTCACAGTAACCTTTAATGCACAGGGCATTGACATGGATAGTGATTTATGCATTAGTGCAGCTAAAGAAACACAGCCTGTGATGGACTGGTGTATTGATGCTTAGCCCACAGTGTCACACAGCCAACAGGCAATTTTATTAAATTATTGCTTGGTACTTGCAAATTAAAAAAAAAAAAAACCAAAAAGCTCAAAACAAACACTGATTTTTTTTGGGGGGGAAATGTAACTGGAAAACATTTTCAGAATGAAAGCTAAATGAAAACATTCTGATCTTAAGTAATGGAGTGTATTTTTCACTTGTTTGTTTTTCAGTGTGACACATCCTTTGTGAGTATTTAAGAATTATTCGAAGTGTTGATTTAATAACCTTTGACCATAACATCTTCCTATGTTGAATCTAGTATTAAATCCCTTCTGCCCCTTTTCTGTTATGAATTTCATGGATGATATAATATATCAGGCTAGTTTGTAGCATTGTGTATCAGAATAGTTGAGTGAGTTTTTTGAATTAGGGCAATCAAATAGCTCTATTCTTATATCTGTCACTATATTGTTTGCTTATTATCAATTCAGAACACAATTTTCAGAATGAAGTGCAGTAAGTTATCCATTAGGAGTACAAAACCAAAGGCAAACACCTTTGATGAATCTGGACCTTATGGGAAGGGGAAGCCCACAGCAAGGCTGTAGTGGAGGCTCTTGCCTCTCCCTACTCTTTTGTAATGACTCCTTGAAGTGCTTCTGTTTCAGTTCTTTCTCAAACTTTGTGAATTTTATGTTAAGCCTTTTTCTTGTTTTTTTTTTTTTTTTTGTTTGTTTGGTTTTTTTTTGGTTTTTTTTAAATACCATGTTTAAGTAAAACTTCCTCTCCCTAATAATTGAGAGGAAACTTTTCTGTAAATGTACTGGCAGCTGAGCTTGGAAATTTTTTAAACTGAGACAGAAAAAAAGCTTGAAAATAAAACCATATGTTTATTTTTTTAAAGAAAGGAAAACCACCCCAAAATTTTACTGGATATTATGCTATGTACTTGATGAATTATTAACCTGCAAGACTATAGTGCCTGCTTCAGCATTGTTAAATTTTATAATGTTAATCTTATGCTGTGAATGTGAATATGCTAAATTCCATATAAAATTTCAGAGGTGGGAAAAAAACTTACAAAACAGAAGCAAATATATTTTATGAAAATCATATTTCCACAGTAATAATTCAATCTCTTTTTTATTGGTTTGTTTTTCATAGCTCCCACAGGCACTGGTCTATAGTGTAAATATACACCTTGTAAATATGCAGGGGTTTTTTAGCTGATTTTGTATTTGTAGGAAATGAAGGCCTCAACCTGAGGAATAATGTCTTTACTTTTCTCAGTACTTGCAATTATTTCCTCTTCAATGTAATTTTCACTTTTCCTGTTCTTTAAATATTCTTGTAAGTCAGCTTGATGAAAATTATTATTAGAGAAATCTGCTGAATAATGCTTTGTAGGGATTGTTAACCCCTGAGCTTCTCATGTACTGGGATCATAGGGAAAAAAAGGTAAATTTGTCTAATTGTGTTTTCCACTGAATTGCTTTGATGGTAGTTTTAATTGTATATGTTGGAGACATCACTTGACATTGGTAAAACTGATGTTTCAGTCACAGTGTAGCACTGTCTTATGCTAGGTTCCTGTGTGGCAAAGCTTGACAAAGAGTTTCTCCTTCAATTTATTCTTAGAGGCTTTTTATTTTTACCACCTGACTGAATTGTGACACATGTGATTTGGGGATAGCAGAGCACTTCTGCTCTGCACATCAGGATGATGATTCTCAGGGTTATTTTTGACCTTTGCAACGTAGTAGTGTTCTAGGATGTAACTTGACTTTTTTAGTATAGGAAATTGCATATACTAGTATTTTTTTTTAGGTGATGAAATTAAGTGTTTGATGTTTGTGTAACATTAGAAATGGCTTCCACCAATTTTGCCTTTGTTTTGCATTTCATCTTATGTCCAGCTCATTCATTCTTCCTGTCTTGCTAGGCCTAGGCATGATGCATTTGGGGATAGGGAATGTACATAAAGTACATTACTGCAGAACCAATGAGACTGACTCCTTGTGTTTCAGGTATTAACCTCAAACCAAAGGTGTGAAACTTTTCTACTACTGCACTTTGCTAATAGATGTGCTAATATTGCTGTCATGTGAAGAGTAGTTGTAAAAAGAAGGTTTCAATTGCACTTGCACAAGCAGCATTAATCCTGGCATTTGTAATTGCTGAGGGTTTTTAAAAAAAATTTTTTTTTTTTGCAGCTTCTCATTGAATGTCACTTTATGTGCATTCTGTCTTTATTTTTATTATCTAGGTAAAATTAAAGAACACAACTGTAAACAGTAATAATTCACTTTGATGACAGTTTTAGCAGGGTATAATTCAAACTCTTTTTCCATAGGCAATTCTTCAAAACTGAGGGCTAGTATTTTCTCTGAAAACAAAGTCTTCAATAACCATCACAAGTTCTTAGAGAAAATCACATGGGATATTGCTGGAGGGCAGGAATGAAATTCAAACATGACACCAATATATGACATGTAACAGAACTATAGAGTAAATAAAGGAGTCACAACAAGCTCTCTTTCTTGGGAATAATTATTAAATAATTTTGGATAGCATGAGAAAGGCATCTGTTTGTTAATATGGTGCTGAACAAATATGAAACAAAATATAGAACATAACAACCTTATGATCTCCACAAACACATAATGAAATAAGGATTCTATTTGAGTTTCTGATTGAAGAGTTTTTCAGCTTAAATATATATCTTCCAGGATGTGGAGAGTGCATAAGAAACCTTCTAAGTTTCCTTGGTGAAAAGATTTATATGTCTGCAAAGGTTTATTTTTATTTATTATTTGCCTTATTTAAATAATTGTGACTTCTTAACACCCTTTCCTTGCTCTAGTCCTGTACAGATTATTTCATTTCTGTATTCACATGGTAAGTCCTACAAACACTCTTATTATACTGATATTTGTGATTCTGCAGTAATGTCAGCAGCACTTCAGTCTTTAGCACAAGGAATGACTGAAGCAAAAT
Source organism: Agelaius phoeniceus (assembly GCF_051311805.1). Taxonomy (NCBI): domain Eukaryota; kingdom Metazoa; phylum Chordata; class Aves; order Passeriformes; family Icteridae; genus Agelaius; species Agelaius phoeniceus. The sequence goes on from NC_135273.1 coordinate 22,233,862, forward strand.
AATACAAAATGTAGCTATTGTGCTCGGAAGGCATATTGGACAAAGTATGTCTAACTGGAATAAAATAGTTTTGGAAATTTTTTTCCTGGCTGTCAAACCCATTGTTCAGAACTATTGAAATATACAATTTCAGCCCATTATTATTTTTTCACTGAGCTTATTTGAGAGCCTGCTGTATATATAACATGTAACATTTTTTCTAGAAGAAAAAATCCCCAGTGGTTTTGACATTTGGTAACTCATGCAGTTTAATTTTGCTAATTCTTAACTCTTCCTTTAATTCTTCATTTCACTAAATTATGAGATGTTCCAGAGCCAAGCCATCTGGCTTTTATAAAAGCCACAGAAAGATCAAGGACATCTCCAACTGATTTTATTGTCCAGAACGCCTCATGAGCTTTTAATGGGAATAGAGGGGGTGAACAGAAAGTTTGGGGTTTTTTTAGCTTAAAGTGCTCTTATTGATGGCCTTAGAAGTGAAGTCAGCTTTCTACACTGTGTTTCATAAACCTTTTATGACTACAAGAGAGTAAACAAGGTAAAGGTTCATAGTGTTTTTCACTGAATAAAAAGGATATTCACAAAATTTGATACACAGTTTTATTTAAGATGTTCTTCATGAAATCCATGTGATATTCATACTAAAGTCACATTGAGTTGAAATATCCCAGTCTTTAATAACTTGAAATAAAAGATAAGCAGAAAATATCTCTCTTGGAGTTGAAATACAATGGTGCCTGGCTAGGACTTTTTTCATGTGTTTATACTTTTTGTCTGTCATGGTAAATTTAGGTTAAAAATGTTCCTCATCTATATAAAAGACAAAACCTGTGAAGAATTTTTAGTTCTGGGGAACTCTGCAGTAATTGGCAGTATTGCTGCATTTAAAATCATGGCCTATTACAAGTCCATTATAAGTGGCTAAGTTAGCTTACTCTCTAGTCTCTGTTTTACTCTCAGTATAATTCAGCAGAGAACAGCTGAGATACTGATGCTGTTCTCAACAGCATTTTGCAATTGTGTAGTAAGTTATTATTTGTCAATTGGAAAATTACTGTTATTGTTATACCATTAAAATCCAAAATTCTGTGTGTTAAAGAATAGGAATAATACAGGTTTTATCTTTGGTATTATTTGCAAGGTGCCCAAAAGGCTGATCTGATATTTAGGAGCTTTTTTTTCTTAAGATTAGATAAAGGCTTGTTCCCTGAAGTCAATGAATTAGAAAAATATGGCCATAAATCAGGGCTCAATAGAAAGATGACAAATATAAATCTTCAGTTTCATTCATAATATGAACCCTTTGCTTTTGTACTCTGAGATGTCTGCATGCCCTGTGTGCCCCATGACATCCTGATGCAGCTGATAAATGCAGAGAGCTCTGTGACCTCGACTGTCTAGGATCTGGGCATGGCTGAATGTCAGGCAACTTCAAGGCTCGACTGCACAAGATGCACCTGAAATTATTTTAATACTTGTTAAGTATTATTGACTTGATCCCTATTTTTCCAAGTACAACTATTGATGTAAAAAAATACAGCACATTTTCAGATGAGATGGGGATGTGGCAGTGCCAGTGCTGGTGACAATGTTAAGCAGGTGTGCACTTTTCAGTAGTAGCCTTCGAGCCTTTAACATAATGCCAAGGCTTCACAGGAGGTGACTAGAGTGACTGGGAAGGGCACAAAATGTCTTCGTTACAGCAGACTATCCTACCTCTTGTGCCCTGGCCAAAACTTGATCCAGGATTCTCAGGGAGATTGGCATCAGTTTCAGCTCCAGGACTCTCTGTACAGCAAATAATGCCAATATCTTCCAAGTTCTATAGGCTTCAGTGCAATACCTGTCTGAATTTTTTCAAGGAATTAGCTTTGTAGAGATGTTGAGTGAAGAAGTAGAACAATGAGATAGTGAACAGTTTCACCCTGGAGTTCTGATCACCACAGCAACAGAATAAATTGCATAAGGACAAGAGTTCATTAATCTCATTATTAGGTAAATTCAAACATTTTATTTCTGCGGCATAACCTTCTATTCTGCATTACACACTAATAGAGGAATGCAAAGTGTGAGTACACTGATACATGCAGTACATGATTAAGCCATAGTAGGAAAATACAACAGATAAAAAAGAGTGGGCAGTTTTACCACCCACTACCCAGAACTATGAATCTGTCTGACATTATCACTGCTTAAAAGAGATCTCTGCCTTGGCTTAATTGCACATAATTTGGCTGACAGTTGAAATACAAATCTAAACAGTCACTCAGCTAAAGATACACAAAATTAAGTATTTCATGTGATGCTCAACCCCTTCAATCTTTATTAATAACTTAATTACGTTAATTACACTATGGTTTAAAGCATTGCTAGCACAAGAGGGGGAAAAATGATAGACTCTCCTAAGTAATGGGTTGCATAGCAATTCTGTTAGAATTAAGACTAGTAGCAATATGCAAAGTAGCAGTAATTTGTAAATATATACTTCACAGTTTATAATTCCTCTTGTTCCACCCTACAGTTGTTTTCTTTAGCCAACTCCAGCAGACATAATTCTGGAGGTCAGTCCAAGTGTTCCAGGAGTTATGAATACAAGGCTGTTCTCAGGCTGAGATCTCTGAATAATGGTAGATCCATTACATTTCCACTCCTTTGTGTTTGTTGCTGTTGTTTAGAGGATTTTTTCGGCCCAATATTAAGTAACCATCTGTAGTACTAACGTACACTGAGTTTTCCTTATTCTGTTCCATTTCGTCATGCAACAAAAGGGTCTTGCACGGAGGTACTGAAGCCTTTATGTATCAACTCAGATCTAAAGAGTGTGCTAAATCCATGTGGTGCATCAATGTTTACTGGCCCTGAGCCTCTTTTAAAGGTAATGCTTTCTTCTTCATTTAACTGCAGAGTTTATTGGAATCCTTGTTATAAAATTAGAATATTTTTATTTTATGCAGGAAAAGTAATTTTTTTTCTGAGTTGTTAGCTGTTTAAATCAAAGAGATGGAAGCTTCCTAGTAGTGAAGTTATCACTTGGATATTTGGTAAAGCATCTTTTCTAATCAAATTGGAGTTTATTTCTTAAGTCAGTTTTATCCCTTTCAAGCTATTCTTTTAAAGTGTATTATTCTTATGACTGCAAATATACGTTCCAATAAGAATATTCTGGGAAATTTTGTAAATTTTTTCTATTGCCTTCAGAATGAGATTTGCTCTTATTAAATTTTAGAACCAATTTTAGAACCAATTTTAGAAATGACAGGGGAAATTTTACTTTATCTCTTTTCTGGACCCAACAGGGACAATTCCAGAGATCCTGTTAATGGTTACATTTTAAAAATGTAGAGATGCAATGAAATGGAAAGGAGTTTAAAGCATTCAGATTTGGCTGACTTGAGTAGTCATTCAAAGTTAAGGAGTCAGTTGCATTTGCAGTTTGTCAAGGATTTTGGTGCTTTGTCATTCCATGCCACATCCCTGAGTGTGTCTGTGGGCGTCCAGAGACCTCATCCATAACTCAATCACCACAGTGCCTGCCTGAAGGGTTTTGGCTCTTGTTCTACTCCCCAGCTGAAGCTGCTGAGTAGCTCTATGGCATACACTGCATGAGGTACAGAAAGGTGCTTTTCCTATTCTTGCCATGATAAATTATGGAAGTGTCCATTGTAGTCACTTTATTATCATTCTTTCTTTTACTCCAGTCACCTGTCATCTGCCTTTATCATCGAGATCGGTGATTTGATGCTTAGTCTTTGAAGATTCCCCACATGTGATATTTCTATGTTCTTTAGTACTTCTGAACTTTTGAATGCCTAGTTAAAAAGCTGCCAGGAGTGATAGATATCTACAGAGATGTCTCCATATTGTCACAATGGGGATTCTACATACCTTCAAAATTAGAATGAAAGTATTTTGGTAATTCATTAAAACATGCTATCCAAGCTTGCTTGTTTGGGATGGAAGAAATCAAAGGCATGTAACATAGAATGCTTGTTTGTCTAGGAGTAATTCAGTGGTGACAGCAAGAAATAAAGAAATGTTCTTTGCTCATTTGTGTCCCCAGACTCTAGATCTCATTTTCCTGGATTTTAATTCAAGTACTTTGTATAAATTTATTTCAAAACTGAAAAATGCAAAGATTGTTGTTAATTTGGTCCCAAGTTCTGCTGCATTACCTTTGTACTTCTTCTATTGAATTCTGATTAATACAAACAAAATTTTTATTTTTTTTGATTATAGAATTTCTTTTCTTAGCCTTTGGTAGTCTCAGTCTGAGAAGAGCATAGGGGTGACTGGAGAATCACAGAATGGTTGGAAGGGAGCACAATAGGACACGTGGCCCCACCTCCCTGCTCAAGCAGGGTCACCCCAGAGCACGTGGCACAGGATTGCATCCAGACAGTCCTTGAGTATCTGCAGTGAGGGAGAGGGTGGAGGAAATTGTAATTTTTAATTGCTCTGCCTGGTGAATAGTGAGACAATACATACTGTAGGCTCTGTATGAGGTATCTCTTCAAGTCCTTTCATGATATATTCTTAAAATTAATTTAAGTTACTTTACATTGTTATTTTTGTAACATGGTAGAAAAGGGAAATTCTGGGTAACTTGAATTTTGAGGTTGTCAGTTTTAATTAAAAGCCATAATGTTTTTCTTTTTAATAAACTTAATGGCCAGTTTAGAACTCTAGACATAGAATTCCCAAATACTAGTTCTTTTTAATTCCCATTATTAGTTCTTTTTAAACTGCTTTTGCACTGTCTTAGTCTTTATTTCTTTAAATCAAAGGGTACAGTGTTACTGTTTCCTGAAGAGGATTGCATGAGAACAATTTATACTGAATTATGAGACAAAGCATTTGTATAAGTTCTTCTGTGATTATATTCATTTCTTTTTGCAAAATTGTCTTTCTGATGTAATGATACAGATAAATAAAGGGTAATAAATATAAAATATAGCTGAATATAACTATATTATTATAGAATGCTGTTTCTTTTACTTGAATTTTTCTTTTCTGCAAAGGTATCTGATTTTGAGTTTTTCAAGCTATTCAAAATGTGGTTAGACCACTATTTAGTGTATCAATGAATTTGTAAATCCAGATGAATTAGAGCTGAGAGTAAGTCACTATATAAATCTGCATTATGGCTGGTTGTTAAAGAAATACTTTCTCATAATACCATTTCTATACTGTATCATTGCACTATTTGCTTTCTCAGTTTCTTCCTAACTTCTTGATCCTTCCTGAACATCTATGAGTTTTTCCTTAACACTGACAAATGTTGGAGCAGTTAATATTCAGGTGTGCCTGTGGTTGGATCAGACCTGTTTGTCCAGCCCTGAAAAAGCACCTATATTTGAAGGGGATTCTGCTATTGTAATATTTGGTGAATAGGATTTCACTGGAAGCTGATCTGTGTGCAGTGAGAAATAGGGTCCTTTTGCACACTGTTTGTAATGGAGTGGAAAATTACATTTGCTATTGCAAGAACAGCCCCATTAGTGGGAAAGCAGATTCTCTTGCAGAGAGCTGGAATGCACCTCAGGCAGTGTCAGGGTGACAGTCCAAATAATGGGAATCTGGAATGAACAGGGAGATTCTAAAATGAAAAAATGCTTCTCTTCATACATTGTGGTTCCTTCATAAACTTATTGATACATAAGGAGCAGTTTGATTTTTAAAAAGCATGAAACTAAAAAATCCCACTCATTTAAGCAACTGTTTGTAACTTCTTTTGAGGATGAAGTTTACTGTTGTGAAGAGGAAATGCGGTGATTTTATTCTTAGACCAATATCTAAGCCAGTGTGAAGCTCCTAATGTAAATGAGGATGCTAAACTGTTTTGTTAGAGGTTTCTTGGTTATGGTTTTAATTAACACTGCAAGTGTTGTCAGTTATATCTCAACCATATGGGCTCTTTAGGTGTTGAGTAGAGGATCTTCTGTATAAATGTAAGCAATGAAGATAAGTTGTAGCTATCCCTGACCTACCCTAACACCTTTTCTTCTCAGTGAAACTGTTTTAATCTTACTCTGGTAATGAATAATTAACTTCTGAATAGGTATATAATTAGTAGTGTCAGTTTTATTTTCAAGCGTTTATAAAACTCTGACAATGAAGATAAATTTCAAATGCTGATGGTTGAAAAATAAGGTACAAATAATTTATATTCTCTTGATGCTTAAAACCCCCAGATAATGACAACAAAAAAAAACCAATCATATTGCAATTGTAATTCATAGAATTGTCAATGACAGTGAAGTACGTAATATCAAGAACACAGGGGACTGCAGTTCACTGTCATTCTGTAAATGTATTGGGATCTAGAAGAGTTCTGGTAGGGCTAGGCTGCACTCTAGAACGACAGTCAAACTTGAATTTATTTAAAATTTGGCATTTCGCTATTGTACCCTTAGTGATTGAAATAAAATTTAAAAAATTAAAAAAGGAAAAAGTATATGCTGGAATTTATTCTGCAAAATCCACCACTACAAAGGATTGTGAAGTAGCTCTATGGTACAGACCAGGAGTTTAGAGGGAATAAAAGGTCTTAGGTTTTATTGTAATTTGTCTGTCACAACTACCTGCTGAGTTTATAGTCATTAACTTCTCTAGGAACTGATCTAAATGGTAGCATTCAGATTGACATTTGATTGAAATAAATGCTCAAAGACTGTTAGAAATAATTAAGCCTATCAGCCTCAATGATTCACAGATCCCTGGCCATTTAGACTGAAATATCTGTCAGGGTTTTCTCATGAATCCCTTGTTTTGCAAAAGAATTTCTCTGTAGAGAATTTTATTCCCACAGTAATTTCTACTGGTATTTCTCTTATTAGTACTATAATGTGATTTTTGTGTGCTTTAACCAAAAGCTTATCTTCAATTTTTCAGGTAAGAAATATCAATCATTATAAAATTAACAAAATTTTCAAGGCCAGTGTTTTTATCTGTGCAGAGGAGAAGTATTCATAATGGAATTAAGCTGCGTTTTTAAATTCAACTGAAGAGGTAGGCATCAGACATTGGGTAGAGTGAATTGATAGAGGATGGATTTTGGGTGATGTCACCAAAAAAAAGAACGATACTTGCACTTCTTGCCCATTAGAGGAATGATTTAATTTTTACTTTTATTTTTTCTCATCTGCAGCATCTCTCTAACCTGTCTTTGTCTCAGATACCTTCTAATTTACAGCTTAAATTTTAAGTAGGTTTCCCGTTCTTATGCAGGTGTAAAGGAATTGAAACCCATGGGTAATCAGTACTTGTAGTTAATATGGGTCCATTCTTCTTGTCTTCCTCATGAGTGGCACTTGGATATGTTAGCTTCTATCCTCAAAGATAAAAGGAAATGCTTAGTGTCTTCTGAATTGTATGTTTCTGATAAAATAATTTTGATTATCAGGGCAAATTACCTGTGTGTTACGTTTCCATTGAGTTTATTTCGGCAGCTGTCCTAAAGCATGGTTGGTGTAGGAATCTCCAGTTTGTATCACTGAGCAAAGACTGAAGCTTTTGTTGTCCAGGTCAGATTTTTACTTTGATAAGTCAGGATAATTGGGATGACAGGGCCTGATGCCCAAGCCTTGTGAAATGCTAAGTGGAGGATCTTCTGATGGTGTTTTGACAGTGTGAGTTAGTGAGTGGCAGCAAGGCTCTGGGCCCATTAAGAAAACTCTTAATAGTTTCATGATGCACCAATACATTTTCGCAAATTTTAGTCTTTGTTGAAACATATTCAATTTTTTGAGCTAAGATGCTCTTTATCAAAGGGGAATATCCACAGCTGCACAATGCAGGTGCCTGTATTGAAAAGTAGACTAGAGATGCAAAAGAAATGCTAAACCAATCTTGTTACAGATAAACTTTTCTTTCTTCAAGTATTTCTTCAAAATTAAGAAAACTTGAGAAATTTTAATTGAAATTATGTTTTCTGGTTTTGTTTTACCTGATAAGAATTTCAAACTGTGTGGAGTGAAATAAATTTATGTTAGGGGATGACGCCATCTTGGCATTTGTATACATCCTTTTATAAATATATTTTTTTATCTTACCTGCCTTGAAATACTTTTAATGTAATTAAAAGCACAGAATGGGTGCCAGACTTGTCAATTCCAACAACAAAGTGCTGAAATTTTCAGTGAAACTGAGAGATCCATCTCCCACACATTGTAATGAATAGGTTCATAAAAGGAAAATAGTTTAATTACATTTTAGTTCATGGATTGTTAATAGGCTGGAGTATCTAAATTGAATAATGTGATTCTGGTAATAATTATGTGTAAATGAACTTGTTTAAATGATATTTTACAGCTTCTTTATAAAATTACAGCTAGAGGCAATCCAGTGATAGACAGACAAAGGCCATGCAAAAATTATCATAAACTATTAGCTTGTTTGCAAAGGGTTTTATGTTAATCTTTTAGTACTTAAAGCACTCTGCAATTAACATATCACGGGGAGCTGCCTCGCAGCAAAGGCATGCAAATTAAAGTGCTCAGATAAAAAGCCATTCACATAAAAAAATCAAAGAAAGGGTGGCATAGCACTGAAAGGGTACTGGTTTTATATTTGAGATTAAGGAGGTGTAATGATTGTGTTATCTAACTAGAGTTGTAATTAAAGCTTTTCTCCTGCAGACATGACAATAGATACAGCATTGATTTCAGTGTTTTAATTGTGAAAGTCATTTTATTTCAGGGCAGAAGATATGAATAGCCTAAATCAAAGGGCTAGAAGATTGCTTTGTTGATAGTACTTGTTCAACAGCTGCCTTGTTGCTTAATACACAAATGGGGAGAATGGTGAAAGAGATCCTGGGAGGTGCTCTCTATTGTAATTCTCCTGCTGGTTTCCTTTCCTTTCATGAAAAAGGCAAGGATCTCTGTACTGATTGTAAACAAGCAATCTTTTCATACTGGTTTTCCTCCTTTAGTTTCCTCTGAACAAAAGAAGTCATAAAAACCTTGAACTAACTTTTACTACTGCTCTTTTAAAACTACAAAAGTTTTTGTAATAAAAGCATCATCTGCTCTCAGAGATATCACACTTTTAGTGGGGAGCAAAAAGTCTCCATGTGGCTGTAATTCCTGTTATCAGAAATGCCACTGTAACAAAAGAGATGTGTTGTGGGGAATTGAATGTTAGATTTTATTTACATTACGTTTGTGGCTGTATAGTGTTAGATTGGGATGGGGTGACTTTATTTTTTTCCCTCCCTAATCGCTATATAAAATGAATAATCGGAATAAATACATCTGTCTAGACTCTCAGCTGGCATATGTAGCTGTCTGGTGTTCTCATTCTAGCAGGGAGTTACATCCTAGGAATGGGCAAGGCCAAGGGGCTGATTTGGGAACAAACTAAACTCAAACTCAGGAGAATACAGTTGAGCAGTTTGAAAAAGACCCATATCAATATAGTGTATTTCCTGATGTGGAAGGAGTTGATGTGACAAGCCAGTATAGCTTGTTTCCTTTCAGGTGTGGAATTAACTGAATGTGTAACTACATGCATGTGAGAGGAATTTCATAATTTTTCATGGTACCAGTATACTGAAAGTAACTGCAGTCTTCCTGTTATAGACAGGATGCAAGTAGTAATTGTGTGTTTTCTCTTTCCTTAACAGAACACAAGTTATTGGTTGCCGAGGGGAGCATTGTAACCAAGGAGAAGGCTGGGGTATTTAATGCTTTCTGTTCCTCAGCCTTCAACAGAAAGACTGGTTATCCTCAGAGCAACCAGCCCCTGAGCTGGCAGAGAGGGTGGGCAGCAGAGCAGCCTCCTGTAGTCCACAGGGAAGTACAGTGACCTGCTGTGCTCCTTAGACACCAGTCTGTGGGGCTGAATGGGGTCCACCCAAGGCCACTAAGGGAGCTGATAGAAGAGCTCTCAGCTTTTCCCTGGAGAAGCTGGCAGCCTCTGGCTGTCTGGACAAACTGTCTGGATGCCCAGGCCCAGAGTGGGGTAGTGAAGGATGGATGCCACACCCAGCTGGTGGCCAGTCACTAGGGTGGTTCCCCAGGGCTCTGTACTGGCTCCAATCCTGTTTAATATCTTTATCAAAGACATGGACAAGGGGATCAAGTGCACCCTCAATAATCACCTTGGATGGGAGTGCTGATCTGCTGGGGAGTAGGAAGGCTCTACAGAGATATCTGCATGGGCTGGATCAGTGGGCTGACATAATTTATTTGAGGTTCAACAGGGTCACCTTTTGGTCACAACAGCCCCCTGACAGTGCTACAGGTTGGGGGCAGAGTGTCTCACTGGAAAAGGACCTGGGAATGCTGGCCAAGAGCACCTGGACATGAGCCAGTGCGTGCCCAGGTGGCCAAGAAGGCCAATGGCACCCTGGCCTGTATCAAAACTACTGTGGCCAGCAGGACCAGGGAGGTGATTGTTGTGTACTGGGCATTGGTGAGGCTGCACCTCAAGTACTGTGTCCAGTTTTGGACCCCTGGCATGAAGAAAGACATTGAGGTGCTGCAGTGCATCCAGGTGGGGGGCCTGGAGTGTAAGCTGTCTGAGGAGAGGCTGAAGGAACTGGAGTAGTTTAACCTGAAGGAAAGGAGGCTCAGTTACGACCTCATTGCTCTCTACAGGTACCTGAAAAGAAGGTGCAACAAGATGGGGGTTGGCCTCTTCTCCCAGGCAGCCAGTGATAGGATAGCCTCAAGCTGTGCCAGGGGAGATTCTGGTTGGGTATTGAGAAGAATTTTTTTCACTGGAAGGTTGGCTAAGAATTGGAATGAGCAACCCAGGGAGGTGGAGGAGTCACCATCTCCAGAAATGTTTAAGAAATGACTGGATGTGACACCTAGTGCTATGGTTTAGTTGGCATGGTGGATTTTGAATAAAGGTTGGACTCAATCCTGGAGGTTGTTTCCAGCTCTACGAAAATAGGGATTTATGCAGGTCCTTACATAACAAGAACTAGCCTAAATTCCCTTGGAGCCTTTCTGGGAGACTCAAATTCACTAAAATAAGCTTGGCTTTTTGCCAGTAGACCTGCACATTTCCTAATTTGGGCTTAAAGTAGGAGCCAGTATTGCAGTGTGTCCCAAGAGAAACAATTCTCTTGTAATTATAAGCAGTATGGACTGGTGGCACTTGGAGACTGCACTCCACTGCTGGTCCCTACCCTTATAATGGCTGCGGTATTGATTAAATTTGGGTTTTTTTCCCTTATAATTTTTGAAGTGCTCCATGGAACTGGCTCAAACTATCTAAGAAATTGCTTTCCTCCTGCTGTAGTGACAGATTCACTTGACAGCTAAATTTCACAGGAACTATGAAACTGTCAGCCTTGAGGATGATGTTTTGAGAGCGACAGACTGAGCTTTCTCAGCAGCTGGCTCAAGGCTGTAGAGCCTAGCTCTGGAGGAGGACAGAATGACCACAAATCTTGCTCTCTGTAAAATTTGCTCATTGAGCTGATGTTATCCATAGACAGGGTAGAAATGATGATAAAAGCAAAAGGTAGAAGAGACTACAGGCAGGAAAAGTTCCTGGGGAAAGTAAAGAGACCATCTGTCAATTCATGGAACAGGGTACCAATAACCCGTGTCCAAATAGGACTGAGGAACATGCCTTGCTTCTTTTGGAAACCAAAATGTTGTATAGATGGCCTGGGATTTCTAGCCTGACTTCTAAGCCGAGGGCTTCAAAAGATTCCATCTGTATGTGGTGCCATAGCTCAGATAGCATAGATTCATGAACATTTAGGAATACAGTGTGGTCCTTATTTATTTATATTTATGTATGTATACATTGTTGAAATTCATTTGTGAGTGATACTGTTAATTGAAAAAAAGCCTTTGGGATTGTTCTGTCTTTCAGTCCAGTCATGAGCGGAAGAATTTTCAGCTCCATTGTTCAGCTACATTTCTGTAAGCATAACTACTACCTCTTTCCCCCTCCAAATGGTTAATGAAGTAGCTACTTGTTTGAAATACTTAGAAATAGTCTGAGGAGAAATCAACTCTCTCGTGGATGTTTTGCAGTATGTTGTGTACAGATTTCCAGTGTGGTTTTTTGGAAGGTAGAGTTTTTTGTAATTGTTATATAGACTTTATTGAATCTTACTGAGGTTTAATCTTTACTCTTACAAGTTCCCATATTTGCAGGCTTCTACTTACCTAATTACAGAGGACTTTAAGGTAGTTTATTATTTTGCTGAATCTTAATTCAGTAAGGAAAGTCAGACTGAAGGTAAAGATAACTTTAAATAGATTGTGTTATATTTATACGTAGCCCTTTGTGGCTGTTTCCAATATTTAAGCAAGGAAGTTGGCAAGGTAACACTGCATAAGCCAGCCCATCAGATAGAATAAAAACATTTTAGGAAACTTTTTGTGCTTAAATAATTGGTGTAACTTCTTCATATAAAATGAGAATATTTTGAAAATGTGTTCCTTGTTTATTTTCAAGAGGCCATTTCCAATATAACTCCAACTGGAAATGTATGTGATCTGCCTAGTATGTTGTAGCACAAGGAGGCTTTGGAAGCTAAAAGGCTCTCAAGACCTGTACTGAGGACTAGAAACCACCTGGTAGCTTGAGTCTGCCACAGGGCATGGACTTCTGAAGGAAAAGTAAAGGCAAAGGTTTTACTGTGCCTCTTATTAGGATTACATGTATATGGTAATTTTAGACAGTTACAGACACATATTTTTTAAGCCTTCCAAGAGCAATCTTCTTCTATCTAAGTGGTAAAGTTATGGTCAAGTAATACTGTTTTCTTGTAACTTTTGGCTTTAGATTTCTCCCAGTCTTGAATGCTCATTACATTTCACCAGGAATCCAAGATCTAGTCCTTTTCAGACATTATTTCTCTGGTAAGGTCTTTGCTGATTTTCCATGGAAATACAGCTCTCCTTTTGGGTTAGTTGTTTTTCAGCTGAACCAAACTTTTCTGTGGAAATGTATTCCTCTGTTATGTTCTCCTGATCAAATTCTCTGTGGTTTTGGTAGTGTCTTTAGTGGAACATATTGAATTCGCTCTCAAATGTCTCAGGCTTAGTGTTTTTTTCAAAGACAGAATCAATTTGCTCTTAAATTTTCTAATGAGGAATTCTGCTGCTGAAGACACGAGTACTTTACTGGGACTAAAACTGCTCTGCTGAGGATTCTTTCTTCCTAATAACTGATAGGAAGAGCACATATTCAGTGCTTTGGTCAATGGCCATCTGTTCCTGTGCTCAATGCTTGCTTATTATTGTTGTGTCACTGCTCTGAGTTCTGAAACTCTCATATTAATATATAGACTTTATAACTGTGCATTTAGTAATAACTATTTTCCAACATTATTGTAGGGAAAAAAAAATAATGGTTGAATAAAATAGCCATGGTCATCTTTAGGAGTTGTTAAAGATGTGGGATAAGACAGTGGAAGATTAGTATAATTCCAGTTCATTCAGTGTTGCAGAAAGAATATGAATTCCTTAGAGGTTATGAAATTCCTGCATCATTGAACATTTCAGTTTATGTGGATCAAGTCATATGCCATATATCTCCCATATCAGGGACGCAGGAAGGTCATCATCCGTAATGACTCCTATTTCATTGGTTAACCTACAGAAATCAGTACAGCTAAACACACACATTAGAACACCTTTAACTTCATAAAGCTGCACTGGAATTAAAAAAAAACAAGTGGAAGGAGTGGGCTACAATGTTAAGTGTGGTATTGATTCACTAGATTTGGGGAAACTTCTTTCTTAGTTTTAGTATGCGCTGAAGCTCTGGCTGTGTCACAAGTCTGGACCAGACATTTGCTCATAGAAGTAACTTCAAGTTGACTACATTTCTGGAATACATCAGGTGTACTTTTTTGAGATCTTACTGATAATTTTCATTTTGGGTTTGAGTGCTTTTAGCTCGCCATACATTAGAGCATCCTATGGAAAGAATTCTTCAGTGTGACTGAACTCGTATTCACTGGGAATTGTGAGCTTTGAGGACTTAGAGCACAAATTCCTGAAGCAGCAGGCCTTTGGTTTTCTGTCCAAGTTTTACTTGACATTTCTGAGCTTTGCAGAGTGTCACCTTAGGAGTATGTTTTAAGAAATATTTTCCCTGAATGGCTTGTTGACTACCATGTATTATCATGGACTATTAATTTATTTTATGAGAGCTTAGAATGTCAGAAATATAAGATAATTCAGGGTTACTAATGGACATTTTATGTAGTACTGACATGAGGATTTGTTATCTAGCAGCAAAAGTGAGTACTGACTTCATTAAAGTGGAGGAAAAAAAGCCTACCCAAAGAAACAAAGAAAAAGATCCTGCACTGCAATTATCACTTCTACTCCTATTTCTTACTGGTGAGTTTTTGTTAAGCACACCATTTTTATTTTTTGATGTCGATGTCCATGAAGCAATGCAACTACAAAAGAACAGTTCATAGATGAAATGACCGTTTTTTAAATCTTTGATTGAAAAGTCATTTTTCCTCCTGTGCATTGTGGCTTATGTAGACACAACCATAGAAATAATGCAGTCAAGAATTATCATGGAGTATGTGAGTTTTGCCGTATTCTGTAAATTTAAGTTTTGGTTTCTTTCCTCAAAAATTTTATAAACAGTCAATGGTCTAGCTTTTTTTCTTATGTGAATCTCTCTAGGCTTCTTCTAGTACTGTCTGGTACTTTAAAAAGGCTGGTTTTTTTGGTACAGGAGATGGAAAATATTGCTAAAAAGCAGCTCTAAAATTGCTCCCAAAAAGTTTGAAATTGAAGACAGGAGCTATGACAAATATTAGGAGTGATTCAAGTGATACTGGCTGGGGAAAGAATTTCTCAAGGACTGACCAGGCATTGACTTATAGAGTGTTCCAGAGTTTATGAGAACATACAGTCATGAAGTCCAAGGCACTGCAGATGGTAGACTCCTCACAGATCTGCATTTGAAAATAGAATAAATCACTATCTATTTCCTTTAAAGCAACATTAAAAATTCCTTGTTCAAAGCATATGTTTATTCTATACAAATGTCTTTGGTAACTCAGTTGTGATTACTCAAGCTAGAGAGTTTCCGAAAAAACTAGTCTTACCTTCAAGAGACTGTTTCCAGGACAAGAGAAATGTGAAGTATGTTCCGGCACAAGCTCTATACTGAAAATAGATGGTCACTAAGAATGGATTATTTTATGCATTAGGCAAGGGTAACAATCTGAAAAAAATACTCTCTAAAATGAATCTTCTTTTTTATGAAATATAGGTTATGTATCACATATTCCAGCCATGAGCAGACAAGGTTTTTTTGTGATTCCTTGAAATTCCTCTCTTATGGTCTGTATTTGTCCTGCCAGATTCCATGTAGACTGCCATATTTTTCCAGTGAGAATAGTAATTTCTTTTTTGCAAGTAGTTGGGGTTTAGAAGGTTTTTTTGTGGGTTGGTTTTTTTGTTTGTTTTCCTTTTCTTGTAGGCTATATGTCTATTTACAAGACACACAGATATTTAGGGACAGCAGAAAATTATCTTTGTTGTCAAAATGAGGATATATTCCTGGATCAATTCAAGTTTTATCAGGCAGGTGTCTTCCCTTAGCACTGGGTCAGGTGGCTGGGACCTATGTGCTCTGTACCAGATTTCAAATAGGTGTTTTTCCTTCACTTGGTGTTCTCTGAGTCTTCTGTGGGATTGCATGTTATTTCAGTTTCCAGAAACCTCAGGAAAGCTGTACAGCTGACAGAGGAATATGCAGTATGACTGCATAAATGGGGAAAATCCCGCTCTTTGATGAGGGATGGAATTTTTATAGGAGGTAAACAGAAGCTATGTCCTTATAGTTGTTCCAGTCTGTCTGTGGGTGACCAAGGGAGACAGAATCAAGAATTGCTGTTGTCTTCTAGAGAGCTGCCAGTGTTTCAAGTTTATACATGTCAGCCAGAAAAGAATGAGAAAATTTGTTGTAGGTATTATCAGGAATGTTGTGGGAGAAATGAAGACGTGGACCAGTGGCTAGCCAGGAAGCAGCTGGGTAGAAGTCTTCTAGTTGCAACCCAGGCCAAAATCTTGGGTCATTGAGATGGATGTCCATGAGCTTGTGGCATGATTCATAGAATCATAGAATATCCAGAGTTGGATGGGACCAATAAGGGTCATTAAGTCCAATTCTTGGCCCTGCACAGGACAACCCCAAGAATCACAACTTGCACCTGAGACCATTGTCCAAATTCTTCTTCAACTCTGGCAGGTTTGGTGTCGTGAGCACTTCCCTGGGGAGCTTGTTCCAGGGCCCAACCACCCTGGTTCAGTTTTCTTTGCATTCTAAAAGACAAAATCTTTAAACTGGAATGAAGTAAGGGACATATTAACTGAGCTGCTTTTTGCAGGTCAGGGTAGGTAAAAAAGGGCAATGTTTGCCCTGCTTTTAGCAGTCACTCCAGTAATGTGTTCACTTGCACCAAGGGGAAAGAAACCACAGCAACTGAAATGGTGAAAAAATGAATTAAATTGATTAGAGGGAGAATTGAGATCTAGCATTGGACTCAAAAAATGAGCTGAATGCTTAGAAAGGAAAAAGCTTACTAAGCACTTCTAATAACAGAAACAAACAGTTCTATATGTTAACTTCATCTTGTGTTTAGTCTGGAAGGAACAAAGCAATCCCTGGAAAAGACAGACAAAATCCTCCCACACACTTAGCAGCACAAAAGATGGGTGGCACTGTTATAGTGTAAAACCGGTGCAGCTCGTGTTATACATTTCATTTAAACTGTGCAGAACAGAAGTCTCTGAACACACAGAAACACTCTTTTGAGTTAAGTAGCAAAGCTGTGCAGAATCCTTCAGTACCCACATTTATAACAGAAATAGCCTCCAGAGTCAACTGTTTATTTATCAATTGTTAATTGAGTTGATGTTTACTCACGATTGTAAACAGATGATTAATTTATGGCTATGTTATTACTATGATAGTGAAGAGATCATTAGAAAGAAGGATTATAATAGGGTTCTCTGCACTTGTGAGGCTAGTAATAAAGATTGACTATTATAATTAGATAAAGCTTTGTAACAAATACTATTAAATTGAATCTGGACTTTATTTAAATGCACTGGCCTGTTATCTAAAACGTATTAGTGGAGTGTGTGGGTTAAGTAGAACCCCTGCCTACACTGTTTACTGTCTCCTTCAGAGATTAAAATGGCTCTATACTTGTTGGCTAAATGGCAATATTATGCATTATGCATGAGTGTTATTTCTATTGAAAACTAAAAATATTATTGTAACACAAGAAAAATATTCTATTTTCTTTCATTTTTACCCTGAGATTGTTTCCAGCTTTAATTTTGATAATAGGCTAACCAAACCTAATTCAAGAAGGTAGTATTAGGCTTCTTCAAAAGTGAGTCTGTGCAGCACTTTTGCATAACTCCATTTAATGAAAGTCAGAGTAAGACTTCTGTGGGAATCCAGTGACAATGTTATGGAGCATTTTATTTCTTAATTTTCACAGAAGCATGGAAGGCAACAAAAGAAGCTGGAGTGGGATGGGATGAAGCTTTCAAAAATGTAGATCTACATCTACCCCCTCCCCACTCTGTTCTGTTTTTCTTCTTCCCCTGCCCCTTTTTGGAAAAGGGCCTTTTATTGCTCCAAAGCAGTCCAAATTGACTACATCTCTATGAGACTTATCTGTTATTTTTGAACATAAGCTTAGGATGGAGAAGCTCTTTGGCCTATTTGGGAGTACAGATGTAATGTGTATCTAGTGTGAACAAGTATAGGAAGAATAGCTGGATATTTTAAAAATATCTTAATATAGGAGAGGAAGAGATATAGACAGAACTTGCAGGTGTAATGCAAGCATTACTTTAACACTCAGCATTTAAAATAAAAAATGCAAAGGCACCATAGGAAATAGTGTAATGATATTACAGGGGCTAGAAAACCAGACATTTCTTTAAACCTTAATAGGTTACACTGTAATCACTCCGTGGTTTCATGACAACTGAGTGCAAAATTTCCACTCTTTTGTGTCAGATCCTTTATGGGTAGAGAAACACTGTTCTCACCTTCCATGGTCTGAGTGCTTGAAGGCTTAGCATCTTCTGGAGTTGCTTCAGCTACAGGCTGAGAGATTGTGAACCCTCAGGCTATGCAAAAATGCTCTCATCCTGATAGGTGCTGAATCTGGAAGGCACATCAGTGCTGGCCAAGCACCTATCAGTATCTGTTTCCAAATGACCACAGAGTACTTCTCTGCTCAGCTGAGACCTGAGACCCTTATAACATTTATAATGGGAAATGCAAAGCTCTCACCCTGTGGCTGTGCAGCTCCTGCTGCTGCTCTGCTCAGAGACAGGAGGCTCTCACGGTCAGCAGAGCTGATGAGCCTGCAGTCATGCTGCTACCCATGTCCCGCTCCAGAATTTTAGTTCTGAGAAAACACTATCTGTGGGTTATTTTCAGTCTCTTAGAGGGATTTCTTTGTTGCAAGAAGAGGTTTGGGGTAGATTAATTAATGTAAACTATTTGATTACTAAAATGATATTTAGAAGAAATGTTAAAGACTAGAGGTTCAAAAATAACAAACTGGAGAAATGATTGAGCTGTGGCTTCCTCACACGAAATGCTGTCCCTGAGGAGGTGGAAAACATGAAAAATTTAAATGCTTTTCATAGAAATTACTTGAGAAGTACTAATAATGTCTCGAAATAGTTTCAGAAAGGCTCTGGATGTGTTCATGGAAAGTTTCTATAGAAAAGGTCTGCTAGTTTGAGCCTTGCACAGCAAGTGGAGAGATTCTTTTGATCTTGCCTGACTTGATGGGACATGGGATGAAGCAGACTTTAATCACAAATGATTAATAAATAATTCCCAAAATGTGATTTGTCTTTCCTAGAGAAAGAAATTTTTTTAAACTCTGTGGGAGAAATAGAATTTTTTAACACTTTTTATAAATCTGTTGGCAAGTTTTAGCATTATCAGTTTTCAGCAGCACTCTGTCCCATGGCTGTCAGTATGACTATGCTGAGAAGTAAAATGTCATTCTAAAGCTACTCACCTGCTTGCCTTCTGAAATAGTGCAAAGGAAGGTATTAAAAAAAGGTGGGATGGAATAAAAGAGGGGGGAGCATTCAAGAATGAATTTGAAGGCAAAATGGAGAAATGTAGAACAATTCCATCTAAAGGTGACTTTGAGAAACAAATGTGGATTGGCCAAAACTGGATTTCAGATCAAATTTGTATGGCAATAGCAGAAGATTGTTTCTCAGAAGCAGTTGGAGTTGACCAAACACAAGGATGATACTATTCCTTATGAACTGATCAAGGTTTCCTTTTTCAAAAGAATATAGTAGTGGTGGTGGAGAACTTTCCATAGAGATTTTGATTTTCTTCCTAGTATGTGTGCCTTATTTCAAGTACCTGGAAAGACTAGTGCTTGTAATCAGGATTTCAGTTGCAATGAACCAGTAATTTGCTCATTTCATTATTTTTACTCTTAGGACTCCACTGGAAGGTATAAAGGAAAAGAGTTGTAATTTCTTTGCTGTTAATCAGATAGACTTGAACTTCTAGAAAATAGGTCATTCTTATTGCTTTATTCAGCTTTCTGCTATTTCTTTGGGTTTAGATCTTTTATTGTTAAGTTATATACCCTGGAGATATTAAGCAAGGAAGGGGAAAAGAAGCATTCTTTATAGAAGTCTATGAAAACTGGCACATAGGTGGCATGTGAAAAGCTGTCATGACAATCAAATCTTTAATAGATTTGACAATTATATGCTTGCATAGGTAAATCCTTGCAATCCCAAAAGACATCAAATGGGTACTTATATCCTCTAGAATAGAGACCATTTTGTTCCGTTGCTGAACATTAAACATAGAAGAATTAGATAATTTTAGCTAGTGTATATAGAGCAATGGCAAGTTGACTTGTTTTGTTTTTTTCTAATCTTCTTCAAAGTTTCCAGGCCAGCCTTTCACCAAAGAATATACAATATTTTAGTTGTTTGATAAGTCTTACAACAAGAAAAGAAGAAAGAGCAGCATAGTACAGCTGGTGTTTTTAAAGTAAGTTGTTGTTTGACAGCCATGGAGATATTATAATTGTAATTCATTGAGCAGGAGTCTATGAGGAAGCAGAAGTCCCTGTTGGAACCACTCCACAATTTTCCAGCTGTTATCTGTTTTCTTCACACAAAGAGGGCTTGCATTGCATCTTAAGCCTTCGAGAATGTATGGTGCACTGGATATAGTGTGTATTTAACTGTGGACTGGAAAATCAAGCCAGTGTAAACTCCATTTATTGCTGGGCCTTTTCATTCTTCTGACATCAGGCACAAAAGGTCATGACTGCTTATGTCCCATTTAAAACAGCAGTAAAGATTCAAAAACCTAAAAAATGGCAGAGCCTTAATTAAGCACTTCCAGAGAAACACTCTGTTTACAAGTGCAACCTGTAGCTCAGTTTATATTCATATGCCGTTCCTTATGGTGAGGAGATTTGCAGATACGTGGCAGAAAATAGCCCTCATCTCCAAAACAGAATGGAATTGGAACAGTCTTCATTTCACACTTACTGGGGAGTGTTTTTTTCAAACAAACCATCTTGTGCGCCTGTTGTCTGTCTGCCTGGAGTGGAATCATGTTTTGCTTTTCTAGGGCTGAAAATTGCACATAAGGATGCAGCAGAAGTGTTCAAGATCCCAGGACTCCCTGAGGGGTTGTGATCCACGGTGCAGTGTTAGTCCTGTTGAGCCTGATATGTGTTTTTACAAACATGAAAAGCTAGTGCAGGATTGCTGGGTTATAAAAGAGCTGCAGAGTGAAGGATTAGCTCAGCTCATGTTTGTTCTTTCTAATACTTTCTGTTTATATTAAGGGAAGGAGGCTGTCATTTGTATTACAGTCTCAAAGAGTGTGTAAGATTGAAACAAGATGGGTTTAAATGAGAAAAAGACAATCATTTGCAACAGAGAAATAACTTCGGGTATTTTTTTTCTAAGTTAAAATAGAGAAAAGCCAGACACTGAACCCAGCAGAGCTTCTAATTGATTTGTAAAAGAAAATCACTAAATGCCTATGCATGTAGCTAAAGAGAGAGTAATCTCAATCAATGTAGAATAAGTACACGATTTATTCATCCTGGTTAATAGTGGGAAAATAAAAAACCAGAACAAACCTCAATTAGATTGAGAAAATTGTAGTAAAATTTGTTCTGAAAACTCTTCTCTGGTAGCGCTGTATGTTGCCATCTCTTATCACAAGTTTTTAGAATAAATTCTGGTATCTAATTAAAAAATTAAAACTGCTGAAGACATTTTCATTTATGACTTTAAATTAGTATCACTGTGGAAGAGCTGTTAAAGAAGGATGTAAAGTAAAAACATATTTATGTGAGTGGGTTTTTTTTAAATCACTTAGTGTGATATTTTTCACCAAATGTTTGTTTTACAATCTTACATAACTGTCATTGACTTTAGATTTATTAAAGATATATAATAGCTTGAGGATCTGCCATTGTTAACTAATTATCCAAAATGTAATTAAAATTTGGCTCAGGTGGTAATTTTTTGCTTCTAATGAAAGAAAAAAAATGTTTCTCTAGGAGGAGACATTTGAGATGCCTTGAAGTTAGTTTTTAATTAATATTCTTGCATCTGTCTGAAAACCAGATAGTAGTCCTGTATTGTTGGTAAAAGATATAAGTAGATACTCTATTATTTCTTCTTTCTTTATTCCATTTCTTTCTTAACAAAGAAAGAAATACCAAACGATCACTAAGTTAGAGAAGCCAAGTGTCTTATAAGTAGCTGAAATTAGAAATGTTTTCTAGGATAAAGGCTACCATGTTGTCACCTTATACTTGAGAATTGTAAGGCTTATTTAATATAAGAAGTTGAAAAAAATCCTCTGAAGTGTAACATGTGCAATCACGTCTGCGTAGTCAAAGGGCTTGTCCAAGGAACACATTTTTGGAGTCTGCATCAGCTGGAACCATATTAATGCTTTATTTCTAAAATGTTGGATCAGATTTGTGCATCTTGGTGTCAGACATAGTGTTTCACTTACTTGATATGTTTAATTAATTGGCAAGTACTGTCTTTTGTTTGGTGCTGTATTTTAATATCGAAAGGCTAAAAAGAAGGGAAGGCAAAGAATTCCAAAAGATGCTGAGGAGATGAGCTATCCCTTTTGTGCTCATTTTCAGTAAAATTTCACTGTTCAGCCCTCCTGTGTTGTTTAAAAATTCTACTCAAATTGTATGCAGAGGAAGAAAAAAGCCAACATCTTTCTGATAAATACAGTAATGTTTGATTTTAGGGAGGTCAGGTAGTTGGGAAGTCACAGGACTTTGCCCTGTCTATTTAAAATGTGCTTTACTTGGTTTACTGTGTGCTTAGCTGGTGATGGATGGTTCAGTCCAAATGTTAGCTTTGTGTACTGACACTGTCTCTCTGATATACTTTGAACTCTGGATGAATTTTTATATGGCTTTACATGAGTACTCATGAAAACAGGAGCCAGCTATTTCATTGTCAAATCTCAGGTGGCCAACCTGGTGCAACTGCTGTAATATTTTTAGGTGGCTTGAGAAATATAGTTATTATCCAGCAGTGGGGAACAATGAATGTGTTAATGGTGAGACTGGTAGGGCTGCATTTGAGGTATTTGGAACAAACACCTTAGTCAGCAGTCACAGGTGGGAAAAAATACCTTTCACTGTGAAAAATAACAGAAATGCTAGATTCAGTTTTTTTACAGTAGTTTGTCAAAAAACTTTATCTGATGTCCAAAAACTTTATCTGTCCTCAGCAGCTGCAAGAAGGTTTGTTCAGAGAAGGCTGAACTTGTGTAAAGGGCAGAAGAGTCATTAGAATCTTTATGTCTGGATTCCAAACCATAACCACTATCTTCTCTTTGTAGGGAATTCCTGATCAGTGAAGAGATCAGAGAGATTCTTCCTTCATTCTTAATGCCAGTTATTTCCAGGATCTGGACTTTCATGGTCTGTCTTAAGCAGAGGTATTTGTAGAATGCCTTTATGAGAGATTTGTTCCTAAGAGAGGGGCTAAAACTGCTAAATTTTTAGCTGTTTCTGCAGAAAACCCATGCAGTATAAGACCTTGTTTCTTTGGGCTTTATTAAATCACTGGATACTTTACTGAGGGAATGGTTGGTTATGGCCAATGTACTGTAGCTACAGGTCCATTTCCCAGATGAAAACAACCATGTGGTGGTGAATATTTGAAAGCTTTGCAGCTCAGTACAAGATCTATTAAACAGTTCCTCCTTGCTGGCACAGACATGGATTGGATGGGCTGTGGGGAGGGGAGATGTGGTGAAAGGCACCATGGACAAGATTTCCAGCCAAAGAGTCACTGATGCAGAAGTCATCTAAATAATGGAGATTTTGTTTCAGTCTAGCCCTGGAATCTCCACAAAGCTTTGTTTTTCCCCCTCCAGTCACAGCTAAATAGTGAATTAAATTTCTTCTTTGGCACTGTGAGGTTGTGCACCAAGAGAGAGACTTTTACCTTAATGTGAGAGTGAGATGGAAGTGCAGCAGGCAAGAGTAGAAGACCCAGGCCCAGTGAGTAAATCCCACATGAAAAGCATAGCTCTGGAAAACCCTACTGTCCTGCCATCCACTGCACAGATGTATGGTTTGATGATTGGTGCAAACATGTTAATTACAGTTTCTTACATCTCAAGAAATAATGAAACTTCTTTATTTTAAATCCTATCAACTGTGGGTTTAATTATACTTTCTTTTAAAACTAGACAGTTTTGTTCAGATCAGAACAAAATTTTGAAATATATTTTTGAAATGTTATTAAAGATGAAAGACTGCAAATCAGTGCTGCTTTAATTAGCTGGGATGAATAGATGAAAGAAAAGTGATTTCTTAAGCAGATTAGTTTCAAGATAAAATATTTCATTTTATTAATGTTTGACCAAATCTGACATATACATCATCAAATTTTTAAGGCATGTGAACAAGACCTGATGCTATTAAACACAGGATTTCTTAAGGTTTGAGGCAATGTGGTATGCCGTGTGATCCTGTGAAATATCATTTGTGATTTTCAAGTTGACATTGAAATGAAAGTTAAAACAGCATTAGTTTATTGCACAGATTAGTAGAATCAGAAGTATCTCTAGCTGTCTTGGACATGTTTTAGAAATCTACTGTAAACTGCATTCATTAATGGAAAGCTGGATCAAAGTTTGATGAGACAATATGTCTTTTGTTTTAAGACTAAATAGAGTGTCCCAAGTAGTGTTTTCTACATTGTAACAGCCTCTGGATTTAGATTTAAAGATGGAAGGTGCTATTTTCTAATGTGCTTTTGGGTTTTTTTACATTTACTATTGATTATGAAGATTATCAAAGCAAACTTCGGTGGATTTAGTTCTGAATTCTTTTTAGAACAGTTTGGCAAGGAACTTGTACAGATATTTAATGTCCTTAGCATACATCTTTGATTTCAGTGTGTTAGAGCTGTGGGACATGCTTGTCTGCTTTTGACTCTTTGAAGATGTCCCATGGACTTCTTTCAGATCAAATCACACCTCACAAAAACACTTAATTGAGTCCAAGTTCCTCTTTTGTTGGTCTTCAAAAGCATTAAAAACAGTCACTGAAAATAAGCCATGCTTTTAGGGGCGATACAGTGTGAATTGGATCTCTGTGAAGCTGTTTAGAAAACACGTTTCCTATTTAAGGTTATCTTCACTCATTTCTTTTGGTATCATGTGAACATTTAACAAAAAAAAAGCTGACATTCCTATCCTAGTGCTGTGTGTATTCTTCTCCTGTCCTATGCAGCTATTTCCCACATTTGTCAAGGCAAAGGTTGAAGGGGGTATGGACAAGGGAAATAGGTCTCCCATTCATTCCTATCTGTCAGGAGTTCACTTTGTCATGATAACATTCAAGGAGTATATTTATCTATCCTGCTACTGGAGGTTAAAGCAAGGGTAAGGAAGGAGAAGGGAAGAAATCATGTTTTAAAAGTTTACAAATTCTGCTGCAAAAACTGTAAACAGAAAGAGGCTTGCAGTGGAATGTGTAAAATACTGCTGCATTGATAGCGATGGGGCGGCGGGCTGCCACAAATCTGCTCGTATAAACAGAGGAACTCTTGCTGCAGATTGGGTCTGTTTTGGCTTAAAGTCTGAGGAACACATTGCTTTCAAAGTGAATTCTTAGGTGTCACTTCCCATAACTTATAGCAGAAGATTACAAAGCTACTGATATAACATATTAGTTTGATGGACAGAATTATACCCCCAACGCTTCCTGCTCTCCCCAATGACGCACACTAACTTAGTGTGCTGTGACAGCTGCCTTGATTTACCACCAGGCTGGGAGGCCAAGTGGGAGAGGGAACATTCACATGAACGCAGGGGCTGATACTGGCCCACAGCCTAGTTTATAAAGCTGCCCTGTAATTCACCACAAATGTGTCACCATTAAAAGGGAAAAAAGGATTGCAGATAATAAATACTCTTTAATTTATTAGCTAACAACAAAGAGATCAGAGCCAGTTGTGATGTGATTGTTTGACATAATATTGTCAAGGAAAAAAGCTAAGTTGACCAAAGATGTATATTACACATTCAAGCAGATGCATCAACTCTTGGCTTGTCACAAGCAGAGCTAAACAAAACGCCAAACAGAGGAGAGAACTGGCAAACAGCACAGTCATTTATCTCTGAAAGAGACATATTCAAGAGCAAGTGAAATAAGACATAGTTCTTTGGACTTGGTCAAGGGCCAAGTTCTAACTATTATAAATTAAATGTTTTGTGTATTGTATTTGGCAACTGCAGCAGCTCTTACCATCTTGGTCATGGTAGGAGAGTGTTAGATTTTCCTGTCTCCTTTTGCCAGAATGATGGTTTTTGTTGTGGGGGACAATATTAGAATGTGTCTGTGCATACCAATAGCCGCAATGTGTGCTGTAAGAAAGGCATATAGGTTTGGAAAATGCAAATAAAAACTGTTAGATGAGCCAGCCAACGGAATTTAAGTTTTCCAAAAAAAACTTTAGGAAGTCCTGAATCTCAGAATCTTATTTTCTAGATTGTTTGAGTTTACAAAATATAGTCATCAATATAATTATTTCAGGTTCATATGCTTTTAATCAGAGTTGTGAACTTCATAATGTATTTTGAGGAAGCTTTGCTTTTGGTTTTCTATGAGCATTGTTCATGCCACCACATTTAGCTTGGTGTCAACATTTCCATTATAAATTATGCTTAACTGTTTTGGATGTTAGATGTAAAATTCTTGCCCTGAGTTGAAAACTGATGCACAGAATCACAGAATGAAGATTATATGCTTATGCAAGCCCATGCACATTAAAAAAAAAAGATTAAAGTTAGATTCATTAATTCCAAAATTTCCAATGGTGTAAGCCAGTCTACATTCTATATGATACTTTTGTATACTCACACTTTCAGACATGTTAAACATGTAAATCTGTTGCTGAAAATTATGTTGAGTGATTGTTTTTCGTATTATTAGAGCAAAGAGATGGGGTGTCAGGCATTATTTAGGATGCTTTTTTGTGACTGTTGTAAAAAGAATGTAGTTCTGTATCCTCACCTCTCCACTCTTCAGAAATATGAAAATTTAAGGCAGTGTTATTTTACTTGTATTAAATAGAAAATGCTTATTTCTGTGTAAATGATGTCAGCACAAGACCTGAGAGTTATTTAAACTCTGAAGCAAAGGCTCAAGCCAGTTTTTGGTAGTACATGGTCCTCATGCTGAGTGTTTGCATAGGTATAAAAATTATCCCATAGTTTAATATCCATGAAATTGTTTGCTTCACCATCAGAAACATTGTCCAACAATCCTGAAAAGACTGAACTCTTGGAGTTTTGTCTGCTTTTAATAAAATTATATTGTCTTATAAAGTTCCACAGAATTAATTTGGAATGGAAATTGAAAATCCATAAATATTCCTTAAGGCCTTGCCTTTCCTCCATTACCCTTGACAGCTAGATGACACATTAGTTCTCCAAAGCAGGAGGAGAAAGGTGCAATGCACGCTAAGGAAGGGCAGGAGACTCCAGTCATCCCCTCCTTGCTGGGAGGAGGAGAATTCCCTGCCTGATGCAGCTGTGCAGGTGCGAGTGCTGGTGGCACAGTGGCACCCAGGGGTGCGTGGGGCTCTGCGGGAGTGCGGCTGGGCAGGGGCTGGGCAGGGGAGCCTCTCTTGGGGTGGTGATGGGGCAGAGGGCCTTCCTCCTGCGGTTTCTAGCACATTGAATGATCTCTGTCCTCAGGGCAGCACATAGCTCATTTCACCAACCTATCTGGGATGAGTAATTAAAGGAAACTTTTCAAATTATATCCTAAATTAAAAAGAGGGAAGAGGACAGGCTGTGCCAAAATTGATAACTTGCTCCATTTTGATGAGCAGGGCACTCAGTTCCCAGGAAGAGGGAACAAGCATGTGCTAGATATGGAAAATTGCAATTTGGAATAGAGAGAGTGCAGTATGGAGCCCACTTCATGGCAGTGCTCAGGATAATAAATGGCAAACCAGATGGATATATAGCAGAGAGTACTTTACCATTGGTTAGAGGTAATATGTCTTTCAAATTTATGCAAATATATATGAAAAAAAAGAATCTGCTTTAGGATTTTGATGCTTTGCTGTACATCTCTTCATTCCCAAATCCAGGGCATAGCTACAGATAAGGCCAAAGTTGTTCTCTTGCTTAAATGGTCAAATAATTTTGATTTTATTCTGATTCTCAATATTATCAACATTGTTTTTACTAATATGTTGATAGTTAACAATTTCTTATACCCTGTCTTCTGAGGCAAACTATTCTAAAAATCTCAAATGCTTTTAATGTAAAGTGGAGATTTAAATTTTCTCCTTCTTATGTGTGCAAAAATTCCCTCAAGTATGGCTGTATCCCTCTTCAAATGAAACAAATGTAGAAAAAAGGAAGAAATCTACATTTCACTAGTATTAATCTATAGGCTAAAAAGCAGAGGACAGTTTCAAAATCATTCATCCTCATTTTCAAAGATTATGTTCTTTTAGTGAAGAGTTCTTTAAGTGTTTGAAGTTTGCAGTTTTCTTTGCTTTTAAAATGTAATTTCATTTGGTGTTCCTTAAATTCATTAAAGAGCATAAAAAATATGAAGGTGAAAGATAACATATAGGTGAATATTCTAGTTTCTTATAGTTTTCAAAGAAACAATATATTCTTAACTCCCACTGAAGATGACATTTACAAATTCAAACACAATTCAAATCAATTCAACAGCACACCATGGTGTCTTCTAGGAATGATTCTTTATAAAGCTAAAAACAAAATTTTATGTGTTCATGCTTATTAAAAGGACCACATTATATTTTACCTCGCTGCTCTTTAAATGTAAGGCATCCTAATAAAATTTGTGCAGAAGCAGATGAAAAACAAATCACATTAATAGCACACAAATGCTCTAAAAAAATTTGAATCAGGATGTAAAACTGTTTCAAACAGATAGTGATGTGTGCTAGAACACATGACAAAATGGATGTAGCAGATGAAGAAATGGATACGACATGCTGAGGGCTTAATGTAACATACAGCACAATTGATATACCTCTTACTGAAATAAATAAAACATGGAATAATATATACATTTTAATGAATTGAATAAAGCATGTGAGGGAATTGATTAGAAAGTGTACTGAACTGAAAAATGTAAAATATTACATAAAATAAAACATAATAGTATGGATTTAATCAAATAAAAACATAAGGGATTGAACTGTGTTGAAATCACTAAAACAAAAGGGGTGGATTTGAACTGTGCTGAACTGAAGTAAAGGAAATGTGGGGTGTGTAAAGCTCAGCAAGCCCTAGGTACAGTCCATCAGGGTCCCATGGTTCATTTCACTGTTCAACTGCCTGCCACAGCAGGGTACAGAATGTGGATAAACAAGATGTATGATTCATATCTGGCTCTACCACACAAACTTTTAATTTGATTTTATCAAATCAACTTATTCTCTCCTAAGTGCTTTTTATCTCACCTTGTCTTGCTCTTCTTCTCTTCCCCCTTTATTCTGCCCCTTGTCCCCCTTCCTCTTCTCTCCTCCCTCCCTTTCACCATCCCACACATGCTCCTCTGTGTTCTCACATGTCCTTTCTCTTGTCTGCACACTTTTTCCCTTTCACTTCTTCTTATCCTCTCTCTGTCTCTCATTCTTACACTCTTTTGCTGGACCCCTGTCTCTGGTGTTGGCCTGCTCCTCTCACACATTTGCTTTCTCTTTCTTTCTTCCCCTTTTAATATTGTCTGGGTAACAATGATTCCTCTATCCCAGTTTTCTGTAAAATATATAAACTATTGAGAGAATTGATAGAAGTGATTGCCGGATTAGATATAAACTTGGTTTGAAGCCAGATATGAAAATCCCAGTATTTTGTGAAATGATGATTATGTCCACAAATGGAAATTTCATGAAAAACCACCATTTCTCTTTAGGCTTATTTTGCATCTAAGCAGCCATCCTCCCTGCTCACTCTTCTCATGCTTGTCAAAACTTGAGTTTAAATTCATATGTAGAGCCTGAGTTTGATTGAGGTGCTTTTCTTCCAATTCAAGTAGTAAAAATCAGACCTGAGGTTTGGATTGTACTTGTCTGGTCCTGTGAATATATGATCCATGTTTTGGCTGTGTTATTGAGCACACAGAATCATTGTTTTTCTTTGGTCTGTTTATACAAGCTTTAAAATAAAAATGCCTGCTACTTCAAACTTTGCCAAGACAGATTTTCACCTTTAGGTTTTCTTTTGTTTTTTTTTCTTTCTTTCTAAAATTCACCTATTAAAAGTCTTAAAATTGGAAGGAAAACAAGCTCCTATCTTTTTAGTTTTATTTCTTTGCTATTAATCTTAGACTGTAAAAGAAAACTATATTCCTGCCAAGGCTGGCTTCAAAAGTTTGCCCTATTAAATTAATTTTATTGTTACTCTTTATTCTAAGTTACGTATTCATTCTGGTTTAACCACAGCTCATGATGACCTGGTAATTTTCTAGTGAAGTAATACTTGACATAGGAAGTCCTCAGTTAAAGAAAGAGGGACAAGAGAAGCTTGATTTCCCTTGTTTCATATTGGGCCTGTGTGGAAGGCATTTGACTTCTCTAGCTGTATGGGCATGAATTGTTGAAAGAAAAATGATGTTTAAGGATTTTTATCTTCAAAAAACATCCAAGTGTGTATGTCAGCACAATACCTGAGTTCTTCTTCCAGTAATAAAGCTGCTCAGCTGTCTCTCTTTTGAGGAGTGCCCCAAGGTGACAAGCTATGTCCAGCCAAGCAGTTGGTGCTGCAGACTGTCTCTCTCCACTGTAGGCACTGGAGTAGCTGAAAGGTGTACTTTGGTTTATATTTTGTATGGCACACACAGAGCAGTGTCTGCAATGAGAGCCCACCAGATTGAACAGTTGCTTGGCAGAATTTGAAGAACATCTATTTGTTTTAAAATCACTTGATTAGAGAGCACAAGTACTTCTATCAATTCACACAGAGTTCTTTTTTGAATCTGTTGTCTAATAAATAAACTCTAAATAAGTATTTAATTATTCATAAAACAGAAGCATGATGTTATTAAATACTGCCCCATCCTCCCAGGAGCTTATGATTTGAAGGGTGTACTGGATAAATCATTTAGAGTGTAAGTGTTGAAGGTAAAGAGATTCTAGGAAAAAGTAGAGGTATGAGAAAACCATCTCTGTGCTTTTCTTATTTGGTATGTCATAGAATCCTGATATATTTAGTATTTTACGTATTTAAATGCTGTTTTCTAACTCTGCTTCATATTAGGGTTGTGCTGGAAATGTTTTTTTGGAAGTTTTTGAAGGGTATTACTCAAGCAACGTACCTTTATCTGGTCTTGTGAGTCTTGAAGCTTAACAGGAGCTGTGCAAGAATGCTTGCAAAATGCCCTATATGCTGTAGTTTTAGCCAGCTTAGCTTTTGTTTTACTCCCTAACACTTAACATTTTTTCTTATAAGCCCAAGTGGGCTGTTGCACAGACTAGGAGCTGTGAGCTCAGCTGCAACTTTGTCTTTTTCTGCTAGGACGTGCTGGGGCTTTTTTCTCCCATTGTATTTTTACTTTGTTACTATTCTCAGTAGACTGTGTATTTAAAAGTTCTCATCCAGTTGCCCTTCACTATTCTTTCTGAGAGGTAGCTTACAGTACATCAACAGAAAAGGGAATACTCTCTTTCGAACTTAACCTTTTGTGCTTATATCTTTGACACTTGTTAACCATTCCAATCAATTAAACAAGCATTTTCAGTCAACTGTATACTGAAAACAGCCACAACTCTCCATCAAACAGAGAGACATTAAGCTTTCACAGCAGGAATCAGACAGCCTTCAAAATGTAAAGGAATCTGTTGTAATTTTTAAACATTCAAACTGTATTAATTCCCGTGACAGTTATCCCTTAAGTCATTTCAGGCAGTTGCACACTTCTCAACTTTCACAGCTTTCATGTGGAGATCATGATTTTTTTTCTGATTGAAATATTTCCCCCATCTCTCATACTTGTGTTCATACTGCGAATGTTTTGAATTTGAAAAAATTACTTGAAGAAGTTCACAGGTAACAGATTAAGCTACTAGTAGTTCCTTTTAATGGCACTTTAACTGTGACTCTTATGATATTCTAATCCTCTTGGTTTAAATGGATTCTCTGGCTGATACTGAGTAACTTTCACAGACAGACCCACCAAGCTGCACTTCTGTATATGTTTATTTGTTATATTTTAGTAAATTTCTGAAGTTAATACAAGTAAGTGAACTAAACAGAAATATTTTTTTTTTTTACTTGCTTGGTCGCTTCCATAAGATCCCTTTTCATAAACTCTCTTCCAAAGCTGTTTTTTATATAGAGAAATTTTAAGTATTCGTCTGCTCTGGATTTGGTAGTCTAATCTGTGGAGCCTATTTTTTGTGTCCTGACTTAATTGTTCTTTTCTGAAGCAGTTGAGGGAGTAAATGAAAATTTAGTGTGATTAAAGAAAACAAACAAACAGAAGGTATGCATAATTTGAATGTAATGCATTTGCTGTAATAATTTTTATGAGCCAACCTTAAAATGGCTTTGACTGCTGACCTCTGAAAGCTTAGCCATTATGTAGTACCAGTCTGGAATTTACTTCTCCAAGAGTGTAATCTTTGCTTGCAGTGCAGATCATCTTTTCCCTCTGCCCTTTTTACCACTGGGCTAAATTATCCAGGTGTATTTAATCATTCTCATTTTTTTTCATGGTTTTCATTTTTGACACTGGGTCTGCATCAAGGACATCACTTAACTTCATTTCGAACTATGGCCACAATG
This sequence comes from Agelaius phoeniceus, assembly GCF_051311805.1. Taxonomy (NCBI): domain Eukaryota; kingdom Metazoa; phylum Chordata; class Aves; order Passeriformes; family Icteridae; genus Agelaius; species Agelaius phoeniceus. The sequence continues at coordinate 22,266,205 of NC_135273.1, forward strand.
GCTGTGTCCATTTCCAGCTACCATAAACCAGTCATAAATCAGGAGCAAGTGCCATGCTGCTTAAAACTGCTGAAATGAGCTTTAGAGCATTATGCTTACAAGAATGTCAGCCTGTCACAAAGTAAATCAGCAAAGTGTCCTTAAACCTTTGTTGCATCAGGGAATCTCAGACTTTGTGGCTTGAAGCCTGGTTATTCATTTTACTGCCCTATTTCCTCCCCTCGCAACACACACATGTGATTATTATTTTGTTTGGACGCTTCATCATGGTTTTTCTGCTTTATTTATGGCTGGTAATTATAGGTTTTATTGCTTACTCCTCTTTAGATTTTTGTCTGAATATATTAAATGAAACTTCTAGTGGCTTCTAGGCTCTGAAAGGCCACAGATTTACATTAATGCTCTACGAACTGTGAGTTTATTTTAGAATACTACTAGATGCTAATTCTACAGATTTACAATACCTATTCCTGCCTTACTTGAAATCTTTTATCTCTGCTTTTTGAGGTCAAATGTCATGTGTTGAAAGCAACCATCCCCAGAGATTGCCACTGAATATTGATGCTGCAGTGGGGCAACATCAGATCTATTGGTTAGATTTGCACTGTTTGAATCTGATCTGATGTTACTTGGCTCTGAATTACTCTGTCTCTTCTGAAACTTTGCATATAATATGCAAATTTTCTGAACTGTCATAGAAAATCACTTTTGTTGTGTCCAGCTCTTGCTCATCTAGCTCTAAGGCAGTATTATACTGAAATTTATTCCCTGATAACCGTAAGTTCTTGTAAAAACCTTCTAGGAATTGTGTTCTTGTCCAGTATAAGGAGAGGCTGTGTTTGACTAAAAACTTTGAAATAGTCAGAAGCTGAGTAGGAGTAGGTGGAAGGGTTAAAAATCCCAGATATTATTTCCACTGCCAAGCAACAATTTATTCCTTTTGCTACTGAATCCCAAGCAGTTGAGAAAAAGGAAGTTTTTCAGAGACAGTTCATTGTGGCTTGAAGTTAGGGAAGTAACTTCAAGACAATATAATTGATTGTGATTGCTTAATTGGGGTTTGAAATTTCTTTCTGGCTTTGTTTCATTCTTTCTGACAAAGAAGGGTCAAGAGTAATTTTTTTTTGGTCCAATTACTGAGCTAAAGTTCAGTGCATCAAAATAAATGAGAAATAAAGTTACAATGTCTGTGTTTCTGCTAAACTTGTGTTTAATTTCTGAGTTTGTATATGAATTATAAGATTTAGGGGTATGTCAGCATTCTCATGATATGTATGATTGACAGTTGTTAATGTAATTTACTCTTCAAACATAATTTAAAATTAAATTAGATTTTGTACTGGGATATTTTTTTTGCTTCTAAACTAGGACTAATAAGAAAAATCACAAAAGGCTTTTTCAAAAAATTTGATTATGAAATGTGTTCAGAGAATCTTCATATGAAGACAATTTGGAAAGAAGATAGGGAGGCTGGTGCAGTAGAACAACTGGTAATTATTTTAAAGACCTGCTGTATGCTTTATAAATTAAACAGCAGTTTGCATATATAAAAATAACCAATTCATTCTGTGATCAAAGATTATATGTTTGGGTTTTATGGAATATACCTTACCTTCTTTACTAACAGCAACATATCAATACTGATTTCATGAGTTAAAATTTCACTTTATCCTTACATTTCGTGCTTTAAGTACTATTTTGGGAACATATTTTTCTGCATGGAGAGAGAAAGAAATCACTTGGAATCGGTGCATTCTTACCTGTAGATGCATTTAGTTTATCTAAAATCTGTTTAAGGTAGCTGCAAGGTATTCTTAAAAGAGCAAAGTAAGTCAGTCTTGTCTATTCTCTTTTTTGGAGTGTCTTCTTTACAGCCTTTTCTTATTTCCTTCTATTTTCAATTGTCTTTGTTGAGGTGGATAGGGTTGACATACAGGAAGCATAACAGTGACAAAGTAAATCAAGTGTTAAGTAGGCCATAATAATTTGCATAATCCTTTTCCAAATCCTTCTAGGTGCCTATTTGTTAATGACTGAGATATAACATTAGGGGAATGTGATAGAAGCAGCATATTAATGGAAGACATATTCCAGTTTCTTAATTTGTTCACAGCTAACTTTAGATTTATTAGCAAAGGCTATATTGCTAAACAAATTTTTAAATTTTGTGGTATTAAAAATAAAATCTAATGATTGATATCTACTATCTAAAGTGGTAAATAGGCTCCAACTCATAGAGAATAAGAAAGCACTATAATGTGTATTTTGAGTTTGTATGGTTTGCCTTTTTCTCTAACTGTAGAAAGTTCTTCATTCATTGAAATGAAACATAAAGCAAACTCCAATGTTTTGTAAGTTATTTGTAAAGATGTTTTATTCCTGCCCATTTTTATTTCTTTTTAAATCCATCTGCTGTGATGGCAGAGTCCTGTTGAGCTGCCTGTATGGCCACTGTCCCATTGCAGTCCTCAAGGACTTCTTGGGTTCAGAAAAAGAAAGAAGGGCCCTGTGACAGTGCTAGAAGGAAAGTAGACAAATATGAACACTATGGAAAGCAAAGGAATAGTGATGATTAATAATGAAGAACAAATTATAATATTTGTCTAAATTACTGTTTTTCTACTACAGGTGGTGAAAAGGATTTCTGTGTGGGGTATTCCCCCTGCCTCCACTCCTGGATTGTTTGTTGGGGTTTTTTGTTTCTTTGTTTTGAGCTTGCATAATCTGTTTCAGAGCTCAGAACTAGAATGCCCATTTTTGATTTGTGTAATTTGTTTTGTGGGTTTAAATTTATTCACTCACATGGAGAAAGATGGGATACTGCTTCTTAATTGAGTAAATTTACACCTGGAATGAATTATTCTTATGTATAAAGCAGCAAGTGAAGCATTCTGAAAGATTGCTTATGCTCCTTTAAACAAGATGTAATTTTACCAAACTGAATAATTAATCAAAACAAGATTGTTCTGCTCACAACAGCATCATCAGAAATTGTGTTTTGTATTATGTTACCTTACCTAAAAATAGGGTTCTTCAGTGGAAAGAAGATGACATCTAAAAATATGTTTGTGACTATTTCTATGAGCTGTTTTAATTCTTTATAAAGGCAAGGATTCCTTGTGTTACTTCCAATTAATCTTTGGTGTATTTTCCTTGAGGCATTAGGACACTAATGAATCTTGAGACATTCTGTAAATTGATCCAGTAACAGATCACATCAATAGTTGTTCATTCCATGTTTTTCTTGTTTTCTGTCAGGATTTGAAGCTCTGTACTCCTATTTTCGATATCATCTCTAAATGGCTGTTATGTAGTGTATTACCTTACCCCTGCATGGAGGGACTTCTGTGTCAAGGAGGTCTGTCTGTCTGTCTGTCTGTCATGGTTACCTAGTGAAGGCAAGGGAATTTCACTGGTACTTGTAGGTGGTCTTGCAATCTATGTACACAGTGATGGTAATCATATAATCTCATCATATAAATATATGTTAAATATAATAACCATGCTCAGCATAGGAAAAAAAAATAGGGTGCTCTAATGATTGTATCCACTTTATTCAGTAATGTCACTGTAGTTAGAATTACTCTTTACCAATATACCTAAAAAGAAATTGATAGTGTTGTATTTCTTGTTCTTCATTCCCCTTGGTATTGACTCCCAACAGACAAAATCAGTTATGTTTATCCACCCAGAAAGAAACCTAATTAGACAGGCATCATATTTGGGCATCATATTTTGCTTATTTGGGGTCTGCTTTGTGTCTTATAAGTTAATGTTTGTATGTGTGGAAATTTAACTTTTGTGGCATACAGGTTAAATAAAAATTCTTTGGCAGAAACAATGCCTGTGCCATAGTAAAACACCCAAATGTGGGTAGAGAGGAGTAAAGAGCAGAAGAGAGGGTAACAAGAATTTGGTTTTGATTGGTACCTTAGGGACACAGCCTTGTAAGTTTACCTCATCCTTCAACAACTTTAGTAGCACAAATCCTCTGTAATCATCTTGGAGTTTAGGAACAAGGACCATAAGTGGGAGGTTTTTGCTAATGTATAGATAGGAATTAAATACTGGAGCATAGAATTTAATGGTTTTAGTGTTTTAAAATTTCAGTGGAATTACATATAGTGTCAGTAGAGGTGAATATCTAGATTTTCCTCAATTGTTTGGTCATTGCATTTTTTCCTTCACCACCATAAAGATTGGTGGGAAGTGGTTAGATGATTTTTGTTCATATGCTGCTCTTTCTTGAGGTTTTTACTTTTTTATGGAAAAATAAGGTAGGAAATCTGTCCATTAATAAAATTTGAAATTTATATTGCGGTTTGGTAAGAACAAATATTTTTGATGCCTGTCATGACTATATTGCAAGGGGAAGACACCATACAGTTCAATAGAATTTCAGCCAAATTGTTATTTTTGAAAAATATTGTCAAACAAAATTATGTACCTATTCTGGAAAGAAGAAAGTTCCCATATGGAAATATTATGCAGAATATGATTTTTTTTCCTTTTTCCCTGCTTTACATAATAAAGACTTTTCTATAATCTGTGAAGTCATCTTGAAATTATTTTTGTGTACCTAAAGTATATTCATAGCTCAGTTTAATTGTAGTAATTACCAGATGCACATAATTCTGCATATTTTTCTCAATCACTTTTTTTTCAGATTTCCATTAAGGATATCACAAATTCTTCCAGAAATCTTGGATCCCAAAACACTCGGGATATTCAAAAGCCTGTTAAGTAAAATTGCATTGAGTCATAGATGGTATGGGAAATGCTACTAATAACATTAAAGTTTATCCATTGCAGAGAAAGTGCATGAGAAGTACTGCAATGTTTCCCATTATAAAGTAGTTTGGGTGGAGAATTACTCCCCCATCACCGCCACCATATCCCTCATAAGCTTTATCCTGAAAAGTCTTTGTTTTGTTTAACTTGACACTAGATTGTGATATGTTGTCCATTTTGCAACTGTTTTGATAAAAGATTTCTTGGTTGTGCATGCTCATTCTTAACCAAGTAAGCCTAACTCATTTTTTAACATAATCACTCAGAATTAACCAAAGCATTTTTTGATGTTAAGTTTGTTCTCAATTTTTGGGAGGGTTTTTTTATTGGTACTGTCTTCCTAAAAAATTCTGCAGCTTGTATCTACTGGTTTTGACCTTTTATTTTTCCTTAGCCATTTCCCATTTTTAAATGAATTTTCAATTTTCTCCATATAGAAGAGAAATATAGAAAAGTCCTTGACATGGAAATATCTCATTATTAGTAGTAACAGAAGTAAAAATTACCTCCTATTTCTTATTCTTGAGTAGTTTCAGAAATGCAGCTTCAAATAGGTACTGAAGATCTGCTTGTTTTTAAGCATGTTCCAAAATATTTCTTCAGGAAAACATTTATCTGCTTTAGAAACAGGGATAGACAGTGAGGGGTATTCAAGTGTTTTATTATTCATACATTATTCTTTCCAAATGGAAAATACTTTGAAATGTTTTTCTTGCATACTGCATGAATATTGTTCCAAACACCATGGGCCATCTAATTCCTAGACTTTGTGTTTGGTTTTTATTTTCGTTTTTTCACTCTCTCTCAAGAAAGAAAAACTGTCATGAATCACTCATTAGGAGAGTTCATAACCGATGTCATATTAGTATAACTCTCAGAAAAAGTCTAAAATAAACTAAGCTGAGTCTTCTTCAAAAGAAAAAGAAAACAGCTGCCCTTTAAATGAAAACAACTGTCCTTCAGACTTTCCACCCTGAACACATTGTCTTTGAACCATTGGACTTGGTTAAGGTTAAGAGTGTAGCTTTGTAACATTTAAAAAGTGATTCCAAGCCAACAAAAAGCCCCCAAACAAATAAAATGAAAAAAACCCAACCTACCAAACCAAAAACAAAAAAAAAAAAAAAAAAAAAAAAAAAAAAAAAGAAAGAAAAACAACAGCTAGCTGGAGAAAGCTGATGGAGCCCTCTTCCCAGTTGCCCTGAACACCTTGCTAATTTCTAGGTACAAAAAAAAAAGGTTTTTCATCTTTTAAGTTCCTGAAATAGTTTTGATATCCTCTCTGAGTGATCAGCTTTCTCCAGGTGTTTTCTTTCTACCATGATTTTCTTTTCCCATTCCACCACAGGTACAGTTAGTGTTGATTTTAAAGTTGGAGTTGCCTTGGTATAATTTTTTTCCCCATTTCTGACCAGTGATGCTTTCTTCCTGAACTTCTTTAAGGGAATCTCTTTGCCATGAGAAGAATAATGGGGAGGTGGTGTTTTCAGACTGGTGTGACTCTCTTCCCTGAGGCATTTCTTTTCCCACTTGAAATTTTATTATGAGGAATTTCTGCTTTTTTGTGTTGACACCATTAATTATTAACCTTTCAAAGATTTATTCAGCTTATTCATTGCATACTAATGAATATATACTATTGATATCTTAATTTTAATGAACGGAGAGTAAAAGAACTGCAAAAAATGTCAAAAAAACCCAGTCACATCATCACCAATGTGAAACTATTTTGTCCATGTTGTTACTTAGGGTTGTTGTCTTCCTCTAATAAAAATGAACCATCTACATAGAGTCAAAAGTCACTCTGTATATATTAATTCTCTATTTTTTATCTGTTGAAAAAGCTTATTTCGTCTCATAGTTCATAGTGGCTGGGATATATTTGCTATCTTTTTTGAAGAAGAATGGGTGAAGAGGGTGAAAGAAAGTTAAAATAAAAATTATGAAGTACTTACAAATGTGCATGTTCTCATGCAGACCAGTTTTATGTCTATAATAACCCAAAGTAAGTAGCTGTATTCATGCCTCTGTCAATCTGCCCACTTTGATTTGTATGGAAGCCATAGCTTGAATTTTCTCTTGCACTGCACCACTGACAATGTTTTAGGTGATGTGAAAACTCTTTGGAAAGAATAACTTTTATTCATTGAGGGTGAAAAGCAATCCAATTATCTCCTCCCACTAATTATGATTACATTATATGTTTTTGTGTGTATGTCATAAATTTACATGCAAAATGCACTTTTGAAGCTTGAAAACAAAATAATTTTAAAGGCAAGCATAATCAACAGGATCGTACTTACTATGGTTCTTGGCTTTAATAATGAGCCATCATTTTCCTGAACAACAATTCAGTATGATTTTAAACACGTTTAAATGCAGTGTTGTGGAGGAAGTGTTGTTTATTTTTAGGTAGGAAATTTCATATTCCTGTGAAGTTTCTGTAGTTGTATGAAGTTTATTTCTGTCCCCAGATGTCAGCAATCAAAATCTGCATAAATATATTTTGTGTAAATCTGTTGGCAGCTGCTCTCCAGTCAGGTTCCTCAAGATATTAGCCTGTCTTTGAGTTTATGACAAAGTTAAAAATTATTCATTAAACTGACCTGCAGTATATTCAGTAACTGTAAAATTGCCTTGCAGTTCTATTTGGTTTGTAGATGTGATCACGAGTAAATTTTTAACTTAATTAATTGGCCGTTTCTGTTGACAAGAAATTTATGTGGTAATAATTTGCTCGAAATAGATGCCGACTGTAGGAAATGAGATATCCATCATAGGCTTGTGTTCCACCAGCTGCACAGTGGCTATTATGAAAGTATTTCAGGCAGCGACGACCCCACTGTTTGTGCAGTCAGGATTATATATACCCACGATCCATTGCCTGCCTGAGAGGCGCTCATGGAGGTCTATGATAACAAAGACTTTGTGATTTATGGCTTGCTGTGAAAGCAGAGCTTGATGAGATTAAACAATTTCATAGCACAAGTGTTTCTTAAGACCTGATTTGTAGTTGCAAGCTGATGGTAAATCACATTTATATATCTGAAAGCATGCTCAGCAGAGGAGTGCAATTACAGTTTAAGACAGCTACTTTTTATTTAATTTTTATCCTGGTTTTGTCTCTTTTATATCCCCTTCGTCTGCAAACCATTCACCTTCACAAGTCCTTTCTTGGTTAGAAGGCCAGAGACTGAAGTCACTGATGTTCTTCCTGTTCTGTGTGCACTCTTAGTAAAAGAGAAAAAGAAAATCTATCTCTTGAGTCATTTCAGAGTAGTTTTTACTGGTTCATCTTAGCTGACCTGGGTTTCTGGGTTCAGCTACAGTTCTTAATTAGTTATTGTGTTCAACATCGAGCACATTTTTAAACACGAATCACACAAATATATTTAAATTTAAATGCCATGTTTAAAACATAGAATAAAAGAAACCAATTTTGGTGGCTTGCATTAAGTATTTTCTATCCAATAATTTCTGGATTCCTTTTTTTCTCATACATAATAGAAAACAATGCTATTTCCACCAATAGCTATTTTCTTTGGGTTTACTTAGGTATTGGTATTACTAGCAACGTGTCTGCTATGCTTCATAAGCAGGTCCTGCTAAATATTGCAGTAAAGATATTTGCATCAATATTAAACCATGATTTGTGGGGCTTAGTGCTTCAAAAACAAAATCAAATGCTTATGATACACTTGCTTAGAGTTACAAACATATTGCTTTTGACTCAAGATCAGGTTGGAGCCCAACATGAAATCCCTAATTTAACTGATGCTTCAAAAAGTCTTTCATGTTGTTGAATGCATTAAAATCAGAAAAGTAGAGTAAGCCAGGAGGGAAGTTACCATTCAGACTCTTCATTTGCTGTCCTAATGGAAAACCAAATTTTTCAACATGCCAAACATGTCCTGTGGGGCTGTGAGCAGCTCCTCGGCTCCCATCTGCTCTCCCCAAAGGCTCTCACCATCTCTAGTGGGCAGGCCAGGGTCAGTTTTGTATTCAGAGATGTGGTGAAGAGGTTTGTCATCATGTAGGTTCTGCATTCTGAAATCTTTTGTTTATGCATCACACTCTGTGGCATTAATTTCTAGACCACAGACAAAAACAATAATTGTATGATAGGATCAAAAGGAGAAACACTGAATTTCAGGAGGTTCTTACTTTCTAAATTGCTTTATAATACGTCATTGCTAACATCTCATAAGCAACTTAAGAGGTAAATCAATACTTCTACAGATGTTTAGATGTTAGAAATCCTAACAATGAGAGTAGAACTCAAATAGGCATATTGTTTTACTGTCAGTTTCTCATCACAGACAGTTCATTTGGAGTTAAGCATTGGAATGATAGAAATTGAGATGTTTGTGCCATAGCATCTAGGAAGTAAGTGTTCAGAAGGGACTATGCTTAAAAAAGAAAATGACTGACAAAGACATTTTCATTACTTGGCATATTTTGCCTGCAAATTTTCAGCTGAATTTGAGTTCAAAATTTTGGCCAGGTGATAAAGCTATCATGGGAAAAAAAACCAAAAAAATTAAATGGATGTATTTCACAGTGAAATCCTCTATTCCATATGCATAATCCCCAGTTTATTAATTGTGAAACAGTAAAATGGAAGCCCATGGTCATGGAATGCTCACTTTTTCTCATTGGAGTGATAAGCTTTTGAAAGTATGTGGGGATGTATGTGAAATAATAATAAGTTCATCTTGCCTCTTTTGGTTTTGGGTAAGACTCATAATGGTTCTGTCTGGTTTTTAACCACAATGTGACATCATGATTAGACCAGTACCTGGTTTGTGTATGCAGTCACTGAGATTACTAGTCTGTTTTTCCTCAAATTTCTTCTAAATAAGACAGAAAAGTCAGCAAAAAAGGATTTATTGTAAACTGTGCATTTGAGCAATAGAAAAAAGAGCAATTCATAGAGAAAAAGACAGGGAACTCACCACCACTGCTATTTTTTATCAGGGACTAAGTAGCAGATTCTTCCTTCTGTCTTCAATCAATGGGAGAAAGATGGGAAAAGATATTTCCTTTGATTTTAACAGATGAAGCTTTGTAGGATGTTTGGTATTTCCTCATGTGATGGACAATCACTGGAGACTAGTCAGGATTAATCCCTGAGGCAAAATGCCTGTGCAACCAAAGTGAATTATCAGCCCTCTTCCTTGTCATCCCTGCCAAGTACTCCTTCTGCCCCGGGTGACACTTAGTGGTGGAGTCCAGGGTACCACAATGTGTCATGAGGCTTGGAAGACCTGATGTGAATGGTAGTATGTGAGGTGAAGTTAAAGAAAGGAAAAAGAATTCCTGGCTTGGTCTGACTTAGTCAGGTGCTTTGGGTTCATTCAGGCTGTCCTGCAGATCTACTTTTGAGATGATCTCTTTAGCACCAGGGCTGACTCTCCTATTTCCTATTTTTTGCTTAGAGAAAACATTCTGTGAAAAGGCTGCTCAGTGCTGTGTCTATTTTTTACCTGCTCAAAAAAAAAAAAAAAAAAAAGCTTTATCTAGGTTATCTTAAATTTAAGCTAATCCATTTAGCTTTTGGAAAGGACCTGGCATAATAAAAAATATACTCAACATTATTCAGTCCTTTAGTACTTGAATTTTGGCAAAAATTTGGCGTTTTAGGCCAGTGGAATTTTAGGGTTATGGATCTAGGCATTAGGGTTTCCTTGATTAGGGTTCTCACAGATTGTGGTATCAGAGTAGCTGTGCTTGTTGGGGAAAACTGGTTTTGGGGAGAAGTTTGGGGTTTTTTCCTCTTTTTTTTTTTTTTGTGGGGTTTTTCATCAATATTTCTGCCAAGAAGTGTGGCCAAGAGAACCTAATGATTTGTTCGGAGTTTTTTCTGGTAATTGTAGTAATTTGAATCTCTGGATGAGGTTTTAAATCCACACCTACAATGTTATTCTTGCTCATAAGAATTAAGGCAATATGTTGCAAGTGAAATGCTGCATGCAGGTGCAGCGTGACAACTGACAAGAAACAATTTTCCAAGATCTTATTGATGAGCTTTAGTATAAACACACTTTTCAGAACAGACTATGATAATATGGTTCCAATATAATTGTGAATTTCAAGATCTGTTTCATTTGGCAAATCATATCACCTTCTTGTGTCTCACTTTCTTTGGCTGTAAGAAAGACCTAAGAAATCCTGTTTTGTGGAAAATTATTTCTAGGGGTTTGAGGCCTATTCACACCTTAAACCTTGTGTTTGGTTGGTTTGTTTTTGTTTTATTTGTTGCTTTTATTCTTGCTTCACTTTTCTTCCTCTCTATTCTATATTCTTCTCTCTAATTGGTAACTAATTATGAGATTGGATTCACATTATTTTATTTGGAATTTTTATTTGGTTTGTTTTTAGCAAAAATTGTGTTCTGGTGGGTTTAACCTGCAGAGTTCAAGCTTTCTTCTCTGAAGTGAATAATAGGCTCAAACTGGTGTGTCACAACCAAAAAAACCCATTAACAAAATCATGAAAGAATCTTGTAAGAAACAGGAAAGCAGAAACACCTGAAGTCCAGATGGCAAACGTGTGCATTTGGCAAAAGCTGCGTAGGTTTTGGATCTTTTGAAGTGAATCTCATCCTAACATTCTTTGGGAGGCAGCAAATGCATTTAACCAGACATGCTAGAATGGATCAGTTCTCATCCTCAAGCACAAGGGAAAGTGATTTCATTCTTTCATGTGCTTGCCTGTCTCTCATGTAAATAAAAATAATTTTGTTTTCTGTAGCTAGAAGTCTGGGATATAATTCATCTAAAAATTATATGATCTGGCTAGATTTCATAATTTTTAACGTGGTTTACTTGTATATTTTTGAAACATAAGCCAATAATATTTGCAGCATGCTGATTCCTGGATTTTGACTGATTTACTACTGTAGAGTTGAGTGACTTGGTAATAGCAATTGATATAATTTGTATTTAGCTAATTTTGAACACTAAAAACACTGAAGAGTGAAATCTCTTTTTATCTGAGTCAGTGGCAAAACATGCAGCATTTCACTTCTAAAATTAAACAAAGAGAAGAAAAGCAAAAAGTTTGAAAACAAAGCCTGGAAATCAGGTGAATCCAAGACATAAGTTGCTTTTTTTAGCACAAGGCATTATAGTGCATTTCTAGCATGACTGTGACTATCCAGTACAAGCTTTTAGCTCATAGTACATGTGACCTAATTTGATTTAGATCAACTGTCTTGTAATCTAGATTAGGTTGACTCAAATTTCTTCACACAGATTGTGGATTAAGTGCTTGTCCACTGACACTTACTGGAATACTGGTGATGGTCTCTAATTTATTAACTCATAAATTTGATCATGTGCCATATTGAAAAGGGAAAAATGGATTGAAATATGGTTTAATGATAAAATTTAAATCTTCTTTGACAGTGTAGATATAGAAATAAATAAGCATAGAAATTATCTTCATGTTTATAGGCAACTAAATTTGTGTAAATCAACAGCATGCCATGACCTAACATCCTTTTATATATTTTGTTATTAAAGTTGGTATCAAAAATGGTGCAGTGTTGGATGTTCACTAGATATTTTCCTTATTTGAAAAACAGAAGTTTAGGCAATATAAGGTGTAAATATCTTCAAATTATTTTACCATTTCACATTCCTTATGTGAAATAGTAAGGCTGGCTTAAATCTTAGAATAAAAAGAAACAAGACCTCATTTTCCTCTATATAATAGAAAATGAATGAGCATCATTACAAATAAATCTGAAGTTTTCCTCTTTCTCAGGATTAATGTTACATTTGCTGCATCTGGCTTTGTCTTTCTTTTCTTTAAGTTCTTAGAACAAATAATACATGCACTTAATCTTTAACTTCAGATAATCAGTTACTGACACCTGGAATAATGTGATGAGCAGTGTAAATTTTATACACATATAGTCATAATAATTTAGACTGTCATCTTAATCTATTTATGATCAGCTAATGACTGAAATGTTTTACCATTGTGTGGGATATTTTATAACTGAAGTTTTAATGGGTGAATCAGTAACACCTGGCTGTCTGCAATGTCTTTCTTTTCCCCCTGTTAGACATTTAAATACACCTCTGGAAGGCCCACAGGGTGTGATGTGACATAGAAGCTCTTAAAAGGAGGAAAATTAGTTCTTGATACCATAATGATCAGTGGGATGAACGTTTGCATACTTAGCATTAATGCTGTTAAATGTAAGAGTTTGATTAAAACTCTTACCAAGGTGTTTTGTTTTTTTTTTTCTTTCTCTCCTTTAATGCCCTTTCTAGTTTCACTTTTTGGAATTGCAAAACATGATGCTTTTGCTTCTGCCTGTGGAGGAGTTTTGAATCTTTTAATAGCCTTTACTCTATTAGTGCACTTGTTTATGTTTCTTCTCAAATCATCTCTAACACCAGCAGAGCCTCTTAGCTACTAAGAATTTTAGGCACCTAGGTGCCAACAATACAAGAATACAAACTCAGTGAGAAAGTCTCCTAACAGAATATCTAGTATTGCGATATTAATTCCAGTCTGCTTTCTATTATTGAATTAAAGCAATATATTTGTAACTTTGCTCCTTTTTGTCACAGATATTATGTATTTTTCATTTATGCAGTTTTAGATTTTCTGCCCTATTGAAAGAGTTCAAAACGTAAGACTGATAAAATTGCAACTTTTTGACTTAAGTGCGTAAATCCTGATAAAGGCTCATACATATGGGTTGAACTATCTGTATTTTCTTGTTTTCATGTTCCTTATGGGTGGATTTGGCTGTTATTTTTATGAGGTAATACTGAGGGTCTGAGCAGTAAAGGCAGCTATGGTGATGACTGTCATCTTGTAGATTTCTAATAAGGACTTAAAAAAACCCCAAAAAAACATTGTATCAAATCTTTTTCAAGTAGTCAAGTTGTTAGTCTTCTCAGACATTTTGAAATTGCAGAGCTAGTCCTATAAATTGGAGAATGACAATTTAGTGTCATTCCTTTTGTAAAACCATAGTCACTGTAGTAAGCAGGATGGAGGCAATGGAAGGAATAGTGTGCTCATGTGATGATTAGTTCCCTTTAGTTTTGCTCCATGAGATAGATTTTCTAGGAATATATTAATTTGTGCCTATTTTATGACTGTTACAAGTCCTGGGATATTAAGAAAGACTGACAATTTCAATTTCTCCTGTGATATCTTCTGCTGCCGTCTGTCACCAAAGTGTTTTTATATGTACACCACTTAATTTTTAGATTCAACATGTTATAAATAAAATAGATGTACTTGCAGTATACTGATTGGAAATGATCAGAAAAAAAAGTAGGCTTTTCATCTTTTCTGTGAAGTAATGAAAATAACATTTTGTCTTCTTTTAATTATATTTCTTTGGAAGCACTACTTCTGATCACTGCAAATAGGTAGTGAATTTTCGCCTTTAGTTGGATGACAAGAGAAATCACCCACTTCACATGGGTCTGGAATGCCAACGTGCTTTGTATCTGTGATGGCACAGAACTTGCATGGCCCTTTCCTTAACGGATTTCAAAGCACTTTCCAAGACTGATTAGGAATCCAGAAACACCACAACCTTAGAATACTCAGCTCACAGAAAGAAAAGACAAACGAGCAATCTTGAGACAGAAGCCAGGCATCCCCTTATATAAAGGCACCTGCAAATCCACAGACATTCCCGTCCTACAGAGGTGCTTAAGCAGTTGTGTTCCATTTTACACAGAAAACTTATGCCCACAAATACTGCATGTATGCCCTCAGAATTGCGTGTTTATTTTCAGAATAGCCCTCCAAACATATATCAAGATAATTTGATCTTTTCCAAGTATTAATTTTGGTTACTAAGTTATTTATATAAGTACACTGAAATAAATGAATGAGATTTATATATTCTTAATTTACAATCATTAAGTGTGTTATCAATTTTCTCTTTGGAAAGTTTTAGTACACATTTGGTAATTCTTGGGATTTTTACATTGTATCTTTTTTATTCAAATAATTTACAACTAAAAAGAAATAAATAATAGGATGGCCCAGCAAAATGATTTAGTCTGCTCAGATTTCAGCAGATACTTCTGAAGTGAAATACTGCCACTGGTTTTTAGATATTTTCATTTAGTCTGGTACCATTTCTGTTGCTTATATCTTACAAAAGGGCCTGTCTAACACTCGTGGGGGAAACTTCTAGCTCTTGGTTCCTTGCAGAAAGTATTTGCAGCTTTGCAGGAGCATTCCATGGTTGCCAGATCCCCCTACAGACATCTCCAAGTGCAGGTGCCCCAGGGTTGCCTGCAACACTGATTTGGTTGAGTTTCTCTTTGATTTGAACTTTCTTCCTCCCTGAAGGTGTTATGAGCTTGTCAGTTGCAGTGTGATTTACTTATTCCCCAACATCAAACTGTCTTACTGGTATCAAGAAGATCTGTATTAAGCAAGATGCAAAGTTCAGCATTTAGGTACCATGTCAGAAATTAAGTTTACAAGTGATGCTAGGACAGCCTTCCTTTTCTCCTGCAGCAGGGCCTGTGCTTTGCTTCTGAATACTCTTCCCACTATTACCAAAAAGCTCCCAGATTAATCCACTTGGGGCTTTTGCTCAGGAGTTCAGGTCCGCTCTCCTCTGCTTCCTGTTATTTTCCACCTTGTCCCTAAAGCTAGGTCAGAACACTATGCTTGCAAAATTCTTCCCATCTTTCTCTTATCCCAGTCTTTAATTCTGCCTTATATCTAATACCACTGCAGCCATGATAACTCATATTTCTAGTGTCTTTAGGAGTTTAGACCTTAAGCAGAAGTGTAGATGATTCAAACATTAGTAAACTGAGACTGTTTTATTTTGGATTCTTTGTGACTATGAGTTCTTTGTTCATGACTTTCCTACAACATCATTTGTCAAACAGCCTGGACAGTCTTCCAGGACCAGTTGAGGCCTGCCAGCATCCTCTTATTAAATCTGATACAAACCCTGAGTTAAGTATATCATCCTGTCAGGTCCTCAGTGTCTAGACAGACACTTCCTAATGCACATCAATAACAGGTGTGTGGCAGGGAGCCTCCTGCCTGGGCATGCTTCTGCAAGGCAGCTCCTTCTCCCTCCTGTGATTGCTGAGCTTTCTGCTTTGCAGTGATCATTAAACACACATGTAAATGTTAACAAGCAGCAGTATCCAAACAGACCTTATTTACAGTAGAATTTTAGCAGAATGTTTCTTTTCAAGGGGAAGGATAAGGCATTAGTGGTTCTGTATTTTACCTACATAAGTAAAACTTGTCTTTGATGATATGTGGAGGTGTTTGAACTGAATATAGGTGTTCTCTTCAAATTTAAAAGCAGTTAAGAATTTTGCATTTTAACTTACCAAAAATCTATGATGTTATAAAGTAGTTTCAGACAACTGAGGACAAACTCTTAAAATAGAAACTATGTTTTACTAAAACTTAAATATCTTTAGCAAAGAATTGCATTTAGATTTTATATCATCTGATGCAAGGATCTCCTCACTTTCATTAATGTAGTATTGGGAATAATATTATTTACATTACATATTTTAGGTGCCTGATTTATTTAGGTGCAGATCATAGATTTTTCAAGAATGGGTTATTCCCTTTTTGTGTTGCATTCCAGACAGACACACAAGATCAAAGAGAGGAAGGGACTCTCCTATTCTGCTACGTGATGAGAATTTAAACACATGAAGTACAGTTTGTGGTCCTTCATTTAAATGGAGTGCTGTTGTCACCTACATTTAAAAAATAATGGATGAAAGTTCAACTTTTCTTAAGTTAAGAAGTAAGTGCAGAACACTGACTGGTTTATAATGGGAGATGGAAGCATCTTGTAGATAGGTTGGATTCATGGACTGAGGAAAAGAGAGAGGATAACTTAAAATTCTAGGGTTTAGTGCCTGTACTTGGAGAGAAGAAAAGTTTTGACTTTGTAACACACGGATATTAGCAAGCCATCAAATGTCAGGTGCTGGATGGTCAGCTAGAAAATAAACTGGGAGCTGTGAAGTTCTTTTTTGCTACATGTCACTCAAAAGCAGTGCTGCATAGTGGCTGAGGGTTACACTCCCCCTTGGTCTTCCTTTTCTTCCTCCAACCTCTAAAATGTCATGCATCTTCTAATACATCTATCTGTGCATGTAGAACAACAGTGGGTAGCTATGAAAACTGTGCAAGTGTTAGCATTGTTCTTTTGCTGTATGAAAAATAGATGAAACACATATTGCAGGCAAAAATAAAACAAATAAAATAGAGATCCTAATAAAAAATATTATGTAGGGTAATATGCTATAATTCATGTAGAGAGATCTATGAAATGAGTAAGAAGTCTTTGGCTCAGAAGTTGTTTTTGACCTTAAAACCTTTTGTCCTTCCATGCAGAGCATTCCATGCAGGAGCATTCCGTTTCTTTATGCTGTGAAATAGCCACACTTGACAGAGAAATGCATTAATTGTTCATTAGTTTCAACCACAGCATTGAGAAAAATATTAAACATAAGATGAATGCATAGAGCAGAGGATCACTGCCTTACATTGTCTCTTACATTTGGACTTGTGTTTTCTGCAACATGAATGATGACTTTTTATTAGGTTCAAGCTGTGCAACTAGCAGCTTGCTGATCACTTATTCTTTTAATTTCATCTACATGAGAAGAATCTTTCTAAACTATTTTGGTTTATATTGCATATATCTTCTGCTATGTGATTCTAATGTTTCCATCATTTTAAGAAGAGCTCAGTATTTTTTTAAAGGTTGATTTGCTCATTAGAAATGGAGGGTAAGGCAACATTAAGCTTAAAATTAATGGATTTGTTTATTGCAGCTTTACCTTTGTGTTACCTGAAGCAGAGCATATTTTTTTTGTTTGTTTTGTTTTCATTTTGAGTCCTTTCATCCACAAAGAATGGGGATTAGCCTTTGGCTAAAATAGTGCTTTCAGGCCCTTTCAGCATTCAGTAACTGTTTACTTATCCAGGTATAAATGGGTGAAAACACAGCTAAAGCTCCCAGCTGCAAGGTCAGCTACCTTTTTAAAATTCAACCTCATGAGCTCCCCTTGGCTGAGGGCTTGCTGGTATGAGCCATTAGGAGCCTGTTGCATGTAACCTGCCCTTGTCTTACACAGGGCTGCACACGAGCCTCTGGTACTGTACAACGCGCCCTCGCTCCGTGCCAGGCAAGGAACAAAAGCAGTTGAACTTGTGATCGATGATCATATGATCCATTTACAGGCTGCAAGCTCACTCAAGTAGAACTAGTAAATCATTAAATATTAACTCAACACTGTTCCTGCTGGGCAGAACACACAATCTGATTTTCTCAAAGTTGCCAGTCATTACCAGCAGCCTTTCCTGGTTTAACAATGAGCTTTTAAAATCATAAATTAATTTTAGATTTGTAAAACCCATTGCAAAGCACAGGATATAGTTAAAAGCTATAATGCATGGCAAAAACTTAATCTATTGGGCTAAAATTGTGTCTGAGGATCCTAAAGCACTGAGAACAATAAAATGGCAGTAGCTCCTATGACTGTTGCATCAGGTCTGCTTCAGGAGAAAACTTTAACTTACTTCAGTTTGGAAAATCTTGTAAGAACGTCCTTAAATGCTGGACTAAGAAAATTAAAGCTACAAAGGTCAGCCCTGACCAAGTGGCTTATTTATGTTCTGTTTTTATCAATTATCATGCAAAGTTCATGGCCTTAAAAAAAAAACAAAAACCAGTAATGCATTTCATCCAACATCTAGAATTGGCATTTTTGTTTTTATTATCTGGGTTAATTTTTGTTGAAGTGGGGCTATTTCAGAAAGCAGCCACAATGCATGGAAAAAAGTAACTTTTTTTTGTCAGTCTTTGAATGATGTTAGTTATTTGGGGAAAGGTATTTTGGAGCCATATTAACTGGTGATAAATGGGCTTTGCTGTTTTAGAGGAGTATCCAGTGTTCAGAAGGAATGTGCCCCTTGTTCTGTGAAGCTGGAAAAGTCTTTTAAGACGAACTCACTAAAACAATTGTAAAAGTTTTTAAAACAAGCAGACTCCCTTCTGTAGATGAAAATGGAGAGAAAGGGAGTATGAGCTAATGCCTTCTCATATGAGAAAGTAGGATGAGCTAATGCTACAGTATTAAAAGTAGATAAAAAGAAGTAAAGTGCATTCTACAAGATGAAAACCCAGTAGATGAGCATTGGCTTCACTGAAAAGTCTTTTGCTTGCTGTAGCTCTGTGCTTCTTTTTGTCAATGAATCTAAGCCTGATGAAAGAGACTGTAAAAGCAGTCATGGTGGAAGGTGATGATTGCCTTTTTATTTTAAATAGTTGAGTTGGCTAAAACTGTTTTCTATCTCCGGGTGTATTTCTGACATTCCTGTATTTGTATTTGTTCATATCAGAGAGGATGAGTTTGATTACAACTAAATATAATTTTATAACTATGTTCAAATGTGTAACAGGGTTTTTCCCCTGCCTCAGATGCAAATGGAGGGTAAATTGTTCATACATTAAATACTGTGTCTACAGCAACCATTTCTTAATGGACTGTTTCTCTTCTTTCAAGATAGATAACATGAGATAACAAATGGATTGAGAAAGCATTTCTTTTAGCTTCCTTCATGGGCACAGACGAACACTTAACAGTTTGGTTTCAGAGATATGCTTTATGAGACAAAAGAAAATAATTTTAATCTTCACAGAGCAGCCTGAAAAATAGGAGCTGGAAGAAAATAAGACATGGAAGAATTTTACATATATAATAACATTTCAGACAGCAAAATGAGATAGATGATGGCAGAGTTTTAATCAAGTTACCATCTTAACCAACATAGAAAAGGTCATTTTTCTCTTAAACTGATGTACTTGCAGTTTCTGCTAAGTACAAATGCCTAAATCTCTGTGTGTTAACATGGGAATAATTTGCTAAATGATGCAACAGTATAAGGATCAGGCTAATGGGAATAAACTTAATTCCTTTCCTGTTACAACAGGAAATTAATGAAATGGTGCTAGCCCACAGGTGTCTACCAGCAAGGGAAAGGCTTATATTTTCCAGGCTTCTCAAGCCAAAACACATGGAAGTGAGATTGCTAAAAAGGGACCATCTTTTGGGTGTGGCTCCTGGGGAGCAATATGGAGGAGCAAATGTTGGACACTCACTTGCTACATAACTGTACACTTCTCAGTTACTCTTTGTGATGATGGCGCTGCAAGAAACATTATAAATAACATTAAACCCAGATATTCAATATATATAGCTATGTCAATTGCTGAGGACACTTTTCTTTTCCTGCTGTACTGCCCTGCACTATTAACATGTAATCTCCTGCCTGTGGAATCAATGGGGTTTTTGACTTCAGTTTTTTGGTTTGACGGTCACTGTTAGGTGAAACAGTGGAAAAGTGGAAAATGCAGTTTTATTGCAGTAATAAAGTATTTCTGAGTAATAAAATCATATCATAGCTCAAGTGCCAGATTCAGTGTAGGTGGGGAAAAAGCATCTTTTAGCATAAAGGTACTTTAATGAGAGAAAGTAAGCAAACTCCAGATGCAACAGTTGCATTTTAAGGAACTTAGCAGTTTCAGTTTTTTACATAACACTGTTGGAGCCATTCTGTTGCAAAGTGTAAAACTTTTGGTGCATCAGTCTGTTTCTAATAAGTTAGTATAAAGTTATGAGTAATATAAAATGAATTGTGATGTGACTAGTCAAAATATGTCATGTTGGGTTTAACTTTTATACTTTATGCAGCCCACAGAAATAATATTAACAAAAAAGGTTATCCCATGAGGTGGGTGCTGAGGCTGAAGACCAGTGCTAAAACTACAGAATAATATGAGTAATATTTTTCTAGCATTTCTTCCACAAGTTTTAGAATAGCTGTAACTGAAAATATATTGGTTTTTAAATCTAAATGTCTGAATATATTTACCATAATATTTATTTGTCATTCCACACCTGAAACTGCATAACTGGAGCAGAGGAGACAGAGAGATGAAAACTGGCTTTTTTAATTTCATTTAATTATGGTACCTGAGAATTTGTGGTTATAGAACAGTTTACTCAGTGTTCTAGAAAGCAGACCTACACATGAGATTTTCTACTACAACCCCTATATTACACTTCTGTATTAATAGATAAAAGAACAAATTCAGCAAAAGCCAAGCACAGCAACATCAATAAACACAGAAAACCAGCAAAAAGTAACTCTGTTAGAACAAGAGGCAATGGGCAGAAACTGCTGCATAGGAAGTTCTACCTAAATATGAGGAAGAACTTTTCTAATGTGCAGGTGACTGAGCAGTGGAACAAATTGTCCAGAGAGGCTGTGGAGTCTCCTCACTGGAGATATTCAAAAACTGTTTGGACTTAATCCTGTGCCATGTGCTCTGGGATAAGCCTGCTTGAGCAGGGAGGTGGGGCCAGATGACCTTTCCAACCTGACCAGTTCTGTGGTTCTGTGATTTATGTAAGTACAGTGGAATAATTTTGGATCATTTTCACTTTACACAATTATTGTATGCACTTGAATATGTGAATGAACATGAATGCAAGCAGCTCTTGAAGTAACCCACTGTATAACCCAGGCTTATATTTTCTTTCTGTTTGGTTTCAGTTCCATAGTAGTTTTACTTTGTCTGAAGTAATTCTGAGTTTTCTGCCTGTGGTAGCAGTATTGCTGATACCCAGATTTTTATATTTGGGGTATGCAAAAGAAAATATTTTTTCCACACCCTCTGGTCACTCAGTTTAGTGATCTGTGCTTCTGTCTGTAAACTTCAGGGTTCATTTGATGTTTCTAATATTCTGAAATAAGAGTACCTCCAATTCCTGTGGACAATATTACAATTCACAATGTATTTGTTACATTCTGTCATTTTATGCTTTGTCTGAAAGTGTCATCTTATTGACAAGATTCAGCTGCAGGTGGAAAGAATGAGAGACAGATGACAAGAGGAGGGGAAGAAAGATCTGTTTCTTTAGCCCATCTTCTCTTGGGTCACTGCAAGCATTGTTGATAACCACAAGGATTTCAATTAGTTTTTGTAATATAATTATAAAATATGATATATATTATTTTTTAAGGAGCTAGACTAGTACAAACTCAACATGGCATATGTTCAGAGAATTAAGTACTAGTAAACAGTTTTTATGTTGATGAAGTGGAAATGCTTTCATGGAGATCAGGTGTTTGCCCAGTGCTGTGTAACCTTTTTATGAGTGAGGTAAAACATAAAACAATTAGATTTCAACAGATACATCTGATACTCTTTAGGGTATCACATAAGAGGGGAAATTTAGACATTATAATTGTACCTTTTTAGTGGTACAACAGCTACTAGAACACCATGTTGAGATTTGGATAAGTCTGCATCTAGAAAGTTGATGGGACACTGAAGACAGAATGGAGGGAACAAGGCAAATGATTTCTCAGAAGACTGGATGACATGGTGAGAAATTCCAGGAAATTCTGTCTGTCTTGGGTAGCCAAAGGGGTGTGAAGGGTTGATCACAATATATCAACAGCAGCACTTCAAGTGAACAGCAGCACAAGGAATAAGATGGGGAGTTTCCATCTCATATGGGCAGTGGATATGAGAAGAACCAGCTGTTGCAACTGAAGTTTACACACCCAGGGTAGAAAAAAAGAACAATTTTAATGGCAGTGTTGATTCGTTGAACAGATTTCCCAGAATTGTGACAGACTGTACATAGATGGCAGATTTTTTAGCCAAGACTGGAAGTGCTCAGTGCACATCAACTGTGTTAGTAACCATGGTAACAGCTGAAACCAAGTTCAGCAGCCCTATAAATGAGCAGTTACCCTGTCTGACAAAAATTCTTCCCCTCATCTCTGGATCCTAATGTGTCCTGAAGTTTTGCATAGTTGGGGGAACAGTTTTTTGAGCTGAGGGATAAACTTTGAGTGCTTTCTGGCTTTTATGGACAGGGACAGCTAGTTAGAGTATTTCTTCAAGGGGAGCATGGAAAACCTCTTGAAGAGACAGAACCCAATGCGTTTTAGGACAGTATTCATTGAATCCATCACCTCAATGAAGAAAACCTCACTTACCAGTATTTCATGGCCAGAATGAACTCCAAAGGTCCACACATAGAGCTTGGAAAACACATTTTGAGATAAATCAACTCTCTGGCTGTTTTTTCTCTTCTCTTATTGAGGTGACGGTATCTTTCAAGTGGACATTAATTATTAATAAGCTCAAGAAAATTAATTATAAAAATTAGTTAGGTTAGCTGTGTTATGCAGTTCATCTCCCACTTGTTACGCATTTCTGAAACATGGGCAAGAAGTCTCAGACAGCTCTGAACTACTTTATGTAGGAAATTACTAGAGAGTTAAGGAAACCTAAAGCAAAAGTGCTGTGACAATGTTTTTTCTATACCCCAGTTTTGTGTTTATACAAAACTGGAGTTTTAACAAATTGATATAATTATATTTTCCATAAATATTTTGATTGCCTTTTCCTTTTTAGTGTCCGATGTTTTCCATTGGTTTTCATTTATTTTGATTCACCAAAAACTATGCAAAAAACATACTGATTGAGTACTGCTTTTTGTAGTTTAATGCCTTTGTGTATGATTTTCTTTCTCTCATGCATTCATTTGTGAAGATCCTAAAATTAATTCCCGTTCCTGTGGTTAATAATTTCCATCAGAGATTGTTTCTGTTTTTTAAGCAGATGCTTTACAAATTAATGAGGTATTAATTAATCACATTCTCTACATCCCTAAAATGTAAGTGTTTGTATTCTTAAGTCATAAGTTAAGGCCTAAATGTTCTTTCTTTAAAAATTTTAAATGTGGCTGTTGCATTACCCTCTTGTGGCTGTCCACTGTGGAGAAAAATCTGAACACAGACCCACTTATAAAATCATCAGCTTTCAAGACAATTTTACATATTGAGAGATGGTAGCTTAAAAGACAAAATAGACAAAGTGTGTTTTTCACACGTGCTGGCTCTTTTGTCTGGGACACAAGTTATCATAGAAGAGGGAAATCTCACTTTATAAATGTATGAATAGTTCACCCTGGCAGCTCTCAGGCCATGGCAGGGATTCCAGTTCTTCTAGTTGGGATCCAGAAGTGAAAGCCTTCAGAAGATTCTGTTTCTGCCTCTTGATCCCTCCCCTCCCACACACCTCATGCCATCTGAAGTTTACCTTCAGTCAGGTCATCAGCTCTTCAAAGGAGGACAGAGACAGAAGTAGGAACAGAGGCAAACCCAGAAATGATTGGTATTTCCATTTTTTTTTCCCCGACAATGCTGTCAGTGAGTATTTCTGATTGGGGTAACACTAGCTTCATCTTTGCCTCTTCTCGGTTTCCTATGTGCATGCTCAATTCAATAATCTTTTTTATTTATCTGGAAAAGTCCCTTTAAAGGTTGCCATTATAGACCAGTGCTCCTATTCCTGTTTTATTGTCTGATGTCGTTGATGCTCTGGACTCATGTTATTGTGATCTGGGTGTTTTTCAGTTTGTGGCTGACTAAAAGCATTTTAAAAGCCATTGGACATTTGACAAACACAGTAAATTGCTGATACAAAAAGAGTCACCAAAATTATCCCTAGAAATATTAGTATGGATGTCATGTTTGAGTTACTCATATGACAGTTTCTAACTGGAATTGTGTTTTAGTTTGTTTACCGGGAATTTTTGCTCTGTTTCTGTGGAGGTGGGGGAAGAGGGTTCTGTAATCCATAACCTTAAGGATGTTCTGAAGGAAATAGGTTAGGTCCCACAGTAAGCAGTACCCACAGTGGCTTTAAAATTCAAATGTTTCATTAGACTACCTTTTCCACTGGCAGCTTTCTTTACATCCTGAAATCCTTCAGAAAAACCACTATAGAACATGGAGCTATCACATAAAGTTGATTTTATGTTTTCCCAGTCTCGAGCTACTTAGTGCAAATAAAATTTTGTGCCAGTCAGCCCGAGATGTGTTACAGCACTGTTAAAGCCCAGCCTGTTAATTACAGATGTTTTGCACTCTTAGGGTGATGCACAGATTTCTTGGAAATAGGTTTCCTTCAGCAGCATGTAGTTTTACAGTACAGTCAACAGAATGTTGTGGAATAGCAATTATGGGAATAAGGAGAATGCACAAGCTATTGGAGTGAACGCTTTAATGCTGATACATTTTTCCTGATAAAAGCAACTCAGATAAGAGGATATGCAAGTTATTGTAGCAATTAGTTTTTCTAAGATGTCTATCTATATGAAATGTTTCATGGTAGGGAGAAAAACCACAACTTTGTAGTAGAATGCAAAGTTTATTACATTTCTAGACTACATTATCCTTGTCAGCTAGATTAAAGCATTCTCCTAGTTTCTGTCCTATATTACCCTAACAAGTGAGGAAATAATGTAGTGTTGTTACAGGGAGTAGCTTATAAATTTTGACATAAGTGTGAGAGAAATCACTTGAAATGTGAGGCAACCAAGAGGAATAATTAGGAACAGCAGAATGATCTCAGTAATATGACAATAGTTTCTAAAGCACCCCACAGGATTGAAATCATCAGGTTTGCTTGACCTATATCTTTAATAATACAGCTCATTGCCCTTGTATTGAAGCTAGAGGGAAGGACAAAGTATAAGCTTTATCATGTTTTAGGAGAAATTGCAAAAAGTTTATTTATTAACACAGCACGAAATGGCCCATTTCTATGATTACCAAACAGGAAAGCAAGTTGGGCCACAGTTCACCACACAGAACACTTTATAGTCAGGCTTGGCTGGCAAAAAATATTATGTAACACTCAAATAAGATAAATAGCTGCATTGGCAGTGGAAATAACCTTCTGTTTAATTAGAAAATAAGAGCTGTATGGGACAATAAAAATGGTTACTGCTGCCCTCAGTCACTGTTTAATAAATATGGTTGTGCTGAAGATAATGCTAAGTGTTATTTATTTCTGTAATATCATGGGCTCAGTAATTGTTCATGTTCTTGATAGTTGCCCTGCATGTAGAATGAGTCCATTTCATGTTTTCTTTGTTTAATTTTTAAAAGGGAAGAGGATTTTTTTAAGCTGTTTTTAAAAACCAAAGATGTGTTAACGCCTCAGTGTTGCTGTAACCAAACTGCTGGTTTTCTTAGCTTACCTTCAGGGTAATTAAGCTTTGAGTGTTTTATATTTTCCAGGCTGGATTGTCTATCTGCCTTGGATATGTTTCTATGTCTTTGAGAGGGAGCCTAATTTGAATTTTCAGCTGTCCATTAGGCTGTGGCTGTGTTTTGAATGAGTCCTAAGATCTGGTTTTAGCATGGTTTTGCCTTCCTTTGGAGGTTTAAGCACTAAACATGCAAATCAAGTCCAGCAAGGCATGGTGTGGAAGACTGAAGATTTCAGTGAACCTTTTCCCTAAAGAGAGCAGTTTTCACTAGTAAATTGAGCATCAAATTGTGATATGTGCATATGTATCAAAAGTTTCCTTTCTCTGTAGAGCATGTTTATTGGACATGGACATTGTTCTGGGCTTCACCTCTTCAGGAACATAAACATATTTATCAAATGCTTGACAGAAAAGCAGGGCATGGGATGCATTTCACAATGTATTTTTAACAAGCTCGGTATCCCAGCCCTATTGCTTTTGGTCACAATCTTTCTATTTCAAATCTACAGTAAGTACAGGGATTTGAAAAAGGATATCAAAGACTTTTCCTGGTTTTATCCAAAGGGATAATTCACAAGATATTTCATCAACAAGCTTGAACCCCTCCTTCCTTCCCTACTTTCCTTCCTCCCCCAAATGTGGACTGTATGTCAAGAGGCAAAACAAAACAAAACAAACCCCCTTTTCTTCACACAATTCACTTTAAGCTTTAAAATCCTCCAAAATCCCCAATCTCCCTTTGCAGTCTGGTTCCCACTCTCCAGCTTTCCTCATCCCCCTCTGAAAGAAAAAAGCTCTTCTTTAAGGGACTGATAGGTTGTAGAGCGATGCTTAGCAACAACATTCCTGTGCCTTAAGTAGCTGCAAGCCCCTAGCTGAACCCTTTGATGTGACTGTCAGGGCAGATTTATTTTGTTTTAGCACATTGTCTACTTGTCCAGATGTATCAGGAGATAAAAAGGAGTCATGTTTACACTCTTTTTGGGAGGGGGAGGAGGGGAGGAGATGTAATTAAATCGCATTTTTGATGAATCTCTGAGAGATCGAGATGAAGAACAGAGGAATTGGCTTGAATATAGAGGGGAAACCCATTTGCCTGCCCTGACACCTGACATTGTAGGAAGATGAAGTGTAAAGCCATAGCACAATGTGTTGATTTGGTTCTGCTGAACCCTTTAACTTTGTGTTTTTTCATGTGTTGGTAGTTCACGAGAGTCCAGAAAGGCCTATTAGAGAGTAGCAGCTGTGCACCATGGAGTCTTCCCTGTGTATGTATATATTTGTCCTGGTTGAAAAAAAACGTGGTTTTCTGTATAATATTAGTGTTATAGATCACATATCCCAGGATCTCTGGCTGTGGTAAGTGGCTGTCAATCAAATAATTAAGGAAGAAAGAAAAAAACAACGAAATTGAGCCTCAGTGATCCTGGATAAACAAGTGTGCAGTGTGAGGCCGACCTTGCTGAATTCTCCAGGAGAACAAATACCACAGATAAATCCATTTTTGTTTATTTGCTTTTAACTTGCACATTTAGTAACACCATTCTGAGCTCTATTAATAACCTGTGGTGTGCAGTGACAAGTCTGATTCCAGCATTCACTATGCTGTGGGTATGCCAAGTGAATAAAATGTTAGTTTTAATCTGCTGTTTCAAAAGTTACTCTATTTGCATTTTAAATAGGTTACACTGCAGCACCCCCTTCTGCTGACTGAATAGAGTGACAAGAGGTTTGAGCTGCAATTCAGCTCTATTCCCACATGACAGAATGAAGATGCCTTGAAAGCATTTTTAACCTTCCAGTTTCTTCATTCCTGTGCCTGTTAGGTGAGGAGGCCAGCAAAACTTAGCATCATTCATTAAAGTAAATCTTATACTTTTTAGGATCTAGCTTTCATTTTTTTGCAACATTTTCCATACTTCCTAAAAAAAACCAAGGCATGCAGAAGGTATCAGACTGAATAGCAAAGCAAAATAAGTGCTCTAGCATTGCAAACAATTATGCTTGGCCTGTGAAATGTATACATGGTTCTGCATTCCTCTGATTATCATTGAATGTGCTTGAAAGTGATGATATTCCATTGCTGATTTAATTTATGGAACTGCCTTAGAATTTCCTACCTAAAAAAATCAACTTAGCTTGATGATTTTGTCTTTGCTTTTGAAGAATCTATGGGTATCAGATTGGCAAAAGGAGGTCAAGTTCTGTTACCTGATTTCAAAATAAAGGGCTATGAAAAGTAATGAGTTACAGTATCATATGTAATGTGTATTTGAGTTCTACATCAGTGTTTTTATACAGCTTATAAACTGTTGCTCTGCCATAGCATAGCAGGAATCTTGGCAATTACTTCACTACTGCTCTGTTTTGTAGTTGTGATGTAATTGGTTGAAACATATTGCAGGGAATGACTGAAGGAAACTTGGAATCTAATACATTGTCAGTGTACTTCCCTTCACATTGACTTACCTATGCTTTTGGCACCTTCTGTTGATGCTGTAACCTCTAAAAACTCCATATTTCTCTTTCACTCCTTCCGAACTGTTGGACAATGAGTGAAATTCAATAAATGTCATGTTTGGGTGTTGGTGAGGTGGGGACATAGAAAAAAGGTTCTAGCATCTCAAAATTCATTTGTGGTTCACTTCATGAGGAACTTGAAAAAATGGCTGTCAGAATTCTCTAGCAACAGTTGCAGAGTTTTGTGGTTTGGGGTATGACATACTTATTTGTGGTTTGCTTTGTCCACTGTTTTACTAGTGTGTGAACCCCTTGAATCCTGCATAGTGTAAATGAAAAGAAGGTAGCATGTGTGTTCTCAGAATATGGAGGTAAAGATGCTGACAGAGAAATATAAGGTAGAATATAAAATAATTGTGTAGAAATAGAAGGTAAAATATAATAATTTGGACTTACTTTCCCAATCTAAGTTTAGGATTCAAGGCCAGCAGATTTTTCTTTATTGTTTTATACTTCTGGGAGTCGTTTGTTGAGGTCTTGATTTTCTTTAGTACCAACCTAAAAGATGAAAAAACATTAAGAAATCTATTTTAGGGATGAATACGATTGAGGAACTTTGAATTTATTTTGTAGTGTGATTTGAAATTAATTTATTCCTATTTTAAACCCTAACATTATGTTTTACAGTGAATAGATTGCTTGCTGGATTATATTAATGGGTATTGCTTTCATTCACTGTTGTGTGGCTAGCATGTTCAAGTACTCCTTTAGGGACAGATTCTCTTTGTGCCAACTGTTGTGAAAGATACTGAGCCACTTGAGCAGTAAGGTTTAATTTATAAAAACTGAATATTTTAGCATGTGGCATATGATTAGGGAGAGGTGGTAATAGTTACTTCCCTTCAACTCATTAAACTGAACCTGAGCTGAAGAATCTCTTGTATCCTTCTGCTTTTAAGTGTAAGTAGCTGAGATGCACTTTTTAAAAAGAGAAGGCAAATATTCACTTTTTATCTAATGACCTTGAAAAATATTAAGAAGATGCTAAAATTCTTGGCTTGTGAGTGATATAAGTTGAAAAAGAATGGTCTTGGAAATCAAAAAGCCTGGTGGGTGTTTTTGTATGCGATATGTTACAGTAGAACAAATCAATTCAGGCTCCTTAGATGCAGTCATTGCCTTGTGATTATATTTGTGTAAAGTCTTGGAGCCTTTGATCAAAGAAAGGCATTTGTGACTAGGTCTAATCCAAGCTCTTTAAGGTGTTTAACTTGCACGGGGGGGAAGAGGTTGATAACAGCTGGGATTTAAATTTAGTTTTGCTGAACTTTTGTTTTGAAAGGATTTCTATTATACACTGCTTCCTTTTCCATACAGAAGATGGATCATTGAGTAAACCTAAAAGGGAAAGAGGATATGGGAGGAAATGGGTGGGGACTTGGAATTAATCTTCTGAAGAAAAATGTTTGATCAGCGGGTAGGAGAGTATGAAATCCTCTGATGTTGACAGCAGGCAACTTTCTGACTGGTGTGTGATTGACAACTTTGATGCTCCAGTGGGGAGCGAGTGTCCAGCCGTGCTCAGGCATCCTCTGTCTGTGGGTGGTAGTGTTAATAATGTGGCAACTGGAAAGATTAATTGTGGACAAGCAGCAGGATTACGAGGAGGGCTTCACAGGTCTAAAAGGAACAGTGGTAGGAAGGCCTCTGATCTGTCAGCCCAAAAGGAAATTAGTTAGGGCAGGCTGGAGCAGGCTTAAAAAGGGAGAAGGAGGGGGGAGGGTAAGATGGAGTAATGGAAGAAGGGAAGCATTTAGGATATTAAGGCGAAATGAAGAGGATATTGAAAAAGGTCATAAGGGGATGGGACCGATGTTCTTGAAAGACCTTAATACACTGCATCCTCTTACAGTACATGCAGAGTTCAGCTTGTTTTGCAGAGAACTGCAAAGTGACTTTTGTCATGGTTAGAGCTGCCCCAGTAGGTAACACCTCTTACTTGTTTCTGAACAAGTTTGAGAATTAACTCAGACTAAGGATTTTCAAGGATGTCTAAGTGCAAAATACATAGCAGAGAGTTTACTTAAGCTGTTTCTGCAGGTTGCTAACTGCTGTGTGTTTTACTTCCCACCTTTTTTGGTGGAAGTGGGGATTTTGCCAATAAATTCTGTGTTACCATTAAAGAGGCCATTCATCATGCTTACTAATGTTATTAATCAAGATACACCACAGTACTCTTAAAATGAGATCATTTTGATAAATCATGTATGACATGAAAAGACTTTATTCCTTTTAAGTGCAATTTAGACTGTAATTTTTTTCCTCATTTATGATTCATGGGAGAAACATGGATAAAATTCCCTTGCACATTTACACCTTATCTTCAGTAATAATTCAAAACTACTCTTAGATGAAAATTCAAGAGCTCATTCACCAAAGCTGAATGCCAGCTCATTATTTTCTGGCATTCAGTAGTCCAAAAATAATGTCCATACATTAGGAGCTTTTCACAATAGTTGAATTTGGCTGCACACCAGACATATCGATTACACTCAATTAAGCCCAAATGCATAAGAATTATCTGATGTTCATTTGCATTTTTGATCCCTGCTTTCAACCTTGCAATTTAACATTAAGTGAAAACCAAAAGGTAAAGTAAATTCAAGTGAGAAGTGATAATCTCTCTTTCAAGAGAATAAGCGAATGCTTTGAATTTGAAATGCTATGAATCTTAAGCTCCACTCTTTCTGTTAAATGTGAAAAAAATTCTCTTTCTTTTCTTGTTAAAGGTTATTGAAGTCAGAAGGCCAACCAAAATATAAGATCACTGTTCTCCTTATTGTCCTAATATACAATAATTTGACTGCTGTATTGGTAGCATCACTTCTGAAAATAAGCTGCTAGAATATCCGGATTGAATATTTTCTAAGGTCAAAGTCATACTCTTGATTATAGCTGAAACACTTTGTATTATTGATTAGATTTAAAAGTGTCAGAAGTGGAGTTTTTGTTTATTCCTGTGTTTAGAAATACAAAAATGAAATGTGCAGTAGAGAGATGATTTGGATAGCAGATTCCTTTAAATTTTGCCTTCTCAAACAATGATTCAAAGAGGATTGGATTCTCTGAGTTCCCCCTTTACTTCCTTCAACAGCTGAAGGAACTTGTGTGGTTGCCAAAAATAGCACAGCATTTTTTTTTGTATCATTGGTCTCTACAAATTTGTATTGATGCAGCAGATGTACAGTGTGTCCTGACACTTCACATGATGTTCCCTTACTAGTACCATCCAAGTATTGCATTTTTTATTCCTTGAAAAGTGGAATTCAGGGATTAAACAAATTAGGCCTTTTTTTTTTGTTTAGTCTAATTAAATTCCTCCACTCTAGAGAGCTAGCTGTTGGTGTGTGGCTGACAATTTTCTTCTAAATGGGTTTATTTTTTTCCTGTTCATTAAAGTGACTCTAACTTCTGCTGGAGTTTAGTAAAGACAGCTGCTAACTCATGGCTAAGTCTGCTTGGCTGTAGAGCAAGGAGAGTGGGAATCCCCTTCCATCAAGAGCAGCCTCCTTTCCTGGTAGGGGTGCTGTGCCACCTCTTGGTTTTCCAGAAAGTGCCAGTGTGTTGAGGTGGGTGACAAACTCCAGGCCGCCCATTTGAGCCCTCTGGCTGAGCTCCTGGCTGGGGAGGGGACAGCCAGACTGGCTCTATTCTGCCATATGGAGTGCTCCACTCAGGACCTGCTTTTGCATATTTTCTAGTCTCTTTATCCCTTCTTCCATGCTTCACTTTTCTTTTTTTTTCTCCCCACTGGTTGTATGGTTCCTAAGTTCATAGAAAAGCAAATACATTGCAAGCAAAGTTGTCATTACCTGACCATTCCCTAGGATTGAATAGTTAAAGATTTGGTGTATTGCTGCTCTCAAATTTAGTTTTTGATGTTTTGTTGTGGGGTTTTTTTGGTTGGTTGTGGGTGTTTCCTTCCTGTTTCATCTTCTACAATTTCTGTAATTTTGATGAACGTGCTTTGCAAAGCTGGTACGCTTTTTGCAGTCCATTTAGTATCAAATACAACAATTTGGACAAAACACACAGGTTAAAATGAAGAGAGGTACCACAGTTCAGCAAATGTTTGGTTAAGTGCATAACAGGGGGGCTGTGAGTAGTCTAACTTTGTCTTGTACATCTTAAACCATGTACTTTGACTTGTAAGTCTTAAACCACGTACATGCAGTGATATACTGCAAAACTTGAATGGCTTCAAGGTTTGCAAAACTACAAGCTTCTTCTGTAATAATACCATTAGAATTTCTTTACTGAGTTATTTTGTGACCTGTTCCTATAAAATTGGAGCTTCCAGCCAGTTTAAGCAGCCTTCCTCAAAGCTATTTGTATGCATAGTTACTTTCCACTGCAAGAACTTCTGATGCATATGTCACCAATACTTGAAGACATAACTGTCACATGTCAATGCTGTCACTGTCACAATATTCCTGTGAATATTAAGAGTAATGCAATCTATACAAATCTCTTTGGAAAATAGCTTAGGGCCAAATGTCAGTATGTGGTAGAGAAAACAAATAGTTGTCTTTCTGCTGGTGCACAGGCTTACTCAGAAACGTGATTTGGAACTTGAGCCAGTGCTTGTGCAAAACAATCCTAACCCTGGATGATATTCCAGAGAATTCAAGTTACTCTAACTGAATGCTTAGCTCAAAGGTAATGAAAACTATTCAATATTTGACAGGGAATTATATACTGTACATAAAATAACAGAAAAACACCAATAAACAAACCCTTCTGTTCTTGTGTTTCCTAAAATTGGAAATAAAGCTAAATTACCCCTTCACTCCAATATCCTTTTTAGAAGCTCTTGAATTTTGCTCACTCAGTGGTATATTGCTGAAATGGCAAAGTCTCTTCCAGTAATTTTAGGAAAAGCTATCATCAAGCTGTCAACAGTCTAAATTGAGATTAAAAGTACCAAAGAGAAACCTTCACTATTACCAGAGTCCCAAATAAGTACACTTGAATAGGCAGATACCATCTAGAGTGTACAGTATGAGACCACTTATTCTTCCAGTTTTTTGAGTGATTTAGAGGGACGAAGCATGATGTTAAATAGTGATATTTTTCTCCTTTTCGTACTCAGAACTACACAACCCAAAGGAAACATGTAGTTGTTCTTGGAATTAGTTTCAAATATCACATAGCTGCGTCTAAGGGGTTTCTATCTCTCTCTCTTACATGTTATGTGCCCTTGGCTCATATTGGTCACCAGAGAGATTTCCAATAATTCATCATCCAGAGGAGATAGAGCTGCAGGTTTGCAGTTCACCAAAAGCAAGGTATCATTCATTCTGGCTGCGGGTGAGAGTTATGTCTGTAGCAATATGTCTGTGAACAGAGGTTCCCTGAAAAGGGTTTATTATCACTGGTGAGTCAGCAGAGGCAGGATATTCTCTATTTTTATTCATCTCTGATAAGTAGCATCCTTGCTGTTTAGGAAAACTGGCCTCTGTTAAGTTCCACTAAGACGTTATTTTTGATGCATGGTGCATCTGCATGTTGTGACCCGATTTTTCCTAAGGACAAAAACGGGGTTGTAACTATGGTCTGGCACAGAAATTGATGGCTGATCTCCAAAAGCAAAATCTTAGTATGCTAATCTAGTCAGTCACCTCTTAACATTTTATGTACTATCATTTAGGAGTCCAACAAGGAAGCTACAACAAGGAAGATTTCTAAGTTACAGCCTTTGACAAACTATTATCAGGATTAACTTTCATTGTTACAGATTTCTGATTATTGTTCTTGGGTTTGGTCTGGTAATTAAAATTTGAATTAGTATTTATGCTTTTTCTTCCCCAAAACACTGAAGCTCTATTTTATACTTCTATATTAACCACACATTGGAGACCTGTGTGTTCATAAATTTGGAGGATATGTTCAATTTTGAAGTCAGTAAGACTAAGGTGAATTCCTTTGATTGACTTTTTCAGCTTAGAAGTCAATATATCATTAGGGACAAAGTGCACAGAAGATAGCAATTATTTTCTCAAGACTCCCTTTAGTGAATTATCATGAGATTCAAGAAATAGTTTTGCCTTTGTATTTTTCTCTTGATTTGCCTTATTTTTTCTGTTAGAAATTATCATATAACTTTCAGTGAATGGTGTCCTTTGTGTCTTCTATCTAAACACATCATCTTTTTATGTCTGTTGAAATGGGTAGTTTGTAAATACTCTAGAGCAAACTCTGTATCTGAAACTGAACATATCACTACTGTGTCACCAGCCTAAGTTAAACTGAACTTTAAAAACTGACAATGATTCATATTCACCAACACAATTCTTTATTTTTGTGTCTTCTCCTAACTGCTGCTCTGTAACTAAAAAGCAAGATGGTAAATGTGGCTTGTTTTAACTTTATTATATATATATATATATATATATATATGTATATGTATATGTATATATCTATATATATCTCTTCAGATGAAACATCCAAGGGAATGAAGGTTAGTTTATTGTAAATCATAGTTATTCAAGCTAATCTTTTAAAATTAGAATCATAGGATCTTGAGACTTATTAGGGAGAAAGATTTGAGCTTCTTCTCCCTGAACACTTTACTTTTAAGGGTTCTGAGCAAGTCCTCTTGGGTACTTACTTCTTTTATTAGACTTCTGCTGTAGGTTTTAAGTATTTATTGTTAGCAATTCTATATACTTGTATACTTTTTTGCATTATAGGCACTATAATTTTTATTAGATCCCTTCATTTAGCTCACAGGGAAGTGGAATGAGAAAATCATTTGGGATTTTTTTCTTTGGATTTGAAAAGTACGGTATCTTAGCCCAACTTCCTATCTCTTTTCATTCATGTGGACTCATAACTTCCTTTAGGCAAATATTAATCTGTTTCACCAAGAGGAAAAATTTTGACATTGCCTAAAGATTTCCTGACAAATATGGTGATTTTTTTAAGCTGTCAGCTGTATGGAAAGATTCATTTAGTAATGACACATAATGCCATTGTGTAAACTCTTGTGAGTACAGCAACCTTGAGGAACGGCAAGGAGCCCTAACACAAACCAATTAATCCTTCATGGCTGGTAACTCGGTGCACCTGCAGCGCCAGCGCTGATCCTGCAGGTGCATCCGCTCTGCCCGATCGCTGCCCTGCGCTCCGAGCACTGACAGTGTTTGTTTTGTCACACAGGCCTCCAGTGCTGCTGCCTCTGCCTCTCCAGAGATGCACTACACCCCTCTGCCTTCTGGATCCAGAGACCTCACCAACCACAGAGGTGCGAGCTCCTTTTATTGCTATCAACTTCTGCCGGGTGTTAAGCTTTGCTCTAAGGCCTTCTCTGCTTTAGGTACTGCTGCATTTCACAGAGATCACCATGCCTTTCAAGCACTCTATGAGAAAACCATAGCTGTCAAGACTACAGATTTTTAACTCATATTTAATAGGATTTACAGGTAGTCTACCGGGAAAGCAAATAAATCTATGGATAATAACGCTCAGTGATTTTTGCGTGTGTGTGTGAGAGAGAAAAATGTAAAGAGATTAGAGTACTTAAACATTGCTAAGTAGATGATTACATGCAGCATTGGTAATTTTGAAAGAATTTGTAAACTTTCTAATATTTTTTAAGTGAGAACTTTTTGGCAGTTTAGAAATTAGGACTGTAATTTTGAAATGTTAACACATTTTCATTGCAATAAAAAGGGATTCTTCTCTGTTTTTCAGCATAAAACGTGGATCAATTTTCAATTTCCTTTTTCATCAATCCTTAGAACTTAAAAAAGCACCTTGGGCAAATTCACAAATTCCTTCTGCATACCTATGAAACAAAAAATTCAGGGAACAGGTGAAAAACTGAAGCAGTCAGGAAGGGTGCATTCCAAGCTTTTTCACTTTTTTCAAAAAGCAGAAATTTGTAAAGCTTGCAGCACTTTTTCATCTTAAAACCAGAGCAACAGTCCTCTTATCTATTTCCCATATTACCCATTGATTCTCCATCGATCATGTAAACCATTTGTCTATAGGCAGTTTTTTTTGGGATACCAGGATCAAAGTCAGCCTTACATTTATGAATTGATGGTAGCTTAATTTTAATGTGTGTTCAAATTCTGCAGCGCTACAGAGGATGGAAGCAGCTTTAGTAGCACTCCATATTACTTGATACCCTCTGAAAGAATCAGGCAGGTAATGCATCTGAAGAAGGATCTGTGATTCAGGTGTGAAGGCTGAGGAATGCAGGTGATTAGAACTTTACTGCAGCCTGTATCACTGTTGTGCTAGAGCTGAGGGTGAGTCTGAAGCTACATCCTGGCCTTGGTGTAGATGGCTATGGTGCAACCAGATGTCCTAGAAGTGCTGTGGGTGCATTGTATTCTGGCACTGATCACACAGAGAAGCTGATACTTTCTAAAGAGGAAGGACCAACCAAAATCCTGAGCACAGACCTGGACTTCAGAGATTAAAAAACAACCTCTGCCCCTCAAAAAAACCTGCAACCCAGTGCCCTCCTTCTCCACCCTCCCTCCTCCCCCCCATTCCCAAGATAAGCAGCTTTGATTTTCAGATAAACATGTTGCTTTTGAGGTTGGATTTCTGGTGTTGGCTTAAATGGCTAGGGTCTACTAACACAATAAATAGAATGACAGAATCTTGAGACATACCTGAGTTCTATAGAAATACTTTCAAAATACCCTTAAAAGCCAGGTATCTTCAGATTTTTTATTTAGGTAATAGTGTAATGGAAGTGTGGCTTCATGGCTGATTTTGCTATCTAACTTGACAAAAGAAATTCCAGTAGTGTTGGATCAAAATGCCTGCATTATTGATTGACTCCTCTTGCAATACAGCAGCTTTGTGTCTGCAGTAGGTGTTGCAGACACGTGCAGCAGGTGTTTGTTCAGAGTGGGAACTTGCCAGGGTCTAAGTGCCCACTGTCCTCACCAGGGTTTCAAAATTCCTGCCCTCTTGCCATGAAAGAGGAAAATTATATTCCCCAAATCACCAACTTTCTACCCTTAGAAGTTCACATAATTTTTATTACTTCTGTCTTTACTCTTCCCAGAAATATTCTGCTCTGCATGCTAAATATGCTGCAAATTTCCTTTTGATTAAGCACAGTTATAAATAAAGGGAGAAGAGCATTTCATCCAAAGAAAGGGTAAAATTGGTCCTTAAAGAGACATTGTTAACATTATTTGATTACTTTATATATATATGTATGCGTGTTCATATATACACATATTCACAAGGAAATAATTAAGGACAATTTCCAAAATTCCATGTCTTGGAAGAGCCAATTCCAAGCTTAGAACAACCTGCTGGCAAGGCCCATTAACTCAATCAACTTCTTTTATATAAAGAAAAGTTCCAAAGTTCAAAAGCCCATAAAAGATTAATTGCAGTCAATAGAAAAATCTCCAAGGTAAAAACGAAATACTTAAGCATGCTATTTTAGGTTCTGAATATCTTAATTTTTTTTCTTCACGGAATGCTTTCAGTGTTGTAAAGTGGAATTGAATCAGCTGTTGCATATGTAAATATTGGTGGTTTTCAATGCATACTGGAATGAAGAATGCTGTAAGTTTGTGAGTGTAATTTGTCCCTGGAGAAGCTTGTTTACCAGAATCCTCAAGTCTGGAAAACGGTTTGGTACAGCTGCAAATTGATTTTTAGGGGACTGGGAGGGGGAGCAGGAGCAAGCTGGATGTGTTTGCTTGGTACAGTTTCACTTGGACATTTCTCACCCTATTTAGCTATGATTTTTTACAGGGAGAAAAAAAACATATAATTATGTGTGGGTTGCACCTTGTGTCTTACAGTTTTGTGTTCATGCATGCAGTGTATAATTTCCAGTCAGGATCTGGTCCTTTAGGCTGGCTCCATATTGTGTACAGACCATTTCAGGAATGGTGAAAATCTCGCTTTCCCTTTCAAAGCCCACAGAAACAGCATATGAACGGTGTGGTATCAGCATGGAATGATAAGGAATGATAACAAATGATAACTTGAAATATATTGAGTGTTATGATGCTTGAGTATATAAGTACATGAAGAGAGAAATAAATATTCCATCATGTTTTTAAGCTTTAGAAATTTTTTCCCCATCTTGGGAAAGTTGTATTCCCTTATATTGCAGTGTTCCTTAGATCCACTTTTCTAAGTTGAACCTTACCTCAGTCCCACTGTTCATATTTTTCAGTGAAAAATCTAAAGGCCTTATATATTTGGATTTGGGCATCTGACAGCAATATGACTTGATTCTTTATGTGATCTAATTGCTATCCTGTTAGACAAGGCTTCCAAAGTGGTAATTTTATAACTGGTTCTATTTTTGTTTTGATTCCAAAACAATGATCTCAAACTTCTAAGGGTCTTTCCTTGGTCTTTGTTAAAGTAGGATTTCATAAGTTGCTTTCTATGTATTTAGAATCCAGTTATTTACTTGGGTGAAGTTTGTGCAGTTCTCTCATCTGGTTAAAATAAGTCAGTTCCAAGACACAGCCTCCTGTCATAAAAGTGACTCTTTTCTTTCTATATTCTATACATTACTTGAATTGTTCTAGCTTTTGAGTTTTGTGGTGAAATCAAATATATATGCCCCACATTCCTGTCTGCTTTTCCAGATTTAACTTTAAGGAAAAAAAAAAAATCAGACAAAACAGTTACTTATTGTAGTTTTTAAGTAGAAATAGCCATGCTCCACAAAAGTGATGAAATGTAGTGACTTTTAGAAGAAATTTGTCCAAAAAGTTTTGGACTTATGTAATTAATTTTTAGTGATTTGTATATATGTACCCTTCTGTTCCTTATTGATAATTTATTAACTGGGTACATATCTTAAAATAGAAAATTAAATTCTTAATATAGTTGACATTGGTGAAAAAATATTTAAAGGATATTTATAAGGATGATTTGTCTGATGTGTGGAAAAAGGCCCCTCACCCTTTGCCCCACTCAAGTTGTGTGTTTGGTTTTTTATAATGGCATCCTTGCTTTATGTGTAAGCATTCAAACTCAAATTGCCTTCTAAAAAGAACAGTGCTTTCCAGTTGATGAGGAAAATAGCAGTTTATCATTGTATCTCTTCAGAAGCAATATCAGTAAATCATGGCTATCATGAAAATTTGTTTTTCTGTACAAAAGCATGTGCTGGATGCCTTTTCTATAAGCAGTTATTTTATAACATTGTGTATTACCTGATTTGCTTGGAAACATATTAATTTGACAAAGCCATTTGGTTTCCAGTAACAATTTACAGTTGACTCCTCCCTTTCTGTGCTCTTGTTTCTGGGAAAAAAACAGTGGTAAGCCTACCCCATAGCTTACTGGTAAAAGGAAGAAGAAGCAGTTTCCATTAAAAACTAATCCTGTATTTATGTAAGTAGTTTTTAGAATTTAGCTTGGATTTAGGCCAAGGTTTAATAGTTCTAATCTATTATGACTTGTAAAAAACTTTCTGAACAAATCCACGGTCCTGTTTTGGTGTCAATACAGGTAATTATCCAAGCATCCTGGTATGTGCAGTCATTGCATTGTCTCATGTCTGAATGATGAGTGCCCAAATGAAAAATTGGTATTTATTTTACCAATATATTTCAATCAACTGACAGATGTGTTTTCTTATTTTATGATCTGATCTTGAAACTCATCAACTGCGTTCACATCTCATGCTCAGAAATCCAAGAACAGAATAATCTGAAGCTTCTTATTAACCTTCTAAAGGTAATTTTATAGAGGCCTTTTGAACAAAGGAAGTGAGAGGTTCCTTTTGCTCAGTTTCTCTTTGTCTAACAGAGTTGTGCTGAAGGTTTCTTTTGGAATTAAAATCTTTCCAAACTTTCCCATTCTTCAGCAAACAATCATAATCATAGAGAGACGCCTGAATTTGCAATGTTTCCTTTTTCTGTGATTGTTATACTGTGCTATTGCTCCCAGAATATTTGGCATAGTAAATTTTCACTAATGACTTGTATGTTCACTCAAAATTCCTCCAGATTGATTGCTGGGGTGTGCCACACAGAAAACCAGTAGGTTTGTAGGATTTTAGATAAGTAGTTACCAAGATAAAAGTGGTCTACAGAATGCACAGCAAGAGTTTAGCCATCCAGTTGGGCAGGAATTCACAATCCAGTACATGTTGAAGGATGTCTACTTCTTTCAAAATTTGGTGTTGAAGGAAAAAAGTAGAAACTTTGGAGAGCCAGAGGAAGTAGTATAATGAAATCCTTGGAGAATAATCAGTTTATCTGTTCTGTCTCAATTTGCGCAGCTTGACCATACTTTATAAATATTCTTAGGTTCATATGGAACTAATAATGTCCATCAATCCTTCCAGAACTTGGTCTAGAGGTTTAATATAATACTTTAAATTATTTGAAGTAAAATTGACCTCTTAATAATAAATGTTAATACACAAATTTCTTATTCTGCACATACATTGTGAAAAGCCATGCTGTCTTTAAATCACTGACATACGAAGAAAAGGAGATTGGTTTACATAAAACTTACTTCCAGAAGGAAAAGTATCCTGTTTATATTATCATTGTGGTCCTCTCTGTTGTTGTTATTGACACTGTTGTTAGGTACTCATTGCGTTTTCAAGCCAGAGGCTTATTTAGAGTTTGAAATTGATTGCTGGGGAAGTTGCAAAGCAATTTATGTAGCAACTTATCATAATTAGTTATCTTAGTGTGAACTGCACTTTATGCTTGTCAATTGATTTTTCTGTGTAAATGCATAAGGCATTGTATTCTGTCAAAAAACCCCAAACCCCAAAAAACCTATGGTTAGTACTTAATCATTCAGTTAAAAAAGTGTATCCATACATGTATATAAGATATATTTGCTTTAACTTGTTTAATAACTAAGGATAGGATGAACAAGAAAATTTCAAGCAGATGCACTATGTGAAAGTTCTGTATCAGGCAAAGATGCTGTGAACAGTGAGGTATTTTCTTTATTGTTTTACGTAAAGTGTCCTTTGAGAATACCATCATTTTTAACCTGCTTTATGTTGTGGTGTGTCCTAGACTGAAGACTTCTTAGGCCAGAGTCTTCTCATCATGAGATTAACAACCTTAAACAAACAAAAAAAAGTTCTCAATAGCATGGAACAGACAAGATCATATTTTCCAGGGAAAGAACACTCAAAAATAAGCTGTGACATTTCCTATTAGTGCCAGGAAATATGTCCCAACAGTGAGATGTGATGTGGTCATGACTTAGCCTCCAGGGGAGTGGGTGGAAATCCTCTTCTTTTGACACTCTGGGAGAATGCTAAAATAAGGAGTCTGTTATTAAAAAAGAAAGAAAAAAAATCCCATGTGGTCTGCCTGTATATGAAGTGAGAAACTGGATTCTAGTTCCTTAGTTTTTACTTTGGAAAACAGAGATTAATGGAAGCTCAAGACACATGGGAGAAGCATGGAAAGCAAAGTGATGGTATAGATGAGTATCAGTGTGAGAGAAGACTTGGTTAAGAAAAGATTCTGTTTTCTCATCTCAGTTCCCTTTAGTTAAGGGGTTGTGAAAGAAAAAGTAAATCCATCAGAGGTGAATAGGGGTTTTGTGGTTCCAGTGTGTGAGAAGGTAATGCAGAAACTTAAAGAATTGTGGTGCAAGGCGTTCCTGGTGCAGCTGGGAGAAGGGCAGAGCAGGATTCTCTCGTTCCTGTGCTGGTGGCTCCTGCTGGTGCCCACAGACTCCCCAAGCCTTACACCAGGAGATGAGGTCAATGCACTGACTCATTGCTATTTGATCACTGGGGTGCCTGGTTTCTTAACTCTGACCATGATTTTTCCCTTCCACAGTGGATCCCAGTTTACTGCTTTCTCAGTATTTTTGATATGTTTGCGTTGTGGGGAGAAGAATGGGTAGAAGGAATGAATGGAACAAAGTATGTGGGGAGAAATGCTAGAAGGCACAGTTCCTTAGGGATGTGTACTCCAGTAAAATGCTTCTAGCTGATAACAGAAGCCCACCTGTGTTAGTATTTGCCAAGTCTGCCAATGCATAAGCCATCTCTCCCAGTTTTGTGAACTGACACACAATCAAAACTTTTGCCTTTGAATGGAACTGAGCGGTCCAATGCCCACACATGTGATTGACTCAGCTCTCAGCTGTGGAGTGCTTTCTTGCTGGGCAGTCATGAAAGAACAGGTTAAGGAGGATCTCATGTAGTCCCTTTCCTGAGCCCTACTTTATTTTTTTACTGGAATAGAACTGCCACAAATAGCTGTGCTGTTTGTGGACCAATTTGCCTCACTTGCTCAGTAGTGATAATTTCTGCCAGCATCTGCATGTTTCTCTGTAAAGCACAATGACTT
The DNA here is from genome assembly GCF_051311805.1 of Agelaius phoeniceus. NCBI lineage: Eukaryota > Metazoa > Chordata > Aves > Passeriformes > Icteridae > Agelaius > Agelaius phoeniceus. The sequence goes on from NC_135273.1 coordinate 22,308,950, forward strand.
TCCCAAATGTGGAATAAATTGTAGTTGGATTTGAGTGTGACCTTGACTAATATGGTTCAAGAAATAAATTTTCTGGGTCATTGGATTCATATTCTTGTCACTTACAGGGTCAACAGTTTTCTGTCTGTGTATACAAAGAATGTTGGATTTGAATCAGGATACTGTAGATTATTAAAACTTCAGCATAAAAATATATTATCTTTCTGTATATTGCAGTGATGGGAGCAACTAGTCATGTGAAAGTAAGTTGGGGTAAATGAGGTGGGGATGATATATAAAGTGACTTGCAGTTTTGTGTCAAGTCTTTCTTGATGGCCAGAAAAGTTAAGATTTGGTTTTAAATGACAGCGTATTTTAATTTGTGAGCCTTCTCTGAGTTCTGTGGTTTGAAACTGAACCCAAGGGATGTGATTGAGCTGACCAGAAGTAAGTTCTAAGAGGATCACTTCCTGGTGTGCTGTGTCTCTGTGGGAATAAAATATGTGTGTTTCTCTGCAAGAAAATTTTAAAAGAAAAAAAAAAGAGAGTAATTAAGTGGTTAATCAAATTCAGATTAAAATATTCTTAAATATCTCAGGTGCTGAGCACAGAACTCCCGTTAGTAGTCTAAGACTGAGGCAGACTTTCATAATTGTCAGTACTTTTTTTCCAAATATTATAGAGACTTTCATTTTTCCACAGTGTGCATTCCCCAATCTGACTGTTTTAGACCTGAACATTTTCCATATTTTTGTCATCCTGAGGTTTTTCATTGTAACTTTTTCCATATTTGCCAAAACTAGCAGTCTAGACCCAAGTCACCCATACAAGTGTCACATCAGAGGGAATGAGATTAATGAGGAAGAAGCCCATAACTTCATATTTTTGATAGACTAGAGAGTGTCTGATATTTCACAACATAGCTCATTTTGTCATGCTGGCAATAAGAAACCATAAGAATGCTCAAGCAGGGTGACTAAAAAGTGGCAGAAATATATAGAAAACACTGGCTTCTATAAGTGGAGACTTGGGTTCCAAACCCATAAGCCTACCTAAAATCTTCTTTGGATGTGTAGGAGAGCTAATGATGCAGTGTGTATACAACTAGAAATTAAAAAACAAAAAAAAGGAAATTTGCCACTTGGCCTTATTTTTTGCAATAAAGAATTCCAGTCATCAGCCACAGTATTAAAGCTCTTCCAAAGAAATTGGTTCAAAGCACACCAGTGCTGTGCAGATCCAGTCTCCTGAGAGATCCCCATGTTTAGTTAGCACTCTAGTCTAGCCTGTTTTTGCAGGAGTCCTCCAATTTTATCATTCAGGCATTTTTATGGCCTCATTGGAACAAATAAACAAACATCTGGAATCATGTGGTATATTTAATTAAAAACTTTTTGTTTGGCCAGAAATAGTAAAATCATGAAAAATTGCCTGTCTCCAAGCTCAGAAAGGCCAAATGATGAAGCTGTTGGCTACAGACAGTTTTACAATGTATTGAAATTCATAGATGTGCACACCTGCTGCAAGTCCCCCCCTTTTTTTTTGATTCATAACCATTAATGAGTGTTTAGTGCACAGATTGTAGCCCTTGTTTAAATAGGAATTTGCTGTTTTTAATAACATATAGACACATGTTGATATATTCCATACAGCCTGTACTGTTCTGTAGTACACAGACAGGATAAAGCTTTATATTATTGCTTAAAGGGAAAAAAAGAAAAAAATCTTTATGGTGCATGTTCCATTTGAATATTTTTTCATATGAGCATGTTTTAATTCCAGAAGTAATAAATATCTGCCCCATGCTAAGGGTCTGTGTAGCAAATGTTGGAAATGTGAAAGATGGTGTTTTCTCAGTAAAATTAGAATCTGTAATGGAAATGTAAATTTTCATTGTTACGTTTAATGTACTTTTGAGGACATTTTCAGGAGACTCTTGCTTTTGCAGATAAAACTGTTTGATGTCACGTGAGATATTACTCTGTGGTCACAAAATATTTTATAGACAATTATTATTTGTAAAAACTAAGTTGTCTATTGGGCTATTATCTATTTGAAATGCACAAATATAGGCTTTTGAACATATGGGACATAGAATTTTGTTTTTGAGTTTGTACATCTCAGTTTTTAAATAGCTGAGGCTTCTATTGAGAAAATGGCATGCACACAGAAAGTAGTACTGCATCCAAATGTTGTTCACTGTTCTTCATATTTCTTGTGATTAAAATAATGTGGCCATTCCATTTTGAGTTTCTCTGAGAATTTAGACTTTTTAGCAGGATAGGATGGATGGAGTACTGAAATGTCTTTGGCCACTGGCCTGTAGTTGGTGTTACTGACCTGAATGAAGAGGATGTGGGTGTCATCTGAAAAAGCACTAATTCCCACACAGTCAACACATGCAGAGCCCTGCTTTAAAAAATGGGGGAGGGAAGAAATTTCCTCCACAGTCAGAAGGGCAGCCATCTGCATAACAGCAGTGAAACTGTTTTATCCCCTTGTGCATTTGTTCTCTATAGCCTGCACATCTTGCTGTAACATCTATGTATCTTTCAAACTAGGAACAGCCAAAAGGATGTAATGTATTTTGCATTTCGATGTTCAGTATGTATGCTGTGTAGAAATGGGTAAAGGGTCCCTTTTTAAATTTGATTTCAGCAAAGAAAAGAGTAACTTTGGAGGATTTAATTGCGTGATCTTATGCAAGAAGAGCAAGCTGTCAACTTTTTACTGGATATGAATATCTGTATTCATGATCTAATATATTTACTGATCAAAGTTCCTTGCGGAGCTCTGAAAGCAGATGATAAGTAGGTTGATGACTTTCTTTTTTTTTCTTGTTTTGTGATATTTTTGTGGTCTGTTAATAACCTCATTGTAAGAAAAGTAAATGATAGGAAGCCCCATGACATCCTTCACCAACTTTGTATGCCCTTAAGCAGAGAGATCACACCTGGGGAGAAGAAAGGGAGGAGACAGAGAGGTAAATAATCAGTATAAACAAGTGCAATTGTTTTATGTCCCTTACCAAACAGAGGATGGCTGATCCTTTTTTTGTTGATATTCATTGTGTTATCTTTTACAGTCAGAGATATCTTGAAAATTGTTTCTCTTTACACAGAATGAATTTCTTTTACTGTGTGATTGACAACACTGATATGTTTTGTAAGACCCTTTTTGTCTGTGATTCTAAAGTGCTTAGTAAACCTAGGCAGCCACCTGAAAGGCCCCCAACCTGTGGCTGCATAAAACTGAAATAAAGAATGGAAAATAACCCATTGAGTATTCACTTTCCCACCCACTGAGAGCAAAATGCAATGTAGTGCAATTTTAGTACTTGCATGCCACTGGGGAAAATAGACTCCTAAAATCACATAGTGAAGCATTGGAAAAATTCAGTGAATTTGTACTAAGCACTGGGTTATAAAGCCTAAGGAACCGTAGGCTTTGCCTCTCAAGTGAAACAGATTTGTATTGCAGTTCTCTTAGAGTGCCTCCAATTGCCATGATGATATTTAGCACAGTAGGCTGGAAAAATATAAGGCTGGTGAATACGAGTCCTTTCACAGGAATGCTTACAGAGGGGATGCAAGCAACCTTCTGATGTCTACTTAAAGACCAAACAAGACTGCTGGCTCTGATTTGTTTTGTTTTTTTTTACTTTTGCTCAGTGTCAGGCCATGTAGAGAGATGTGGAAAGAGCCCATGTCCCAGGCTGCCTCTTTCAAAACCATTTCTATTACTAGACATGGCTTCACATCTAATAGAGAACTAGTGTTCCCTCTTGCCTGAGAGGAGTTAGAATATGTGATTACCAAAGCTGCAGGGCTACCACAGCAATGTGCTGGATTTCCCCATGCTGACTTGGCTTCCCCTGCAGGCACCACTGCAGTGGCAGTGACTGCGATAACTTCAGTCAGCTGTGCTCAGGAAAACTGCATCTATCCCAGCTCTACCTTTCCTCACAGGAGAGAGGCAACTTCTGGATGTGGTTTTTTTCTGAATTGTGAGTGGGAGCAGCCAGGCTTAACAGTAAATGTTTCCATGAGATAAAAGGAGTGGGCTCAATGGAAATAATCCCTTGGGCCCTGGTAAAGCCAAGAGGTTGGCAAGAACCCCCTCCACACACACCAAACAAACCAAACACACCCTACCATCCCTCCCAAATCCACACAATTAATTAACTTGGCAGATTGTGTCTGTCTTAAAGGTAGTAAATGATAAATTTCGTGGGGGCAAAAAAGAGAGCAACTTAGAACAAACAGATAAAATATAAGCTGTTACATCATTCAGAAGCAATTTGGTTCTGCCAAATGCCAGCCATTACTGATGTAAAGTATGTGACAGAAAAATAAATACCAGGTGTGAGATTACAGTAAGGTAAAAATGAGAAATGTGGATATCCACTCAGCTGATGATTGTGGATGTAAAGTTTACCTCTGCCCTGTAATCAGATGCTAGATAACAATGGAGGATAGCTGATGGAGTCCCTTTGCTGTTTTCTCTTCACTTTTGTTTCACTGTCAATATAAAAAGTGATTCCTTTACCAGGGTATGTTCAGTAGTAAAGTGAAAGAGAAGCTGTCAGCTAAATTAATTTGTGTTGAAAAATCTGTTTGTTATAAAGGAATAGAATGGCTTTATTCAAAAGAGAATGAGACAAAATAGAACATGATGAGAATATTATGAGAAGAATTAGAACATCAGGAAATGCCGCAAAGGAGATTGAGTTTGACATATTTTTAATGTCTGATAATTCTTTTATCCTGCCAAACCTTAATAAAATTTTGTTTGGGTTTTTTTCCCTGCTCTCTGTGTGTTTAGGGAAGATGGCCCTTGAGACAAAATTTCTGGATGAAATGAACTAGTTAAGATCATCTGCAAGATTTGGAGATGGCATTCATTTAGGAGATGTAGGAACCATAATTCAGGCAGAAGTTGTTCCCACAAGAAGCTAAAACAGACTGTAGTTTAGCAAATAAATAAAGAAAATATGCAAAATTTTGGTATAAAAATGGTATGTTTTGCAGAGTAAAAAGACAATTTCAAAGAGTTCTAGAAGTGACTTTGTCAGTGAGAATAGATGCCAGCTTGCTGTGGTTGATATGGTACCTGGGAATGCACCGACTGGAAGATGTGTGTAGGAAAAGGAATGTTTCCTTCACAAGCAGGAATGCACTTGTAACCTCAAATTGTCCATCCTGAATGCAGGCAGGATTTTCCTGACAGATTAATATTTAGGATCTAAAATATTTATATTTTTCTTTTTGTGAACATACCATCTGAAGGAACCACAGTGTTTCACCAGGGAGCTGAGTCTTAGTCTGTCATTCTGTTTTTCAGTAGCACAGGCAGAAAAGTGAAAACCTTGATACTTGCTGGTCTGGCATTCTGTGAGTTGTTCAGGATTTGTTCCTATGGACATGAGAGAGCAAATGTAGAGCTATTCTGCAGCAATTTTAGAAGATGCCAGTTTCTAAAGTAGGTTAAAAAGCTGTGCATCACTTCAATCTCATTTAGAAAATTTGGGAAGGCAAAGAGCATCTGATTCCTAAAATCAGGTTGTTGGCAGTAGGGAACCCGGTTTTAAATCTATATAACTGTTGTAGCTAATGTAATATGAGTTGGTTAAAATTAAAACAGAATTATTCTGGTAACACTAAATGTTAATGGGACCATCTTCAGAAGATGCTTTTAAATAAATAAAGGTGCAAGAGCAAGTTCTGATCTGTGAAGTTCAATCTACCTTTTGTTGGAAGTGTTTTTTAAGTATGGTGATGGAGCAAAGAATGAATGAAAAGCAAATGCCAAAAAATTAGTAGTTTTTTTGTTCTTTTAAGTAAATTAAGTAGCATATTCCTTACCTGTAGTTTTCATTTGTTTTCTTACTGTTTTTTCTACATGGATTTGAAAGAATTTTCTAAACTTCCAAAGCAAACTATTTAATAGCGTCTTGTAGGTATTTTGAACTGCTCTAATTTATGAATTTTCAGATAAACCAATTTTTTTTCAAATTCTATTATATTATTTCCTAATAGAAAAAGTATCTGACTGTTTCTTGTCTGTTCCCAAGCCTCATATGCTTAATAGAAAAGATTTTTCAGTTAGTCTAAAGAAGGGTTTCTCTGATGTGTAGGTTAGAAATACTGTGTTGGAAAAAAATATGTTAGTACAAGAAGGGAATCTCTAGGTAATTTCTCCTCGTGGCTGTAGTTAAACCTGAACAGATTGTGGGGAGGAAATCCATACACATGCTAGACATCTCTATGCCTTAAAACAACTGCCTGCAGGTGTTTTAGCCATGCACATGTGGCTGGATATATGATGAGGCTTTTCAGATTTTCAGCCAAGTCTTCACTTGCAGGGTAATGAAATGTTGAAGGAGAGGGAAACAAGATACATATACATGTAGAGGTTATGATGTCATATGTGATGAGCTATTGCTGTTTTGATACTTCTCATAAATTCATTCCAAATCAATTGCTAAGCCGTATTTCTGTACTGTTAATTTAAAATCTTGGAGAATGTGAAGTTGTGTGTATGCACACGTGCCATGTGCTCTCTGTAATAGTCAGCCATTGTCTTTGAGCTGAGGGAAGCACCTTCACCTACTCACTGAGCTGCAGCTACATTCCTTATTATGAGGTTCAGGCATCTTGGGAGCAAAATGAGGTCAGTGTGGAAGAATCTAAAATTCACTTTCCTATAGGCAAAACACATCAACTGGGCACAGTCTTTTTTGACCATCAGAGTTAGACAATATGTCAGTTTGGTAACACATCCTAAAGTGTTGCCCCAAGCACCTTAGATGTTTGTTGAGGGTAACAGGAGAGTAACTCAGAGAATGACTTCCTCCAAAGTATGAACTTCACCTGTAGTGCCAAGTTATAGATACTACAGTGCCTTTATGCAAGCACTGGTGCTGTGTATTTTGATGTCATTTGCCAAGCTCTGCATGGCGACTGAATGAACAGAAGCATATGGGTGAATTCTATCCAAGATATATGCAAACTTTCTGCTGCTCTCGTGAAGTAGTTTAAATGTTTTGATTGATCATCATCAGTACTACTATTTTGGTGATTCTTGATTTGAAAATAGACTTGGAGTTGCTTAAGCATAGCTTGATAAGATTTAACCTCTCTAATGAGAGCTTGATAGATAACATGTTTAAATTAGAAGGGGAAGGGGGGCAGTGTGAAATAGATCATGTTGTAATTTCAGTAATCACATGCACTGAAATATGTCATTGAAAAGATACTTAAGAATCTTAAATCTTAGGATGCCTGTCAGATTTCTTTTAGTCTATGAACAATGACAATCATAATTTGACGGTGAAATACGGTCAGAGCTTCTGTCTCCTTGACAATCACTCCAATATTTAGACAAAAAAGCACATTCTCACAGATTTCATTAGTCAACTTGTGCTTTTACCTTTTCCCTCATGAAACTCTAATACTTTGAGAAGCCTAGACAAGCAGAATTGAGTGTTTTCTCTTACCAACCTGAAAGAAATTACACGTGAGTACGAAAAGCCAGAGGAACTTTAAGGTCAATTGCACAGATTGTTTGAAAAACCCAGGAAATATTAGGGTTGCACTTAATAAGTTTGTGTTTGCTCTTGAGCCATTTTAAACCCTCTTCTAACAGACTTGTTGCACAGCTGCATTAAGATTTTTAATTTACTACTTTCATATGCTGTTGATGTGATGCTTCATACATAACAAAAAACCCAAAAAAATTAAGGAAAGGCTTGAAGAGCTGCTTTGGGTAAAAAATCAGAGGGAGTGAGGAGATTCTGATTAACAAAGCAATTTGCATTTATGAAATATCTTTTATGTAAATTGTCTCTGGGCACCTACAATGCAATAGTCTGTGGAGCTTGGCTAAGCAAGGGAGTAAGCTTGGAAGAATGGGAATTTTGAAAGCAGGCAGAGAAGAGAGCCTTATGATCTAATGTCATAAGGCAGGGAGCTTCAGAGCCTTGGGGCACAATTAACAAAGGGCCTGGCACCTGCCGGCTCCGGTCTTCGTACTTGTTTAGAGAAAGATTTAGTGATTCTGCTCATGGGATGTGTTTCCTTTTCTCATCTGCAACCCACTGCGGCTCAGAATCTATCTGAATATTTGTGGTAATAACAAGTTGTAAGCACCCTTGACTCAGGTGAGCACAATAGGTGAGGGTTACTCAGTGAAGCTCATGAGATTTGCCTTCTCTCTTGCCATCTTGAGTCCTCCCCCCCACATCACTTTTTCCCCTCTGTTTAACAGCAGAAAGGTGGTTCTAAGAGGTGAGAAAAAAAACAAAGGAATTTATGCTGCTTTTACAGCAGGATTGTTGCACGCCTTAAGAAGTTTCATTTTATTTATATATTTTTATCTGTTATTGATGTAAGTGGCATTTCTACTGAAAAGTCAGTGTTTCTTACTGAAACACAAGAATTTTAATGAAATGTATGCTAACTTGGAGAACAGTTGAGGATGCTACTATGTGTCCTTTACTGTCCCTGAGGATGTTGTGATTTCTCCTTATGAATGTATAAATGGGAGCATTATTCTCTGACAGTTGTATGTCATCTTATTTGGGAATACTGAAGTATTTTGTGGTCCCTTTGTCAAGCATATGTATAGCAAGAAGTTATCCATGGTCCAATGCATTTACTTAGTTAAATTGACAAGATAGGCAGTGAATAAAATATAGAAAAAATAATACTGCTTTCATATTTGAGAAGATAGGCAGAAAGCACCGTGTACAGTGGTTTCGCCAAAATGTTTGTGGCACTGTAGGGTTTTAAGTATCTCGTTGCTTGGACTGCAGATTTAATAACTAGAATACCCCTTCCAATAAAAGTACTTACAGCAGAGGCCTACATGCTTCCTAGATAGTTTTAATGATATGTCCTTTATCACCACTACCCACAAAGTTTGTTTTCAGGGTATTGGGGTACAGGTCTCCTGTGTGGATCATTCTGACTTGCACTTATCACTTATCTTCTATTTTTGCAATCTATCAATATATTTGTGTAATTTTTAATTCTTCCCATAAAGAGAGCACAGTTAAGCTTGGCCAGAAATACTGTATAGTCATTGAAGCCTACACAGTTCAATAAAAAGGTGTAAATCTTGATGTCTAAATCTCATGGACTGCAAAATCAACCAGAGAAACAGGTGAAGGGGGATATCTAGACTGGCAGGTGAGAAATAACAGTTCCGGACATCATTAACTTTCTGAGCACATCAAGGAACTTTCAATGAAGATAAACTACAATTTTCAAAGGTTAGAGGTTAGTTTATTCTAAATCATACAGATTTTTCTAGGAGACTCATCTGTAGTGGATTTTGGAGGGGGATGTCTTGGTGCTGCAAAATTTTCTTTTTAATAAATTATTTTCATTTGCATATATGATGCAGTGTCATTAAGAGGACCTGACTTTTACTTTTTTGGAACAGTCTTTCCTTTTAGCAATTACAAAACATAGTTTCAGGAAAGGACCAATACATTATTATTTAGCCTGTTCAAACCCACTCCTTTCTAAAGGTATTGTAAAGACAGTGACAGCAACCCAGCTCAGCTTTAATAGATATATGGTTATTAAGCCAAGGGCTTTTTCATCAAGGCACAAGTTTTTTCCTGTCCAGTAAGCCCAAAAATCGAAATGAAGCAAACTATAGTTTTCTGAGTCGTCCACAAAATTAAGTGTTATGTGATCCCTTCTGGTGCTGTCTCATTTCTGATGCTATTGTGGCTATAAACTACTATAGCATAACAGCTGTTTATCAAAATATTCATGAAAACGTTCTGTGACGGGAGAAATGGGCATGCTTGTAATACTGTTTCCATGGAAAAAGATGCATGGGCTTAGATTCAGTCAAAATTATGGCATACTGTTCTAAACTTGACAGAACTAGTTCAGCACATAATCCATAATAAAATAGGAACTGTGGTATTTAAACACTAATTCAGTGCATATCAGTTTGTATGCAAAGACTCTGTTGAAGCTGTTGCAAAACAGGTTTTCTTAGTGAATGCTACCAAAGCTATGGCATGTATCCCAGTCCTGGGATATGAGTAAAGTCTTTATCTAGGCTCCAAGCTGTGGTCCCATGGTTTGCTCTCTCTGCCCAGTATAACAAATAGTGGATGTTGCATACATTTTTGATTGATGAGGTATTGAGGAGGATTTGGAAATCTGAAAACCCATATTATTATAAAGATTGTGGAATAGTGGGAAATGGAGCCAGGAATGTACCTATAATTTAGGGTAAAGAGTAATAATGAGTGCCCATAAAAATAAATAACCATGATGTTAAATAGACTGCAGATCATTTGCACCTTGAGGCTTCTCTCAGATTTTGTGCCAGTAAAGAAATGTGGTAATAAGCCCTCATGTATTTAGGCAAAAGAGTTTCTTATGCATGAATTTTATTTAGGCAATTTGAATAATCCCAGAAATATTTAGGAGCATGAAGGGAACAAGAGAAGGAAGATGAAGGCAGAAACATTAAAAAGTCTGCACTATTTGGAAGAAGTACTTTATGTTTAGATTATTCTTGATCATACTCTTTTTTTTTTTTATTGCTTCTGACTCTTTCATGGCTGATAATTATATTCTGAAGCCTGTTCTGAAGTTGTAATTTCAGTTCTGTTCAGTGAGAAATCCTTTTTGATCACTGTAGACATGCAAAATGAAGCTGTGTGATTGCTGGCCAATTCTTATAACAGTCTTGGAAGTTCTTTCCTAGTCCTCATCAGTTAAAAAGAAAAATACTTCATGAGATATGGAGGTTCTAGAGCTACAGAGTGGAGGGTAGCTTTTCCTATACCTGCAAGTGTAGGAGAAAGTGTAAGATGAGTTTTCATGGCTGGGAATTTAAAAGCTTGTTGCTTCTGCTTTATCACAGAACACTCATTTCAGATGCATATTACTACTCTGATGATTTTTAAATAAAATCTATAGATGTCAGTATTTATTCCCAGCCAATGTTGTAATCAGATTTGTTTATCATGTCTGTATGTGAGAATCAACACTGGAACTATGTTTTGCAGCTTCCTTCCTTTTCCTAAAGTTTTATAGAAATTGTTAGTTAAGTGTTTAACATTGCAGATCAGTGATTTTCCTCTTACAGATTGTGCAGATTCAGGCAGTTTGCAAATCACTTGGTTGTCATAATTTTGTGTAAGATTTTTTTTTGGCATCTTTCCTCTCTGACTAAATTTATGGAGCTACAAGTAAAGGAAATTTGGAAAGCAACACATTTTTAGTAAAACGTTGTTAGTTCAGTGAGCGGTGGAATGGTCAACAGCTTTCTCCATACTTCAAGTTCCCAAAGCAAAAAGGAAATTTATACTCTCCATTGAGATACAAACTAGTTTATTTTTAGTCATTTATCTGAAAAGTTGATGCTCACCGTAATAATTCATCAAACATTTTTTGTGAAGTGTATCTGGCAAGGCTTCCTGGCATCAGCCTTTGAAATTCTGAGTTCTTGCATCCTCTGGGAACAGAGTGACTCTCTTATTGCACATCTGGAAGGAATGTTGCTGCCTTTTGGTTTCATCAGGGAGAGATGGTTAGGATAACAATTTAACCTCTCTAAACTGTTTGCTAGTTGCTTTGGATTTGTGAATATGAAAGAGGGAAAATGCTATAATTTATAAATAATATTCATATTTCAGTTTTTAATTTTAAACAGTACAGTAATAATTATTTCATAAGAACAACTATATTGCTACTTTATTGGTCTTTCCATGAGGAATGAGAGGCTAAATTCTGTTGGTATACATATGTGATATGTGTTAATTCCATTGTCTTATTTAATTTCATCAGACACTCTGGTTAAACAAAACACAGATACCTACTTTTGGTGTATATAGTTGTCCTTTTTCATGATCTAGAAAGCACTTCAGACAAAAAAAAAAGAACTGTGAATTTTCAACTTGTTAGTGGTGAATTTCTATTAGGTAAAGTTTCCACCTAATATCCTAATGTTCAATCCTGCATCTTGTCTGAATTACAAGAAAAGCTTTATTTCCTGGTTACAAAAATAGAGTTATGAATGTTTAGGCTTAATTATCTAAATTCTTTGTTTCAATTGAAAAGATATTAATTCAGTTTAGTAAGGTAAACACCATTATTTGAAAGCCGATCCCTCTTACTGTGGGGCATTTTTTTATTTAATAGGAACAATTACATTACTTACCCTAATTCAGCAAAATATCTGAACTGTCACCTAGATTCCATTATGTGCTTTTGTCTTTTGCTGAATATGGATGATTTTAAACATGTGCCTAAAAGACTTATTGAATGAGAGACTCTTGGAACAGGGGTTAATGCTGTTTGCAAGCTTTATGTTACTAAAAATCTAGAAAAGATTGAATTTGGTTTAATATTTCAATGAAAAATGGTATAAGGCAGAATGCCAACAGGAGATGCATTAATAATCCATAAACCTGTGGTAGCCAACTAATTTGGGACATTATAGGAGATCTTGGCTTTATGCTGCCAATATTTCTAACATGAGTTTCCATCAATAAGTGCAGGAAATACTAAACTGAGTTATTAATCTGCAAGGAAGAAACTAAAATTTAGAGAGATCTGATTTCTGTTCAGGAAGAACTTTTCTTTTAGGCATTAAATTTTAATCCAGTGTATTTAAAAAAAAAAAGGTTCTATATTGTTATTCTGAAATCCTGCAGGAAGTTTTCACATTACTAATTAGTGGCAGAACATCAGTAATCTTTCATTAGAGAGAGTCTTGTTCCTTCCGTTTCTGCCACATCTCTCTATTTCTAACTGGAACCCTTTGCATAGTGATTGAATATGTATTTACTGTTATAACTAATACTAAGTATGGAGATCAATGTACATGCTGAATTACCCAGCTTCCTGCTTGCCTTGCAGTTTGTAGAAAATACTAAATTTTTTGGTAGAAATTTCACACAGATGAAATCTCAATAGAAGCTTGGTGTGAGGAAGCATAGATTGGAGCAAGAATTGGTAATTGAAAAAAAACCTTTCCTATATGGTTTCATTAGTTTTATCCTTAGGCTTCCATCTTGCCATAGCAAAGTTTTCTTTTAATGGATTCTGCAATGCTAATCTCCTTGGAATTTTGTGATTGTCATGCCCAGAGTAGATATTAAGTGTGACATTCCTGAAAGGATTAGCACCTTCTATCACCCAGCTAAGCAGGAGCTACGACTAGTACTTTTCTTTTCCAAGAAAGAATGGACAGATGAGGCATTTGTAGTTTCAAGTCCTGCTGCAACCATCACCACTGGAAAGCGAGGAGGAACTTTCTGTCAACATCTGCAGGCAGCAGAACAGAGATACCTCCAGGGGTGGGTTGTGCCCTTTCCAGCATTCATATTCACAACAGATGAATGGGAAAAGTGTGATAAATGTTGATGTTTATTACTAGTTGTTTATGTTCTTGATCTCTATATAATTTGTAAAAGAAATAATATACCCTTCCCAGCTTTATCTGAAATAGCAACATTTAGGCTAAAGATGCTGTGATACATTCAACTGTGAATGTAATAGTGCTTATTTCAGGAAGCTTATAGAGTTTTATGGTTTCCAGCAGGGGTACCCAAACAATGCCTCCATCTGTATGTGGCCTGCTAGACCCATTTGTCCATCCTCTGCTCTGTTTCTGGCTGCTGCCTTCCTCAGGAGCCCCTCCAGTGCTGGCACTGAGTGTGCTGCAGCCCTGGATTGTTCTGGCAGTTACAGCCGGCTCCTGGCTGGTCTTTTTCCCATGAGCCCTCCATGAATGGGCAAAGACTTCGCTGTGTAAATGTGCTATAATGTTAACACTTCAAGGCTGGACCTGCTGCTCACGTCCAGATCAACTTTCTATGCTGGGAATGTGCTGTAGGTCTGCTTGCTCCACAGAGAACTTCCTCAAGCCAGAGCTAGCTGCTGCATGGGAAAGCCAGCTACTCTGGTACTCTTCATTTAGGGGGAGAAGGAAAGCTGAACTTCCTAGGGATGTATTTGTTGTCCTCACTTGGCATTTTAAAAATGAAAATTCTAATGTAGTGTTTGAAATTTTCAAAACCACCTAAGTTTTAGTTATAGTAGTGCTTAGGACATTAAATGGAATAACATCAGGGTCAGTAGCATTAAGAATGCAAATAATGAAGATCTAAAGCAATCAAATCAATAGGTGGTAAATTTGGAATGAAAACTGTTTAAATTTATACGAAACTTTGACCAGTTTGCTTGCTAAAGATTTTTTGCATAAATTCCAAATTTATTGTCCAAACCTTTGAAGGGGTCTTTCTCAAACTTGAAAATACCATGGGTATGCAAGAAATTTATCATACCACGGCATCATTTGAAACAAGAGAAGTTCTTGACTTTTTTCTGGTACTTCTACACTACTATCAAAAAATAAAAAAAATATTTTAACCATCATTTGGGGTTTCACTTGGCTTTATCTTTTTAGTGTAGGGAAAATATTAAAGTTATTTTTCAGTTACAGTAAAAATGTTTGTAGTAATGATAAGGGAAATTTCAAGTATGCCCTTCATATAGTAGCATGAAAACAAGTTGGCTGTTTATTACATTGGTCAGTCCATTATGAAAGGAAATTATATTCATAGTGGATTTTAAATTTGATAATAAACATAAGTACATTTAGGTTTAGAACACTTAAGAAGCTAGGTATTTTCTTGGTATGTTTTGCACTTAAAACACACTTGGTCCTCCAGCTGCTCTGTGGAGTTCTAGTCCACAAGAAAAACTTTGATGAAGAACTTTAAGATCTTGGTGAAATAAAAAGTGAAAATTTATCTTTAGTGCTAAATGCTGAGCAGTTTGGTTGTGGGGGGGGTTTTGATTGGTTTTGGTTTTTTTTTTTGTTTTTTTTTAAATTTTGGTGGATTCCCCCCCTCCCACCACAGCGATCTGTTTATCTCAAGGGTTTTTGTGGTCTAAACCATTAACAGTTCTGCCATGCAGTTCCTTCTGTCATTCATTCCTCAGGATTTTTAGAGAACTGCTAGAGGGGTTGATAAGTGATCAAATTTTAGTAAAAGGCTTACAATAGATATTTCAGTAGTGGTAACTTGTTAGCTGTACATATGAAAAAAATCAAGTCCTACATTTCACTAATGATTTTTTCCACTTTCATATAATGATACCTACAAAAGATCCAATGTATTGAGCATTTAATAAAATAGTCAAAAGTCTGTTTGAAAGTCTAACATAGTTGTTCTGGTTTTGGCTGAAATAGAGTTAATTTTCTTCCTAGTAGCTGGTTCAGTGCTGTGTTTTGGTTTTAGTATGAGAATAATGCTGATAACATACTGATGTTTTAGTTGCTGCTCCGTGGTGCTTACTCTGAGCCAAGGACTTTTTCAGTTTCCCCCTTCTGCCAGTGAGGAGGTGCAGAAGAAGCTGGTAGAGAGCACAGCCAGGACAGCTGAACTAGCCAAAGGGATATTCCATACCATGGAATGCCCTGCTCAGTATAGGAACAGGGAAGTTGTCTGGGAGAGGCCAACCACTGCTGGGGGACTGGCTGGGCATCAGTATAGAGGTTTTATTCCTCTCTTCTCTCTTCTTTTCATTACTATTATTATTATTTCTGACTTTATTTCATTTACTAAACTGTCGTTATCTCAACCCATGGGTTTTACCTTTATTTTTTTCCCCAATTCTGCTCCCATTGCACAAATATACCCCAGACACACAGCAAGGGAGTGGCTGTGTGGTACTCAGTTGCTGGCTGGGGTTAAACAGCAGCACATAGTGTGGATACTAAAAGTTAGACTGGGTTCTGAAGCAAATGAAATAGCACAAGTCTTTACAATAAGATAAAAATGTAAATTTTTTAAAAGAGCATCAATACAAACATTGATCTCCTGTCTATATTCTAGTAATTGCTGAGGCAAACGTGTCTTGCCATTTGGATTACAGCTTTCACAGGCATGCTGTAATCACTGAAACAGGGTAATGACTTAACCTCCCTGAGGAGTTATCCCATTCTAGTTTACTGAGAGATGTTAGGTATTTACCCACATGGCATACACCATGAAATTCAAATTGAGGAATGAAAGAGTTGTGATTCAATCCTCTACCACCTTCTGTTGGATGCAATTCCCAGAACAACAGTACACACAAAGCTATTAGTAAGATAACTTCAGTCAAATTGTGGTATTATGTGCTTCCTGCTAGAATGCTTGGATATCATTAAGATGAAAAAGAACTGAGTGTGAATTGGATATTGAATTCTTATCTTGGATCCAAAGGAATAGTTGAAATAGATGATGGGAACATGAGTGAATCATCTTGTAAAATCCCAAATGCTCTCTAAATCTGCTGCACTCTTGTCCATGTGCCTATTTCAATATTTCATAATGCCAGAGTAGTGCAAACTACACTTTTTAGTTATGGACCTTTAGATTTTCCCCAAAACCTTTTGTTTTGATGTCATTTGTTTTGTCCAGTCCTGTAGCTCCACTTCTCCCTTTGTCTCTGCCCAATCCCATGCTAATTCTATCTTTTTTCACTTGGCATCCTACTCTTTAATGCAAGATTTATGTGACACTAGAAGCTCCTTATGGTATTTTTTTGATTATAGGCAACATTATTTGTGAGGCCATAGGAGTACCAAACAGGCTGAAAATAATATTGAAAGCAATGCAAACTGAAATTTTAGTAAAAGTGAATGGTGTAAATATGAGCACAGAGACCACCCAAGAAAGTGCATGTTTGTGTCATGACACCCAACAATATATGTGAGAGTAAACAGGAAAATTAGAAGTTTACAGTATGATAGGACAGGAAAATAGAAGCATATGAGTTGGGCACTGGACATATGTAACCCTTACTTTACCATCTGTAAATGGAGATCCAAATGTTGTAATGACTGGAGTAACTTGTTTGAGAAGTAGCTGTAGCCTGTTAGGAGTTCAATATGTGATATGAAAATGGTCAGATGTCTAGGAAAATTGCCTTTGAAGAAATAGAAGAGTTAAGTAAAAGACACTTGTTTCATCTCTGCTAAGTAACAAGAAGAGCATGGGTTGGATGGAGGCAGTGCATCTGTGAATAATTAAGTACTGTATATATAAGCAGGAGCATAGAAGAATCATCCACATCTTTCAGTTGTGATGAATAGCTGAACAGTAGAATGGAATGAGTAAAATAAAACTGATATCCAGAAACAGATGGGGAGTAAGTGAAAAAGAAAATAAAGCAGGGCCTACCAGACAGAATTCATGAAGAAAGGTGAAAATAATGTGTTTCACTAGCCAAAAAAAAAAAAATTCTGTAACTGTCTAATGAAAGGAGACAGAATTATCACTGGGATAGTTGCCTATAGTATGTAAAATGAGGGAATGGAAGGAAATTGAGTGATGTCAAGGCAGAAGCTGAGTACTGGGAAAAGCTGCAATGTTATTACCTGGAGAAAAGCCTTCAAATTTAGTTACAGAAATGTTACATTGAAATGAACTTCTGCCATCAAAGGTCAATAAGAAGGGGAAATTCAGAGCTGACCACTTAAATGCCTGAGACATTACAGAAAGATTTGAGAAATTACTTATAGTTACTATCTCTGGCAAAAGAGTGAAAAGAAACAGAAATACCTTTGCCAATCTGTAGAAATGCAATAAATGTTGAAAATGTTGAAAGATAAAAGTTTTTCTCACCTTTGCTGCGATTTATGAAACCTTCAGCAAATTCTTTTTAATTTTTTTGTTTTTAAAAAGTTCAATTGAAATTTCCCTCTGGTTCTCTTGAGGGGGAATTGGAAATTTTTAGATGTCATCAATTGGTGGGAATAGAAGGTTTACAATTTGCCCTCTTCTATATTAGAAATATTGGAATGAGAAAATTAATGTGAATTCTATACCAAAGCTTATTTTTGTACCTTTGGGTAAGGGTGGAAGTTTTATGCTCAGTTATGGTAAAGTTTGTATGGATTTTTTTTTTTTTCTGCATAGAATTATAGCCATTTTTATTCCGTTTCATTGTCTTGAAGTATCTGAAAGGAGGGTGTTGAAATGATGGCTCTGCTCAGTGGTGGTGGGCAGAAGGACAAGAAGCAACAGGCAGAAATTGATACACAGGAACGTCCACCTGAACATGAGGAAGAATTTCTTTACTTCATGTGCAGGTGACTGCACACTGGAACAGATTGCCCAGAGAGGCTGTGGAGCCTCCTCACTGGAGATATTCAAGAAGTGTCTGGAAACAATCCTTTTCCATGTGCTCTGGGATGCCTCTGCTTGAGCAGGGAGGTGGGGTAGATCACCCCTCTGTAGTTCCTTCAAACCTGACCCATTCTGTGAGTCTGTGATTATTGTCTTTGCCATAACCCTTCAATTTTCCATTTATTTTTATTTAGTCTATTTTAATTTATCCTTAATAACCATGAAACACTGACAAAATATGAATTGAGTTACCAAAGCATATTGCAATTTCTGTCATGCATATTTCAAGCTTTCTCCTTTGTCTGGATAAAGATGGAAAAAAAGAAACTTAAAAAAACCCCTAAAAATCAAATTCCAACTAAAAACAAACAGGAAAAAAAACCGGGTTCCAAAGGCTTCTTTGGAAAACTCATGACTTCTAATTGCCCATCCACAAACTGATCTAAAGCTGTATATCTGGTAAAATGCAGTGAAAATATTTTTTTTAATGTCTTTTTCTATATTTTTGACATCTGAGTTCCATTCTGCTGTTGCCAGTGTGTTTGCAGCTGTGCCAAAAGTGAGCAGATCCACGTTTCCTTTGTAACATCAAAACGAAGACATTTATCATTAAGATTTATCATGGGACAGCCAACCAGATGGTTTGGTATTTTAAAGGTGAAC
Organism: Agelaius phoeniceus; assembly: GCF_051311805.1. Lineage (NCBI taxonomy): Eukaryota > Metazoa > Chordata > Aves > Passeriformes > Icteridae > Agelaius > Agelaius phoeniceus. Next base: position 22,327,758 of record NC_135273.1, read on the forward strand.
TGTTGGGTCTTGTTTAGCTCATGTGATCTTTCAGTTATAGAAAACTGTGTCAGCTGCTCACTGTAAAGGTTTTTTTCCCCTTCTCGTTTTTAGTAATGCAAAAAACCTTAATATAATAGCCAATGTGGCATGGATTGCCATTTTAGAAAGGAAACCAAGTCATAAGCAATTCTACTGATTGCATTCCAATTATAATGTGACCTCCTGTTGCTTTGCATTGAAGCAGCATTCATTTCAGACACATGCTGATAAACAACATGCACAATAAATGACCCTTTAGAAGGGGCAATTGCAAGACTCAAGTTTGGAATTTTTGCTCATACCAAAGGTATTTCTTTTGCCAAGTCTGTAACATTAGGCCAGAAGGAATGCATTTCATTATACAAAGACCAGACTTACTGGGAACAGAGCCTTGTGAGCTTTGAAATGTTTTCATTCAAACTATATTCAGATCTCTGGTCATTAACGATTCTGATATAGACTAGCCAGTGTTAAGGCACTGAGGAAACAAATGGAAGTCTGTACTCCTCTCTCTTTTCTTACTAAAGTTTGAAGAATCTTTAGCTGTTTGTGTGTTTTGGTTCTTACTGCCAAGGAAGATGAGAATGCTTATTTGACCCCGAGTTGTAAATCAGTCTGGAAATCTGAAGGGAAGACTATTTCCCATGAAATGCCTAATACTTCCTGGTGCTTGTCAAAGTGCAAGTATCCTGGCAGTATCTTTGCCTGGACCATTTTGGTACTTTGGATTCTGGTCATTGCATGACTAAACAGTGCAGAGGCAAGAGGAGAAGCAGCTATTTCTTTCCTTACATCTGAATTACTTAAGAGAATTTTCAAAGTTTATGCAGGATGTGAAAAGGAACCAAGGCAAAGTTTACAACAACAGGTGTTGTAACAACAGTAACTTTTATTAGAGCAAATGATGTTTAAACTCTTTGGACACATATGCCCTTCTTTAGGTCTGTTGTCAGCCACCAAACATATCTGCTTGAGCATCTGAAAAAAATGAATGAAACACACAAGGACTGTGAGGAACAGCAAGCCTGAAGAAGGACATATCTGCCCAAAAGTTTGTTCATCTTTTTTTCTCCATTAGTTACTGTAGTTAAATTTCTTACTTCCTGCTACAAATCATGTTTGGCCTAGAACATCACACTTGCCTCCACAGCCACACTACTGTTGGAACAGGCAATGGTAAAATGTAAGAGAAAGACCAAATATGACTCTTTCTCCCTGCTTCTCCTTCTGCTCTTAATTGTTCCCCAATTTTCTATTTTTATTCTGGTGTGCTCAATACTCTGATGTGTACCTTTATCAGCCTTGCAATATATCCCAAACACACTTCACATTGAAAATGGGACTGTTGGCTTGGGTGGCTTTTTGTATACCTTGTCTATACAAGAAATTAAGGAAATTATGAACTCCCAAATGATGTCTAAACTGAGATGTATGTGGCTTTAAGGTATTCCTTTTTTTTTATATCCGACAATTGGATCTATAGGATCTTGATAAGTGACATCAGACAATGAAAATAATCTGTCAGCAGACAAATTTATAGTGTCTTTATGGTGATACTGAATTTTTTTTTGCGTTATTTGTCGATCTGTTAATATAAATGGTCACTGGAAATATGGAAAGCAAGTATCAAACATGTCTTTTTCCTGCTACCGTCTCTTTTTGGAAAACAAATCAACAGCATTGATGATAGGTAAAGACCATTTGATGATAGGTAAAGACAATCATCTATTTTAGCCTAAAACCCTGAGTAGTAGCCCTTCCAACGTCATGTCTTATGCTTTATTTGTGACATAGCTGAAGTCCATAGGATTTTTCCTGCTCGCTCTTGGATTCTTGGTTCTTTCTCAGTTGGAAGTTTTTACCATGCAAGCTTTAACTGCATTCAGGTTTATGTTTGTACTCGTCATATTGATCCTATTCTCTTTTAATAGTTACCTCCTATTAGAATACTGAGTTTCAAATTCATAAATGATTTTATTTCCACATGTCTTTTTGACAGTATTTGTCCAGTTGCAGATCTACAGTATTCAAAATTATTTGTTCCCTCTAGCCCCATTATTTTTCCTTTTTCTGATTTCAAAAGAATTTTTTTCATGTGAATTGAGTCTCAAATTGGCTATGAGACAGCAAAATTGCACAAAACTTTAGATCATATTCTATACAGTCACCAGAAATTAAATCTGTTCCTAATCAAAATTACTTCATAACTCTCCAGACTGTTTAGGCCTTCTTATAAATTCTGTGGTCTTAGGGAGTAAAGTAAGACTGTTTGTAAAATCTGTTGCTAGATCTGAACCAGCATGAGACTGATTATTCAGGAAAATTCTTGGAACAAATATGGAAGAAATGATAATGCATTTCTGTAGGTAGACTCTGTAACTTTTAATAAGTGAGAACTTTCTTTCAACTTTAGTATTCAAGGACCAATTTTTTTTTTTCCTCAGAAGAGTTATTGACACTTCAATGCTGTTAAATCTCATTGGCTACCTCTTGTCTATCAATTCTGGTTTGGTAAGAGATTGTTCTTTTAGGTGAATCTTAGAATTGCAGAATATCCTGACTAGGAAGGGACCCATCAGGATCATCTGGTCCAACTCCTGGCCTTAGATAGAATCATCACCAGGAGATGAACCAGTCACACCCTGTGCCTGAGAGCATTCTCCAAACACTGCTTGAGCTCTGTCAGGCTGGTGCTGTGACCTCTGCCCTGGGGCGCTGTTCCAGTGCCCAAACACCCTCTGGGGGAAGAACCCTTTTCTTTTGTGGTGGTCGTGTATCAGAGCAAAGATGCAGCAATGCCTCCTGCATTATATATTAGAAGTGAATTGGGCATGCAAATAGCAATTAGGAGTATCATGTTAGATAATGATATCAGATGTATACTAATATTTTTTAAGAACATATCAAGTAATATTTTATTTCCAGGGGTCTCTTCATTATTCCTTTGTGGCAGCTTGTATCACTATGTGCGTGTAAAAATAAAAGAAAAACGAAAAGTAAGTTAGAAGAAATGGAAAACTAATGATTCAAGAAATCACATAGCATCAGATAATTCTATTCTGAAATCATAGCAGTAGCACCCAGAGGCATAAACTCCCCAAATTGTTAGCAAAAAAACCCCTCTGATATATCCAGCGATAGAAGCCTGAAGGCATTCTTTATTAGTACCTAATGTTTCTTGAAAGAAACATTTTGCAGACATTAAAATATATGTTCTTGTTTAATTTTATAATCCAGTTTCTTTGACACTTATTTACTGATGCTTCATCTTACTACATGGCTTTAATGTTTGGCAAAATCTTTACAGCTTTTCAGCTGTGAGTATTTCGGGATTCTCTAACAGATTGCTACCTGTACTTCAAGCAAAATATTTTTATCTTGTCTTCAATACTGTCTTTTATTTTCAGCTTTCCACTCACCTTTTTAAGCACCTCTTTCTGATAGGCTTATGTGGCTCTCAGTGGAGCAAAGGGAATGAATGCCAGAGGAGCCCATATTCACATTTCTCAGCCAAGCCTTTAATATTTGCAGTGGGATTTGTCTTCACCTGTAGTCCCGTGATGTAAAGGATGATTAGTTTGTGTTTTGACAAATTATTCCTTCTGTGCCTTCTCAGCCTTTTATCTGCTGTTGCATTTATTCAGAAACATGCAATCTAAGATTAGAAATGCAATTGGTCATAGGAGTCCTAGGCTCAGAACCTTCTGTTCATCACCAAGAGTCAAAGAAACAAATTAAATGGGCAGACATTACTAAACTGTTCCTTTTGAAGAATCAACTGTTGCTTCTGATGAAGTTGGTGCTCCTCTAGCTTTGCCCAAAATAAGATTCCTAAGTGTAAGCTCTCTGTAGAGGAAAAGTGTCTTCAGAAGTGATACTGAGCATAAGAACAGTGTTCTGGCAAGCTGGACCACGGGTTGGGATCTCACATTTCAGAAAAGATTTCTTTGGGCTGGGCTAACTTTGCCAAAAAGAATGTTGTTGGGAAGGCACCAGTGTGTCTTTCTCCCCATAGTAAAATCTTCATCAAAGAGAGAATTATGTAGCTCTTTTTTTAAAAAAGGACAGAATTATTTGCCCTGAGACTGAATATGTGAGCGCGTCTGGCAGCAAGGGAAGAAAAGAGGAGCTGCAGGAGAGTGAATACTAAGGTTTCAGAAATTGGCATGACTTCCTCTTTGTTTCCCATCTGGTTTAAAATGAAGACATCTCTGAACACAATAGAAATATTCTCACCTAGCTTGTTACTCCTTCAAACTACATCTGTTTATTTAAGTGAATTTCAATTACATGCCCACTCGCCCTTGCCCAGTGGAAGATTGAGGGATAAATGCTTGTATTGTGGTAAAATTCCTGAAAATGAAGTTGATCCTGACAGAGAAACACAATGCAACTTTTGTATGGAAAATTCAGGGTAAAGTATCATTTTAATTTAAGAGGACAACTCACTTCAATTTAAGAATTTGATTGGCTGATGATTTTTGACAAGCAATGTCACTTCAAGAAGATTCAGATGAATGAATTCCAGAGCTCAGATCTAACAGCTGACTCTAAAATGCTGCAACTTTGTGTAGTAATGGAATGTTTTTGGACCGGAGGGAAAAAAAAAAAGATTGAAATGGTATGTAATTATGTGGTTAACCTTAGCACTTATGTTTTCTCTGTCTTTGCAAAGCCAGTAATTTAACAAGGTAATCAGAATAGCCAAAACCCTCAGATTTTCCTTTTTTCATCATCATAAAAACCCATCTGAATAGTGATGGAACTCAATAAATTACAAAATCAAAAATCAGGCTAGCACATTCAGTTTACAGTCTTGTGTTATTTAAAAATTGGATTGCACTTAAAAACTCCTGACTGTGTGGGCAAAGGAAATATTGTTGGATGCTTCAGCGTGAATGAGTAGTTTTTTCTATTCATTTGTAATATTGAAAAGAAGAAAGTATCCTTATATTTTTGCAATTGGAGGCTGGATAGGTAGGAAAAAGCGATTGGATTCCTAGCACAAATGCTTTGAAATGCTGCAGTTTTTCTGTGTGCCAGTCTTTGTGCTTAAATGTACTTTATGCATACTTTTAAGTGGCACCTGTTCAGTCAAGCTTTAAATTTGTATAGAAAAGTTGTTTTACTTGGATGTGGAACAGTATGATAAATGCTTCCCTTGGTCTCTACTCTTTAAATTTGACTTTGAAATCTTTTGTGGTCAGTCGGTGAAAGGATAAGTAGGTGTATTTTACAGCAATCTGAGGACTAATCCAGAGGCAATCTGCATCTCCAGATTTTGGCAACAGGATGTGTTATCAGTTTCATTCCCAATATTTTCTTTTGTACTGTTTGGTTCTTCACTTTTAAGATCATGTGCTTTTCCTGCTCTATCTTTATTTGAATTTTATTATGGTTTCCTACCAGTCTGTAGAAGGCAAACCCATGGAATAGGCACATGGCCCCCTGAAGCCATGACAAAAGTCATCATTAGAGTCAAAATCTTAAAAGGTTGACAATATTTGGTTCACAAATTTTTAATAGTCTGTAGGTCACTAAAGCAATGTTCCTGTTTGTTATTTGTTTCTTATGGCTTTTGGGTTTCCTACCCTTTTCCCAAAACATTATATCCTCGTTTAACATTTTCTCTAACAAGCTGTGACTTGGGAAATGGTTTAAAGGGAAAAGTTATTGCCAGAAGGGTTCCAAAAATACAAACTGGTGAAACTATTTGAAGTAATCATCATAGCTTGACGCTTAGATTTTCCCTCTAAAGTGCTTTTGCACAGAAATCTGCTGTCTTTGAAGTCAATGAAGAGATTCACTATTGACCTTGTTGATTAGTCAATTGGTCTGTGTTTTTACAGAGTAGGGCTTGCAAATACAAAATAAAATACTAAAATGAGTAACAAATACAAAAAAAGTATTTGTTACTCATTCTAGTATTGCCAAAATTAATAAAATGTTGGTTTGATTTAATTGCAACATATTCTTGAAAAGCTACTACTGTCATTACTGCTTAATATACCAAGTTTTCGTCTTTCTAGAAAAATTATTTACAATCAAGCTCTGGCTTAGCCACCAACTTTGTGCCAGTGTTGAGCCTGCAACAGCAAGATGTCAGACACCCCCAGTTCCCCCCTGCCTTCCACACCGTGTTAGTCACTTTTCCCTCTGGAATTCTGCATTTCCAGAGATATGTGCAGCTGGCAGGCGAGTTGTAGGTAAGCCTTTGGCTGAAAACTCTTTCCAACAAATAACTCGTCTTACTGGAAACTGTGTTTCTCACAGTGATGGTTTTAATATCTGTGTGTGTGTTTGATTGGGTGGATAAGGAGAGTGGGGCAGACCAAAATACAGGTTAAGGTATGTTGGAACAGAGCCACATGGAAATTGTAATTTGGTTCCCTCATGTTCTCATTCTCTTTGATGATCTATGAGTCTCAGATGGACTAAAATCTATTTTATAGACACATTTCTCTCCTTTGCAAGCCAGTACTTTGTCAATAAAGTACCTTTGTCAACATAGTACCTTTTCAATTAATTGGAAATGAAAAATAATTTAATAGCCTGGGAAATTTCTATAATTCTTTAAAACAGTAATAAAAACAATTTTAAATAGTGAAAACAAAACCACATTGTTGTTTCTTTTTTGTTCAAATTTTGCTTTAGTGTGTCTCCCACTTTTTAACAAATTTAAATCCAAGGCGCTCATTCACAAAACACTTGAGTATCAGTAAACCCCAATTTTGCTACCAAAGGAGTTTTGTTTGCTTGTTGTGCTTGGTATGGAGCACTAGATCGCTGTGACACTTAGAAAAATAAATTTTATAGGAAAGGAACATTGAAAAATGTATTGTAAAAATAACATGTGCCTTTGCAAACATTTGCAAGTTTTTAATAATTGGCATAGAATAATCTGTTCTCTGCCTGAATAGTATTCCCAGCTTATTTCTTCATGACGTATTCTTTTCAACTTCCAGAACTGCCTTCTAAAGGTTGTATTACCAGAAGAATATGATGAAGTCCTTGTGCATGATTCATAAACTATGCAAAACTGAGTATTTCATTCACTAAGAGTGTTTTACATTGTCTAATGTTAGTGCTAAAAATACATGGGAGGCATTGTCTTTTTTTACCTTATTTATTTTATTTTACCAGTGTCCTGTTCCTTTAAATTTCATTCAGGTCATCATCTCCTTATTATTGGTTCTTTGTCCTCAAGACTAGATGTACAATAGCGGGATCTCATTTTTCCTTTTGGCTGCCACTATTGAGTGTCGTTCATTTTTTTATTGTGTTTTCTGGAGAGTGTCCCAGTTCCATCTCTCCTATGGCTGATATTGTCAATGTCATGTTGTCCACATTAATTGCCACTAGGAGGAAAGCACCTAGCCATGTGTACCTCATGTTTTGTTGCTTGAATTAGGTGTCTTGTGATCCAAAGCTCTGAAATATATTGAACTGATATCATGTGCCTGGCCCTGTTAGTTTCAAAGCAATTTTGGCAATAAAAATGTTTTGTGGTTTTGGGCATGACATTAACATTTGTTTCCCCTTAGTTCTTGTTCCATTTCCTTGATAAAAAGTCTTTGATGCCCAAGGGGGTGACCTTTTACTTCATATTTCCATAAATTGAGTATTCACGTAGCTGCTAAAGGAATGACATGTGTAGCTCGGCTATTCAGAGTCCGCAGTTTGGTCTCTGTGCTTTGGTGGAGTTTTGGTGGCCCAGATTTCCCTGCACATTGGGGTCTCTCTATGTCATTTATATCTCAGATCAGAAGCTTGCAGGACATTGGGATATTTTAAATTAACAACTCACTTTGAGGCAGAATTTCATAGCTGTCAGAAGATATTTTTCTTGTTTTTCTGAGTTTCATGGCTCACTACTGGTCTGCTTTCTCATCAGCTGGATAACTGCCAGTGTGATGGTTACTGATAACATGGTCCTGGAGTGTATTTGTTTTTTCTTCTTCTGGGTCTTGATTACTTCACTGTCTCCTTTTTGCTGCTGGAACTTAAACTCAGCAAAAGATGCTTTTAATCATAAATGTAATTCCTGGGAAGAGGCAGGGCCTGACATCTCCCTGTCTGTATCTGCAGCCATCTCTCAAGGACTTTTTTATACCCCTTGGTGGAAACAGACGTTAACACTTAAATCAAATTCTTTTAAAAATCCCACACTGTGTGAAGTCTTAAGTACACGATCAAATAAGTTTTCAAAATGCTACTCGGCTTCAGGCAGGATTCTTTCAGAAGCAAAGCCTGTTTTGGAATCTCACTGGTGCAATGGTGCGATGTCTTGCTGTGTGCAAGGAACTTATTTGGGGCTGGGATCCATTAGTTGGGATGGCTTCTCTACCCTGCCTTCAAACAAGGAAAATGCAAAACCTTGTGCAGCATGATTTGCCATAGAATCATTATGTCATATTGATCGGTGGTTTTGTACAATAAGAAATGTTTCCCATCAGAAGTATACAATATAATTTATTCTGGGGCATTAGCATCATATATTTGCAATTCTGAAACTATTCTAAGAGTGAACTTTGTGTTTCCTACCTGAAGGATAGACATGAGTAAAACTTGGCAAAGTCTTTAAAAGAAATGCAGAAAAAAAAATTATAAATAAATAAATAGAATCATTATAAATACCCCAAGGAACCAAAAGAAAACCCCCAAACAAGACTTTTACTTGTTCAGTGTAGTAGTGCAGTAATTTATGTTGATTATTTATAAAAAAGACACAACATATGCTTTGTTTCTTTTCTGTTTTGCATTTTAATGTGAGGGAATGGCCAGTAAAGGATTAGGAGCTGTATTTTGTGCCAGTCATCCCAGAGCAGAGTGGAGTGTACCTCAGTGCCAAGTGACAGGGAATTAGTAGGTATTAAATGGAGTAGGAAGGTACATTGAGGAAAGGAAGCTGCTGCAGAGGAAGAGGAAAGCAAAATTAAAATTTATTTCTATTGAAAAATGAGAGGCTAATAGACTTTGTTTAGCATTTTAGTGGAGGCTTGCATGCTTTTGGAAATGTAGAAAATACTGTAGCAGTATGTATTAGCTGTGTGCAAATTTTGGACAATCAGTTTGCCATGTGCATATGTATATTTATAGATACACTTTTGGGGACTGATGGAAGGGCAGGGAAAATGGGATTTAAGTCTCACAAATGAAAAGGACTGCATTATTATAGATGAGCCTTTGGTTTCTTCGAGAGTTAAGTACTTCCAAATGGAAACAGTTGAATTCAGAAATTCTCACTGCTTGCTTGCTTATGAGGAGTGTATGAATATAATCTGTACAAAACATTAAACAATAAAAGTAATAGTCTCTATGGGAAAGGGAATTATTTTCTTTTGAAACCATGATGTCATGGTCTTACCTCACCTTTAGTTTCAGCCAAGCAAATAATGTGTACTGAGCTCTCTATCATGTACCATTATAATTAGCTCTGTCAGGTCTTAGCCCTGCAACCCTCATGCAGATAATATGATAATATGTCTTCATAACCAAGTGACCTTACATGCACAATATTTCTCCCCTTATGAAGATTGCATGTCAATAAAGTAATTGAGTCTCAGAGGCTGCAGCGAGTGAAGATTTAGATGATTGGACTTTCAGGGCAGTGATGTATGACCGTTATTATTCTACTTGTCAGAGAGCTGCGTACAAGCAAGGATGGTCAGAAGATGACAGGGATGAAAGGTTGTGTTTCATTAAAAAAAATATTGCTGTTAATCACCACTCTATTCTTTTCAAAGTCATGGAGGAAAGAAACTCTTTTTTCATTTTAGCTCTGGTTAAGAATTTAAACTTCCACATGTAGTGGGCCTTCAGAGCCTAGTTATCCAGCTTTATTATTGCTTAACTAGAGAAATAAATTATTATTTCAGTTAATAAAATACAGCAAAATGCTAGACACTGAGACCACCTGTATACTTTTATCAGATCATTTTAAATTAACATTAAATGTATCACACTAAACTAACATTAAATGCATTAAATCACATTTTGCCGACAGATTTAAATAATTATAACACGTGCTATGAAGCTGGTATAAAATCAAGCCATACTGAATTCAACTATTTTTGCTTTTACTAATTTGTTTGGACAGTTGCAGTGCTTGAAACATTTATATTTCCATACTTTGTAAAAGCAAATGTTTTTTTTCCCTCACCAAGCTGTTTTGTAGCTGTAAATTTATCTTATGATATCATAACAGCTGGAAACTTGTAGCTTGACAAGGTTTTGTTTCATATTTAAACAGCTCAGAAATTATGTTTGAAACATAGTATATTTCTCTTTGTGAGACTTTTCTCATTTTGTTGCACATTATCTTGGAAATATCTGCACTATATTATAAAACAGATTATTTATGCAGTCCTTTAGTTAATAATTCCTAATGATTTATATATGTAGCAGATCTTTCTTATATACATTAAAAAAAAGACCCAAACTAGGCCAAAATAGTATTTACTGGCAAGTGCTATATAATGGAATACGGATGTAAGTTCTGGAAAGCTGATGAACAAAAAAGTTTGGCAGTGATTTTAGTGAGTGGAAAACTCTAATAGAAGCACATCTTTTCTGAAGAACTAGTTTCAGAAGTCTTTAAATCTTCACAGTTAGGAAATTTAACTGAGATATAGCAGCTCTGACACAGAAAGAGCTAATCAGATGATTCTTGGCTATACATAGTAAAGCAACAATTTATTAACTAAAATTAGCCTCTGCATCCTTCCAGGATTGACTCCCACAAGGGCAATTTTATCAGTGCAAACAACAGAAAAAGAGAATGAAATCTCTGTATGACAAAAAACAAATCAAGTTTTCTTACCTTTCCTCCTGGGCACATTTTTAACCTAACATGTGCTTGTAGAGTCAAGTTTATTTGCAAACTCATCTTCTCTATTATTAATGAGTTTTTAAACAGAAATGTTTTATGTGATTTAGGCCATGTGTGCACTGCATGGAAAGTGATACTACCTGTTCCAAAAAAAAAAAAAAATTAATATTTGAATTAGGAAATAGAATCCCCCCAAGTTATAAGTATTTAACATCTATATTACCATGTTGCAGTGCCAGTCAGGAGCACAAGCCTGAGTCTGAGTCCTCCATTAAACTGGCCTCTTTAAATATATGTAGCATTAGGGACATAAGTGTTGGTAAATCAAACAAAATTCGTAGTTTATACCCAAAGTTGGTGTCTCTTGATGTAGATTTTCATGAGGCAAAACACTACACTGTTAAGTCATCCACAACATTAATAAGAATGTTAGTTGCTTTGCTTGACGTGTCTGTAGAACAGTCTTCAAAGCTTTGGGAAGTTATGAAGTGTTTGAAATGCTCAAGGATCGCTAAGGACCTGATCTGAAATGAAGAACTTACCAAAACCTCAATAGGAATGCAAAAAAAGAAGAGTTAATAGCCCATTATACTTTTGCATATCCTTTTAGATAAAGGAAAAAGACTGATACCTTCCAGTCAAATGGAAGGCTGATGTGAGTGATCTGACTCCTCTATGGATGTGACATCTGACTCACTGTTAACAGTTATTGGTGTTGATAGGCACACCCCACAAAGAGAGCCAAATGCAGTTGTTTTGATCTCTTGTTCTTTTATTTCTATTCTTTCTCCGTTTTCTGTCACAGTGTCATGTTGAATCATTGTTTGGTGGCACATGCAGGACCTCTCAAGTACTGAGGTATCAGACTTCAGGAGCTGCACTGAAATGAATATAATAATGAGAACCAGAAGGCAGCACAGACCCCTTGCTCAGGGAAGGAGGCAGCTAATAATTGGGGTTAGTGGATTCTGGGGAGAAGAACCAGAGGTGCATCCTGTGGACAAGCAGGTATAGACTTGTCTCAGGGTCCAGTTACAGTTACAGGCACACTGAGAAGATCAGTGCTGATGCCTGTCACTTTGTACACATCAAGATGCTTATTTGAAAAAACAGACCAGTGCTATATAGAGCAGCATTACAGATACATATATATATATGTGTGTGTGTTTGTATATATGTGTGTGTGGGCATATATATATATATATATATATATATATATATATATATATATATATATATATATATTAAAAACAAAGAAGTACTGTGCTTTTTAGATTTCCATATATGTCTTGCTAGCTCAGCTTTCCATAGTCTTTTGGAAGGAAACAGATCTTTAGCTTCCTCCCCTGCTGCTTTTCCTGGTCATATCACCTTGAGATGCTGAACTATGCATACATGTTCAACATGCATCCATACCTTGGGGTCTTTTCCCATCCAGTTTAGGCAGTCCCTGAGTTGGCACTCAGCATTCAGATCACTTGGTGCTTTCTGTGTGTGCCTGTTTGGAGGGTAGATTAAAATTTCCTTTCTGATTTTTTAAGATTTTAGATGGAACTCTGGATACTTGTTCCATTTTGTCTGAGTCAAAAAGATTCACAAGGATGAGAAGTTTGAATACTATTCCAGCTATAGCCTATTTTTATATGTGTTGATGTGTATATATGCTTGCATGACAATAATTCTATTTACAGCAATAGCAACAGCAATGATTGATGTGGCCTAAATGTTTCCATTTGCTTATAATTATATGACATTTATAGCTATATGAAATAATTTAGTGCCTTATTTCTGTCTAGAGGATAAGATTTTTTCAGAGTTTTTTTGAGTCCTTTTCTAACATTTAGTCAGATAATCCTATTGTTTTTTCATGTATTTATAGATTCATGCAGTCCAAAGCAATTTAGGCTGTCTTGATGTTCTGTACCTTATAGGCCTTGCATTTCAGAAGGCATCAAATGTAATTATGCCTTAACTGCACTCCATAAACTAACTACTCCATAAACTGTATTTGCTTGTGTCTATCTTCCATGAAAGCCCTGGCTTGATTCATAAATGTAGACTCTACTGAACTACCTGATGGCCTGTTCAAATTGTTAATTACCATATGCTAAGAAGTGTGTCTAATTCTGCTTGGCTTCCACCTTCAGCCTTGGGAGCTACTTTGGTAATATTGGTACTGAATATTAGTCCTTTGGTGTTTGGTATTTTGTTCTCATGTGAATAGCTACAGAGAGTAATGAAATCACCTCCCAGTTATTTTCTTTTTATAAACTAAAAGCACTGTATGGTTGAAATCCCTCTATTTCCTGTAGTCCTTAAGAATGGATTGCAGCTCTTTCAATCACTTTTTCTGATTTGTCAATGCACATAAAAATATGGCTGTCAGAACTCTTTTTACTAATCCGGTCTCATGAATGAACAGAAGTAAAATCATTTCCCCTGCTTGCTGTGTTCCTCTGTTCAATTCCCCTCCCTGTCTCTTTAACCCTCAAAATTAAAAGCAATTACTTTAACCCATCTTCCTTTAACTTCATTAGGATTTTCTGTTAAATTGCTTGCCCACCATATTCCCTAAGTTAATTTTCAGAAGCTCTACTTTGTTCTAGACAGTCTCACATTTTATGGATGTGGCCAGTCCTCCCTTGTCCCCAGTAAAAACCCTTAGGGCATGGTGACATGCTGATGACTGACATTTCAGCTAACCTAATCTACTTAACTTTTATTTTGTTGCTAATGTATGGTACTAATTTAGTATAGGCTGTTTGTTACAATGTGAGTTGGTAACCTCGTTTTACTTTTTTTGTCAAAACTGAAGCCATCCCCTACTAGTGACTTGGACAAGAGTTGACAAAAATGTCTTTTGTTTGTAAATCAGTATCTGCCTCTACCCTTGCTTCCAACACCACTAAACCCTGGGAGTATTGTGTGCTCATGCAGATGTAGAAAATGGTGAGATGATGGCATAATGCAGTTGTGTTCATTCACCCACCTTCCAGAAGCACCCCAAATTGTGCAGGAGGCCACATCGGTTGGACTGGGGCTGAAAGTGAGAGCATCCTTGAACCCAATTTTCCTTTCTGCCTTCTACTCATTTTGAAAAGTGTATAATGAGAATCTACATCACTTTGTCTGTAGCAGCATGTATTTTTCCATATTTACCTAAAGTATTAATATATCTATTTGGTTTTCCTTTATGAAACAGCCCTTTCATCCAATCCTTTCTGCTTAATGTAATTAGTTTGCACCAGAAATAAGTGGTTGGTGGCTTACTGAAGTTTTCTTCACATCCATCTGTTTTCTTTTCTGCCTGTTAGTCCTGGGAAAAGAATACACACTTTCATTAAATCTAACAACTTAAAGGTCACTTTCCATTTGCATTTTGGGGAAAAAAAAAACTGTATAAAAATTAATCAGATACTTTTGGCCTAGTCACAGACAAATCTAGAGGACAAAATGTCTCAACTTTCTTGTCTTTTTGAGATACAATCAATTTGCTTAGAAATTACTTTACCGTGTAATCCCCCTGCCTTCCACATTTCAGGAGTTATAACTACATGCAGACATATCTGTAATTTTTGAGACTGTGAAAGGAAGTGTGCTTTATTGTTATTTAATGCTAAAGTATTCCACCTAGGGATATCTTTTAAGTGTTGTTGCTAGAAGACACCAGAGACCTTGCAAAACTGAATGACTTCTACATAATGATGGTTCTGAATAGGGGAAAAAAATACTAGCTGGGGAAGATATTTAAATTTCCATATTTTATTTCTTCCTCTATGTTTAGAAAATTATGTGATCATTTGTATTTTAGAATCCCTCTGTGAGTAACACAGAGGTTACCAAAAGGATTGTTTCCAAAAGCATTGAACGTGGTGGCATTTTACTAATTATCTGGTAGTTAAGATACCTGAACTCCAAAATGACATCCACAGGACAGGACAGAACATTGAAGAGGTCTTGCTTCAACAAGAGGGTGTTGGCTGCCAAGCATGTATCTGGATTTTTGATTATTATTTTCATTTAAATATCTTATTTTGGCCAATTCTTATTATGCAGAAAAAACAGCTGTTGAAAAGGTCATACAGGACTGACCAAGTAAAAGCATCTGCAGAAAACTTATAGGTTTTATCAAAGAAAATTTGTAGGTTTCCTCAGCTGTGTCAGCTTCACATAGGCCCAGACGTAATCTTTTTCTCTGAGCGTTAGAAACCAGCCATTGACCAGGAACATTTTTTTGGTGGCTCTCACATATTTCATCCATCAAGGTATCCTTGTGTAGTTAACAGCAGTTAACTGGAATTTGGTACTATTATGTCACCCTAAGTGCTATTTCTGAAACACTTAAGTGTGTTAAAAATTAGGTAGTAGTTTTTAAAAGATTAGCCATGGAGGTAAAATACATAATATTTAAGAACTTATTTTTATTGGTGTTTTGTGTCCCTCTGTGTGTTCCTTGTTCCTCACTTCCCAGGTACTTCTGTGGTTTAGAAAGAAATAGCACACAAATGTTCTTACTCTATTGTTTCTTTTTAGAGCCTTAGTTTTTAACCAATTTTTCATAGATAGTCTTTCATACCTGATGTAGTTCCTCATCAGAGAATATTGTTTGAATATCTGACTTAATAAAAACATATGCTATAACTATAAGTGCTTGTGACATGGCAACCCTAACATTATCCAGATCTTGCTCATGTGTTTGCACTATTTGTCAAATTCTTTGATAATAGAGTTCCTTCACTCAAAAAGGAATAAGGAGCCCCCAAAAACTGCTTTCAGTGGTAGCCTGCAGAAACCAGACCCTGAGCTGATTAATATTTTAAAACCTGACACATACCAAGCCTGCGCATGGCCACAAAAATATGCCCAAGTTTTTTCTCTGTGCATGCTGTCCTGGGAAGAGGTGCTGGGGAGGATGGCTGTGCACCTCAGAGCCATATATTTGTTCATAGCAACTGCAGCTTTTCTGCTCTTTGAGGTGAGTTGTAGAAACTCATGAGAATAAGTATTGCAGTGAAAATATGTGGTTGTTCAAACCACAGTGTGTTTGGCCTGATCAGTGAGGTGAATGAATCCTGCTGATGTTTACAAATAAATAGTTAGAAAATATTCATATGTAATATAGGAATCTTTTAACATAATATTTTTGTTAGGTACTCATCAAACAAATCTGGGTGGCTTCTTATTATTACAAAATTTGACATTTAGAATATTCATACCTTCTTTCTGCGTTTTCAAGCACAAATAATACTTTTTTGTCTGTAAGGCTGTTTTTATTAAGGGTTTTCAAAATGCTTTTCCATTTAGAGATAATTAATCTAGATTTGCTGCTAACTGGTGTTTCTTCTGGTAATTTTGTTTTAAAGAGTATAGCATGTCAGGCCTGTCAATGCAAACTAAAAAATTGTGCCATGAGTCCTGTACCATGCAGCATTTGCAGAAGGTTTGTTAAGATATAGGAATAACATCTATGAGGTGTGGATGTTATCTGTTTTTAGTGGAATTTTGTTCTAACTGACTATTGGGAAGAATGTTGATAAAGTGAGTGCTGTCCTTAAGCTACAGAACTTGAGCTGAAACTCTTCCAATTGTTGTTTCATCAGTGTGAGCCCCATTAGACTCACTGGGACCCCTGAAACCAATCTATCTGAATTATTTTCTATCCAGCAGCAACTGCCCCAAAGAGGGCAGTGATTTTGTACTCAGGCACATGAAGATTAAAAAGCTTGCTCCAGCTAGAAGTCTTAGACTTTCTGACCTTTCCTCCAGCAGAGCAAAGCAAAGCACAAGTACAAAGACATTTTGATGTGTATGTAGCTTCTCTATTCCATCAAAGTTGGGTGGTAAAGTATTCCAATAGCTGAGGCTGAAGTAACTGTTGGGAGACAGGGGAAGAATGTTTCTCTATAAAGCTGATGTTTGTTAATACAGCAGCTTGTATCCAGCCTGTTTCCTCCTTAAACCTAGAGATCTGAACGAAAATGCTGCTGGTGAAATATGGTGAAACACCAGGGTTATTTTAGTTTGTGGGGATTGTGGGGTTTGTTTCATTCATCAGTACCTGAGGATAGCGTAAATAAGCATAATAAGAGGAAGATTGACAATAGGTTACACGTTTTAGGCAAAGGAATTGCACATGAGAATCAGAAAAAAGAATGTTATTTTATGTAGCAGTATTTTGCAATATGGTGCTCTGTTACACAAAACAGTAAAGGGCAAGATTTGGAAAGATATTTAGAAGTATGTCAGTAGTTGCTGTTTCCTCACTGGATTTATGATACTTTTTGTTGTTCTTTACACTAATGAAAGTACAAAAATATTCAATTAAAAACTAGTAAATATTGAGTTAATTGTATAAGTAAAAAAAAAAAAAAAAATCCAAGGCATGATAAAATTCAGTGCTGGATTACAGTAGAGAAAAAAAATGCAGTGGCACCAGTTCCCGAAGGCAGCTGAATTTCTGAATGTGCCTGAAAACTCCAAAAGAGAAATATAGAAATGTGAAATATTTAATTATTTCAAATGGAATTAGGAAACAGCCTTCAAAGATTGTAATTAAATAAAATCTGCTAAATAAACCTTAAAGTATTCTTTTATAATGGGAAATTGAGAGGAAACATACTGTTAGGGCTGGAAAGTGGCCTTTCTCCAGAACAAAGAATTTGACCAAGAAATATAAATATTGTTTCAATTGTATTGATACCTAGATGGAAACAGTGCAGCAATTAACTTCCAGTTAATCTTCTGGTGCTAAATCCAAGCATATGAATGCCTATTCCCTTAAAGGATATGAGTTGGATGAGATGATGACATTTTTCATGATTCCTCTTTTTCTAACTAGCTGTGCTCTTGTAAGCTAATTTAAAGGGTGTGAATGTTTTCTGTTTGATGTGTATTATGAATGCCCAAAAACGTAACAATTTGTGGTCCTTTATTCTGCCTCCTTTCCCCATTATTTTCTTTCCATATTTCATTTTAAAAGTCATTAGTGGGAATGATTCCCAGCCAGGAGGGGTGTGTCAGATAGTTTTCTTAGACAGTATTCAACCCCATAATATTGATTATAATGTACTGTAGGGCTGGGTGTATTGTGGTTAATCTTCCTTACTATAGAATAAGCAAATTAAGTTTTCTGGTGAAGATCAGAGGGCTCTGTCTGTATGTAATCTTTTATAATCAGGAGAAAATAAAATGGCCTCTTATATGACCGTAAGATGATCTTATATGCCAGGTCTTGTAATTCACCTGGCACATAATGCAGTGATTCTCCATCTTTAGTTGCTATTGGAAATTCATAGGAAATGATAATTTTGAGAAAATGGAGTATCAGTGAAACTTTATTGGAAAATTTACATTTTAAAATAAAATGTGGTAAATTTTTACTTCTAATATGAACATAAGCATACAAATAGATTAATACATATGCAGAAGAGCTAAAATCAAAGCATGGTATCATGTAAAAACAATCTACAGGCCAAGAGGAGGATTGCTTCCTTAGTTTTTTTTCACTTTCATGAATCATCTGTCTTGGACAAGAAGACTTGGCTTCGTAGCTGTTTTAAATTGAAAATGGTGTTGCATTAATAATAAGTATTAATAATAATAACCTCTGCTATGTAAAGAAATACTAAAAACCTAAGAAGAAAAGGATTTTCCATTAGATGAAAACCTGACATTGCATACTGTTCTCTAGCTATTGACAGATTCCTACCTTGACCAAGAATTATATTAATAAATATCTCCAACTAGGAGCCTCTAACTGAGACAGCACACTGCAAGAACCTGTAGGAAGGGAGGACCTGAGCCAGGATTGTCATCCAGAATTCATAACAGGAAAGAGAGGCCTAAAATGACCTGACAAAGGAATGCTGTATCACTGGAGGGCTGATGCTCCAGCCCCTGTGCCACTCTCTGTTCTGCTCCACCTGCCTGGGATGCAGACAGGGCCTTTCCTGAACCAGTTGGAGCATGACAAATGTCTGGGGGCTGGGGGTGGCTGATGGCTCCGCCGCCTCATGGCCTGTTTCTATTCCTGAGTGCCAGCCAAGCCGCTCTGTGTCCAGATGAACATCTGTGTGGACTGCTGTCATTCAGGATTTCAAAGAACACTACCTTTTTTGACGGTTTGATTTGGTAGCAATGGAGCACAGTTTTTTTGGGACCTATTCTCAGCAGCCTGAGGCTATGAAGCTCAATTTTTCAACAGGATTGTTTACTGGAAAGAAAAGGCGACGTGATCTTGGTGACAACTTGAAGACCGTTGTCTCAATAACTACTGATAGGGCTCTGTTACAGACAGGGCAATGCGAGCAAGAGCAGCTCCTGTTTTTTTAACTGTGGTGCTGTCATAGCAAGCTTGTAAAACCAGGATGACACCAAAGAAGAATAAAATGCATTAAAAGAATTACAAAGTCCAATCTTATGTGCTACACTTTCTCTCATGTTAGAAACTTTCTTTGAAAGTGAAAGATATGCGATCTGTGATTTACACAAAATGACTTTTGATGAGTTCTAGTGCTGTTTTTGTCCTTGAGACATATGGCTTCATCTCTGTGTATACTCTTTTAATCAAAGTTAAAAGCTTCAAAGAATGGACAATTGTTTAATAAAAATGTATGAAATACCTGAGAGCTGGTTCTAGAAAAGCATAAGCTATTTTATGGCTGTTGCTGGATAGCTTTAAAGCAAAGAGTAGTTTCAGGGGTTGTCAAAAAGTATTTAGATATTTTTATTAGGTAATTCAGTTTCATCAAAAATATTGACTATAAAGTCATGGTAACAAATAAATAAAATTGTAGCATGCAAGGAAAGTTTGAATCTACATCTAGGTATCTATTTGAATATTCAATGTTTATTCCTTGTTGATCCTGGCTGATCAGAAGCATAGCATCCTTACCAAAGAACACAGTCCTCTCCAAAGTATAGTCAAGTGTTAATGTTATTATTTTTTCTATTTCAGAGCACTGATTACTTCAGCAGCTTGGGGATAGATTTGCCTGACCCAGGACATCCCTGTCTTTCAATGGTTTTTGCTTAAGAAAAATGTTAATTCAGTGATTGTAGTCTTGTGCATGCTTTTGGCAAATTGCAGCCAAGATGGGTAGGACTGCCTTTCATATAGGAAGAATAATAGGATTGTCATATTTACTGATTCTTTCCTTTAGATTTCTTTCTGTATTTGTAATATAAATTCAGGTTGATTTTTGATTTTTTCTTAGAAAGCAGGAATGCTAAAGTTTGCACAGATAATTCAGAAAAATAATGTTTTGATTTCAGCAGCTGGAGGCTAGTAACCAAACACAGACTTCGAAAAAAGTAGGATTTATAGTGCTACTGTTTCAGATAAAGAGAAATATTACTGAGAGGAATTTTAATGCATGGGTGCATTGCCATATTTTATGGAGTTTTCTTATTCAAATATCAGGTTAAAAAATAAAGCAGGCATGACAAGTTCTTGTAAATAAGGAAAAGGTTTCTTTGATTTTTTTTTCCCCCCCACAGCAATGTGAGCTTTAATTAGTGCAGATAAATAAAATTAAGCTTTTGGAAATTATAGCAATATATCTGTAATTCAGAGTTTAAAAGAGTGGTATAACAGTAATTAATTATGTGTTTAACATATCTTGAAATAATCATCTTTGCCTTTTATCCTTAGCTAAAACTTCCTAAGCATCTTATGTTCATCACAAGAAACTCAAATCCCATCAACGTCCAATAAAGCTTAGGATATAGAGTGCATTGGCAAGTGGGACCAATCAAAAAATGCCTTGATAGTTTTAAATGTGTTTTTTTCCTCTTGCCCTCCTGAGGATTGGATGAGGTGTGATTTAATTTTTGCATATATAAGCAATGTTATTTCAGGATACATAAATAGAAGAGTAAAGCAAGCTTACAGGAGATGATTACTGGTCTTGTGTCACCAACCATCTATAAAATATTGGAGCTACTTTATTTTTAACCCTGAAAATAAGCTTGCTGAGTTCAAGGATTCTACACTATATCTGCTTGCTTTTTTCTTTTCCTCCTCTCCTAGGTAAGCAAGCAGCTGGAATTGAAATGTTGCAAAGAAATTTACTTGTGCAAGTATTTTAGGAGATAGTGACATTCTTACCAGCCACTGAGGCTCAGATAGACAAGCTCTTCTTAGGCTGTCGAATACCAGAAGATTATACCTGGCTGCTGACGATCATTTTAGGTTATGGCAGCAGGAGATTAGCTCAAATTTATAACAGCTCACATTTTCCATTTTTTCTTGGTTTTCAGAGTGGCATGGAAATTATATTTGTGAATCCCTGGGGACTCTCACATTGGTGTCAGTTTTCAGATTTTGCCAGATACATCTAAATGTGGACATATAATGTAATGGAAAGAAATTGAAAAAATTATCTGTTTCTTGATTCTTTATTACTGAAGAGTTAGAAAGTGATTCCTTAGGCTATCACACAAGTCTTAAACTGGAAGTAAATGTTAGAATGAAGTCAAATTGATTAAGATTGCCTTGCCTGTGCATCTCTCGGAAAAAGATCATATCAGAAATACAGCAAGCACATGTGCTTTGGCTGGTGTTTTTTGGAAAAGTTTTACCCCACTAAA
The DNA here is from genome assembly GCF_051311805.1 of Agelaius phoeniceus. Taxonomy (NCBI): domain Eukaryota; kingdom Metazoa; phylum Chordata; class Aves; order Passeriformes; family Icteridae; genus Agelaius; species Agelaius phoeniceus. The sequence goes on from NC_135273.1 coordinate 22,349,200, forward strand.
AATTTGAATGAGATGTCTATTTTAAGACTAATTTTATAACAAAAGCTGAGTGTATTATATGAATATGGTGCTAAAGAATCTTGCATTATGTCACACATTCAGAAACCCTTTATCAAGTCCAATATTAACAGCTGGTGTGTATAATACATGAACAAATAGAAGGAAAATAGATTTCTGAAAAACATAATTTAATTATCTGTGGCTGACAACTACATGAGAATTGTGTGGTCCCAGTTTGCACAGATGATTGTTGTGTATCCTTACAATAAGGATGTTGGCTGCTTGTGTATGCTGAACTACCTGGTTATCCAAGAGAAATTATAAACTGAGGCAAAATACTTCTTCCTATGGTACTCACTATTTGCCATACAGTAAATATCTGTATTCTATCTAATCTTTTGTGGTGGGCTAGGTATTCCTCTAACTTCAAGTATTTCAAAAGTTGGATGTTGCAAAGTGAGCTTTTCTTGTAAACTAGAAGAGCTTTGAAATTTTGGAGAGTACAATTTCAGATTTTTTGAAAATAAACAGAATAAGGACCTCAATATAAAAATATTGTAAAAGTTTCATTTCTTGACTAAAACAGGCTGTTGCATTAACTGTGCAAGTAGGAAGAGCTATGTCAAAATTACTATTTATTCTGAATTTTCTGCTTTGGTGTATACTCAACTGTAGTTTTTTAAATGAAAGTTTTTCCCTGTAACCTTTAATATAAGAAGGTTCTGCAATAGTTTGACTCAATGTAAAATTATTTACATAATTACTTGAAAAGCATTGTAAAATGCTCAGGGAAGTCCTTCACTTACAATTACATCCATGTCTAAGTCTTCTCAACTTGAAGGGCATATTTATGTGATCTCCTGCACAGATATTCTTTCCTGACACTTAATAATTTAGTGGCTTTCTTTTTAGAAATTCTAAATGAAGCAGGCTATACCTTTTTTAGACTGAGGAGTGATGAGGTTTTTATAGTATCTTCAATTGTTACTGTAATGAATTTTTGGTTAGTTCTTAGGATAATTATCTGCATGGGCATGAGTAGCAAAATATAATACTCACTTTCTTTTCTACTCTGTGTTAAGATATCAGTTACCTGTCAGTAAGGAAAAAAAATAATTGAAAGCAAATGAAAAATATATTTTTATTGTTAAATATTAATTAAATGCTAATAATAAATACTATTCAAGTTAATAAAATTAAAAGTTTGGGAAATAGTTGGAAAGGAACTTAGGACAGAGGTGGTGTACAATATTATTAGAGAAATAGTAGGGTATCATTTGAGCAAGATACATGAAATTAATTGGCTGGAGTACATACATTGTTATTAAAATTTATGGCAGGGAGTATTAGTTTTGACATATAACTTTAATTTTTTCTTTTCCTCTTTTAATATTTTCAGTACATTCAGTGTTCAAATGAACTATTCACACATTGAATGGAGTGTAATACTCTGAAAATTCTCATTTGGAACTGACTTCAGTTTTCCTTGCATTCCAACAGCTTTGTACTTTTTAGCAAGAAATAAAGACAAAGAAAATATCTGCATGAAATTTTCAATTCTATGAAATATTCAGATATTTTTAAGACTTTTAAGTATTCATATAATTTTTGAGGGTGAGCCTTTCCTACTTAGAAATCTGCAAATTGGATAAAGTCACTATTAACGTGAAGCTAAAAGGATACAAATCTTGATAGGCTGAGCTAATGTAAGCATCTTAAAGTTTTTTTATTGAAGAGTAATTTTAAGTGTCTATAAATTCTAGCAATCATCATGTTTCTGCTGTAGATTGCATAATTTACCATTGCTTATACTAATATACCCACCACTGTCTCAAGCTTTATGCCTGTTTTTCCATATCAGTAATAAATGTGGCATAAACGAGTTTGGGTCAAATTAGCATTTTTGTCTGTTTAAGCAAGTTTTTCACATAGCTTCACTGTCAGGACTCTATTTGTTTCATTTCCGTAGTAAACTGTTTGTCATCACAGCTCATTTTATTTAGCCTGTTCCAATCATTCTGCCTGCTTCATTTATGAAGACTTCTTTTTTTGTTTTAAATTATGGGATTTCTCCTCATTTTATACATGTAATATTGCCATGATTGTGATGTATCTCTGTATAGTACTCTTTAAACACAATTTTGAACATTTGCTTTGATAAGTCCATAAGTGGTGATGCTAATGTTCCATTTCTACTATTCACTGGATATAGCTTTAGCTCAGGCTGTTGCCTTCAGGAAATTCCTGTCTCAGTTATTCAGAAGAGTACATCACCATACATCATCTCTGCTTGTCAGTTCATCACAGAACTGAGTCCAAAGCATTATTTCTGCATATTCCAGTAAGTGCTTTGCATCTTTTTCGTTAGTGGAGTTAGTGGCTCCACCTTCCCCTCCAGCTCTACAGTTTTGCTTCTTGTTATCTTCAGGGTATCTGAAACTGTATGTTTCATAGCAATGAGAAGGGTATTTTTAAAAATCAAAGTGGCCATCATTATTTTGATTTTTTTTTTTTGTGTATTCTAGCTGTTTAGCTGTTGTAGGTGCTTAAAGACTGTATTTAGGATTGCATCATGAAACCTAACAGCAAATTATACAGTTGCTTGGAACTGTATAAAAAATATGGCAAAAAATTCCTCAGCTTCTAATGAAGCATGGATGTAAGGGCTGATAAAATTCATTTCAATGTGTTCCCTAGTAACTAAAATCTGCATTCACACAGCTCAAGTTTGATCTGGACTCTGATAATTAATCTGCTACATGTTCTTACTTCAGTGTCCATATGTCTAATACTGCCTTTTATGTTGCTGAAGTTTCTTCATTCTTTCAGTTTGTTAGCCCACTTCTGGCTCGTGGTGGGGTTTAGTAGCATTACAGGAGTCAGATCTAACCCATGCAGTCACCTCAGCACAGTTACTCTACAGTCAGTAGTACCTGAGCAATGCCATGATACTTTTTGCCTTTGGACTTGGATGCATGAAGAGAGCAGAGGGAGTTTTGGCAGCTTTCTGTGACTGTGTCCTGTTTGTACCCATCTGTATTTTTGTCTCAAAACTTATCCTTTCCTGTGAGCAATCCAGACAAACCGAGCACTCCAGCACTTACCCTCTCTGTCATTCTTGGTAAATGCAGAAGTCCCTCTGATTTAGAAGTTCAATAGCCTGTTTACTTTATATATGTGTGTGCAAGAGGAAAAGAGAATAGTTGCCTTACATAGTAATGTTTCATGCCTGGCTCTTAAAGCTTACCTACAGTGATACTGCTGCAACAGCATTTGCTTTTTTCCCCTTCCTTGTCATTAGAGTTATGAGATGCTGTAGCAAGGAAGTGCTTTTTCCCCTTTCTTTGTCAGGTCAACTTCATCTGCTGTGGTCATGTTAGAAAGCCTTTCCTCTTTCAAAGGACAATTACTTCTTTTCTCTTTATTTCAAGGCCTTTATCCAGCTCAGACTGGTAAATTAGTACAAAGTGCTTGCTCAGAACAAAACTGGAATGATGTGATTTTATTAAATGGGGTTTACAAAGGATACCATAAAAGTGAGGAATGATTTTCAGTCACTATTTCTGGTCTGTGTTCAAGTTCATGTCCCCAAGAGAGCTTAAAAGATCTGTGAGCACTAATTGTTTGTTTAATGATTTGGCCACCTTTATAAAAACTGCAAAACTAAGTTTTTCATTACTGCTTTGGGTCATTGCTCTAAAACCTCTGTGTTAATCAGTTAATCATAAATCTAAAGTCCATTTTTGATGGTACTTTTTGGTACTTTCCTAGTACTTTTTACAGCCCTCCATAATTGCCATTAAAATAATGATTACCTTGGTGGAGATGCAAGCCAAGAATAAAACATAACTGATGGGCGATCTCAATGATTAATTTTATGGTCTTGTTTTTGATTAAAATCATAGTCTTTCACATCATGCTAGTAAATATTCAAACTATTACCTACTGTAAATTGCAAATTTTTTTTTTTAACTTGTATCCCCAGGATTTCAGCAGTGGAACATCTGTTTTCTTTTGAGAAAAATATGATAAGCATCTGTTTGCATGGAAGATGTGAATGAAACCAGACCACATTTGTTTGCAGTGTTATGGATTATCTGGTCTTACACTGTTTATGAATAAATCATGCAGGATGGATAGTGCCGGTAACCACCAGAGGATGTTTTATACTTGGTTTAAAACATAAATTTATGTATTTGTGATTTTTCCTGTAGACACTCAAAAAATTTATGTTTTAAATAAAGAAGAAGCCTGTTGCATTTCTAGCCCAGTATTTAAGCTCATGGATACCAGAAGTTCTTTTAAGCCAAGCCATGCCCACTGTTAATATGCATGAGAATATAGCTTGAGAGTTGAAAACAAAGTAAAAAAATTAGCATGAATGGAACACAAATGCTATCATATATTTTATTATTTGAAAAATACTGTGCTCTCATGTAACTGGATTGTGTCCTAATGTACATGTGGACAGAGTTATGGTTGCATGTGTGGCCTGGAAGACTGGTCTTGCAAACCCCCATGCATAGTTGTGGTACTTACTGCTGTGAATCCTTTGTATAAATTCCAAAACATTTTGCATTCAGAGAGCTGGGAGGAGGCACAAATGTTTTTTGCTCCAAACAGTGGGGAGATGCTCAGGTTTGAACAGGACCTGCTACTAACCACTGGCTTGGTGGAATATGGACATGAAGTTCAATGCTTGATTGTTAGAGCTATGGGGTGATTTAAGCAACTTCTGCCTCCCAGCAGTTAGTCAGTGTCTTTGCTCTGATGTCACATGTGACTTTGTGTGGATGATGTGGTACATTTTAAGATGTCACATGTTAGCACAAATACTGATTGATGATCCTTGAGGGTCCCATCCAACTCAGTTTATTCTATGATCCTAAGTGTGTCTGTATTATGTATTAGCTGACTGAGTTTCTCTATCTTGTAGGAGTTAGTTTTTTTTCTGGCAAGTTGAATTTTTTTTTCCATGCTTTGCAGTATTTTTGGTGTCTTTCTTGTGGTTCTGGCTAAGGGTCCTTCCCCCTCTTCCATGTCTCACATTTCACCTCCACAGGCAATTCACTTTTAAAACAGACTGAGCAAAATCTAGTGCAAAATCTAGTCTCTAACATTGTGGATGCAGATTTCTTTATCCTGTCTTCCAGTGATGTGAAAATACATTCCTATTTTGTACTCTGTTCAAAGTAGGCTAAAGTTAAAAAGCTGAGGGAAATCATTTTTCTGTACACACAGGAGATGGGAAGAGAGGTTTTGAATGGAAAATTGGTAGGTGGAGACACTGGGTAGCTTGTTCCCTGCATGTTCCCTGTTAGTCTTTTTAGTAAGTTGTGACAAAGGAGGGCCTTCCTTCCCCAATAACTCCAGCTTTGTTAAAAGAAGTTGAACCTTGCTGTATAGGGCCAGGGGAGAATTCCTTTTATGGGAACACTTGTTGATGTAAAGTGGCTGGGATCAATGTTCAAGGCAGCAGGATTTTTCCTTCTTCTGCCACAGCTTTCTAATAGCAAGAGTAAGGGGGGCAAGGCAGAATTTCACTGTGCTCTGTCAGGTCACAATTGACAGAGGTTCCTGGAGGAACATGTGCTAGAGAAACAGTGTAGAAGATACTTATGTTCTGACAGCTTCTGCAGGAGCAGAATAAAAGTTCTCTGTGCCACACCTTTCCCGTGCAGCCGCTCAGCTCAGCCGCTCAGAGGATTGAGCCAGCTATTGTGGGATTCTTTCTTAAAAGCTAGACATAAACAAGTGCTTAAATGATATCAGTTTAGGTAATAGACAATAATGAGTATAAAGTGTAAATCTCTAGAAAGGTATCAAATATCTGCGATTTAAACTATGGTTTTTGAAACATTTCTACATACAGTTGTTTGGGAATAGTGATAGGCACAACTAAAGTAATCTAAGAAAATCTTCCAGATTCTTTTTGTGTACCACTGAATTTAGATGGATATTTAAAAGTTTTGTGTGATTTTATTATACTCTGTATTTACCATTTTGACAATACTGTTGCTTTTTAGCTAAGATAACCTGCCCACATCCCCAGTCCCCCAGTCTATATTTATTTCAGGGTTGACAAAGGAGTTCACTAACAGTGCTCTCCAAAACAGTCAGACTCTTGAAAATATGGCTTTGAATTCCTGAATGTTAAAACCAGTGCACTTGCATCTCTTTTCTCTGCCATTTCCCCCTCACCCCCCTCTAATCCCTAGGATTAGATGTGTGGGATAATTACATTTCCAGTACTTTCATTTAGGCCAAAATTTGAGTCCTGGAACAAAAAACTTCCCAACGCCTCCATCTACTCTTGGAAAAGTTATTTCATGAAAATCAAAGCTTTTAGTCAGCAGATCAAGTTTTTGACTCATGGTGCTTTGAAGTAGCTGAGGTGATGCCCTAAGCTCTTGAAGTGTAACTGTTAAAGTAATTACAGAGCAGAGTTAATATTCTGAGAATAAAAGATCTCTCAGGCCAATTTGATGAGCTGATAAGAATAATTCCAATTTTATTTAATAATAAAACAATTTTTGTCAAAGTCATGATGAAGGTTTGGTTTATCCATCCACACTTTTTATATAACAAATGCACTATATTTATATATTTATAATGCATAAGAGGAAAGAAAACCCTGATTTTTAATGGCTTTTTACTAATGAAACGAGTTTTCAATGAGTTTCACGTTACAGATGCAAATGTCTGGTGAGATGATTTGAGAGTGAGTAAAAGAAATACACAAAGATGAGCTACTCTTTTCTTTTGCCATGATAGTTCTTGTCAGTAATGATGGCTTGTATTTTTCAAGAGCTGCTTTTTTTGTGATCAGTGACATTTTTCTTTTCTCTTGGATCTGTTGCTGTAGGTGAGATGTTCAGCTGAAGTTGTTTGCTTAGTGCCATGTGGGATGGTGGAATTTTGACACTGTAGGAGGTGTATTTTTTACTCTTTTTGGAGTCTGTCTTCATTCTTGCTATTTCTATAGTAGTTTTGTGATGGACCAGTTCACTTTTCCCTCTGTTTTAAGCCTAGCTCTCCTACCTGTTATGCGCAGAGAGACAGTAGAGTGATGACAAGGAGTTTTGTGGGTTTATGGTGCTGCTTGGCCTAAATCTTGTTCTAATTCTTCCTTCTAGGAGTCTGGAAAATGTGGTGGAATAAAATGGTCCAAGAAGAAAGTCTCCAGACTCAGGTTGTGAATGTCTGAAAGAGTTAATTTGCATGTTGGACAGAGTCTGACAGCTCATGATTAAGTCTGTGATGACTTAATTGCAGCCATAGAAGCCCTTTTATCCATAAAGTCATTTAGCACCATATTAATCATAGACCTGTAAGTGGGGAGGTGCTTAAGTCCAACTAGAGATGGTTATGTTTGGTAAAATCACCTGTGGGGAGATACATCTGTATAATGAGGAAGGCACTGATGAGGGCTTAACCTCAGAAAGGAAGCAGAGCCACCTCTGCTGCTGCTTGTGCCTCTCCATCCTTGTGCTGTGCTCCAGAGCATCTGGAATAAGCACTCAGAGGATGCCAGGACCCCTATTCCAGCTCAGGGCAGAGCACAGAGGGCCAAGGAGGAGCTGAGAGCTGTGTTCTTTAGGCAGCCAGGGAGATCAGAGTAGTAGTTTGGGAATGTATTGCAAGAACAGCATGGAAACAGGCTGGGGAAATTACACGGTGCAATTTTGATAGTGGGGAGGGACCTGGAAAGGAAAAATGCAGGACTGTGGGAGTGGGCCTGATTTTGATGGCAATTAAAGGACTGGAGAGGGAGAATATGGTCTGGTTAGGATGTACTAGCAGAACACAAGCGGGTTGGGATCCTGTGTTGAGTGATACAAAGTAAGATGCTGGGAAATGAAAGTAGAAGCCTGTCACCTCCACTAAATGCTTGGGCAAGAGCCAGAAGCTGTCATTGCTCCAGCTGGTTGCCTGTACTGGCAGTGGCACCAGGATGAGCCCTGTGAGCTGTCTGCCCTACCATTTTACTTGCTTTCTAAGTTAGACTTATTCTTAACCCAATATTATTGTCACTATGGACAGTTACATGATTCTCAGCTGGGCTCTGGCTGAGTTTAGCAAGGCAGGTGTGAAGCCAGCCTTTTCTCCCTTTTCTGAAGTCAAGTTAGAGCAATATAATTGAAAGAAAGTGAGTAAACTTTGTGTAGACCTTGGAATTCCCATGAAAATCAGATGGCAAATGGGCATTTTTCCTTAAAAATACCTAACAGTACAGAGGGCAGGGGAGAATTTTGCATGATCAATCCTTCAACCTCTTTTTTTAGCTCATTGTCTGGATTCTGAAAAGAGTTATTGTTCATGTCTGACACCCATACCACGCTCAGGACATATTTGAAGAAGGTATGCCAGGAAAGGGTTATAAGAAGGTAAAATGAATTTTACTGAGTTCTAGGTTAAGGTTTAGGCTGCTAAAATAAATCCTAAAAGTCAAAGCCATATTATCTAATGTTCTGTACTATTTTTATTTCTAATACTGTCCGTCTTGAGTCTACACAAAAAATTTGGTTTTTACTTACATATAAACATTTAGATGAACATAGAGGAGCTTATTGATTTTCTATACAGAGAATGATTTATTGATACTTTTCTCAGCTTTCATAATAGTAATTTCCTAATAGCTCCATTGATTTGGTTTCAGCAAAGAACCCCCCCAGGCAACAAAAAAGCAAACCACCTAAAACCTGAGGAAACCGCTGTTCTTTTTCTGTGTAGTGTAGCTGTGTGCAGAAACAGGTATTTGACGATAATAAGAGCACAGCTAGTTGTAAAACAGTGTGGCTGGTTCTGAATGTGAAGTCAATCTCCAAGTCACCAGGAGTGAGTATCAGTGTTTGTAACATGACCACAAGGTTGTACTGCTGGCTTTGCAACTTTAATTTTTCATATTTGAAGGAACATTTATTCTCCAGGACTGAATGCATAAAGGAGACTGATGAGTCTGAATTTAGGATTGTTTGGGTTTATTTTTTGCATGTATGTAGGCCTGCTGTAAATTCAGCATTTCTGCACTGGTGTTTTTCTGTTTACTTGACGGACAAAATAGTAAAAAAGTTTGAACACACTTTGAATTTCCTTCTGCTATCTTAAAGCTTCGTGAAGGAGAGAGTGGAGCTGCAGGCTTCAAAACCTTATGGAAGTTTTTTGACCTCAGGTGCATGAATTAGCTCATCTGTACTTTTGGAATGCAGAAAGTTGAAGGAGATGTAAAACTGAGCAAGTACTTTGCAGTTTTCAGAATTAAGGCTAAATAGTGTGCTGAAGTACTCTTCTTCTTAAGGTAACACACCAGAGAAGAGAGGTTGACTTAACCGACTGTTAAGCTCCTGCAAGTCAATATTTTGTTCCTAATATTAAAAAGGGTATATGTATTTTAAATTGGGACCAAAACAGTAGTAAAAATCTCATTAGTGTCTCTCACAGAATGTACTCACTTCTCTTACACTGTGTTACGTGAGCAGGACTAGCACGGAACTTAACTAAGTGGAGCATTTTGCCCTTAGTACTGTATCACTCTGTCCCACAATGGAAAACCTAATTAGTGCATCCAAAGAAGCGTTAAATAGATTTCATGCTGTTTAATAAAGGCATTACGTGGTTTTGTCTATTGCAAAACATTAGAGGGAATGTTCATAATGCACGTTTTTGCTGCCTCTTTCACAATTTAGGTGCAGTTTTACATTGTAGCTGCCTCAGGAAGGTTCACTAACTTTCTCCTCCATCAAATCTTTCCTCTCATTGTTATGCTCTATTTGTTTTGTTATGGCATAATGGTACACAGTTAATGAACATCTTTGCCAGTCGACAGCTCTTAGCACCAGAATATTTCAGCCTGTTTGACTTAAGTTTCAGTTACTCTTTTTTGGTGCTGATGTCTAGCAAGTGACTGAGAAGAAAGAAAGAATCTACTTTGGGTCGTCTGCAACCTGAACCTTTTCATTCTTGTGCGTTCTCATTAAAATGTGAGATTCCTTCCCAAGGGTCACCATTACTGTCAGGTTTACACAGCTCTAATGGTGACATTTTGTCTTCTGACCTTGTCCCTTGGCTGGCCTAAGGGGTCCTAAGCAGACCTTCTAGACTATGCATGCTGAAGTTCAAAAGGAGAAAAAATACCACCTTAGGGAAGGGTAGAAGAGCTTCTTGAATTCTGCCAAATTTTATCTTGTTGTACATGAAACTATAAAACTAAGTAACTTAAGGAATACCTCATTGTGTGTAGCTAATCTGTTGCCTGCCTGCTGCAAGGTCTGCATTTAATGGGAGGGGGTTGTTTGGGGTTTTTGTTTGTTTTTTTGGTTTTTTTTTATGTGGGGGGCATGTTGCTTTATTGTGGATCTCTCTCTGGCTTTAGCTCAGTTTATTCAGATGCAATTAAGTGATCAGGATAAGTTTTTATTAGGTGGTTGTTATTGCTCATCTAATCTTTTGTAGAACATTTCTAAGACTGTGCATGTTGTACTGGACCAGTCTTCTCAACTTGTATTTTTTCTGCCTTTGTGGCAATGTGAGGTGATGTAAAGAGCATTAGTGATAGAGCTGTGAGCTGACTCCAGAGCTGTGGTTTTCCCTGGATATTTGATTAGGATTTAGTGGTACATGAACGTAGCTATCATAGTGTAACAGCTGCTGAGAGTATTTTGAGAGCAGGTACTTGCCACCCCCATTCTTACCTGGAAAGCAGCTAAAGCTGTACCACAGCATTTTGAGATTAAAACAGTTAACTGTTCTGTCATCATGCTCTCAGCTATTGGTGTATTGTATAAATCTCTTTGGGCAGCATTTTTTTGCATCTTTTTCAAGTCATCAGTGTAAAATTGGTCTGAATTTTGCAGCGGTATTTGTTCATAGCTAACATTATTTTCCACTTTGGAGTTACCATCTCTTTAAATGTATTGTTCAGGAATATTGAAGCAGCCAGTTGCTCCCAGAAACACTGAAAATGTAATCAAAGGCAACAGGAAAACAACATGAGCAAACACTTAATCAAGTCCAGAAACAACCTGTGTCCTTATGTTGTTACTTTGTGTGAGCCTGCAAAACCACACAAGTAGAGTGTGATCTGAAGGTCAGCAAGCCCAGTGAATTTTCCAAATGTTAAATAATTAAAGAAGCACCTGTGCCCCAACCAAATAACTTCATGCTGATCTGTAGTGAAAATTTTATGCTTAATAACCTTAAAAATGTGTCCTTTCTTATGGCTGGTGGAGGCTGCAAGAAGAGCAGCAGTATTTAAAGCATGGGAGACATTGCTTCAAGATGTCTTAAAGGGTCTCTTCAGATTGATTTAGAAGTGTCCCAGCGTGTGTTTCCTAGTTTCTGCAATTATGTTTAGCACACTTCAGATGGGACTAAATGGGATTTAAGACTGCCAATGATTTATGAATACTTAAATTCTACTCCTGAACTCCTGATGTTCTTAAGCCAACAGAGGTTTTAAAGGATATCACAGGTCATATATCCTTTCCTAAAGAGAAAGAAAAAAAAAATCCATCTTGCTTGATTTTGGTCATCGAATGTGTGCCCTCATTTTGCACTAAAGAGAGTGCTATTGATAAAACAGCTGAATGTTATAGGCTTATATCAGGAGGGAAGAAAACTGGTGTTAAATTTCAGAGTTTCATGAGGTCATGGAAATTTTTCTAACCAGAAGGAAGAAAATAAAAGGAAGGAAGGTTTCAGTGTTAACATTATAGGATTGTGAGGAATCTGTAGAAAATTTGAGGGAAATCCGGTTTTAGTGAAAGAAGGTTCCAATGGGAGTGGACTACATTGGAAAAGCAAGAAAAACAAGATAAATGGGAGGGTGGGACTGGTAAGCTGGATGGATATTTTTCTGTCTCTAAATTTTACATATACATTTTTAAATCTTCCATGCTGACTGCCAAGCTCCTGACTCCTAGGATGTGCCACCAAGCACACGAAGGCATAAAAGTATAGGATGTGGTGACAGTCCTCTATTCATAGTCATTTCATCTCAAAGTATACTTACCTGTGCATGTTATAGGCATAGAGATTTATTTTGCTGTTACTGACTACATTCCAAGTTTCAAAGCAGATTTGTCAAAATTGGCAAAAGATTCTTCTGATTTCACAGTTGTGGAGTTTTGCCCAGGACTCATAATAGCATTCCTTTCCCCAGTCCTGGAGTGTGTCCTTTCTGTTGCTAAGTTCAGAAAACATCATTAACTATCTGAAAAACTGTAAATGGCTAAATCATATAGGCTTGGTATTTCAGAGGAAGTCACTGAATGACTGATATGTTCTAATTAAATGTTTTCACTTACTCTGTGACTGCTCTTGACAGTAACTGAAAACCACAGTGATTTAAAGCTTGCTAACTGGATTTATTAAATGACTAAAGACCATAAGCCATAAGTAGTAAGCGATAGCCAGGTATTCTTATGGCTGAACCTGCATGTCACTGACTTTGCCAAATCCTCCAGCATGTTGTTCTTCCAGTGTTCTGTTTCTCTAAAGAAGGTAAGGAAGACTGAGCATTGGAATCTGAAAAACTGGCCCCTTCTACCAGTTCTAAGAAATCTAAAATAGTTCAAAATCTGTATCTTTGCTAACTATGGCTGCCTGAATTCTAACTTATCCATGTTTTGGAGTCATCATAAATTTATATATACTCAACATTTTTTTTACTCTCATAGTATTTAGATCCTCACTGAATTAGGCCCTAAAAGCTGGAACATCAGCATTTATAAATAAAGCAGGTGATTATGTTTTATGAACATTTTAAACAAGTTTTCTATATTTATTAAAGAAATCTTCAAAAGTGATTTCTATACCAGAAAATTAAATGCTGTCACAGTTATGGTGCTTTATAAATTATTTGCTTTACCAAGATTTATTTGCAGAACAAAATGTTGATATCTCCCATTTTGGCATACTTTGGAAGATAATTTTTCTATTTTCAAGTGGAGCTTTGAGTTCTTTTATTGGATTACAATGGTAAATTAACAAAGATTAAATTATAAAAAGACAATCTAGTTGAATACAAATGGAGTTGTTCTGTAATCTTCTCTCATGAAAACATCAGTGTTACAGATTATGTTCTCAAGTGGACTGAACACAGATTGTAGGATATTTAAATTCTTTCTAAAAATAAAGGGTTTTTTCCCCCCATATGGTCATGCTAAGTTGTTAAAAGAGGTGAGATACTCTGTCTGAATGTTGGCTTTTCAATGGAAATCACTGCACACCACCACCCCTATTTAATAACAACCAGTGTAAGCCAAATATTGGTTTCTTTATACCCATTGAAGGAGTATTTCAGGTTTGTACACAGTGAATTCATGCATTTGACTTCTGTTCTATGGTGTTCTGACATGGACCTTGGATCCTGAGGTCTTGAAAGTTTTATTCAGGGTGTATTTCCTATGTGATGTACTTGCTGCTTGGAGGACAGGCGTGATTTATGGCACACAGAGATTTTGGTCTATTTTTACATTCATGTGGGAAGTAAAGGGCACTGGTAATAAGGAAAAAAGGAAAGGAAAAAATACTTATGAGGGAAATATCAGAAAAAAGAGACATTTTCAAGTCCTGAGGCTGGAGGTTATTATTTCAGTATCAGACATTAGTAAGCACATTTTTAAAATTGTGTCTAAGTGTCTGTTTCAGAAAGTGACTATTAGAGAATGATAATCAAATGTTGATGTGGCTTGATGCTCTGTGCTGAGATGCTGTGTGCTGATGCATGCAAGCAAGGTTTAGATGTTTCCATGTTCTTGAACCAAAAACATGGCAACACAATGGCAAAACATGGCAGCACAGAAAATGTGATTTACCCAGCAAAAAGCTTGATTTTCCAGTGTACTGAGTTATAAAGCTTGATTTTCCAGTGTACTCAAAGCTGTAAGGTGAACCATTTAAAAAATAAATTTGTAAAGGTGCCTGTGTTTTCAATTCTATTATTGGTTTCTAAAACTTAGGATAATTAAAAATAAAAATAAAGATAATTAAAAATCCATATAATAAAATTCAACATACTGTTTTCATTTTTCAAGTATTTTTGAGACATATTTGATAATTTCTCTTTAAAGAATAGCATGTTTATAAAAGTTTGCTTTTCAGCTACTTTAATTGAGGTTAATAGTTAAAAATGTTGATAGATGCCAATATAGCCTGCATTTCCTCTAAGAGAGAGTTTCTTACTGTGTCTTTGCTTTTATCTATTAATGTGAAAAAGAATACTCTGGTAATAGTACACATTTTGTATTCTGACAATAGTGATAAGCGAGGGGGCTTTTTATCCAACCAAATAAATTGATAAATACAGCTGATTCAGACTGTTTACATAATCTTTCCAATGTCAACAGTCATTTAAATTATCCTAACTTTATACTGCATCTCCAAAATCCAATTACAAGCTAATAATAATTGTCAGTTTTACTCTAAACCTTTAATGATAGGTCACAAGGGATGTTGTACCAGAAGGATTAAATCATTGTAGACTGTTACTATGCCCAGCCTTAAATTACTAACCTCTTATCTCATGGTAACAGAGCTACTATATGTTTTGTCACCATTTTTGCTAAATAGAATAAATGTCACCAAAATTAATTTCATCTTTCTTAAATTAGCTTCTTAGTATGATTTCTCACTTCAGTCAAAATTTATTTCTTGAAGAATTTAATTTCCTTCTTAATCCATTTTATTTGAGAAAGAGGAGGAAGAACTTTCAGGAACAAATGCATTTTAAATCATTCTGAGGCTAATTTTGAAATTTACTCTTCATTAATAACTGCTGACACTTGCAGGATGGAATTTTTTAAGTCACTGTGTACTTAAAATCAAACTGATTCTTCTTAGCTCATCCTGGCTATATTTAAGGCACTAAAAGTTAAAAGGGGTTGAATCTTGCTTGTAAGGAGAGGTACTGCTTAATCATGTGCATAGCAGATTTCCCATGTGATGGATGGTTCAAGGGAATGTTGTAATTAGATGGTATAGTTTAGTTGCATTTATTTGGTTTTAATCATTTAAGGATCCATTTAAGTGAAGGAAAATAGACTTAATATAAGGAGTAATGTAGATGGGAGAAATACTACCTCAAAAAAAGGCATTGAGAGTTGGCATTGTCATACAACAGTGACAGCAATTTCTGTCTGAGTTACTGGCATCCTTAAATAATATTTCCAATGGAATGTGAATTTTAAAATAATTTTAAAATGCAGCTAGTGGCTTTCTCTCACATTTCCCATTCTTTTGGTATTGATGAGCTCAGTCAAAAACTCTGTAGAGTTACAATCTCGTAGTTCTTTCAAAGAAAAGAAATCAGAGGGATGGAGCAATTGAAAAGGGGAGGATTCAAAAAATAAACCTGAAGTGACAGGCTCTGTCTGAAATTATCACAGCTGGTGATATGAAGCAAAATGGGGGGGAGGAGGAAGGATTCTTAATGCTCATAAATAAAATCTGTTGTAAAATATTGAAATCTAGAGGACTGTATTGGCTGAAATAGTAAAAATCTATTAAATGGCTATGATTTCCTTTTGGAAACATGTTTCTCTTTAGGAATATATAGCATAAAGAACAGGGGTGACTAGGAAAAAAAAGAAGTAAATTCTTCTGTCAGCTGCACATGATTACCAAGGCTTTGTAAACTCAATTAGGAGAGAAGAATTTATCCAAAATCTGATTAAATATTAGTGCCAGCAGGGCAGAAAATTAAACAGAGCATACACATTAATAATCTATTAAATGTTCTATCAATTTTGAACAGCTGTAGCGGTTGTAATCAGACATTTCTTTGTGGCATCCTACACATTTGTATGGGACTGGGAAGTCACTACTAGATTATTACAGTGGGTGGAAAGTCAGACTTGTCTGTCATTCTTCTGACTGTGGAGGGAATCTGTATACAGGAAAATACTGAGTTTGTGTTTAAGCAGGGAATCTGTATACAGGAAAATACTGAGTTTGTGTTTAAGCAGGAACTGGCATCTCCACTTTTATTTGAAGTGATGATATCTGTCTGTATCATAGCACTGCATGTGTACCATGCTACTTGTAAGATGGCTGAAGAACAACCTCAGAGAAGAGCAGTGGAAAGTCATTGTTCATGTATTCACCATTATTCATCATATTCATCTCTTTGGGAATGGAAGAGGAGGGCCAAACACTGATCTGTTCTCTGTGGCCTGAAGTGACAGGACCTGAGGGAGTGGCCTGAAGTTGTGTCAGGGGAGGTTTTGGTTTGATATTAGTAAAAGGTTCTCCACCAGAGGGTGGCTGGGCACTGGAACAGCTCCCCAGGGCAGAGAGCACAGCACCAAGGCTGACAGAGCTCCAGAAGCTTTTGGACAATGCTCTCAGGCACATGGTGTGACTCCTAAGGATTGTGCTGTGCAGGGTCAGGAGTTGGACTCAGTGATCCTTGGGGGTCCCTTCTAAGTCAGCTTGCTCTGTGATTCTGTGTAATGCAGAAATATGGCTATTTTTACTACCTCAGCATTTCTGAAAGAGAAAGTGTACCAGTCAGGCTGGTAAAATGGTGGGTTGTTCTCTCATAGAAGATATTTGATAACCACTATCCAAAATAAATGAAAACAAAAATATGAATAGTCTCCAGAGGAACAGAAATAGTTGTAGCTTCTCAAGTTAAAGGAGGAAGCCAAATGATAGTTTCAATGCTTTTGAGAAAGCATTATGGGGACTATAGGCACTGTGTTCATATTGGTAACCAGACCTGTGCATGACAGGGAACTGGGTCTAGAAAAAAGGATGAAGCTGGTGAAGAGTAAAGGGCCTTAATGACCACATGCATCCTAAAGCATAACATGAGGATATGTAGAATGCTCTCCCTGGCTCTGACCAGCTGCCCAAGTGCCCCAGTATTCTCTAAGTGTGTCCAGAAGCAAATCTCTGGAGAAGAACTGAGCAAGCTCCTTTGACATGCTCCATTAGTGCTCTTTCCAACATTTGACTTTTTTCAGTTTTGTTTGTTTACTAACCTGTAACAGATCTCCAGTCTCCCTTGGAGTTCATGTAAGCTTCTATGCTCAGTAGCCTCTGGCAAGGAATTTCACAGGTCTACTACTCTGCTGAAAGAGCCACATCTTTCTGTTTGTTTTGAAGTTCTTTCCAACTGTTTTCTCTTGATGAATCCCAGCTCCTAAACTGGAAAAGCCAGTTGAAACTAAATCTCTCTTAGTCTCTTCTAAATAACCTGCAATTCTGTAGGTCGTCAGTAATTTGAAGCCTAAACTTACTATGTGCAGATTTCTGCATGATGATCATTAAGCAAAACTGATCATGTGTATGTCTGGGTTTCTGAAGAACTTAGTACATCTGTCCCTGAACAATTTTTATATTACATAACTCTATACATCCAATTTGTGGAAAAGATATTTAATTTCTTTCATCTTTTGTTTGCTTTTTCCTATTCTAGACTGTATTTACATAGAGGGCTGTGATTGCAGGGTACCATCTTCAGAATAAATAACTGATCTGGATCAATCTCTGCAATCACTGGTACTGCATGTGGTAAAAGAAAGGGCTGTTTTGTTAGGCACTCTTAGATCCTCCTTCTCCTGCCTTTAAACAAACAAATGAAAAAAACAACTACCACTAGCAGATTTGGAAAATGGAAAGAGGTTTTTCCTTTTGTAAATTATCTTTCTTTGCTTTGGTTTTGGTGGGTTTTTGGTTGGTGTTTTTTCTTATTTATTTGGTGGGAGTTTTTTGTTACAGATTTTGGGGAGGATTTTGTTTAGGATTTTTTTTTCCTCTTGGAGATATTGTTTAAGTATTTTCTTGGAGTTTGTGGTCTGGTTTCTTTTCCTATAAGTTAATTGTTTTTTCTTTGTTTTTGCTTAATAGAAATGGAAGAAGACATTATAACTGTGTAAAAACTGAATTCTTTGCCATTTATGAACTACGGAATTTTGTAGAGTAGAAATCTAGCTACAATAATAAATGGGAATGGAACAGCAGGTTGAAGTTCTGACATTAAATTATGCCTGAGAACCCAGGTATTACAAAGCTTTGCAAACAGTTAATGATAACTAATAATATGTTTCTTGCATGTTCTAAGACACACTCCAAAGAGCAATTTTCCAGAACACATTTCTGGTCTATCTTAATGATATATTTAGTTTTGTTAGAACATGTTTAATGTGCTCTCACAGTTGTAAATAATCATAATAATTTGGGCAGTGCTGAAATTTTCTTCCAAATTCTAATTATGACTGAATTTATTTATGGTTAAATTCAGTTAAAAATAATTTTATAAGATTGAAGCACATACTTATAACCAAGAAAATATGCTGGGTTGGCTTATGTGGCATCATTTCTAAGAACAAGTTTTCACAGTGACCACAAGTAATCCTTACTACATTAGTCATTTATCTTTTGTTCTGTTTTAGTCTTTTGGGTTGTTTTTCTGCTCATCCTTATACAAGCTAGATTATAAAGGAACAGGTTGTTCTGTGCTGGCCTTAAAAACCCAAGTGCAAGTATTTCTTTTTCTTATCTTTTCAGTTAGCAGGAGTAAAATTTACTACACAATGGCGCAATCCCAAATGTCTGTGCTGTGCAATGAACTCAAATTAGGATTAAAGATTGTCAATTTTATTCTGAAAAGCAATGCTAGGATAATATTGGCCATCTACCAAAGCTGTACAGGCTTGAGAAGTTTTGCTGAATGTGCACAGAGCTCCATTCAAGCATGGGCAGTTCACACTGGCAAAGGTCAGCTCTCGTTCTCCTTCTGTAAGGCCTCTAATTTTTCATCATTAGTGTCTTTAAAGATTGCTGTGGGGGTTTTGCAGGAGATAAGGGGTGAACACCAGTCTGTAGTGTTATAGCACAAGGACTGTGGATATTTGGTAGATATTTAGAGCTAAGTGTCAGGGAGTATCTGGATGTTGAGGAGGGTGTGGCAAATGCTGACAAAATGGAGTGTTACTTTCTTGGCTAAAGAAAACTGGCCTTTTCACAAAGTAATGTAAATGAAGTGCAGGTTGGTATGATCATATAACTGCATTTCTCTTTAGTTTTCTGCATGAATATATGAAACACATGGACATATGAAACATGGCATTATTCAGTTTGTGGGTGGGAAAGAAGGGAACATAATTGTGAGGTAAAAAGGAAATTAAAATATGTGGTGGAACTAAGGAAATAGAACCAAACCCATGCACTCCAGTGAATGCTACATTGCATAGTGCTGCATAATACTCATTGTAGCAAACAGCAATAACTGACTCCTTACTGCAAGCTGGCTGTTTTCCTCCTCTCCAGTTTAAAAGAGTGTTTTGCTGTGTTGAGATCCCTCCTACTTTCAGATGAGAGTTATTTCATATCACAACGTTGTTGTGTTCTCTTGAAGTTCTTGAACTTTTTGTGGCAAGGTTGCAATGGAAACCTTTATGCATTATCTTTTATAGAAATGGCTATGCAAATATGGATATATCTTTCTAGTGAAGAGACAGCCTATGACAACAGATGGGATTTTTCTAAATCTAGGCACACCACCTCCTTCAACACTAGAAGCTAAATCTGTGGTGTGATGGTCAGCACAGGAACATCTGCCCTGGTTTGCAGTGTTACAAATTACAGGCCAAGTCAGAAGGTTAAACTGGGTCATGGCTAAGCTGGAAGAGGTCAGCTCAGCTCACTGTGGAAGATTTTGCCAATTCAGATATCTGACTTTGTAGTGAAGCAGATGATGGGTCTTGCACAGGCTGTTCCACTAGCTCAGATGTAATGGTAGTGACCCTTACCAAAGGATGTCAAAAGAAGTTAGAAACTGAAATGGGGATTAGCATCCTAAATAGGCACAGGCTTTTCTCTTGTGGCCATTTGTCATGGCTAGCAGGATTGATGGCTTTAGTGAGAACACAACACTGTAAAAGTCAATATTGTCCTGGATGTGGAACACCATCAAATGATCTGCTTCTGTGTGTTGATTCTTTCCAGTGCCTTGTGTGCAGGGATAGCAATGAGTATTTGGTTTTAACAATAGGCAGAATCTGAATTACTGGAGGAAAGTGCTTGTAGGGGATGTCTCAGTTGAGCCACTCACCAAAGTTCACTAACAACAACTCACTCAAACCTTGGTTTCCCAAGATCATTGACTCTATACATGGTGCTAAGTATATCCAAATCTGCTTAAGTTCTGAAAGCTGTTTAGCAGCAATAAAATGGAACAGCACCAAAGCTAAAAGGCTTTTTCAACTGACCAACTGACTAGGTGCATGTCAAAACTGCTGCTATTTCTCTAATAGTGTCATAACCTGGCCTTCCCTTACAGTCTGTCGCAAGATGTAGCTGTACTTTCATTTCTTGTATTCCATTGACTATCACGTCCATTGTTGTTTCCTTTTATTTGGTGCTTGTGGCTTCTCCAGGAAAAAAGAAATCTGAAAATAGATACAGTCACATTTCTAGAATCTGCATATGTGCCATTACTCAGAATATATTACCTTCTGACCCTGAGAACATTCAGGGTTATCCCGAGGCTTTGTGATTGTAGGTGATTTCTCTCTCTTTTAAAATGCTTCCACATCTTATTTCTGACATAATGAAGGAAACATGATATCCATGGTATATTCTTCCTTTGAATGAAGGTCAATAGGCTATGGACAAATCTTTGCTTCCTCCTCTGCTTGTTGTTTCCAGCAGCAAAGTAATCTGCTAACCTGAAAGGCAGAAGAACATGATGCATCCCCACCTAGCAAGGAATAAAGAGAAACCTTCTCTGTGCACCAGCCATTCTCTTCATGTGCTAATTAAAATGATTTCAACTGCTGCTAAATCATTTCAACAAGAACCAGAGAAGTAGAATCATGCACTTAATTTTGAAAGGGCCTGTACCCTGTTTAAGTGGCTCCCCAGTTCTCAGCTATATCCAGTGTGTTTTCAGCCCACCTGTAATTCTGTCCAGAGCCAGATCAATTATGCTTAGCAAAGATGTGGATATTTACTCTGTGAAGAATGAGAAACCATATAACAATACACATATCTTTCTTACTGTGCTGAAAGTCTTCATTTGGCTTGCAGAATTTTGAATAGGCCTTTTAACAGGCTTGGGGTGGGTTGGGTGTGTGTATGTCTTCCCTGCAAAGAGTAATTAAACACAATATTGGCTGGCTGCTGAATTTGAAGAGGCTTAGATAACATGACAATGTCTTTTCAGTTCCTACATGGAAGAGATTTACTATGGATGTGTTATAAACCTGTGATTTATAAACCTCATTGACTTCATTAGTCCCCAGGGCCTTTATTCTTGTTAGCCTGGAAATGCCTGTTTAAATTTAATTTTTTCCCCCTTTTTTTTTTTTTAATTTAAATTATGACCTCATTAGAGTGAAAACATGGCTCCAGATTCTTGCCTTGTGTAAATCAGCCAAGTCTTGCAACTAGCCCCAGCTGAAGAGCCAGGCTGTAAATTGAAAACCTGTCCTTTTGACTTGCCTTTTCCAATCCCAAAGGCTGGCCCTAGTGTTAGAAACATCCTCATATTCACATAAAAGGGCATTCCAGTAACTTCTTTTGTGTGTCTTCTTCCAGGTCAGACTGTAGTCTCTCAGTGTGTCTAAGATTTAGGCAAACACATGAGATGTAGTGCAGTAAATTTCTTCAAAAGAGGAGTTGGGGCAGGATGTTTAAAAATATGTGCAATGGTGGTAAAGGGTAGGATTGCAAAAACTGTGAGTGCCAAATAAGATTAGGTTTCAGTCTGTCACGTTTTTTCAGTGGTAAGAGAAGCTTCATTTTTGTAGTTTTCTTAAGTAATGTAGTTAATATGAAGAACATTTCATAAAATTTGTTCAAGGTAAAACAGATAAATGGCTTCACAAAAGTTGTCAAATTTCACTTAATGAGTATTTTTTTTTAATGCTCCATTATTCAAATTCAAAACCATCTTGAGGTTATTGTTGGATTATGGCACAAGTTGTTGGGGCTTTTATCTTCATAACAGGTTTCTTTTTCTTCCTCTATTTTAAGGTATTGAAAAATTCTTCTTCCTGATCTTTTGCACTAAGTCCCAAACAGTTTTATTTATAGTTGCCAGAAGTAAGCTCCTAATGTTATGTTAATTAGAAACATGTGGTGAAAAAAAGGCAACTTTTAAGCTGACACTATTTTTGAGTTAAAATCTGGCATCCCCTTTCTACTGACAAGCCTGACAACTGCAGCAGCAATCACCTCATCAAATCTCTCCGTTGTGTCTTTCCTGGTTTTTGGCATTCTTCCTGTCTAAATTTTTATCAGATGAGTGCTTTATTCTTGGCAAGTATTTTGAATACTTTCTTGTTGCTTTATCTCTGCACTATCACCCCTTGCCCTTAATGTCATTTCTCACATGTAAGACTGTGGCAGAATTCGAAACAAATTAGTTAGGAACAGAGATTCAAAGACCAGCTTTTCCTCTTGGCTCACTAGTCTCTTTTCCCCTCACTTTTTAAACACCAGCACGTCACAGATACCACAGGAACACTCACTTTTTAGGACATTCTTGATGCTTTAAATCCTCAATGCTGCATCTACATTTTTTCTGCTATCATGTGTCCTGTATTGCTCTTGAAAGGTTTTCAGCTGGTGATATCTGGATTTTTATCCTGAGTTTTGGAACTAGCCAGTAGGCCACGTCAGAATAAAAATCTATAATTATAAATGCTTTAGACCACAGCCAAACCATCCAAATAATTTGTTTCTTAAAATAAATACACAAATATTGAGTGATATTTGCAAGCAGAATTCATATGAATGAGGACCAAATTTCCTTTCCAGAAAAGAAGACTAGGGGAAATGTAGGCCTTCTCTGGAAGGTGAGACTGGTTACCCAGGATATGGAGAAATTAATATAGTATCTCTCACTGAGAGCACTGTAAGTTGCCAAATGCTCAGCAAATAAAACCCCTCTTCAGGGTGCCATGAACAGCAATAAACTTCAAATGGTTTTGAATTTGAGTAATGGCACATTAAGGAAACATATTAATTAAGGTAAGTTTGGCCATTTTACTGGAGCATGTTTTCCAGTTTCTTCAGTCAATGAAGAGCTGTGTAAGCTGTTGGACACACAGTGCTTTTTGATGCTAGCTGCTTCTTTTCATTGCCTAATGGGAGTTAAGCCTTCTGAATATCCAGCACAGTTGTACTGCTAAGTTCTTTTGAGAACTTCAGCTGTAAATCCCAGCTTATGTGACTAATGTAGTGGGCTCATTTTCCAACAGCACCAACCCCTTGTGTGAAGGCAGTAGAAGCAGCTAAGTATGCAGGAGATAGATATATTCTCATACTCTCTCTCTAGATATAGATATATATAGAGATATAGATATATGTATATATAGATACGCACACACACTCTTGGGGCAGGTGTTTTTAAAGTGTCTAAGCACTAGGCTCTAAGGGCAATATGAGTGTGATTCAAGCTTTTAAGAGCAGATAACAATGCATAAAACATTAAATATGTGCATAAGTAACTGGAAGTCTCAAGCTGTCTATATTTTCATTGGTGAAGTTACCTAAGCACTTAATGTATTCTGCTGCTGTATGTGTCAGCAGAAGCTGCCATTCTGAAAGTGCTGAGGCTTTCATGGCTGAGTCCTTCCTTGGCTTCTTGTGGTTTGCAGATCCAATTCTTTTGAGAGTGTGTGTGTCTCTGAGTGGGCAGCACAGAACTCAGTGAAGGTTGTGGCAGTCACAGACACGTTCACTCCAAAACCCAGGACAGAAGGGGAACAGCATGCTAGTCACAGCATGGATCTGAATGTTTGCCATCAAACAGGGCTTTCCTCTATCACTCCACTGCTATCTGGCATTTATTTTAATCCTCCTCTCTCACACCCTGGTCACCATGCTCAGCAATGTGCCCACTTGTTCTGATTCCAGGCCACACTCCAGCTGGGCAAATATGTGCCCCATGGGGAACCAAGGGAGTTGAGCTTGTCCCTCCAGAGTCTGTGCAGCTTCTTGCCCAAGTGTTTAAAGAAGTGGAATAGAAAGTTTTTTTCTTCCCAGTAGAGAGAGATGTGTGTGGACCAGCATTGCAGCATATTGTAGAACACAGGTCCAGCCTCCTTCTTTTCAATCTCATTACAGGAATCTTGTGCTGTTAATATAAAAAGGCATAGTGGTTCTCTTGTTGCCAGTCTAATATCTTCCTCAGTTTAGGCCTACGTGTACTTTTTTTTTGCCCCCTAAAGCACCTAATTTAGTTAAAAATGGGATTTAGGGACTCTTGTAAATTTCATTATAAAATACTTTCAATTCATTTGAAGATATAATCATGTGAACATTCATAAGATTTTCTTTGACACTCATGATTTAACATGCAGTTGTTTTCATAAGTCATGTTGCAGCAGAGTGATCAGAAATTAAAAACATAGAATCGTGCTACATAGTGTAAAGCCTTCCTGTAACTGCACCCCAAAGGGTGGTTCAGTCACCACTTTGCATCATGGTGCCATGTTATTACTTAACATGCAGAAGTGGTTTTAATGCTTTGTGTACAACCAAGGCTTTAACCGATCTGTCCCATGGAAATGAAGATGAATGACAACTCTGCAGTCTGCTACCAAATGTTCGTGCTAATTTTCTAGTCTTACATAGAAGAAGGCAGAGACCATGATGTAAATGGACAGTCAGCCCTCTTCTGGATGCTTGACACTGTCATTTTGAGACTCAGTTTTGACATTACTTCAACTAGCACATAACAATGTGAAGGAGAGAAAGTTAAAATCTTATGTGTTAATAGAAGAAGGTATTAGGAATTAAGATACTGATTTATTAAAATATCTTGTGGAATAGTAAACCAAATCTCTTAAATCCATTGTTCAAACAGAATGCTTAATACAAGGATTTAAGACCAAATACATTTCTTCTTGAGTATAATGTAACGCTGATTTGTAGAATCGGAGCACGGAAAAAATATTATAACAATAGTGTTGTTGGAAGAATGTTAAGCACATCTTTATGAAAAACCAACATCACAGGAGCAGTCTCACTGCTGGTATTGCTCTCTCCTTGCACTGCAGCATGTGCAACATCCAGGTCACTGCCAGTGCAAGGCAGACAAGCTTAAGCTGCGATGAGTGATACTGAAGGGGGGAAGGGGGGCTGTGCCTGTGGATCTGGATTGTCTCAAGCTCAGACCCCAAGCAGAGATCCAGTACTGGCAAATACAGTGGGAGTCTGCAGGGAAACTCTGCAGCTTAAGTCTGCAGGGAATGGGAAAGAGTAGTTCCAGATAGGCCACCTTGACAAAGGTATTAGGTGTAGCAGGACATGCTGGTGTTCTGAACACACTGACAGTTATGAGCTTTTTAAGCAAATGTTTCTCATTTCTTTTTTCTCTTTGTTAGTTAAGTTGGATTGGGTGGCTGGTGCTGAAACAATTTAATCCTTGTCTACAAAGCAATTTATTGCAAGTTATTGCATCCTATTGAAATTGATTGCTTTATTGTTGTTGGCGTGTTCTGTGCTTTTTCTTTTAGAAATTTCATTTTGCAAATGTAGTAATAATATTTTACATGTGTAGAGTGCCTTTCATCACAAAATACTTCACAAACTAGACAGAGTTTTTGCAGTTAGTTGTTTGAAAGTGACTTGGGCTGGTATCAGGAGACACAGCTATCTTTGCCCATACAGTCCAGTCAGGCTGAAGGTTTTGCTTACTGTACACTTTCTTGTAACCTATATTGTCACCTGGGTAATAAATAGCCAACTTCCATTCCTGGCTTAGATGCATTTACTTTTGTGACTCAAAACCTGAAGTACTTTCTGGGTAGGAAAACAGTTTCAATTACACTGGCTGCCACACTGTTGGCCTGATTTGCCACAAAAAAAAACCAAAACAAAAACCAAAAAAACCCAAACAAACAAACAAAAAAAAAACCTAGAAAGGTATTGAGACCTAAAAAAGAATATATTTTTAACTCTTGTTATTTTTTTTGTACATTTTTTAGGCATTTATGATCTTAAAAAGTGTTACTAATCCAGATCTTGTGTTTATTTGGCGAACTGCTGCAAGATGTAAAATTTGCATTAGTCTTTTTTATTTTATTGTGTACTATGGCCTAAAGCTAAGACACTGTATTAATAAAACTGACCAGCTAGAGGTAAGGGCAACAGATTCTGTGCTCTGTGGTAAGCTGGCCTTAAACTTGAGCAAATCCTTGAAAATTCTGTGGCATTCAGTGGAAGAACTGAATTAATTTAAACTGAACTGCACACAACCTTTTGAAAACTAAATCTGGTACATATATGGATAATACTGCTCTTAAATATTCAGTCTCTTTTACTTACTTTAATGCAGTGGATTTTTCGCTGTCTCCTCATAATTTCCGTGTAAAAGGAAAGGCTAATCTACTGGTTCAGACAAAAGGCTTAAGCTCAGATGATCTCTGTTCTGTTTCCTTTTTATCATGTTCTCGCATTTTTTCCTCCATCCCTAAAAGGGAGATGACAGCACTTCACTGCCTCATGATTGTGGAAGGATAAATACATTGATTGTGGGATGTTAAAAATGATGGAGCCAAGTATGTAACCAGGCCAATTTATATGTATATGTTCTTTCAAATGAGGAGTTGGGATATTCTGCCTTGGAGAAGTGTGGAGGAACAGTTTAGCTATCTTGCTTAAGGTATTTAGTAGTGAAATGGTTAACAAAATATATATACAGGCAATGTTTAGGGTTTAGAGTTAACACCCTATTGAGATGATTGAAAATAGTTCACATCTTGCTGAACTGTCATTTTGAGCTGTCTGCCAATTTAAGAACATATTGCTGCCTCAGTTAACATATGGTTCGAGTTGATACAGTTTTCTGTGCAACCATGAGAGCTAGACACATCATTATATGAAAATGAAAACAAATGGCTGAGTCCTGAGCTTGCTGCTTTAGGCCCCCCCAGTGAAAGCACGAGTTCAAAGCCACCTAGTCTTCCCATTTGGAGATTCCTGCAGCATGAGAGAGCCCGGGTGTGATGGTGAGCCACAATAACCTGCTCCTGTGCCACAGGGCTATGGCATGCAGCCTGCCAGGGACATTCCCAGGACAGAGATTTTACAGTGTGAACACAATGGCAGTGATCCCCTGGGCTGCTGTACCTAATTTGTCAAGATTTAATTAGAATCTGGGATTGGTGAGCCTCCTTTTGGGATTTCAACTCCTTTACTGTGTCATTGGTGTTTCAGATATGTTATACTGGGAATTTTAAAGGACTGAACCCCAAGGTCTGGCTGCATCTTAACTGTGTTCTACTATACATTAATGCTAGCAGACCAAAGAATAAAGTTTCTAAGGAAACACTTTGTTTAGTGAGCACCATGAGGAGCTTTCAGTATCTGCAGAAGTAAGGTTGAAAAATTTTCTGCTGAATTTATAATGGCTCTGTTCTAAAACACCTGTGATTTTTTTGCATCCTAACTCTTTTTTTTGATGTGATAGAAACTCCATAGTTGTGCTATGACTTGCTTTGCTTTTCTTAGTTTAAGTTACAGTTTTAGCACTGCATCTTTTTTCTACTTAGACTAGGTAAATTTTGCATTATTTTCAGCTCACTTGTTATCCACATATTTTCATTGGTGAAGTTCCCAGTATGTCTCCTATCATAATAGAAAAATAATTTACTCCAAACAAATTATATTTAAATTATTTTGAAGGTATGAATAAAGCTGAAAAAACCAAAATAAAAAGTTGAAGCTGAGATTTCATCTTTTCTTGTTCTGTGGGGCAGATGCAGACCAGAACGACTCAGGTTATGTGTACAGCATAAAGCTATCCAGATTTGGATAAATGGGCTTCTTTCCTTGTACATATGGCTTTGAAACTGGCTTATTTCCCAACATTCTTTTTGACTCAACTTTCAGATTCAAAGGAATCCAGATATCTGACCAAAACTCATTTAATTTTCTCCTGCCTATTAAAAGTAAGTATTTGTGCAAAATGAAACCACAAATCAGCTCAGGTTTGCTTGTGAGATTGATGAACCGTAATGAATCTTTCGATGAACTCAGTCTAAATTTCAAGCATGTAATAAAATACAAACTCGTGTCCAAAAGTCGCTTTGAGTATATCCCTGTATATCTCATAATTTTCATCTTTCTTCTTTTTTTGGGTCACTTATTTTGGGGCACTTACAAGCCAGCCAACTGACAGAAATGCTGCTTAGCAATCCCACCTGCAGATTGTCTATAAAAGCACTGCTATACAACTTCCAGAGACAAGCCCCAAATGGCTGATTTTTGCTGATAAGGTAATGGCAGGGCAGCATTTAATTCTTTGGAGCTGCTGGAGGGCGTAGGCCAAAATCTATTGCTGCTCCACGGCTCAGGTTTGTCCAGTGCATCCAGTGCATCCTGTGTGTTCCTTGGATGTGATGAGAGGCTCCTGCTTCCCCCAGACACTGTCCTGCCTGTGGTGAGATCCCAGCTTGCTGGGGCAGGCAGGCTGGGCATGGCATCAGCCTTATACTGGGAGGGTGGTTACACTAAGCAGAATGCTCACTCCAGTGTTCTTTTCACCCAGGTTGATATTTAACAGTAAGCTGATGCCTGATTTTAGAAGCAAGTTATCCCCTTTCTTTTATGCATAATCCACATTTTAAAATGGCAGCATAGTGACTGTGGCTGTTAAGTAGAGATAATTACATCCTAACTGATGTATTAGAACTATGTGAAGATTTCTGTGTTTCTTACAGGGTGCTACTATGTTTATATTCTTGTTTGCAACACAGAACCTGTTGGATTTGTCTTATGAGATCTTAATTTTTGGAATCTCGATTGGTACCATTAGGCTCAATGACTCTATTGCTGTACCACTATGCCTTTACCTAGCAGAGTGACACTGCTTTGTAATTTATAGGCAGTGAGAGGAAAGGAACCAGGATGCATTTCATTGATCTTTCCATGTTGTAAATGTAAAATTCATGTGCATTTTTGTTTGCTTTATGGCTGTTCTCTTTCCTTTTCCTTATTTAATATGCACTTCATAGTGTGCCAAGGGGGTCAGTAGGGCAAATCAAGGAGCCAGATGGCTTCCCTCTACCCTAAGGAAACATACCAATATTTAGCTGGCCATTTTCCCAAATAAAGGCAAGACTGGAATCCACAATAAATGGGAGAGTTGGTTAAAGCTGCATCCTTTTCTTAGATTCACGGCTACAACCTCCTTGAGGCATGAGCTTTTTATACTTCACTGCCGCTTTCTAGCTTTCTCCAAGTAACTGCATCTTAGAAGATATTAGAGGGGGGTACAGCTCATTTTATTTATGGCCTTTGCACAGTAACAAGTTTCAGTTATTATAATCTGACTGAAATAAGAAACCATAATCCATGGATGAAAAGACAGTGGACAAACTCAGTTAAATCCCTAGTACCCTGAGGACGTATATTTTGTCCATTTCTGGTTTTTTATGTTCCCTTTTTTCTGCTGTTATTCCCAACTTTAACTTTTGAAAAGCCAAGCAGTTTAAGTGGCCGGGCCTGGGGAGCTTATTTGTATGCAGCACAAATTTCAGGATCTGTTCCCAAGCCTGTGCAGAGTGAAAAATGGCCTGCATTTTCTTGATAGCCCATGTGGTTGTAAAGAATAAATGGCTAATGAATTACAGATGAACATTGACGCAAATTAATCTTCCTGATGTCCCTGGGTTATATGGCAGCCATTTAAAAGTTTAATCAATACACTAAAGTTGAAAACATGCAGGCACTGCAGTTGTTTGGATGTAATAAACATCAGAGGGAAACGGGAGGCTTGTACCCAGTCCATGTATCATAATGACAGGTATTTATGTTTAATGGACTAAATATTTTTTATTGGAAGAGAGCAAATGTCAGCTTAACTTTGTAAGCCCTGCATTCAACTTTCCTTTGAGGTTGGTGAGAGACGGCTGACATGTCATTGAAAATGAAATGTAAAAAAACCAATTGAGACAAAGCGAGGATAAGGAGCTGTTTTGCCGACGAGATGTTGCTTTAATGCTCTGCAACTATTCATTAAATAAAATGTAAACTCTACCATTTCAAACGTTGCAGTAAAATGCTTTACTAGGGCAGACTTTTAATGGTTATTAGGGAAAACAAGAGCCAACCGCTGCCAAATATTCTTTTCTGGGAAACATTTTATTTGAAAAGTCTTTTCCTGAGTTACAGTTTCAGAAGATTTATAATTATGGAACAGTCATCTCCCCCTCCCCCTTTCTTTTTTGAGACAAAGAAAAACAGAAAAATAACTTTCAGTATAACCATTTGATGGTCTTTTTTTTTCCCCTTTGAACAGAGTAATAGCTTTATATAAGCTTCCCAGAGACTTGGATATTAATTGCACTTGAAATCAATAAACTTTAGAGCCATGTGTGTCCAGAACTTAACCATCCTTGCTATAAATGGAGAAGGAGGCTATGCAAGACGGCCACACTCACCAGGCCTGCACAGTTGCATGGCTATGGCAAAGACCACATGAAGTTATTTTCTTTATGTCAAGAAAAACGTTGTCATATCATTTGGTTTTATGAGAAGACAGACTTCTTCCCTGTTAAACAAAAAATTCAAATACATGGGAGAAAAAAGAACATCCTGTACCTGCTTTCTGTAATATCTTTTAGTACCCCATTTTTTGGCTGATATTGCCTGGATGGACCCTTGATGATTTAAAGTGGTCTCATAAAGCTTCTGGTAATGTGTACTGTGAAAACACATCAGAAAAGGAGGATGGTTGAAATCCTGTGGGTCACTGTTTGCTTTCTTGGTGCTTGGCTGAACTGGTTCTCTTGACTTCATCAACTGTCTAAAATATTTCAAACATTTAAATAACTGCTCTTAACAGTGCAGTGAGTCATCTGGTGAAAGTTTGATGAGTGCCCTCCTATTTTAAGATCTCCAAGCCTTTACCAAAGGCTATTTAAGCCAAGTGCAACTATAGACAAGTGCATTGGAGGAGAGCAGAAATCTTGTATTATTTCACAGGCAGTGAACATGCTTCTGGTTAGATAGAAATGGTAAAAACCTTTTAAAATTGTTATTTTAACAAATTCATCTCAACATATTTTTATGTTGCATCAGGTTCTACTCAGTTAAGGTGTCTACTAATACTGAATTGTAAATTAATCTGTATCTGCCTCAATGTTGTAGATTTATGGTGTCATGTTTATAAGGTATCATACGCTGCTTCCTGATGACAAAATAATTGTTGAAGAGCATCTGAAAATGTTGCTCATCTATTCCCTGGATGACAAGCTATTTCCATTTTTGAGCAAGCCCAAAAATAAGTGTTTACACCATGAAAAGTAAAAGACTGAAATGTGCACATTGGCCAGACAGTCTGTGAAGGCTGAAGAACTGTGTGGCACAAGACTGAAACCACACAAAAATGGCCTCTTTTAATTCCCCTCTTCTGCTACCCAAATACTGCAGCTTCTTAATCTCAAGGACCTAGTATGGCCTAATGAGATGATGCTCCAGACACCCTACTTTGTCCTGACCCTATATCCTGCACTAGGGTTACTCTTTCCATGGCATGGCCACTGCCCACTATGGCTGGAATTTGCCTGGAATGCAGTGCAGGGCAGCTGAGCCACGACTTCCTGGGTTTTGGCCATTAGAAATGCTCTGCTGAGTAGTCCTGAGCTGTCTTCACTGTGACTGGGGAAGAGAAAGGTTGGAATCTTGTTTCCTCAATAAAGCATCAAAGACTTAGAAGCAGCATTGCAGTGTCCTGCTGAATTAAGTTAAAGTTTGGTTCAGCTTAAAAAATTATCTTTTGTTTCATAAAGCTCAAAGGCAGTTTTCCAAAACTGCTCAAGAGCGGTAGGCTTTAGTGGCAGGTGAAGTAAAACAGCAGATATCTACAGCAAAACATTTACAAGATTGTACCAGACAGAGGTGGTGCAACAGAAAACTGGAGGTAAAGAGTGGGTGACATTAGATTCATTCTCTCTGTCAGATGGAAAACTCTCTTTTCAATAACTATTCACAACAAAATATTAAGTTCTCTGTAAAATGGTACATTTGGGAGTGCAAGCCACCACTATCCAACACACTACTCCAGTAAAAGAAAATTTAATAAGTTATTTTCTTGATCAAACTATTATACTTTGACTAAATTAGTCTGAGTCAGATTTTTACAAGAAGCTTGAACTTCAGACAAAGAAATCCCTTTTGCTGGGTTTTCTGAATATTTAAGTTCTTTAGAGAGGCTGCTGCTATTATAGGCTTAATGGATAAAATAGACATAAAAAGTAAAAATACATGTTATAAAATATTTCTTTCAAAGCAAAAAATGTGACAACTCCAAGACTTCATGTTTAAAGTGAGCTTCAATTTCATTGAGAGAAAATATCAAAGGATTTATCAATTGACAGGATTATTAGTGATTAAATGTGGCTTTTTGAGAGGACTTTTGTTTCAGTTCAAAGCCATATATGTACTTACATATAGCAACCTCACACAACTGTCTTGAAGATTTACCAGTCCAGACACACAAATCTACCTGCTCACCCCTTGCCTTAATAAGTAACAATGAAAAAATTGAATGGTGTTTTATCTGTCCATCACAAAAAATTACTTCTGACTGCTGTCTGGGTGATGTTTTCCAAGGCTGATGCTTACCAAGCATTTAAGTACATATTGTGTTTCAGCTTTTTCCTACATAGTACCAGTGCAACAAAGATGCACAGTATGCCTGTCATATATTCAAAATATTTAAACAGTGTTATAAAACTAATAATCTAAAATTAGTTTAATCTAAGTGAAAAAGGAGATAGGAAATCATGATTTGAAGTTCCTTTTTCTTTACCATGTTCCTTTTAAATTCCTCAGGAATACAAATGTGATGCTAAAGGGTGAAAGCAGTTTGAGAATAATGCCAGTCGCAGCCTTCTTAAACTGGGAGCCACAGTCCTGACAGCTATTAAAAAAATAAAGTAACTTTTGGGTTTGATTTTGTATAATGAGCACATGACAAAAAGGTTTACTTCTACGTTATCCTGCAGGTGTAACTGCTGTCTGTCAATTTATCCTGTATTTTATTTTGATGATGAGAGAACACTAGGGAGAATAAAAAATTCTCTTCATCAAAAACCTTAACAGGAAAGAAAAATGTCTCAAGACAATTTCATGTATTGGTGGTTATTTGTGATGGTTAAAAGAATTATCTGAAAACAAAGAACTCTTTCACAATGAATCTAAACACAAAAGCTTTAATAACATTTACATCTGTGTATCATCCATGTCTCCAAATGCAAGTCATGAATAACACATAAACTAGAGTATATAGGGAACAGAAGTGCTAGCACATCATTTAAAATCCAACACACCCCATCGTCAGTGGAATCAAATACACAGCAGGAATGGTTCCAGTTGATAGACACACAATGAAGTCATTGAAAATGAAAACATATTAATTATGTTCCTAAAGGTTAAGAGAGGAATGGCTGAATTCTCTAATCCTGGGCTAATATTAGTGCCCCAAATCCATGCAGGAATGTCGTAATGTTTCAAAAATTGTGGAAAATTTTAGTCACATTTATTTGTATCTCACCTATGATTGACTCTACAGAATGGGGGTAACAGGGGGAAGAGCAGGAAGTACAAGACAAAGACAAAACCAGGGAGAATTATCAACAAAAAAAAAAAAAGATCTTGGTCCAAACAAGCCACTTGCACTACATGAGCTAATTGTAAGAATAGACCATTTCTAAACTGCAGCTGTTATGTGCTTAAGCAAACCCTGCTGGGAGAACAGCTTTGTAGAACACCTCTCCTTACACAGACACATGGAGCGTCCTTTAACAGAGGAATTCAAAGTGCAGTGTGTAAGGGAAATCTTTTCTGCTTCCAAATTTTCCTGAGCTTATTACAGGATGTAAGCCTAGCTTGTCACTCTGACATAGGCTTCCCTTAAGTGTTTTCTATTTTCATTATCTTCTTGCCTATGTTAAATCACAACAACCTAGGGTGAAGACTGTGTGTGGGTATGTTGGGAAATGAGTAAGGGGGGGCTGAGGGGAAACGCTCAGGTTGTGTGATATAAAATGATAGGAGTCAAAAACCCCACAAAATACCTAGCTTGGTCACAGTTGTTTTCTTTGTATAATATTTTTTGGTTTTCACTCATTTCATAGTTAATTTTAGATGTATTCTTTCTTTCCTCTTTTCCCCACCCTCCCTCAAATCCTTATCCAGTCATCTTCAAAACAAAGCTATTGCACCTGGGTTCCCAACTACATTAACTCCGTTGTGCTGGTGTGCTCAACACCTCTCTCCTTAACATCTTTATGCTAAAACCCAAATCCTCCCAACAGCAAGGGGTTAATTGTCTGTTTTCAATGTACTTTAAAACTCTCAGCTCTTGGGAATGATGTTTCCATGAGGATTGAATGTAATTACAAAATAATATAGGCACTCTGTCTTATTTTCAGGGAATGATACTTCAGTCCTTGCTGGTTTTGCTGCATGTGTTTATATTGGGGCTCTTCTTTCAGTGTACTTGATGCAAGGTATTTGCAAATTTGAGCCTTTGGGCTTTAAATGTTGTGCTGCTTCTTCTGTTCCTTATTCACTACAGATTAGGTATAATTGATGACCTGCATTTACAGACATGGGTGGTATACAGATGTAAATGTTATTATAGCTTTTATATTTTATGTTCTTTCTGAAAGATCATTTTGTCTTTGAATAATACTCCTGTTCAGATTTTGGGGGGTTTATCTCTAAAAGAGAATATGAAATGGATATTGCACATCGTATATTTCTTAAAAGTAATTTGGAATTTTAGGGTATGGGATTGGTGGTGACTGATACACTGCCTGGATGAGATATATCCCTTTGAAAATAACAGCGCCAGTACATGCCTGCATCTGTCTAACCTCATAATTCACTTTCACATTGGGTTATGGATGTCTGCATTCAGTGAGTCTATCTTCCCTTTAGGTATTATTTCAGCCCTTTGAGATAATAAGGAAAGTTTAATTGCGTTGTTAATTGATTTTTTGCACAACATTATTACCTTGATTGATTGCAGAGTTGATGAAAATGTTAGACACAGGCAGTGTAAAGTATCAGCCCAGTAAGGAGTGGGAGCCTTGTGGAGAATAGATAACCTTGATGTTAAGAGCTATATCCTTCAGATATGTCTTCCCTTGACATATTGATGGCCCTTGAAAAGGGAAAAGCTGATTGTATGCAGAATGCAATCATTAAACCCACTTCAGCTGGCTGTTGATTAATTTGTTTTTTCCTGAAGGATCTAGTTAAAGAGAAGGCCTCACTAGTATCAACAGCAGCCATTTTCCAGGCTTCAGATTATACTTAACCCTCTCCTAGAAGAAAGAAAAATGAGGCTGTCTTGGTATAGACAGGCAGATTGTCTGCAAACATTCAGTCCTACTGCAATTTGGGGATTATAACACTCACTTTACCCCGTTAACTACTGCTTCCTCTGTGACCTCTCCTCCCCTGCCTTCAGTATTCAGCTTTGCCACAGCTAGCAGAAAGTCACGTTTGATGTTTTCTGAGTAAGGCCAGTGTCTGTTCTCAGCAGAGATGCCAACAGGGATGTCAAGCTTGTTTTGCCCAAAGACTGAAATACTTCAGTAGCATATCGCTGCTTCCCAGGAGCCTCTCTGAAAGGACCACAGGGTTCACTGCACACACGTAAGTGGTTAAGCTTTCCTTATCCCTGAAAAGATCTTTCTTGTATAATTTTTTGTTATTACTTCTGAGATCTTTGAGGTCTTCTGTAGGGCAGTTTGTGCTGTTCAGCAGTGCCCCAGGCTTAACAGCAGCACTCGTGTGCCCTGTTGTTGAATACATTTAACCAAACAGTGGCTGTGTATGACTGGCTTTCCTGCTGTGAATTCATGTGATGGTCTAATCCCACACTACCTGCTACCTGCAGAGGACTTTCTGTTTTAATACCACCCACTCTGAGAGCAAAGGTGAAGAGTATTGCCTAAATGGCCTTGCTGTGGCAGAAGGGGCTTCCTTGGCTGCAAAACAATCTCGGGACTGAGAGACAGCTTCTGTCTTAAGCCTTTCTTTTCTTTGTACCAGCAAACGACTCAACACATCCAAAATATATATGCAGCTTGAACCAGGCAATTTAATGCCCCTGAGTGTGGTGGAGATTTTATTCTTCCATTAACCATTTAAAGGATGTTTGGTAAAGTAACAGGTTATTGCTTCCTGTTTAGCTTGGTAGTCTCAAAGACAGTCACTCTTTTTTTGTCCTTCTGAGTCATAACAGTGACCACTGTTGTTTGATTATTTTCTAGCCACATGTGTTTTATTAGGTCCATCGTGAACATTTTGCCAGTGAGCTCCTTTTTCATATGGGGACATGTAAACTTGTGACATAGTCAAGTCTGACAAATTTGAACCAGCCAAATAAGTGAGT
Source organism: Agelaius phoeniceus (assembly GCF_051311805.1). Classification (NCBI taxonomy): domain Eukaryota; kingdom Metazoa; phylum Chordata; class Aves; order Passeriformes; family Icteridae; genus Agelaius; species Agelaius phoeniceus. The sequence continues at coordinate 22,385,576 of NC_135273.1, forward strand.
AATATTTCAAGCTGTCAAAGCGGGCAAATACTGATTAACTGACACACTCCAAAAGCTCTCACCAATAGCCACGCTCTGGTGGAAAATGTTTACTAAGCAGAATACTTGTTAGAAAGTCTTCAGTGCTTTAACTAAACTTTAATGACTCTGACCCTAGTGGAGGGGTTTTAATGTGCCTCTCGAGCTGTTTCTTAGTCCCCAATTTCTTATCTTTAGTAAAAGCTCCCATAGAGACTAAAGTGCACCTGTAAATGATGTTCTACTGGCCACTGTGATTTAACCTTCAGCCCCCTCCCATTAGCATATTTTATAAGGAGACTGAGGAAAGGGGAAAGGATAGAAAACGATGACAATATTTTGGCTTTCAGTACTGGAGGCAGGTTGGGACTAGACTATGGCCAGTTACTATTTAGCAATAGCAGATGGTGCTATGTGTCATATAGAAGAGAACAAAATTCTACCAAGAGGCAAGCCCAGATTTAGTCCAGAGAACTACATATTTTCTGAATACTTTGTGTTTGGATCCAGATGCACTTTTGATTACACTTGATGCTAAATAGTAATAGTGACAGACGAGAGAAAGGAGCTCACCTGTTGTTGTGGGCTCTTGATGTGTCTTACAGAGTGCCAGATGGGAATCCAGGGCCTTGTAGTACCTGCTTCTCAAAAAACACCTATTTTTTATAAGGAAAAATCATAGCAATCTCATCGTTAGCAATTACTTAAATGTATTTTTTTGTTGTTGTTGTTTCTGAGGAAGGGCTTGTGGAAAGCAGCAAGTAATGGCAGACAAAGAAGGTTCCCTTAACTGTATCATAATGTGACAGCAGCACTATTTAATTATGCTCTTTAATTTTATTTGAGAGACTTTCTTTCCCAGCTTTAAAAATAAAAAGCAACTTGTCTTTATTTCAGATGACTCTCTTGAGAAATTTCAAACCAGTTGAACCAGACTGAATTTTCTATGGCTTTTTTTTTTCCCTAATGTGAACTCCTGCAGCAGGAACACATTTGAGATCCAAAAGCAAGTTTTACTCATGAGATGAGCCAAATTTATGTCTAAACTCTCCAGAAGGGCCCTGCTGCTCAAATTTTTTTCACAGAAGAATTTGTAATTTTATTGGAATGCTTGCAGACTTTCCGAACAATTATTCCAAAAGTTTGCTTTCTGCCCCATAAATCATGGTGCATTTGTTTAATTCTATCACAGTTACTAAAAGAACTTACTTCCCTCTTTTTTCCTCTCACATTTTACTGCTAATGCAATCTGTGCATGGTTAAGGTTTGTGAAGTATGATTTAATTATAGTCACTTTTTGTTTTCTTAATGACCTTGTCATTCTTTATGGTTTAGTTCCATTGCTGAGTAGTGTAAGTTTTATTATTAGAATGTAGCCCAAAGAACAGAGCAGCCAGCAGAAAGGCCATTTTTGCATATGTTAGCCAAATTAACTGAAAATCTCCTAAATTGTATGGTGAGTGTACACTGAACAGCTGAACTTTAGTGTAGGGTTGGGAAGGGATTTTAGAACCTCTTTTTCCTCCATCATTCTGAATATGTAAAAAGTGTCTCTTACATCACTTCGGTGGTCGCACCGTTGCATTAACGAAAGTAAGAGAAAGGTGGTTCAAAGCAGCGCTGGCATTTACGCCGTGAATACCAGAGAATAACAAATGCCTTTCCCCCGACAGCATTTCCAGCCTTTTGTTCGGAGCGCTGCCCCGCCGCCAGCCCACACCCTGGGGCTCCCCAGCTCAGCCCGGCAGAAGCCCGGCTGCTGGGCCAGAGGCTGCGGGCAGAGCTTGTACCAGTGCAGGCTGCTGGGCCAGAGGCTGCGGGCAGAGCTTGTACCAGTGCAGGCTGCTGGGCCAGAGGCTGCGAGCAGAGCTTGTACCAGTGCAGGCTGCTGGGCCAGAGGCTGCGGGCAGAGCTTGTACCAGTGCAGGCTGCTGGGCCAGAGGCTGCGAGCAGAGCTTGTACCAGTGCAGGCTGCTGGGCCAGGGGCTGCGGGCAGAGCTTGTACCAGTGCAGGCTGCTGGGCCAGAGGCTGCGGGCAGAGCTTGTACCAGTGCAGGCTGCTGGGCGAGGGGCTGAGAGCAGAGCTTGTACCAGTGCAGGCTGCTGGGCCAGAGGCTGCGGGCAGAGCTTGTACCAGTGCAGGCTGCTGGGCGAGGGGCTGAGAGCAGAGCTTGTACCAGTGCAGGCTGCTGGGCCAGAGGCTGCAAACAGAGCTTGTACCAGTGCAGGCTGCTGGGCCAGGGGCTGCGAGCAGAGCTTGTACCAGTGCAGGCTGCTGGGCCAGAGGCTGCGGGCAGAGCTTGTACCAGTGCAGGCTGCTGGGTGAGGAGCTGCGAGCAGAGCTTGTACCAGTGCAGGCTGCTGGGCCAGGGGCTGCGGGCAGAGCTTGTACCAGTGCAGGCTGCTGGGCCAGAGGCTGCGGGCAGAGCTTGTACCAGTGCAGGCTGCTGGGCCAGAGGCTGCGAGCAGAGCTTGTACCAGTGCAGGCTGCTGGGCAAGGGGCTGAGAGCAGAGCTTGTACCAGTGCAGGCTGCTGGGCGAGGGGCTGCGGGCAGAGCTTGTACCAGTGCAGGCTGCTGGGCCAGGGGCTGAGAGCAGAGCTTGTACCAGTGCAGGCTGCTGGGTGAGGAGCTGCGAGCAGAGCTTGTACCAGTGCAGGCTGCTGGGCGAGGGGCTGCGAGCAGAGATTGTACCAGTGCAGGCTGCTGGCCCAGAGGCTGCGAGCAGAGCTTGTACCAGTGCAGGCTGCTGGGCGAGGGGCTGCGAGCAGAGCTTGTACCAGTGCAGGCTGCTGGGCCAGAGGCTGCGGGCAGAGCTTGTACCAGTGCAGGCTGCTGGGCCAGAGGCTGCGGGCAGAGCTTGTACCAATGCAGGCTGCTGGGCCAGAGGCTGCCTTCTTTCAGAGCACCGCTGTTACCACTGCGGGCTCCGCCGGCGGCAGCGGGGCGCGCTCAGCGCTGCCGCCCGCGATCGCCGCCCGCCCGCGCGGCTCGGCGCGGCGCGGCGGGGCTGGCACAAAGAGCTGCTGCCCTCTAGTGTCCGGGGCCCGCCCGCACAGCCAGCCCGCGGTGCGCGGCCGGGACCCGACCTGGCGGAGCATTTACTGCCCCTGTCTGTCTGTCTGTCCGCTTCTGCTTTCATTCACACCATGGGTGGGAGAATGAGACACACCTAGACCCGGAGCACTGCGAGCCCAAACTTCCTCTCCTCCATCTCCTTCAGTATCTCCAAATGTAAGCATCAGTCCGCCCGTAAAATTTGGCACGCTGATGCTTTCTGTGCACTTGGGTTTCTTTGATTACAGTATCTAGCTAAGTACAAAATTTATGCGTCTGAGGAATTGAAAAAGAAAAAAATCTGCTTTAATTTTGCAACATATTTCACAGCAAGTATTTAATTATAAAGTCAGCATTAATTCTCTCCATGTCAGTAACGGTGCAAAACTGGTAAAGGTACACTGAAGAGGCAAAAGCATTTGGTTTGGAGTTTTTGTTTATTTGGTTGTGTATTTTTCTTGGATGCTTTTTGTTTCATTTTCACTAGGAAAAGACATCCCAACCCCCCAATATATTTCTCTGATGATAGTTACAATGAGCATGGAAAGATTCCAAAGAAATCCCAAGTGCAGAACCCTAAATTGTCACAATGATACCCAGAGGAGTATGGAACTGGTTAATGATTTAAAGTATTATGCCCTAAATGCTCCTATTTTAGCCAACAGTAGAGAATCTGTAGACAGCACATGCCCAGATCAAAGCTGATCATGTCAATGTCATTCAAGGAGGGAAGGATACCCTCCTTTCCCCCTGCTCTCCCCCCTACCCTTTTTTTAAACAAAGTATGACATCTGAGGAACAGTGTGTTGATTGTTCCACTGCCAGGATACGCATAATGGAAACATTAGCTCCAAGATAACTTTTAATCTGTCAGCCTAATGGCTCCTTAATGTGTAGAGGGCTTTAAATGTATGTCAGCCAGGGCTGTATAAAGTAATATAGTTTGTGGCCTGAATGGATCTAGATGACTCCACACCATGACACAATATGGTTTATTATTAAGTATCAGCTCATCAGCTTATTCCCACGGACTTAGACAAGCTTCTCAATTTTCCAGTAACAGATTATGTGAGAAAAAGCTTGCAGTGCATTTTTTTTTTTTTTTTTTTTTTACTTTTTCCTTCTCCCCCTGCTTCCAAATTACAAGTTTCTTCCCTGGTTGCACTGGGAGCCCTGAAGTGTATTTACAGCAGGCTGCACTTTATCACACATCAGCTTGACTGCTAGTTTACACTGAACATTTGTGCAGCTTCCTTGGCCCAGGATGCAAACTTCACATCTTTGTATTCCTATCACCTTCATTGCAAATTTTTCCAACATCCCCTCCCTGTTGACTGCTTTGCTCCCCCCTCCCCTACTCTCACTTCCCAGCATACTCCCCCCTTTTTCCCCCTTCCCACAAACAGGCCAGTGAGACTTGACATGTCACAGCACTTGTCTGTGCAGGATACTTGCAATAATTCAGTGTGTTAGTTTGCCTTCTGTGATTCCTCTCAGCTCTAGCTTAGGTGTGTAATTCTCACACCATTGCTGTAGACTGGATACAGATTTGATTTTGTGTCTTTCAGTAATTTCTTTCAGTCTGAAAGACCATTTTGTGCCCCGTGCTGTAGGGTGTCCAGAGGAAAATGTTATCATTTTTCGGCATCCCTGTGCAGGGAGCAGAGCAGAGGTAATTCATCTCCTCTGAATGGGAAGGTTACCTTCCTTGAATGCTGTTACCCTCAGAGAGAGGGGGGAGTCAGGATCAGCAGTTTATTTCAGTTTACTACTGAAGGTATGTCTCCTTTCTCCAGGAAACCTGCAATGGACCACAATCCCTAATTCACAGACACCTCTTTGGGAGTATTTGGGGACCACTCTGTGAGGACTGTGGCCCTGGTGAAGGAATTTTGCCTTAGCCACAGCCAGCTCTGTCCCCAGCCTTCTCAAGCAAAACCTCACCCCTTTATGCATAGCTACTTTTTGATAAATTATGCATCATTTTTGCTTACATTTACCGTTTCTATCCTCTTAAAAATAAATTAACTAGTTTATAACACAAGGAACATTAATATTTGTGCATTTGTTATGTGAGCACTTGTGAGTATGTTATGATAATATTTTAGGTATTTATCTGGGTTTTGTTTCTTGCTGTGGTATTTCAGGTCATTTTAAGATTCTTTTCCACAGCATTTAGCTGTGGTACAACCAAAAGCTTTCTTATCTGTTGTATTCTCCTCTTTCTGTTGCTACTTCTTCTCTGGTTTAAGGAGTCAAGCTCCTGTGTCTTGACTCCAGCTGGGAGTGATCTGGAAACGTGGTTGCAGCAAACAGATGCAATGGTGGCAGCCAGAGAGCCCATCACATTAGCAAGGACAGCTGCAACTCTTGTGTTGTTGTCCTGTGTCACGTTGCAGTTTGTGAGCTCGCTCAGTCCTCCCCACGCTGGCAGGGCTTTGTTTGCTGGGGCTGAGTGCAAGCTGGACCTCTCTGGGTTACACACTTGGCTGCTTTGGGGAGTGCTTGGTGACACAGATGATCCTTTACACCTTGTCTTGTCTTCCAAGGGATCTTCTCAGATTCCTGTGTCAGAGAATTCATAGGCTAGTTCATAGAGAAACAAGCTGGTTTCAATAGAAACAAGCATTCTGTTTCACCAAAAAAATCTGCAAATAAGTTGTCAACAAGACAGCTGGTTAAAGTTGTTAGAATTTCCAGGTAGATAAATACAAACTGAAAACTTACTAAACTCCTGTACAAAAGGGTTTGCTTTTGGGTTGTTGTTTTCTTTTTTTTTTTTTCCCACCTTTACATATCCCTTAGATAAAAAGATTTTTAAGAGTTTTAGATTAACTTGACTCATGGAGGTGTTTTGCCTAAATCAGTAGCATTATAGACTTTAAATTGTTCATAGCTAGGTATTTATTCTCCTCTAAATGTTGTCAGTAGGGAATTACTTTCCTTTATAGGAAGTTTATATTAATATTTAAGGGAATTTCACAGCTTCTGTTCATTAATTGTAGAATATGCCCAAGTGCCTATGAAAAAAATGATAATGGCATTGATATTTCATCCTGAAGGGTCTCAAAACAATTTACAGATTGGTAGTATAACCACACTGAGATGCACCCAGCTTCTTGGTGGAACATGGCAGCTGTTTAATAGCCCGTAGCAAAACTATGCAACAGCAGGTTGTGCGAAAAGAGATGAATATGGATCAAATACAAATTGGCAGTGGAGGATTTAGGTACTGTGCTCTAATTAAAGTTAGGTGAAGTGGAATTCCAGTAGAATATTGAGTCTGTGTATGGAATGCCACACTTTATCTGACCGCAGCTCCTGGTAGCAGGCCCTGTGGTTAGTCCCTGTGAGAGACAGGCAGAAGGCTGTTAGCTGCAATCCACTCCCTGAGTTTGACAAACACATTTAATTGTGAATACTTTGCTGCTTTCACTTGCAGAGGGGCTTATTAAAAACATTTGATGTTAAAATGGGTGCCTGATGGGGATGTTGGGCAGATGTGGCAATAAGTTTTGATGGGGGTGCAAAATTTTTTGCCTTGACTACTTAGTTTTAGTAATTACTTTTTAAAGAAAACTGAATGCTAGTGGAGGAAGCCGTGTTGCTGGAAGCTGCCCAGGTTGTGATGACTGAGAGGTGGGTTTTTCTAAATGTGGAGGATTAATGTGGTAGGAAAAAGGCAACAAGATGCTACCTGACAAGAATTCCCTTAGATCACTGTCAGCTTGAGATGAATTTTGACCTGTAACTAACTAAGGCTGTATTATCTATAGGTCTAACACTTCCCATTGCAACTTGTTTTTGCCACTTCTGATATAATACATCTGCAAACCTTTTTTTTGCTCTAGCAAAGCATACAGAGGTCTAAAAGCACCATAGCTCTCTGCAAAATATGCCAAATTTAAAAGGAGCTAACATGACTCGAACTTTTTCACATACTTTAGTATGCATGCATGTATGTATTTATTTATTTGGATAATTGGGTTTTCCCTTAGCTAAGGAAAGGCTGGTGCTGCTGACATTACAATGTGTTTGTGAAGAAAGACTGATACCACAACACATGCAAGCAACTGCAAGGTCATTACTTACCCAGCATAATTAGAACATCCATTCCAAAGGATGGAAACATTTAAAAGATAAAGAGTGAATTTAAAAATGATTCTTCCCAATGCAATTTTTTCATAATTATAGTTCTAACAGCTTGTGGTGATGGTAGAATCAGCTACTTAAGAAAAATTAGAAGCCTCATTCAGGGAAGATGATCCCTCAAGAGACCTTGTGTTGTCATTTCTTAAGAACCTCGAGCAGAAACCTCATTCTGGATGCTGTGTATTGTTTTGATGTATAGGGGGTATATTTAGCTTATTATGGCCAATGCTGGATATTTTAATTAAAAACACAAGAACAGCCACAGATGTATTGTTTTCCCCTCATTCTTTCCCTTGTCTGTGTGCAAAAGAGCAAGTGTACTCCCAGCCCTGCAAGGAAAGAATACCATAGCAGATAGGCAGAAAAAAAGCAGTAGCTTTCCTAAATTCACTTGTGACATATCTTAGCATCAAAATTCTCATTGCAGCACACAAACATTTTGCAGCTCTCTGAGCTTTCTGTAGTTGCCAAAGGGAGGTGGTACATAAAGAGGAAAAACAAAGCAAAACAAATAACCATGCCAGTCACCGCATTTAATTTATGAGCAAGATTATTGTTTTACAAATAACCTTCATGATAAACAAGGTCTCATGGCAACATTTTCAACTGTGCTTTTATCAAGGCTCTCTGAGCAGCATGTGTAATATGCCTGGCAATCGAATCACAGCTGTGTGCCTGGGTAGGGAATCTCTGCGGAGACAACACTTCCTTAATTTAAACAATTGTAGGCTGCAGGATTTCAAAAATTTCAGCTGACTTTAACTGTCACTAGCCCAAGCACCTTTATCCCCAGGCGAGCAGCAGCAGCTGGATTTCATTTCCTGCTGCCAGACTGTCCGACATCTTTGCTGAACATCCCGGGAACAGAGCGTCTTTACTTTAAGGATTTTATTCAAGGTGACAGCTCCTCACACTTTAGTGTTCAGATCACCTCAAGTAGCTGAGATATCAGTGAAAATGAGAGCACTTCTCCAGCAAACTCCAAATTTAGATTGACTGAGGTTATCCTTAGGCCTCTAGACCCAGCCTCCACGACAGCACAGGCCTGCCAGTAACTTTAAAACTACAGTGGAGTTTGTAATGATGTCTGGGGAGAAATATTCTGCCAGAGCAGTGGAGGATACTATAAGCGATAGGAAATGATGTCAGATTTAGTTAGGACTGGAGACAGTGTTAGAATATACTTGGCATAATATGGCACCGGTATCTCTGTCAGCATCTCTGTTTTCTGTCACCGCACACAATCCCAGGCCTGTCTGTAGCCCTGACAGTGTCTTTTCAGATCAGGTTATTGCCAACTTGGAGACTGGCTCAGCACAGCACCATACAGCCCCCTTTGTTTGAAGTCTGCCCTTTTGTCATTAATGCACTTGATGTCTATTTAAATCTGACGGTGAATACAGTATCTGTTTTCCTGTCAGGAGATCATTGACAATATTAATACCTCATGTCCTTGCCTCATTTTCTAAGCACTGACACCTAGCTATAGTCTCCAGCATTCATCAAACAGCACTCTCTCACCAGCATCTCTATAAACAGTCTTGCTTCCTTCCAGTCCTTAAGAAATGCAGCAGATCTCAAACAAGACTTTTATCAATGCCAGTGAAAAAGATGTCTAAAGAAGGTCATTAATAAACTGCTCATATCTTTTGCATTTAGAGCTCTAAATGTCCTTGTTACCAACTTGGAATATCTGCTTAGGGAAAGAATAACTTGGTCGTCATTAGACTCTTGTTTAGGAGTGCTGTCATCATCCTTTGCATGTGGAAACTGCTTGACTAGTGAAATTATTGAAATTGAAATTATTGAAGAAAGCTCTATGCAGGAGGGGAAAATGATCAGGCACTGCACTGTATAGTCCCCACTGCATTTGTATTATCCTGAAGAGGTGTGTTTTTCACGACAAATGACAGGCCAAACTATTTCCCCTCCACAGCCCTCATAGGAACATGTTGCCATCATGATGTCTTAGAGAGGAAGAAGAGCATGGATTTAGATTATTCTTTCATGACCCCTGCCTTCCAAAGCTTTAGTAGCTTATCTTATGTATCTTAACTATATCCAGACACTATACTGGTAAACAATGGCGCAGAATATAAAAGCTTGCATAGTTAATTCATACTCCAAGTGGGAACTGTAACAGCTGTGTGAGTTCTGGAAATCTAAAACAAGAAAGAATTGAAGATCTGCTCCTCCCCCTTCTTTACCCTTTATGTAAGGCAGTGCTTGTCTCCTTTGGGCTAGGTTATGTTTGCCCTATGGAGGTGAGCTGGATACTTCAGTGACTGCTCTGGTAAGACACTCCCAAGGCAGAGGAGACCCCTCCACCTTCTTTCTGTTCATGGGAGATGACTTTAATTTGAGTATACATGTCTGAGGGCTCAAAGAGCAACTCTGCTAGTAAAATTTAGCATCTTTGAGGATGTTCACAGGTGGGATGTAACTGTGAACTTACGCTTTCACATACCACTTAGTACCACCAGAGGGGATGCTTTTGAATAAGGTAGTGAGATTTGCAGGTATGTGTGTCTCACCCACAGCAGTTAAGGCCTCCTCAGGCATCTTTCTGAGTGTACTCACTGTGAATAATGTGCCTTGCCTCCCAAAACCAGTATTATGGCTAATTATTGAAAGCATCCCGCATGTGCCAATATTTAGTGTAATTAAATTGTATCTTGCTCATGGGATGTTGCAGTGTTGTTTGGAGACATACTTTGGAAATGTTTTTATTGAATATTTATTTGTATGTATAAAAATGCTGGAGTCTGGGGAGGCCAACTGTTCTGGCCCATGTCTGTCGATGGCTTCCCATATAGACTTCAGCCACTCCGTTCAGCTCTCTGTCACTGAAAACAAAGGTGATTTAGGTGCTTGCAGTATGACTTTGGAAAAGTTTGACAGGTAGGATCCACATTAACCTGTAATTATTTGCTGTTGAGGTTTTTGGGGTATTTTTGTTTGTTTGTTTTGTTTTGTTTATCTTTGGGGTTTTTTTCTTTTTGGTTTCATTCATCAGGAAAACTTTTTAAACACATAGCAGGGAGACAGCAGAGAGGACAAAATATAATTTCAACCCAGACTTTCTGGGTTTTTTTAGAAGCAGGAGAGAGGTACTGTGATTTAAAACACACTGTATGATGTTTCAGTGTTATTTAGTTCTAGTTTTGAAGATACTCGTGGATGTATGTTTAACAGGATAGCTCATGTAGGTATTTGAACACATTTTTCGACTGGGTTCAAAGCTGCTGATTGAAATGGCAATACTGAATATTTGAAATGCACAAACTTTCTTTCTTTTGCAGGACAAGAAAAAACTGCTCCTTTCCCTTTTTCAAATTTCCCAAGTTATGTGCTTTATTGCATGTTATTCTACTTCAATCCTAACTGTAATTAATTTCCTTTTTATTGTAGGCATTTTGGGGAAATGTCGCTACATTTACTATGGAAAACATTCCGAGGGCAACAGATTCATCCGAGATGACCAGCTGTAAAACACAGTGCTGTTTGGTGCCTCTTCAGTCCCTCCACATGAGAAGCACAAATCACACCTACATTTTAAGCATGTAACTAAAGTCCTCTAGTGCCTTCTGCTGACTTTGCCAAGCCTGTCAAGATCATCCTTCTATCTTAGTCTGAGTAGTCACATAGAGATTGACATGATTGCCTTTAAGCAGGTCCCATCCACCAGTGTGACAGACAGCTGCAGCCGAGCACTGGGCTGGCAGGGGGAGCACGGTGATGGATTGCCTGGCCCGAGCTGCTGCAGCAGAGCAGGGTCACACCTGGGGCTGGACCGAGCCCGCTCCATCCGCGGCGCCTCCGAAAGCACCGCCTTTATCTCTGCCTGGCCTGCTCAGCCAAAGTAGTGCTGATATCTCAGTGTTTATAAAAGAGAGAGGCTGTAATTTCAGATGAAAAAGCCCTTATCTGTTCTTATTTTTTTCCCTGTGAATTAAGTGCTTGTGTTTCTATCATCTCGTACATGCTTACACAAATCCTTTCACAGTTTGGTAGCACACCCACCCACCCCCGAAATGAGCCTAGATGGATAATTTTTTCTTTCAGCAAGGAAAAATATATATCCTGAAAACATTTTGGCCATGCAAAGCACTGTCAATTTGTATAGATGTTCATATGCAAAGGAAAAGGATTTTATAATTTCCCAGACAAATTTTTCTAATTTCTGAATCACATCTCATTGTTTAGTAGCTCTTACCTTCAGAAAAGTGAACATTTCTTTATGTTGTAAAATAATGTCATAACTTAACTGTTTACACTTGGAAGCCCTCGTTAGTGATATTGACAGTGTGAATTATTTCTGGTTTATTGCACAAGCTATTTCTAACTTTTAGGGATTATATCTATAATTAAATGCTTAAATTTGGGGGAAAAAGTGCTTAAAAGGAGTGATATAAATCTGCCACCAGATGGGTGTGATTATTCAGAGGAGAAAAAGGTCAACAAAAGTAATTGGTGGAATTAACATAATTAGCAGCTTTACTAATATATTAGAGAGACAATATCTACCTTTTGATATCTCTGTAAGAAAGGCTATTGTCAAATTTTCAGTCAAGAAAATAAAAAGGCAGGGCAAATTTTCTGCTTTACTGATAAAGAGGTTGGACATATTTAGAATCATTAACTTGTTACTGAGGAAAAAAATAAAGTCCCATACTTCATGCATGTACAATGGTATTGGCCAAGGAATATGCAGAAATTCTGACCTTTTGGCTGTTCCAAACCCATTCATACTGATCCCAATTGAGAGGTATCCATGCCTAGCTGTTCTTGGTTTGTTTGAAATTACTTGGTGGTCTTTATTCACTTTCCTGGTTAAAAAAAAAAAACCATACCAGTCTTTAGAAACTCACTACCTTGGGGGCTTTTATCAGCTGGCATTACAGGTGGAAGTGAACTGAACATGGAAGGCAGTCGTGAAAGCAGATGTGACTGATGAAATAGTGAGGCAGGCACTGGCTGGGTGCCAAAGGAAAGCTTGCTGCTGCTCAGCATTTTAGGCCTCACTCAGTAAACAGAAGCCTTTGCTCACTCTGCAAGTATATAATAAATTTTTAACAGATACTTAAAATCACTGATGAACATAGAATGATCCAGTTCACACCACTTGTAGCTCAAATGGAGATCTGAGCTGTTTGGTTGGTGTCTGGAAGGCACATTCTAGCCACTTGTCATGCCTCTTCTAATGTCATACATGACCATAAATATAAGGCCAATATAAGACATTGCAAGTCCGAGATGATACCAGATAAATGAAAACTACATGCCTTTTTCTTTAATCAAAAATATTAATAGAAATATTTAGGGCACTTGTCATCTGTTTTGGTCACCAAAATAACAGCAATCTTAGTTTGTTGCTATCATGATGTCTGTTTTGAATGCCTCCACACATTTTGGCTATGGCAATGTTATAGGCAGCAGGATTTGGAATAGGGATGTTTAGAATAACCTAATGTCACTTTCAGTCTGTTTGCATATATGTTCTTGTCTTTATAAAAGGCTTTAACCCTGCCTCAAACAATAAACAGCACTTGCAAACTGACCGCATGATTTTTCCATCTTTATTTTGCTTGTTTACTTTTCCTAATGTCAAAACCATTTCTATCATTTTCAGGAGTGTTTTTTTTCCTAGCAAAGCTTTGGAGGCAAAAATATTTTTGGAATTAAATTTGAACAAATTCTCTTCCACTTTGGATTTAGTTTTCACTTGGGGGATTATGTACCTAGAATTAAATATGGTAAAGCCCTAATTGAAATCTTTTTGAAGGCAATTCACACTAAATGCCTCTGATTCTGGAAAATCCAAAAGAAAATCTGTGAGTAATTATTTTGTTTTACTAGCATGGATTAGGATATTATTTAAAAACACGCATGGATGTGTATTGCTGTTTATGCAAACGTCTTCTTTCTTTTTAAATATGCAGAGCATTATATTTTCTGATGTGTTCTGCTGAAATTCTGGTTCAAGACATGGCAGAATTTTCACACCTGGGGTTGCTACCTATACTTAGTTCTTTCCTAAGTGGGAACTGTGCCTCAATTTCTTAAATGAACTATCATTTAGCATGAAAGTTATAGTACAGTAATCTAGGAAGAAGTTCTGCTCTCTTTCCTTTGCTGCCCCTTCTCCATATGTGGCACACTTTAGACTAGGCTATTAAAAAATAAAAGATTTGCCTACAAAATTAAAAGTATTTTAAAATATGTGGATTTCAAAGGAACTACTCCAGTCTTAGTTCTTTGAGTTGTAACTTCAGTCCTAGGTTCAGTCTTGAGATGACCTTTGCCTTTTGTCAGACGTCATATCTTCACAAATGAAGACTTGGAGGCAAATGTTTTTACTAGGAGATGCCTATAGAAGCTGTGCTTACTGCATTTGTAACTTCGTGTATTGAAAATGTTAATCCCTAACCTTAAAATTAAAAACAAGGAAAAGATCCAAACTAGAAATTCACTTCGATGTCACAAAGATAAATGACCTTCAGTGAAAATCCTGCTGTTATGGATACACAAACCTAACTTTAAAGCACATTGGCTTTAATTGAATCTGTTGCATGCATAAATGATTTATGGGATTGCTGAAAGTATGTCACCACTGAAGCCACTTTTTTCTCCTTTCTTATGGCTGATTCTCACAGTATTGACTCTAGTATTTGCCTTACTCAGACTGTGAGTATCTTTGAAGTCAATGTGTAGTGATGAGAATTAGAGTTACTAAGTTTTGGAAGGCTGATAGGCAGCCCTTTTAAATGCATTTGTTCTTTGAGCAGAACATTACTTGATTGCTGAGTGTTGATTTCTCACATCCCTACAGATGAAAAGTCACTGTGTTCTGGTGTACCATTGCTCCCATTTAAGACAGAAGAAAGAAACCTATTTTTGCTTTTGAAAATGCTTTCTGTAAAATAAAAGGGTTCATTTGCTGCCACTGGATGTATTAGTATTTTTTACTCCTGCCAACAGTATGAGTATGTTGGGAAATGTTTGCCCCCAGCAGAACTTTGCTGGATGCAGTCTTTGTGGTGAAGTTCTGAATCAGCCCATTTTATACTGACTCACATTGAGTCTTACCACATATTTCTTCTTAATGTGGTGTGATAGTTGGCACATGAATCTCTGCTTGCCCACTTTGGGAAAGTTTATTGTCTTTATTCTGTAGATCTGTCTGTCTTTTTGCTTTGTTAAATGGTTGGCATATGTGAAAGAAAGAGATGAAATTCAGCTTTCCAGAGGTGTAACCATATACCCAGACTGACTCCTTAAGTTTGACAAGGATTTTGAAGTATCTGTTTGCAGGTTCAGCCTGCAGAATCTGACAGCAAATCAGGTGATAAGGAGTCAGGGGTCTTGCATGGCCTGCTAGCTGTTGTCCTCTGTTCCTGAAGATCTCTAGCTGTGTCCTTGTCTGCTTCAATTGTCATCTCATTGCACTGCAAGCAAATGATGGCACAAAGTTTTTAAAGTGAAATTTCTGCTTCTCTGCTCATAGTATAACAATTGAAATGCACAGTTGCTTTTTTCAGTGGTTTTATATCTACATGTGATAACTGTTACATCTCACTGGTTAGTCTTTTTCTGCTATTTAGTTAAAAACTATTTCTCCCAGTCTTTTCTACTCCTAGTAATGGGAATAAAACAAAACAAACAACGCATGATTGTGAGAAAATAAGCATTTAAAAATCTTACTATGGGACCATGACTATGCTAACAACTCTGAAGGACAGGTGTGTAGGTGCAGAGTTTGTGGTAATTGGGGTGGGGCTGGGCTGAGCCTCATCCCCAATGGGCTACAGCTGTGGGCAGCAGGTGAATCCTATTGGAGCTAACGAGCCATGGAGTGCCCAGGGGCACTGACCAACCACCAAAGGGAACAGAGGGCACACAGGTGCAGTGCATCAACAGGAGGGGATAAAAGGCTGCGCTGAAGAACAAGAAGTGTAGATACCTGCAGTCTTCTGATGAGGTATGGTGTTACTCTGTTTGGGCTGAAGCTTTCTGGTCTCGTATGGTGATACTCTGCACATTGTGGCTGTTTCAACTGTGGCATCTGCTCTGACACAGGTGAGCACTGTTATTCACAAATGCATCTAAGTGGATTGATGGACCAAGATCCTGATTGGAAGCCTTAGAGTTAGCCTGTGAATGTGGACAACTGCTGAAGCCTTTGATTTCCTTGTGCCTCTCTTGGCTAGAGAAAGTTGTCTTGCCTAAAATGAGTTAATGCTCATTTCTGCTAATGTTATCCAAATACCTTACCAAGGCCTTGGATTATATAAGAGCTAGGCCTGAGAAAAATTGCTTCTTCCAGTGATTTATAACCTGCTCTTAAGAAGTCTTAAGAGTATTTTCTTTGGCATTTGCTATGTGAGAACATTCAGGATATACTCAGTACTCCTCCTTCATCAGAACTGGCTGAATTAATATATTTTCCGTATGCAGTTCTAAAGCAGCTGAATCTTTCTAAAAGTTACCTTATAGGTTAGGTGACTCTGATGGACTTGCCTCTGGTGGTGTTGTCAACCTGAAGCTGACCCTTGCTTAGAGTTGCTGACAATTAGATTAAGGTTTCAGATCAGGATTTTCACAAGCCTTCAAGGAGCAGATATTTTTAAGGACAAGCTAAGTCGTGGTCATGGCACATTCACAAAATATCATCATCATCTCAGAATCCTCAGCATTTTAAGGAAAACAGCATCTTGGAAAATATGTCTAGTTCTAGCTTCATTGTGTTCACAGGTTTTAATGTGAAATATATTCTGCATTATCCATTACATGCAAGTTTTAGGCTGTGGGAACAAGTTTCTAAAGGTGTTCAAAGCATCCTTCAAAACAAGTGTAAAATCTCTTGCAAATATTTTGCATTCTGATTGAAACTTTTGCTGCCAGTTCAAAACCAAAATTGTAAAGTCAGGTTTGGGGATTTTTAACCTCGTTTTATCCTAATCTAGGATTTTATAACTGATTTATAACTTTTATAACAGATGACTGAACTCTCATCCATAATTCCTCTTAGAACAGAACTACATCTTTATGATATTATAGCTTTATAGTAAAATAGGTAGGAAGGAATCTGTTTGGAAATGTCTGTATTAAATATAAGATTTAATTCAGTATTTTATTTGGAAATAAAGAGGAGCTTCACAGGATCTCTTCAGATCATACTCTGGAGAACATAAATGGCAGAATTGTGCAGGTTAAATTCTACCCTACTTTTACAAATAAATTGGGAAAACAAAATAAAGAATATAAATGTAACCAAAAATTATCTTCCTGGCTTTGGTTTTTACCTGAAATTGCTCTCCTACTTTTAATTTACAGTGTTTTTGCAGTTGAGTATTTAAGATTCACTACAGGAAAAATAAAGAAGATTTCATAAGACAATCTGCCTTTTCATTTTATAGTCTTCTCTGATTTTTTTAAGACCTTTCGAATAATGTGAGCACTCAATTAGCTGGCATTGTGTATCTACCAAGTAAGCAGACAGTTGTGGACTTCAGGGAATTTTCAAACACACATGCTGTTCAACCTTAGCAATTTTCTTTTACCTAGGAATTGTTTTCAGAAATTCCCTTATAATGAAATTTCTGTTTAAGTTGATAGCTGTAAATGAGGGCACAGTTGCTTCATTTCCTTTTGACAACAAGCCAAATTCATCCCTGGTGGAACTCCAATGATTTAACTCTACTTGAGCTAAGTTACACTGGGGATGAATTTGACCCAGCTTGAGATTTTTTTCTATTCATCTTTTCTTTAATTTCCTTTAGCTTAGTAGTCACTTTAGGGCTGGACAGAGAATTACAATGCAAGAGAGGCGAAAAGCAAAACTTCTCTGCTCAAGAGTCATTTCCTTTTTAATACCCTACTGATTTAGCCATGACTTGTAATGTGTTTCAGGTAGCCAAATTTCAACATCAATTTTGGAAGGAAGTTCACTATACTTTGAGTCTCTTTCCTTGGCTACTTCCCAAACCACCAAATCACCACCTACTATACAAAGCACATATTATAAAAGGCAGTGTTAATGTCAGTGCTCTGGGATAAACTGCAATTGTCATGGGGTGCCTGACATGGTTAGCTGGAGCTCCCCTGATTGCACCCCTCTGTACAGTACTTGAGGTGGGGGTAAAGCTTTGGGATCTCTGCATCTGTCATGCCCAACATATCTTCCCCCAAACTACCCCTTGCAGTGCCTGGATTTCTGTTCTGCAACTCTTGCATGGTTTCTGCCCACGTGGTAATCATGCCAGCCTTTTTTTTTTTTGCCTTGTAAGTTCAGGGTTTTGTGTGTTCACACCCAATAAGTTTCAAGTTTGAGCAAAAGCCGAAAGCATCATTCAGCCAAAATCTCTGCTGAGCTGTATGTGGTTTTCATCTGAAACTGTAAATCCACTGTGTTCACTGAGGGTTTAGCAAAACTGGCCTGAATGTCAGACCTCTAGCAGCTCTCCCAAATCAGGCTAGTTCTGGGTTTCATTACAAAAAGATTGCACAGCTCTAGCTAAGCCCTCATTTTCCACTTTCAGATAAATGCTTTCTCAGCTGTATTTATGAGGCTTAGCGTAAAAAAAACTCCTACCAGCTGTTAATGTTAATCACAAGTTTATATCATAAGCACATTCTGAGTCTTATCCTCTTTCCATTCATGTCAGTGGCAAAGCTTTCAACATCAGTGGCAGTAGGAGCAAATATCACAAAATATAGTAATGCACACTCAGTTTAATAGGAAAAAATAAAGGACTGTCTTAAACTAACAAAGTCAGGGTAGGATTCTGTGCTGTTGAATGTCTTACACCATTTGCACATTCCCTTTTGCACCCTGAAGTACTTAGTGGTAATATAGAAGCAAGTATAAGGCTCAGGTTCATGCTAGAACAGTTGGCATTTTCTTATGGGTCATCAAAATAGACATTAAAACAGGGCATTTGACATAAGGAATCAAAAGATGTGATATAAAGAATGAGTGTTATCACCCATACTAAGAAAGAAACCCAGATTCATTAGTTTTGAAGCAGCTGTTGAAGGATAAATTTCTGGAACTTTACACAGTGAAAACATTCTTATACATCAAAATAGAAATTAATGTTATTTTAAAAATTGTTAATCTATTCCAAAATTAATTATACTTAAGCTTTTAGAGAGGTCAGGTTGGTTTGCTTTGTGGTTTTTTTCCAATCATAACCTGAAGGATTTCATCCATAAAGCATTCTGCCAATTTTCCAGTTGGATTTAAGGTCTAGCAAGTTCACGTTTTGCCAAGCTCAAGGACCAGCTTCACTGAAATTTTTGAAATCTGAATGAACACTGTACCTGCAGACTGTGCAAGTGAATATTTTACAGAAAACAGGAAAGTGAGTTTCAGGACTATGAGACTGGATAGGTGGTTTCAGCTTGTGCCAGTTTTAGCAGTTTACTTTTAAAACTTATCCAAGCAAAAATATATGTCCTAGTTTTCCTACTGCAATAATATAGTTAATATAACCTGACCTGAGAGGATGCTGAGATTTAATTAATTAAAATGTTCCAGCTATATTGGAATAATATACCAAAAGAATCTTGCTTATTCTGTTTTTATTTTATACAAAATGCCATATTTAAAATACTTTTCTCTTTTCTATTTTTAGTAAAACTAAATCCTAAATTTCACTGTTAATGCTATTGTTAAAATTTATCCTTAAGAGCTTTCAGACAGAAATAGCAATGATAACAATTGTCTTTTTTTGGAGCAGTTTGAATTTGAGGCCACAGTATGACATATTTTCTGAAAGTTATTTTTTTGTGTCATTGCTGCTTATCTGTCTTAAAGTAAAAGAAGGCTGTGACTCTTTTCTTGTTTAATAATGGCTATATCACATTTGCATAAATTGTTGTACTTCTTGGATTGCAGAATCCTTCCTTGTATGCTAAGTCTCATCACCAGCTTGTAGACCACCTCTCCTCATCCTCCCCAGAGAGGAAAAGCAGGATCATGAAGGATTTGGGATTCTTATTTGTCCTTAAGTAGTCGTGCCTATGTAATTGGTAATATGAAATATATTCTGCTCCTTTCCATTTTTCTTTCTGCTACTCAGTCACTGATTTCCTAATTATATGGAATGTTAAAGTAAATTCTTGACTCTGCAGTGATAGTTCTGCTTACATGTTTCTATGATTTGTTTGGTATTTGCTTTTTAATTTAGCCTTAAGTGCAGCCAAGAAAAAGGTGACTGCAGAAGCATTCACCTTTAAAGTGAATGCTCGAGTTTAATTGAAGCTTATGAATTTTTATATTTGTAACTATGTTCTGTTATCTAGCGATGAAATAAGCGGGGAAACAGTGCCTCAGAGAAAAACCAAAAAACTTATTGCCAAAAGGCCACAAATGTCAGGATTGAATGCAGTGTGTTGAGTACCCAGCAGAGGCTGGGCACAGCACTGAGGACTGGAAAATGCATCCATCCAGAGGGACAGGCTACATTTTACTTGGAGTTTGGCAATGCCCTCTGCAATATCTCAGGTTATCCTCTGCTAAATGAGCATTTCCCATCTGAACCCAGGTTTTCCACAATCAGATATAAGAAGGCAGAATACTTCCCCTGAAAAGGAGTTAACCCCTCTAGGACACCTCTACACCTAATATGGAATCTATGATATATTTTCAAAAAATGAGATTGAACTGTATGTTTGCACATATGTACAAGCTCATGTGCCATCATTGCATTTCTCTTCTTTTGTTTTTAAAAATAAGTTGAACAAAAAGCCGAAATAATTATTTTAAGAAAATGAAAATTTTGGGTCCAACTGGTAGTCAAATTCAGCTGAAATATGGCCAATTGAAACAGGCAAAGAGAGCCCCAGAGAAAAATTACACAGTGTCTAACTGTGTGAAACATGTCTGGCTGTCCATACACAGTCACCAATAACTGCAGGAGAATCTGAAGATCCCAAGCTGCTCAGGGAAAAGGAGAAAAAATTAGTGTTTGTTATATCAATTAAACACAAAGGGCAAATGTCATAATCAAAGAGTCTAGAGTTTTAAGCTTTTTTTTTGTTTTGAAAGACAAAGAAATCCCAATCAGATATTAAGAATGACATTTATTTATTTTCAGTGACTGATATTGACACAAGACTGCTCTCTTCTTCGGAGATACATTTTCAAATCCTGGAGTCCTGCCCTGAGACTCCTTGGTGTCCATTAGCAGATCCATTTTCTACCCTTGAACTATGCATTCTTATCAAAATGTTAATTCTTCCAAGCTTTGCAAAAAACACCCCAGTACACTGTGTATTTTATATGCCAAATTATTCCACTTTAATGGAAAAAGAACAGAAATGTTAAGGAATTCGTGTGTATCTGAGTTGTGCACATCAATCTTCTAAGGCAGCACATAACAAAGGTCAGAAATAGCCTAGTGCTGTGTTTTGTGTAGCTCATCATTCTATGAGAAAATGTGCCCAAGTTCCTCCTAAAACATTGTTTTCAAGCGTGGTTACTACTGAATATATTTCTAAATGACAAGGTTTATTTGTCTGTATTTTGATATGTTTAGGGGAAACTCAGGCTGACAGTTAGAGGAGGCAGGAAGAGGGAACCACAACAAGTTCCAGCCAAACACAAAATGTCATCTCTTCCCTAGCTAAGATACAGAAGCATCCTGATGAAAAAAAGAGCAGACATTTAAAAGTTTCTGACATGTGTCACAGATGCAGCCATTGAGCCACTGTTCCTGATGTGGCTCGAAATGACAGCATCCCAGCCATTGGAACTGGCTGCAGGACATTCAAAGTTTGGTGTGTGTCGCATTTAATCCTTGTCATAGCACATCTCGAGAATAAAAAAGACAAATGGACACAGGCAGTAGTAATAGTTCAAAAAACTTAAAATAAAGCTTGCCAGTCTAATTGATATTATCAAGCTGTGCTAACATTTACCAGCCACCAAGTAGACAGACAGGAGGTCAGCACCCTTTTTTCTGCAATTTTCCCCCAAGTCAGAAGGATAAGTCTTTCAAGTTTTCTCTAAGGGTGACCCAAATACATGAACTGTTTATTCAGAAATAGCACTGACTTGCCAAAGATACTTCTTAATAATCAAAACATATAAAGGCAAAAAGGCTTCAGCCACCGAAGAAGCAACTTGTCATGCATGACCCATGCTATTTATTTACACTAGCTTAGGATCAAGCCATGTTGGGGATTATTGTACCAAGGAGCCAACAATTTATTGATTGTACTACCTCTGGATATTTTGCATCCTTGTAAGGTTGAGGTGCAGGCAGCATAAAATAACATTCTTTTGGAGTTATCATGTTGGCATCCTCTTTCAAATAGTGTGTCTTTTATTGCTGGCCAAAAAAGTTTGTGTACATAAAATTGATTGGCTGCAGTGGCTCAGGGTCTGCAGCACAGATCACTTGAATCAAGAGTTTCACATCTAGGTTTCCAGAGAATTTATAGTCAACAGCCCCATTAGCTTGTCATTGATTGCAGTGGATGAGTGCCTGCTCCTCATCTAACTTCCAGTTTAACATAGGGGATACTTTTTCATTCAGCAGCCTGGGAGGTGAATAGAGAAGATTCAATTTAAGCATTTTCCAAATACAATCAGCCTCTGATAATGTGAATCCTCTGGCAAGTTGGAAAAAAATAAAAATCTTTTGTATTAAAAAGTCAGTGGTACCTACAGGCTATTGGACTGGTTTCTACTTAAATCATTTGGCTACCTAGGCATGGTGATAAATCAAGCAGGGTTTTAACAGTCCTCCCTTCTGTATGTTAAGAAGGACTTAAAACATCCACAGCATTACGGTAGTGGAAGAGAAAATTCAATGGAGGAACACATTTAATATACATGTCTTTTGTACAGTTTTATAAGAGTGTTGAAAAATATATTTGTTACCACCCATTTAGCCATCACATTGTTGAGAAGGAATGTTGTATCGTTTTGTTGTCTGAAGTTCAAAAATATATTTTAAATAGTGTTTTTACTTTTTATCTCTATATCCAACTGCAGAGCCAAAAGCTTGAAAACATTGTAAAAAAAACCCCATATATTGGTTTAATTCTAATTAGATCAGAAATAAAAAAAAATAATATCCAAAAAGACCCCCACCTTTTTTCCTCTACTCTAAAACACAGGTTTGGAAGAAATCAAGTTAGCGTGCTGAGACCTGAATTCTGACTGTGTCAAGGTTCTCCCTTGAAAATACTGATGTTAAAATGTGATTGGCTTGGTTGCCCCAGAAGAAAAAGATGCTCACAATTGAACATCTGCATTTCACATGGTTTGTTATGCCTTGGCTATGTTCATGGGATGTTCACCCAGTGAACCCCTTCCTGTGTGTCTGCATTGGAGGAAGGCGAAGTTCACAGTACATGAGAAAGTTGCATCAGGAGCTGGTGCTGCTGAGAGGCCAAGAAGGCAGTGCTGGCTTTGCCCACAGAGACTCTCTGTGCCAGGCTGAGAGCTCCTTCCCCACAGTGCTACCAGTGAAGGGAAACAGGCTGGCTGCAAGGTTTGCCCTTTCTGCATGCAGCAGGTAGATTGCAGCTTCCATGGTACATGGACTCTCCCCCAAAATTCACATCCTGGAAGATCTGCAGTTGAGACCTGTAGGGATAGCAGAGAAAAATACATATAATATTTAATGGTACCTCACAGAGGAAATAAGCCTTGTCTAACTAACAGTGGAAATGTAAATCAATGCTGCTCTCTGACAAGTCCAGTTGCATCTTGAGAGGCAAACCACATCCCTTTGTTCCCATTTACAGTGGCACAAGGTGGTTCTATTGCTGGCAGAGCATGACAACTGAAATTGTTTTGCTGAGGGCGGAGACCCTCTCTATGTTGTGAAGACTGATGCACAAAAGACTTGGAATGTAAGAGTGTGTAAGCTGAGATGGTAGATTCTTTGCTCTTTCTGGGGACACTGTAAAGTCCTTCTGTCAAGATGTGTTTGTACATCTACCTCCTGCAGCAAAAGCTTTTACGTGTATTATGTTCCTTCACAAACAGTGAAATTAATTATAAAGGATCAGAAAATCAGTAAGAAGAAAGGTATAAAGGGAAACAGGTACAGGCAATGGCTCATTCTTTTAAAGTAATGACAGTGATGAAGAGTATTAAAGGACCTAGAGGATAGAAGAAAAAATTTTGCAACAGTTTTTATAATATATAAATGGCTATAGTTAGCAATCTTCGTAAATCATATATGGATTTAATGATTTTTGGAAGTAAGCGTTTTCCACAGGGTAGAGTTAATATTGTAGCAAAAAGACCATCCCTGAGCTTCTTTCTTCACTGTGCATCGTCTTCCTGTTGAAGAGAGGACATAGTTGTTCTTGTCCTCTCTCATGCATGAGCTATCATCTCAAAGGAACTAGAGTCAAGTACAGAAGAGAGACTCTTCACTCAAATTATCGTGTTGGATTCCAGCCCCTCATTTTTGTGTATTGCAGAATGTGTTTGCATACTCTTCAGCAATATAAGTTCATAATTTCTCTCCGCAGATGAAACTCAGTTTTCTGCCAGATAGTTTCAGAGGATTTATGTAAGCTAGAGATTTCCCATTTGCCTTAATGGGAGGTACCCCACACTGTACAATAGATTAGTGGCACAGCAAAGGAAGATAAGTCAAAAGACCCCTAGAGTGCAATGTTGATTTTAAATATTTCCCTTCTGCTGTAATAACTTCCATAGCATCCTATGCATTATGAAATGCCTGATTGAGCTAATTTCCTGCATTGTAAAATAAAGACATAATTATCATTATTAAGTGTAATTAACTGTACATATGATCACCACAAAGAATAGAAAAAGACAAAGATAGCATGAAAACACTCTAATATCATAATTACTGGTCCATTTGTATTGTCCTTGTTAAATATGCATCCGCTAAATAATTTGATTTCATGTCTTGAGCTGTGCTGCACTCTGCTTATCCTATGCTGATTATAAAGGCTTAATCTTTTCTCGGGATCTTTTTTTATCATCAGTGTGTGGGAAGGAATGAAAACAAACAAACCTTTATAGGTTTTTTTGGGCCTCTCCATAACATCCACCATTTCCTGGACTTGTGTTTTCCAGTAAAAATTTTTTACTGATTTTGTGTATTTAATATGGAGGGTCAAGGCTTCTGGTGGTAAATGTAGTTTAATAGAGATTCAGTTAGAAAATATTCTTTGCTAGGGAAGAGGAAGGAAAACAGTCTTGTGCTGTGCAGCAGTAAGTCCCAACACTGTTGAACAGATTCTGTGGGTTAATGGAGCAGCCTTGACTCTGCGGGTCTTGAGCAGAGTTACTAATTCTAGTGATCTGTTGAGAACTTGGTACCACCTCTGGTTGTCTGACTAGTGGAAAGAAATAGTTACAAAGTTCTTGTGACCTTCAAAATGTCAGCCTTAGAAAAAAACCTTTCATATTTACACCTCATATATTAAGATAGGCCAAAGCTTGAAGGACTTCCTATTATCAGATAAAATGGTCCGGATCTTTTCTTTGGGATTTAAGCTTGTTTTGTCTGCTCTTCTTAAAAGAGTTTTAATTCAATAAGGTATTTTTTGGGAAATGAGCTAATTAATGAAAAAATATTTCAGCATTTGGCACTTTTGTAGGAATGTCACAGACTTAATGGGATTAGTTAGCAGGAAAAGAGGTTGCAGGACCTCACAATAGTCTGTTTATGCAAAAGAATTAATTTAATGTGTCTTTGAAGTGAAACCATTGTCATTATTTCTGATATCTGCCTCTTGCTCTGGTCAGGTGCTATTTATTTTCCTGCAGCAATATTACAGCAGCATCACTTGTAGTATTTTCTGCCTAGGTCAGAATATCACTGATTCCCAAAAATAAAAAAAATAAAATTTTCAGTTTCCCTGAAGATCTAGTAGTGATACAGCTGTGGTTTGGGTTGCTGCAATATTATTATTATTATTATTACTATTACTACTAATTTCTACAACAGTCAGTCACTCTGGTAAGGAAAAGGAGCAGTTAGAGAAAGGTTTCAGTGAGGGGCACTAGTGAAATTTTTGCCAATGGATGGATGGCAACTTACTGTGGTGATGGACTTTTTCCTGTACTCTCTCACAGAGGCTGGTTACCTTTTTTAATATAATAAAGGATGAAATAGTTAAATACATCACAGTTTTGCCAATAATAGGTGTTGGTGTATAAGTCTAACTGGCAGTCAGACTGCCCAGGTTATTGATTTTACTGTCTAATGGCTGAAAGAGATGTTATCTTGATTAATTAGAAGTCAAAACCAAATGCATCTTGCTTCTGTTAGATCTCCTGGCATTTGTTTTCTTTTTTTTCTTCCTCGCCAGTGTTGTCGTACATGCACCTTTAAAACGTTTTAAACTAAAAAGCTATCAAGGTCAGCAGTATACAAGCCCCAGGAACTTTATTTCAGCTGTCAAGGAGTCTTTAAGAATCCTGCTCTGCTTTTGGTGCTGGAAGGTACCCTTTTAAAGCATAAGGCTATTCATTTAACCTCAACAAATTAAAATCCAGTAGGCTATTATTCTTAGGGCTCTTGAAGTAACTTATCACCTCATTATGTTATTGGGCAGAAATGCTGACATGCTGAGTATTACTTTAGATATTTACTGATGGTTTTACAGGAAAACATATTTTTCTCTTTTGGAGTACTTAGTGTTCTGTAAACATGTTTAGTGCTTAATGTGAGCAAGCATTATAAGGACCACTGCAACATGGGAACATAAAAAGGTAGGCAGCTTTCTATCAGCTACTCTGAATTATGATCATTAAAATGATAGGTAGGGGGAGAAAGTCTAGGGTTAGTCAGCAATAGGAAAACCTGCAGATTTTTAGTATATTAATAATCACTTCCTGGTGGTTTACATGCTCTCAGAATGCCAAGTACTAAGGAAAAAAGGAATCTCGCTGCATTTATAAACAATTTACATCTCCCAGAGTTTACTTCCAGCAAATGAGTAGTTTGATTTAACTTGTTTTGTGTTTTATATCATCACAGTCTAGAGCTAAAATTGCTTTACAAAGTATACAAAAATAGTATACAAGAACAGAATATATATATATAGAATAATAGAATATATATTTCTGAATTAAATGTGCAATATTTATGAAATTGCCATGTTTACATATCAAAACTTTACCAGAGATTCTGTTGTCACAATTGGTCCGAGTCTGAAAATTGTACAAGAATCATAGAATCATAAAATGGTTTGTGTCAGAAGGGACCTTCAAGTGCACTCCATTCCACTGACAAAGATATTAAACAGCACCAATCCGAATACCACTGAGGAATGCCACACATTGTTGGTCTCCACTTCAACAAGTTGACCACAGCTTTTTGATTGTGACCATCCAACCAATTCCTTACCCACTGAGTGTTCCATCCATCCACTCCATGTCTCTCCAATTGGATGTTGTGCAGGGTAGTGTCAAATAAGCACAAATCCAGGTGGATGATGTGTTTTGCTCTTCCCTTATACACCAGTCTGAACCGCCACTGCAGAAGACTGTTGGACAGTCAGGCACAATTTGTCCTTGGTGAGGCCCCATGGGCTGTCACCAGTCACATTCCTATTTCCTGTGTGCCTCAGCAGAGTTTCCAGGAGGATCTGCTTCATCATCTTGCCAAGCAAGCCTGACTAGCTTGTAGTTCCCTGGGTCTTGTTTTCTCAAAATACCAGGGACACATTTTATATTTATTTGAATTTCTGGGAATCCCATTAATGCAGTAGCTTTCTGTTCAAAAGTGTGTAATTTGTTACAGAAAACCACAAAGCACTGACTCAAATATTGCTGCATCATCTACTGAGCAGATGGTTTACATATCTTCCTTTCTTCTTACTTGCTCCATAACATTTTAGCATGCAGTTAATCTGCTTATCAGGTCTCAATTCTCTCCTTTAGTGTTTGTTGTCATGAGTGTCTAAAGAAAGATGACCTACAGCACTACACAATTTATAGGTGTGGAGTGATTTAAGTAACCAATTTGTAAAGCTTCAGAGTCAATTTATCTTCTGCTTTTCCCATGGAATTTACCTAGAAAAAGTGAAAAATGCACAAGACTGTTAAGTACAACCCCCACTCTGCTTGCCTACTTGGTGTTCACAAAGAAAACAGCCCTACCAGGAGCCTGCTCAGTCCAAGCAACAGACTGCAGGTGTTTTCTGAAATAAGGACATAAAAAGGCAGAATGTAAATCAAGGCAGCCCTGTGGTCATTTTAATTGGCCTTCTTACCATTTTTCCAGGTCCATGCTTAATTCTTACTGTGCTGTTTCATGAAATGAGAAGTTCACACAGACATTGCAATGTCCTTGGCCATTTTTGACTATAGGCCTGCTGAAATATAGACCTCAGTTTTATTTAGTTGAAATTCATAGTAGAGTTTCAGTAAATTTAGGGCTGCTGATAGCTGTCAGATTGAATGCATTGGATAGCAGGTTTAGGTAGTGGTAAGCTATCTTAGACCTTCATCTAGGCAGAGGTATAATTCAGTATTTGGGTTTTATTTGGAGACCACCTGTGGAGGGGGGCCTGGTAGTGTGAGTTGTAATGCTGAACCTTGTTCTGACAAAGCTAGACTGGGTCCACTCTATCATCTCTACAAAGTGTGTTTATGGTATCTATATGGTTGTTTCCATTCAGAAGACATGTTGACTCCTTGCCCTCTTAGCAGCCAACACATCCATTTTGAATTCTTCAATGAAGAATTCAAAGAGCTGAACCAGAGGACAAATCAATAGACGCTGAGGAGTGCATACCAAGGCTAGTATTGTGATCATCCTAATTTTTACTACTCTGGCCTCTGTGTAAATATGACCAAAATCTGGTGCCAATTGTCACAGTGTAGGTGTTTCTAATCTTGGAAAAAAAACCCAAACAAATTAACCCAGAGATGCTCAAATCCCTTATTATTGCAAAGAAAATATTGAAAAAACAATAGGTATTTATACATATAAAGTATTGAAAACTGGAAAAGAGAAACTGACTTTGGGTTATGTGGTGCAGAAGAGTTTACAGCAGCACACATCATGCCAGAAAGGTACCAGGTTCCTGAACAGGTGAGCATCCAGGGCACCAGGATGATTTAGCATCATCCTGTGCTCTGATGGAGGTGACAGTGTTGTTTTGAACCAGGTCCTTTCTTTTCCTCTGAAAGAGGAAACTTCCCCTCATTTCCAAGATGTCTTTCCTCTCACAGCAGTACTCCTTATTTCCTTGCTCCAAAAGAGTATTTTTTTCTGGGCAGTGTCACCCTTCATTTGTGGAATAAAGGGAAATAAAAGCTGTAAACTATTGATTCTGGAAGTTTACATGAGGGAAATAGAGAGTCTTTCTTCTGAGCCTTGGAATGGCTGTCAGAGTCCTGCCTCAGCTGCTAGGAAGGGCCCAGCTAATGCAGTCAGGTTTGTGCCATCTGCCACGGCTTTGAGTGACAGCTATGGCCCAGTGCACATCCACTGAAAACTAGCATCAGGGAATGACATACAGTTTGATAACATAAGATGCTTAGGTTTTTTGGCTCAAGTGAGATGTTCAGAGCTAATAGCCCTGTGAGCAGAGTTTCAGCTGTGATCTGTACCTTGAGATATTGGTTGTGTCTGGCTCAGGAAAAAGGGGAAAGAATGAAAGCTTATTTCTAGAAAGGTTTCCGATGAGCAGCATTTGTCATTGAAGGGGAAGATGGGTATAATTAGCTTGTCAGTCTAGTTTGGGCTGAGCTGGCTTTCTGTGGTAAGAAAGATGGACTAACTGCCAGAAGAGCTGACAGGCAGTCGATAATGCAGCAATTAATGTCATAAATAATTCTGGAACCAATTATATCAAAATGGACTCCAAGCTTTAAAAAGGAACAGAATTCCCTTATTCTTCCTGCTAACAGCAAGAAGCAGCTTTCATTTTTCTCTATAATTACTTTTCATTGTATATAGCAATAAAGTAGGGCTTTTCTGTCCATATTTAAAACTTGTCTTTCTTGCCTTCCCCCGCCTCCTAAACACTCTTTACCCCATAGGACAGGGTTGTTACAACAGATCTGCACTGAGGTGAATGTATAATTTTTTCACATGGTTGTTACATGATAATTTCTGCTGCACCTAAATGACTAAGAGGCAAGTTTTCTCAAATGTCATGGGCAATGACAGTAGAAAGGACCAAACAATGGCATTTGGAAATAAAGACATTTGTGAAATAAATTGATTTGTCTTATTATTTTAAAGGTTGCTCTGACTTGCTTACACTGAACTTATTGATTTTTTTCCTCCCTTCTCTCTGTACAGTTACAGCTATGGAATCTGAGCCAAGCTATTCCCTTTATGCTGCAAACACAATTCAGAACAGCCCTGCGAGTTAATGGGCATTCCCTTACAAAAGACACCAAGTTACAAACACTCTCTAGAGTGATATTCTCCTTAGCTGTTTCTCCATGTGCTGTAATACAGATGTGGATAGCACAAAGCCTGTACTGGCAAAACCCCCACAGTACTGCTTTTGCTAATGGTCTTTCTGTAGTCTCGTCCTCTCTTTTTTTTAAAAAATGGACTATAGAAGTAGTAAATTACTGTAGCATTCGTTCACAGCTTTGTTCAGTGCCTGACAAATGTTTCCAACTTTTCAACTATGGTGGCATTTACTCCTGGGAGGTTGGGGAAAACAGTTCATGAAGTTCCCACTGTTTTAAAACCAGAAACATCTGTTGGTGTCACATGCAGTTTGTTGGCTGGGTCCAGGAATAAAGAAATCCTGCAGCCGATCAGCTCTCTCCTTAGCAGTAGGTGTCAGTATGGTGAGTGGTAATTACAACAGAGAGTTTTAGAGGACACACGATAATTAGGACAGCTAACAAAAACATAAACACTGACATTTACCATACTTAAAGCCAGAAATGTTGTCTGCTGTGTCTGTACATTGTTTCAGACCATGACAATAGAGCCATAATTAGTTCAATCATGCTTCTAAGGAACAAAGACTTTCAGAATTTGGATATGTAGCTCAGTGTTTTAGCAGGAGGAATGGCAGAAGGAGGGGGAGTGATCTGTGGTGTGCAGAGCTGGGGGAGCTGGGTTCCCTTCCAAGCCCTGCTGCAGGGATGGCGCTGAGTGACTGCCAGGGAATCATTGTGTCTGTCATCACAGCTGCCCCAGCCAGAGGGACACAGAACGCTCACCCTGCAAAGGTGATGTCCGTATTAACGCATTTTTAAGGTCTTTTTAAGTACTTGGAGATTGTCTGTAAGGAAGGGTGATGGAAATTCAGTACTATTGAGGGAAGGGACCATCTGTTTCACATCTCATTAAGAACTATATCCTGTTTCTGCTCTGTGGCCCAGCAAGGCCTGAAACAAGGAGCTGTGTTTAAACAATACTTCCTCAGTTAAACTACAGTGTATATAAATTGAATTCAGTTTTGC
Organism: Agelaius phoeniceus; assembly: GCF_051311805.1. Lineage (NCBI taxonomy): Eukaryota > Metazoa > Chordata > Aves > Passeriformes > Icteridae > Agelaius > Agelaius phoeniceus. The sequence continues at coordinate 22,416,203 of NC_135273.1, forward strand.
TCCAAATGATCCACTTTCTCTGCTCACAGAAGTTCTTCAAAAGGTAAGATTTTGTCAGAATTTTGCAGGTCAACTCTGTAGCTATTCAGCAGTCTTGCTATCATAATTTTCTTTTCTATGCTTCTGCATTTCTAGGGAAAGTACTTCACTGCCCTCATGCCTCAGATCATTCAGTGCACCACTTCTCTTCAGTAGAGAGGAAGTGTCAATGTTTTCCTTATACTCATAAGAATGGTTTCAAGCACAAAGGTAAAATCAGTTAAATTTAGTCTGGGACGAATGCTCTAGCAATCATTATTTAGTCTGCAGAACTCTCACTGACCTCCATTCTGGGGAAATCAGTTCCCTGTGTGTAAGTGGACTTTATAAAAAAGAAAAGATATTTAACATGTCAAATGAGATTTAAAATATCAAATTAAATGAGCTTAATTTACTCAATGTCATCTGCAATGCCACCCCAAAAATTTAGGTTTTCTATTCCAACTGCCAATATGATTGATGTTACCTATAGGAAACTTACGGCTAAGCGAGCAAACTACTATGCTTGGAACAAGTAACAGATTTTCAGTTCATCAAGACTGTGAGCTGTCAAGAAGCAATTAATATTACCTCAGATGTCTTGTATCACCACTTGTACTTCTAACAAAAACACAGGAGTTATATTATTCCTAAATGGCTTTAAATAATCTGTTTTATTAGGTATGTTTTAATGATTACTAAAGAAAGAAATGAAAATCCTATGAGCTATTTTGTAGCCTTTTGAAAGGCAAATGCAGCGTAAACTAATGGCACTACTTACTTAGATATTGTTGCTCCTTTATCCTCTAAATGCCTGAAAATAGCTTTCTGTAGAGGTGAAGTGCAGAATGCAATGACTTTAGCACCTTGGTTTAGCTCATGATGGGAGATATTATCTAATTTTATCCTCTGTGTGTTAGGGTGTTATGTGGTTTCATCTGTTGCTTGAAGTTGCACATTAAAATTCCAAGCTCCTCTGGCTATTTACTACTGAGAACATTGAAAGTGTACATACTCATTATAACTTAGTGAATTGGGGATGATTACATACAGTAATGACCAGGTTTTCATCATGAACTTGTGTAAGCATCCTTTTGGATTAAGCTTGGGGTATTCAAAAGTACATGTTCTAGGTCTGAATCACAAACACGGGAGTGGTTGTAGTGGAGTAATGCAAGGCAGAGAACTGGGCAGGTGGGGAAGAGGCGAAAATTTGGCTTCAATAGGCAGATGAAGGAGTTTCATAGACATCAGTATGACTGATGAGGTTTTTGGTTACTTTTTTTTATTACTGGCTGACTGATTTACATAAGCACATAAATCTGTCAACATACTCCTCCTCTTTAGGTGTAATAAGCTGCCATTCATATCAGAGCTGGGTTTCCTCTGTCTTTGCCCTAATACTCTGTTTTGCTGTATCACTCTTTCCATTTCTTAGCTCTAGCTTGTCAGTAGGGCCCAGCATGTCCAAACAATGTCAGATTTTTCTGAAGCTCAGTTCTCTATCATGCAGTTAATTAAGAAGCCAGGCTGATGATGGGCAGAAGAGCAAAGGGAAGGGTTGGTGGAGAGGATAGATTAAAAAAAGTCTTATTAGTTCAGCATATCTAAATCTTTGACTGTGCATATCATGGACATTGAGGGTTTGGAAACCTGGGCTTCATTAGGTAGTTAGCTTGGGTCTAAGGAACTAATATATTTCTCTTTGGAGCATGAGCTTTGAGGGCAGTGACTTTTCATGTGAGTTCATACAGCATTGTTTCTGAAGGGATTTTTCTGAATGGTTTCAATAGAAACAGTAAATAATACGGCATGAGTGCACAGGATATGAGTTTCTCGCTAGCATTTCTGTTATTGAGAGGAATGGTTTGTCTTCTGTGGTGTCCCCAGCAGCCAGACTGACATTCATTTTGTTTTAAAGCATCTGTCATACTTTATGGATTTGGTAGATAGTTGTGCTTAAAAATGTTTTGGTTCCTGATACATATTTACTTTTCTCTATCTTTCTAGATCAGTTCTGGAAATTGCAGGAAGGTCACAAGGGAAAGACAGAACACAAGAAAAGGTTAATTGAGAGCATGCTGGTTACTTATAATAGCAAACCCTTGTATGTACCATAGTGTGAGCAGGGTAATGAACCTTTTTATTGGCTGAAAAGAGGAGGCAAATAAATCTTGCTGAAGAAAAGGAAAGACAAATTTGAAGCATGTGAGTACAGTGCTGTCTACTGCAGCGCATTGGGGCTGCTGTCTACCAAAGTAGCAGGCTTTGTACCAGCTAAGTTATGAGGTGTGACAGTAACACCTCTGTTGCTGCTGATGGTGCAGCCTCCATGCAAAGCTAGAGGATCTGTATTACTACATGCTGAAATTTGTTTTCTTTTACACAATTCTCAACTAAGATGTCCATCTAAGATAGTCTTACCATCACATTATGTGTCGTCACCAAAATTCTGCTCTTGGACTTAATATTAGATTTTTAATAACTTTGATTTTCTTGGTTGCTGAAGGAAAGCTTCAAATTCAACCAATCCTGTGCTCCACCACAACATTGCTTCTAATGTTGCTACAGAAGTTATACATTTTTTTTGTTTTATTTTAGAAGGCAAGTAACTCACCACTATTTGAATTTGTGGAATCAGCAGTCCTACATTTCTCTATTTGACAAACAATGTCAGCTTGGATGAAAGATGAAAAAGATGTGGTCTTGGGGAAATTTTAAGTTTTGTTGTGGAAGAGGAATCTGTTACTCTTTGATAAGAAAGAAGTTTAAGAAAAGAATTAGGGCACCCTGACAACATAATGGTGTTATTTTCATTGAGTTTTTCTCCTTCAGAGTGGATAGCAGAAGAGTGTTAAATTACTACCCAGAGTATTTAAACATTTTCCTTTCAGGGGCTTTTGTAGGATTAATGTAGATATCAAGTGAAAAAAATTAAATTTCACCCATATTTTCTCTAGAAGTGCCTTTTTTTTTCTTGGCAGACCCCACATGAGTTTAATTGTTTCTGATTTAACAGCAGGATTAAGTTTTCTCTCCTTCTGCTCATGGGGTTGTTTCCTTCCTTTGGTTAATGTGTCAAACACCAATCCAACTCCCTCTCTGTCTACCCTTTCCAGTAACTAACTATGCTGAAAAACATAAGACAAGAAGAGAATACAGTGTATAATCAAGAATAAAAAATTATTATCTTCTACCACAGTAAATCATAGCCAAACAACACAGTTATAATAGAAATACCTTTCCTATGTCTGATCCACTAACACTTACTTAGTCAGATAACAAATAACTTGTTCTTAGAGAGAGTGCCCTGGGTTTGATTTATCTCTGAGTGTAAGTAAATATGAAAAGGCTGCCAAATCTGCCTATATAAATCTCAGCTATCTCAAAATGTCATGTATGGGGGAAGTGAAAAATTAAGAAGGTGTTTCTGTCTTAATAGGGTATGGAGGCAAAAGGTTCTGCTTTTAATTCTTCTTAGGGATGACGTTTCTCTGGTTGATACCTGGGAAGAATTAAGGAGAAGCTGGAAAAAATGCATACATGTATTGTGCCAAATAACTGCTCTTATTTTTGCTGATGTAAATCTGGAGTAGATCCACTAAAGAGTCTGGAATTAGTCTGGCTTTGTCCCAGTGTAGCTGACAGCAAACTGAGAGCCTTTCAAATTAATAATATTAAATCTCAGCGTTGTTAAGATTTTTCATTTTGGCTATAGTGGCCATCGTTTGTTTGAACAAACAGAACAAAAAGAAATCATCTGAAGATACTTATATACTGCTGCACAAGTGAGAATAGAAGGAAGACTGGGCCAATGTGAAAATCGAGGGTAAGAAAATAGTTTCTGTGACCATTGTTTGCGTATGTTTATTTTTTGTCTGACAACACCGTACCACACTTAGGGGTCCGTTTACAAAGGACAAAAAAAGAGATGGCATGCAGGGCTTGATTATTAACTCAAGTATTAAGAAGTATAATCCGGGTATAAATCCTGCCAATTTGTGAATTTTCATCCATGGGCTTTATATTTTTCTCACTTCATATTGTGATCATTGGAATTACTCCTGACTAGTACCAAGGTGGTTAATCTCAGAATCAGGCCCTCTGCATCCTGTGTGGGTTTGTGAACCAGATGCTCCATGTGACAAAGTGTGTCAATTAGCCTGAAGTACTTGTTGAGCCTCAGTCGTCTGGGATTCAAAGGTAGTTTGTTACCTCCGAGGTGGGGGGCTTTAGTTGAATGTGTCATCCTACTCAAATTCATTAGATGAAAAGTGAGTATCATCTTACGTTACATAAGTGCAGCTGGAATGTATACAATGTCAGTAGCATGGGAGAAGAAAACATGTGTTGAATACATCTAGTGTGTCTTGGGGCTCTGAAGGTCACTCCACTAAAGTAATATATAGTGCTGGTGCTAGTGGCTCAAGGTCAAGTCAGCTTGCTTTTCATAATGCATAAACCTCAAACTCGCTCAGACACCAATCATCTGACCTAAACCTTGGAACAAATATTTTACTAAGTAAATCAGTGAGCATGCTGGCATTTCTATTAACCTTCAATGCACTGGTGACAGAAAATGAATAATGATAAATAATAACTCAAGCCTGTAAATCATGCTTAGCATCAGAGGGAAAAAAAAAGAAAAAAGAAAAAGTCTGCTGTACTACCATCTGCTAGGCTGGCTGAGCCTGTAGGGAGAAACCCACAGCAAAGGGAAATGTGCTTTCTCCCTCCCACAGCAGTTCCCTGGGTTTGAAATTTGGGCGTGGGATAGAGTGGACTTTGCAGAGACTGGTGAGGAAAGCGCTTGAAAGTGAAAAGCTGATTGTACACAAACTGCAGGGAGCCTGGGTAAGAAGAGCTCTGTTATTCAAGGTGCTAGGGTTGTCTGGCAAGCTTGGAAGTGGATGAACTCCTTTCTTGTCCTACTCTCCCACTGACTGACCATCAGCAGCTCGCTGGTGGCAGGTGAAATGTAACAGACTTCCAGCAACTCACCAGTGCTGAGGACCTGCTTGTTTTATTTCCCCAGTACTTTTCCATTTCATTTTCTTCTGTTTTCCTTTCAGCTTTGCTACTGGTTAGGGTCACCATAGCCACACAATGGCCTTAGGGAAATTAAGCTCATAAATTCTGAAGAAAAGACACATTTACCTATATCTTCCACTGTATGATACTTTCACATGTTTCAGCTTCATTCAGAAGTGCTCTGATTCTCATTTCCTTTAGATTTTTGTAAGGTCTAATTTTAGAAAATTAGCATTAATTTGTTATTTAGTTTGTTGCAAGGAAGGTTTTTCTTAGCCTTTTGTTTAAAACATTTGCATTTCACGAGCTTTCACCCAATCTTTTCCCTTTCTGAAATTTTTTTGATAAAAAAAATAAGTGCTGATGGATCAGTGGATTGAAGTACATCTTATGTTGAGTTCACCTCTCTAGCTGGAAATGCATTTGTAATGGATTGTCAGGTTGGGGACCCTGGACACATTTGTGACCCTGCTACAAGAAGGGAAGACAGTGTGCATTACATAAGGTTGCTGCTTCCAAAAACCACAGTAAACTCTCATGGAGAACCCTTGTCCTTCCACAAAAGGGTGTGCTGTGACACTGGAAAGGAAGACATATAGGGAGGAGAAGCACATCCTGATGTTTGCTTTCCATGGGATCACAGCACCAGGAGTGCTCAGCACCTGTTACAGAGTGATAGGAAGAATGTAACACACAGCAGTGGCTGTGCTTGCTGTGGAACCACAAAAAAATCTAATCCGCAAAAAAATCTAATCACCAACACATCTAACCCAGATATGTGAAGAAGGATGAAGTGAGAGGATAAAGAGAGTTATGGGCTTAGGTTCATATCTGTAATTCATTTTTTGTCAGAAATGGGTGTGAAGCAGAGTTTGAATTTTTCAAAGAGTAAAAGCATTATTTTTTTCAGTCTGGAAGCAGTCATGATGTTAAGATTCATATCCAAGTTCAGATTTGCAACAGACCTTTGTCAGAAGAACACTAGGTGCCTGAATCTTTTTGTGTTCTCTTTGACCATTTCTCTCTATAGACCAAAGTAAAAATAAAAGTATTGCCCACCAGCTGAACTCATGTTACTTCCAACGATTTTGTTTAAATCATATTCCCAACTGGATTCAAGTAAAGTGATAACATAATTTACAATGCAGTAACCATCTGACATCATAAAAAAATATCTCAGTCAGGATACTTTATCCCTGCTTGAGTCTCAGGACTGGTATCCTATGGAATAGAAGGGAAAGTATGGAAATCCCAGAAATAAGTGTTTCTGTCACTGCCAAAGTACCATTTATTTAAAGCCAGTTTGGAAAGGGCCCTTCACATACCAAAATTAAGAGAAAAAGATTTCTATAAACCAGCCTCCTTGTGCCAAATTTCATGCAAGTAGAATGAGTAATAGTAAATCTCTAAATTTTGGCATCTTTTTTTAATTAAGGGTCTATTTTGTGAAAAATGTCAGAACCTCAGAAAAAGACATGATTGTATTATTCCACAAAAATGGCTGTGTGGACACTGCCTCCAAGAGAAAATGTATTATCCTGAGAAATTATGTAGAGGTGGCTGTGGCATTAATATACATGCATTCCACAGATAACTTTAGGAAAAATTAGCCTTATCCCAAAGGGGCCATCGCTAAACATAATTTATTCTGTCCTTTGCTATATCCTGACTTGCCCTTGAGAAGACATTTCCCATTAAGCAAAAGTGAGCTTAGCTCATATATGTTAGGTAGCTGGTGTTGACTATTCCCAGCAAAAGTCAACAAATTAATTTTAAAGTCCCAATATTGATTGGTAATTTGAATTTCAGTATGCCAGTCCTTATATCTTACTAAATAGTATACAAATAATTGAACCAAAACTAAGTGCAAAAAAGGGTAAGAAAGCAGGTTGTGAAAAAGAATGGATAGTACTTTCATTATACTTAATTTAGCTGAGGCTGTTCACTAGTTTGGTGACTTTTTAATTTATTTTATTTTGTTCCTAATCAGAACTGTGGCTGAAAATAATAATTCAATTATTATAACATTTCAATAATAATATTTATATTCTTAATAGTAACATTTCTTAATAGCAACATTTAAAAGCAGAGATTTTATTTTTCCTTATTGGTTAATTTGAAGTGATGAAAAGAAATTAATAGGAATCATCTGGTTTTTACAACTTAAGAAACTAAAATACAAAGAGTTCAAGTAGTCTTCCCAAAGTTTCACAACAAATCCATACCAGAGCCACAAATTATTCTTCATATTAGCTGCAAACTATAATAAAAAAAATGAAGATATGGTAAAAGGGGAAATCCAGTTTTTTTATCTGGGAAATACATAACCTGATATCTGTGGTACATTTTACTTCCTGGCCCAGTTGTTATTAGTCTTATGCAATTACACACACACACCCCTCAATGAAAAAAAATCTCCACATAGATTCAAATTGAAATAATTATGCACAAAAGAACACTCTGACCTTCTTTTTAAGCTTTTGAGGAAATTGCCCCAAAAAGCTATAAGCAGAGAAGGAAAGAAAAATCCTCAGTAATTAGCATTTAGTAACTACTTATAATGAGACTCCTAACTTAGAAGTGATTGTCTTCAGTTGAAATCTGGTGTGTGTTTTTAGCTATTCATATTTCTGTTGAAAGGAAGGACAGTATGCTGTGTAGAGCTTGGGGCATGGTGCTTACTCAGCCACCTTTATTAAAAGCTTTAAAATGCTATTTAACTGTGAGCATATGTGTAGCAGGGCTGGGTCAGAGGCCAGAGCACATGTGGGGAAGATTGTGTGCCCAAATATGACACCACAGAAGTAATTGGTAGTGGCAGTGGATCTATGCAAACTTATGTGATCCTCTCTTCACATAACTGGGAGCCCAGGTTCACAGCTGAGCATTGGGAATGGGAGAAGCAAATACTGGTGCTTTAAATCTAACCATCCATTCTTCTAGTAAATTTGCTCCCACGTGTTTACATGTGGATAATAAGAAATTTCTAGAGGGCACAGTACCTTTTGTCTTCTCAAAAGAATCATGTTATGTATGGAAAACCTGCTAAATAACTATTTTAATCTCTGTTATCAGACCTGTTTGCCCTTTCTGCTGACTTCATAGAATGACCCCAAACATTTTGCTGTAAATACATTTTAAATTGGGAGAGGAGTTAAAGGAAGTTCTCAGAAAGAATTAAATTCCTAATTATAAGGGACCAGCAGATTTTTTCATCTAGTTTCACCTTTCCAAAAAATTATTTTCTGAAAAGAATGTATATGTTCAGATGGTGCTATATGAAGATTATTTTTCTTTTTCCCACAAATTGCCATCTCTCTCCAAATGTGGTTTTATAACTATAGTCACAATTATTTTTCTAATGTGAATTTTCAAACCCTCATTATAAGTTTCTTTGTGCATCAAAATGTTCAAAATACACTAAACTTACGAGGAAGACAACTTCATTTCATAACTGAGACATGTTACAGCTGGTTGGGAGTCTATTTACCTGATGGTTTAGATATTGACAAAAAGCCTTACTTGGTACATGATATCTGTGTGTGTGTCTCTAAAAAATTCAGTAGTGTTAATGTCTGGCTAATAGGTATTGTTCATAGTATCTGCCTCTACACCTCAAAAAATTGATTTTTCCAAATACCAGGATGCTGAACTGGGTTTAATATATGGACAGAAATAAAAGTAATTGTCTTGTGAGGTTGTGTCTACCTAGCTTACAGGTTTGAAAATTCCCAGGGTATTAATATACATTTTATCTTCTGGGATGGTTATGCACTCTCTGAACTCTCAAAATAATATATCAAATACCCAAGGCTCAACAGGCCCTGATCTGCATGAATACTAGCTGGAATTTTCTAAAAGCACTTTCATTAAAATTAAATAGTGACTTCTTTTACATTGATGGGTCTATGACTGATGGCTCTGAAATTCATGTCACAAATAAATGAATGGCCCTTCAACTATTTCACATGTACTTACAGACAGGCAAGTGTGATATATTGCATCCACAGACATCTCAATGAACATAATCATGATATCACAATATATCATGTTACACTTGTATATGTTCGGGTCACATAATTTACCATCAGCAGTGTGAGGTTTAACAGGGTTGAATTATATGGATGCTGCATAGAACACTTTGGATGCATTATGCTGATGCTTTGGACTTTAAAATGTTAATATTGCAAATGAAAGGTACACTTTGTGTATCATAAATCTGAGTGTCTATTCTTCCTGTGTACTCAATAAATACACTTCTCATCAACTTTTAATTATGCTGTTTGCATTATTCTGTCCTGAAGAGGATAACACTCTGTAAATCATCCACTTCTAATGTACACTGCAGCATAAGTTTAGTTAATTAAACCATATATTTTATTAGTACTTGCACTTCCATCTTGTAAAACTGCTCGGAAAAAATAGAGAGAGGTTTTTATTTATTACAGCTGAGTTTAAGATGGCATTACAAAAGTTTAGCAGGGTTAGATGTGCATATTGCTGTTGCTTATAGCTTACTCACAAATACCCACTCTCAGAAACTTACTGTCTACCTATTGCTATGAAAGTGGGAAGCTTCTTGAACATGTTGATGTATGTTGATGTTCCAACAGAACCACTTCAGTGTATTTAGTGGTTGGCATGATCAGAACTGAAGCAAGTATGTGCTTGTCCATTTGTGCAGAATTTGTTTTGTTCACTCACCAAAGACAGTTCCCTTGTAATGAAATTCATGGTAAGTGGAATTATGAGATCCTTTTTACTCTTCTTACCTGCAAGTTTACCCTTTATTATTGAACCCAGTTTTTCAAAGCACAGTTACCATCAGCAGAGCTATGTGTATGAGGGGAGTCATCCCAAGGGATGCCATGACACATGAAAACCATTAATAGGATACTGCGTGGCAAACAGCATGAGAAGTGTAAGCACTTGCCATAGCATCTATAACTGTCTGAGGATTAAAGCCATCTTTGGGTAGAGTGCCTAGTATTTTCTGCTTGGACGAAATAAATAAATAACTTAATTTGAACTTTAAGGTAAAAGTTCCCAGAGAAAGAATTTGACTTTGAGACTTTGGCTTTTCTGATTGACATAAAGACACTTTCATACTGACAAAGATGATTCTGAACTAAAATCCTTGAATGACTCAGTCTTTAACACCCCAGCTTGAATGCCCAAATAAAATTTTTTCAGAGGGATTCTTTCGCACAATGGTTTGAAATTAAATATACATTCAGGATTCTCTCCATGAAAGCCAAGTAAACTTGCTCTCCCTACAGACTCTAGAGATATATAGTGTGCTTAGTTGCAAATGCAACTCTGCTGACTAAGAGGGAGTGTTACATTTTACTCTGTTATTTTCCAGATTTCAGAAGAGTATTTGGGTAAAAGTCTCAGTAAAATGGCAACATTTTAACATTAAATTATAATAGTTTTAATTGGAAGAAAAAATACATAAAATGAAAACGACCACTCAGAGAAGATCAAACCCAAGAGCACAGTGTTTAAGAAAGTTGTTAGTGTGGTATAGAAATCAAATTATTAGGATTGAGCTTATGGACTATTTTCCTCACTCTACATTGAAAGCTGTCCTTTGACATGATTTCAGGTTCACTGGTTACATACAAAATGGGAGAGAGAAGTGAAAATGTAATCTTTTCCTAAAAGTAAGAAGGAAAGGACTGAGCAATTTTCAGACCTGTGTCATGAGGAGATCGAGTGTGAGTAATTATTTAAAATATGTTCATTTTAAGTGCCCATGCCCTGCAGATTGAGGGAGTAAAGATGTTTCTGTTATATAAATGTAAAACCACAGTCTCGTTAATCAAGTCCTCTTTAGCAGCAATAACTAGGTCTTGACTCACACATGATGTAATTAATACTTCTAATTTATTTGCGCTTGAATTTGACAAGGACTTTGGTATTAAGATTTCCATCTATGTTTCTTGACAACTGTCTGTGTTGGCATGTAGGATGGTTTCAATTAAGAATTAAGCCAAATGATAAATGCTTCTTTTCTACTCAAAATTAACAGAACCATGTCTTAAAAAAGCAGCCTCTGCAAAAGAAGTGGGACTTGAGGAGGCTTACTCCTTGATATTACTTCATAGTTGATACTGTCTTTTTAGGTCAGCCTTTTTTTTCTCTAGGTTTGACTTTCATGCATATTAAAAGAGGCTAGATATTAGTGTAAGGTCACTGTGATAGGGAGCATTTCTGCTTGTTTTTTCCCTTTTGACACAACTGCCTCAACACCCTTTGTTACATGGAAAGTCCCACTGCTTAAAACAGAGACATTAGCGGGGTTCTTCCAGTTTTGTTTGAATTTTTGCACAAAATGTGTTTATTTTTACTTCATATGTGTTTATTTTTACTTCATACTTCATTTACTTCATGTCATGAAGACACTGAAGGAAAGGGAAAACTATGGCTGTTGGCCAGAAAAGGCACTTAGAAAATTGGTGAGTTTTAGGGAGGCTTTTAAATGCCTATAAGGAACTGCAGCTCCCTAGGAATAGAGACAGGATTGGTTTAGTTGAAACAGCATCGGAAGGACCTTCTGTTAAAAACAAGAAAAAAAAAGCTGCTTTCTCTCTTTGCTACTGCTGAGGCAATTAAGAACCCTGTATACTTTTTATGCCCCTCAGGGCAGCTGTGTTTTATTGATAGAATGGACTCTGGTGTAACCCCAGCCCCCCTGTGCCGTGGCCAGCATCAGCCTGGCCTGCAGCTCTGAATCAGCAGCTCTGCCTTAAACCCAAGCAGCAGAGCTGCAGCTTGCTGCAGACTGTGACATTTACCCACACGACTGTCCCCAGCCAGAGAGGGGCACGGCAGGGACGATCTGCTCTTTCTGTGGCTCTGCCTCTGCAATGGATGCCAGCTGCCAGGGCCACTGGGGACGTTCCCCAGTGCCAGGGCACCTCCAGCTTTGGTTCTGTGTGCAGGGCTGGTATGATGGGGCCACTGATCCTCCAGTGTAGGTTACAGGCTGCAGTAAGCTGATGTTTGGAGGCAAACCTCTGCAGAGCAGCCCCATTTCCTCTCTCTCTCATCAATATTTACCAGGTCTGCTCCATCTTCAGGGGTCTTTTCAATATGTTTTAAATATATTTTCCTTCTACAGACCGTAATTATTTGAAACGCTTCAAGAAAAGTGATTTCTTTCATAAAGTGACTGAGATGACTTGAAATGCCAGGGTTTTGCTCAGAGTGATGACAGGCAGCAAGGTCTGCTGGGACTGTGCTTGGGCCACGGAGAGGGCTCAGCAAGCCCTGCAATCACTGCCTGCAGGGAGCACCAGGCTTCACTCTGAACACAAAGGCTCAGGGTTACCACTTAAACACTGAGATTTTCCCTCTATCATTCCTACACACACATATGAGTACATTCATTATTTGTATCAGCAGAACTGGGATTTGGGGAGCTGGGCAAAGTGAGACTGAGGAGTTAAATCCTAATGGGGATTTCAGGGCCTCAGCTGGAAAATCTCCACAAGCTTGGAGCAATCAAATGCAGCTGAGGCCAATTTAAAACAAAACAAAACAACATCAACAAAAATCTATCTGTTCTCATGGCAGGGGGATTTGCAGAGCTGTTGCTGAACAATAGCTCTCAGGGTATGAAAGGCTTGCTCGGAAGTTACCCCCTTTTGAGCACGTTAAGGTATGTGGTGGGCAGGGTGTCTGCATGTGCAAGCATGTGTGAGCAAAAGACGGGTGTTTGTTTGAGTAAGAAACCAAAAAATAAACATGTAACATCAGAGAAGTCTTTCACTGTTTAAGCAGAGTGCTATCTGATATTTCATACAGTGGTTATTTTCTGGCCCTGCCATAAAACCTGCAGGATGAGTAAGAAAAAAACCTCTGTCTTTTTTGTTTCCCAAAATATGTATTTTCTCTGACCAGTGAGGCATTGCTGTTTTGTATTAGGTTTGTTCAGAATGTTGAAATTCAAATTTATTTTTTTTTAATTGCTAATTAAACTTTCTTATAAATTTTGCAACTTGCTCAGAATTGCATTTAGTAGCTTTCTCGTGAGTTGTTGCTGTATTTAGGATCTGACATTTCATAGGTTGATATCAGTTGTGTAAATCCATGGATATGTGGGGGTTTTTTTCCTACTAACTGTATCTACAGAGCTAACATTTTTATGTAAATATTTATGAGTAAGTGCCTTTTAATCCTCAGTGCTATACTTATTTAAAGTTTGCCATTTCTGCTTGCACCACTGTCAATAGACTGATTTGTTAGATTTATGTAAAGTGTGTAGTAAATCTTAACACGAAATTTTAATTGCTCCTTTTAGCAGTTTAGAAAAGTTTCAGCCTTTTTCTTGCAGGGAAGAGACTTGGATTTTTTTGCATTTGCTTCCCTTTTTCTCTGCTTCCAGGTAGGATATGAAAAGTCTCAAGTGAGTATATTACCAATTGTATCACATAATCTTTCTCTAACTTAAAATGCCCTGCATATATCATGTATTATTGCAGAAGATAATTCAAATTTGAATATCATGGCAATTGTATTTTACAGAAACCTACATTCCTGATAAAATTAATATGAAAATTTGTATTCTTTTCTATTTCTGTTTGTTTGTTTTTGTTTTAAGGAAAATCTCATGCTATATTCATTCAAAGCTTTCTGAAGCTTTGTTTTTCCCTAGAAGATGTCCTAGATTTTATTCTTTAATGTTGCCCCTGATTTATTGGATGTCCATGTTTCCCTGGATAGTACCATCTTTTGAGTTATACATCATGGGAGTGACTCATTCCGATGATGTATTGCATTAATACATCATCAAAGCGCCTTGCTCTGCTGTTGCACTAATGATATGTTAGTGTAATACATCATCAGAGTGAACTGCACTCATGATGTATTACTCAGATGGTGATGGCATTCTGTGAAGAAAAGGTTGAGGAGCAGGTTCAATACAGTCACAGGAGAAAAATTAGTCAATACAGAGTATAACTGTTTCTCCAGTAGTGATGCTGATGCTAAATTAGCACCATAGCCCCTGATCTGTACCCTTGCAGAAACACTGAGACATGCATTATCCCCGAAAGAGGAATGAATTCAGAACACTCAGCTAAAGGATTTCACAGAAGAGAGGAGAGGTGTAACCACACATATCACTGGGAAGCTAAAGGTTATATATATAGCTATAATTACTGGCTACTGAGAGATCGAATGAATCAAATGGGGCCAAAAAAAGACCAAAGTGTATGTATGTTCAGTAGCTGCCTCTCTGGTGGAGAGTGTGACACACAGGGAGACAGAGATATAAGGGCTATAAATATGCTGTCTGAATTAAAACAGCTGCCACTTAGAGACCCCGAGCAGGGATATTTAAATATTCTGAGGCATGTGGGGAGGCTATGCTATAGTTGGCTTTTTTTTAACTTTAAATTAGGTGCTTTTTTAGTCATGCTGTGTCACAGGCAGAACACCACTGTCTCAGTGCTGTGTACTCTCTCATGTTCTCCAGGTGTCCTCAGTAACAAATTCCTAAGTGTGCACAGCTGAGACACAAAGAAACTAAAAGGTATTATAACTTCTGGTGTTCGAGTTCCTTAAAATTGTGTTTTTCAGAGGTTGGAAGGACAAAATAGTGTATCTGCATGTATGGCTGGAAATCCTGAAAAATCAGACCTGTGTTATGCTGATATATTTGTAGAAGTGACACTAACATTGTAAAAGTCACACCTAATTTCTTTTACTTGTACATATCTATCTGTTGGTTTGATCTTGGGAAGGAGGTTCTGGCACAGCTACCTTCTGAGTTCACCTTCCAGTGTTAAAATGAAACCTGTCAAGCTTGTAGAGAAGAAAGAAAAGGTATTATTCCCAGATTTATTTATCTAATACAAGGGATGGGCTGTTACATAGTTTTCTATATGAGAACAAAACATAATATAGGTACAAAAAGTGTTGTGGCATGTTGTTCACATCCCTGCAGATCTTGCTTTCCCACCTTCTCCTTCCTTCTTTTAACTCCTAATTACCTTCATTTTTGGCAGCTGTTCTGCAGCGAGTGCAAGGTGGGTTTGATGCTCCATCATTCTCCCTACCCCTCCATTCCTGCCCTGCCCCACCTGGGTGGGCCTGGCCTTTCTCTGGGATGTGTGGGGGTGTGCCAGGCCATAGCTCCAGGACCCTCTTGCAGAAGGATCTTGTTGGTGACCTCCTTGCCCCAAAACTGTATTTTGGCTGGGCTGGCAACAAAATCAACTCCCAGTCTGTGTCACTGTCATCTCTGAAACTGGGGGAGAAATTTCCTTTGAAATCATGGATTTCCCTCTATTATCATGTGGGTGATTCCCACACTCATCATTGCCCTCATAGTCTCCTTGATGCCAGACCAAAAAACCCCAAACATCCCCAAAGGCAGCTAAATCTGTTTAGTGCACCCAGCCAGTCTGAAGAGCAGCAATGCAATGAGGGTCCTGCCATGAGGTGCAGTAGTGTGGGGCTCTTCTCCTGACAGCAGCCAGGGACCACTCCTGCCTGTCTCAGCAGCCTCCTCACAAAACTCTGTGAGGACTCCTACTCCTGCCTGTTTCATGCTCTAGCATACAGGCTTCCAAACCAGTCCTTCTTTCTTCCATCTCTCCTGATCATCTGTCTTCTACAACTTGCAGAAAGACAGGGTGAGAGGGGCTTAAGATACTCTTTTGTTCTCTCTCTCTCTGTCTTTTCCTTTTATTCTCCTCTTCCTTTTCTTTTGTTCCATTTGTTTCCCGCTTCCATTCCAGCTCTTTCTTTGTATAGGTGATTGCTTTAGAATTGTATTATGTGGTCAAGATACACTTCAGATATAAGTAAGCTTTGAAAAGAAACCATATTGTTCCCATTCTTAAAAAGTCACAATACTTTGTGGAGATATTCCCAAGATATTTATCAATGCAGCAAGTAATTGTTTCTCGTTATTTTCAAATATTGCTAAACTGCTCTCAGGAACTGAAATCACTCTTTCAAGTTTTTATTTGGAAATGAATACTTGAGAGCTACTCAATATTTCTGTCACTACTGCAGGTATTTTCATAACAGTGCTCTTGTGATCCTTTAGCTTCTCTTTATAAGAAACAGAACAATAGACAAGGTTTTAAAAAGAAAACCAGGAAATTAGTGAACTTATTTTTTGTTTGGATTTCTGATATCACTTTTCGACACAATAAATTTGATGGTTTTCCATAAGGTACAGCAGAAACATTTTAATTTTTTTTTCAGTATTAGTTTCAGCATTCAGATTTAATATCTGATTTGCCATTTTCCATTTGTTGATTTGCACTAAAGCCTTAATGTTGCTTATTAAGGCTTATTTAGAAAAATTGCAGATGTCATGAAAAGTAACCAGGTTCCCACTAGATATGTATAAAATATTACTTCTGTATCCTAATTAGTGGTAACGACTTTTAATAATGTAAGAACTAGAATGTACCCTTTGGGTCTGGACAAACTAAGCCCTGGTGTTTAATGTGGCTCATACACGTGTTTTGTTTCATCTAAGACAATCTGCCATAACATAGTACAAAACAAGATGTTCTAATTTTCTATAAATATAGCTTGCTTTGGTTAAGATAGAAACTGCCAATTGCAGAAATACACACGTTGTTCATAATTTATAAACAATAAACACTTCTTTTGGCAGGCTGCCACGCAGTTCCTTTCTGCTCAAGGTCTAAACTGTGAATGAGAAATGATGTGAAAGTTACAAATGGAATGGCTGAGGGACCTGGCAGGGTTTGAAGTGATGTTGGGGCCAATCCAAATCCATGCTAGACTCTGTTAGGATAGGCCAGTTCAAAGATGTAGTACAACTTACTGGAAGTGGCTATGTCAATGAAATGTCAAGTGAAATATATATAGTAGTCTAATTGCCATGTGGTAATGACAGAATATTGCTGAGGCTTTTCTCATTCCTGCCTTTCATATTGTGGCAGAGATGCAGATAAGCAGTTGTGCATCTGGAATTCAAATGGTTGAAACTTCAGTTAGCTGTATGTTTATAAGGGTGATGTTGGATAAAATGAACCTTTTTGGGGGAAAGTGTGGAGAGATTTAGGCATCAGATGAGCAATAACTGGCAAATTGTTGGATGCTCATTGCTTTGAACTTGAAAATGGCCCCTTTGAAGCAATTTGCTTTCCATCTCCGTTCTCCTCTGCCGTGCTTTATTACAGCTTTGGCATGGGATCACCTCTGGAGTTGTTTCCCTCTTGTTCTCCTCCTGTCCCAATCAGCACAAAGGGGATACCCCACTGAAATGGGTGCTCCAGGCTGACTCATGTCACATGAATATCATGATCAGGCTTTTTATGGGAGCAGTGGACAGGTTTTCTTGTGCCAGTAATCCAAATATTTATTTCTTCCCACTCCTTCAGTGGTGGGAAAGTGCTAAAAATTCAGACTTTCTTATTTGTCTGAAATCAGTCAGATTTGGGTGGGAGAACCCTCTTTTGAAAATGTTTATGTTTCTGTCAAGTGGTCAGCATGTCACTGCTCTCACAGCAATCTGCACTGTTAGAGCTCTGCTCCAACAGGCTCTCAGATTTTCCTGAGCTGGGTTCAAGCAGTTTATAGCATTTCCTTGCCTAGTTCAGGAGTTTTTCTGAATATTTTTCCTATGGCCCATTGCTACACTACGGTGATATATGTGCTTGACCTGTTTTTTTGGCATGCACAACACATTTTTGTCTCATCAGAAAGCACGCTTACAGTTTAGCGAAGCTCATATATTTATTTATTCCTTTTAAGTGTTGATTTTCAGTGAATTAAGAATCAGAACATTATTTCTGTTCATATGCAGAATCAGGGCCCCTTTCTGATACAGTCTGTGACTTTTCCCACATCTGTAACTTAGCCTCCTCTTCCTGGATAATTTATATACTGAAATTGTAATTCTCCATTGATCCAAAAGCAAAAAGTTCATTGATTTTTGTCATTCTACTGTTTCAGAAATGCTTTCTTACACTGACTACAGGCCTGAGTTGAAGCCCACTGAAGTCAGTGGATGTCTTTCAGCTAGTTCTTGACAAGCACTGTATCAAATTCTAAAATGCATCTTTCTACTACAAAATGAAACCCAGCAAAACTTTCTCAAATCATCAGCAGAGGAGTGCTGTAGGCAGAAGACCAAATCTATGTGTATGCATGCATTGGCCCTCAGGGACATTTCCCTAGAACTGCAGACAGCAGTATAATAAATCAATTATCTGATTAAAACAAAAATAATTAATATGCAATTATGACAGATGTCAGGCCAATTAATATTTAAATATTCATAAACTACCTGACAAGTTGCACATATGCAAGTAGAAATCTTTAAATATGAACACCCCACTGTGTTTGTTGAACATAAGGGCAGGATGTTTCTAATTTGGTTGGGGAAAATAGCAACATGTATTTCAAAATAATTTTGTTTTCGTTTATCAAATACACATTCCCAAAAGTGAACAATGAGCTGTGATGTGTATAAACAAATAAAGTCTTTATGTGTCTCAGCACTCCAAAACTTAAAATGTTTACTTAAAATTGGCAGAACTAATATAAATCCAAGAGTCATTCAAGCTATGATAGCATTAAAAAAATGTATATGTGTTCAGTTAAGAAGCTGCAGTTCTTCACCAAGCTACCAGGTTTAACTAATTATTGACTCCTTAATTATTAACCTGGGTTAATTGGTATATCCCCATCAATCATTAACTTTTTCATTCATTGATCAGTTTGTCAATTCAATGCATGTTAACCACCCATAACCAGATTTACACATTAGCTACTTTTCAGGTAACCTACACAAATTAATTTCTTTTCTGGGTTAATTATCAGCTAATTCCCTTGGAAATTTTTCACTAGTTTAATTATTTTTTGCCTTGCATTCATTATCTAGTCTTCAGTTAATAATTGTAGAGACTATTTTCTCTGTTAATTTTTAACCAGACATCCCTTATTAACCATTAAATAACCCCATCAGTAGCATGTATGTTCCCAGCTTTAGTTTACCTACATATGGGTCTCATCACCATGTGGCAATAACTTATCCGTGCATTTGACAGCTTTTTTAAATTTAACAGGCCAATATCTGAGCTGGACTAAATTCTCTTTTCCTAATAACCAACCTGTCAGAACCAAAGTGCTACTCGTCGATGGGTCATATTCAGTTTTTGAACAAAGTATGGACATAGTCATTTCTATGACTCTTCTTTATTTTTCTTTTTGAGATGTTTAAGACTGAAGGTTTCCTCCAGCCCTGTCAGAGTTGCAAAGGAGACTTCAGACACTAGCAAGTCCAAAAGGAATTTTTTTCAGAGATAGATTCCTTAAGAATATGTGGCAAGACAGATGAATAAGAAGAGCATTGAGAAATCTCCAGGGTGGAAGACTTAAAGGACAACTCTTCTGTCAGGATTTTTCTCAATATAGGAGAAGGGCAACTCTCATGGGTAATTAAATCCTTTTTTCTCCTAATTTGGCAAATTTCATGATTGGATGGCTGGAGACCCATCCTACTTTGTGATACTGGTGACAATTTCTTCATCTGCACCCTGTGGATCTTGCATAAACATATATAACTAGAACTGGATACAGTTTCTCTATTAAAACTTTCCCAGGAACAGAATCTTTTCTAAGAGAGTAGCTATCAAAATGTAGCTTTTAAATTGCAGCAGATATAGGCCATACCAAAAAGTAGTACAAGTGCCCACAGGGAGAAGGTAAATGCTGGACCCCTGTGAGGCTCCTGCTCTTCTGAAGCAATCAGTTCGATTGGTGCAATATGAAATGCTTTGCTGTTTTTAAATGGCTCTATTTTTCTTTAATAATTTTCCACTCCACAACCACTTTCCCCACCTTATCTTCAAATTCCTTGTAGAAAAGGAGGTTTCGATTATATTTTTTCTATGGGGATGGATGACTTCTTAACAGTGACATTGCAGAGCCATTGGGGTTTTAAAACACTGGTATTTATATTGAAGTTGCCATTTGCTTTGTTTTATTTTTAACCAAAATTATACGTTTCAAATAGGGTAAAGATGATTTCCTAAAATAAGAAAAAAAAGATTTAAGATACTTGCTTTCAGAGCTGGTGACTGATATGAGAACACAGAATGCAGCAGAAAATAAATAGAAGCATTTTAAATTCAATTGTTTGAAATGTTATTTTATTTGTATATATGAATACTGTCTCTGCTGAATTTTCATAGAAAATACAAGAATGCCTATTGTTTGCTAGCAATTTAATCTGTTTTATTATATTTAAATAAATATTAAAAACATTTTTTAAAGTGCATCGACAGACATTAGAGAGAGTGAGACAGAGGTGCATTTTGTTTTCCTCCACAAAATTAAACCCACAAATGTCTTTATAGTGTTTATACCTATTTTTATATCAAAACCAAATATTGCAAATTTTTTTAGGAATTATTTTGGACCATAACTTTTTTCCTTTGAGGAAGTAGAATAGGAGCATGATGTTTGTTTCATGATGGATGTTGAGAGAATAATGTATTTTTCAAGTTTCATCCTTTTAATTAATGTAATAAGGCAATTTTTTAGACCTTTCAGTGACTGGTTTTGCAAAGCAGAAGCTCCTTGGTTCTGGTTTATGTTAGTATCTACATCATGATGATTTCATCCTCTTTGATCATACTTTAGTAAGGAATGCCCTGTTCCAGTCAGTGATATCACAGCAGGAAAAAAGTAATTTAAAGATAGGTTTCACATATGTCTGAGTTAATAACAAGGCAAAGGAAACACCAGGCATCTAAAATCATTTTCTTGAGAAGCAAATTAATTTATTAAAAGTTAAACGCGCTCTGGGTTTTATTAGGATCAGTTTGCTGATCTCAGTGCATAGAGACCAAGACCTTTTCTTGATATGCAAGACTGAGTCCCTGGTCTGTGATTGAGAATGAATATGTGGCAGCAATTTGTGTGGCAAAGGGGTGACAGGAGACAAGAATTTCCCTGCCATGGTATTTTCTTTATGACAGTTCAGAGTGGGGGTCTGGGTAAAAGACAAGGGGAATCATTCTCAACTGAGACACTGAGCAAGCTGTTTGGCTAAACAACCAGGACATTGGTGTCTGCTTGCTTCAGTTTAGTTAAGAAGATTATTATGTTTCAATTTATTTGCTTTTGGTTATTAAAACCTTTTCCTAAATTATTCTCTGCAGCAGTGCGGCTCAGTTGTCAGCGTCCGGCCGGCTCCAGCACTGCCAGCAGCACGAGGGGCCCTTCTCCCGAGAGCCGGCTTTGGGATAGCGCCTGAGGCAGTGCCCAGCTTGCGGCTGTGGGCACACCTTGGGCAGGACGGAGTCTGGTAAAGGCGGCAGCCAGCGGAAAGAAGAGGGCGGACTCCAACTGTGGCTTAATCCAGGCTTTAATTAGCCCCCGAGGGACCGACAAGTGAAGGGAGAGGGGGGCTGACAGCAAGTTTTAAGGGGTAGGGAGAACAAGGGAGGTGCCAGGCATTGGGCCAATGGGGGTGCAGTGGGGAGTGGGGTCCAAGGGATTGACACGTGGGCAGCACCAACGGGGAACATTCTGGGGAGGGGCCCCGGTCCCTCAGCCAACCATCGAACTCCCCTGCTGGAACATTCTAGCAGTAAGGGCGGGGAGTGAGAGTGATTGGCGGGGCACTGGGGAGGGGCCCCGGTTCCTCAGCCAACCATCGAACTCCCCTGCTGGAACATTCTAGCAGTAAGGGTGGGGAGTGAGAGTGATTGGCGGGGCACCGGGGAGGGGTCAGAAGAAAAGATACAAGGGTTTCCAGGGAAACCAGGGCGGAGTTTAGGGGATACATTGTTGGCTGGGGTGGAGCCAGGGAGACAGACAGCTCCAAAGGCGGGAAGGGAGAACTGGGGCAGAACCATTTTCAGACAGGAGGGGATTGGAACAAACCAACCTAATAACTTAACAAAACACACTGCAACAATTCTGGGAAAGTTTTTCAAAAGATCTGAAGTGACTGAGCACAAAGTAGTCCTGTATAACTGAAATGCTTCAGAAAAATCTTGTGTGACTTTATTACTTCTAAGCACGATACTGCACTGGTCTTTCATTTCTTAGCATCTGGCTAATCTAAGTGTGAAGTGTGGTGTATACCTTCAACATCCAGCAGCAGTCCCACCCCCATCATCTGGGTGTGTGTTACACAGATCTTGAAATGTTCAGGAGAGAAATCCCCAAATACCCACATGTTAGCTATGGCTTCACCTCAGTGTCAGAGATATCTCTCAGCAGTAAAGAAAATCTGGTAGAGAACCTTCAAAACCATGCATGTGATTAAATGCAGATCTAATGACTATGCAAGAAATTACTTTCATGGGCTTAAAGACATTTCTTTTTGAAGGTAAAACAAACCATGAAATTAGGTGATAACAAGGTTGAGATTTATACATTTAATCCCTTCTAGGCAAATCTCTGGATGAAATACAGTCAGAGGAAACTGTCTTAAGATAGCAAATATAACTAGCAGAATACTAAAAAAAAGGTATTAAGAAGCTAGCATAAAAGGGGGAAGGGGAGGGAACCTCCTAAATAAGTCAGAAACTAATGAAATTACTTAAGAAATATGGACTTTGGTTATGAAGATAAATCCATAAACAGCCCTATGTGCAAAAAGAGGTAATTAAAGATTTTTGTAAAAGGAATAAAAACAGTGAAGTGAATAAACAGACAAAAATCCAAAGAGAAAGGTGAATTCTATAGTTGCCAAATGCATCAAAGGGCAAACTATAACCAGGTAGTTAAAACTAAAATAGTTTGGTAGGTATTTGTTGCAATTCTTCTGCTATTTTCAAGTCACCTAGTGTGTAGGGTGAATGTATATCAATTTCACTCAAATATTTTTTTTTTGTAAAAAGATACATTCATTGAAATTAAAATAAGTTTTCATTGTTTTGTAAGGTAGACTTGCTACCCTAAAGAAGTGGCTGTTTTCTAGATGCAAGTTAAAAATAACCAAATCTTTTTCAATACAGAGAACTGTGAATGATGTTATTAATATTAAAGGATTTGAAAAAAAATAAAAAGTGGAATTATATTTTTAAATATTTTTCTCACATACTTTATTCCAACCTTTTTTTCCCCTTTTTTTAGGGAAAAATAATCTGTCTAACCTGAAACAGATTGTTTTGTCTGTATGGGAACTTCTGTAGATTTGATTAACACTACACTGTCAAGTCTTGAGGTCAGGGCAGATTGTATTAGAAGCATGACAAGTAGTTAATGAATTTGCATTGACTAATCCATACAAAGCTAAAGATTTTTCTGTCAAGATTAATGTCCAAAAAGAGTAGGACACACTATTTGATACATTATCTTACACTGAATCATACTGTTATTGGACACAAGATTAAGGAACTGTGTTATTTTGTCTTATTGCATAGCTATACAACTGGGTTTAGCTATGACACTGATGTATAGTCATTGCTTTAGGAATTCATTTAATCACCAGTAATGTCCTGCTGTAACTCCTCTGTCTATGATGTGTGTACTGGCAGTAGCAGGTCACTTCCCAGTCCTGCAATCCTTCCCTTTCCAACCGTTCCTGCTGTGCAGCCCTTCCAAATGCAACTTGGACTCAGAGATGCTCGGTCCAAATTGTGATCTACGCCTTCAGTGTGAGCTAAAGTGTCCAAAGACCTGGTGATCAAACACTTTAAGCTTTCAGTTGCTGTCTAGATGTAATGTGATTAAAAGAGCTGCTCTTCTTTAAAATTCCAGCGGCCTAACTGAAATGTATACTCAGTGATTCTGTGAAATCTCAAGAGGCAGAATTTGGTGAAAAGAACTGCTGGCATGCTTTTTTCAGAGAAGTTAGGCATGATATTCCTGTCAAAATGGTAAGAATAAATAGGTGAAACTCTGGGTCTTGAAGAAGGAAAAAGTATTAATAAAGATGTCTTATCAAACTTTGAATAAAATTCCAGAACCTGTGCAAAATAAGCAATTTTGGAATCAAGGTAGCATCATTCTCATAGGAGGTGTCCATTTAAACACTGATGTAGAAACTACAGTCCACAGTAACAGTAATGAATGCAGGAAAAGCACACAAGAGGGGAGAAATATGGCAAGATAGTCTCCTTGTGATTTTTTTTTAAGATGACCATTTTTTTTAAGGAATAAACCATATAGTAGTTTAATTAAAGAAATAGTCTTGCAAATTCCAAGTTGACATCTTTGGTAGATTCAGTTGTCTGTATTATATATAAGAACATCTATGTAAGCAAAGCCAAATTCCCAAAAAATAAACCAAAATGATTACTGTGTTCAAATTAAATATCAAGGTTAAACATATTTCTTAGAAAGGAAAGGGGTCATTTGGTTATTTTATTTTTGGTTAGATATAGAAGATAATAGCTTGATCATTCTTTAAGAATATTTCTTAAGGAAGAACATAAATTATATTGATTACAGGGTATCTTAATATTTACAATGAAGACACGGGGTTCATAGAAGTTTAAATGGAAAAAGTAGTTCTGTTCTCAGTAAATGGTCCAAAAGAATAGTGTATTAGGATTTATTAGGGAAAGATTACAAAAGCAAACTGAGAAATTATAAAGCAGCTGTACAAATCCCACTTATACCTGCATCACTAGCACTGGGTGCAGCACCAATTTTTTCAATTTAAAGCAGGATGAAGTAGAAATTAGGGAAAAAAAAAAAGAATCACGCTCAACATGGATGATGTAAGGGATGGAGACATTTCCATGTGCACTAAGAATTACCAAAGTGGGAATTTTTAATCTGTAATGAGAGAAAATAAAAAATACGCAGAGAGAAGAACATAGAAAAAAGCTTGTCAGGTTGTTGCAGACATAGAAAGATGAGTAATTATCCACTGTCTATAACAGCCTTAAACTAAAATTGCATCAAGTAATGGGTAAACAAATTTTTTTTCTATTCACAAAGAAAATCTAAGCTGTTAAACTTCTTTTCCACAGGGCACTGTGACTGCTTACACTATATATGTTTTTTAAAAACTACCTGATAACAAGAAATAAAATTTCTCTAAATTCTATGAAGTCCAAAGATGATGCCTCTAGATCAGGGATTTGTTGGTGGTTGTATGAGTGAAATGGAAGATGCTTATGTTTTGTGGAGTATTTTGTGAGAACTAGCAGTGGACATCTAAAAAGTAGATTCAGACATTATGAAAATGTATCTGTAATTAAATCCTCTTGTTTTGTCTTGTTTTCCCTTTTTAGGAGATGGCTCCATCTTTTGTTTCAGGTAGTTAAAGTGCTCTTTGGGAAATAATTTTTTGTTTGAGGCCCAAGTCTTGTTTACTGTGTATATGAATTCATGGAACAGGAAATGCTGAACATCTAAAAGCTTCAGTGAGCTCCACGCTGCTTAATAGTATCCAGAAGAATGATATGAAAATATAAAGGCTAAAAATTAGTTGATGAAAAATATTGGTCTATAAGATAAGAGCTATGGAAGGTTGTAAATTTAATATTTAGGGCACATACTTAAAAAATGGAGAATGCTAAATATGATTTACCTTGCCTAGCAAAGCTGTTGGCTGTGTGGATTACATTCATCATTATCACTTATAGCAACCTGAAGATGAATGGCACGGGCTGACACCAGCCATTTGGTTCCTGAGGTGAATATGATCATAGACTTCTCGTAAATAGTGCTCATTTCTGTCTCCAGCCTTCTTGGCTTTGATCAACTCTCTGTTCTAAATACTGGTTTCCTACTTCTGTACCACTTGGTACATCCCAGTGCTTTTAAGTATTGTATTTAAGTGCTTTCACAGCTGCTGCAGCTTTTATATCTGCGTGCACACCTCTATAACTTGGATAAATCAAATGGTAACTATGTCTCCAGAGTGAACTTCACTGCGTCCATGGCTCAAGAGTGCCCCTAGACTCTCTTACATGCATGTGCTCCTCTGTTTCTCTGTGCAGTTCATCCATGTCAAATGTTGTCTCTCTTTATATTGTCTAAATTTCAGTCTTGGGGTTTTTGTTGATTCACTCAATTTCATGTTTACTTCATGAAATCCCTGTTTATGAACCTGTTCCTTCCTCTTCTCTATCGCTGTTTAGCCCCACAGACTGCCCACACAGGGGCAGATGGCTGTGGGTATATTCAAGTCTTATTTTAGCTTATTTAAATGGAGTGAGGCAATGCAACACTCCTCAAAACTGCATTTGTTCTCTAGTTCCACTAATTGCAATCACATGTTAGCTGACTCATCAGTATGAGCCATGACAAAACTGTAGCAATGCAGAATGCTGTCAGCTGGTCAGTAAATAAAACCTCTCCTTCATAAGTGGCATTGCAGGTGGCTTTGTCATTAGAAAAAAGCACCCTTTCTAAAAATCTAGTGTGGTGCTGAAACAGAGGACATCAGAGTAGGAGAATCTACTGGAAGTCTTTTAGCAATTACCTAGATGAAGATACAGCTGATCATTTGCAAAGAAGCATGGGCAGTTCTCAACATGGAAACTGGGACTTTCATCAACACAAAAATACTAGAAACATCCCTAAAGTCTTTCTTTGTTGTATTCCCTTACTAGTTTTGCTGTGTCAGATAAGCACTACAGAGGTTTAGGTCTGTTGTACGATGGAGGAAAGCACAAGTTGGCCTTAACATGTAAAGAGTGACAAAATTATTCACGCTGCAGTTTCTGTGTTTCCGAGTTCTCACCATGCTGGGTGCTTGCATTGTAACCCTCTGGGGAGCTGTGCATCAGTGTGCAAGGACCACATGTGGGAAGAGGCATGCAAGAAAGGAACCTTTAAAGGTAATGGACTTGGTTTCTCTTTTCAAGCATACATTCTCATCCATAAAAGTTATTAATGAATAACTGATACTGTATTGTTTGTTGGTATAATAGTGAACTCTTAAATCATTAAAAGCATCAGAAGTGTCTGTACACACACAGTGCATGTGTTAAATGTGCTGGAACGTTTTCTGCTGAGATTGCAGCAGAAGAAAAGCGCTAGAGCCGCGGTGATACCAGCTGGTCTGGCTGATCTCCAGAGAGCTAGAATCAGTCTCTGGGTCACTGTTCAGCAAGAGCTGAATACTTTCAGACTAAATTGATTTAAGACTCTCTTAAGGTCAGAAGCAGACAATTCTTTAGGATTTGTGAACCATTCAAGCCCATTAACAAGCAACAGTTTACACACAGTAAGGATTCTTGTCCTTCCTTGCAATTTTTTTAGCCAATGGGTCTCCATACCTGCAGCCAATGACAAAGAAAAATACATGTGGAAGCTGTCCACATTTTTGAGACTTGCTGTCAAGTTCGATAAGGACTTTAGGGTACACACTACTGTTTGTTTGCATGGTCTGTAATTAGTGTCTCATGGCACTGTTATTTCTCAAATACAAAGTGAAAGAATCCTGTGTTTACATGTACAGGATCCTTGCAAAGCAGCCTCTGAAACATTATGACTAAGTATTCTGAGGGGGAAAAAAAGGGAGACATCTTCATGGTATGACAAAAAGCTACTGACGATCACATTCAAGAAATTTACTTGATGCAAACGGGGATGGTGAAGGAATAATTTTTTTAAATTGAATTATGGGTTGTCAGACTGTTTTCATAGTTCAGTGAAGATCTTATTTTGCAACTAAATAACAACATTTTCAGTACTAGTTCATGAATATCATCAGAATGGGCTTATTTCTGTTGGCTCAAAATCCTCTTAATCAGAAGGATTTTTGAAAAAAGTCTTGATTTTATTGTATTTCACTTTGCTTCTTAGGAGTTTTATTTATAGAAATTATTTAATGACTTGATGAGGACCTTTAAATATACTATACATTTACTAGCTGTGGTATGCAGTCAGAGGGAATGCACACAAAGATATTGGTAGAAAATAATTATGTGGATTTGACCACTTGACAGCAAACTGCAATGAATCTAGCAAAAATTCCATTGTAGATCATATTAGCTTTTAGATACCTCATGGCTTATATTCAAGGGAGCAGAACAGGAATTCATAGTAGTGCTGTAAGAAGAGGCTGTGTTCTTGGAAGGATGAAAATTTTTCAAGTGAATGTTTAATTACTTGCAGTTTTATTTTACTGTCTAAAACTAGGTGAGGTTTTTGGAGTTTTTTTCAGTGCTAAGTGACTGTGTTTGCTTGCAGTGTGTTTTAATTGCATGATCTTTCCTTGCATGTTGTGAAAAAATGGTATTGCTAATCTAGGCTGAGATTCTCCTGCTGTGTGCAACTTGTTGTACTTAATGTGAATAAGCCAATGCATGAGAAAGCTGTTTAAATAGTGTTCTCCTATCCTGGTGAGATTTCAGTTCCAGAAGTGTGTCAAAGTCAGAATCCCAAATGCTTGAATTTATTACCTCTCACTTTGTGTACAGTTTCCTGATAGAACTTTCAATTTTGTTTTTATTAGACTCAGGTTTTTAAACCATAATTGACTTTGTAGAAATAGGTATAGAATTAAAGCAAACCCAGAAAAAAAAAGGAAAATATTTATTGTCTAGTGGAAGTCTATGATAGGTATGTGAATGTATACAAACATGGTTAACTTCTGTCTCAGATGAGTTGCTCTGGTACTGTCTGATTAGTGATTTAAAGGGGGAATACATTTTTCCTGCTCCATTGTGGGAGTTAGCTGCTGCTTTTCATCAGTTCACACAAACTGCCAAAGCCAATGTCTGCCTTACCCTCCTTACACCTAATGCACTTTCTTTATAAACCCTGGGGATTACACCAAGCTTTTATAACTGGCAGCATGGCATTGCAAGGGATGAAGGCAAGGCAAGAAAAAAAGATATTAAAGCTTCTGACTAGGACACCAGGACCATCACTCATCATCAGAGCTGTCCTTGTGAAATGTTGATACTTCCAGCAGTCCTTGGAAAGTCATACTTTGCCACTAAATGGAAAACTGCAATTATGTTCTGATGGATGTTCAAGATTACAGTATTTCTTATTCCCAATTTTTACAGCTTCAAATAAATATCTCCCTTGTTTCCCACTGTCTTACTGCTCCCAAAGAGAGCATTCACGAGTGAAGAAGTCATAGACGTGTGATAACTTGACTATCTGTGTAATGTCTTTTTCTACTACCATGAGAAGTCAATATTTCATTTACATTTCTTTCCTCTGAAACCCCAATCTCCTTCATGCTATCCATTTTCTGAATTTTAGAATCAGGGTGAGTCTTTCCGTCTTGTCCTTTTACCTGTGAACAAACTTTTCTTTGTCATATACTTCTGCTTTTCCTTTCAAAGTTGCTTATAATTCTGAAATGAAGCATCTGTTTTGTTTTGTGACTAAAACCTTATTGGAAAAATGTTACTTTCCTCATAAAGACTGATTGCTGCAGCTCGTGCTACACACACACAATTTCCTCCTCTTTAGCCCATCCTTTGACATTTTTCTACCACAAGTTTACTGATTGCTCAAGGAAAAGAAGGTCAAGATGGAGTCATTTGAACACCTTAGGTTTTCAGATCCTGCTTATATTTCTGAGGGACAAGACAAAAATCACAGATGGGTATAGGCTGTGTGTTGTAGTTATTTATTAATCCTTAGATGCCTCCTTCCCAGACCAGTATTGAGAGCCTTAAGTGAGGACTCTGAATTCTGTATTGAATGTGTGGGAATTGTTAAGAATCTCATTATGGCACCTACAGCAGACACTCCAGAGTGGGAGCACAGGGCCATAGGAAATTCAGAGAGGAATGCCTGACTTATATGGAGATATGCATCACCATTAGGAGCATACAAATCTTCATAAAGATATCTGTGTCTCTACAAGGAATGTAGAGTCTTAAATCCTTTCTAGGTTGTAAAGCAAGCACATGCCTTTAAAATTGTATGCATCCCAAAGGGGAAGGTAGAGCTTCAAAACCACTATTTCCAATTCCACAGAGTTTATTGGTTCCCTATCAGGATTTTCCAATCCTTAGTCTTGTTTAGGAATTTTTTGCCTGCAGGTACACTCCTGACCTGAAGGATGTACTACATATTTTCCACAAAAGAATTAGAGATCAGTTCTTGGACTCAGTGAAAATGATGCTTCAGCCCTGAAATTTAATGGTCACATGAGGCAGAAGGTGTAAGGTTTCAGTTCCAGAGCTCTGCAGGAAATATCCTCTAGAGTGAGCAGGTAAAGATGTTTTCTGTGCTGATTGTTATGAAAAGTATTGAGCTGTGAAAAACTAAAACAAAACTATGGATAAAAACCTTGATGGTTCTCTTCTAATTAGTTAATTTATTGAACTATTCAATTGCACTAGCCATAGAACAAAAGAGTGAAAGAAAGCATTTTTCATCTCAAGGAGATCCCCTTTTAGGCTAAGATCTGCAGAGCAATCCAGCAATCAGCTTTTGGGTCTTAAATATTGCACAAGTTCAGATGAATTTGCTCTAGCTGCAGTGGTGGTAGCTTGCAAATATTTACAGAAAAAAAAAATCACTTTTGTGACTGACTTTTTCCCCCTCACCAAAAATCAAGCTATTTAAAACCACCACAAATGTGACAAGAATTAAGAAAAAATTAATATGAACTCCTCAAATTTCCATTAAGCAGGTGGCAAATTTTCTCTTTTGGTATTGTAGCAACCTCTTCCAAATGTGGATTTTTTTAGTGGTGATTTCCTCTTTATTCATTAGTTTTACACCAGTGGATTATCTCTTGTTTTATATTACTGAAAGTCAAAAGAATAATTTCTTATAAAAATTATTTTCACACACTATTTTTCACTTTCCTGTTATTTGTATTTATTCTACATAGTATACTGTCCTTGTCAGAAATTTTAAAATTTCTCCTTCTTTTATCCTTATAAATGTATTTATCTACAGAAGTCTCATTTATCCAGAGGCAGTGCAAAAAATAGCTGGAAGACTTCTACACCTAAAAGACCCTTCGATTTCCCTTTCCCACAAACAGTTAAAACCATAAGGAAAGACTAAGTGAGAATAAAATACTAGAAGAGATACACAAATGAATCTCTGTAATGGTCTCTCAATATTTCCCAGATAATAGAGCTGTTAGATTCACATTAGATCATGCTTCCTTATTAGTAGTCTCTACAATCTGTCTGCTGTCATGAGATCATGTATTGAGAGTTCTTTTAATATGTATTTTTTAAGTCTATGTTGCTGTCCAGGTTTCTATTTCTATTCTTGCCTAGTAAGCAACATCCATTTTCCCCTTGTACTGCAGATTCCTTTTGCTTACTTTATTGACTTCATGCCTTTATCAGAATCAGCACAGCTTTTAATGTAACTAGTGAGCCTGTCATTAGGGACTTGATGGAAGCCTTCCTCAAATTGTAAATAAATTATACTTTATGTACGGCCATTATCATCTTTCTCTAGGGGTTTCAATGGCTCCAAGCTTTTGTGGTATAGACCATATCCCTTTAGGCAAGATATCCCTTCAGGATATTTCCCTTCAGGCATGATATGCTGGTTGTAGTCATTACAATATTACTTTGATTATTCTCTAAATTACCCTTCATTACTGTACATTTTCTTTGCTTTTCTCATTACAGATGTAAACACTTTGTGTCTGTTGTGTTTTCAGTCATCCTTCCATTCAACTTCTTAATATACAGCTTCTCTCTGCAATTTTTGATGGATTTGAAGAAAAAAGGAAAAAGTGTTTCTAGCTATGTATGTCATGTCTAAAAAATACGGGAATTCAAAATATGGTTTTCTTATTTAATTTAGAGTGATTAAGTAACTAATTAATCACAATAGCATATAAAAAGGCATCTTTATGACTCTTTTGGGAAGTGATAATGAAAAGGTCTTGCTCTACATCTTGATTGTCAACTGACCTGGGCTCTATCAAAGCTATAATAAGAGAAGTAAATTCCAGAGGTGAAGGGCTTTTGCTAAGAATTTCCTGTCAACATCCCCTGACATTTAAGTTTAGGGACTCAAGTGTTGCAGCTGACCCCAGCTGTCATGGTGGAACACAAGAGGAGAAGGAGGTTACTTAATTACAGTCCTTCAAACCCTTGCTGATGCTTACAAGTTCTCTGTTATGGTTCCCATTGGGCTGCATGATTTCATGGGCATGAGCACTATTGTCCATTACATCACATCCTATGGGAGCATGAGAGCATTCGTTAGGGAGAATAGAATTTGTACAACAGTATCCGAAGCTGACATACTCAGAAACTTCTTACAACCTGAATGACTTCATTTCAGGTTTTCTAACATTAGATGTATGCCCCTAGTATGCACACACAACACATGCAATACCATTTCTGTAAGTACACATCTGTAAAACAGAAGCAGAACTCGTGAAGATTCACATAAATTTGAGTCTCTCTTTAACAAGATCTTAACAAGATCTTCATTCTTCAGTGCCTATAACAGTCTGAGGACCATTTGTGAGTGTGAAGTGTTCCTTTTATCATCCCTTTTCATAAACTCAGAAGTTGATCTTCACTTCCAGCAATCCTTTCACTCACTGAAATAATGTAGTTCATATTCTATTTCCATGAGAGACATGGAACTCCTGGAGCAGGTCCAGCAGAGGGTGAGAAAGATGATTAGGATAAAAGTGTCTCTTTTATGAGGATGGACTGAGGGAGCTGGGCCTGTTCAGCCTCGAGAGGGGACCTTATCAGTGCCTCCAAGTATCTGAAGGGAGGATGTCAGAAAAGGGAGCCAGGCTGTGCCCAGTGCTGCTGGGCGATAGGACAAGAGGTGATGGTCAGAAACTGAGGCACAGGAGGTTCCACACAAATGTGAGGAAGAATTTCTCTAATATGTGAGTGACCATGCATTGGGACAGACTGCGCAGAGAGGCTGGGGAAGCTCCCTCACTGGAGATATTCTGGAACTGTCTGTACCCAACCCTGTGCCCTGTGCACTGGGAGGGCCCTGCCTGAGCAGGGAGGTGGGACCAGGCTCACACCCTGGGGTCCCTTCCAACCTGGCTCCTTCTGTGATCCTATGATTTTTTTCTAAGAGTATTTAAACCTCCAAAGTAAATTCAAGATTTTAATGAAGGCATATGCAAATATCCTCAAATTCTGCCTTCAAAATAAAGTACACTTTCTTTACACTGAACAAATAATTCTAGATTTACCCAACAGAGGTCAGAGGCTTTAGTCTCCAGGACATTTATTTTTTTGTTGAGATAAGCTATCACCCTTAAAGTATCAGTTGTGGCTTTGAAGGAATTACGTCATTCAGATTTTTAAAATTAATTTTAATATTTAAAATAGCAGTAATGCTTAAGCAAGAACTTCAAATAGGCATATGTAAAACATCATGCCAAGAGATACACTGCTAAAAAACTGTTCTCCAACAGGCATTCTTTAGAACTTCCTTTGGTTTTAGTTTCTGTTTGATCTATGAGGGGATAGTTTAGCAATAATAGCAACCTTTATTTATACACAAATGTCAGAAAATCTATATATCTTTTCTCACTAATTCTTCTAGTTGATGATGGCAACATTTAAATTAAAATTAAAATTAAATATTGTCTCATGACAGAGACAGTAATTGTCATCACAATTAACTACCTGCCTAACAATCAGGAAATGACTCAATTTTGATCTTATCTATGCTTGTTAGAAACCTGAAAGAAATCCTTCTTCCTAATTGTGTTTCAGGATCCATACAGTATCACAAATAAACATTTCTGTCTTCAAGAAGCTCATGCTTATTGGGAAAATACCACTTAATTTTAAGAAATCAGCTTTCTTTCTTCAGTCATTGGAATTTTCTTTTTCAGAATGGTCTAACGTCCCATCAGATTTCATTTGCATGTAGAAGTAGATCATTTTACCTCATTATTTTTTGGCTAACTTGAAATGGAGTTTCAATCATCATATAAAATGAGAGAGCTCTTAGTCACATTTGAGAATTAATATATAAAATTCTTTCTTTCTCCAGTGTTCTTTCTCATGTGTGCATGTACTGTCAGATTACAAGTAATTCAAGATTAGTGAAACAAGGTCAGCTTGATTAACAACCGACAATTAAATCATTCCCCTGTGGAAGACCTTAATACTTTTTAATTCTTGCTATTGGGCTGTATAAATCTAGTACCTATTACCAGGCTGCTATCAGGGACAAAGGGAATAGTGTTAGGTATGCTTTGTCAAACTCCAGCAGAGCATGGTCGAGCACCATGGGCTGGGTATTGTAAACTCCTATGGCTCTATCCAGAGAATCTTCTATACAAAGCATCAAAATAATGATATATGATTGTCTGTATCACTGGAAATTCCATGCTACAAAGTTAAATTTCTTCTGGAATAGCAGATTTTTACTTTGCCTGAAAGCAAATTGCAGAGACTTGTTGACATGTATGTGCTTTAAACAATTATGTAAAACTGAACTCTGATGTGAACCTTTTGTGCAACATAAACTAAGTCTGCAATTGTCAACTGGTGTGGAGAAATAACACAATGTAAAAACTAATATTGAAAGAACTAAGGTAAGCATTGCACATATGACGACATATGACACACCACTAATAAATTGTTTAGAGCCCAGAATGACAACTTCAAGAGGAAGCCTAAGCTTGTGTATTTCCTCTCTAAGGCTTGCTTTCACTGCAAATGCTGGTGGAAATTCACCCTTAAAAGCTTATCTTTTGCTATTTGAGATTGTGTGAGTGAGCCACTGTTTTAAAATTGTCACTGCTTTTTGAATAAAACCAGGATCAAGCACTGAAATATTTAAATGTATTCTATATTTTCTAACTTGTGCAGTTACAGTTCAAAGCCTGCTAGATTTGAGACACAGTGATAAAAGTCTCTGTTGCATGCAGCACAGCTATCACGGTGGCAGCGCTGCAAACTTTCCCTGTCTGATCTGTCAGCCTCTGGAAGGCATGATGCTCAGCAGCTGATAAAGTGCTCTATGCTGAAACCAAAATTATGGGTTCTAATGAACCTCAGAAATGCTGCTGTCTTTGAAATGTGACTCCCTGTCCAGTGAGAATTGGGCTGTTTTCACAGTATTGAACAGCCACTGGATGATAATGACCTTCAATAGCTACAGCTTGGGGCTAGATTTGAGTTTGATACTAAGAGGTGAAAAGCTTTCAAACTCAGTAGCAGTCCCTTGAGCTATTTAGTCCTTCCAATGACTTATGTCTTGGTAAACATAAATCCCCTTTGTCCTCATCATGCTTGTTGCTCTGTAGCAGGTTTTCTGCAGGCTTTGTATCATTTTTTACTGTAGATTTTCTGTAGATTTGAACCCTACGTCATCTGATGTATGCTCTTGAAATGATGTTTTGTTTCACACTCCAGCAACATCAATTAACTGTGGCTTTGGCTTTGCTGAGTTTTGAGGCTTCAGTGAAAACAATTTGGGCAGCTGCACATTTTTTGTCCTTTTCCTTGGTGCAATCTGAATCTCAAGCTCAATGGTTTGGTACATATTTCTCAGAAAGCTCACAGGTTGAAGTCAAATCAACTTTGTTACTAATGTTGTGGGTAAAAAGTACATCTTTAAGGAAATATGTGAATGAAAGGGATAAAGAAATATAATCTCTCAGCTTTACTAAGAACTCAGACTTTCTCTTTAACATAGATGAAACATTCTGCCCAGGATTCTTCTTTCCTTCTCATCACATCTGTTTTCCTCTTGATTGAGTAGGTCAGTAATGTAAACTGATAAACTGCTGAGAAACATGATGTGGACATGAGGACTTTGATCTAGCTTATCATTTTAGAATGGCCTCAGTTGAAAAACATGCATACCTACACGCTTATACATATTTGCTTTATACTGAATATTTGTTAAATATTTTCATGATATCTGTAGAACAATAAGGTTCATACTGTAGTCCTGCATTTTGGAGAACATACTGTGACACAGGGAATTCACACTAAAAGCTACAGCTCTAAAGAATTTTAAAGTCATGTTCTTCTTGACCATATCCTTTCCTTACCTAGCATAGCACCCACATGTGTAGCTTTGTCCCCTTAAACACTGCCTTTGAAAATTTCTTTCAGTTGTGTTTTTCTTTTTTTTTTTTTGACCACTGGTTGATTATTGCTGTAATTAAACTCTGCCTTATCCCTGCACATTTACTCACTCAAAATAATGTCTTCTTACAAACAGATTAATTCAAATCCATTCAAATATAGCTTGGCTTGGAATACATGTTTACAATGTACTTGATTGTAAAGACCCTAGTAGACTGCAAGCTTTATCAAACTAAGAATATAAAGCATAAAACCTTGTGTGCCTTTGTTGTTGTACTTTAATTCTGTTAATCGCCCTAGGTAAAGATTAGCTGCTGTTGTCAATTTAATTCAGCTTCAAACAAAGCAACAAGGTCACTTCTTTTTTTTTTTTCTTTTTTTTTAAAAGCAAACAGGATTGAGTTGTCATGTAGTTCTAATAGGCAGCACAGGGAATCATTAGTCCACCTCAGCTCTCTGACTGATGGGCATTTCACTTCAGTCATCTGACTGAGCACTAGTGGCCCAGTACTATTGACACCATGTCAGAGCTGAGAGAAGATGCCTTAATCGGCTCAGACACTCTCTGCATTGATTTGACAAGTTGCTGTAATGACCTTCTTGTTTTTCTGAAGGATTACTGTTTACCCAGGGAGGTGCTGCTGAAAGCATGTGCTGCATTGTCATGGAAACTATTATTGTTGCATCTTGATCCCATTAATGCTCTGGTGTGTGACACTGATATGAGACACTGAATATTTCAATGAAGTACATTCCACCTCAATAATATTAATCACTGATGATTCATTAGAGTTTCAAAATTTACAGGTAGTTCTGTGTAGCTTGGCCAGCAGCAACAGAAGGGCTGTGGCTGCTCAGGGCACTTTGCTGCCTTGATTTGATATTTTATGGCCCAGGTGGCTTCTTTACTTTGAAAGAAGAATGTGCCACTGTTTATTTAGTTTGTTTTCTTTTCTAATTTTTGCTCTTTGAGTTAGGTAGCTTGCATGTAATTTAAGATGATTCTGGTTGAAGAAAGAAGACAACCAAGATGGGGAAAAAAAACTCCTCCTACTTGAGACATATATATCCATAAGGAAAAACAGTATTTTGGAGAGAGGAGGGTTAGGTGATATATGGAACATTTTCTTCATCATGTTGAAAGTGTAGCAGCCTGTAACTAATATTTTTTCCCTCTTTCCTTGTAGCTTTAGGGTAATGGCAAGTGGAAGACATATCTCACAGCTCACGATTCTAAATTCTCACTTTTTCAGTGCAAGCATATTTTTCTCAGCCATTTCCTTCTTGTGTTTGCTATATTGAGTGTGTGATCTTTACTGTCTCTAGAAATTAGTTTCTTACTACACTACATTTGGTTGAAACAAGCGTGGTTCCAGCAGTGATTTAGGCAAAAAAAGAGTGAACAAGAGCCACTGATATGAAAGAAAAAATTCTGACCGGTTAGAAGACACGATAGCTGTTTCCTTGGAAAAGGTAGTACAGCAGGCTGTCTTGCAGGCTAGGTCTAATGATTAAGCTGCAACAGAAGTGGCTATTCTGACAAATTTGAGCAATTTCCTGTACATTGATTTTTGATGAGAAGAAAGGAAAATCTTCAAAGTTTTTTACGTGAAGAATCATCTTTCATACACAGCTTAGTAATTGGGAAATACTGTTTGAAAACATGTCAATACAGGCTGAGCTCTTATCTAGGGGCCATGGGCGGCAAATGAAAGAATGGTGCTATAGAAGTAGCACTTTAGGAAAAGGGAGTTTTTTTTGAAAAGTAAGAATTATTTCAGTTTTACTCTTCACTCTTCATCTGAAGTGTTGCAAGGCTACCCAGGTGTAGGACATATTATATCATAAGAAATCTGACTGAAGGTGTTGAAATCAGTGCTTGGCTGCAGTAGCTTACCATTTCTCTCCATTCAATCCAATACACAATCATCCAATCATCAGCTAATAGTTTAGGTTATTGACAGAAGTGTCTTATTGACTTTCTTGTTTAACCTAATAAATAATGAAATGCCTTGCACCAGTATTTGAGGAACTACTGAGTAATATTTCCCCACACATTACAATCAGTTTTTTTCTGATCACAGAGTCATTAATATTTCTGCTTTGATTCTAAGTTATCTGAAGTATTGTCAGTGTCTTAACACTTCATTCACAGCAGAGCCTTCTGAATATTCTTTGTGGCATTTGCCTTTGAGAAAGATGTGCAAAAACTAGTCTTTGAAAGACTTATATCTCAGAACACAGACTTGGAAGGTTTTCCAGTAACATCATCAGGAACAAAAAATGCGACTGTCCAAGGTTTTTTCCACTGATTAACTATTTCACATGCTGTACTATGGTCTGAGATGATTATTGAAAGGTTATGATTACCTTTTCCATTGAAAGGTTTTGATTACCTTTCCCTTTCAATGGAAAAGAATAAATATTTCACAAATATAGAGTGTCTCAAATTCTTTTCAGAAGAGGTGTTCTTGAGAGGCAGAATACAAGCTCCTGTATTTGCATTTATAGTTATTTCTTGCTGGCTGCTGGGATCATTCCTAACACGTTGAAATGTTCACTTCATATTAAGAAATTTTTTTGGTTTAGAATATTCTCTTTACTTGAGCCAGACTAGTTTTACATAAAGAATTCTGGCTTAGAAAATATTTGTTAGGTTCACATTCTGAGATTCTTTAAAATGTATTTATTTGCTTGGAACTACCTAGTCCTCTGTTGTGAAATAAAAATTCTGGATAGCCATAGTTTAACGTTATTTAGCAAATGCAGTGAGTGAGCTCTGGAATTAGTCTGCATCTGACATGATAAGGAAGCAATGCCTTCATTTTTTGACTTTCAAAGGGGCAGAGGTATACTTGGTTCTGTTACATAGAAGAAACTGTCTGACTGAGACAAAAAAAAAGCTTCCTTCATCTTCTTCATTCAGGCCCATACACAGGCAGTTGCTTGTTACACAGAAGAGAAAACAGAGCCAGGAATTCTCCTTTCCTCTTCCAAACAAATCTGCCAGTCTCTTATTCTGCAGAGGTTTTCTTGCTTAGTAAAAATACAGCCTTAAGTTGTCAACATTAAGTAATCAGGCATAAATACATATAATTAGTAGTATTCACAATTTAAAATTTTTTTAGGTGTTAATCTTATGCATTTAGAAAGTATTTATGTGTGAGCTATATACATATTTCATGTATTAAATAAAATGTGTTTCTATACAAAAAAATCAGACAGGAGAAGATAAGAATATGTACTACGTGTAAGAAAAAGTGTTTGAAGTTGAAGGAGTATTGTGTGGCACTCAGTTAAATAATATTAAAATTCCAGACTCCAGAAAAAATTCACTGTAAAACTGCTAGTAGACAGTATGTTTGCTGCTATATCCATATTACATTACCTGAAATTTAAATTAAAGACTGAGCAAATGTGGGATTATTGTATTAGTTTGAATTGAAATGTATTTAAAAGTGAAAGCTCAGCATATTGCACAATACCTGTATGGCATCAGAATGTTGATTTAGCCAAGAGGGATACGGCTTGCAGCCAAAGTGGCTCTTAATGGCACTGAAATTAGGACTGTAATCACCTTTTTTAGATTTTTTTCAATAGCTTCGAATGAGACCCTTTAGGCTGAAATAGAATATTTAGGCTTAATTTTATTTTATTTTTTATTGCCAATCTACTAAAGTAGCCTTGGTCTCGTTCAAGAATTGAAGTAGGTGTTTTTACATTTGGAAGAAGTTTTCCTGAATGCTAATTTTGTGGGACTTTAAAGTAATTCTGAGACCTTCTCTATTTAACTACTTGGTGCATTTGCTCTTCACTTTAGTAAAGATGCAAGATCTAATGGATGGTTGTTAATCTTTTTGATGAAGTACTTCTTCACTACTGCTGTTCTAGTGCTAAGCATTCAACATCATCCTAGAAAACTTCTCCCCAATCAAATCAAGTCCTTAGGTTTTACAGGCCAAAAGTGAAAATTTGCAGGACATTTTTTTCCCCCAGTATGCTGGTCTTTTGTCCTTTTAAGAAAAAATCTTTATCCTTTTCAAGGATTCTTCTTTATTCAGTCTGGTTTTTATTCCTCTATGAACAATACACATAGCTGTTGATGATTTATGCAAAATAGCTTAATTTAGAGACAAATTTTAAATTCCAGATCTGAAATGAAACTGTATTCTTTATCCTTAAAACCTGCCTCAACCTTTTCCTGGTTAGCTTTTATGGTGATCCTCACAAGAGCTTGATATTCAGAAGAGGGAGGAAAGGGGGTATCTTTCCCATATAAACCAGCCAGTAGAGCTGTATAACAGGCTGGCCCTAAAACTAGCTGACACAGTTCTGCTCTAGTATATTAAAGGACTTCATCATAATCTAAACCCAGTTTAACACACTGATCACTGAGTTCTCTTGCTTTACTCATTGAGACTCTTCTTAGATAGTTGACTCATACTTCAGATATTGTGTGCAGTTTTTGTCACCACAATATAAAAAAGGTATTAAGCCATAAAATTCAAAAGAGGGCAGTGAAAATGCTGAAGGGCCTTAAAATGAAGCCATATAAAGAGTGGTTCAGGTCACTTAACCTGTTCAGCCTGGAGAAGAGGAGACTGAGGGGAGGCCTCACTGTGGTCTTCAGCATCCTCGTAAGGGGAAGCTGAGGGGTAGGCACTGATCTTTCCTTTCTGATGACGAGTGAAAAGACTTGAGAAAACATCCTGAATCTGAGTCAGGGGAGGTTGAGGTTGGATATCAGGAAAAGGTTCTTCAGCAGAGGGTGGCTGGGCACTGGAACAGCTCCCCAAGGCAGATATCACAGTACCAGCCTGACAGAGCTCAAGCAGTGTTTGGACAATGCCCTCAGCTCTCACATGGTGAGACTCTTGGGGATGTCCTGTGCAGGGCCAGGAGTCAGACTCAATGATCCTTGTGGGTCCCTTCCAGCACAGTCTGTGATTCTGTGATGGGCTTGAATAGAGCACAAGGATGTGAAACCATCAACTTTCTGCTGCAGTTTTAAAGCCAGTAGTTGTATGACTAATGTCGTGTGAAAGATTGTGCCTGGCAACTAAGGACTACCTTTTTAGAACTCTACTTCACAAATTATTTACTAAAGCTACCAACTGAAACTTCAGGAAGAATCTGCTGAAAAGTGGCAAGCTCTGGTAAAACAGCAAGACAAAGTGTCCATTAAGCCTCCTTATTCAATTGTGGTATTTCTGTCCTTCACACAATCTCGCTTTGACTACAGTTTAAAAGGACAGAAAAAAACCCCTTGTTGAAGCATTTGATATTATTAGGTCCAAAGTGTGAATTTTAAGGTTAGGCCCACAGAAAGATAACTTGACACTACATTCAAAGTAAGACAAACTGCAAGTACACCAGCTGCTGCCTTGAATCTGAATGAGTCTGGAAGAAGATGAGATGATTTTTCCTACAATCAAGCTGTGAACTTGTCTTCACTGAACATGAATTGCAAGTCTTACATACACACACAAAATTTCAAAAAGTGTGTTCAAAAAATCAATTTTTTTTGAGCTATGAATCAGATTCTTGTATTGATTATGTATTTTGCTTTTCATGGCTCAGCTTGCCATATCTCAGCTCTTAGGATAGTCTTAGGCAACAGTTATTATGCCATGTATTCATGGGGCAGTTCCATCTCCCCAGAAACCCTTTTGAAGCATGATCAGGTATAAGATACGCTAGTTTTTGTGCCATTATAAAAATGGTGAGAATGAAAAATAGGCCACTAGACACTAAGGCATTTCTCTTTGTGATAAGACATATAAGATTATATCTGCAGTCAGACTATTAGCAGTTGGGTTCATGCAACTAAAACCAGATTGGACAAAGAATTTGTAAATTAAGGAATAATTTTTTACTGGTATGGCAGTGAGAAACTTATAGTAATTCTTGTAGTTATTTCGGATCATTATTTTTGTTTACAATATGTAGTTTCACAGGGCCAGAATATTCAACACAGAAAAGACAAAGGGGTTTTGCAAAATAAATCCCTCTTATGGTATGCCCAGACTTGCATTAACTGGAATGAGTAGTTCCAATTTGAAGAGCTTCTTGATGCTGGCCAACTCCTGTAACAATTTTTTTTCAGGTGAGACTCCAACAGTCACAATAGCTGCTGTGTCTCCTGGCAGGAATATACTTGCTTGCTGAAACCACTACAAACACATTTCCAATCAGAATTTCCAATTGCTTGTCTGGTAGCATTAAAAGATTCTTTAAGCCAAGATTAAAAATGTTATTACTACTTCACCATATAAGAAATACAAATATATGTCAGCTATGTCTTGTGCATAAAGTATCTCATTTAATTGGTTTCAAATTATCTTTTATGATGTTTCCTCTTGTTTCTCTTAGCCAGGCACTAAATATTCTCAAAATGAAATCTGATCATTTTTCATTTTGCTGTTTGCAATTTTGTTGGTTTTCAAGTATTCTGTCGCTATCCAGCTTTTTCAAACTGAATAAGTATAAAATTTTCCCAGTTTTCAATAGATGTATGTCCCATCATGCTTCTCTCTATTTCCCCTTTGAAGAGCTCTTCAATTCTGTTCTATTGTACTGCTGATGAGGGAAAAACATAAGAATACTTCACATGAGGGCATCCTATTGTGTAGCACAAAGAAGCCTCAGCTCCTCCAAATATGTTTTTTGGCTGTTATTATTGTTATTCTATATTAATTCTGCTTTACATAGTAGTCACAGAAAATAAGACTTTCTTAAAGTAGTTTCTGTTGAAGTCAATTGGGAAAATATAAATCTGTTAGCAGTTAGCTGAAGACCTTGGAGGGTAAGAATATAAACATTATTCCTCTGAATTTTTAATTGAAAATGTAGCTTTTCTAGCATAACTAAGGGTAGCTGGACAGTGAGTTGGGGTTTATTTTTGGTTGGTTGGCTTTTTAAGGAGAGGATATAAATAATTTATTGTTTGTGGCTCTACCTGATGCGCCATAATTAACATTGCACTGGAAAATTATTTTAGGGAACCATGGGGAATGCACCTAGTTCTCCCTGTGCCATTCAGAATCATACATTATC
Organism: Agelaius phoeniceus; assembly: GCF_051311805.1. Taxonomy (NCBI): domain Eukaryota; kingdom Metazoa; phylum Chordata; class Aves; order Passeriformes; family Icteridae; genus Agelaius; species Agelaius phoeniceus. The sequence continues at coordinate 22,459,222 of NC_135273.1, forward strand.
CTTGCATAACAATTCATAGCAATGAAATATTGTTACTATATAGAACTTTATTTTTGGCTCTTTGCTGCTTTTTGTTCCCCAAGTTTTTTGATTCCTACATTACACTTTATATTTTTCTTTTAGTGTGGAGGCTGGTGCTCCAACAGGGAAAGAACCTACAACTCTCCCCTGGAGGGGAAACCCCTCAACCCATAACCACCCTTGTTGGGGAGAGGAAAAAGGCGCCTCCCAGCATGCCTTGTTGTGACATGCATAATTAATGTATCCCATTGGCCCTTTCCCCTTGCTCCACCCCATGCCCTCATCCCATTGGCCTTGCTGTTCTACCCCACCCCTCAAGATCCATATTTAAAGCCCCTGCTTTCCCTGCCTGAGTGGCTCTGCATCCCTGGGTCCCTTGGAGGAAAAAGCTCAGTAAAACTCTCCTTGGAACTCCACAGGAAGACCCGATCTCTCCTTCTTCATTGCCCAGAACCCTGAAGAGCTGAAATCACTTGGTGTGAGCACAGATGTGCCTGTGTCCTTGAGGAGGTGTCACTTCCAAGCCACTGCCTCAGGAAGGTGTGTGGCACTCTGGACAGCGCCCGCCGTGACACTTCAGGTACATTTCCCCTTATGCACAGCACAAGCTGTTATTTACTGATAAAAATTTATGCAGGACTTTGCATCCAGCGTCTGGGCTGAAGTTCAGCTCATACTTTTATCACACTGCCCTTCAAGCTTCTTTTCATTTGTTGTTGAAGGAGTACACTGTTGTTTTTCATTCAGCAGGACACCTTATGAAGTGTTTAGTCTTTTCCCACATTTGGTTGCTTAAACCTAAGTTATGACCATACCAACAGGTGTCCTGAAAGTGAACGGAAGTGGACTCAGGAAACAGCAGTTGGGTTCTGGTTGTTTCCAGCACACATGGCAGGTGTGATACAGCTCAGAACCCTGGATGATGGGAGCAGGTGAGGGTGTTTAAAGTTTATCAAAATAGTCACAACTGTGGCTGTGGCTACAGAGTAGGGAACCACATTCCTCTTTACCTTAAGATATATATATATATATGTGTGTGTGTGTGTGTGTATGTATATATATATAAATCTATATACACACACACAACCTGTGTTCTTCAAACAGGAATTCTCAAGATATTGCTGACAGAACAATCTTCCATATTGTCAAGGATATGCTGTAATTACTTTTTAAAGAAAGAGTAAGCATAATTCTTGTGGCAGCCTTCCTGGCTTGGCTTTCCTCTCTTGGGTTAGTGTGAACAGGTAACAGGCACACCAAACTGAAGATCAAGTCTGGAGTCTGATTTATTAATTTAAATATCTCATTGCTACATTGATCAGCTTCTTTTGCAACTTCTCCACTCTGTTTCTGTCTTTTCTGTTGTATTGCCTGGGGATTTTTTTCTCTCTTTGAAACTCTCTTTTTAAGAATATTTTCAATACCTTTTCATATTCTAAATTTATAAAGAGAGAAGCTGCTTAGATTAATTACATGCAGTCTCACTAGCAAATTTCTGGAGCACTTTGAGTTTTTTTGTGGTGAGAAATTATGCTTGGTGAATTTTTTTTTTTTGCTCTGTCTATGCATGACACAATTTAGAGAACAGACATTTCCTTTGAATTTTATGATGGGCTTATTGCGTTTTTTGTTGGGGTGTAGCAGTGTTTAATATTTTTCTGTGTGTTCTACCACAAAGAGCAAAGAGTGGATACACCTGTCAGCAAGGAAAGGAAAAGAGGCTTTGCTGGTACTGTCACCAAATTGTGTCATGGAAAATGTTATTTATTGATTGTGCTGACAGTGAGAGTAAATAGAGCTAAGTCTGTTTTACATTGCAGATGAGAATGTGTATCTCATAACTCTTAATGCACAATCTGACTTCAAATCACTTCTCTGTGTCTCTTTTCCCCATATAAACCAAACACGTTTTTCTATTTTATTATGTGAACATGAATTAAAACAGAAAGGAAGTAGAAGACGTTGTTTTTATTGCATATTTTTTCGACATGCAAGTCTTCTTTGACTTCTTAGTAAAAATTAACAACTACAAATTCCATTTCATCTGTGAACCCTGTTATAGATTGCATTATTCACTCAATTGACTGTAACAGTTAAAGTGATTACCATCTGTGATCTAAATATCTGTTTATATTGGAATGCAGCAAGTATTTCATTATTAATGCCATCTTATAAATCTGAATCTCGTTTAGATGACAATCAGTTCACTTTATGACAACCAGAGTGTGTTCTAATTCTTGCTGGTGTTTGATCATTGTGTGCAAGTTTCAGACTCATTTGAAATGTTTCTGAATAAGGCATGCAGGTGTGCATTAATCTTGCACTTTCCTCGGTAGATCACGTGTCCATGATAGCTGTAAAATCATATACTAAAATATTCATGGCAAGTTTGTGTAAAGGACTGTGCAATATTGTGTTTTAATCAAAAAGAAAAAAGCATTTACTTTGAAGTAGTTGAAGTAACAGCTCATGAATGTGATTTCTCAAAGCTGTGAAATACCCATTGTCATTTGCTTAAACAACATTCAGACTAACAGACTTATTAAAGTTTTTTTATATGTAAGGACCAACAAGTTGGTCCCTAGCCTCAATCTCGTTTCTTCTGCACTTTTAATATATTTACAAATGCATCTTTTGGCCTAGATGGACTTTATATCACTATAATTTCCATCTCTGTTTGTCTGCCATGCTAAGATTTGTTTACAAAATCAAGTAGAATTGGTACGACTTACAGGACATTTACTGGTCTCTTTCCCTGATACCTTTGTAGAAAACCCAAGAGACTGGATAATTGCATATTTCTTATAGAGGATGGAAGTCTCTCCACCTGGCAATACAACATGGTGTTATGATGTCCTACCACTTTCTTTTAAGCTCTCTGTGCTGAAAAGTGATGCAGTGAAAAAGAGGATGCACTGTGATGGAATCATCATGCTCAAGTGTGAGTACTCCTTTCAGAAGACAAGCATCTAATAAATTTAATGTAAGTCTTTGGAGGTCCTAGGCTGTACTAAAGCCTGATATTATGTTTTCATTACCTTCAGAAGTTTGTTTTAAGAAATCAAATTATTCTTTATTATTCTTCCCTAAAATATTTGCCAATTCCTTTTCACAACTCCTGTAATCACTCATGTTCAGAACAGCACTGTAACTTATGTTCAGCATTGTGTTCAGGAAACCTGCTGCCCCTTCCCCTCTAATGAGTCCAGAATTATCACAGAGTCACATGAATAATGTATATAGACCAATTAAATGAAACTGCTGTATTAGTTCTCATGGGATGTATCCGGTGGAAGCAGCAATCTTGTGGGCAATGGCACTGTGTAATGACACCTGAAGCTAACCACATGTAGCTATTTGTGATCTTTTGAATCCTATTAATTTATACCTTTTGTTTTCAAGCTAACTTAATTATTGTAATTCTAAATTACGAGGGCCTGATTTTATTTCTTTGCATTCCCTAAGGCTGTAAAATACAATACATTGGTAAATTGCAATGAAGTGCAGTGAGTCTGATTGATGCTGGGTTCATTAGAAGGTAGAAGTAAAAGAGTGCAAGGGAAAGTTTCTGACTGTGAAGACAGGTTGATTTGATATCTCCATTCCAATAATACTCATGTCTTGAAAACAATAGGCCTTAAAGTCTTTACTGAAGTTACTGCAGTCATGCAGGATGGGGAAAACTTTTGCTCTGTGAATATGACTCTGTAACTGGCTGTGAAATACTAGAGATGTGTAAAGCTGTGTCAGCCATGTCACTGCAAGAGTAAAGCGAGCACAAATGCTGAGGCACCCAGTTCACTGTAGCCTTGCCAGCCTGCTCCAAAAATGGTACAGAAATAAATCAGTGCTGCCGTACGACCCCAGTCCTGGACAGGTAAGCCTGTTCAGCATAGCCTTACTTAACTGTGCAGATCCCCAGACTGCCAGGAACCTCTGCCTATGCTCTTCATGAGCTTAAAACTGATAATCCACAAAATCAATTTGTTCTCTCAAGAGGACATCTTGAGATGAAAAGCTGAAATTCAGGTTGGTTATAGATACTAAACCACATATGGTGCATTTTTAGATGAGCCAATGGACAGAATAGGCCAAGGTGGGATTTTCAAAGGTGCTTAAGGCATTTAGTAGCACAACTGACACTAAAAGTCTATGGGATTTACAGTCTTACATGCCTCTGGCAGTTGATTAAAAAAATCTAATTTCAGCAGATAGTACTCTGGACTGTTACTGGGACTTAGTTTGTGCTGATACAGCTATGACCTGTTGTTGAGGACCTGCTGTTTCAGAGCTTCTGCAACTCTCATCCTTTATTTGCCTTTCCAGGCATTTCCAGGCATCTCTGGAGTTATACCATGCAATGCCCTCATCTCCCTCAGTCTTCTTTTGAAGAGATCACATTTTCATGAAGTGAGCTCTATGTCTTAGAATAGGATTATGATAAATGTTGCATGAACCTGGGCTTTGATTGCAGCACCTGAATGAAACTACAATTCAAAAAAGAAAAAGTTGCCTTTCATCATTATTAGGAGAATCTTGCCAGAACTGAACATTAGCAAAGGGGAATTCTGTAATCTCTCTTTTTGTAGGTATTTTTTAAAACAATGGACACCAAGCAAACTAATTTATCAACATTTGGGTGAGTCACTGTGACAGTCTCATACTTTCAAGAAAAAGGAAGTTGGAATTATTCAGGCAAAGAACTACATTTATTGATTCCTTCTTAAAAAAAAAATGAAAACACCTGCATTACTCAAACTTAAAACTTTATTTAAGTCAGTAAGTTGCTATCAAATAATCAATAGACTGTCTTGTATATTACATTTATGGCTTTTGTCTGGTTGAACATTAGTCAAATTTCCATCCAGTTTTCTTTACTGACTGGGTCAACGGAAGGGTTTTGGTTTAAATTTGGCTTTCTTGCGTTCAAATTAGATATAATATCATATGGAGGATAGACAGACAAGCACAAAGCACATGGTTCATTGTATAAACTGTACTGTTGCACCATAAGTGGCTTAATCATCACATGCTGACATGACTTTGTATTTTTAAAATAAGGGTGTATTTTTATTTTATGTTGACTTCCTTTTACAGTCCACTTTGTTAAAGAATCCTAACACTGCTTCAGGTCTGCCTATAGATGGTTGTTACTGATGCAACAGCTTTACCAATCAAGATTTTTTATTTTTTCCCACCAACTAACTTCTTTCAAAACTGAAAAAAAGATAAACACAGCATTTACATGTAATAATTAGAAAGCCTTGTATAATGAAGCAAGAATTTTAAGATTTATAAATAGCTGAATGTGAGTCTTATAGCCTACTTAATTAATCACTAAACTGTGGGACCACTGCAATTCATATGTCAATCCAGACTCTTTTATGGAAGTGATTTGAATCAATTGCTAATGAAATTGAGAAATTTAGAAGCAGCTTCTTGACTTTCAATTGACAGGATTCATATTTAACTCAAAAAATGTGACAGTTAATGACAACATGAAAGCACTGTAAATTATTTTCCAGATCATATGAGAATTATAGCATCAACCTATGGAAATAGCTTGTAGCTGATCAGTTTGAAAATAAACAGTCATAATGAAATATTTAGAAATCTATGATGCTGCTTAAAATATGAGGGATTCTGTCTGAAATAAAGCACGGATATAATCTTACAAATATAACAATAATACTTGGAGAGTTCTCCTATATTGCCACATACACAGATTTATCCTTACTGCTCTTAAGACTGTAATCCTTTAGAAATCCTTTATTAAATCAATTACTTTAAACTGCCAAAGTAGTTTCAGGGCTAATTCTTCCTTTTTAATGTAATTAACATTTTTACTCTTACTCACTTACTTGAATTTAAATGATTCGGCTGTTGAATTTGTTTCCTTAACTTTGCACTTCTAGCCACATTTTAATTAATTAAAACTTCATCCAGATAGAAAGAGACAGTTATTGTGTGTTAATGGAATATCAGTGGAAAGTGCACTAATCAATAATTAATTAAATTAAGGTGTAGATGAGACAATATTGCTATATAATTAACTGAGAACCCCACAACACATGCATATTTAAATATTCATTAATAAGTTTGTTAGGAGTTTTAGGTCATGCTGTTTTATGGATTTACATGACATATTTAAAATTAAAAGCATTTGCCAGTGAGATCCTGAAATACACATTAAATTCAGTTCTTAATGATTTTGACAGTCATGTAGCAATTTTAGGCAATTGAAGCCCCACTAAGAAGGAGAGTGTGCCATCTTGGAGGTGAAATTTGCAGGAGATTTGTTTTAACTTTTGATAGATGTGTAAAAACCGTACATGTGAGAAAACACATTCCATACCTGAAACATGTGCCTTACAAAAGATCATGAATAATGGAAGTATTTTTGCGATTCCACAGCTAAAGCTGGATCATTCCACTTACATGATGTTCAGACACCCTACTTATTAAGGACTCTGTTCTGTTAATATTGATGAAGTTACCTCATTTGCTCATTGTGATTGACTTTCTATGAGAATTTACCAATGAATATACTATTTCAAGGTGCTGCTGATTTGATACATTTGCTCAACTTTTAAATTCCCAATAAATAATACTGTCATGTTTCTTCTGTGTTCAAAATTCATTACAGTTTGTGTAATTAATGATTAGATTATCGGACCGAATAGTGACTATTTTTAGCAGGGTATTTCAAATCCATAAAGTTTTATAATTAAAAGGACAATCTCTTCTTTGAATATCCTAATCACATTCTATTTGCCAGATGTTCTGCACAAAAGCTTGACTTTATGAAGGACTCTTAAAACCGAGGTACAAATCTGACTCTCAGACTGAGAGTTATTGAAGTTAAAACTTCAATATTGTTCATTGATAATGAATAACTTTAAAAGGTGAGTAATTGTCATGAGGAATTGAGGTGCTTTTAATAATGGAGTCCAACCAGATCTGGCAGATGGAAGACAGAGATTTATGATGCTGAAGTTTTGGAGAAAGACTAGACAAGTGCCTTACAGTAGGTGGCTAATTTTAAATGGCTTATATTTGGAGAGATTAATTTTCACCTATGTTGCTTACATATTCAGTATATGGTTGGAGGTAATTTAAGTTAATAACAGCTTAGATTTTTTTCTTTTTAACATTTATTTCATATTGATATGGTAGCTGGAAAAGTAGCTTGAAAAGCTAATCATCTTAATTCTCAGGCCAACTTCTTTGAATCAGTACACCCTTTAATTATATGATTCACTTTTTTTACTTTTTTTACATGTTTAGCAATACAGTTTTTTGGATTGGCATAATAAGGCAATATTTTATATAAGTGTTCATTAATAAGTGTTATTATATTTCAAGGGGTGTTATTTACATAGAGCCACACACATATACTGTGAAAAAATGTATAGGTCCTCTTTTCTACACTGTGTAAGAGGAAAGATTGTAAGCTTTCTGTTTCAGAATGGTGTATATTAATTATACATTATTTATTCTGCCTAGCTTATTTTTACAAATTGGTTGAGCAATTTCTCCCCCAGCTCCTCTCCACTTTGTTAAATTGCAGGTTTCAAACCCTGGTCAGTACTTCCCCAGAAAGCTGTTAATCACAGTGCTAGTTAAGACTGATTTTGAAATGAATTTTTCAGAACCTCAAATTCCTATTCAGTTTCTACATTACTCCCTCGACATCTGAGCCTGTTATTTAAAACAGGAAGTAACACTGGAAATTGCAGTGTCACAATATTATAACTTGACAGTGAAAATTGAAAAACCAACACAAAGAACTGTTTTCTGGCCTTTGTTGGAGCTCCTACCTGTGAAACTCAGGTGTGATCTCACATGGGAGATCAGCATGGGTCCATGAAGACCACATCCAAAAATGAAATCTTTGTCATGTTCTCAGGTCTGCAGCCAAGTCCCCAGGCACAGCTGTGTCCTGCCAAATGCAGGGCTTCTGGTAAGCTCCTGCCTGGGGTGGTGGGGACAGGTAAGTGCTCTCCCCAGTTTGAGTCCCCATAGCATCCAGCATTGTCCTCAATATCAAATACTTGCATTTTAGCAATGTTCATCTCTTGCTCAGTTCTGTTAAACTCCAGCTTGCCTATTTTAAGGTCTTTATTCTGTAGTAATTGCAACTCTTTTACATACAGTTAATTTTTCACCTCAAATACAGAGTGTTTTCCCCTGGAAAGTGTCTCAAAATGCTGCACATGCTGCCTTGGTACAAAAGAAATTTCTTCCTATCACTACAGAGAAAGCAATCTTTGAGCACTCATGGCTCTAATGGCCCTCAGTGAGAGAGGGAACTCAGATGTCACCTGAAATCCATCTAATAGTAATTTCAGTACTCTGCCTGAGTTGAATACCTAATGTGCCTGTCACCTTCTCAAAATCCCATTTAGCACAGGGAGAATTATGTATATGTGTGACTTCATCAGTCCAGGAAGACTAACGCATTCAGGGAGGATCGGGCAGGTCCTTGCAGGAGCAGCAGTGTGGTAGGCAGAGGTGAGCTACCTGCTCAGCCCATGTTGGCAAACACAGGTCAGCATACTTGTTCCATTTATCTCCTGTTACTTCTTCCACCAGCACAATGAAGCTCCCCTTTTGGAGTCCTGGCTGTTCTGGCCAGTCCAGTCAGTGATGTAAAAACTACAGAGGTCTCATTTCCTCTCTAAGGACCTTAATGGAATACCCAAACCTATTATTTTGTGCAAAACAAGTCTATCCACAGTTTAAACGTCATGAAAAGTAGAGTCTCAAAAACCACCTTAAAATAATTCTTAATATTTTACTAGGGAAATAATGCCCACAGGTTGTGATAGTAAAATTGCTTGAATTTGACATAAGGGAATTGTGTGGATTTTAGCTAAATGTGAAATAATTATACAGTCATACAATTTCCACCTGTGAGTTCTGCTGTAGATCTCAGTGTTTTATTCTGTCTTTTTACATTAGAATCTAGTATTGGAGAGGAAAGCTTTTTTTCCATCCTTCCATTGCTGATGTTGGGCCTGAAAACCTAAGACAAGCATAACTTTGCTTCCAGACCAAAATAAATAAACTCCTCTGAGATAAAACAAGGCAGCAAATCCGGGCAGTTTATTGTCATGGTTTGTAGCAACAGGAGCAGCACACTGCTCTTGGTGACCCATGTCAGAAAAGACAGGCTTTTGCACCAGCCTCAAGATATATCTCTGTTTACTTGTTTGTCATGAAGCTCATGGTAAAACTCAAATTCTATGAAAATATTGATTGGTAGATGGTGCTTTGGTCTTCCTGCCCAAAACAGTCTCCCTGTTCATATTCCTTTTCTAGGGCTTAATGGCCATTTAAGATATGTTTCCAAACTTGACCTTCCTCTTTTTTTCTCATTACAGGAAGAGATTGCTCTTTAAAGAATCATGCAGAAACGTGAAATCAAAAAAAAATATTGAAAGGCATTGAAAACCTTGCAAACTGTTGTTATTATTATGATAAAGAATTCTATTATTTTTATTTTTTTGTAAGCTAAGTATCTTCTGATGAAGACCTGTAACATGCCATGTCATTCATAGAGCCTCGTAAGACGGGCCTTACGGTTAGGGTTTGTAATGCTCATTGACAAAACACAAAAGGGCCTTCCCAGTCAGGCCAGCCCCTTTTGTTAACACAAATAGACAAGTGTCTTTTTGCAGCTCTAGCACATGAGGGTGTGATGAGTCTTGCTCTGTCCAGACTCCCCATTTTAAGCTCTAGTAGATCATCTATCCTGGGCAGTTTTGAGGAGGAAGGTATATTTCCATTTCTGCTGCCAAAGCAATATATCTTAAATGCTCTGTTATGATGCTGCTTAGAGTAAAAATAACACCAAATATATATTACTGCCCAGAAAGAGTTTAACTATAAAAGCCAGGGGAAGGAGGAGGGAAATCTTCTATTTTCTTACTTTTTAAGCCTAAGGATAGTGACGTGACATTAGTCCAATTTACTGAGTATAAAACTAAATTAAATCAATGCTTGAAGCTTTCCTTGAATATGTCTCAAATTCAGTTCATCTACCATTATTGAAAAGTATCACATTTAAGTCTTAATAATTCTTTACACTAGAGTGCTATTAATGTCATCATTATTATTATACTTCCCTATCTTCAATATATTATAGCTGTTAGAACTCAAGTGCAAAAATCAATGGGAAATTTGTATTTGATATAAAATATTCTAATCTATTAAAATTAATTTCTTTTCCTGCATTATGTTAATTACCCTCTTCCCCACCTGGGAAGAAACCCCTATTGAATTCTTGACTAGATTTAGATCTAACGTTGGTTCCCCAGAGTGTGAATCTTTAATAAAAATTCCATATTTAATGTCTCTTTTCTTCTACCTTTTGTACACAAATCACAATGAAAAATATTAAGTGAAAGGTCTGGTTTGACCAAAAGGTTTTGAATACAGAAGACATCTGGTCTTTCATAAAATAAAATAAAAACTCCCTCAGCTCTTGCCCGTGGGCAATTAAGCTGTACATATGCTATTTCAAGATTAAAAGCAGCACTGAAAACCCAGTCATATCTGACTGTTCAACAGTTATATATACATCTAAAGATATATCTTTGACATACAGTTTTGTTTCAAGAATTGCCTCCTTTTCTTCCTAGCTTGGGGAGAACATTTCATGTTTTCTTTATTGAGAAATTATTTCAAATAAATTATCAGTTATTGTGTAAGAACCTACATGCCAGTGAAAATTTCAATGTTTGTTTTAATTTTACCAATGATTCTTTTAATTTCTTGACATCAATATCGTAGTAAAAAATTCTGGCTTTTCCAGACCTTTCCCTAAATGTTAGAGTAAAACAATTTGCATCAGTTATTGCCACTTGTACTGTTTTATGCAAGTCTTCATTATGTCTGTTTTTTACTCTCTCCTTTTTCCCTCCAATTTTTCTTACACAAATGAATCTCACAGAGCGTGATCATGAGCTCTGGTCAGTCCAGGACCTTGAGAGAGGTATATTTACCAAAGAAAAGTGACCACTGAAAATAACAGTTCAGAATTATTTTGAATGCCCCATAAGAGCAAGGCTTGAGCCTAAAGGTTTAGGTTGGTTATATATCTGACTCTGCCCATTTTTAACAGTTCATTTATTTACTTGGTTGTAAGGTTATCACTACTGATATAAAAGAGTTATTAATGCTGACACTTTCTCAAATGCAAAGTTTCTTCTGAATTGACAGCCAGAAAATGTAGGTGCAGTTTGTGATAATTGGGGTGGGGCTGGGCTGAGCCTCATCCCCAATGGGCTACAGGTGTGGGCAGCAGGTGAATCCTGTTGGAGCTACTGAGCCATGGAGTGCCCAGGGGCACTGACCAACCACCAAAGGGAACAGAGGGCACACAGGTGCAGTGCATCAACAGGAGGGGATAAAAGGCTGGGCTGAAGAACAAAAGGAGCAGGTGCTTGAGGCTTTCTGGAGTGGGATGATGTTATTCTGTATGGGTAGACACCTGAAGCCTTCTGCTGAGGTATGGTGTTACTCTGTATGGGTTGAAGCCTTCTGATATTGTGTGGTGATACCCTGTGTATTGTGGCTGTCTCAACTGCTGCAATAAGAAAACCTATATGATTTAATGTTTTTCTTTAGATTTGCTCAGGCTGCAATTGATTTTTCATAGTGAAAAATTTAAATACTTTCCCAAATGTTCTAGGTCAATCAAAAATTAGTTTAGGGAAGCCTCAGAGAGGGGTCTGCAGTAAATGTGGGAATTGGGTGACACAATGGTGAGAAGATGTAGTGGTGAAAGGAAACAGAAACCAGCAATATACAGTGGTTCAGCCTGGAACTACTATTGCTTTCTAAACCCAGAGTGAACTGGTTGTGCTTTGGGTTTCTTCTTCCCTTCTCGTGATCTCATTATCCCACATTACTTGGTCAGTTGATAAGTTGTTTCCTTGAATTTTACACTAGATTCTGTTTGCAGTACATTGTTATATTTGTTGTCTTAGGCATCAAAAGATTGAGTGTGTCTCTGTTTCTGTACTACATACATGTGAACAAAACTCTGTTTGATGGATCATGCTCAGTGCCTGTGCTTGGTTGTCCAAGCAGCATCTGATTTTGAATTGGCAATCTTATCATGAAGAAACATGTCTTCTGCAGTTCAGAGCCAAGTAGCTTATCTCACCTCTGAGACTGCATATCAACCTGAAGGTCTGAAATGAAATGACTTCAGTACGATCAGATCAATTTGCTGTGAGAAGCCCACATCACAATACAAGCCCACATAACTCAGCTGGCTTTGGCAGCTTGCTCAGGAGAGAGCTGGGCCTACATGTGCAGGAGCACTGAATTATTTCTGCTCTCTGGAGATGGAGAGTCGGAAAAGATCCCTTCAGGTCAGGGTTGAGGACTCATGAGGAAGTCAGCAATGAGACAGCTAAATTTTACTTCAGTACGCTGGGCATTCAACACTTTTCAAGGCTAAGACAGCAAAGGTCAAGAGGCTAATCTTCTCAAAAGCAGATGAACACAGAAATTAATGTGACACATCTAAATGTTGCACGTGCCTTCCTAATTATCCTACCTAGTAAGTATTTTCTTCTAAATTAGAGTCCTTTCCTTTCTTGAAAAATAGTAGCATTTATTGTCTGATTATAGTAAGATGTTGAAGAGCTCAAGAGTTTTGTCTTGCTTTTCCTTTTTAGACACAAATATATTGCCCTTCATAGACTTATTTCATGTTAAAAACATGCTTGACTATTTTTCACATTTAGCATGCATGTAGTAACACAATATATTGTTTTGCTTTATTGCTCACAGTCAAGTTTTACTTTCCTTTCTGTAGCAATAAAAAGTAGCTTTAGCAGTACATCTGTCACAATATTTACCTCCTAGGCCACCAAATTTAATGTCAGTATCTGCTTAGTATTTTGATTTCTGTTATCAATGCCAGAGGAAAGCAGATGACAGTAAGACCATGTATTATGCAGCTCCAAAGTTACAATAAAATATGATTTTTGATTTGGTGTCGATCCTTAAATGTGTGCAAATACTAAACCAGATTGACAGTCATCTTAATGCTTGAAGGACTGATGTATCTAAGTTACTAAAGTAACTAAATCTGAATTTCTCTAGGATAAACATTGGTGTTAGTGCAGCACTTTTCAATGATTCATTTTAGTTTGGATCAGTTTGTAAGGTATTGATTATGGTCAGGTGGATTGAGTTTGTTTGGTTTTTAACCCCAGGTTATGCTCTCAGACCATAAATAGGTACATAAAAGGGCCCTTAAAATTGTGAGCAATTATCACTGACTTATTCAAGCTCTGCAGAGAGAGGGACTGGATGGTTACAGAGAGCTGTACTTTTTTTCTGTCTTGCTTCTTTTTCCATCTAAGCCTTAACAGGCTGGTGAAGGGGAGCTTTTCTAGTAGGTTAATTAAACCTCATATTTTAGTACCATCACCTCTATCTCCTGCTGGCAAAAATAAGGTAACTACCCTTTGAACTAGGGCATACTTGGTATTTTTCTGCAGCTTTAAATTGAATTAAGAGATGGAGGAGGTCTATTTAGGATGAGGAAGAATGATAAAAAAAGAAATCACAGATTTTTCAAATGCTAGCAATATTACATGAAGGAAGCATTAGAAATGAGAGAGTGTTAAAATTATTTTGCTAAGCCCCCCTTCCCCTTTTACCCCTGCTCTTGTTATCAGCTTGGAGTCAGGGAATATCTGTTCTCCTTTCACTTACCCACATTCTCTCTGACACCTTTCACTTACCCACATACATTGTGTTCCCCATAGAGTTTTTCATCTTGTTGTAAAAATGACACTTTCAGGGATATGACTGTAGAGGCTGAAATGTTGATTACCTAGCATTAATCATTTCTGGAAATACCAGTCTCTAAAGATGCTAGTCCTCTGGGGTGCATATGAAATGCATGGAGAGGAACAGACTGATAGCACGTGTGGGAGTGTGTGGGACAGTACATATTTACTCTTGGCCATTTTGGCATTGATTTATCCTTTTGTGGTCACATTTAAAAAATATTGTTGACTTCCCATCCTAGTTAATTAATTGAAGAAGTCATCCTCTTTTGGTGTTGCTCTCCACTGGTTTCATTAATATGTAATGAAATTTCCCTTTGTGCCTTTATTGTCGATGTTCGAGAGCCTATCTGCAGGAAAGGGTTTATACCATCAGTCTGGAATCCCACTTCCCTCTCAGCTGCTTTTCTCCATATTGATGGCATACAGGATAAACAGAACAAGTTAATTTGTAATCTTAGATAGAAAATGATAGCTGCACTGTTTCTGTCATTGAGCACTCTGCCAGTTTAAACAGCTGATTAGTCAGCTTCTGTGGAATCGATCTGAATCAGTTCCACCTGCGTGCACCCACCAGGAGCCACTTTATTGTAAATCAATCATTCTGAAAACATCTCACAAAGGGGCCAGTCCTCACTAACAAGCCATCAATTTAAACTGTCTGTCTGGAGAACTCTAGAAATTAGAAGTGCAACATTTATTCTAAAATTATGGAGTTGTTTGTTTTTTATGTTGTTGTGGGTCTTCTTTTTTTCTGTTTTAAATGATAGCCTGTAATATTTGGTGCTGTTCTTACCTTTTTTTTACCTTTATTTTACTCCTATGAATTGGGTCACTTTTCAGACATCCCAAAAGTGCAGGTACTTTCTCATCGGAAGGAACAATAGGTTTGGAATTTTAACAACAATGGATGGAATGGATGGCCTTTATTACAAGAAGGCAACATTAACAGTAACTCAGAGACTTTATATCCTGCCCTTGTGCCCCTTGGGTGTTAAGATCGATCCCCAGAGTCAGAGAAGTTCTCCTTATTCTTTGACATGATGAATTGCTAAATTTTGCCTGTGCAGAGAGTGGGTCTTCCAGCTGGCAGTGGTTGGAGAATCTGCCCCAGGGGAAAGATACAGATATATGACTTGGTCTCCAAACCCTTCCTTTAAGACACTTCATACTATCCTAAATAAAAGAGAGTGGAGAAGGTATATTCTACCTTTTTTTTTTTTTTATTGGCCTGTCTAGGCATTTCACTTATGTCAACAAAAAAGCTGTGAGAATCATGTTTTCCAGTTGTGTAGAATCTCCAGAGTCTTATTCAGCTTGAGAAAAAAAAAATATGGCAGCACTTAGTTTGCAAGGTGTGGAGCAAAATACTGCATGTGATGTTGCACTGTGTAATTACATGCTGCCACCTGACTGCATTGTCAACACTGTCTCTGATTACAAGGTAATTGCTTAGTTACTAGTTTGGATGCAAAGCTTTTCAGAGACTTGTGTATTAAACAAGTGTCCCACTCTTGGAAATGCAGTCAAAATAGAAGTTCAGTGAGGGCTCATGTACAGAAAGTAATTTTTCACTTGGGTTACACTGGGCCTGATCTATCTCTGCTTAACCCCAGCTGAAATCCTCTCATCTATCATCCCATTTGTCGTAGGATACTCTGGTGAGATGTCTCTTATCAAATAGTGTAGGTATTCACAGCAAGTTCAGAGCTTCAGTTTCTCTCCTTTTGCAGGGAGAAATGTGAAAGACTAAAATGTTGATGGGTAAGGGCTCTATCAGCCACTTGCAAAGCAGTGACTGCTTTTCTGACATGCATGGTAACAGCCCAGGTGCAGAGAGGTGAACATGAGAGGATGACCACCACAATCCAACCTTTCTTCTGCAGAAAGCTGAGTTTTGAGATGGATAAGGGAAGAAGGCATTAAGAAGCAGATCCCTCATGGCGGGACGGGCGTTTTTATCAAGCTTTTTATTTGATGACCACTATTTCTAGAATGTTTAAACTCAAAGATGGGGAATAGTGCAAACATGGTTACTTTGAGATTATTTCATTTTATTATCACAGGATGCTGATTTAACACAAACTACAGTTGTGGTGCCCTGTGTTGGTTTTTCAGGGCCTGGTCTTTGGCAGCAGGGGGGCCAGAGAGGTGGCTCCTGTGGGAACCTGCTGGAAGCCTCCACCATGTCCAGCAAAGCCAATCCCTGCTGGCTCTGAAGCTGGGCCAGTTAGAGAAGCTGACAATGCCTCTGTGATAACATATTTGAGGAGAAAATAACAACAAAGGGCACACAGTTTTCTCCTAGCCAGAGAAGACGAGGAGGTGAGAACATGTGAGGGAAACAACATGGAGACACCAAGGTCAGGGGGAAGGAGGGCAGGAGGTGCTTCAGAGCCAAGGTTCCTCTGCAGCCCCTGTGCAGACCATGGTGAAGCAGCTGTGCCCCTGCATCCTGGGGATCCACAGGAATGCAGAGATCCACCCACAGCTCCTGGGGGAGGTGCCCATGCCGGAGCAGCTGGGTGCCTGGAGGAGGCTGTGATCCAGTGGGGACCCAGTGGAGAGAAGAACCTGCTTCCAGGCTGGAGCAGCCTGTCCTTGGAGGGCTGCACCCTGTGGAAAGAGAGAGATCCACTTCCCAGCAGGTCTGGGAGGACTGTCTACCTGAGGGGGGCATTCACACTGCAGCACGTGTGGTAGGGCTGCTGCTTGTCAGATTGGAACCATGCTGGAGAAGTTCACTGAGAGCTGTCTCCCATGGGAAGGACCCCCACAGCCTCACAGGGGAAGGATTCCTCTCCTGGAGCAGCAGAAGAAAACCTTGGTGATGAACTGACCAACCCCCCATGCCCTGTCTCCCTGTGCTGTCGGTGGGAAGGAGGGATTGGAGTTGGGGGAAGTTGGGTCGGTGTCTTTAAGGGCTTATTTTTCTTCTCATTATCTTCCTCTGATTTGTCAACAGTAAACTCACTTAGTACTTCTAAGATGAGCCTGTTTTGCCCTTGGAGTGTTTTTTCCTGGCCCTTATCTCAAATCATGTGCCTTTTGTTTAATATTCTCTCCTCTGCCCAGCTGTGGCAAGGGAAGGTGAGCGAGTGACTTTCATGGGTGCCTGGTGTTTAGCCAGTGTCAAACCATGACATGCCCATATTAAACTGATACCAAATAGTAAATGCCTCAGCTGAGAATAAAATGAAAATGGCAACTTCTGTATAGTTGGAAAAATATTTTAATAGACAGAGATATTAAATCATTAGGTTATTGAGAGAGGTTGTTGTTATCTGTAAGCACCTGGCTCATAGCAGCTGCTTCTGAAAATCTGAACTGCAAGATCTCTCTAGTGGCTGTATCTGACCCTCCTGGCTGTCTTGCTGGCTGTGTTCCAGAGCCTTTCAGGATGAAATGGGACAACTCAATACAGAGTAATATGCAGAGCTATCTATCTTCCCTTCCCTGTCAAATTGTTGATGCATTATGGACTTTTTTCATACTTTTGATTAGGACACATGTAAGGAGGTGACTAGCAAAGACACAATAATGTGTGTGATGGGGCAGTGTGGTTTTATTGAGCATAACAAGTTGTATTTTTGCAGGAACCCTGGTATCCCTCTGTGGGCTGTGCATGCTGGCAGTGTGCAAGACTGCAGTTCTCTCCCAAGATGCTGGAGTGCCCTGGTGTGAGAAGTTGACTTCCCTCATGCAAAAGAGAGCTCTGGGCAGATCCACCATTGCAGCAGGTTCCAGAGTATGGAAGAGCTACATTAACCAAGATTAAAAAAAAACCTCAGAAGTGCTAGGAGTTAAATTGCAGTTACAGCAAAATTATTAACATGATGACAACTTGTGCACAAGGGATTAAAGGGCATGAAAAATGGAAACAGATCCATCTGTTCTTGCCAAAAGGAGCCAGGGTAGAAAATCACAAATTTCTTACTGTATTTAGTACACCAGTACTAATTTTATTTCAGACCCAGTTGAGCTACAATAATAAAAAATATTTAAATGTATTTATATCAGTCAGGTGAGCTGATCAGATTTTGGATACATGTGTGAGAAGAGCACATGCTGATCTGTTACTTTTGAGTAAGTCATTTATTACTCCATTGACTTAAACTGAATTTCTGTGGACTTTACCACTGTAACTGAGATCATATTCAGTAAAGAAAAGTAAAGTAAAACTCAGCTTGGTGTGAATGCTGATCTAAATTACGCTACTTGATCATTTATTGTAGGCACACAGTTTGTGGTCCCTGGGGTGGGGCTGTGGGAGCCTCATCCCCACTGGGTGCAGCTGTGAGCAGCAGGTGAGCAGCATGGACAGCAATGAGCCATGGAGTGCCCAGGGGCACTGACCAACCACCAAAGGGAACAGAGGGCACTGGATTTTTGGATGAGGTGGACTGCTTGCTGAATAAATACCAAAGAAACAGAACTATTGTGTGGAACTTTGTGTTTTTATTGTTTACTGATGTTATAGCATTGTTGGCTAAATCCAGAGGTGTGTGTAAAGAGGAACAAGGCTCTGCTTAGGCAGCCAGTCCAACACCGAACTCTGCAAAAGACTACTCTATTAATTACAAAATATATCGGTCTCACTAGCAAGAGTAACCAGACTGATCAATCCTTCTCAGCAATGAAAAATCAGACAGTCTAAAACGTTAGTGTGGCAACAATGTATAGTTTGGGACCTAAGAAGTGCAACGACAATAACAGTAAAAATCCCCATTTATGGGGCAATTTATCAAACAAACGTCTCAGGGCACCACACAATAAAAACATAAGAAAATGAAATCAAACAGACCTGTGGGCTTGATTGAAGGGAAGTAATTGATTATTTTTCCTAAAAGCATAATGAGAAAAACCAAAACTTTAATCTCTTGAGGTCTAACATAAAAGTTCAAAGCCTGTTTCAGATGTGCAGTGCTAACATTCTGAAGATGATTTTTTTCCTTGCTGATTCCAGATTTGTTCTGGCAGGGCACGGAATAGGGTGGCTAAAACACTAGATTGAAACTCATTTAGAGTGTGCTTACCACCTTCTAGTACAAAAGTTTATTCAAGGATTATAGAAAAATTACTTAAATTTGAGGAAAAGTACAAGAGATTAGCGGATATAATCTCTGATCCTTGGGATATTATCTCTCCTTTTTTGGTATGCCAACATCTTTGTTTCAGATTCGTGCAGGTGCCTTTTCTATGTGACTGCACCAAGTCACAAACCAGTTCCTTTCTCAAGTTCCCTTCTGTTGATACTGGAGCTCCCATCCGGCATCCAGCTGCATGATGCAATTATGTCTGTAAATGCTTTTTTCTACCCTCTCAAAGTGCCAGAATAGGCACTCCTCTTGGCAGATAGTTGAGGTGAAGATGCTTAAATACAGAAAATGGCATCGCTAATTATTTGTTCTGCTGCCCACACTCATTTCCATGCTCAGTGTGATATCTATGTCAACTCTCACGTCCAATGAATAATGATATGGTCAACAAAGCTTTTCATCAATACTTTTCCTGATGTTCCCCACTCATTGATATTTCTCCCATGTTTTCTTGAACAGTCTGTTACTTCCAGTCATCTTTACTTGTATGAACCCAGACACTGCGTAGAGAAGTTCCAGGCAAACAAAGAAGTCTGTGGAGTCTTCACCATTAAGGAGCTTCACAAACTGACCAGCCCAAGTGAATTCTGTCTGAGCAGCACAGTTCAGTGCTAGAAACTATTAAGCAGATTTAGAAAACAGACAAATATCCAGGCAAACAGTGCTTATGCCAGCTGAGAGTCCAGAAAAGGAAGCTGCTGGTCTGCACAAGGAGTACATTCTTTTGTGAAGCAAGATAAAGCAAACATACATACAGAAAAGCCTAAAAATAGGTTCGATTTCTCCAAACTTGAAAATAAATTTCACTTTTGTGTATATTCGAGGCACTTGCAAAAGAGCAAATCTCCGTTACTAAAGGTAATGAATAAACATGCTTTCTTTTCCTTATCCAGACAATTTAATCTCAAATCTATTAATATTTTTTTCCTTGAAACATGTTGTAAAATACACATTTTGTAAGTGCTTGTATCTTTGGACAAGTTTTTAAAACCCTTCTGTAAAAAAAGTGGTTGAATTTTATCTAGTTTGGCATCAAAGGAAAACCGGAAAGAAACACATCCCTGAATGTGTTTTGCGCAGGAGTTGCAAACATTCATTGAATTATTAAACATTCATTAGCATTTGTTAAATATTCTTGCTGGAATATTAGTCCCTATCAAGAGCTACTGTGCTGACTATGTGAGTGCAATTTTATCTCTAGCTAGATTATAGAAAATACAATAGCTTTTCTAATCCAAATACATTAATACCAACAAACTTCTATTACCTTCAGTAACCTGTTTAGGGAAATTGCTTTTCAGATCTCTGGGCCCATGCTGTAGTTCTGCTTCACTGTAGAAGTTTTCCAGAGGCTTGTTTGGACTGACAGTAGGGTGTGTTCAGGACAGTGGTGCATAGGTGTAATGAGGCAGGGTGCTCACAGGTTTTGCTGGGCAGGATGATCCGGAAGGAGCAGATCCTGGCCCACCTGGATCTCTCCTTTAGCTCAGCAATGCCAGATCCAGGATACTGATAAGCAACAATCAGTTTTCATAGGCATAAGGTATCAACTATTGTAGACATGATAACTTGCTTTATTTTTCTAATTTGCATCAGAAAAAAAAAGGAGTTTTCCTGAGGAAAAGAAGATATAATGTTTCAGTTTAGCAAGGTTTGGCCTGGAGTAGAAACCCTACTCTAAACTTTGTCCTACTTTGCATTATTTTCTTATATGGCTACAATTACTGTACCTTGTGGCTCCCAGGTTATAACCTTGTAGGACCAAAAAGGAAAAAAGGCCATTTATACCCCATTGGGTTTGATAAAGTTCTAACTACCTGCAGTGTTCCTTTTTGGAGTTCATCCATATATTGCCATGGAGGTCATACTACTGACTGGTTGGAGAAAATAAAAAAAATTTCTCTCCAGAAACAAACAAAAGTAAAAAAAAAAAAGATATTTTGTATTTAGTAGTTACATTTTCAGAGCTCTTTTTACCTTGGGCTTGAAATAAACCATGCATGAATGCAATGTCCTTTCTATTAATGACAACTTAAATATAAAAGTGTTCACTTTCTGCACTTTCTGCCCCAAAAGAAACTGTGATGTATTACAGTTTCAGCAATCTACATTTTGATAATTCTCTGTCTTGAAAGATAGAGGTCCTTTAATGACTGATTTTAATTTAAAAAACCCCTTCTACTTATAACTTTATTAATGTTCTTTTTAAGTACACCTTTTTTGCAGTATAAGGTCTTTTTAATGACAATGGAACATATATACAATGTTTATGATCTGATTTAATGCTATTTTTAAATGAGAAAGTTATTAAAACATGAATCATGTTGCAGCTAATAAAAAATGAGAGGAATCACAGGAGCAAAGGCCCAGGCAGAAAGCTGTGGCTCTTTAATGTAGAAATATTTATTGTGAGATGCTATTAAATGGATCAGAGAGACTGAGCTTTTCCTTCTTTGCCAAGGCCTATGCAGCAGATACGAGATTCAAACTCAATGCACACAGCACACGTAACTCTACATCTGCATTTGAGTCTTGCATGAAAACTATTCCAGAGTGCTTCAAGGAACTGAATAAAGCAAATTCACTGTAAGACAATGAATGAGTTGCCAACTTGGAAATTGCTGTTTGCAGGTGATGAAACCTTTGAGGAGAGGCTTTCTAAGCAGTGGGTGCTGTGATACATGGCCCAGCTGAGAGAGCACCCTTGAAAGCTGTGGGGACAGGCTCTGGGGAACGTGGCTGCAGCAAGAAGGAGACAGGAATGGAAAGCTGAAGTGGCCAGAAGTACTTTGGACTCTCTCATAATTTCTGTATCTTTGGTTAATATGAAGGGGTGTCACTATATAGACAGTATGTACCAGGAGAGAAGAACTGATAAGGGGGAAGGAGGGGTGTGCACCAACAGGGAAAAGATTTTTTTATTTTTTCACTCTAGGTCCATCAAAACCTGGCAGTCTGCAGTGATGGAAAAGATGCATAATATGATAAAGCTTGGTAACCAGCATGTGTGATTGAACAAACCAATGAAGAGATAATATTTGAAAGCTTTACAGCTTGGAAAGCTGTTAGCAAGCTGGTGTCCCCTTCATCATTTTTAATTTTACTTTTACTGCCCTTCATTTGCTTTGACGGGTTGATGTTGCCATGGTGCAGTTGAAATTCTCATAAAAGTGCTGTTACCCTTTCAAGATGGCTATTTTTTCCTAGGCTTTATACCACATTTTATAGTTATGTCAGAAGGTGTACTTGGTTTATGAATTCTCCAAGCTCTGAGACTGCACTAAAAACTCTAGGTTGCAGTTCAGGCTTGCCTTTTAATTTCTGATATTTAACAACCACTACATCAGTGTATTATTTCCTCACATAATTAAAAAATTCATTTTAAATGTATCCCTTTGTTAATATGGGTAAAAAAAACTTCTGCTTTTCCCTCACTTTTTTGATATGTAGTTTCTTTAACAATAAAAATAGAAAGCATTTTTTTTTCTGACTAAAGCAATGTGGGTCCTTTTTATGCTATCTCCTAGTTTTTAAATGATTTACCTGATGTAGGCAAATAATTTTAAAAGCTCTTTCTGCTCCTTGTGAAATGCCATACCCAGTGTTCATAGAGATGTTCTTACACTTTCAGTGGAATTTGATTCATGTCAGATGTGAATTGGTCCCATGATGCTTCTGCAATCACAATTAATTTCCCTTCCACTTGCTCTGTGGCAATTCAAGTAAAAGATCTACAGAGAGAAAGAAACTCTTGTCAATGGTGTTGTGAGTTAAACTTTTTTTGCAAGATGGTTTTTAAAATGAGCATACACATATTGATAAACCTGAAAAACCTGTTAGTCATTAAGAACTGTCCTACATGACCCCTACTCAGTGTGAGCAACAGAGCAACTTCACAGCTGGGTTGGAGCTTTGGAGTGGGAGAGGACAGAAAGGGCCAGAAGGAACTTTTCTTGACTTCACACTAGAGTCCAGAAAAATTGTTCAAGAAAGATATGCCTGCTAAGGGCAGCTCATGAGATTCGTTCGTTAATTACCATTTCTGTTGTTTCTTTGAAGAAAAAGAAACTTTAATAGGTGCTCTGTAGCTGCCTTTCACAGCAATACTGCTGCTAAGGGAAGGAAAGAAAGTTTCAGATGCTACTCTCTTGAATTGTTATTTATTGCCTTCAGTTGAATTAGAAGCAAAATCAAAGCAAAACCAGAAGCTCTGATTTTGCTGACTCTTCCAAGAAGCCCTCCTGTAGGGTGCTGGGAAAGAGATGAAGTAATGTCATTAAAGGCAGCACAAACTAAGACAGAGATGAATGAAAGTTGCACTCAGACACAACTTTATACAAACCAGAATTTTTGCTGAAACCTAGTTTGGTTGAATTTCTGGAACTAACAGAAAATTAAATGAGCAAACAATGTGTAAATGTCAAAAAGGAGTCAACAGGCAAACAGAATAAAGCACAAGACTGGCTTACTACAGGTAGTATCAGGTACACCAGCTCCTAGAAGTACCTTGCTGAAACATTGCTGTTGAGGACCAAAACTTGAATTTGATTTGATGACTCTTTAGGCAAAACCTAAATAAAATCCCAGGTGTTTACACCTCAGGAGACCTACACTGTACTTTGTGTAATCCAGCTTTAACAGGAAGAGCCATTATTAAAGCATTTCACAGCTTTGCTCTTCTTTACTTCTGCTTACCTTTTTTTACAGCATTGAGTGCTGTCCAGTGCTGTCATATTTGAATACTGCATTTTTTCATAGCACAAGGACAGTTTCCTCACACTGGACTGACTTACATCCTTTAAGTAATAGAAAAACTTGGAGGTTTTTTGTGGATTTATTATGCACCCTAGCAGTTTCCTCAAAACTTGAATGATAACATTTAAAACTCAGAATTTAAAAGGAAGCTTGTCTTTTAAAAACAGAACATTAGAAAACTCCATCTAGGTATGTCAATCATCCAGGTATAGATTTGATAGGGTCATTTCAATAAGAAACTTTTATTTGCTCTTGCATACACTTGTAATTTGGTGAGAAGTGAAAAGGAGGTGGGAAACAAATGTTTGTGACTTAAAGGTATTATTACAGCATGAAGTGGCTTTTTTTCTCCTAAGTTAATAGGTTTGTTCCTGTCACTCTTGCCAGAGTCCTGTGCAGTTCTATATTGTTATTTTATTTTAGCTGAATGACACTTTAAATGTCATTGTAATCACGATGTGTCCTTAAAACTGTATCATTTTGTTTTGGTTTCTTGTTAAATACTTTCCCCCTTAATTGCCTTTTCATTCAACCAGAAGACTTATAATGGCAACCACAGCACAGCTGAAAAACAATTCATTGTACCAGTCACAGACTCTCATAATGGAGCACCTTAATAAGAGCAAGTTCTGTA
The DNA here is from genome assembly GCF_051311805.1 of Agelaius phoeniceus. NCBI lineage: Eukaryota > Metazoa > Chordata > Aves > Passeriformes > Icteridae > Agelaius > Agelaius phoeniceus. The sequence goes on from NC_135273.1 coordinate 22,483,551, forward strand.
CTTCTTGAAGGCACAAGATAAATTAGGTTCATAGTCCATTATTTGAACAAGGGTATCTGACTTATGGCAAATCTATCTGAAAGAGTATTGTAGAATTGTATTTTATCTTTAAGAAATGTGTTTTCTAAAAGTAAGATATTTTCTTCTGTTGCAGTAAAGGATTTAAACAGAAGAATTTCTCTCTAATGTTTGTTGAATCATACTAGAATGATGAGGTAGAACACAGCCATACATCAAACAACCAGGGTTAAAAACTGAGCATTGTATTTTATTTCAGGAGGGAAGGCTGGGCACAGAATGCCGAATGGTTTTGCCAAGAGCACACTCCCTCTCCCTTATTTACCAAGCTGTATATACAATGGAGGAGGTGACAGCACTCTTAAACTTTTTCTACTGCTGAAATTTACAGATGTGCACATTTCCTTTTTCTTCTGTGAAGAACATCACACTGGCAGAGCTGGAGGCTGCATTTCTCTAACTCTGCAGAACTGCTAGAAAATAAAGAAAAGCAAGACACTTGTTCAGTAGATTTTTCTGTAGATGCCCTATCAGTTTGTCCTCTTTGTCAAGAATAGAGCTGAGAATGGGTGAAAAGAGAACTTTGTCTTTCTTCCAAAGCCTTTTTTTTTGGCTTTGGCTTTTCCTTGCTGTGTGGTAACAGCTAACAAGTACCACAAGTACTAATGAGGAATCTCTAATTTAGGCATTGAAACTAAGATATTAGGAATTCATTTTTGTGTGCCTGTCAGGCATCATCAGACAACCACTGATGTTGGTATGACCTGGAAGGGATTCAGACTTAAGGTTTAACATCTGAGAAATGCTATAATGAACTGAAACTTCCTTTACAACATCCTCTGGTTTTGGCTTAAATAGTGTGATCAGATTCAATTTTCTCAGGCAAACATGCATTTCTAATTTTTACCACAATCAAGAGGTCAGCCAATTCTTTATTAATATTTCTTGATCCATGGCTAAATACACATAAGATTTGAGGAAATAAGTTACTCTTTGTATAAAACTTAAGGCATAAATGGAAAGCAGATTTACTGTGATTTCTGATCCCATCTTACCAACACCTTCATTCAGCTCCCTCAGTTTCCTTGGGTGGTATGTTGAATTCCTGTCCTGGAGAGGGATATTTCACATGGAACAAATAGATGAGGTTTCCGGTTAAAAAAGTGTTTATTTTGAGTATGTAACTGACCATTCTTGCTGTGTTATCTAGTACAGTTCTGTTTGCAGTGTTACTTTCTGAATACTGAGCCAACAACCAGTGCTCAAAGCACTCAGTCTCCCTGGTCCTAGAGTGGAAGAAGGCATTCTGTAGACTGACTGCACAGCCACTGAGCTAAAGTGGAGACAGGAACAAATCCAAGGGGAGTCAGTTTTTCATGGCTGCAGTGGGTCTGCAGCAAATAGAGTTTCATGACTGGTAACAAGAGTTAAGTCTGGCCATGCAGTTTCTCCCTGTCATGGATACAGATTGCCTTCCTAACAGGTGGAGATAATGGACTGCTTGAGTCCTTCTGGTAAAGTAGCTCTGATTGAGAGTAGTGGCTGTGTGGTGTTGCAGGAGTTTACAGTGATTATTGGAAATTCTGCCATAGAAATTAAGTCTGTCAAAACAGGAAGACCAAGAAAAGCCTAACAGCTGCTACTTCCAGCTGTTAAGGGTCCATAGCTGTTGGGTACCATTTCCCTCTTTTTCTCTTTCCTAAATACTGGGCCAAATGCTGTACTGCTGTCACACCTGCTACATTGTGCTCTCTTTCCCTTGATTTATAGACATAGAATTCTGGCCTAAGGATCCCTAAGTAAAATTAGGAGGACTGTGCATCCATGTGTTGGTATTGTTGTCAAAAGACATCTGATATTTAAAACTTTAGTTTGTGAAGTCGTTTTGGGAACAGATTTCCTGAGTTGTGAACACTCTTAAATATGCCGGAGTAGACAATTTCCAAAATGCAAGAAATATCTCCATAAAGATTACAGCCTAATGTCTAGGACTTTGAGATATTCCAGTAGGAGTATGACTTTTATTAGACTTTTATTTAAGTTTACTTATGGTGATAGAGAGTCTTTCCTTGATGTTCAAATATTAACACACCTGCTTACAAATTTGAATGTTTACAGTTACCTTTCAAGTAATCCCTTTCTCAGAAGGGATTAAGAGGCCCAATGTTTTAACACAATTTCATATTGACTATTAAATGGATCTGTGATATGATAGACATGACATAACTTCTGCAACTGAATATTTTACAATAGTAAACACAAAAAAATACACAGTGTTGTGATTGGAATAGAGTTGATATCATTTCTGGGAAAAAATTTTCTCTGGAGAAAAAAGTAATTGTGTCAGTTTTCCTTCAAAAACTTTTAAAAAAAAACATTCTACTTGCCATATTAATGATATAGACCTTATCTATTATTAAATGCTTTAATAGCATCCGGTTGACCTCAATTTTTAATCAAAATTTTTTACTTTTCTGAATTCTGGGACAGTAATTTTATTCTTAGCTTTTTCTCTTCAGTCGCTATTGCATTTTGAGGTGTCCGTGCCTGGTTTTATATCCAAGGCTTCTGAAGATTGGAGTTTGGGGATCCTGGGAGTGTTTCTTGTGGAGATTTTTTCTTGGAAGAAATTTATCATGAATAGCTGGGTGGATTCTGGTGCAGCTGAAGTGTCGGATACCAAGGCAAATGACATTGCTTAAAAATGATGGCCATGAAATGCAAGTGCATTGCAAATCACTCAGCTGCAGAGTCTTGGAATAAAAGCACTACAGGGCTGATGTATGGACTGATGTTGCCATTTAATGTGGTTTCCCAGCAAACCTTTCATAAAATTCATGACTGTAGCTGACCTCTGTTACTGTGTTCCTCTTAGGGGAAAAAAAAAGGCTATAACCCAGCTCTCTACAGCAGTGCACTGAAAAGTGATGTGTGATGTGAAGCAAGGTGAGGGGAATCATGTTCACTTCACCACAGACACTAAAGGTGAGCCTGTAGTCAAGCAGTTGATTAAATGTCACAGCATATTCGGCAGTCTTCCAGGCTGACAAGGTTCTATTCTGACCAGCTTCAAACCAAGAGCCTCATTCACATTTTCTACCAGCCTCAATCACATTTTCTACCAGCTTTACTCCATTGCCTGTGCTGCTTTAAAAATGTTGCCCCTGCAAAAGCAGAATCAGCCATCAGCTGCCAGCAGGTAACACAGAGCTTCTGTATGTTACAGTTACCACAAAATGCTAGACAAGACGCAGCTTATAATCTTTTGCTCCTGTATTAGCTATAGTTATTTGGTTTTTGCTTTATGCATGGCTGTGAGTGCTGATTTTCCCCAAAATCACCAATTCTGGCCTGTCCCAGAGAGTCTTGGCTTCTCATGTAAAAATTGGAGTATGTTTTTTGCTTGCACTATAGCTTACAGTCAAGGGACAGCTGCTGATGTATGTTAAGTTGCCACAGAAACTGAAAGTATATGAATGCCCCAGCAGGTTGAATTTGAGGAAAAAGGTCTGTTTGGTTGACATGTGTGAGCCACCTCCAGAGAGAGCAGAAAGTAGAGGTGGAGGAAAGTGTAATGGAAATGTGAAAAGAGGTAAAGAGTATCTAATCAGAAAAATGATGAGGAATCATTTGTTTTCTTCCTAGCTCTGTGTAAAATGGTAAATTAAAATCCACCTCTCCTTACAACTTCCTTGTCTTTCAACTTCCCACTCCTTCAAAGTACCTCTTCAAATTGTGAGAGCTGAGATGGTGTAGTCTTTCATATGTGAGATTGATTCCATATTTTAGGAAATGGAAAATGAACTGTTACTGTAAGTGTGCGCTTTCGTCACTACTACCAGCTAAAGCCATTCCATTCCCTCAGGTAAAATTAATAAGCAAATGTAGGCACATTGCTTTTGGCTGCGTGTGAATCTCTGCCTTTTTTTGGTGAAAACTATTTGTGAATGCAAATTGAGGGCACTCAAATGTGTGTCCAGATCACCAGTGTGATTGTGATACCCATCAGCAGAGCCCACCACACTCAATGTGCTTCTCTGGGAGGGTGCTGTGTTAATCCTTAAAGGTCTGGGCACAGCTGGGGCAATTGCTCTCTTGTGTCTGCCTCCACTGGTCTCTCCCTGTGTGTTTGTTCGTGTGTGGGTCCGTATGTAAATGAGGGAGGTACACCTGGAAGAAGAGGCAAGAAAATGTTCAGTGATGATGAGTTAGTGATGCAGGGTTTGCCTGTTGGACAATGAGCCCAAAGTTTGTTTTAAATTACCTAGCAAAACTGCCAAACTATCCTTCCAGCAGGGTTTTGATAGCATGTGGTGGCAGCTGTAAGTCAGAGCTTCCACAATTCCACCCAACTTCTTGCCCAAACAAGCTGTATGTATAGTAATACAGTGCAGTAGTGTAAAAAAATTTACAATATAATTAATTTTTTTTATTTTGGTTCTCTCCAGACTATATAGTCCCTGCCTGTTATTTTATTTACTCCATAGCTATTCTTGTTTTGCTGTTATTTCCTTTAGATTGTAGCTCTAAGGTCAGTCTAAGGACAAGATGTTCCTTCCAGAGATGAGTTGTGAACAGTAACAAGTAGGCTGTGTAAATGCTTCTTTCTTCTGTGCCACTCTGAAAACCTAGCTTGGGAAAAAAAATAGCCTCCTTCAACTCAGGATTTAGATCCTAAATTCAGATTTTGAGGTTGACATCACTCCTTTGATGCCTCCAAGTAAATTACAACAGAGTAGTTACGAGGTGATCCAAAGCCATGCCTATGGAAGTTGTAGTTCTCCAGACTGAGATTGATTTTTGTAGCCACTAAGATGTAGAGGACAGGATAAGTTGTTTTGTTTTGGTTTAGTTCTTTTTTTTTTTCCTATTTCACTTGATAATTTTTTCAATAATTCCATGCCTTTTTTTTTCTCTATTTTTAAAATACTCTTTTGATTCAAAAACAATGTTACATATCTTGCATCCTACTGGAATCATCTGTATGTTGCTAGGACATTAATACAAGTGTAAGAGGAAAGGCCACCTTGCTCCATGAGGGCAGAGGATTTTAACATCCAGACAGAACAATTGATTAATAGAAATGGAAAGAGTAGTTGTAGTATCACACTCTGCTCCTCTATCTCTTTCTTCTTCTGGACAATATAAATGTGCTGGTGGTACTAAATGCCTTCATTCGTAAGTGAGTACAATAAAGATTAGTCTTTAATTATTTCTGGCATATGTCCTTTAAATTCAAAGCCTGTAAATCGCAATGGGCAAAGGGTAATATGTCTTAACAGGTTACACCTCCCGAAGGATTTGTTGATTGACATCAAAATTGTTTCCCCTCCCTCTCTTCTGACTGACAGAATGACAGGTGTGAAGTGATGGCAGTGTGCTGTAATAATGTGTCAAAAGACCTTAAATCAAGACTAATGTGGCTTCAACGATAAGCTCCCAAACGTTTGTATGGCAGAAAATGGAACTGTAGGGCAGATTCATCTTGGGACTATTATATCTTTGCACTTTCTAAAAGTGCTTTTTCGTTAGGGTCCTGGGCTGATTACAGGGCAGAGGTTTGAGGAGTATTTCGTTTTACAAAGCCACCATAGGGAGAAAAGCATTTCTAAGCTTACTACTACGACAAACTTACATCCAGTGGGGTTTTTTTTCCCAGCCATTTTAGTATATATGTAATCTAGAACCTGAAATAAATAAAAAAAAAAATACTTGTTCCAGCAGCTACCACCAAGGGTGGTCGCTCCTTTGGACAAAATGCAACCTTTATTGCTTGAGGAAACAGTAGAAAGGCAGTGAGCATAAATAAGGGTGAATACACAGAGAGACTCTCTCATTTAAGCCACCTCTGATGTGCAGTTTGTGCAGAATTTTCTGACCAAGAGGGAAAGGGAAATGCTCTGCTGCTGCTCCAGCTTCCTGCTTTTGTATTTCTTCCTGCTGAAACATTATGAAAAAATTAGAATAAAAGGAAAGCCAACAGAGGCAAAAATGAAGCAAATAAACTTAAATAATGTAATAAATCAAATTGAAATCACAGACAGTCTCTTAATTTTAAAACTGTGGGTCAGTTTAAGAAAAAAAAAAATCAACACCAAAAATTGCTGACTGACAGCAAAGTAATGGTCATGGCAAGTTTGGAGAAATGTGCTCTACCCTTCTGTCTGAGCACAACTGGGAGCTATTTCTGACAGAGGGGAGTCTATGCACAGAAAGAGAAGAGAACTGATTCCAACTATTACACAGTAACATGAGTCAAATTTGGTGTTTGGGAGGGGAAGGAAAGGGTCTGTGTTCATGGGCATAAATTAACACAAAAATTATTAATTAATAAAATTCTTGAAAATTTTAGAAATTTTCTAGAACATTACTAGAAAAATGCAAAATTAAGACTTCAATAAAGTTATTGCTTAAATAAGCTGGCTTGAAAGTAAGAGTATCAATAAACATTCTAATTTCTTCAGAAGAAGCCAAACCACAATTTCCTCCTCCTTATCCCAAAGCAAGGCCTAATGACTGAGCTGCCATTGAATATTTACGAAACAAGAAATAAATGTTGCTTGAAATTTGTTCCCTTGATGAAGAGGGCGGCAGCACCTGAGCTGTGTCAATCTCTCTGCAGTCTCCTATCCACAGCTTTAAGATAAATAATTAAAAAATAAAAACAAAACCAATGCAACAAAACACTGGATAAACACTGCAGTTTTCAGTGCATTATATTTAGATGTACACAGTATCTTCATGCCTCTGTAAACTTCTCCAGCCTATGAGGATTTTCAGTTTCATGGAAGCAGTCTCCTAGCCCATAATCTAGAAGCAAAATCTGATTCACAGAACTGATTTTCAAGTTGGGCTGTTCCAAAATGCCTACAATCAGTGAATAACAAGGCCACCAGCACAATACAAAGCACACAAATGTGTAGTCAGTAATTTGCACTATAGAGCCATTCAATGGCAGTGCGCTGCTAATGGCTGCCATAGAACCTCTCCTTATCACCATCCAAACAGGTCAAAATGTGGGGTTTGAGAAAATTTTCCTTTCCCATTAATTTCCCTTTCTTTATTTGTCTTTTTAGCTAAGTCCTTCTAAGCTTCTTTGTGGAATAGCAATAATAACTGAGAAAAATAAATCTGTTACAAAAAATTGGCCTCGCTTTCTACCCAAAGAAGATTTTCCTTTTTCTTTTTCCTTAGAGGTGAAGCTGAGAGCTGGTTATTTTGTTTGATTGTCTATTTTAATATATAAAGCACTGTGAAAACATACAGTGAAGTCTGAACCCTCCATCCAAGCAGCCATTATAGGAAATGTTTCTGTTGGAAAAGATGGTAACATATGAAAATATTCCTAAATCTCATTTTTCCTCTGAAGCATTACTTAACCCTCAGGCAATAAATTTCACTGAACTCACTGAAGTGAGAAATGGACCCTTTTAATAAGGCTTTTAACTACACATCTTAATGAAACTTAAACAAATGGTGTCCCTGCCACTATGTTGGCTGCATGTGTGTTTATGTATACTATGTAAGAAGAATACATATTTTTCATATTTAGAGATTTACTGTTCTATGGTAATTTTCAAACAGCACTGGAAAATAAACAGACAATTCTTTCTTTTTAATAACTGCAGTTTGCCAGCTTTCTTCTTTACCTGAGTAATGACCACCAGGAGGGGCTTCATGGCAGCTTGTTTTCTTCCTAGATCCAGAAAAATATGTGCATTTGCCTACAAGGACAGTGTGCATTTTAAGGTACATTTTTCTGTATTTGACTCATTTGTTTCCTTCTTTCTTTAAAGACAAATCACATCTCTGACCTGTGACACTGGGTAACACATGCTGTGGGCTGTGCAAAGGGAAATTTCCTACATCCAGGCATTCACTTTGCATAAGTTAAGGCTCTGCATGCTACTCTTGTCCCCATTCCTTTCTAATGTTAGTGAATTTTGTGCTTTATAAAACAGGCCGTTGCAAATGTGAATAAATCTGTATGTCAAACCCACCCTCTTCCCCACAAATACAAATCTGAATACGGATGTCAGGACCCGTGCACATGCCTAGTTTCTGTATGAGGCATTCTGCCTATCTGGAGAAGTGATTTGACTTCTCAGTATTGCATTAGACCACTGTCATTAACGACAGAGGTGTCATTTTGATGTGATCTGTGAGGCAGTAGAAGCTTTGAAGTTGAAAGATAGAACAGACATGGATAAATTGTGCTCGGAGTATGCTGCTATTGCACCATTATTGCTGGCAATTATTTCACCAAGTGACACATCTGATAAAAAGTCATCTGCCTTGCTATGGAAAGCAACCACAGCTCGCTGGAGCACGTGGTAGATCTGTCGATTTCAGAGTGTGAGAAAAAGCTCATTAGCTTTGGCCTGATCACTCTGCACCCACCATGAACTGTTTTGCATTGTTTCCCCCCCCCCCATCCTGATATTTTCAGTTGGTTTCCTTTCCTGATTTAGCACTTGTGCTTTTCTGTTTTAATGTTTGGTCATTTGCTCTCCCTTCTTCACTCCACTTTCTCCAACACATCCTTTCTTAATGATGTGCCAGATATGCTTTCTGCTTCTCTCACCCTCTTCCTTAACAATTTTGAATAATGTTTATTTCTTTGTTGGTCTCATAAATTAGGGGGTTCAGAACTTTCTTTTACTCTGCAGAGCATGTGAAATGTAACTGCTCCAAATAAACAATAGCAGATTCCATGTAATTAAATTTCAGGTTAACTTTAAACATGGAGTAAAGGTTTGCTCCTTCAGCTATGCGCCATGGACTGAGTCTAAGGAACAGAGGCATGGAAAATTATATGTATCATAGGTTTTGGAGATTCTTCCGATTTCTAAATTGAAAAATAACTTTGTTAAAACAAAAGCTCATGTTCTATGTTACTATATTTCCCTGGATAGGTGAGCTGTAAAAGAAAGTGGCCTTAAGCCATCCCCCTTACCAAAACGTCTTTCATTGCAGTATATCAGACCTGCTCTTCCATAAAGGCGTGACAGAATACATGGCATAAAGTCATTCCACTTAAACTGAACTTGGTTACCCAGTTACATTAGTCTCCCTTCATAGGCAGTCAAGACTCAGTTGCCTTCAAAAGGCATTTTCTGTTAAAGAGCTGCTGTTTGCTGGAAGGAACATGGTGCATGTGCTTACTGAGCATGCTAAAGGCATTATGGAATAAATATTCTCTGTGAGACCTGGACACAGCAATAGGTCACTGTCCAACAACATGGGCTTTACCAGGGTTCTGCTACTGAGTCTTGGGGATTTAAATCTTCAACATCTTACAGACAGTATTATTTTTGCTCTAAATTAATGGTCTCAGTCTAATCCTGATAATTATGTCTTCACAGCATAGCCAAGAGACAGGTGATTTAACTGACTGGAGAGTCTCTGTCCCACTCAGAATAGGCCTCCAGGTCAGAGGTGTATTAATGAGAGAACAGCTGGAGGATGATGAGCTGATCCTGCAGCCTCCAACAGCACTGAATGGACTACAAGGGACTCTATAGAAAATAACTCCCAGCTAATAACTGTACAAATTATCCTGCAGATCCAGCTGTTACCAGGACTGCAAGCATTCCTGTTTGTTTTTGGAGGAGCCCTGTGTGCTTGTGTAAGCCCTGACTATGTACAAATTCCCCAGTGGTCACTATGAAGAACACCATGATATTTTAAAGGTAAAAGAATCAAATTTACATCAGTTTCTTCCAGGACTCATATCCTGTGCCAGCAGAAGCTCTCTGTTTTGTAGAGAGCTTCTCTGATCAGTATTCTTGATGTGTATCATAGTGGTAGGAAGTAGCAATAATCATAACAATATTAAAACTACCATATACTACAAAGCTAAATGTTAAAGGGGATAAAGCTAAGCATGGATAGCTAGCTGGGTAGTACCAGCTACTATTTGCAGTAGTAAAGCATGTTATGCATGTTGGGCATGTCGTACTGACTGATCCCTTTCATTCTGAAAGGGATTTCCAGGCCTATCTTGGGTATTTTTAGCAAAAGTGGATGAAAAACATAATTTAAAACAAGAATAGATTTTCCTATTGTTTATAGACACAGTTTTGATTTCCTAGTAGCAAGCAAAGTGCATGAGGGTAATAATTGACTTGAAGAAAGAATGTGAATTGGAAAGGGCAATAATCCTTGGAGCTTGCCCTGCTGCTGGAAAGCAGTGGGTTTCCTTCTGGCCAGAGCAAAGTTATCAGTGAGATTACACTCATCAAAGTTACAAAGACCAGACTGCTGGTTTCCCTAAAAAACACCCTGCAGATATTTGAGCACAAATATGCTTGGTGCCCTGATCTTCCCTGCAAATTATTCGGGCAGAGTCCAAGTATGAGAAATACTTGCAAAACCTAGTAATGTATCCTTACAGAAACGGATCCAACACTGCAAGGAAAGAGGAATTCTAATACAACTGGTAAATGTAAAAGGGATTTCTTTGTCATACTTGCCATCCATACCAATGACTGGGCTACCCAGCTACCCAAACTGTCTGTGTCCATATCCCCTCAGTAAAACTCTCCAGCTCAATTGTCACATGTAATAGTCTACTCACCTGATCATCTCTTATTTTTCTTCTTTCAGGTTTCCATGTCAGTGCATAAGTTTTTAAATAATTTGATAATTTTCATAACCTGCTTGGACTTGATTCTCTAACCTGTATTTCAAGAAGCAGTTCATCAGTGTGGGTGACTTCATGGTAGCCTCACCTGAAAACTTTCCAGGTTTCCTAAATTCCACTGTCTTGCACATGCTTATTATAACTTCATAGCAACTATGTTCATATACAGAATGATGAAAGCGTGGTTTTTTCATTATCTGGCTAGAATATTGCTGAAGAAGCAATGAAGCTTGTGTATTATGAAAAGACAGAACAGGAATGTCAGAACAAGCATGTACAGTGGGGGGATAAGAAATGAATTTTACAGCACCCTTCAGAAAGTCCATCATAAGGAAAAGTTTTCTTTGAAACCTTCTCTTCCTCAGTGGGAAAATAATATATGTGTGCAAATCATGGGTTTTCTTGGCTTCTGGTATCACCAGAGTTATCTTGGAAGTAAAGGAACAGTCCTGCTTTCATTAATTCCAAACATTAAACAACTATGATATTGACTTTTACAAAAGCTTTGCATTCAAACTCTTCACCTCGAGTGAAGGGCTACCTAATTCAGTCTGCACACATGGATTATGCATCCTACATGTAAAGTCTTTGATCCATGAGAAAACCAATATTTGTTAATCTGTTTTGCGCTGTATCTTGCAATGAATGCTTTTGCATATATGTATTTTATTGTATCTGATGTCTAAAAAAAGAGTTTACTGGATAACACTTGAGGGGATGAACTGAAAAATGAACAGAGATGTTTAAAGTTTCTCAAGAGTCTGTGGCTTCAAATGCAATAAAATATTTTACAAGTTGTTACTGTGGTTTGATTTCCAAGTTGTTCGTTCGGGAGAGCCTCAGAAGACAAGGATGTTGGAAAGAGGAGTTTCTTCTTCCAAGCAGGAAAAGAAAGTGGAAATTGAATAAAGTTGTAAAAAAAATTAAGAAGTGCTTTGGAGTGTTAATGTCTCTCCAGCATCTCCATTGGGATACTTTGAACTCACTCTCCCACTGACTGTAAGATTTTTTTTTGACAGAATGTGTCTGGTTACTGGACACTTGTGTCTCATTGGTGAAAAAAAATGGGAAAGTAAAACCTGGCAAACTAGACCCAGAGGTAGGTGAAAATTTTAGCATAATGAATGTTTTGAAAAAAGTGTATTAATAAATCTGTGTTTTAAGACCTAGAGCATGGGGGAAGGGGAGTACTTTTTAGAGAGGTCAGTCAAGTACCTATAGCCAGGAATCAAACTTAGGGTCTTTGAGTGCCCTTACTTAGAAATAGGTCTGGATGTCTTCTGTCTTTGAAGTAAGAGAAAATTTACAGCCTTTTCAGCCTTTTTTAAAATAGAATTTTTTCCCTAGAGGCATCAGATGGCAAAGGGCAGATTTGTGGTACGTAAGGGAGGACTGAAAAGCGACTAATTTTTTTTTTGTGAGTGGTTTTTTCTTTGTTTTAGATTGTTGGTTTTTTAGGTTTTGTTTGTTTGCTTGGTTGTTTGTTTTTTTTTTTTTGGGGGGGGACTTTTTTGGGAGATTAATGATATCAGCCTTAATGACAAGGTTTTTTTTAGCAGAATGCCAGCCACATGCACACAATCTTACAGATTCCAAAAGGAGACTGGTTTTTTTAAGCCTAAAACCATACAGTTGCATGTAGGATGATACCTAATTCCCTGCAATGGAAACGTAGTCCAAAACTTGCAGATAATTTTTAAATGTAATCATCATGAGAAAGTAGAAAATCCTGGGCTGTTTAGCAGAATTATCAATCCATCTTAACTTGACCCGTCAGAGCTAAAGGTGATATGAAATGGTCTGTTCAACCATGTAAAGTAGTTAAACTATACCAACTTTATCTGTATTTGACTACACAGCTGGTGTTAGGGTGCCATTTGTGGCTAGTGCAGAATTACTTATTTATGGTACCCACAGCATCCTCCATTGCAGCTGATATTAATTACTATTAGCAAGGAGTATGATTCTGGAGTGTAAGCAAGAGAGGAAGTCTGTTGAGTTAGTCTTCAGTCAAAGTATTAATAGCATTGGTTTCATGAATGCTGTAATATTTATGAATTGGTGATACAAGTTGCAAACTTTTCTAGAAGAGAAAAAAAAACACAGCAATATCTCCTTCTTTTAGAACACAAATACATAAATTTTAATCTGAGAAAAATACAAAATGAAACCATGTACAAGTTATGTACAAACCCTTTTTACAGGACGATATATTTTTCACTGGATATTACATATGACAAAGTCAGGTAGATCATTTCTGAGCACCAGCATTTGTTCTCTCTCACCAACCCATGATGTTAAAAATAAAGTGATGAAGTCATACTCCTTTTTCTTGATGAACTTTTAAGTTAAGATGCTAGCTGGTTCTCAGTGTACCCCCTCACCATCTCCACTTCCAAACTATAACTAATGGAGACATGTGAAACAATCAGAAGATATTGTATATATGTATTTGCATGTGTGTGTTTTTTCCAAAGGAAGAAAGTGGTTTCATCAGTTTTGAACCTACAGAAATGAGAAAGTCAAAGTAATATATTTTTTTCCTTTTTTTTTTCTTTTTTTTTCTTTTTTTCTTGCCAGAGGTTAGAGTATTTGCATTGGCTAAGCATCTGTGTCCCAAGCTATGGGACCATGGCAGAAGCAGAAATTTTTTAACTGCTTGAGATAACTTCTGCTGACATTCTTATTTAGTTCCTACTAGTTATCATCCAGTCAACAAAATGCTTGTATGCCACACTTTTCTGTTTCTGAAAAATCTATGGGTTTTTTTACATTTATTCAACTGCCTATATGCTGTGTTCTGGGTTCTTTGCTTTTTTTACTTTATAGAGATCTCCTCTAAAATGCATTGACTGAAGCAGTAAGAAACCTTGTCTCAACATCATAAAGGTTCTAATTAGATGCAGCATTACTGTTCAGCTTCCTAAGTTAGATATTGCTCTAAATTAGAACCAAAGTAATGAAAGAAATACCTTATATTTTATATTTTCTTCATTTTCCCTACCCCTTCTCCTTTTGGCAGTCACCAGTGCCACACCACTGGGCAGAGCAGATACCTCAGAGCCACAGTCCTCACTCCTGGCTCCAGTGGCATTTAGCTGGTGTACAGAGTGCTGCTCAGAGGCTGCACAGCCTCAGCGTGGCTGCATGCTCTGCAGCAAAGGGGACTGTGCAGAATAGATACACTGCTGACAGAAATATAGCTCTGATAAATGCTGGCACAGACTCATCCACACTAAAGGCCCACACACCGTCCTGGGCAGTGACTACAGCAGAAGAGCCACTACACTCCTTTCATTATTTCAGATGGGGCTGTAACCACACCCACTACTATTGCTCAGCATGAAAATACTATAAATGGAATATCAGGAGACCTGGTCTGCATATATAGTGACTTTAAAAATATTTCCTTTAAGCCTGTGATTATTCAAGAACCTTTAGAATTAAAAAAAATTAAAATTAAAAAGGTGCTTGTTTGCATGTTGGAGATTTTGGTGTTTCAGATGCCACAGAAAGGAAAAAACCAGAAGGCTTATAAAGAGTTGTCCTTTCCTCTGAATTTTTTTATGTATTTGCCATTGACTTTGACAGATATTCCCAGGCTAATCCACTGCAACACTGGGAACAGATTTGTGTTTTCACTTTGTCCCGTTCATCGCCTTTCACACTCTTGGTTACTTTGTTTAATCACATTCAAAACTAGAAATGAAAGGTGAGACACACACTTCTTTTGGTGCTGAAGAAATTCACAATGATAACAGCTGTAAAAACAAGACACACACACACACACACACACACACACACACTCTGACCTCAATATGTGTTCATTTCAAATACATTGGGATCCAGGAGCCCTTAGGAATCCACTTCTTAAAACTATTTAAGCACCTGCTCTGTGTTTCAGTTTGTGCCCATGTGAGTCAGCTAGTCCAGGGCATCTGTTAACAATTTTATGGATTGACCAGTGAGTGGCCAAGCAGTGAAAACACAAATCATTAGCCATTTATAAATTATTGCTCTTTTTTTTGTCATATATGTTTATTCACCAGTTTATGCAACCAATTGTTGCAGTACTTGTTAGCTGTGGTTTAGACACACACAGCCCCAGCAAAACCTGAATGAGAACACACTATTTTACTTTCTTCTTCTCCTTCTACTACATGAAGAATTCAAGAAATGCAAAATCTTCCTTTGCAGGCCAAAAATAGCCAGCCTCATCCACCACCACCCAACAATGTATAATAAAAGTCTAAATGTTTTTGCAGTGTCTCCTGTACCTTGCCTTGCAAACTACATTTGTTCTGTCCTGCCTTTGGCTGAGGCCATTTAGTTCTTTTCACATCCAGTTGACCATGCCTGGCCGAGATATTGTATTCCCTGCTGTTGGGCCATGGATGCTGATTTGAAACACAAGGTGTTAAAACGTCAGTGACAGTTTTAGAATGCTTTTAAAATGTACAAGGAAATGTTTTTGTCTTGTTTTTCCCAATTAACAAATACGTCATATACTTATTATTTTAGAAGGAACTACACGATCACATCAAGATGTTAAAATTTGCATTTAGACTATTCATATCTTCTTTACTTTATACCTTAACTTCTGCTGTGCTTGGCACTTGCCACCAAATCGATCAGAGGATAGTTTTATCCTTTCATCTTGGTGCTCATGGGCTTCAGGGGGCAAATTAAAACAATGGCCATGAAAGAGAGAGAGCCAGCAGACTTTCTGGCAGTGTGGGAGCAGACAGGGGTGTGAGGAGGGCCAGAAGCACAGCCCAGCTGCAGCAGTGAGAGAAGGCTCTGCAGGATAATCTCAGTGCATCTCAGAAAACTAACCAGCATGGCTGGCTTCTGGTCAAACCAAGAGGAAACAGCAGGAAAAAATTCTTCCATATGCTACCCTGCAAGTCGTATTTTCTTCTTTTTTGTGCCTTTCTTCACCCCAGCTCATGGAAAATAAAATTTATGACAGCTTCTTGTGATGACTCTATCAAATACCTGCACACCCCTGTACATATGTGTGTGTCTGTACCCACACACACATCTGTGTGTACCCACATAGATACATATGTGTGTGTGCATGTGTGGACATGTATATTTGCAAACACACACACACAGACACACTATTTATCCAACACATGAGTTACCAAGAAAA
The DNA here is from genome assembly GCF_051311805.1 of Agelaius phoeniceus. NCBI lineage: Eukaryota > Metazoa > Chordata > Aves > Passeriformes > Icteridae > Agelaius > Agelaius phoeniceus. Next base: position 22,499,369 of record NC_135273.1, read on the forward strand.
CAGTCTATAGCCTGTATCAGTAGTGCATGCAATTAATGCAACAAAACCACCCACAAAAAAAACCAAAAAAAACCCAAAAACCTGGAAATCCTCCCCACCCCACTTTTTTTTTTTTTTTTTTTTAATCTTTGCCTTCTGAGACAGGGGTAAAAGTCATTGATAAAAACCAAGAACTTATTTTTGTATCAGTCATCATGTGGTCTGTCAGCTGTCCCTTTCCCAGCCTTTTTCCCAGCTTTGATATAACTTCATATATCCATTTATTGGTGCTGGCCTTATAATTTTTAATGGCTGAATATTGAAGATTCCAATTGGTTTTCTATCTGTTCCTCCATCTAATTTCCAGACATCAGTCCTGCATCTTTGATTATCAAAAATAGGAGTAAGAAAATATCACTGATTCTAGCTTTTCTGTAAATGGGAAATGTAGACCCATAACTCCACCTGTTTCTCTCTGTCTTGTTTGCTCTCTGTGGGTGTTTTTTTATCAACCATTGCATATGGTGCTCTCTGTGCCAGAAGAGCTCATGAGTGTGTTCAGGTCTTGTCCTTTTTATTTACAAACAATAGCATGGGATTTTGGGGTGTGACTGTTAAATTGGACAGAGACACACACAAACCTCAGCAATGTAGGGGTGCTGTGTTTGATTATTTCGTGTGTTTTACCCAGTGAATGTTCACTTCTGAAGGAAGGACACTCAGAAGTGACACTTTATATGATAAGGTATAAGTTATAATGTTCTATGCCCCTATAGTAAACACCAGTCTTCTCAGGAAAAAGAAATAAAAATTCATATGCATTTGGTGAGGTTGAACACAAATTTCTACAATTCTCCTGTACTCAGGACCAGCTTTTTTCATTCTGGTTGTAATATGAATGCAGTTCATAAATGAAAAAGGAGCACTGACTTCAAAGAAAAGGCTTAACATGACCCAATGCAGAGACTGGATGTAAATTATAATGTGTCACTAGCTGAAGCAGCATATGTTGGAAGAACTCACTGGAATTTATCTTCTCTTTTGGGGACTGTGAAATGCATTAAACATGCACCTAAGTAATAATGAAAAACTGCTTGTATTGTTTTGTTACTCTGTAGGAGAGTGAAATATTTTAAACAATCCAATTTTACAGATACTGTATTAACAATTCTCATTATTGTCTTTAAATAGCTATTCTACAAAATGTAACAACAAAATAGTCACAGTCCAAGAAGTCACTCCAGAATAAAGCCTATTAGGTGTTAGTATGGTTATACTTGTACTGCAGCCAGTGGACAAACATTAAAGCTGAGATAGTTTGGCTTAAATGTTGGATTACATAGTGGACATCATTGTTTTCACAATAAATTCATCATCTGCTTTGTATTTGTTTGATTCACTGATATTTCTCTAATGATAAAAATACCACGGTATGTTTAATTGTGGTGTTTAACAATTCTGCAAAATTACAAAGCCTAAAGTTAACTTGCACAATGAAAATCTGCTTTTCCTGATGACTCTGGTTTTGTGGTTTTGGTTTTTTGTTTCCCTACTATCACAGCCTTTCCTTTTTTTTTTTTTTTTTTGTTTCCACACAATTGTGTCAGATGTTGCTTATTTGAGATAGAGAGAGTAACTAAATCATTTAGAACATAAATGCTTGGGTGGGTGGATACTGCAGCACAGATATGAAACATCACATTTTTGTCTGATGGCTATAAAGCTTGTTGGCAACTTTGTGAAACTGCTGACACAAAAGGCACCCATCAAAGGCCTTTTGCATGTTATCATAATAAATACATTCATCACTTTTATTATTTTTATTTGGTTTTTACTGTACTTTTGTGTGTGGTGTCCCAGCAAAGTAAAAATAAATAAAAGGAAAAAAAAAAAAAACCAACCAGAAAAACAACTGCTAAAATAAGATGTTGCTCATTGTAGGAATTAACTGAGGACAGCATGTTGTGAGATTGTAGAGCTGGAGCTAAACCAGTTTTTATCCCAATCTGAATTAACCAAAAGGGGATTCAGTGTGCCCTTTACCAGGGTATGAGCTTTTACTAAAGTGCAAGGATCTGGAGATAAATCTCTGTACATATCAGGAAGAATTTTTACCATCTCAGACCAATGAAAGGCCATCAGCACTTCTGAAGTAACGAAGTAACAAAATGTGGTAAATTAGATGGTTTATAACTGATGCTTCCATGCACTATTTTATGCACTCTGGATTAAATCACTGTAATAATGGCAAAAGAAGAAGAATTGCCAAGCTTGCCTTCCTGAAGTTAGCAACTGCTGATGGCTAATGGGAAGTGAAGTGCAATTGGCAGGTTTGCCGTTTCTAGCCGGGCCCTGTAAGTCCATGGCCCTTGCTGGGGCGGTGGCATTCCCTGTGCCTGTGTCACATCGTGCTCCCGGGGCGGCCACCGAGAGAAGGGGCAGGGCACAGCAGGGGAGTTGCTGCACCTTCACACAACCGGCAGCCAAGATGATCTATATGTGTTAATAAAACAAAGAATACTTCTGAAGAATGTTACATGTACAAAAATATGACTTTCAACTCTGAAAATAAATAAGTTCAATTTATTAAGAGCTGGTGTCAATGCTGAACAAAATACACATCTTCCGATAAAGAAACATTTTGGTGAAGTGTAGGGGTTTTTTTCTTGGGTTTTTTTTTTTTTTTTTTGATTTACTAAAATACAAGTTGGACCTTTTTTCTTTTTTGTAAATATATCATTTTTCTCCCTTAATTACATATCCTTATAACTGTGACCATCATTCTCCTTTAAGCCAAAGACTGAGGGTTTGTTGGGTTTTTTTTAATTCTTAGGAGTCTGGCCACATATGCCATTTTTTTAAGGGAAGATACTTAACAATGAAAAAAAAAAAGAAAAATATATTTTTTTCTAATAAATAAAAATAATTTAAAATGCTAGAGGCTATACATGACTAGTTTTGATTATGTTCATTTATAAATGAAATAGTTTCCAAAATACGTGGAAGCAATATTAAAGGCAGACAAACAAAGATCTGTCTACTTTATTTTCCCATTAAGCGTGCCCTTCTTAACTTCTCCATCAGTGGTTCAGCAAGTAAGAGGAATAAATGTCACATCACCATTCATGAAGTTTGTCAGGCTTTATAAAAATAGTTCTGGCTTCGAAGGAGTCAACATTCATCTTCAACTTCTCGTATTGGTGGTATCAAGCTGCTTGTCGATTTGTATTGATTGATCTGATTGGCCATGTGAGTGCTCATGGGCTTGATTTGAATGTTTCTGGGATAGGCATTATCCGGCTCATCTGTAAACCATTTCTTTTCTGCTAAGGAGCAAAAAGGGTAGAGACAGAATAAGGAGGGAAAAATGAAAGCGTTAATTAGTGAAGCACACATACACAGAAACATCAGAAAAAAAAAAAAAGAAAAAGGGAGCAGTCAGTAAAGTTTATAGAAAACAGAGATCAATAGAAGGTGACTTTGACCAATTACTAGCAGTACAGTGCATTAGATTAATAACTCTGAAAATACAGTTATGAAAGGAGGATGACGCTTGCAGATTTGGTAATAGAAGCTAAAGAAAACTGCCAATATGTAGTTTGCTTGTTGGATGTAAGAGAGGTCTTTTCTCATGCTCAGGTGATTCATTTATTAAAAAAAAAAAAAAAGTCTAAACTAAGAAGCCAAAGAGAGCAGCTGGGATAAGGGTAATACAGAAAAGAGCATGTGAGTCTATGCACAGAGGAGCACCTAAAGAGGAGACTTCTCTGAACCATTTCAGCCTTGGGGTGGTGGCTACTGCTGGCCCAGAAAATCATGCAGGAGAACATAAAGAACTTTCTGCAGTTGGTGTTAGACTAAACAGGACTTGTATTCCTGCTGCCAGACAGCAGCCTTGCTGCACAGGGTGGGCATTAAATCCCTACTCTGAAACACAGGTGCTGGGGCACTACTGCACTCTAGGGTTTAAATGGGGTGGGGAACACCAGACACTGCAGGTGGCTGTGGCAGGGGCTCCAGCTAATCCTGAATGGATCAGTCCAGACAGGTGACAGCAAAGGCAAAGGAAGTAAGGACTTAAAGGAAAATTAGAGAGGAAGCTCTTTCTTTTCTATCCTTGAGCAGTGCCTGTTTCCATGAACACAGGAGGGATTATTATGGTGCGGCTTTAAGGTGGGCTGGGAGCAATGTGGGAGGATGCTGAGAGGCTGCAGCATTGCAGCCCTTTCCCAGCTGCTCATCATTGTAACCACTATGTTGCACTGCTCCATTGCAAGTATGGGCAAAAGCTTCTTAAAATTCACAAAAGAAAAAAAAATTCTTAGACCCTTTAGAGAGCATTTTCTGCTGTAATTTCTCAATGACGGCTATGCAACCTTACAAGATAACTTTATTCCAAGACTTGGGAACTCCTGATGCAGAGAGTGGCTAATGGCCATTAGGTGCACTTGTGCCTTGACAAGCATTTGTGAACAGAGTTCTGTCTCCATTCTTGTCCTCCTTCCCCAGATCCCAGAGGTGGGTGGGCAGAGCAGTGGACACTTATGGCTCTGGGCATTTCATTATTACATGGAAGGTTCAAAGTGTGTCACACCAGAGCTGCTACTCTTACATGTATGCACTACTTTCCAGTCCACCGGGGAATCCAAAATGCTGCAGAAGCTTTAGGGCCTCACTTACATAATATAAACTGCTACTTTTCTAACCACTGAAATGCTGCAGTATCTGGAATCAACACAGGAGTGGAAATAATGCTCATTTTTTAATAAAGAAATAAATAATTTAAAATTAGCAAAGCAAAATTCACCTAGAAACCCAAGGACTGAGCACAAAAGCTCAGGAGGTTAAGGAGAGAAAATAAATTGAAAGGCTGAGAAAAATAGAGGAAAAATACCTGGACATAACTGCACAAAAATAAACAAAGACCTTTGGAGTTAAAGTCTCTCAAGAAGTAGCTTAATCCCCAGAATTACTGGACTTTTCAGTCACTTTCATGAATAACAAATTAAACCGCTTTATGTGGACTTTTAGAACTTACAAGCCAAACCCCCACTCCCCATTGAAACCTTTGCTACCCATTCTTACACATTTTTAAAAAAATTAAATCAAACCCTGGAATTATATTACTTATTAATGGCTTATTACTGAAGGGAAATGGAACTACTGTGTTGTTTTTCTTGTAATTTTCTAAAATGCTTTTCACTTGTGTTTAAAAATATCCTACTCATTTGTGACCAGACTAAATAATTCCCTGCCCCCTTAAAGGTGCCTGAGTCTGAATGATGTTTAATCTCCCATCTCCCTCTCTCTCACCTATTATAATTAAGTTCCCTTTGATTTGAACAGATTGGACGATAGGAATTCATAATGTTACATCCTGCACACTGAAGCTAACTGATTAAGTGCTTTAAATTATTCTTCCTGACAGAATGATAAAGTTACAATCTGTTCAGAGATGATCTACAGCTTGCCAGACTCCTACCGTTTCTTTCTACATTCATTTATCTTTTTGTCAAGCAGTTAAAAAAAAAAAAAAAAAGCCTCAATTCCATAGATCTTTTAAAGTAATCAGAACATCTGAATTATTAATGAGACTTTAAGGGAATGATTCCTGATGGGGGCCGGTTTAAGAAAGGTTGTAGGAAAAAGAAGTCTGGGAATGTGTACACATCAAAATAATTTCAGCTCCATTTAAAAAACCATTTAGTTCAAGTGTGACACATGAACCATTATGCATTTGTGGAAACCAATTTTATGTGATCTACGATTAAACTAACCTTTCAGAGAGGTGTAAAGTGTGATGGTTATCATGTTTTAAAAGCCTTGTGAGATCACACAAACAATTTCAAACTAACAGTTTTCTAATGGTTTGTGTTTAAAATGATTTTGAGGCAAGTTAAGCACCGTGAACTTCCATTGCTACCTTGTTTTTTTTAACACATGGTGCAAAAACTTTCCTTACAAACAGAACTTGGTGCAAGTTAATTCAAGTTGTAGCAAGTAAGGGGAGGCTTGTGTGAGTGCTGAGAATCAGAACTGTGTTGTGTTTCTCACCAGCCAGTGTAAAGCACTTCAAAATACCCTACTTTCCCTAAAATTTTCCAAATAAGCTATTTATTTATGTGTTAAATTTAAAATAGAACTCCTATATAGGGAGCTGTTCTTTAAAAAGACACCACCCAGTCTCTTTTTGCCTTTACCTGGCAAGTAATACATACAGAACATTAATAATAAATCCAGAAGCTAGTAGATTCTAATGTCTTTTGCTGCTTAGATTTCTTTTTGCCAGTGCTGAAACCTTGACCCAAGCATTATCATTTCCAGCATGCAATGCTTAGTTCCAGCTTTATACCTTTCCTGTTCCTCTCTGCTGTCAAAATTATCTTTGACCACATAACGATGAATCTCCTGTGCAAATTCATTGCCCTCTCTACTTACCTTTGAAATGTGAGCTCAACGCTCCTGATCTTTACTCTTGGCCACTATGATATTCTGCTCCCAGTCACTAAATGTTCTTCTTGAAGCCCCTACACAATTTTCAGTCTTTTATGCTATGCTTAAAGCCTGATTTTGGTATGTCTTCCAGAGTCCTACCATAGATTTTTATCTTTAATATTTACTTTTTCCTTTACATCCGTTCAGAAACCCCCTTTTTTAAAGTCTTTATATATTGCTATATTCATCAAGTATTTTTAAGCTCTCTGTCATACTGAGTCTGTTTCTCTCCCTTTTGGAATATGCATATTGATCCTTACCAGAAATGTTTCCACATTATAGTGACAACAGGCATAGTTTTTTACCTTATTTTTTTAGGAGCTGCTAAAAAAGTCCCTGATCTTCCTACGCTATTTGACAGGCTTCTTTTTGACAGCCTCACCTGAGAGATGTTGGAACAGCTTAGTAACTGAATGTATTAGATGGCAGAAAACACTTACTCTCCTCTCAAACATCTATGTTTGTAATGGCCTATCAGCATCAGTGCATCCAGGAGGGTTCAAAAGGCTCAATGCTCTTATTACAAATAAATAAAAATTATTGTTTTTGTGTAACACTCTTCCCCGCAGCATAAAAAAAATGATATAAATAACCAAAGTAAAAAGCTCAAAATACAGTTTTCTTCAAGTTGTATAGGATTGCAGCAATTCTCTCCAAGAGATTCATTGTACTGGTGCTTTAAAATTTCTATCATTAATTTTGGACTGAGTAGCAACTCAGAGCAAATGTCACTGTGAAACACCCTCTCTTCTAAGCAGAGGCAAAGAAAATACTACCCAAACATAACACAAAGGTTTTACTATATTTGTATTCTCACCATAATCCCAGGTTACCTTTCAACTGTTTAAAACATGCATTTTTTTGTCTTCTGTGACACTTGCAGTTTCAAATTAGTTTGCATGTATGTGTTTGTGTGTCTCCTTCCTGCATGTAACCATTTTGTTTATAACTAAGCTGAAAATTCTTCCATGTAATTTTTTCCTGCATGAGAAAGAAAAGTATTGAAAGTTTCTCTACCCACCTGCTCAGAAATTCTTTGTTTGGCAGATGAATATTTTACATGTAGCAGGCAGTAAGAAATTTGCAGGGAAAGAGAGAATAAACTATTTTTTCTATGAAGAACTTTACTTTCCCTCAGGGCAACTAAAGTTTTGTGACAAAGATAATGTTCTGGACTTGTTCTTGATTTTTTATTTTTTAAACTACCAAAATTCTTAGTTTTGACAATGGGAATTTCACTGGAAAATGCCTGATTCTCTCTGTTTAGGTCAATAGGAACCCATGACAAGAACCTGCAGGTTTGCTAGACATGGTTTTGTGTCAATGCTTAAGCTCACTAAGAATTTGGTTTCGCATGCTGAAACCATGCTGAGACTGATATAAATGGCAGGACCTTCATTTAAAAACCTAAAATGTCACTTCCTGACATTGGTGATAATTCTTCACTTTCAAAAACTAACCATTTTACTATGGTTCTCTGACTTGGGATAGAACAGGAGATTTCCTCTTACTTTTCAATATAAACACCAGCATAAAGTTGATTTAAGTATTTCTCTACTTATAATGATCAGCCTCCATTAGTATACCCATATCAGAAAACCTTCATCACTATAATAAAGTATTTGATCAATCTGACTGTAGTCAGCAGTGGCAATTATACACAACAGTACTAAAAGTCAAAAGTTTTAGAATTCTAACTTCGGGATAGAGGACAGAGGTGGAGTAGACTCCAATGTAATTTGAAGAATTTAGATTTGATTTAGATTTATATTAGATATTCCTCTTCTGCTGCTCACAAAGTAGGCACATTACTTCGCTAATGTACACTGTTTATGTCTTTTCTATTTGAGCTGCACTGTTATACAAATACTATTTTTTTGGATAAAGATCATTATGTAGCATGTGACAAGTGGCTTCATATTAACACCCTTCTTTCTCTGCTAAATGGAAAACAGATAAAACATTAATGGAAAAGCATTTTGGTGTCAAAGCCATTAACATTCTTCCAAAATGTGTAACTGCTCTCAACTATCTTCCATCAATTCTGCCAACATAAAAAGATGCTCATGTACATACATGGGGAATAGGAGAGTAGGGAGGGGAAGGGAGGAAAGAAATTGGAATGAGGAATGGGAAATTAAAGTAATGTCTGCACTACGATAGGCATCTTCATTGAGCAGGAACCTGGGTGTTTACAAAAGGACACGTGCAATTAGAAAGGCAAGCAGATGAGAGGAGAAAAAAACAAAACAGGGTTGAGAAACAGCAGCAGCAGCAGCAGCAGCCAGTTTTACTTCTGGTTTGGTGGGAAAAAAAAGGCAAAAGAAAACCAACAAAACAATCAACCAAACAAACAAACCAATAACTGAATAAGGTTTGTAACTATTTTTTTTAATTTCACAAGTTTTCACAAGGACAAAGTTATAGAGGGAAACCCACAGCAGTTGCTAGGTCATGCAGAACCATTAATTTTCATACCTTGGCCCATTCTATTCATCCTTGTTGCACTTTAGAAAAAGAAGTAAGCTATGTAAGTTTTACAATGCTTTTAAACTGTCATATTTCTGGTTGAGCACTTTAACTGGCACATCCTTGTAGCAATAAATATTCTGAGGGCAAAACACGATAACTTTCTTTGCAAAAAGGAACACGTGAATTTTTCTTTATGATGAAGAGCAACTGTAATAGTCTCATTTGTAGGGGAGCAACCATAATTTGCAATGTATTTCACTGATTGGACTTACAGCTGCGTTTGAATGCACACTCACACATATAGACTGTATTCCAATCATTATGCTCAGCACTGCACAGTGGTATTCTCTGTAGCCCACTTACACGGTTCCAGGTTTTGTCAGTAAAAGTGCTTGGCTTTATTGTCAATTCACACAGCAAGCAAATCTTCAAAATTATCATGCTTGGGGAAGGGGAAGGTAGAAGACAAAACTAACCATAAAAGCACCTTGATTGGGTTGGCAGTTACAATGCTAATCATTCAAATCTAAGTATTTTTCTGTCTGCATGCTTTCTTGCTGGATAGCCAGGGAAGAGGGTATGTGTTTCTGCCTTCCCTACCCTCGGAAACCCTCCATGACCTAGAGCTAGCTGTATATTTCAAAATATACATTGGCTTCTGAAGTTTAAACCAAGAAAAAAAAAGTAAAAGCAAGCCTGAACTATCATTCCTATGGCTGTCTAGGGCAGGTTCCTTTCCACTACTTTATTTAGTTCCCTGCCACAACTTTTTTTGGCCACATGTGTCATTGGTGACAATTTGCAAGAACTAAATTCTGGCAAGTGCACGGAACGCAATGCCTCAGCACTGTGAATATTTCCAACCCAACCCTCTTGTTCTCCTCATTAACAGTCTGGGGCACAGCACCTTTTCTCCCCAAATGGGAGAGATCTAAAGGCACTCAGTTGTCTTCCCTGTATTCCTGCACACTGGCATGCACCTGTTGAAAAAACCAGGTACAACATGCAGCAAGATTTCTGGAGGTTCTTCACATATTAGGACTCTTGTTGGAAGATTTATATGAACACTAACTTGGAAAAGTTAAACTACCATCTGGGGAAAGGAACAAAGTCCCTTGAGATCTGATATGTAAGCATAGAAAAATGCTTGCTCTTTTCTGAACATTATTTATTCTGTACATAAGGTGACTAATTCACCTTTTAAAGACGTAAAAGTCCCAAGAAGGCAGTTTTTAATGACTTACATCCAATATTTATGATACATATGGCTTTTTATCCCAAATGTCAAAAGTGAAAGAAAATATAGCTATTCATGTGGCAATATAAATAGACAGAATAATAATTTAATATGCAATTAGACTCTTTCTAAACTTAAATTAAACCATTGGAGTTGTAAAACTTCATGCCCCGACAATTTCAGTGTTAAAGGGAAAATACACCATCTCCAAAAGACTAATATTTTAGAGAAAGTTCTTAAACAAGCAGAAAAGTCCCTGATATTGCTTTGGTATAAAGCAGATGTCTAGCAATAATCTATACAAGGAGTGTAAGCCCTATATAATATAAGCCTTGAGAGTGAAAAATCAGCAGGGATTTTTTTTTTGCATGGTTTTTGTTTTTTTTTCAATAGGAGAGTTTTATAAGCTTCAAATAAATGTATGAGCTCCTGTAAATATGAGTATTAAAAAAAACCTACTGCAACATACATCAACACTTCTGCACTAAATGACTTTCTTTGTGTAACTCTGACATCAAGAGCAAGTGTTCATGTTAAATATACTCTATTTTCGGATATGTAGAGTAACTGCAGTGAGTTATTTATGTTTTCAGTGTGCCTATGGGTTTGGAATTCTTTTTTTATTCTCCCCTAGCATCATAAATAACTTTTGGTCCGTCTGCTTTGTTGCTGTTGTGCTTAAGGGTTTTATGGTGGTGAAATAAAAATGACAATCACATGCACACTGTCATACATATGCAAAATATGTGTACAAAAAAGGGAGAACTCCATGGGAAAACAGGGAACATTACTGCTGGAAACATTAACCGGGGAGAATGGGTGGTGAATGCAAGTTTCACACACAGTGGGAGCAGATACACATATCAAAGTCTATCTTCCTGCACATACTTCTGTTTGTCCCGGGAATCTCTGCTCTTGGTGCGGTTCGGTCGGTTGGCTGTCGATGGGATGGAGTGAACTGAGGAGCTCTTCTTGCTGGAAGAGTAGGAGGAATGGGAGGAATGAGAAAGGCTGGCTCGGGACTGGCCAGCGTTGTGGTCAAATTGCATCAAACAGAAGATCAAGTCCGTCGGCACAAGCTCAAATTCATATGGTGGGTTTGTGATAACATAACTGGGAAGAAAGGAAGACAGAAAAAAAGAAAGAAAAAGAAAATAGGTTTAGATTTACACTAAAAAATTTCTTCTAGAGTTGTTAGCTCAGGAACACTTAGCCCAATTTTTGCATTTCTGTTTGTACCTAGTTTTAGCTCACATAATTCCCACTATAGGTTAGGACCTTTTTATGTCAGCTGTCACTTTTTTTATGTTTTCTTTCAGACAGGTAAAATTCCTGAGAATGATGTTCTTCAAGTGAATCACATAATGATTTTTCAGAGAAACCATCATAGAAATCATGCTCCTTTCTCTGGCTGCACCATAATGCAATGACTCTAGCAAATATATTTACATACTGACAAAAAACAGTACCATACCCACCACAAACAGTATTTAAAAGAATGGCTGAAAGGCAGAGAGAGGAGGATTTCACATGCAGCTTATTTAAATACATATCACATTTAAATACATATTTACATAGTTATTAAATATTTAAATACAGTCAATAGAACAAGGGATATAATTATTGGTTTGGATTGTGACTGTAGTTAAAACAAGTTAAGGAAAATACATCAATAACTTTATAGCAAGGTTAATTTTGTTCATTCACTCCACATGTACATTCATGGCCTCAAAGAGCATTTATAAAGAGAAATCTGCACATCCAAGAATCCAATTTATTGCTTAGTATAAATCCCAGGCCTGAAATAAGAACTTGCTCAATTTCAAGAATCCCCACCTTCACCTAATGGCCTTTCAGGGTATGAAGAACTTATAGAGCAGCTGCTAAATTTTTTCATGCATGTGAAAAACAGACTTGAGCGAGGCAATCGGCATTTTCTGTCCAAGCAAGAAATGAGTAAAAATTGAACATAAAGCTCATGACTTCTTTTCAAATTAATTCAATGCTCATAAGAAATCTGCTTAGCTGCTTCAGGGACAGAAGTCCCTTATTACGCCAACAACTAATCCCAAGTATAGTAACTACAGTGTAAATCTAAACTGCAACTCAATTTTTCTACCCAATTTATTCAAATTCTTACAGAAGAAGCCGCCTTGGTGGGCTGCAGTGCTGTTTATTGCCATGTTCACCCAATAATGATGCTTTCTGTAGAGCATGAAACAGTAACAGATGGTAGATTTGTGATACTTCTGGTATGGGTCTGTGTGTGTATTTCTAGGAAGCAGTTAATTAAGACACATTTCAAGCAAGCTGCTAAATGGCCTTCAGTTTGCAAAGATGGAAATGTGTCTGCTCTATTTAAAGCACTAAGGTCAGGCTCGGCGCTACTGAAGTAAAAATGTAGTCTACCAAGAGAAGGCTTTCCATTTACTGGAAGAAATTATGCTTAGACACAGATGGTACTGATGGGAAGCCCACAGGAGTATTATTTGAGCATTCAGAAAAAAGACTAGCTACTGTAATTTAAATTATTATCCCACAACTTGGAGTTGATTCATATAAGGGAACTGAGGTCCTTTCCTTGCAGGCAAACAGTGGATCACCATAGAGCAAACAAGCTAAAGATGCACTCTGAAAATTTAATTAAAAATTTTTGAGTAATATCAGCTGACACCTTACACTGTGATATCCAGCTTATGATTTAAAGTCAGATAGAATCATGGTGAAATCTTTAAAGAGGGTTGTGGAAAAGTTATGCAAAAACGGAGCAAGCTCTTTTTTATATTTATTACAGGCACTGGGCTTTTCCTTGCTGAGAAGACTGAAGAGCAGTGAAGCAGAGATGTTCTAAAAGACCAGACTCACCGTTTAGTGCATTGGCTGGGAGTACTTAGATGTGCATCCCTTAATCGATAAATTCCAAAGCAAAGCATATTGTATGTTTTCAGTGCTTTACAAAACAGATCTCCATAACAACCTCCGTCCTAGAGGAAAGAGAGGAGGTTAAAAAAAAAAAAAAAAGAGAACAGCACATTTTTTTCCTTTCTTTGCTCTGTTAACACAATGTCAGGGAACAGGTCGTGCAGTATGAACTTATAAAAAAGGGACAATGTATAGACAGTCTGTTCTTTGTCTCAAATGAGAGCCTTTTACCAAAAGAAATGAATAATCTAAATGTTTTATTTCAAATTAGTAAATATGTAAAGTGATGATTGTTATTTTGGAGAGCCTTAGTCCATAAAATAATGGCAAATTAGAAAGAGTGAGTGATTTGCTTTAAGCTGGAAATCTAAATTTTTGTACCAGACAATGCATATTCTACAAATTACATTAATTGTGGTATTAAAATTGTTAGTATCTTTTACCCTTTCTTGGCAGCAGTCATACTGTCATCCAGAAAAAAAAATTGAGGAGCACAACAAAAATTAGAGTTCAATGGGTTTAAAAGGATAATAAATTATCTGCTGCTGTAAAATAATGACTAAATGTATGATTAGCAAAAAATAAGTTTAGATTTGCTCATCTGTATATCCAAATAGTGATTCTTTAATAGTCATGAGTGTCGATGCATTCTGCCTTCACAGATGTAGTGCAATTGAGGCTCTGGTGAAACAGCCTTCAAAAGATTGGTGTTGCTTATTTTATTTGTGGAAATGTTAGATGAGTTTTGCCAAAGAGTTTTGATGTGCTGCTAGTCTCAGCTGCAACTAGACTGCTACAACACCTGAAAGGCTGTAGGCTTCTATCTGTGCACTCTTGCCCTCATCCTGAAACTGGGATTCCCTGTCATTTCTGTGAAGGTCACTCTGTTCTTTTTGGACAGGGCTGGTCAACACAGGGTTAATTTAAGAAACATCAAATCCTACATCATCATCAAAGCAGAGTGGGTGCTTTGGGATTACCTCAAGATTTCAAAATGTGGTCCAGAAAACATTTGTAGATATTTTAGTTTTATATAATGCACTATTTTTAAAAGATCATTTATTTATTTGGTTTGGGATTTTAAATTTTTTTTGCTTGTTTTTTACTTCACCCTTAGAACAGTGCAGTCAAATTATCAGAAGATGAGGATTTCATAAGAATTTTAGTTCATCCAAAACCAGCAGAAACCAAACCTTACAAACCTTTGTTTTCAAGCTAATAAGCAGATTTCAAGAACTGGAAGCTCTGTGAAAACACTGAATAAGCTTATCAACACCCCAAAAAAGGTATATCTATACATATTGAATAAATTTAGAATTCATTATTGCTATAATGGTTATATCATCCATATCAGCTCATCCATCTCTTTAGCTGACAATGAAGAAGAGCCACAGGATTTTCTGTATGAAATATGCAGGCAGGGATCCTGGGCAATCATACAGCTTCTTAAAAAGGTAAAGAGCAAACCTAGCACTCTGTGCTATAAATTTTTAAACAATCCAAAAGCTCTATTAAATTCAATAATAGAAATTATATGCTTATTGAGATAGATTTTTCACTCAAGTCTGAGAGACAGCTAATAGAGCACAGACCAGCCTTGGTTCTGCATTTCCCTCATGATCTTACCCCTAGGTCTGCAAATGGCCCATCATACAAAGCCAACTGAGCAACTCGACACCTGTCCCTGTTTGCAAGTGTCTGGGGCGTGCTGTAACCTCCTCTCAATGCATTTTCCTCAGCAATCAGTGCTTCCAGCTCTGGTGTGGCTCCTCCTGTTACCAATGTCCGTATCAGTGTGAGGATATTGTCATTGAAGTATGTCTGCAGAGATAAAAGAAAGCTCTTTAAGCAAACACCATTAAAGTCACAACTGAAGACATCCAAATTACAACTTTTCCGGGTTTCTGCTGTTTAAAGTTCTTGGCTGTCTCTTCAAATAATTTTATACAGAAAGTGAAAAGACAGCAGCCTCCAATTACTCTATTTTCTTCTTTCCCATTAGGCTCCTATACTAGATCCTTCCTTTTAAACACCAATTCAGGCTGATTTTTATTAAAGTACAAAAATTTGAATGATTTCTGTTTCCTATAATTGGTGTTAGTAGTGATGCAATGACTGCTTTCCTTCTCATCGCCCTCATGTCTCATAATGGGCTTTAGGACATGTAATTGTAAAATTCAGACCACATTTAAAGCTTACACAGGCTAGATTGCCTTTTTACTCTTGTCACCAATTCGTTGGGGAGCTGCCTTTGTGCTGCAAATGTCATTACTTATTACTGTGGCTGGACTCTAGCAGTCTAACCGATGTATTGTACTAAACATCTTATTACGAGACTTGACAGTGTTCAGACATAAGCATGTATCAATTAAACATCTTGAGTTCATTCCAGATAAATGTATGATGAGTTGGGGATCCTGGTGGTCCTTTTAAAAAACTCTAGGGTATAGGGTAAGTGTGGTTTATTAGGGAAGATTTACTCCACACTGACATTTTGCCAGCATCTGTAGCATTGCTGGTCTGTCAGGCAAACAATGGGTATTTAAAATATTAATTTAAATCCAGATGAATGACTTTCAAGTTCACTTAAAAGTATACTGGTATAGTTCAGACATACTCAGTTAAACCTCTGCAATGTATTGTACCGGGCAAAAAAAATGTTGAACAAAAAAAAGGAAAGATTGTCACTTATAATGTCACCAATGTCTGAGTTTTCAGAAGCTTTGAAAGTGCAAGGAACATAAAAGGAAAAAATGAGCTCACTGTAGAGTACACAGGATTGACATTACTGGATTTCTGGATTTTGTTGAATTTAGGACTTAGAACAAATGCCTGTAATCCAACCAAGTAAAAATGAATAGTGAATTCTCCAACAGTGCTTGTTGTCTAAAGATAAGACTTTTAAAATAATACTTTTCAATGAAATTCATTGCTCTAGCCATATAATGTAACTGCATTTAATACATGGGTAAACTGAGGTAGAGGTTGAAATATTTTATCCTGAGATCAAAAAGCAAAACTGGCTTCCTATCCATGTTGCTTTGATATTCTTTCTTTGTATAATGAAACTTCAGTTTCATTGTTTGCTGGAGATGACAGATAAAACAGAAGAAAATGAGTTCTATGCAGCAATGTTTTTCAATTTACATTGAAGTTTCCTAACTTCAAGCTTCTCTGCTTATTTTCATAGGCATATATGCCATTCACCTGTTGACTAAATTAAAATGGGGAACGTATTCTTACTGTTATACATGCCCTAAAGCAAATACTTGCATCTCATCAACTCCAATTATTTAAGTTAACCTGGTTAAGGCAGTACATATTTTAGCTACAAAGCATATTGTAAGGAGTAGTCTGACATAAGCAGAGGTTCATGAAGATTCAGCCAGTCTAAAACAAGAGCTGATCTCAAATCAGCTCTTACACATGTGGATGCACTGGGTAACAATTCAAGTGTAATACTCAAACCTCTCTTAACTTATAGAAAAATCAATGTGACCCCTTGCAGGAATGTAAGTCTGGAGCGATTACATGATGTTTAATAGGAATTGCCACTGTGAGAGAGAGAAGACATTCAGCCATGATTGTTTATTTTGCAATTACTTCTTTCTTGATGTCCCTGAGATGAAATCAGAGTCACCCTCTTTGGCAACTCTTTCCACTCTGCTATACCTCTAAGGCAAAGCTAAGACCCTTATTAGCAAAGGAAGCAGCATTTATTGTGGAACAGTGGCTTAATTTGGGTTTCACACCATGACTGATGCAGATGGACCATTCAATCAGATGGATGAGTGCAGCTAAAAGATATTTCTTGGGTTTGCTTTTTTTTTTTTTTGGTTTTTTTTTTTGCAATCATTGGGAGAAAATATTCCAAGGTTCAGGACAAACTGCTGCAGCATTGCATCTGATCAGAAAATGTCCAACCATAAGCAAGAAAAGATGGGTGAATAGGAAGCTGCAACTTCTCACCTTCCCTAAACAGGGTTACTTCCTTCTGTACTAAAGTATTTAGCACTCCTCAAGAAAAAGCTGCTGCCCATGCTTTTGATTGTCACAAAAATCAGACTCCGCATTGCCAGTTTGGAACTAGGGAAACACTGAAAAGCTGAACTAGCTGATATCCATTTCCTTTGGAATAATAATACGCTGAAATTAATTTGAGAGTGATCTTCTACTTGCTCTGTGGGAGGGTACATGGCCTGAATATGCCAGTACTTATAAGAAACTGATCTACAGAATGCCTTTGGAAAGGTGCTGTTGTACTTAAAGTAACAAAGCACTTTCCAGTGATGGAAAAGAATCCCTTTTGTTGAGTGTGCATCAAAACTGAAGAAATACTTGTTTGCTATTGTTGTTAACCAAACCCCACATTGGACATGTGTGTGATACCACTTTAATCAGCATCTGGAATGAGAGTATGAAATAGGTGTATTCTAAACACAGAAAAAAAGAAATGCATCATAGACAAAAACTGGGTAAATAGCAAGGAAATTGTGACACAGATATCTGAGCTAGCAGTGCCACCTAGCCATTGCTTCAGAATTGTAGTGCAGCTCTTTCAAATGTTTCAAGGATGCTTTCCCATTTGTTCAATCATTTTTAAAGTATAATTACCAGAGTGCTTATGTTTTGCAGTTAATGCTGTCATGTCTTTTAAACTAATTGGTCTTCTACAGAAAATTTAACTGAAAATTAGCACATCTTTTAATAATATTGCTTTAACTTTAATAGCACTTTGCCTTTCATTTATAATTACACTAAAATTGTCATTTTTCAAGCTATATCTGCCTTTTTTGTGTTTGCTAGTGGGTTTTTAAATGAATTTCTTTTAAGAAGACTCCTCCTCCTCCTCCTCCACCACATGTGGTTTTTAACCTCACTTTCAAACAAGTATTTTAAGTTGCTTTTCTCATTGAGTTGAAGGAATAATATATATCCAAACCTGAGGAATGACTGAGCTAACATCAGTAATTCATACCAATAACAAAAGGGTCTTTAAGACAGAATAAACACCAGACAATAACTAAGAGCATTTCACCATTTGAAAATCTATTAATTCTTAAACTATTGTCTAAGCTTTAAAGAAGATTGGAACACTTTAAGTTACAAGATGCTGCTTACTAATTCTCTGAAACAGAATTGCATGAAAAATAGTCTTGTGTTCACATCAAAGATTAGAACAGTTTATTTTCTGTATAAATAAGACTGTGAGGATCCATGAGGGTGAATTCTTGAGTACAGGACATAATGAAAAGTTATTTTTAACTGTTTTAATGATTTTCTTCCATCCTGTGTACTTCTGTTTATATGAAGAAAAAGTAGGATTTGGTAATACAGAAAGCAATCAAGACCTGAAGTTCTGGCACAAGGAAATGAATTCCAGGGTAGTGAATGTTGAGTGGTATCACCTGGTGCTGGAGATCCCTGTCTCCAGCAGCACCTGGGTCTGTTGCAGTGCAGGTATGGGAGGGACACCAGCCTGCCAGAACTGCTGCAGTTCTTGGGTCTTCAGTGCCAAAAGGAGGAGCAGGGAAGCTTTGGCTCTCAGGCCAACTGCTCAAACCTTTGAAGGTTCTGTGTGTTGAAAACTGGTTTCCTTGCATGTACAGGATTTTATGGAATAACTATCTCAACAAGACCCAGAAAGAAGCCCCTGCTGCTCAAATATTTGCTCCTCTGATTATCCTATGCCATATAACTTTTCTATAGCTGAAGATAACATTTTTAAAAAACAGTTACATAATCTAAAAGTTGCTTCCAATCCCACACTTTTTAGTTACATTTCACTTGGTGAAAGGCATGCTCCACTTTCCAGAAGTGGTGCTGCCTTGAGACTGACAGAGAATGTGTATTATTTCCCTGGGTTTGCATATGCTATGACAAAATAAATATTAATATATCATTTAAGTACCTGATGGCAGTAGATGTCTCTTCAAAGACCTAGTAATGATTAGCTGGAGCACTTTAACAATAGCCACTGCCAGAGTTAAAACATGAACCAAGCCCAGAGCCTTCCCACAGAGCACAGTAAAGCTCTTGAACCAAACCTGGTGAGATCACTGCTACCAACTCATCAACAACACAGTGCAGGTTTTGAGCTGGTTATTGTCCTCTGGGCAATGGGGTTTGAGCTACTGCACTGTGAATCCTGGCCTTGTGGGAAATATTGCCTTTGCTGCAAAGCCAAACTCTGTGTAGATGACCATGCATGGCACTTTGAAAACTAAACTACATTAAGCGTTTCACCTTTGAAATAAGAAAATAACAAAAAATTTCAAACTTAAAACGTCCAGATGTCCAGTACTGTCATCTTATCAGAAATAATGCTAAACCAGCAGAATGCAAAGATCTCCAGCACTCAGACTTGAATTATAAGGTTACCACATTTTCTAATCTGCGATTCATGAGTTGGGTTTGATGCACTACTCCAATATTATAAAACTATAGAAAATAAAACTTTAATTTAATACTGATTAATACTGTAGAATTATTATTGCTGTTATTATTATTGTCCAATAACAAAATACTTAAGCAAATTAATTTGAATATATTTTGTAGCTTTTTTCCCTATACCTACATCTATATGCAAGTTTCAGATGACCCACAGGTCAGAAATAATACTGCATTCATGGCTATTATTCAACTTTCTAATCTTTCTTACACTTGCTTTACTACAAAACCCCAGTACTGTAGGAAGAGATTCATTCTTAAAGAAGCAGTTAATGAAAATTTGCATTGTACACTATATAAGGAATTTTCATTACAGATATCAACAGAGATCATAAACTGGAATTTTTCTATCAAAAATAAGCAGTAAAACCCACTGAATCACTAAATAGATAGAATAATGAACTATATACTTGTCTCCAAGTGAGCTGGCAAAAGGCAGCAGAGTGCACATTATATACTTCTTACAGAATTCCTGTGAAATTAATAGGATGAAAGCATGCCTACAGATCTCACAATTTAGCTAGGATTTCGGGTTCATTTTCCCATATTGGAAAGTATGAAGTTAGACACATTAAATAGAAACTGTTTGCTAAAGTAAATGTACTTTAGGAAAAAAAAAGAAAGGTAAGAAATAATATAGTGAAAACAGATTAGTTTCTGTGAGAAACACTCTTTTCCTTGGCAAAGTAGTAAAAGGATAACACACCTCCCCCATGGGAATATGGATAGTAAAGGGAAAACATCTCACACATTTTACACTTTCTGAGTGGTCAGGAAGAATTGTACTTTTCCAACTCCTTGCTGGGCCTTTGAGGAATAAAGAGAAAATAACACTGCCACTGATCAGAAAACTGGTGAAAGAAAAGACAGGATAGTGAACAATTCTAACTGACTGAATCCTTGCCTTTCTTCTTGATTAGTATTTTTTTTTAAGTAGAGAATTTTCTACTCTTGTTATCACATTTCTCTGGCTTCAGGCTGCACTGTCCCTGACACATAATATGACCACTTAGATGTGAAAATGTTTAGAAAAAGAACTTTTATGGAATGGAACTGCAAAAACAGAGGGGCATGTTGCCCAAAACTAAGCGTTAATAAAAGCTAGCAATAAATAAAAACATTAAAATTTCTGAGCAGGCATGCTGTACCTATTTTTTATTGCATCTCTATTATTTACTTGAGACACCTTTGCACAAGGAAGCAATGATGTCCACAGTATCTCACTCTCTTTCTGTGGCAACCAGAAGGATTAACCCTACTTTTTCTTGATTCTGAAGTGCCTTACTGAACAATACATTCACAGACATTGGCTATGATAATAATGGGAGTAGATAAACAGCTCTAAGTAACATTTGGAATCTTCATGTTAAATTATGCCCATTTATAATGTGAATATATAAATTATATAATAATATATATAACAACATTTTATCTGTGTAGACTCATTTATCTGCGGATGGAACATATGGAAAATATAGCAGGGAAAACTACAAAATACAGATACATAAATATGAAATACAAATAAAATAATAAATCATAAAGATCACTATAAATTTTTCTTAAAAGCAAAAAAAGTTTCATTCTGAATTCAGGTGAAGGTCAGACTTGGCTCCTTTAGAGAAACCCATCTGCTCATATACAGTATTACTTGGGGTCTACAACAGACCTTTCCCAGCACTATGGATCTTTATTCCACAGTGAGCTCAGAAAGCCCATGCTCAGATTTTAAAAAGACTACATCCTTCCTATATCTAGCAGAGTTTAAGGTCCCTCTGAATGAAGTGTAGCTCACACAGAGCAAGACTGGTCTGGAAACTTGGCCAGTATGAGGAGGATGAAAAGAGCATGACTGAGGGGTTTGCTTCAGAACTGCTTCAAGCTGCAAACAAAAGCCCCAATGTAGATATAACCAAAGGCCACCATCTGTAGTTTCTGGCATGCAGTGAAGTTTTGATTAATAAGAAAATTCATATGAAAAAGAGAGGATAACCTCTCTTCTCACAAACAGAGTTCATGAGATGTGTACAATGGCTTTTGTGGAGTTCTATCAGTGTCCCCCAGCACTCATACTCGGAGCATTGCTCACGGCTACAGGAAATTAAAAGCTCAAAACACAGTTGATGCTGTCTGACAAGAATGGTGAGCACAGGGACTGACACACTGAATTTGAGTCTGGATTTTAGGCAGAAGGGACAATTTTTTTGAAAGCATGATCCTTAAAACCTGATATGAGACTGTTTCCTTATAAAATTGTGGACTCATGGAAGTCCTAGATATCTCAGTTATAGTCTCCACGTCCAACTAAGAAAATAACCTAGCTTAGGTTCTGAAATTCTCTTGACACCTAAGAAAAAAACATCTCCTGCCTACCTCTGGAAAAGATTCTCCACCTTCACTCTCTTTCACAGCAAGTCTGATGGAAGGGAATGAAAAAGATTTGTTTGCTTACTGCGCTCATGAGAGAGTCCAGCACGCTGACAGCAAATGCGGTTCCACAAGCAAAAGGCTGCGTGAGATACAGTTCTGTGTCGGGATCATCATCATCATCTTGGTCCAAGAACTGAACATTTGAATCATTTACTGAAAATAACAATAATAATATTAGGGGTAGAAACGAAAGGTGTTTCTGGGTCACCAGCATGTGACCTTACACATCACACAGCCAAAGAAAAAGAAACGGCATATGTCTGGAAACACAGACTTGTGTCTTTGACGTCACTGAAAATGAAATCAAGATGGATGTGAAAATGTGCATTTAAAAATCTGCTGCTCATTATCTTGCTTGTAAGAGGTGACACTCTTGTTCTTGACAGGTTCCTATCCCTTTCCTGTAAAGCGGCTTCGTGGCACCAGTTGCCTGCGCTCAAAATGAGATTTATGATAAATTTGTATATTGAGACAATCTTGGTATATTGGCAGGGTACAGTGGCTGAGGCTGTATGCATGTACAGTTAATGTGAAATGCTATCACAAGATACAAAGTTAGAACCCCGTTGTAAAATAGAGGCTGTCAATAAAATGCTGATATAGCCCACAGGCATCTGTTAGATGTGCTGCTGTGATTCTTGCTGGAGTGGTGTTAATGCACTTAGGGCTCAAAAGAGGATAAACTGTCCCTTTAACATGCATCTATCTGAATGAATGAGCAGTTATTCTCTCGCAGCACTACCTTTTGTTCAAATATTTGTCTCTATAACTTCACTTTCTCAGCCACGAATTCTACATTAGCCCGTGTGAAAAAGAATCTAAATCAGGCTGTTTTAGAGAAAAGCACAAATAAAGTAGTATCTGTCATTTTGACTTTCTCTGGCATTTCATTGTCACAGTTAAGCCCTCTGCCTCCAACTCATTCCAACTAAAAATAGTTGTTTCCTTGAGATCAGTGTATCAAGTGGATCGTATTTCATGAAATATTTCATTTCCATATTAGTCTCCCTCAGGCATGAAAGCACAGACTGCTTAGCTATGCCATTGAAATACCCTTCAACTTACTAAATGACAAATTAATTTCAGTTCCCATGCAAGAAAGGGAAATGAAAAAGTTTTTGAGCATTTGAAACTGCATCCGCTGATGATATCCCTACTGCTCCTGTGAACACATCTCCTGAGCCAACCCAGCAAACTTTGAAAATAACATGAGAACTGCTGTTAACTTGATCAGATTTCAGCTCTGGACTTCTAAAGCCAGAAATGATTCTGCCTACTATTCTGATCTTCCTTCTCATACAGTTTCAATCCTTCCCATATAGTTTTCTTGTACATCCACTTCTTTTCCAAACTCTCTATACTACTGCGCTTGCTATGTTTAACTTACAAATCATTAATTACTGCAGATAAAGCCTCATGATAGCTGTATAAAAGAGATGAGGAGAGAATTTAAAAATGTTGCCTTTGCACTCCCTGATGTAATTGTTAAAGCATAATACCTTAGTACTGTAATAGGAGAAATGTTCTGCCCTAGGAATCAGAAGACTTTCATCCAAGAAAACACCAGGATCCACAATACTTCTTTTTCTAGTACAATACCTATCAATTTAGGTAGATTCTTAAGCAATACAGTATTTGAAAGCCTGCTGTATCAAAATGTACTTTTTGAACAGCTTGTACCTCAGTTTAATTTGCTAGCTGAGAGTAGGCACTATTGACAGTAGCACTCTTTTTCCACTTCCATCTGGCAGGCTAACACCTGACACTGTGCTAGCCATGAGTGGGGTCAGTTCCTGAGCTACTAAAAGTCTATCCTGAGTTCTGCAGGTGTGTGTTTATCCTCAATATCTTTATCTTCCTGATGCAAGTTAGCACACTGGGATTTGTGGGCCAGGATAGCTGGGTGCAAATGGGTGGTGCTGTGCCATAGGGAAAAGCTCATCAAACGCTGCTCCAAAGGCTGGTGAGAGCACTCTGTGTTGAGAGGGAACCACACAGGAGCCTGGCTGCTCCTCTACAGCTTCAAAACCTGAGCTTCTGAGAAAAAGCCTTACTCTACAAAATAAACAAAAAAATAGCTTGAGGGAAAGTATGATGCTTGGGGTTTTTTCTGGTATCTTTTACTTCTTCTTGGACTTCCTGTGAAAAGCTGCTAAGGCATGTCCACCAAATTGACAACAGGCTGAAGTAACAAAAAGAAAGAGAAAGAAGAGAAAAGGAGAGAAAAATTGGTGTAGGAGAGTGAGGGCCAGGGAGGTGGGGACTTAGGCCAAAAAAAATGAATTGGTGAGGAGGTGCTATGAAAACAGCTGGCAGGTCAGACGAGTGTGATCAAAGGTTTACTGATGCTGCGTGAAAAAAAATCATTAAGAAGACCAGAACAAGACAGTCAATTTCAACCAGAACCACAAATAAAACACATTCAAAGCAGTGCCATGAGGGTAGCCCCTCTGATACAGCCAGATAAATAAAGGAAAAGCTGATGACAGTAAGAACAACAACAGAAAATAACACAGTGATGTGAAGGAAAAAGGCACTTCTTACCCAGTTCAGTTATCATTAGAATGTGGGTTCCACTGTTTTTTTCCTGACTGATTGAAACCAAAGGCAGAAGTTTGCCAGGCTTAGCTAGTAAGTAAAGTATTTAGGGGGGAAAGAAAGTACAGAAAGAGAATAAAGTAAGGGAAAAAGACAGGTAAGGCTCTAAAAAATAAAACTGAAAAAGAAAACAGAAGGACAAAGGACCACAAATCAAGTTTGTATTTGCCATGAAAGAAACAGAACAGCTTCTGCACTTCACATCACACCGCTTGACAACATAAATACCCACAGCCAGAGTGGAAATCAGAGTCTAGTTACCTACCATCATCATATTCTCAAGAGTGAAATATCTCATACTATTATACAGAGTTTGGTTACACATGATTAAACAGTTTTGGACCATGAAGAAATAAACAAATGGCCTCTTACAATTGATCAAATGCACAGGAAATATCTGCTTATACTTACTCTGGCCTTTTTCCTTTTCTAACCTTAGCCCAAAGACCCCTGCTTGTTTGTTACACTATGCAAAAAACATCTTGTCTGATAGATTATTTATTTAAGAAAATGGAGAAAACCCAAAGGAGGGAAATATATTTCAGTTATTCAAATAAAGTGAATCAACTGTTACTAAACTTTCTTTAGAGAAAGTAATTTAAAACACTTATCAAAAGAGAAAATGTAACAGTATGGGCAATTTTTCTGTATCTACATAACAAGGAAAGTGGGAAAAGGACATGGGAATGTATATGCAAGGATAAATTTTAGCTTTTCTTACCTAGCTCTGTTATAATAGGGATGTTGGCTCCTGTTGTAATGGAGGGTTGACGTAAAAGGCCATGGACTGGACTATTGTCTGGAGATGTCCTATCCATCCCAGGAGGTGTAAAGCCTAAAAGGAAGAAAGAAAAAAAAAAAGAAAAGAAGAGAGAAAAATAGAGGAAGTTTACAGAGGACAAACTACACACACAAAAAAACCCCAAACAAACAAGCAAAAAAAAAAACATTCCAAAGCAAACACCTTTGCTTAAACAGCAATTAAGATTTTAAAGAGTACTGTTTGTAAAAGGTAATTCAACCATAAGGAACAAACTGCTTCCATTAGCCAGTTTTAGGTTTGAGCAGAAATCAAGATTTAAAATTATCCAACTGTTTTCCAACAGCACTACCACCCACACATGGTAGGGTTTTTGTAATTTTGATGTGTACCATTTATAATATGCATTTCTATGAGGATTACAATTGTAGGAATACTGGGATGGAAGGGTCCAGTCTACAAGACAAAAAGATAGGATGAAAGGAAAGAGATACAGGTTTTCAAATGGTATGTGAGAGGATTGCTTGAAAAGAACTAGAAAGAGTGACAATTTGAAGGAAACAAAGGTGGAAGAAGAAACATGTTGGAAGGCAGTCACAGAAAAAAAAATCAGGAGACCAGCAACATTCACCTTTAAAAAAGACTGTTTTCAGCCAGATTGTCTACTGTTTAAAATGGAGCTCTTGACATTGAGTGGTTTTTGTTTTGGTTTTTTTTGGGGTTTTTGTTTATGTTTTGGTTTGGTTTTGTTTGTTTATTCTTTTGGGTTTTTTTGGGTTTTTTTTCCTTCAAACAAAAAATATCCAAGCAAAACCTTTTGAATTTTAATTGTAAGTACTGAAAAATGGGTAGTCATACAAAAGCCCATGCAATAGCAGGACTGGAAATTCACCACTGAGACTGACCAATGCATTCCATCCCCCTTTTCCAGTAAAGCTATAGAAAATATAGAAAACATGTGAATGCTCATTTAATGTCATTGCAGAAGTGATGGTAAAGCTAGAAAGTGACTTTATGGTTTCATAGACCAATAGACCAATATCAAGGCAGCATTTTTAGACAAGTATTTGTCTGCTAGGAATAAAATTGAGCCAAGTTTACTTTAAACCACACTTAAAAAAAAGAAAAAAAGACATTCCTTCTTTGACTTCACACCTGACATCCAGGTGACAGACCTTTGGTCCTTTGTCACTAGTGCTGAATTCTCCATACACTTATTCTCAACTTATTCACAGCCAAATTAATTCCTGACTTAAATTCACTATCTTCTTGCAGTGTGGAAATTGTTTCACTCCATTAAATTCATGGATACATTCACCTGGTACTAAATTCAGAGGAAGATTATATGATACCTTGCCTTCAATTTGGGGACCAATTTACAAACCAGGAAATCTCTAAACTAAATTGTAGTTGTTAGCATATCATACTGGTTTATATTGTCTTAAGGACTTATAGTTCTCTTCCAGTGATCATTACATCACTCTTAAACTGCCCCTAAACTACAAGGACCACGAGATCTGGGCTTCTTGATTTAATGGGATTTAATGTTCTCCTTCCATTCATCTATCTCTATGTTTTGTCTGTATCACACAGAGAATATACAGGTAATAAAACTAGAATCACTGGGAAGAGACTTCCCTAGCTCTGCAGAAGGTACTGGTATGAATTTCATTCTGACTATCACAAGAAAACTAGATGCAACATGGTGATTGTACAGACAGGATAGCTTAAAAAGAGAGCAAAAAGGAATTCTGTGAAGAATTCCTCAGGAGAAAAGAAGTGGATATGATATCTTCAACGGGCTTGTAAGACAAAAACATTGCCATAGGGAAACCTAAGCCAGTAGAGAAATTCTATATAACATTACCAGTGGATAGAAAATCTTTATAAAGCAGATTTCTTAGAGGCAATCAGAAATGTTAACAGTCAGCCATGTAACACCACCTGTGGTGCTGAACTCACAAAGACCAGCTTGGGGACAGGGAGTTGTGGTCCCAGCCAGTTTCAGTTTGCAGATGTTTCCTTCTATCTGGCACTATGACTGAGAGCTGTTTTGGCCCTTTGAATGTTTATCTCTTCATGGCAGCAATGTCAGACTGGTGAGCCTGAGGAATCTCGGGCTCACCAGTCTGACACAGGTCTTTCAGTCACCACCTTGTAAGTTACAGGTAACACTGACACTCACAACAGCAGAAAAACTAAAGTGGGACTCCAGGGGGAGGAAATGCTATCTGAGGACAGGTGGGTATTAGTGTGACACTTCCTTCTGCAGCAGGATCCAGTGTCTTGTATTGTGTTATGGAATGCATTCTTTTAGGAGATGCAAGATACAGCCTTTGTCACATTAGAAAAAGCTCAGGTAGCTGCAGATTCCCTGTGCAGTTAAGGTGGCAGGCCCAGTTGGGTCTCCTGCTGAATTACAAATCAAAATGGCAACACGATGGCTTTTCATGCTCACTTATATAAAAGTAAAGAAAACCTAATTATTGTTCTCATGCACTCCAGGGATTGTACTGCTCAGAGTATCCCTGGAGGCTCTGCTTCTCCCTTTTTTCCTGAAGCATTTCTGCCCACATCTCAGGGCACACTTCCTGAACCACCTTCTAGTGAATCAGGCCCTTCAGGTGGTAGGAGCACAGCAGTATTTCCCTGCCAGTTAAAAGCAAATTGAAGTAAGCTAGTGTATGTAACTCAGCTAAATGGGCAAGTTCTTCTTGCCTCCCCTTCACTGCAACGTGCACATACACAGAGACACGCACACTCTCCATCTAAGGCCATTTGTAGCCACCTCTCTAACCCTTAGAATATTTGTCTTCCTGGGATGGTGTCAGAAGATTGAAGTAAATGTGGCATTTTTGTTAGACACAGACTGTCAGAAGCTCTGTAATTGCACACTGCACACATAGTGCATTCAGTCTGAAATGCAGGAAGCATGTTAAAGGGATTGTGTTTTCTCCTTGAATGAAAAATAGACTCATGCCTTAATATTTTTCATCCTACTGTCTTGAAAGATGTGAGAAGTATCTGATAATTTAATTTCCTTGCTCGTACTTAATCCAGACACTTCTACAAATTTACTTTTAAGAAATATAAGAATTGTGGAATATTTCCAGGAAAAGGAAATATTTGGGGGTTTTGTGTGCTATCAAACACCTTCAAGACACATTCCTGCTCCCAAGTCACAAACTAATTTCCATACACAGGCTGTCTATTTTTTTCCTCCAGAAGAGAAAACAAAAAAAAAAGGTGCAGGAAACTAACCTGCTTTATCAGAACTTTCATTTAAAGGCATGAAAAACTACAAGTGACAGCTGTGCAGATTCAGTGAATGTGACATTTTTGAATTTCTTCAACTTGACAAGTAAACACCTTAAATCGGTAATGCTATATGCATAATACATGACCTGTATTTTGACATCCATCATCAAATGCTGACTTGAGAAAATACAGGTTTGTACGTCAAGGAATAGCACCCATAAAGCAGGGAGAAATTCAGGTCACAGGGTATTAGGAAAACTCTATTTCATTACAGAAGCTGAAACAAGCTAAGGCATCAGATTTAAGATCCATTTTCAGCTGTGAAAAGATTCAATTCCTCTGCACAGAGCATTCATTTAGAAATGACATGCTTTCCTCACAGCTTCTTTTCATTTTCCTTTTCATATTCCATTTTCTCCTTCAGTCCCCAAACCTTGTTCCATTAATGCTCATAAAAATCGTAAAACAGGGCTGATAGTTGTGATCTTACAAACACAGTATCTCCTTGTTCTGCAAACAACTGGGGGAGCTCTGGCTACAATTGCTTAACCAGAGCAACCTCTGCAGTAAAACTCACATGCCTGTGCAAGTCTGAGCACGGTGCCTGTGGAAGGAAAAGCAGTGACAGTGGGGAGACTTCTGGAGAAGGTAATTCTCTTTGCCCACAATTAGGAGGTAAGGCAAAATCATATCAGTTCCAGCAGTCACTGCAGCTGGTACTAAACTGCTGTACTGGGAGAGTGGTTCACTGGCTTTACCTCAGGCCATGAACTTTTTCTCACTGTGAAACTTAGTTGTCAGTCACAGTCAGCCACCACTACTGGCTATAGTGATAATCACTTCAACATAGAGTTATAGAATCATTTAGGTCTGAAGAGTCCTTTAAAATCAAGTCCAAACATTAACCCAGCACTACCAAGTTCGCCACTAAACCACGTCACTAAGTGTCACATCTAAATGTCTCCTAAACACCTCCAGGGATGGTGACTCCAGCACTTCCCTGGGCAGCCAGGAAATGTTGTTCCAATGCTTGACAACCCTGACAGTGAAGAAATTTTCACTAATACCCAATCTAAACCTCTCTTGGCATATCTTGAGTCCATTTCCTTTTGTCCTTTCACTTGTAACCAGGGAGAAGAGACCAGCTCCCAGCTCACTGCCACCTCCTTCCAGGCAGGTGGAGAGAGCAATGAGGTCTCCCTTATCAAACTGAGGAAGCTTCAATAGGAGGCAGACTACCCCCTCTGTCTCTGAAACAAGATACTGCCAAGCAGTGGATTAAGACTATCACAGCTCTGAGAGGAACACAGGTTTTGGGCTCCTGACATACTCCAAATCAGTAAGGCCTGGCAGTCACTGCTTCTCTCCTGGCAGCAGCATCCCTCCCTGACAGGCAGGGACTCCCATGTCTCTCCTCAGCTGCCTGCTCTGAAGGAGTTTGAGCCTCCAGCACTTCTCTGCAGAAAGCTGATGGTTCAACGTCTTGGCTTTGAGCAAAGAGCTTTTCCCAGCTCCCTCTAAGGTACTACTGCTCACAGAAGTAGGCAAAAACCAATCAATTACATCAGAAGCAAAGATCTAAGTCTTAAAGATGTTCTCACCTTTGTGGAAAGAGAACACAGGGGAAATTTCCTCGGTAATAGCAGGCGAGCTCTTTTTACCAGGAGATCCAAGTGCTCTCCTGCTCTGAGCTCAGCATGACCAGGTGGCTATGAAACCTCACTGTCCCTAACAAAATACCCCCAACAAAGGGATGAGCAGCACTAGGATCATGAGCTCTGTGCCTCTTGAGCCAGCTGACCCGTGGTCCTCCCAGGGAGGCACTAACTGTGTCTCAGCAGTAACATGCAGGTATTCTGAGATCCACAGTGGCACTGTGATGAAGTTCAAAATTAAAGAATACTGTCATGGTAAAACATGCCTTTTCTTCCACTGAAAGAACCACCAATTTTGCTCTGCTTATGTGTGAGCAACTGGCCTGATGGCCAAATGATCTGCTGACTGTGCTGGCCATAAGCCACTAATTTTTGTTTCTTTGCAGGTCACTTAACTGAGTAATGTCCCACAAAATGCAGGAAAGTTTGCTCTTCATAGCAGTAAATATATTCTTAGAGTTTTCTGAGGGGACTGATAAAGGTTCACTGGGGTTTTAGTGTAGAGGGAAATTTGTCTTGTGGATGTGCACTGCTTCTGTTCCACTGACTCCACCAAGATCCAGATGGGCATATTCACAAAAATGGATTTTATGCTACATTTATAAGATATACTCTGTTCTTAAGGACCATAATGGATCCTTTATGATTCTTTTCCCCTTTTTCTCTGCCCCTTTCTTCTTTTCCTCCCTTCCTTTTCAAAGATATACATTTTACTAAACTGGAATTCTCTGCAGGCAGAAGGCATTATCCCAAAATGAAAATCCACTTGACAGACCTAAAGGCTGTGGCCTTGTTATTAAAACACCTTGTAAATTGATAGCACCCTTTAAATAATGCTATTTTGGGGAAAGATGTCATGGCATTCACTGGGTGATATATGCTAAAAAGTCCTCAAATATAATTTAAAAAGCACATGTACATCCAGCTACCTCTGGTTAACCTAAAGAATATGAGACAACAATAATATTTTGAGCATATATGAATAAGACATAAGTGGTGAACTGCCAAACACACCCTCGACAGGTTATCATGCAGAAATATGGGACAAGTATTTTCATTAAGCAGAGGCAGCCAAAAAGAAATAATTCTCAGAAAGGACCTCACAGTTGTATCCCTTTGCTACTGTTTGCTGACAATGTCATTAATATTCCTGTGAATTCAATTGAATGATAGACTATACCTGTTATTCTCCAAAGTACAGCCCTTGGGTATACCTGGAAAGTTCAGCAGCAGTCATGCAGCTAAAGAGCTGCTGACATTCATGGGAATCTGTTACAGCCATTCAATTTAGAAACAATTCTAGCTTCAGTGTCTCATGGGGTCTGAGACAGAGAGCTGTAGTTCAGCCTGAGAACCTGGAAATCCTAAATTCTGGCTTCAGTTCTGAGTTTTACTGTGATTTGTGCTGAATATCCAATAATCTCCTGGAGATTATCGCTAAAGCTCTGGAAAAGGAGAGGAATGTGGGAGGCCGGATGTGACTACACAAGCTCCCAGCTCTCTCAGAGAGAGAGAGCATCTTCAGAGATGCTCCAGGCCCAAATATAGGCCAAGGTAAATCTACAGAAGGTGGAGGCTGAAGAAGGACACCTTTCTCAACTTTAGCAACCCTCCAGTGCTTTGGGAATGGAACAACACTCGAGCTTTGAACTCTGAGAGACAATGTCACACAGAACCAGCTGCCACTTTCTGCCAAGAAAGTGCTCTTCTCTAATTTCCCTTTGCTCACTTTCTGCTGAATTACAGAAACCTCCAGTAAAAATATCCAAATCAAAGCTCTAATGGAAGCACAGGCCAGCGGGTTCAATGCTAGTTTCTGCTCCCCAAAGTGTGAGATCCATTCCTGGATGAGTTAGTGGCCCCCTGTGCTGAAAGTGTAAATGATTTATAGGCCTGCTGGTTCTTGGGCTGCTCTAACAAGGTAGGATTAAGCTGTAAAAACAAAGATCAAGAGAAGGATTGGAGTTTCATCATCTTGAGGTCTAGCATTGAATCACACCACACTGATTCCATTTCAATTGTGAACAGCATAATATATTAGAAAAGTGTAATATTTTAAGCCTAGGGCAGAATAATGTATAACTTAGAGGGGTCTGTTAACAGGTACTTATATAAATCTCTTCCCAGTTTCAGTGCCATTTTGAGTTTCACTATTATACACACCCCAAAAAACAGAGTCCACCTGAAACTGCCTAGGTTTTGTTCTTGTTGGCTTTGTAGTAATCTTTTTCCCTTCACAAAATCTTATGTGGTAATTACCCAAACCCTAACTCTGCAAGGTTCACCACAAGCTTACACAACCCAAAACTACCAAACAAATGGGCTTTCTTTACTAATACTTTGCAGAGCACAGCCTTAATGTTCACTTCTTCCTATTTTTCTCACTTTAAGCAAGATAATACGTAGTTGCTAGCCATAGCACTTTCCTCAAGTCAGCCTGAATGGAAACTCTATTTCTCTATGCAGTAAGCAAAATTAAATTTCCCCTTTTTAGCTACTTTTTAATAAATTTTATTTTTTAATTGTTCCTACTCTTCATTTGCTATTTAATAGTTTTCTACACTAGGTGCTTCTAGGGCACAAAGTTAGAAGCATCTAACTATAGCACAGGTTTGCAGCTAAAATGATTTAGTATATAACAATGCCAAACTCCTTTCAGTTTAATCATTAGTCAGCTCTGCATATTTAGACCTCAGGCAAAAATAAATATGCTGAATAAAAATTATCAAATAAATTAAGCTACATTACCTATTTTAGAGAGACAGGTATTCAATAACTAGAAACAAAATGGAAAACTCACCACTAAAAATGATATATTGGCATGTAAGACAAGACTCTACATTAAGTCATTATATCAAAAAAAGTGAATTTTCCCTTAGTGTAAAGGAAGAGTAAAGACAGATATTATAACAAGTAATCAATTCAAATATTTGAAAAATAAAAGTAACAGTGTTGTCCAACATCTGATTGGCAACTACTGAAACATAAATTAAACAAATTTCCCATTGCTGCTTATGGGAAAATTATGTAGATTAGAATTTGATTAGGTTTATATCATGAGACTCAATTTGGACGTTTAATCTATTAAGCTCCAATAAATGAGGCATCTGAATAGCTCCCCTGAGCAGCAACAGTAATAACGACAGCAGCCTTTTTTGGAATATGTATTCTGAAAATTTCTTTAGCAGACGAGTCCACATCTTTAAGTACAATTACTTTGTAACTTCTACAAAAAATTCAGGTGTTTGCAGTAAGGAAATGGATACATACAAAATGCTTAAACAGACATTTTATGATAATCAACATCTGTCACTCTGTTCTAGCAATATTGATTTTCCATCAACTTGGACTTACTTACGGTCGACTTCATGGTCTGTGAGGGCTAAATAGTGCCAGCAGACTTGCAAATTACTCAAGCTGGAACTGAGCTGGAAACCTATGGTAAAACATCATTAATTTCTCTACAGGCTGTGTCAAAACTAAAATCCCACATTCAAGGCTGTCTTGGGGATCAAAGATTGAACTGTGAAGGCTATAGCCCCATTTTATCAAAGAAATCTGAACTGAATTCCCAGAGTTGAGCTTTGAGACAGGTTGGACTCAGATCAAGACCACCTCTAATTTATCTGGCAGGTATGCTTCATAGGCCCTCCTGCATATTTCCTGCAGTCTAATCTATTTGCAAGTATACAAAAGCTCCTCTTCTATATCGCTCTATATTGTAAAATGCAACTTCTCAAAGCCTGCTGACTAGAGAGCCCATTGTGCACATGTCCTGTCCTGCCAGATTTCACCAAATCCTAGGGAAGCTTTTAGTGGACAGGTTGTCTTATGCAAATAGTCAAGTGCCAGTAGGCAGGTGATTTAAAAAAAAAAAAAAAAAATTAAAAATGTCAGGGCTTTATTAAATACTCATAGTGAAGGAGCATGGATCCTGTGTTCATGTGTGGATATATTCTCTTTAAAAGAGGTTTTAACATGGAATTTAATTCTGGCACTCAAGCTTTCAGCATACCACTACAAAGGTTTTCTGCAAGCCAAAACTTTTTACCAGTACTCCAAATTGAACATCATAAATAGGGAAAAAAAATCCCAGTCATGCCCTTTGTCATTGAAATACTGCCTTTTGTAGCACACGACTTCAGAGTAGCATGTCTGTTAAAGACATCTTTGTAGATATCATGTGTGAAAATGAGTATCAGGTTGATTTTAACTATACCAGTCTATATAACACCAACTCAACCAACTTCCCCTTGGAAAGCACCAGAAATCACAACCTCTTCTTTCTACTTCTTTTTTCTTCACCATTTAAAAAAATCCAAATACAAACTGCACAGCTGTGGAATCAGGAGGAATCTGAAGTAGCTTTCTAATTGAATATTCTTGAATGCTGTACCAGTAGCAATATATTAGCTACTGATAGTGCCTAAGGTTGTGTCAGTAAAACTGCCTGAAGAGCAGCAGTGATACCACTGGTGCCACTGGGTTCACCCCATCTGTAGAATGTGGAAACCCCTGCTTCAGTCAGAATCAAGAGTTCAGAGAGCAACTCATGCCTCTGATGGCCATATCCAAAGCATACAGTCAGCAGTGTAAATAAAGAGGTGATTTGCTCAAATATATCAAGAAAAAAGGAAAGGTATTCAGAAAACCAGTGAGGTAAAGTCTGCTCTTAAGAGAAAATTCTGTTGCTAAGTCTGCACTGTTTTGGCTCACTGTCTTTCTCCTCTTACAAACATTAATCTTAAAAAGAAAATTAATTCCTTATCATGACAGAATGACTCATTATTTTATCAGAGTTTTTTCTAAAATCTATAAGAGTTTTCCTTACCTCTGACAGCTCAGTCTTTTGTATTTAAAGAAGCATCTGCCGAAGTGTCTCTACACCATCTCCTTATTTATTTTATTTATATGGGATTCAAAACCCATTAAACTAGCAAACAAGCTGGTAAAGACAGTGATAACAGTAAAATATAAAGTGGTATTCTTTAAGTAGTGAAAATTAAATGGCAATCATAAAATGTATACTACAGTATCCAGTCACAGTACAGACATCCTGAAAACTTCCAGCAGTTTTTTGTAGGGTTTTATTTGTGTTGGTTTGGTTTATTGTGGTTTTTTGGTTTTCAGCTCTGCCTACTTATTATCATCCATGAATCTAAACACTACTTTAATCTCTACAAGTACTTAACACATTAACTTTCCTATTCATTATTGCTTAGTATAGAGTTAAATGGGTTGATAAAAAATAAAATGTTTTCTTCCTTGTTTTCATTTCATTAGTACCAATATCAGTGGAAATAGCTTTCCTTTCAATTAGGCATTCTGAATATTTCTGAGAGTCTTTAGTCTATTTATTATTATTTGATAGGATTCTGAGAATAAATCTTCAAGTTGCAATGTGGGCTTTTGTTGCTAGTGAAGTAGTTTAAGAAGTGGTGATTTTGGGCCAACCTAAAATATAAATCTGCAGATAAGTTGTAAAGGCTGATTTACATGTGACATGTGAGCAAGTTGCCATTAAAAATATCTAGACACAGTCCAAATTTTTTGAAGCACTCTGTCTATATACTTCAGTCTAGATCTTCCACTGAAAATGGAAGATAGGTCCAGACAGATGAGCTTACATTGCCACTAAAGAACCAGATATTTAATTAGAAGTTAGAATAGTAACAATTTGCAAATTTTTGAGGATTTATAACAGATATACCAATTTCTAAAACACACCACTGAATATGTTAAACAAAATGGCCAAGCCCCTGTTCTGAATCTGATTTTATTTACAGCATAAACTATTTTTGAGCAAGCTCACACTTGTGGCTAATGACTTAAGAATGTAACTGCAGAGCTGTTAGTCCTATTAATTAATCGATTAAACAAATAAGTAACATTTTCTCAGGCCTCACACTACACTGCCTGATTTCAGTCTCTTGTTCTTTTTTTTAGAGGAGCTGTTTCAAAAATGCCTGCCTGTCTTTGCCCTCACTTGGAGATGCATTACTAAGTGACAGAACAAGCAGACTGGCAGGAACTTTGAAGCAGGAACCCCTACATGGGTGTACTAGCCTGTCTACACACTACCAGCCTGTCCATGCGTTTAAGAAAAAACTCTGTCAAACTTACAGAAAATATATATACTGTAAACATTGTAGGGATACCTTCCCTCTCACTAATAACCAGTAACCATGCTCCTAAATTAGTATTTAGAGTATTTGACAATTAAGGTTGAATAAAAAATTTAAGCAAGCAACCAAACTTCAAATCAACATGAAAGGTGGAATCTCCATTATACTTCCTCAGGATCTGATTCAAAGTTCTAAGGAAAGTTTGCAAAAGATCAAATATTGCTATGACATTACAGACATTTTGTAAGATCTTAATCCTGTCTCTAAATAAGCCACTACAAAAATTCCATTAGCCAGAAACTTATTTGGGTGTGTTGAATAGAAAAAAATTACAATAACTAGTTCAGAACTTTCTTCAACAAAAACTCCTATCACATCATTTACAAAATTAATAATTTACTTTTCAGCTCTGGTTTGCTCAGATGTTGAAAAGCTGCAAAAATAATGTATTATTAGGAGCAAGCACAGCAGTATTGATTCTCCAACAAAGGCTGTGCCTCAAGTTAGCCTGAATATCCTTTCCTGCAGATGCTGAAAGAACTAGCAGGTTCTTGATAACCAGAAGCTAGCAATCTTTCAGAAAATGCTTATTATGGAAAGTCTGGGCTGTCTCATATTTAATCATGTCAAACTTAAATCAAGAGGTCTTTCTTGAAAACAAAATGCCAAAAATTTTATAAATTTTATCTAAGGCTGTCAAAGTTCTGCAAATCACTAGCAGGTGATAGATTCTGCTTTTCTGCTTTGGAGATCACAAGCTAGGATTTAACTAGAAAGAACAAAAATCCAGCTTTCTCCTGTATTGGTATTAGACAGGTAAAGCCTGCTAGATACTGATGCTTTGTACCTTCTTCCACAGTAAAGCAAAACCAGTGACATTGATCTCTAGAAAAACCCCATCACCTTTATGAATATAAATAACCATTTATTAAGCAAACAATACGTAGTGAAGCAAAGAAAGACACCAGAATTATGCTCATGAGGCTGCCTGCTGTGGTACATTACTTTCAAACTATCTTGTATTCCTGCAATATATTATCTATATGCTCCATTTTCTTGAAGTTATCTTCATAATCAAGATGCTATCACAAGTATCGTGGGCACTGGAACTATTTTTAATTTTCATTTAAAGAGCAATTAAAGAAAGACAATGGATACACAAGATAATAAAGTAAGTGATTAGCAGCATGCAAATGACATAG
This sequence comes from Agelaius phoeniceus, assembly GCF_051311805.1. Lineage (NCBI taxonomy): Eukaryota > Metazoa > Chordata > Aves > Passeriformes > Icteridae > Agelaius > Agelaius phoeniceus. Next base: position 22,536,949 of record NC_135273.1, read on the forward strand.
GCTTAATGATAATGCCCTATTCTATTCTCCAAAGGGCCTGTTGAGAGAAACCCTTCCTACATGTGGTTGTGCAGCTAATGTGCCTCAGCCTACAATTACAACATTGCTGACACCATTAACCACTGAAACAACATCACTTCATGAAATCCTTGTTGTCTCATTAAAATGCAAAGGGTCAGGTAATTTACCAGCATTGTGTGTCTACTTTTGTTGTGGGTAATTAGCAAGCATTACCCAGCATGGACTCCTACTGGGAAATAGTTAAACTGTGAAATATTAAAAAGAATTTTTTATATTTGATGGGAACTTGAAAGATTTAGGATTATAACAACAACATACAATGTATTCAAAGCCACGAAATACAGACCTTTTACACATTTCACGTCATAAAATTTTTGTGGTTGGTTATCTTTGAAAATTAACTTCAAATTTTAAAAATTTTCCTCAATATAATTGGATCTAGATACACATCTTCTTATGCAATTAAGAACTTTTAGAAAATACACAGAGGGAGATGCAAAACGCCTTACAGTTTTTTAAATACTTACATATGGTTTCTTAAAAATAGTTTTTTTAAAAGTTAAAACACAGAGGTGGGTGCAGTACATTCTAATACTCATGTGCCCTTTTGTCTTGCTAATTGCAGCCTCATATCACCATTTAAGGGAACCTTGATAACGCTCACTATCAGCTCACATCTTGTCAGGGAGCAGAATGGTCTCTTATTCTTTAAATGGAAGTTTTGGAACATAAAACACATTCCAATAAAAGTGAACAGAAAATTATGAATTCATTAAACTACTTTGGTATCTTGTGCTATATATAATATTTATATTCCAACTACTGTAAAATATGCTTTAATATCTTTAGGCAACTCTAAGGACTTAAATATTTATAAAATGGCTAAAGATAAAGTATAGCTCTCTTATTCCTACATACAGATGATGTAAGGCATGCAATCAAAGACAATAACACTTTCAACCCATTTGTCATCTTAAAGGAGCCTTTCAGCTTCAGATCCCTTGTGTGCAATCTACATAAGAGTTGTTGCCTACATAGGCAACTCCAGAGGAGTTTGCTCCTTAAAAACTACCAAGAGTGCTATACTTCACATAAAACAGGGTTTTCTGAAAATGGAGACAAAACTATAAATTTGCAAGGAAAACAGCTCCGAGTGGGGCTTCAAAATACTGCTGTATTTATCTCTGGGACATCTGGGAACAGGAAGCATTTTGATTTAATATTTCATAACATAGAGGCAATTGCTTCCTTGCCTGGTGTATAATTAATGCTCATAAAAAGAGTGCGTTTTTTTATTCCTCAGCATCAGAAATGCACAAAATAGTACACCTCCATAATAGGGGGTTTGCTTTCAAGATGTTGAATAGCAAATAATAATAAATTTGAGTTACCATAAATTTATAACAGTTTTGGGATGCTTAAATATAGTTTAAGTATGAGATCACATATTTGATGTACTGTATTATCTACCTCCTTCATCCTGTTTTATTTTTCTCTGGCTGAAGCAGAAGATATCTTAAAGCAGAAGAGGAAGAAGCAATTGTGAAAACTGAAAGGTATTTGGGCTAGGACCTTACAGTATTTCTCAAAACCAGAGAAAATTGTATCAAAGGAATATGTCTCTCCAGTCATTCATCCAACACATTTTTAGTGTTTTATAAGCAATAAAATTGAAAACCCTCTTTTCTTAATAGTTTTTCTCTCTTTCCATGAGAACTTTGAGAGAGGTGGGGAACTACTTTGTGTGTGTAATTCCAGCAGGCAACACTGGTGTCCAGCTGCAAGGAAAGGTACCAAAAATGTGAAGGATGCTGCAAGGGATCCTTCCTGTCAAGGGTTTCATGTGAAGACTGGAAGCCTAGCAAGGTCCTCACCTTGAGGTGAGCTGGTTTCTTACAGCACAGGAAAAAAAGTTAAGTGAAAAGCCTCTCTCCCACACAGACTCTTTAGTTTATTTAAGTCCAAATCTTGCAAAGACCTGCACATAATCTAACTTTACACAGGTGGACAGTTTCATTGAAGTCAGAGAGATTTATTAACCTGTATAACATTGAGCACATAAGTTTTGGAACAAGCAAGGCATCAGATTATAAACTTGCCAGGGCAAAGGCCATATTTTATTCTTGTATATATCAGGACTATGACAACAAGCTCTTAATTCCATCTAGAGCTCCAGTGTGCTACCATAAAATAAATAACAGCTATCAACTGATCCATCTAGTTCAGCAGGATAAGAAATTATGTGCATGTTGCAAAAAGGTAATACTGAGTTATTTATCACAGAGACCTGATCTTCAAAAATTGGGCTATTTTTTGTGTGTAAATAGTGATATGGGACATGTCTGGTCCTTATCTCATTTTTCAGTTATTAACTTCATTAATTAGGATGGTCAGCCTTTGTTTTAGAAAGGGCTAATGAAATCAAACTACAACCACCTAAAATTCAGTTAGCTAAAAAATAATCACTCAACCAAGTAGAAAATTTTGTTAATTGGATTATTACTATTATTGCAACAACTGATGCTAACAAAAGGAACATTCAGAAACAGTGTAAAAACATCCTTAATCAGGTGCTAACTCCTACACTAAACTATCAATCCTGCAAGCCAATAACCCTGATGTTAATGTAAAAAACCATTTTTGAAAATGTGACTGGAGGATTGATACTGTCTTGGAGAGTATCTTTCAAAACATCTGTATGAATTAGGTAATTATGAGCTAGTTTAAGTATAACAAGCATTCTGAAGTCTAAAAGACATTGATATACAAAGACACACAGGAATAGAAGGGGTGAAAAGAATAAAGCTAATGTCATAGCTCACTTTTAAAAACTACCCCAAATCTTTCACTTTCTGCCAGCACTATTCACTTATTTATTTTTAATATTACATCTACATTTAACATTCTACCTTTACTTATAAGCCTTCTAAAGAGGTAAAGTAGCTCCTTAAATTCTGCAATTATTTAGTGCAGCTAAATAGAGTTTGATTTTCTGCATTAAAAAAGCAAGATTCTTTATTCCTACGTTTTTATTAAATATAACAAATTAAACATAGGAAACAGTGCTGGAGTTGCCACAGAATATTGAATTCCATAAAAACCTAAAAATTAACTTCATCTATGATTATCCAAGCCTATATTCTGAAATATTAACTTTGAACCTTATGACTATAAAATAAAAGATATAGGATTCAACATTCACTAAACCCCCTCTCCTTCAGGAATAAAACTATTGCTTTGAATTTATAAAGAGTTTTCTCTAGCAGCATTAAAATACAGTTATCTCCAAGGAAGGGCAAAAACCATTGCTAACAAAGCACTTCAGACAGTATTTATCCTTTCCCCTTATTTAAGAATTTTCTCTCATTTTCAATCCCAATAATATGGTTTTTCTGCCTTTTTCTAACACTTCAGAAATAAAGCAATCAAGGTTTATTGATTGGTAGAGGTGGAAAATAATATATTATCTGCAATCACAATGGAAAGCAGATCTCAAATTCATTTTATTAATGAATTTCTTGCAGCAAATTGTGAGACTAAGTTCATAAAACTTTGCAATGATACAAGAATTAGTTATCCGATTGTGAAATAAGTCTAAAGAAACTCTGGCTGTTTCTGTCCTTTTAATCAAAGTTTAAGACAGCTCCAACAAAAGATGACAATGAAGTCATAAGTGATTTTTAAAGGAACTGGATCAAATGAAATGAAACTTGTACAGGGCTATTTTACCTTGTGCAATTTGTTACACTTGGAAGTCAGTGTGTAAAATTCTGAGTATGTTTACTTGATTTTATAGGATTTTCCCCCGAATAATCCTGCCATGATGTATGAAATGTATTACCCAGGAGTTCATCCAATCTTCATGTTTTTCTCTTTATTCTCTCTTGTTGGAGGATCTATTATGAGAACTGTAAATGAGGGCCCTAAAAAAGATCTCTCATGTGTTGAAATAGTGTTCCTAGGGAAAATTCTCATAAGTTGAAGTCATTCAGAAAACAGCTGCAATTGTTACTTTGCTGAAATACATCTACACTGCTGTACTGTGATCTGTCTTAGAATGTCTATGGACAAAATGTTACTATACAGCCTCCCCTTTCTGTACTTTAGACCTGCTTGGAGCTATAAGATCACTTTTCTTTATTGTTTAGTAAGTGTTTTTTAATGAAATGTACTGCTCTTACTATATAGGACTCAAAATAAGCTCTAAATCACTATCCAATAAAAGAAAATTATTGAGTTGGATATCTAAAGTTACTACCCAGAGGCTACTCTGGTACAGTATTTATAAATCTCTAAACAGTTAGGTATAATTGTCTTTCTGGGTTTTGGGAAGAAAGCCAAATAGCAGCTTTAGTTACAACTGAAGATAAATATTTTGTGTCGGGCCATGTTCATCTGGTGGATAAAGTAAGAAGTAAAATCCCCACAAAGTAGGACTCTAAGAAAAAAACAAGAAGCATGAAAAACTAAATAGGAATAGTCAACGGATGATACTTGAAGAAGAAAGGATGGAAATGTCAACAAAATGAAGGAAAGGAAAATTACTGGAGGTCTCCCAACTTAACAGCCAAGGCAGAACCCATCACACATCCAGTCCTCCTGGGTGCTTTGGAAAAATGTTATGACTGAGGAGCACATGTTATGACTATGGATCTAATATTCTCTGGTCTGCTTTCCAAAATAATTCTTGATGAAATAATCTTAATTTCTGTTTGAGGGAACAGAATGAGAAACAGAACGGACAATAAAAACCAATCTCCAGTACCTAGGGGTGACCTTTTTATCCAACACAAACACACAACTCCGTACAGATCTTTCTAGGAAGAAAATCAGTCAAGATCTCTAAGAGGTAATCAAGACAAACACAGGGCTTCCTTGTCAAAAATAAGGTTGAGTTTATAAATAATTTTGTGAAGAGCTGGGCCAAGACAGAATTTTGTACTTCAAAATCTGAGATATCTTAATGAAACAATAGTGTGCTGCAGCTTCAGTGGGATACACTTTGGCCTTTCTGTCCTTGGAATCTAGGTTCTAGGTCTCCCAAAGGCAATGAACTGCCTGGATGATTTCCAAAAGCTCATTTTCAGGACATTAGAGTCTGCAGCCCTAACCTCTAGCAAGCCTACAGAGCTGCCCAGTCAGCTTTGAAACGATCAATGCAGACAGCCCTGAGAACACTTTCAACGTGAGAACTTCCAACAGTACAGGTTTAGTTTGAAAGAACTTCTTTTCTTTTTGAGTAGAAGTACATATTTTATGTAAAGGAGACCAGAAAATCCTTTCAAAACTGTTAGTAAGCTTTTCTTCCTAGGGAAGACAGGTTGTTTGCACACGCAGTTCTGTGTAGCCCCATGCATCTGGTCGTATGTTGCCAGACAGCTGATGATGAACAGAGATTTGACAACTTAGATAGTTTGCTGCCATCCCCTCTGGATATGCTAGGTCATTTGTAGCTCTGGTCCAGATTATTATTTTTTTCCCTGTGTCTTGGAACTTTGAGTTGGATTTTTCTTCTGTGGAAGATCGAGGCAGAGCACTGTGCTTAGATGAGATGCAATTCTGGCAGGATCAGTTACGACCCAAGATGGGCAAGCCAGAGGACAAAAATGTTGCTGCACTACTTATAGAAGGTCCAGATAATTGATAATTACTGTCAACCAGTTCGAAAACCTGGGGATATGATAACACCATAGGGAAGTACTATCAAGTCTTCAATTCTGTATGAGAATTGCTGTGTGTGTTTTAAGTTCATCTTGCACTAGTAGTCAGAAAATCCTTTGTTGATGCAAACCAGATCAATTCAGAGCTGATTTTTCAGCAGTTAACTTAATCCATTGGGAATTGCTATCCCTATTGTTATAGAAATTTCCCTTTCAGCAAAGTATGCTGTCATGTGTCCACCAACTTGCTTCTTCTACAAGATCCTTCCTCTCAGATTGCACCTGGGTTCTGTTTCAAAGCTACATCCCTGGCTGGAAAGGGCATGTTTGGATGGATACAGACATACATTTTTATATGCCTAGGACTGAGAGTGACTTCGGTGTTAAAGCAGGTGATGAGGATGAAGCACTAAGAAAAAGGGAATGAAATCCCAAAATGTGTGGATTCTCTTCCTGCTACCAACTTAAAGCAAAGGAGTTATAGACATAGGCCTGTACTTCAACACTTGCCAACAATTATGGCTTATCTGATGGTTAAATAAATTCACATCCTGGTTTTATGGCACCCTTCTTGTACTGGTGTCACCTTTTGCCTAAAGCTGAAATTAAACAATCACAGATACAAACTAGAAAGAACCTTGTATATTCAGTAACTTATCAATTAAATGACTGCATTTTTTTCAGAAATGTAAACATGAATTATATATCAGGTTTTCATATGAGATTCCATCGCTTACTGACTACATAATTATATGTATGAAATACTATTTATTTAGCCAGAATAGCAAGGGTAAGGTCATACTGGTAAATTCCTCACCAAAAATCTTGCAGCTCACCCCATACATTTCTTAGACTGCTCACATATTTTTGTTTTATTTCTTCTCTTTTCAACATCCTGTCACAGGGCAACTGACCCTCTGCCACACCTCCATATTTTCTAATGTCAGTGTTTCTGATGATCAGTAACAAAAGTAACATAAAAGAATAACACAGAAGATCCAAGCATGTTATTGATGAGGATGTCTTAACTCAAAATCATGCATTAAGATCTAGAAAAACTCAGGCAAGCAATACACAAATGTAAAATGACAACTTGCTCTATAAATAAAGGTACTTAATTGCTGGCAAGAATCTGTGAGTTTGTTCTTATATGCTGCTTCTTGACCAGCAAAAGTTGAATCACCTACTTTATGTAATTGTCATGATAGTTGTGTCTACCGTATGTTAAAGCTGCATTTCAGAAACAAAAATGTCACATTGCATATAATTTCCAGTAAAGTTTGTGCTATCCACTGATGCTAACTTCTTCTGACAGTCTAATCATTTTATTCAAGGTCTTTCATGAAAATTTACGGTACTGAAAGGAGCAGAACCAATTCAGGAGTTGTGGATTTCATAAACAGAGAATTTACTGTGAAGATAATTGTTTTCTGAAGCAACTGGGCTTGCAAGAACCCCTCCTCATTCAGTCCTTCCAATTAAAACAGGCTGCTGGTTACCTGCCTAATGTTATGCCCTGTTTCCCCAGAACAGCTATGGAAAGAGTCACCTTTAATTTTTTAACATGCAGCCCGGTATTTACCTGAAGAAATGTCAAAAATTTCTAAAAATGTGCTCACCTATTGCTCCTCTGCTTCTCTGAATCAGCAACATTTAAAAGGGCTAAAGGGATTTGGACTATGGCCAGTGAACACTTCCTGACCTACAGGGGCTATTGCTGCAGCAGCAACCTGGATATTAGAGAGTCACAGCACAATTCAGTCTGGAAAGGACATTGGAGGGTCTCTGGTCTTATTTCCTGCTCTAAGCAGGGTCAACTGTGAGGTCAGATCAGCTTCTTTGAGCTTTATACAGTCAGGTCCTTGAATACCTCCAAGGATGGAGAGTAAAAAATGACAGGTGTTCATGTGGTGCACAAGACTGGATATTGACAGGTTTCTCTATCCTCACTGAGGGATGGTGTGACCCTGTGTACTCCCAGAGGTAAAATATAACAGTCAAGTGCTGGAAATGTCTCTAACTTCTAAGCAAAGATAGAAAATTCTCTCAGACTGTTTGTGCTCAAGAAGAGATTCTTGATTATTTTAATTATGTGTGTGACAGGAGACTGAGAGAGATTTGACAAATAGCCATTAGCCTGGTAGTGGAAGTACAGATTTAGTTTTGAGATACAGAATTTCAGATCCCAGGGCTAAACCACCAAAACAAGGAACCTCTGTGCATGTCTTCCACTTCTGCAATGAGTTTCCTACTCACGACTACAAGCTATCAGAGTGTGAGCAAGTTGGCCTCACAAATTTGTGAAGAAAGAACTCTAAAATATTTGGGGTTGTGTTATTTCCAGACCACAGATTTGAAACTTTCAACATTCATGGGATTGAAAACAATCAGTTTCTTCCTTTTCTTCTCTAAATCTATTTCTTATCCAGAAAACTGTCCAATTTGACTTTGAAAAGTTCAAACTTTTAGCTTCCTGGTACAATTTAATTCCAGTACTGAATTCCACTATTTTATTGCTGATTCTAAGAAAGAATTTTCTATGTTCAAGTTTCTATATTCAAGACGTTACATTGCAACATCTGATTTTTGGCATATAATTCCTATTTCCTGATTAGAGTGTAAAGAGGAAAATCTGAACTTAATCTTAGTTCTCACAGTCCTTGAGGGAAAACTATGTCTAGATCAGGCTCACGGGGAAACTGCAGACCAAAGCACAATCCTTTCCACCTACATTTGCAGCAGAACTAGATCCAGAGGGAATATTTACTGCACTTAATAGGTTTATCAAAGGTAGGACTTCAGCTGCATAAGCTGCAGGACCCTTCAGGGATGGGAAGATGATTGTTTTTACACTGATGGTCTTTGCCAGGGTGCTTATGACTGCTTTGCAGCTGCTTTGCACCGGCACAGATGGTGTAAAATAGCCTTTGGCAACCTATGAATCAGTCCCCTACTCTCAGGAAAGACTGAAAGATTTTGTTCAATGTTCTTAAATGGGATGAGTGCATGTCAAACCATGGGAAGAAACCAGCTTTGAGTTAATTCTCTGTGGCTTCTTGAGCAAGAAGGCACAAAAGCTGTAAAGAAAATTAAAAGTTCTTGTTCTTTTTATTTTACTTTTTGGCTTGTGTTATTAAAACTTGCATTTTCTCTGTAGTTTCAATGTGTTTTACATAAAAAGAAATTTTGTTAGATAGAATTCAGGTATTCCAAAGAATAACTGCAAGTTATCACTGGTTATATAACAGCAACTCACCCTGTAAAGAAAGCCACAGTGAGAAAACGACGTTTTTATACATTATCTAGGAAAATTTTAAAATGAGAAAAAATGCCAGTTTCATGTTCATTCATTTTTCCTCTGAAAGATGTGCTCTGTGATGTAGCAGAGAAACTATGTGACTGTCCCTTTAAAAGCCATCATACCAATCAGCAGGTTTAACTGTCAAGCAAGCTGATGTAGGGCTCTTTGAATTACTGAGTGAGGGATATTCTTCCTGCCAGGTCCTGTCCCCTGTAGGCACTGCAGAGAAGTATTATAGGGCAGTCCTTACCTTGGGAATTAGCCTGCAAGACCCCAATGCTGTCATCAAACTGCATAGATTTGATGTTGAGTGACGCCAAGATGCATTCCTTGTCCTGCAGCGAAGCATCATCAATATTATTCTGATTGGCTGACAGGATAACGCACATGTCGCAGAGGTTGATGTTGACAGCCCTTAAATCAGCCCGACTTAATGGCGTACCCTTCGGCACAGCGAGGAGAAAAGGGGGGTGCAGGAGAGGGGAAAAAAAGAAAAACAAATTAAAGATTGAGAAGGAGCTTTGGGAAATTATTTAACAAGTATCTTTTTTATGCTCTGACATTAAGCTGGTCTAACTATGTGCCAGGGAATAGGAGATGTGTGCTAATCTAAAGGGTAGTTGGTGCTGATGGCAGCATTTTAGGTTCAGTCTCAATACTCAGTCAAGCTATTACTAACAAACAAGAAACAGGAATAATGCCAGCATTCTACATCTCATCAGTGACTTGAAATTGTCTTGATTTAAGCTGCTATCATGTGGCAACCTCTGGCTCTCTGAATATAACAAGGGGGGTGTTTTAAATGTCTATTTATCTACTACCAAGCCACAATGGTCTTGGGCAAAAGAACAGCAATTTAAACAGGAAAGCATTACGTGTCCTGCACATTTGAAATGCAATCAGGACAAAGCTATTTTTTTCTACCTAAAGCAATACACAGAAAAGGTTAATCCTTTTCGAAGCACGCTTTTGGTGCTTCTAGAAGGAAAACACACTGAGCTTCAAAGCTGTGTGATTAAACCCTTTGAAACAGAAGCAGGACTTTATCCTAATGGGCACAGCTTGTGCAACGTTCCCTGTTCCACAATCCTCAATCAGAGAACGGAATCATTAAAATGAAATGCTGTGGTAGCCTGCGGATTTTTTTCATAGTTAACAAAGCTGAGATATGACATTTAACATGATATTTTTTGTTTAAAATACACTTGCCTTCCACATTCAACAGTCCACAACTGTAGTTACAAATTATTAACTCTACATCACAGGGCTGCAAGATCCAGGAAATATACTCCTTTTTTTTTCAATGGAAACTAGATTCAACTCTGCTGCCTCACATGGATTGGTACCCAAAGACCCCGATGATGAGGAGACATAACTGTCCCAGTGTCATGCAGTGATTTTCATAAAATCAAGTCAAGACCCTAGTCTTCCATCTCCTGATCATTCATGGTGAATACCTCCTGAACTCCACTGAGAGTACTCAATGCAAAAGTAAATTTAAAATGCACACAGTGAAGGAAGAGGTCAATTCTTATTCAGTGTTTGCAAGTTTAATTATTCCAAGAAATTTTCAATAATTTGAGGCACGAAACCTGTGAAAAGCAGTATGTATCAAACAGATATGATTTCATTATAAACTGCTCCAAAGTTAGAATATGATTATTCCAGCCACCTTAATCCTGCCCTTTGTGCCTGTACTGTGCACCAAGTGAAGCAGGGTTCCTGTGGGGAAAAATAATATGCAATCATGTAATTAATTAAAGGCTCACTCCTAATGATTTTATGCAAAGGGACAGAATTTAGGCTGCCTGAGGATATTTAAAATTGGCATTTGCCTACTTTTTAAGAGTTTACTCAGGAGCTTAAAGGCATCTTTTAATACAGACTTTAAATTACACTTTTTTTTTTAAACTAGAACAAATGTTTTCATATTCAGCTGTAACCACATCTCCATCAGATATCAGCAGCAAGTTTTACCTTGTGAACCAAAGCACAGAGAAGTATGAAAGTGGCCTCCCTTTAACAGGTTCCTGCAAGTATAATCTCAGACCCTTAAGTACATTTTAAAATTAGTATAATTACATCAGATATTTTAAATTTATATCACCATTTTGAACCAGATAGGCTGGAAAAAAAAATGGAAGTAACAGGAATGAAGCCTGTGTGGTCTTCAGCACCCTTGATTACTATGTCAGATACAATTCCTTTATAAATTTCTGTATTTTTAAAGTTGCATCAACTAACTATTTAAGCTGTTCAAGTCAAAATTAATCTAAAGCTATTCTGAATTTTGGTGTAAACTGGGGAAAGTAAAGCTGGTGTACATTTATTTTATGCCTCTTCAGAATTCAGAATCAAAACTGTGCAAAAATATATTGTAATAATGGATAAACATTATGTACTGGAAACAGTGGCAGGATTCTATTCTGCTTGATAGTTCAACAGTATTATCAATTTAATTCTGATTCTCTAGTCTTTAGCCTTCACAGTGACAGGAATTAAAAGGAATTGGCAGAAAGAGGAGGATATTAACTGACCAAATCTGATATTGACACCATTTTTGTGACAGCAGAGAATCTTGTGACACCGTCTGTTGGATCAGGTTACAGAAAAATGCCAAGGGCTAACACTAAAACTGCATTTACAGTAACAAAGACCTACAGTCTGAATTAATCAAAAAGCAAAGACAGACCTTTCATTCTATAGCTATTTTCCCAATTATTCAGTTAAGGTTACTTCCATCATTGATTTATTTATTTTTAACTGCTGAAATGAAATTACTAAGAACTAGTAAACTTATAATTTTTTATTCTTAAAAATATCTAAACTAACTTTACTATATAACATGCTGAGCATTTCCTTTCACTTATACCATGGGCTCCCACATGTCATTTATAGCTATGATCACCTAAGATCACCAGCTTGGGGGACTTAATTTGTTAGTCCTGGAGCTCTTGATTCTACATTTTGGTCATATGAGTGAATCAAAATGATATATAGGAGAAAAAGGGCTTTTGCAGTTTTAGTGGCTGTGCCTACCAAGATCAATAGGAGCTTTTCATTGATTTAAGAAGGGTCAGGGTTTTTCTGTACTTTCACATAGGACTCTGAACTGAAATGCCAAGGCAGTGTTCCTTATAAATCAGGCCAGTCCACAGGAAGTCTTTATGAATACATATAAATATTATGTAGACAGAGTAACAATTTTTTCAAAGGTTTTGTGGGTATAAAACCATAAATAGTATTATAAATAACTACTGTCATTCTGTCAGGGAAATCACAACATCAGAACCAGCTCCATGCAGGGCACTACAGTGAATGGTCAATACACAACACAGCCAATACATCTGATAGCAGCTGAAATTCATCCGATGAGGATGATAAGGAACCAAACACTGCAGCAAATAACATCTAATAAGGTCTCACAGGGCTCTGTTTTCATAGACACAGTAAAGGGAAAATCTAAGTCCTCAGGCCTATAAGTAGACAAAAGTAAAAAACCCTAAGATCAAAGTCAATACGAATCTGTCCAGCTGGTGTCCTAAATAACAAAGTATCAATAATATGGCTTTTGAACTTACAGGCAAGATTGAAACCTTGGGGAAGTTATGCAGTGTCTCCCATTCCCTTCTCAGGTATTCAAGTGAACCCACAAACACAATGTGCTTGAGTTCATGGTAGTGAAAGTTGCTGGCTCGTAATGGCATCACTAAATTTCTTAATCCAATCAAAGCAGATTTAACATCCCCAAATATGCAAACGACTACATGCCCACTTAAAACTGTCATCGCTGCTTCACTTCGAGTCTAAAAAAAAACAAAACAAAACAAAAAGACAAGGGAAAAATGAAACAAAGGGAATCTTAAATCATATATTGAGTTTAAAACCAGGAAAAATACAACTGTCAATATTGTTCATGCACAAAGAAGTAGTTTGATACAGCTATTTATTTTACCTTTATTTATATTTCATTATACGTGCTCAGTAGGAAAAAAAAAGTTCTTGTTTGCAAATCCTCTGGCATTTGGGAAGACATAGTATTGGACCAAATTCTGGTTCTGTGCAAGTTTCTATACATGTGGATTGAGACTCTGGCTACAAAGTACTGTAGGTTTAGCTAAGGATTACAGAAAAGAGGTGCAAAGTCATACCCTAGTTGACAAATCACTGGATGGGTTTTTTCAACGCCAATTTAGAAAGGAAGAGGTTGTGTCCAGTGTTCCTAGTAGGGCTTTGTGATATTACTCAGATCTTGTGAGTTGAGGACCATACTTTCTTAGATTCAAAGCTTTTATTCAAGGACAAGCTGCTGCTTCCCTGAGAAGCAATCCATGAATGTCTTACACGTCTCTGCTTTCCAGTGGATGCCCACTATATGCCACAGAGCTTCTCCCAGTAACAAAATACAAGTGCAAGTTTGTGACTAACACTAAACTTTCAGGCCAGTTGGACTTACTGAGGAAAAGGTCTCATGGAAAATATTTAAACAGTGTCCAGAATTATCTTCTTGTCTCAGTGAAAGAATAAATTTTTGCACTAATTTCAGCATTGTTTAGTTCAGTTGAGCAGGCAACTCAAACACCAAGATGATTAAATAAACCCACATGGAAAAAATCACCTTAATTTCTGAAGCCAGTCTTGGCATTGCAGTGCTCCATCACGTAGTTGGAGAACCACTGATACCATATTGCCAAGAAATTGTACACTCTCTACCATTACACAGAAGTTTTGCCAATGAACAAAACTAAACCAGTGGCAATACGCAAAGTTTTCCTTTAAGTTATCCACAGTATAAGTCATTTTTCTAAATTAGAGAAGCATGGTGGTGTGCAATTAAGATTGGAATATGTGGCAGATATGTTCATTATGTCAGAAGAATGGGAACTCTGATTAGAAGTTTTCTCATCAGTTAAAAATTGCATGAGCTTTCAGTTTTTCCAGAGAAATTACACTGATTTTCATACAGCTTAACCAAGAGAGTCGTCCTGGCCCTTCAAACAGCAGAAGACAGGAGCGAATCCTCAAGTGAAGCATTTAAGTTGTCCCATGCCTCTGCCCATGCATCTGGAATACTCAGACTTTACAAGACAGAGATCAAGTCTTGAAAGCAGGTATGTAAAAAATATCACTCCATAAATCTGTATGTAGCCATGTATGGCAAAAATCCCTTTTAACTACCTGATACTGCTGGAATGTCACAGAGCCAAAACAGACCTTGGGCAGAAAAATTAATTCTTTTCTGATTGGGACATCATCAAGTATCAATTAGAAGACAACCTGGGAAATCTCATCATCTTCAAATTATGCACTAATTTGTACTTGTGTGGTCTCTAAGGACAGCATTAAATTTGCATAATATGAATGTAGACATAAATTGTGGACTGTGAGTTTGAAAAGGTGTAGGGGAATCATTTTGCTGGCACTGTATTGGCGATGATGCGTGAAGCAGAAAGAACCAGGGCAGACTTGCAGATTCACAGGCTGGTAGTGGAAAAAACTAACATGGCATAACATTGAGATGATGACTGAGTCACTCCCCAGCACCATTTGTGGGGGAACACTTTTCAGTGTAGGGCAACATGTAGTTTGTCAGCTAAAATGTGTTTGTAACACAAAGGAGGATTTTTATCTCTATTACAAAATGTACAGCAGGGCTACCCCTTCTTGCTTGCTGATTACAAATAAATGATGCTATTTAAAGCTGTTAGAAAAACTCCATCTCAAAGCTCCATCTCCAAAATTTGGAATTTACATGCTTGGCTATTTAAACACTGATATTGCAATTCCAGGCAATGTCAGAGTTATTACAGAAACCCCTGAGGAGAACTGGAGACAAGCTTTTAACCCCTGATTGCTAGAATAACTTGGGCTGTCACCATCATTGGCTACACCATACCACAGTGCAGGATAATCTAAGAGAGCAGGCTCGGGAAAGCTTTATGAAGTGCGACAAAGTGAAGATCCACCAGGGAGCTCATTTCAAATATAATCAGTTTTGCGTGTGAGATCTGGGGTTAGTTACTTGCTACTCTTAGGTATAAGTACATGAACACAAGTGGCATAAACTTTCAAAATAGACTGTGATAGGTCTCCTAATTATTTTTAATGACTTGAGTCAGTTGGATGGTTTTCCCAGTTAAAGGAATGAAACAAACATAGACAGGGCTCACTGCAACATGCTAGAGTCAGAGTAGGAGCATTACTTGCTCTGGCCTATTTGGGCATCTTGAAATATTGGGAATTGAGAGAGAAGTTGTAAAAGAGCAAAATTAATAAAAAATCAATTAACTATAATTAATAAACCATCAATAAATAAGAGGTAAGTCAAAACAACACTTGCCTGTGTTAGAATCATTACTGCCTTGTGTAATGAAAAAAGTGGGGTATGTAAGCATTCAAGTATTTCTAATCATAATTGTCTAAAAAGATTTAAACCAAATATGTAAATTTCAAACCAAATATGTAAAATTATGAAAAACAAATTCCCTATACTGGATGAATTTTTATTGCTGCACTGGGCATAAAGATTTATGCAACCAAAATTCTTTAACCAAAATCCTAAGTTTGGTTTCATGACTCTTGCTCCTGGATTTTGTGACAGTAGAGACTAACTTATTTATCTATTAGACACCAGTTCTATGGTTTAAATAACCTCTTTTCAAACACAACTCATCATCAATACCTACCAAAATGACCTTTTCGATGTCTTTGGCTGGACACCAATGAAACATCCCTGTAGAGTCATATTTTTTCACATTGGCATCCATATTGTCAATCTGCTCATTGCCAGGAATTAACAAGGGGTCATGCCTGGGGAAAAACAAGTTGAGGACAGCATAAATGGAAAATACTATGAATTATGGATGGAAAGATATCCCAAGAGCTGTGTACAAAGAGGGACAAAAGTAAAAGAATGAAATGTATTTACACTTTAACATGGTTTCAATAAGGACATTTTTAAACAAAAGCAGCATACCAAAACAAAAAATTAAATTTTAAATGTTGGGTGCAGTTTCAATGACTTTCTATCCTCTTTTATGCCAATAACAATTTAATTTTAAATAGGGTTTTCTGACACCATCACATCCATCCAAGTTTTTTTCTTTCTTTCCAGTCTCACCCCTCTGAAATAAATATCAAAGTTTCTATAGGCATCTGCAATGAAGTAGAAGGGATAGGAACAGAGCCCCATGCTGACTGACTGGCATAAGTATGGAAAGCCAATTACTTGCTTTTACCACATACAACTTCTGACGTGATGCTCTTCACAGTAAAAGCTTTAACAGGCTGCACTTTAAATATTTTAGCAATTTGCCCAATCATATTTTGCTTTCCCAAACTGAAGCCCTTTAAAGATTCAACAGTATGTCATTTTAGAGCAGACTGACTAACAAATGCCCACATCTGGAATACATGATTTTAATACCGAACAACAATGTCCATTTTCTCTGACAACTCTACCTGTGATAACCTTCTAAGTGTTTCTGCTGAAACATTTTAAAGCACAAGGCTTCTCAAAGGAGAAGCAAATAAAAGATATTTTTATGAACTTGGTCTCCAGCTATATAGCTACATCTAAGCACAGACACAAAGTCCTCTAATTTATATGCTAAAATCAACCATTAAACTAAGTACTAAGAGACTCCAACACTCACATGCTGGTGAAGACCCCTAAGTGACTGCATTATGCAAGAGCATTAGCAGAATCATATTCACAAAGTAGAGGGTAAACTGACCCTAAAATCTTATATTTAGCATGATTCAATAGTGCTTTGTCTGGAAAGCTACAGTCTTTACCTCAGATTTTTGTCATGAATGCTTGAAATATCTTGATATAGAATTGTAACATTTCAAAGAAGTATTTGTAATGAAAGAATATACTAAGTGCTCTGAGACAGGTATCCAAATTTTAAAGCAGTTTGCCCTTTGAAGCCTGTTAAAGAAATGCCCATATGGTCTGAGTTCTTAAAACAGGAAAGTTTCCTGCTTCTAAAGCATTTGAACCAGCACACTGTGGTGAGATCCTCTCCTCTGCATCGACTGCTAAAGCAGACTGTGAACATGGTGTGTGATATAGGTTAATGTACCTTGAACATGGTATATGCTAAGGAACCATGCAACCAACACTTGCTTCCTATGAAAAGTACAATCTCAAATTCAGTCAGGGTGATCAATTACTGTGATTTCATAGCCACTGATTACAGATCCATTGAAATCAGTGGAAAATTTTCATGCATTTCACTCAGGGTCAACTCCAAAGAAAGTGGTTCAAAAAAAGTTGAGAAATTATTAATACAATGTTCCATTTAAACCAGAATCTTCTGATGCTTTAAGACAATCAATGCCCTACATGGCAAAGACATAAGTCAGAGTCATCTGGAAAAAAGAAACACTATGTTTTCAAAGTTTTTTAATTCTCTCAGTAGAATACAGTTCAGTGATTCCACTGTAACCCACTGGCAGCAGGGAAGCCCTACTGGACTACCTGGAGTCTCTGTTCCTGCTCCAAGGTGAATAATGACAGGCCTTGTGTAAGTGTGTTCCCTCTTTCGTAGGAGGCAGAGATGAAAAAGCTGTATCAAAGGCATTTGTTGTGGGGGCTTGGTTGTTGTTTTGTTGGCATTTTAAAATTTCTATAAAAATATACAGACTCTGCATTCTCTTCCATCCATCAGCAAGATGCAGCCATGGTAGTTTTATCTGAAAGCTGAGATGCCACTCATTGGGCATTCCCCATCTGCTCAGAGTTGCAGGTGGTACAATAAGATCTGCAGCCATGAACACACTTCCATTTGAAGGTTGTACTAATGTTCAGACTACATTTAGTGGTGCTCTGTGCCACCTATTTTTTCTAATGGAATGTGTTATCTATATATTTCAAAATAAGAAAGTTTGCCAAAAAATTAGGAATCTTCAGGAGTTCCATCGAGGAATGTTTTTCTTTCTGTTGTTTCAGGGTTAGGTTTTTTCCCCCAGTACTTCCACAGAACATTTCTTCATGAGTTTTTCTAGAGGAGCATTGAAAAGTTCACTTTTTAAAAGTAAAGTTCACCAGTCAAATCACATCTTTTCCTTTCAGAAATCAAGCACATTTAAGAAGGAATTTTCCTTTCCCCCTATCCTTCATCAGAGGAACTGTAAGAAATCAATTTTTAAACAATGCCATATTCTAGTTTTGTAGTCAGTGTTTCCTTTCTGCTCTGAGATTTAAAATTAAATAGATGATCTGAAGCTTTAACACAAGTGATTATTTAGCAATACTCTAATCCCAGACACAAAAATGATTCACAGAAATGATACAAATTGAAAGGAATGTTATAACAAAGCAGGTGGTATCAGATATCTGACATCCAATTAGGGTCAATTGCCTTGAGGTTTAAGCAGTTTTTAGAGTGCAAGTGCTTAAAGCCTAGCATAGTTCTTTAGGGCTTTGCATCCTAACAGGGAACATTCAAAGTACCTTCTTCCAAAGGTTTATTAGAATATTTTAGGCTTAAACATAAGTTGGTTTCAGGGAAGAACAAAGCATGTGAATCATCAGCTGTAATCTCCTGTTGAAGTTTTAGGCAACAAATTGTGATTTTTTTTTTTTAAAAAGCCCTTTCGATTTTTGTCTTTTTAATCAATACATGCATTTATTGGCAGTATCATAAACAGTTTAGACTCTGCTTTATTGCTTGGAGTATAACAAGTGGGAACCTTAAAGGAAGCAAAAAGGATGGGACACGCAACATGAAAACATGCTAGGAGATAATATTTTCTACTTCTACTCCAGGAAAATGGATTATTGCCTGAGAAGGACTCTGTGATATGACTAGCCACATTCTGTTCCACAATATGTGGGGTTATCCATGTAAGTGGGTTTATTAAATTTAAATCTTCTAGGCTAAGATACTATTTTAATTTCTCTTTAATCAATGTTCTTTCATTCTCAGTAAAATGATCCTTGAAGCTGTCTCTGGACCTTGGAAACTCTTTGCTACTTAGGTCCAACTTTGTCCTCAGATGTTACTGAGTGTATCAGAAGATACACTGACTTATGTATTTAAAGACTGAATTGATCAGTTATAAAATAGTATTACCACTTTGGACATATACACCCTCATTAATCTGATGATCCAAACCTGTTTTGCAAATCCTAAAAATTAATTAAGATAGACACACAGAGAGGCCAAAGCTGTCAAATCTGCCTAAGGCCTTTGGACACCCTCTTCCCATTAAAATTTATATTACACAAAGCATTACAGTTGTTGCCCTTACAGCCAAATCATGGACTGAATGTTTCTAGAGCCTCTCTGCCTCCTCATCCTTGAAGATGGCCTTGTCAAGCTGTGCTTGAGTCACATTGGCAGGTTACTGCAGAAATGCTTATATTCACACTGCAGTCATTATGTTCTCCAGGGCTGCAAAGTCCTCTGATTCAAGAATTTAAATCATATGAAGAAAAGCACTTTCTGTCAATTAAACCCCCAGTACTTGTTTTAATTGAGATGTTGGTTTTTATGACTTGCAATGACCAAAGCATTTGGTCCTTCTGGCTAGGAAAAACATGTGTAGCCTGTATGGAAAGAAAGGAACAGAAGTTAAATTTCCCTCATCCATAACCCCAGTTTAAAAATAGCTTCTCTGGTTCTTATAGCAGATATTACATACGCATGACTTAAAATGAAGAGCAAAATGCCATCTTTTCAAGGTTTTGAAGAGCCTATAATGCCACTCATGTGCAATTAAACTTGAAAACGACGCTAAATGCCAAGCTACAGCTGCAAACCCAAAAAGCCTGCCTGGAAGACAACAGCCTAAAGCAAAACCATAAATCCCACTTACAGCAAACCTACTGCAAGGAAGTCAACATTACATTTTAAAGAGTACTGCTTCCCTAGCACACAGTTATAACCATTGCAAAATCTGAGTTTTTGAGTCTGAAACTTTTGGGTACTCACTGGGGATGGACAGAACTGAAAAGACCATTCAGGACTAAAGGGCTGCCTCAGTAAATGACTATTGTTAAACATACCCTCGTATTATGTCACCCTTGTCTTATGCTATTATATACATGCAATTGAGAACTAGAGCAACATGCCCTCCCTGGTCTGCAGTGAAACTACCCTGAGTGCTGAGCACTGGGAACAAGAATGCTGTGTGACCAGCAGGGAGGACCCTGAAAACAGGGCTGCCTGAAAATAAACTGTAATCTCTTTGTCTTTACACATTAGTAAGACATTGTCTTGGCTATTTTTTATTCTGTCCTCCAATAAAATTCTCTTTATATAAAAAGTCAACACAAACCACACCTGATAAAAACACTACTCCTCTTTAACCTGTGTCTGTTTGAGTCTGCAGTTGTGCCTTTCTCGGGTAGACATATCTGGATTTTATGCACACAAAGATGTTCAGCAGTCTCCTGCACAAGATTCAGGGTCTTTAGAGACACCCTGCCTGGGGTTCAGGAATTTTGAGTTTTCCTACCTGACTTAGGGGTTTGTGGTTATGTCTTAGCAAGCGTATGCACACAGATGCTTAATTTTAGGAAGAATGAGTGGGTTTGCTGAAGGTAAGAGAGGAATTGAAGACACGCTAAAGAACGTCTCATGCCTTCAAAATTTTTCCTGCAAGTACCCTAACAAATTGTGGCAATTAACATGCTGTTAGTGTTAGATGTGTGCAGCCAGTGCAGGTGCTAATAACTGAAAAAGCATTTAGAGCTTTTACACCCTGGCTGAATATTTCATGATGTGCTGCATGTTTCACTATTTACTCAGTGGGCCTGTGTCACTTCAATCTTCTCTGACTGCTTTGACTGGTGCTATAAAGCTCAACCAAGACAGAGTGACGGCTTGTCACAGGAAAACTCCAGTGACTCCAGCAGCTCACTGGGACTAGCTATGAAGGTTGTCACGACATTCTGATGGAATTCAGCAAATGTTTTGTGACTAATACACCCAACATTTGTCGGCTACCATTAGCCATTCCCTGTGACCCTGCAGCCTGTGTGGATGGCATTAAGTTGTAATGAGAATTTGTTGCCTCTGTGTGTTACACTAATGACACTCTCACTGATCTTTCCTTTCACAGGTTAATCAGAAATGAAATTTGTAAGGATTCAGTGCCCACATGCACCAGGCTTTAGAGAAGAAAACCCAGTGTGAGAAAGAAAACCTGCGTTTTACTGCTGAATGCTTTCATTGGCATATTCAGAAGCTATCCTCACATTTTTTTACAGTCTCATACTGTCTTTCTCCCCCTAAATCTAGGAAGACTATATCTAATACAGTGGTTGGTACCTAGTGCCTTGTCCAGTTTATGGGGCTAACTACAGTGTTAATTGTCCTTTCTTGCCTCCTGCTCTGCCCAGATGTTGCTGGTTTTATTATTCTCAGAAGCCTTACTGAAGATTTCCCATTAATTGATCAAGACTACTAAGAACAATGATATAAAGTTGGTTACTGTAAGAATCTTGCTTTTTAAATTATCTTGATATCTCAGGACATGATCAAAATATGTTTCTGAAGTATGAAGCCTCTCACATAAAAAAGTAACAAAATAGTTGACTTCCAGACTTTTCCATAAGCAATTTAATGAGGGGGAGACAAGGCACACAGTCAACGTGTCTTTTAAGATTTCCCATTTAGATCCACTGAAGCTGCAGAACTAGTAATCTTCGAAGGGTAGGAGAATGTACCTGAAAAAATAATTTCTGATTTGTAAAAACTAAACCCACAGTTAAGTGGCATCATTAAATATAGGAGTGGTTTTGTCACTTAAATGAAGAGTGTGACATTATGTTTGAAGCTACCACTGTCGCCAATGTTTATAAGAATACTTTTTTTTTTCTTTAAACCCAGTTTATAGCTAAAAAGCTTTTTATTTTTATTGCTTTGATCTGAGTGCATCTTCTCTTACCCTGAACTTTATAAAAATTGTATTTCTTCTGCAGGAAAATTCTCCTTTCCTTTCCTGCTCTCTCATCCCAAAAAGACTTGCCCAAGACTTCAAGTAACCTCAAAAAGGAAAAAAATTGCATGCTGTTTTTATTCCCATGGCTTATAACACGACTACTGTATTGGGCTTGCATGGCCTGGTTTTGGTAGCCAGGGTGCTACAAGGGTGGCTTCTGTGAGAAACCACCAGAAGTTTCCTCCATGTCCAGAGGATCCAGTGTCAGTCAGCTCCAAGATGGGCATGCAGTGGCCAAGGCTGGGCCAATTAGCAATGATGGTAACATCTCTGCTATAACAGATTTAAGAACAAGGAAAAAAAAAGTTATTGTGCAGATGTAATGAGGCCAGAGAAGAGCAGGGTGAGAACATGTGAGAGAACAGCTCTGCAGACACCATGGTCAGTGGAGAAGGAGGGGCAGGAGGTGCTCCAGGCACCTGAGCTGAGGTTCCCATGCAGCCCATGGTGAAGATCACAGTGAAGCAGGATGTGCCCCTGCAGCCCTTGGTGAAGATCATGGTGAAGCAGGATGTGCCCCTGCAGCCCTTGGTGAAGATCACGGTGAAGCAGGATGTGCCCCTGCAGCCCATGGTGAAGATGATGGTGAAGCAGGATGTGCCCCTGCAGCCCATGGTGAAGATGATGGTGAAGCAGGATGTGCCCCTGCAGCCCTTGGTGAAGATCACAGTGAAGCAGGATGTGCCCCTGCAGCCCTTGGTGAAGATCATGGTGAAGCAGGATGTGCCCCTGCAGCCCTTGGTGAAGATCATGGTGAAGCAGGATGTGCCCCTGCAGCCCTTGGTGAAGATCACAGTGAAGCAGGATGTGCCCCTGCAGCCCATGGTGAAGATCATGGTGAAGCAGGATGTGCCCCTGCAGCCCATGGTGAAGATGATGGTGAAGCAGGATGTGCCCCTGCAGCCCTTGGTGAAGATCACAGTGAAGCAGGATGTGCCCCTGCAGCCCATGGTGAAGATCATGGTGAAGCAGGATGTGCCCCTGCAGCCCTTGGTGAAGATCATGGTGAAGCAGGATGTGCCCCTGCAGCCCATAGAGAAGATCATGGTGAAGCAGGATGTGCCCCTGCAGCCCTTGGTGAAGATGATGGTGAAGCAGGATGTGCCCCTGCAGCCCTTGGTGAAGATGATGGTGAAGCAGGATGTGCCCCTGCAGCCCGTGGAAGTCCACGGGGATGCAGAGATCCCCCTGCAGCCATGCAAGAGACCCAGGCTGGGAAAGGTGGATGCCTGAGAGGGGGCTGGGACCTCATAAGATGCCCATGCTGGAGCAGCCACCTGGCAGGGACCTGCAGACCCATAGAGAGAGGAGCCCATGCTGGAGCAGGTTTCCTGGTAGGACCTGAGACCCTGTGAAGGAGCCATGCTGGAGCAGCCTGTCCTTGAGGGACTCCAATCAGTGGAGCAATGACCCAGATTTCAGCAGTTTGCAGAGAACTGCTGCCCATGGAATGGAGTCACATTGGAGAAGTGCACAGAGAACTCTCCCATGGGATGGACCCCACACTGAAGCCAGGGAAGGGCTCCTCTCCCTAAGCAATGGGAGAAATGACATGTGATCACTGACCATAAACCCCACTCCTCATCTCCCTGCACCTCTGGGGGGAAGAGGTAGAGCTGGGAAGAAGTGGAGGGAAGATGATTTAAAGTCTGTTTATACTTGTCATTATCCTGCTCTGATTTTGTTAGCAATGAATTCAATTAATACATCTAATGTGAGTCTATTTTGTGAGTGATCTCTGCCATTATCTCAACCCATGAACCCTTTGTTGTATTTTCTCTCCCCTTCCAGCTGTTGGAGGGCAGTGAGAGAACAGCTTTTGAGGGTGTCTGACATCAGCCAGCACCAACCCACTACAGCCTTCTTGAAACCTGGCTATCATACTTCAGATCAAGAAGCCAGTCCTTCAACAAAGAAATGGAAAGGAGACAAATTAAACAGGAAACCAAAGTTACCAGTCCCTGGTCTACCAATAGTAGTGAGAGTCAGGATGCTAACAGATACTATCACCTATCATTTAAATAATTTAATTCTATAGTATTGTTAAAAACTGGAGTAAGGCAATATGGGTAATCACTGAATTACTCCTGTTGTTCCATAGTGAACTTGTAAAACAGAATCAAGAAGCAAATTGTGCTATTATATATCTGCTGGGTTGCAGCTTAGTTATCATTGCATATTAGCACTGCATTAAGTCTGAATATAAATTTAAGTACAAAATGGAAACTTCCAAGGCTGAGGGACATAAATATATACCATTATTATAGTTCATCAGTGGGCTTTCACTTTTTCAAACCTTACCTTCATGTCTGGTTTAAGGGAGTAATGGAAAATGATCAGAGTCAACTTATTTTACCAGTTTTGGCTTGAGAAATGCTTCCCTAGATCTGCCATCACATTTCTTTGTTTCTATGAGAAAGATCACAGTTTCATTTCATGGAAGGGCAGCACTAAAATGGCAGAGGCAATGCATATTCATGCTGAGTGGCACTAGTAGAAATGTGTATGTACATTTAAGTGTATGTGGCTCAGTGGGTGGATGAGGAGATAAATGTGCACAGCCATTGTTCATATACTTAAAATATTATATACAACTTCAGGAAAAAAGACAGGAGGTTTCCTCCTCAACTTCAGATAAATAATCTCATTAGGCTTCTGGAAACGTATGCCAAAGAGCTCACTTGTTTTTCTGTGTCATTTAGCTGGGTCTTGACAGTTTCTGAGCAAGTTTTATTGTTTGGTAGGGAATTATTTTAGATCCTCAATCAAAAAAAATCCTCAGGCTTACGAAATTCTCCTTGGCAACACACTGAAAACCCAGTGTCCTCTGATGCCTCTGATTCTTATGTGATCAGGGACACTAATGATAATGACCCTTTGCTGAGTATGCTACTTGTCTAGAGGCCTATGTCAACTACACCACTACATCCAGAGTGGACAGGGACAAACTATTTGTTTGCTCTTCAGGCCCCTTGGGCCCTGTCATATGCTATTTGTTCTTGCATTAAGAGGTAGTTTGACTCGGCCGGGCTGACATTTCCTTCAAGTCAGTGTATTCCACTCAGGCAGTAGCAGCTACCAAAGCAATAAGTACAGACTTGAGGCTCAGCAACAATCATTTAAGTGGCTTTTTTGATTCATATCCAGGGCTTTTCACATTTTTACTGGTCATTCTGAATCCAAAATGACACATTTTTTTAAAAACTGGCTTTGCTATTTGATATTCAGGCAACATAGCCTCCTCATAGTTAACGTGGCTGTTCATCAATAACACGCATCAGAACCTGCAACTGAGATTATGAACAAGGACTAATACAGCTGCATGATACCAGAGGCATTGATCACTTCTACTTTTCTTCTCCACCTCATGAAGGATACCTGATATGTGATTAGTCTCCCAGTCACAGCCTTCCTTCCTTTTCCTTCCATTGCCTATTTAAATTTTACTTTTTACTGTAATAGGGTGTCCTCGTGTTCACATCTTAACTGGAGGAGTATATTTTTTCCTGTTGGATTTTCAGTTATTTTTAAAAAGTATCCATGCCCTTGTGCCTTTAATGGGACAGACTTTTGCTGATGTAAACCAGGTAAAAGCAGTCATGACAATGTTGAGTATTTTTCTGGTTAATTTGCATTTGTAGGTATTGTTGGAATTTGAAAGATTTGTTTCTGATTGATTAGACTCTTCTGATATTGCATCAGTGTGATGCTGCTCATGCCATTTGATGTGATGCAGCATTCAGTTAGAACAGTGACTTCCTAAATTTGAGTCTAGACCATCTGTGATGCACACAAAGAGCATTCGTATGTCAATTCTCTATTTATATCAGTTAGTAATATATTGTAATTTAGAGTCATTAAAAAGGTACCATTAAAAAGATGTCTCCAATCTATCCATTTCATATTTGGTAATGCAGATTTCTACTTATGTGTTAGTAAATCTACAGAACTCCCACTCTCCGACCAGGTCAGACCACTTGTCATGAGGTCCCAGGGAATCCCTGTGATACCATTTCCATCCTCTGTTCTAATCCAGCAATACAAGAAGTCAAAGTTTTTTCTCATAGCATAATACCCTCCACCACTGTGGGAATCTAAAACCTATGCAGCATTTTCAACCTTATCTTAACTGTAAGGCTGCTCAGAACGATTCAAAAGTCATAATTTGGATTTCAATTTACTAATGAATTTTTCACATATTTTTTGTTTTCATAGTCCAGACTTCTTGTCTTCCAGGCTCCTTCTAGATCCTCTGGGTCTAAAACCACAGCTGAGAAAAAGTTTGCAAAATAGCCAGCTATTTCTGGGCAGGTGGGACAGGGGCAAAACTGACTTGAAAAAGGAGTTTTTAAAGCAAATTTACAAAAAAACTTCTAAAGATAAATATCAGCTACAGACATGACAGTGCTTTAGCTGATTTACCTCTTGGGTACTTCTAGCTGACATGCACTAAAGATTTCTGGGCAGGAAAGCAAGTACCTGTCACTTTCTGTAATTTACAAGGATACAAAATAGCAGATTATACAGTCCACCTTTGTTCCAGAGAGAAGAAAGAGTTTGACCATTACAAACAAATCTTAACAGAGCTCTCTTTTGATTCAATCCACTTTGTCTTTTCTAGCACCTTGGACCAAAGTTAAGTCAGTGTAGATAAAGAGTAAAAGGAAGAGACGGTTGGGTCTGGGGAGAAGCTGAGGGTGCCAACACTGGGCTGGAGAATACATTTAGCAGCAACAGAGATGAGGAAGAAAACAATGTCTGGATTTGGAAGCCTGGCAAGTTCTCCACTCGCTGCTCAACCTGTGTTTAGCAATTCTGATGTGCTACTGAGCAGACAGCTCAGGCTCAGGACGACTACTCTCCCTCAGTCCCTCTTCAGCAGGCAATGAAAGCAGGCTGTACTTTGAAAATCTTCCCCCATCATGCAAACTGACACAGGCATGCTTTTCAAAAACCCACAGCCAATCTGTTGATCATTACTTATTTACAAAGGCCTTCGGGCAGAAAGTCCTGTAAAAACCATACTTGATACGGTATACACTAGCTTTTTCTGCTTGTGGAAAAAAGTACCCCTAAGGCTACCTCAAACCATCACTTTCTATTGCACATAAAATGTACCGTGTAACACTAAAGTATTTAATATATATGGTATAATATATCTACAGGAAAGGCATTTGTGTAGAAGTATGTTACCCTGTATTTGGTAATTTGATGTTTTGCTGAAGGCTATGACTTGAAAAAGCCTGCACCTAGTACAGAGGACCTGTCATCTCAGTACCCAAGAGCCAATAGAATAAAGAAGTACCCTTAAGCAGCAAAACTTTGACACAGCTTTGAAGCATATGAAAACAGTATAACTCCCCAGAATTATTATTACTCAAGATCAAAGAAATGAGGCATACTTTACATAGCAAACAGGGACAGTGTGTTCAGCTCCTTCTCTCTCTCTCTCTCCCTTTCTCTTTCTTTTTACTTCTACTTCCCCAAAATTAGACTCTGGGAGAAGGTGAGGGGGGGAATCTCCACATGTTTAAATTTTAAGCAGTTAAAACAATTAGCACCAGATAAGAGGACTGTCCAAAGGTAAGTAAATTGAAAACTATGCTAGCATGACAACTGGCACTATAAAAATGAGAAGTTTGCCAGTATGCTCATTTTATTCTTCCTCATAAACTGTAAACAAGCATGTAAATCAGTGTCATATGGGCAAGGCTGAGCTAACAGGAAGGCAGAGAACTTTTAATGGCACATTCTACAGAAATAGATGGTCAATAGGGGAAAAAAAAAAAAGCCACAGCTGGGTGCATTTTCCCTCTGTGAATCAATCTCACTTTTGGTTCTGTAGTCTAAACAGAGATGAAGACGATTTGTGGAAGTTACGTCCTTGAATATGCCCTATATTGCAGAAACAATAAACAAATATGGATGCTTCTGTAACTGCCCAAAGAAAATTCCAGTCTAGTGACTGAAATACAAAGAGAAATATCACCTACCTGTATCCAGAATCATTACAGGAACAAAATCATTGCCAACAAAAATGATAAGAGATTTTATTTATGGAAAGGACTATATATTTGTATCATTTTTTTTTCACTTAACCTCTGTGAGCAGACAGTTATACACACATAAATCTCAGATTCCACGAATGTGTCTGTTTATATATGAAATTAAGTTTACATTTTCTGTGTATGTGTACATAAATATACACATACAGTGGAAATCTCTGCTATGGTATTTATGGATACAATTATGGACTGAGGGTCTAGCCTGGGTACATAGGATATGCAAAAACAGAGCATGAACAGCCTTGTTGGAAACTCTGTATCCACTACAGGATCAAATTTTGACTGAGTTGAGCAGGTAAAAGGCAAAGCACAGTGAGATAGAATGCAAATCACATAATATTTTAATAGATTATAATTTCTTGTTGCAGTTCTAGCTTTAACAAATGTCTTAGAGGCAATTTGTCCTATAAAAGGAAACTACATAGTTATATAAAGAGTACTATTGTAAAATAATGTACACATAGCAACAGGGGAAAATATCACTAACAAGATTCTGTTTTCATCACCCACTTTTGGAGTATATACTACCCTCTTAAAAATCCCTGTATTTCATAATTAATGCGCTTTTAGCTTGACTAAAACTGCGTTAGTTTTGAACTTTGCTTTGGCAAGTACATATATTATTAGACTTTTTCATCAGTCTAAATCAATTAACAGAAATTTGATTTCAATCGACAGGATAAAAGGAAGGTAATATTCAGGTTCATTTTTGATTGTGATGATACATCTCACATATGGCCTTAAGTACAGAAAACAGTACTCAGAGGGAATCCAACAAAAAGAGAATTGCCAGAGGCAAACTAACCACATGAGTTCCCCTGATTGGTTAGTGCTATCATTAGTGCCACTGCTGTTTAAGAACTACACATGGACAGGACAGGGTGACAGCTAAGACTTTAAAGCCTATGTATTTTTCAAACAGCTTTTCAAACTGTTTTTCATGACAGAATTTTTTTTCAGCTCTATCATTATCTGCTGACAAGCTGACAGAATAAATACTTCAGCCTTTCAGAAACCATCTAACAATCTTTTTTTTTTCACCCCCTCCCCTTATTTTTGATGTGGGGGGAGGAGAGGAAGAAGGAAGAAAGAAAGGAGATGAAGATATGAGTTTTTTTCAGTCTTACCTCATCAGTTTGGGTGAGGAGTTGGGTGAATTTCGCATGCCTCCATTTCGCTGCTTTTTTTTGGGTGATAGTGTCGACGGCTGCTCATCTTCAACTGGAAATATAAGGAACTCATGAGATTAAGAACTGCTCTGAGTGCAATATGAAATACAAGTGAAGTAGCAAAGAACACACACTCTATGTCCATTCACGCACTGATACTTCATTGCTAACATAGGCCAACAGTAATAAAAATCAAATACATGTTAGTTGAAGAGATTGGTTTGAAGGAGAAGCAGAGAAGAATACCAGGGTTTTGAACACAGGTGTTCAAATTGGTTTCATACTTCAAAAAACAAAGGCGGGGGAACCACATTCGGGTTATTCTTAGAGTTATTATCAGTTAATCTGCGCTACAGAAAAATAGAATTAGTGCTCTGCTGTATTCCCAGACAGATAAAGTACTATTTTCAATATCAACATAACAGCTGCCAGCCTGCTTTTGCTAATGAACTAGACACCAGTTGGTTCTCGCTCCTCACATGCCAAACAACAGAGTCTTCATGAAGAGATGTAAAATATTCAATGCCTTGATGTTCAATGATTCAGTTAGTTGGGAATGTGAATGCAGCCTGCCATTGTGCACAGATCTCCAGCACAAGTCAGACCTCATCGCTCTACTCTCCTCCCAAAACGGAGTTTTAACAGGAGTGAACAGAATGAGGTTGAATGGAAGTGGGGAGACAATACCTGCATAACAGAGAATGCATGTGTTATGCAATCTTTTAATGAGGATGAGGTGCATTTTCAAGGACAGATTGATTTCCAGATAGAAAATCACTTAGAGTTTTGTCAGTCATAAGTTACTCTTGGATAACTTATGTCACAATATGTATTGCTTAAACAAGTGCAGCTTCCTAAGAACTCATCTATAAGAATTAACCACCATCTGTACAGTTTTGAGATTGTAACTGCACTTGATAATCTGTAGGTAACTTCTACATGTACTATCAAAAGGAATAAACTCATGTCTGCTTTCTCAGGTTCATACTAATGCTATTTTATTCTGGTACAAAGAAGAAAAAATAAACTTTTTCCCATCCTACTGCTAACTGAAAAATTAATTAGAAGATAATATAACTGATGCCTAGGAAGCTTTTACTTTAAAGCTAAAAGGAATGACATCAGTAGTAGTAATAGTAGCTGCTATATTTAAAGAGCTTAGTACACATTAGCAGTGCACAAGCAGAGGTTGAGAAAAAAATATTACTTGCAATAAGATACATAAGAAAAACAACAAAAATGGGATATATGTCACCTGCAGCAGACTTATCTGTGAAGAAATTAAACAATAGTCTTTTGCTGTAACTCTCTTCTGACACTATTTTATTACAGACTGTGTTCCAGCCTACCACCTCTGTCTGTTTGCCCAAGCCTGCTAGGGAACTTCATTTTGCCTTGGTCAAGACCAAAGGGCTGGGCCCTGAAAAGACAGATTTTGCTTTTAGATGACCTGGCATCATGTAGAACAAGGGAGTCACAACCAAAGAAAGCTCTGCAAAGAGAAAAAAACAAACCAAAGCAACCAAACAAAGCTAATCCTAAAATAAATGTGCCAAAGAGTGCTGTAAAAGACAATACTTAGATCAGAACATTGACTGTCTAATAATGATTTATTCACTAAGTTTCTTCTCTTCTTAGGCAGCATCCCTAAAGACAAAGGAATTTTCTTCTCATTTGACTTTTCTTTCTTTTTCCAAATCAAAGTCCTATAGTGTAAATGCTTATTGTTGGTTAGTTAAATGCCTCTCAGTCAAATTTGGCTGAGAAATAAACAAGCCCACAGAAAATTCTCAAAAATACACAAATTGAAATTTTCTTTCTGTGACAGTTTGCACACATTAAACTAGATCACTTCAGTATTTAGCTACATGTACCATGAAGTGAACATAAATAGAATTGGTTTTTTGGTAATATCTTTGCAGCTCTGATTGCAAAAAAGCACAAGTGTTTGTGCTTTTCAGAACACCCTCTTCAAATTATTCTCTTGAAATGGCCTAGTCTTGTTTTAAACTTCTCTACCAAAAAGTTATTTGCATGCTATTCCACACAGACAATAGCTTTCAAGATATCCACTGTGCTGTCTTGTTCTTTATTGGATATAAATATTCAGTTCCACCACTTAAAAGATCAAATGAACAAGAATCATGCAAAATGTTTCTTCCAGAAAACAACAAATGATCTGTTTAACTCTCTTGGGAGTAAAAATTCTAAATTTCACTCAAATGAATCTGTTACCATGGGGTTACAGAATGTTTGTCCAGAGATGCAGTATGGCACCACAAGTGTGCTGTTATACAATTTTAGCAGTTCAAGGAAGATACACATCGATCAGGACTGTAGGCAAAAATCTTACAGTAACACAAGTGAACTGTAGATAATATTATAACCAGAAATATTTCTCTGCACAAGAGAAAACAATATTAAAAAATAATATTCTTCCAGGTTTTCAGCTAGCTAATAAGACTCTTTCCTGATCCTTTCAAATTCTGAAAGTTAATACAATAAGGATGCTTTTGTACTATATGGTCCAACATTTATGTTCTGCAGTGCTGCCAGGAGATGCTAACCTGCAGCCCAATTAAAAGCAAAGCCTTACTTTGTAACCATCCAAAATAACAACTTCTAGAAGTACATTTCTAACAGTCTGCACTTGGTATCAGTACCACATCTGCAATAAATAAGCTTCCTTTTTGGATACATGCTTGTCATATTCAAATTATGTTACTGTCACCAGGTGCCTGCAAAGCCCAAGGTTGCCGAGGCTCACTAGTTAATTCCTGTTAGCAAAGCCTTCTGAGGATCTCAATTTGTTGCTTAACCAAGAAAGGCATTTATTCTCATTGTAGCAGAGGAAGTAGATCTAGATTCATCTTATGACAGAAAATCAAATTTTATTTTTCATTGAAATTCTGCACAGAGTTTACAGGGCATCTGCAGTTTAGCAACACAGCTCCATAGGAATGGGGGAAGGGAACACATGAAGCTGAAATACGTGAATTGTATCTAATGGACACTATTACATATGGCTTGGTTCCCAAAAATGTTGCAGTGATAATTCACAAGTGGTTTCTTAGTAGTAAGTAGGATAAAACGTATTTAATTATTATCCTTTAGATACTCCTATCAATTTCCTGCCTATTTAAAGAAGTGGATCTAGCAAAATTTTTAGTAAGGTTATTAAATATTTTAGTTTCATGGTTTCTGTGTCTGCATTAATTTAAAAGGGAGTCTTAAATTCGCTTGTTCTTATGAAAGAAAAACATATTGGCATAGTGGGGCTGTGATATATGACAAATAAATTCTGATATTGTATGTTTATTTTTGTTAATGAGTCCCCATCTTTTATGTCTTTATAGTACAGGATTTGTAATATGGCTGTATACTACAGCCATATTATGTTACACAGACTTTTTTTACTGGTTTAATGAAAATTGGAAGTTCAAGAATTGGACACAGAGTTTTATAGATTTGGAACTCAATTCAGCCTCTGAGTTCTAATAACATTCAAGAGCTTGTTTACACATCCCTAAGTATAACACTTATTGTACTGCTGTAACAACCCAGAGCTCACTTGTCTAATAACAGTTTTGCAGTTCAGGAAGACTCAATGCTAAAAAAATGTCAGGCAAGTCTAATGAGGCTTCAGACACTCCGTTTTATGCTGGAGTTTAATTTAAAGTTACACTGATGTTTTAACATGTTTGCTTATTCTTGAGTAAAGAGTGTTCATTATTTCAATGACATAACCTCCAGACAATGTTCCATGAATTGGTTTAAGATGTGCTGGTAATTTTAATAGCCATAATGTGAACATCTGAAGCAACATATTACTTGACTTTTATCCTCATTTCATTTTTAAAGCAAAAACAAAGGGTAAGTCTTCCAAAACAGTGGACAAGTTCATAACTTTTTTCTTTGTTATTTTCTAACTATTTTTAAAACAACACTGTCTCCTTTACTGCCTCTCCCAGGTCACTAGCTGCACTAATTTACAGACGCTTTTTTAGACACCAAAAAGAGCTGAAATTTGAAATAATATTGATTTTACTGAACATCACATGAACTGGGATACCTGGTAAGTTCATTCTGCCTTGCATGTAAATGCTCCAAAGCAATTAAATCCTTTGAAAGGTAAAGCACAAACCACCCAGAAACATTAGTTGACTAGCTATCTTGATTAACTTATTAATCACCACATCTGGAGAAACCCACATCTGTAAGCACTTAACAGAGCATTAGTAATGTCATAGTCACATGGAAAACAGAATGCAAAACCATGCACAAACCATTCTGTATTGCCTTATGCATCCAACTACTGGGCTACCTACGGAGATCTTGGTTCAACCCAGGCTTTTGGGAATGGTAGCAGTATTTTACAGGCAAGCTGAGTGCCCTTTGCAATCTACAGTAGGTAGATTTTCCTTGTTCAACAGAACTCAGTAAGTTAAGGTGCAGCAGCGAGGGGTTGTTGGGGAGGAAGAGGCTCCCTTTACGGTTATTAACAAGTGGAACAGGTTCCGGGATTCCTTCAGTGGACTTGGCATCAATCAATGCATTAGTAGTTGCATTCTTGAACTGATATGAACCTTTTGGGTAACTTGATCTAGCTGCATTCTTTACTTCTAAATAATAAGAAAAAATTTAAATTAATTTCTTCATATTAAAAAATATTTAAAACCACAGGCATGAATCAGTTTTGATATTATGTGGAAATACAGACATTAAAGCTTAAGGTATCAGTTCCAACAGCAAAAATAAAGGTTTATACCTGCAGTTTTCTTATGTTGTTGTTTCTTTTTTTCCTCTAAAAATGACTCTTTATAGAAGAATACTTATAGAAGGATTATTCAACAATATTATCACCTTTAAGCAATAATCCCATCCTAGGGTAAGTATCTCTGAGGTAATACTTATTTCCCCATGTTGATAAGGGCTTTGAGATTTACTATCTGTGGAAGATGTTTATTTCTTTGAAACTACTGAAAATGACAGGGGAGGTAAAACACTCTGCTGCTATTAAAATAAATAAGGAATCATAGAAAACATAAGGTCACCACTTCAAAATTGTGCAAGCACACTTATGGAATTAAACTGATTTTAAGGAACCCACATAAAAATTGTTGAGTATTCAACAGAGCTGCATACTGTAAATTTCAGGAGGTCATACATAGTACCTCTGAAAAGAAAGTTAAGAAATTCAATTTCCTAAATATGGATATAGCTTAAAATTGTGATTCTTTGTCTTCCACTGATAATATATCAAGGCTACTTAAACACTACCCTATCTACTAATACCTCTAACAAATGGCACCTGCAGTAACAACCAACAACAAAATATTTTTCTGGTAAAAACACGCAATAAAGATCTTCTCCTAATGCTTGTTTCATTCTGAATGAGTATAGCATAGACAAGAAGGTATAGAACAGAGCTGCTAAGACCTTATTACTGGTTTTATCATAAAGTAAGAAGTTTAGGTAGGGGTAGTTGGCGGACTGATAAACTTGCAGCATTATTTATTATTGAAACATATATATATGTTTCAATTGTCTTAAAGATTCTATGGAGAACACTGAGTAGAGACTAGAGGCAAAGTATTTGAGGTCAGCATGTTTTTTGGGATCTTTGTTTAGTTTACCACCAGCTAGAAACACCATCTGGTAACAGGAAAGATAAGAAAATAGCATTCCCATGCTCGCCATTTTTCTTCAAGCACAAAATCTGTCTCTCTCTCACGGAAAAGGTGAGTCTATAGGAATTACATTAAGAGTCATTTGAAGGTACCTTTTAACAAGGTTGAACAGGCTGGTGGCAAAGCACCCATTCCAATTCAATGACCTTTTGATGGCCTGCTACTATTCTGAGGTAGATTGAAAAATTAGTGAGAAAAGAACTAAAAACTAATTTATGATACTATTCTGATTTTTACTAATAGAAGTAACATAATAATAATAATAATAATAATAATAATAATAATAATAATAATAATAATACACACCAGAGTTCACATGTATATTAAATCATCAGAGGAGAGCATATATCTTTGATTAGCAATAATGCCACGAAGACAAAAATATTGAATACACTACATGAAAATTATCAATTTTATCTCATAGTTACTGGGTTTTTTATCAAATTTTGTACTTCTACTTTTGATATTCCTCCAAGTGAAATAATTTTAGGATGATAAAATATATCTGCAGAGAACTATCTCCCTACACGTCACTGGTCAAGCATGTATTTGAAGGCCTCGATATGCATCAACTCAGTTCTATTTTTAAAGTGCAGATAATAATACTGGAAATAATCTTTAAAAATCCACATCCTCTATCAAAGTATCTTCACATGAAATGGAAGAAGACCAGAATCTATTAAGCTTATCAACCCTTTAATCAAGTTATAAGAAACACCATAATCTTTTTACAGTCTCTTCTGGAGTTCAGTAAGGGATGGTTTCAGATACCAGACCTGACTATTAAGCAATAACCTTCCATAGCAATGTATGTTTTTTGGCATATTCCATGCAGACAAATTCAAGCTTTCCTAAGATTTTGTGCTTGTGGTGGCACAGCACGTGTCAGAACAAA
This sequence comes from Agelaius phoeniceus, assembly GCF_051311805.1. Taxonomy (NCBI): domain Eukaryota; kingdom Metazoa; phylum Chordata; class Aves; order Passeriformes; family Icteridae; genus Agelaius; species Agelaius phoeniceus. The sequence goes on from NC_135273.1 coordinate 22,572,707, forward strand.
AATACTTGTCTTTTGGTATGGCTTCATATCTGGAGTATGGCATCATATTTAATAGCACCACATGATCTTGTTCAGCAGGAAGGCAGACTGAGCTGCTTAAAAACTAAGTTACTTCCCCTTACTTCCAGCAGTGTGGACAGGTACTATCACTGAGCATGGGCGTAACAAGTTGCCAACTTTTTCTGGTCAAATTATTCCAGATGTAAAAATTCTAACTACTGGTTTCATCCCATGACTTCTAACCTCCTGCCTCAAGAGCTTAGATCAAAGTGGAAGACCCACAGTGGACAAGTCATGAAATTCTTTGTACATAGAATGATTTTCTTTCTCCAATAGTTTATGGCCCAAATCTTTTTACTCAGGATTACAGAATAATATCTGAATGACCTATCTCTGGTAGAGATAATCTCTTTTTCCATTCCTCCTAAAATTACACATATTTTTTTACCACAGAAGAGTGAAACTGGTTACTCTTAGTGTAAATAGTCTGAAGGTGCATGCTGTGCCACACACATGGGGCTGTCAGAATACACCCTGAACTACATGAGCAAGCACAGAGCTTTTGGATGAAGCAGTTCTGTACAACCAGGTGAGAAACAAAGTTCATCTTCAGCAGATACACACTATAGTGTGCAGAACGTAAAACACTTAGGGAGTATTCCCCTGCTCAGCAAAGACAGTTAATTTTTATCAATAATTTCTTTAAAATCTGATTGGGTTCTTGCACTATTATGTGGGCTGATTTCCATAAAAACCATATTTGGGAAACAAAGATTGCTGTTAATTTTATGGAACTAAATACATCCTTACATATTGTCACTGCCTCACTAGGTTTGGCAATCAAACTGTCTGGATTGGGGTAATTTTTCGTACCACTGTGCAACAGCAAATAACAACCTCCAAATCCACCAGGGTTCTTTACTAAGTATGGGATGAATTTAGCACCACCAAGTCTACTAAAACAGGACTATTTTTCTAGTCATAGTTAGATTAATTTATTTTTATATAGCATGACATATGACTTTATTTCCAATGCAAACAGTCACAGACCTGCATTGTTTATGCTGCCTAAGTTCCTTAGAACTGTTCAGTACATTTTCATGTATCCATAAGGCATTATTATTACCTAAGAATATTTTGAGAGCCATTTTGTGACCAAATTTTAAACTACTTTCTGAGAATGGCAAACAGTAAGGAACAGGATAAAAGTAGAGTAAGGGTAAGAAATTCCATTTTCTGTAGTATTTTCTAATTGCACCCTGGGTGAACACAATCTACTTTTAATAAATGCTGTGCAGATTTTGCCCAAGAAGCCTGTCAGCATTAGAGAGATAAAAAATAATGTGTATAAAATGTGATATATTAATGGAATCGTAAAGGTATTTTGAAGTTGCGTATATTCCTATTCCTTACCCCCACCCTCAGGAACTCCCTTTCAAGCTCAATGAATATACACTTGCCTACAGACTGCGTTAGGGAATCATGCCTGTTTCTATTTCTATACATTTTATTTATTATAATGAAGATAATTTGAATTGCAATCTGCAACTCCCTGAACATTTTTAAAACAACAAATGTAGTTAAACTAATGCCTGTGGCAATCTCTATTTATTCTTTGTGAGCATACACTTGCCATAACTTAAAACTGGGCTGAGCTTTAATTTAAATGTAACAAGGCAGAATACCAGTACAGTGCTTTCAACAAAATGGCTGAAACTGGCTTCAGCATGATTTGCCTGGAAGGGAAGATGAAAATGTGTTTTAAAGGAGAAAAAATATCCTGACCAAAACCAGACATTCTAAACAACCACCACTGATACCCAGTGCTCCTCTCCTCCCCCATCTCTATCAGCTGCTAGGCTTTCAGCACTGTTTTTCACCAGACACTAGCAGAGTGTTTTCCTTCATAGTCAGCCATCAGCCAGAGCTGTCACTTGCAGATACTTCATTTTTGTTTCAGTCTAATTCATACTGCACCCCCTTAATCTCTGTAGTGAGTAATGCCATGTCACTGTGAAGATATGTCAGATCCAGCATTAGAAATACAGAGAGTGTTCCTAACAGTTAAACTATCTTGGTTTGAAGATATATTTTATTTCTCCCCCCAACTTAACCGATGTCTTTCTCCTGAACATCTTCCAAGCTGACCTCCAAAGGAGCAGTCACCCTTCTGCAATCTGGCTCAGCTTTCATGGGGTGGGGGGTGAAGACAAGCTGCAGCCCTGTATTACTAAATGCAAATAATCAATATGTTGATAAAGCTTTTGGCTACCAGAGTTCTTTTGATGGGAGTGACAGCGAGCATGACTTGACTCATTCAATGACAAGCCTGTTTAGACTTTTTTCTACCTACCACTTTGTGAATCAGGCAACTGAAAATACCCACAGCAATTCCTCCAAACTGTCAGCTATTGCTGTGATTCCACCCAGCACCCCCTGTACAAGACAACAGATTAACCATTAGGCTAGATATGTTGAAAATATACAGCTTCAACCTTTCCTCAGCTAGCTCAGAGCGATGTATAGATGATTATTTCAACCGTCAGCTGCCGCATAGACTTAAACCCCTGCACAATAACTCCTGGATTCATCTGCCCCTTGTCAAACTTGCACAGCTTTACTTTGAGCATACATAGTGTGGCAGTTTCACTGCGGATCTAGAATAATCCAGACGGCTGCTGTCTCTTTGTTAACAGGAAGCTAAACTGATGAGTTTGTAATGCATTTCTTATCAAAGGTACTTTAAAAAAGGAAATGTGCCAAATCAGTTGGGGTTGGAATTTAGCATAGTATTGAAATATGATTTCATCAAAACATTTGTTATTTGTTGGGGAAAAAAAAAAACGCCCCACATTTTTCTTCCTCTAAAAATCATTTTATGCCAGTGAACTATTTATTTAACAAATTTACTTGATTTTTTTTTTGGTGGTAACAGATGTAATGAAATCATTGACTAGAAACTACAATATAATGGTGCTTGATGAGATACAAGAATGTTAATTTTAGAAACTGTGGAGCAGGGTTTGTTTGGTGTCTGAAATGGTAATTCAAATGAAACAGGATTGCTGCTTTTGTTTCTATGTGCAGTACATACACAGGGAAATGCATTTCATTCTGTTTTTTAATACAAAAAGATACACTGCATATCTAAACACTAACACCATTAGAAAAGCAGGTGAAGCTGGCTTTTGGTTGCAGTGTCTGCCACTTAAAGTGGATAAAACATCAAGATCCAAGAATGTCAAGAATGCATCATCACAACATTTTGCAAATACTGAATGGTGCTTACAGGAGACATTCTCTTTGAAATTGCAGATCAAGAAATATTTCTCTTTTTTTTTTTCCCCCCTCTTTTTGTCCCTGGCTTGTACTTTTTGGCTAAAGGCAAATAAAATTTCAAAACAAATGCATTGTGTCTACTACTTTTTTCTTTTTTTCCTTTTTCTTTCCATTAGTATCCAATACTTAAATTTTGTATTAATAATACATGGTCTTTCAGTCTTAATTATTCTCCCACATTTAGACCTGAAACTCAGCTACAGATATATTTCTCATCTTTGCTTTTCTGTGAATGCTGAAAAAAGGATAGTTAATAGCAAATGTGGAATCTTGCCATGCTGGATCCTGTTATTAATTTAAGATGGCTGCTCTGATACTCAGTGAAATCAATACAGACTTGAAATTCCTGATCTTTTAGAGTAACTTGTATATAGGATGAAAAATAGACTACAAAGGAGTTTGGAAACCCAGAAAACATATAACTTGAATCTTTTCATGAAAAAGGTCTGGCGTATGGATTTACATCATTTGTGCTTGTTTTTAAGAGTAGAGAAATTCCCTAAGGTTACCACAGAAATATGGTATTTTTTTCTTTGCTCCTCCAGTTTAATTCAATAACATAACTAATATGAATGCTTTATTAATTATTATCACTTCTCTGTTACTATGACTTCAGCAAGCAAAGTCATTTAAGGCTTTCCAAATTGTGGTTAATCCAAAGTCCAGTAAAGTCAGAAAAAACATTTACACAGACTTCAGTGGACTTTAGATCAGGAGCTGCTCATAACTCGTGTATGCTGCCATAAATGAGAAGCAAGCCTTTCCCATATAAACAGCATTTTACACATTGGTGTGTGCAATTTTGAGAAGAAAGGCTTCTGATTTCATGGATCTGACTTCTCGTTCCGATACAGAGGTATACAGACAATAGGACACTATTTGTACATAACAAACATCTTCTCTTTTCCCTGCCAAGTTTGCACAGTAGAAAAAAAGCTACTTCAATCCCTAATCAAATGCTAATTTATATTTAGACTAAGTCATAGGTCCATTGAACCTTGAACATATTTTCTAAATCAAATTTTAGTATTCTCTCATACATTTTTCTTGATTTTTAGTCTTCATTCTCCACTGCCTTTTCAAATTATGATTCACTCTGTAATTGTTTATTCAAGTCATTAAACTGTTATTGGAAAAATGTCAAAGGAAAAGTTAAAAAAAAAACAAAGCATCAGTGGACTTTTTTTTCCTCCCTGTCCATTAATTGTCCAATAGACTTCTCCACTAAGCCATATCCATACAGAATACTATTTGGATAAAGTAAAGTTTGTTTTGGGAAAGGGTGAAGAAATGGAGATGTCCCTAAACTGCAGAACTTAAACCAGAACATGGTCTGTTTTCAGGGCAGTCTGTTCTCCAGACAAACATCAAAGTGAAAGGAACTAACTTTGTCTTTTCAGAGTGCACTTTGGAGAATAAGGAAAGTCTAAGTGTCTCATTGGTACGGCAAGTGTCAATATGCTGAGTTGAATTTTAAATTATATTACTTCATTATAACAAGCTGTTCTGCTCTGAGCATGGAGGAGGAGCTACAGAAAATGTTACCCCAAGTGTCAGAAAAGAGCTGCTCAGACCCTGTGCTTCCTACTAAGTCACGAGCAGCTATGAACTACGATTTCAGAGCCCCAGCTGCTGTCTCCAGCACAGCAAAGTACAAAAGGACTGCTCAAAGCCACATGGTTGTTAACATTTTAACAGACTACCTGATGACTCCATGGCTACAGGCAGAGGATTGGGAATCTCCTGACTGGGATTTAGTTTTACCACTGATTTTGGGTTACACAGCATTGGGTGGCTCACTTGCAGTCAATTCTGTTTTAAAGGATTTTATTAGTCACAGATCTTGCTAGAATTCCAATGACCAAATGATGTGAAATTGTGGCTGTTAATCTCTAATTTTCTCAGACCTAGTAAGTGTAAGACTGCAATGTTGCTACTGTTGTTTGAAAAGTACATTTTGAATACATTCCATAAAAATATACTGTATTCATATGTGATACTGTTATTACAGTGCTTGGTGGTTTGTTTTTTTTTTATTAGACACAAACGTGTGCCTCTAACATTGAATAACTGTAACATCCTTTTTATTTTTGTGTTTCTATTTCCCTTCCTTTAAAAAAAAGTGTCAATTAAAGGGCACTGATTTCCTTACGAGCAGCCCTTTGACAGTTCCCCAAGGTGTGACATGTAAAGCCAAAAGACACATCTTTGGGAGATACTTTAGCAGTAGCAACACAGAGCAAATTATAATATTCCATGCATTGTCACAGACTGTCCTTGTTTCAATGCATAGCAACCCAAATTGTATGGTGCTTTGTCCTATTGCCTCAAAGCAGATTTTGACACCAACTATAAGGGACACAGAGGAAGAAGGTGTGACACTAGCAAGGGCACACTGTAGTTATGCAGTTCTGCTAAACTGTAGAGGGAATCTGTCTTGTTTTTACAAAGTTAAGTTTCCCCTTTGTGACTAAAAACACTCACAATCTGATCAGTCACTGCAGAAAACGGTGAAGTTGTACTTGTGGACAAAAAGTAAGCTACTATTAAAAAAAGAAAAATCTAAATTTGAAAGGCTACTCATCATTGTGCCTATGATCTCTTTACTGTTTATACTCCCCCTGCTCCATTAAATTCAAAGAAAAATATACAATGCCTTGAAGTAACTATGAGTAAAAGTAAGGACAGGAGTCCTTGGTGATTGCTCTACTCCTTGGGATTAGAAATCTTATATTTACAGCATAGATTTTGTTTGTCAGGCAGAGTATTTCAGTGCACAGGAAAGCGATATTTCCATGCCTTTGGAGCAGGACTCCACAAATTCCAGCTCAGTCTTGCTGCAACTGTTTCCTTCCTGTGAATATTGGAAGGTGTAGATTTCATCCTGCAGAAATCTAATTAGAATTATTACTTCTCTTTTCCATTTAGAAATGCCAACTTATCTTAACATCTTAAAAATAGATATTTCCAGTGTAATGTCAATCTACATATTCTAAAGTTTTAAATTGAAATAAAATTTTATCTACCTTGCTCATTACAAAAGACAAACTAGGTCCCTGCCAATACCACAGTGAAGATTTTCCTACGCTTATAAATCCAAGAGATTGTATTCTTAAATTCTACGATTTTATGTATTTTTTTTCAATTCTTCCTCTGCTTCCCCATGAGTCGCCTTACTTTTGAAAACACGCTTGAGACGATCTGGCTGAGGTTGTTTCTATTTTTAACTAGGTGGTTAATATGCGACTGATAAATTGGGGTTTTCTTCGTATTTTTTACTTAGTAAAATTTGATACCATTAAACTTCTTTTGGCTTGTGTTTATCTTTGAAAAAAAGGGTGTAGAAATGTCTGTGTCTCTGAACAAAAATAACTGAAATATTAACATTCAACTCTGGCTTTCTTATCATTGTTCAGTTTTCACCCACATCAGTGGAAGAACTTCCATTTACTAAATTTTCATAGAATCAGGCTCAGTGATCCCCAATAGTCTTTCAGACTTAGCTGTAGTATTCCTCTGGGATGGAGGTCTTCACACTCCTGTTATTTGTGTGGCCATCATATAATTTCATATGTAAAGTATAAAATGTTGAGCCTATTTACATAGACACTGGTTCTAGAGACAAGTGCTTACACTGCACACACCTCTATGGCAAAAAACTGCATACCATTTAAAAGAGCCATCGGAAATATTTTTTTTATAAAATTGTTTCCTCAGCAAAGCAATACATAATGAAGTTCTTGCAGGCTCCTCAGCCACCACTGATTTCTAAGCCAGCACCACCACCTGCTGGTTACAGGGAGTTTCAAGACCCAGTGCTGTTCTCCTGTCTCCAAATCCATGCATAAATATAGTGCAGTATTTCTCAGCTCTTCTCATACATAGAAATGTTGTTACCAGAGGAGATTTTTAGCAGATTGGTTGCAGTTTAACAATACTCTATTAGCTGAATTATGGCTTCCATAAAAGTAGGCAACGTTAACAAAGAAATTGTTTTATGCAAAGTACTGTAAGTCACAGGGTAAACATTAGAATTAATCAAATAGATTGAACCTGTAGTATTAAAAGGCTATTATCACATAGGCAGGTTTTATTACTTACAGATACACAGGTAAATACTCTTTATAACACTAAGAAATGAGTATTTTTTTCCCTAAGTGATCCCTACTTTAGTGAATTCCACAATGTACTTCATTCTTTTGAAGCTTTTTTCTTGCTTTAACAAATGCATCTAAAAAACCAATACTACTTGTTAAATATATTAATATAAAAACCAACCAAGATATAAATAACTAAGATTAAATCTACAAAACAATAGCAAAAGTAGTGATAGCAAAAATGGAGATGAAATATAATCAATTGCTATGGAAATGTAGGGCAGTATAGTACATAATTTCTAGGTAAATACTGGCCACAAAAAAGAAAAAAAAAAAGGAAATAAAACAGCAACAGTAACAACAAAAAACTCCAAAACTCATACCTCTGCAATAAGCTCAAAGCAGCCTGGCCAAAATTGATTGCTATGGGAAGCAAGAGCTGGCAATCCACCCCATATGGGTAGAAAATAAAGCATAAGCTAAGAAATCTAATGCTTACAACTAATAACAATGTTACTAACATCATAATTTTGATTTCTCATAGAAGGAATACTCGAAACGATGGATGTATACAGAAAGGATCATATTTTGCAAACACAACTTGAATAGGCTCAAAATACCTCCATATAAAATAAAAAAAAACCACTGTAATGAATTCTCTCAGATAATTTCTCTATTATTAAAAAAACCTACTTTACTGATAAGATTGAATCTTCTGCAGCAACTAGAGTTCAGCTCTTGTGAAATACTGTGAGAGGGGAAAGTATGCCATCTCACATTCATTTCATTTAAGACCAACTATAATGGCATAAAATTACATAGGCTAGCAACAGAGAAAAAAAATACTGAATCTACCCAACTAATCTGATATTAATGTTAAAAAAAAAGAATTACATATGTTTTGTCCTTTTAGTTTTCACTTTGATACTAAAGCTACAGAGAGATGCCAACCTTGCTTAGCTCATGACAAGGATCAGACACATGACAGCCCATGATGAGGAACAGCTTTAGAAAGAAAATTTCATGAAACCCAACTGCATTGTGCTTGGTACTTGTGCATTCATTAACCAAACCTTGATGAGAATATGGGCATTACCAAAGAAAGAGAAGGGAGCTCAACAGAGCACCCTCACTGTTCTCACACAGTCCAATGAATCAAGAGGAGAGGAAAAAAAGCAATGGAGAATTTTGGAGAGGATTGTCAAGGTGTTGAATTAGCAGGTTACTTAGTCGTGTTCTATTGAGCACTTGGTGTGCTCAGCACAAAAATCACTTAAACACTAAGAGTCTAAAATTAAATACAGGTGCCATCCCTTTTCAAAGTAAGTAGCATGATAAGAAAGAGAGAAGACTGATAAAATTTAAAAAAAGGAATGAAGATTCTGCAGGAAACCACAGAACTGCCAGGATTTCTGTTGTATTATCACACCAACTTCACAATGAACTCTACAATCACCTGGAGCTGAGGAACTCTCTCCAACAAAGAAAAAATTGATGTATAAAATTTCATAAGATTTACAAGTCAGTTACTACCCTAAAAGAAACTATATCAAACACAAATGCCACAGGATGCCAATATATTTGGAAATACTGTTGCTGCCAGATGTTTTGAGAGTCAGATACTGAAAGCATCCAGAAATCCTATGCTCAGGGGACGCTGACAGCTGTCAAGAAAGTCATCTTCCAAAATCAAATTGCTTGGAGCTCTACCTCTGAGGGTTTTATTTTGTCCTGTTTGAGGAGAAAGAAGAGGGCACACAAAAGACTTATATGCTAAGGGCAGGTTAGAACCAAATGCATATTTTGACATATTTTATGTTCCTCGTGGGCAGAACTCAAGGATACTGCTGGGGAAATCTCTGAGACCCAAGGGACAATTTCAGGATGCTTCCTGAGGAGTATGTGGATCTTGAGTATTGAGGCAGAATATACAAACCTGAAGATATGATTCTGGCATGCCCTCAAGCTACAATTTTAAATGCAAACCAAGAATTTTGCTATTTAGCAGCAGAAGTACTGGAAAGCTGTTAATGAATGAGCTGTAGCATTCAAAGACTCAATCAGTCAATCAAAAAGACCTTTTAAGTTTGATCAGCCACTAGACATGCTAACACTAGAAATCCTGAATCCAAAAACAGAGTAGGCACTTTAATGAAGTAGGAGGTAGTATTCTCAGGGATTATGCAGAAAAAACAGAAAGACAGAAAGTTCTCCACAGATCATGCTCTAATGAAAACTACACGTAGTAGTGGTAACAGGGGAGATCTGAAACAAAAATTTAACTAATCCTATACTTGAAAGAGGCAAATTCAGGTGTAGGTAGTTCTAAGAATGCCATAACCTTTATGATAATGGCATACTGAAGTGCAGATAGAGAACAGAATTCATACTTCATAAATTAAAATGCAGGAAGATCTGGTGTCAGCGAGTTAGAAGAACATCAATCCCTGCTCTTACAGAATTTCACACTGATGTAAGATGAGCCAAGCCCAGACTGTGTGATTGGATTCTTGGCTTGTCTTCCCTGGCACTGCAACTTGTTTGTTCATCTACTCCTCTTCCAAACATAACCAAGGGCTTCTGCTGAGTCATGTAACTCTCTGAACTGCAAGATGCCTGCACATTGGACTCCTTGTATGGAAGGATCCTGTCAAATAGTGAGGATCACATTACTGACTCCAGGCCCTGCAATCTTTGCACTATGATTACCATTACAAGAGCTCTGCTGAGACTGACATCTGTCCCAGCCCTACTGTCTTCTCATTTTTCTCCTATTTCTGAATGAAGAAATAAGTAAGGTATATCTTGTTACTCAGGGCAAGGAGACTCTTGAACACAAATAATCAAAACATATTTAAATAAATTCTTCATATATGTATTTATCTATTTATTTGTTTTTCCTTGAGTAACTTTCCTGTAGAACACAAGTTTTGGTGGAAAAAAAATCCATCTTTTAAGAACTATTGAAAAATGTAGATCTTTCTAAAAAAAAGAAAACTGATTGAAATGGAAACAGATTTAATTCTCTGCAGAATTTTGTTCATAAAATGAAACAAAAATTACACTTTCACGTCTCAATTTTCACAAAACATAATTTGTCAAAAGTTAAAATTTAAAGTCAGTAGAACTCAAAATGTGCAACCTCACACAACAGGGTAAATACTTTTTTCTGTGGAACACCAAAAGCAGTTATTAGCATCCAAGAGTTTGTAAACTATGTTTTACTCATTGGAAAGCTTATTTGCTTTGTTCAGAACCAAGTAAAAAACAGTGTTTCTTGTCAAAAACAAGATACAAAAACTGTTGAGTCCATTATTGATGAGAAATATTAGCATGTCATCTGAATATTTGCAAAACATGTCTCATATGTTGGAAAGGACAGTATGTAGTGCAAGCCAGAAAAGTACACCCTGTTCTATTCAGCAGTGCATCTCACTTCTTCTCATCCTCCTGCTGTCTTATTGTGTGAATTATAGTCATTTCCATACCCTGCAATTCTAAATAAATACTGTATCACTCCCTTGCTGCCACCCATCTTGTGACTGACTGATCACAGAGAACCTGGCACTCCTTGCATCTTCTGGTAGATCAGGAATAATTCTAATAGAGCTAAAGCATGAATACAAGGAAACAAATAATCTTTGGACAAATGCCTGCTAATGAAATATGCTATCAGTTTGCACCTATGGATTCACCACATATTGCTCACAGAACAGGGATAAGCATCATCTCTACATTAGGCTCAAAAATTGCAATTGTTTTTATTCTCTTCAAGAAGAATCTTTGTCGTAGCAGCCAATAAAACTTTACTAGCTAGGCAAATATTTATCTTGACTTACAAATTACTGTCCATGTGTCAAGCTGCTATTTTTACTTAATGACCAATCCCACATGGGATCATCTAAGTATGACAGAAGCAGGGCTAATCTTAGACTAAAGTATGTCCATTGTTAGATGGCACACCTGACGGTTCCTTCTGGCAAGAGTTTGCTCAAAAACAGAGCCTCCATTTCCTGCTGCCAGTCTTCCTTCATAGCATAGGGTGATGTAAAATCTCTCTCCATATTATCAGACATGCTGTGTCAGGGAACATACAGCACCATGAAGTGAGAGTGAAGATAATGTCAGGAACGTGGGAATGGAGAAAGGAACATGCATAGTGCAAGCAAAATCTTTTATGCGAGAACGAACAAAGGAAATTGCAGGACAAAGATCAAAGATGCTATAATGAATTTTTGGTTTTCCTTCAGCAGTTCCTCAAAGTAAACAAGGTCTGCATTCCAATTAAAGTTCAGAAGCAGCTGAAAACTTCAGATTATTTTAAAAATATGGCAGCAGAGATACTTCTCTGCTGATGCAGATAAACTCAAGTTACTCCTGCCCTCTCATATATATACCCTTTCTAAACCTCCCTAAATTAGACAGCCCTAAGGCAGTTATGGTAATTTCCCCACACCTTCTTTCTGTCTTGTACCCCATTTCACTCTTCTCTTGTTCTTGCTGTGTGCATGTACATTCTTAAGCAAAGATCATAAAATAGAAAATTGGCCTCTGAAGGGGAATACCTATGTCAAAACAACATTTAGACTTATATTTAGGACTTCAAAATGTAGATCTCAAAGCACTTCTCAGCAGAAAATGTAATATAGTATAATAGATTGAGAATACAGTATTTTCATTTTCTGAAGGGAAGAACTATAGTCACGTAGTAAGTCAGTGGCACAGTCAAGATTGGGATCTTTGCCTAGCAGCACTTTTGTTTCCCATTTTTGCCGAGGTAAAATTTCCAGTCAAACTAAAATGCAAACAGGAGTGTTTGACCAGATAACACCGGACACATCTTAGACACTAATAATGCTTTCTCCACCCTTCCTTTTGAGAATAATTGTACTGTGCTAACAAGATCTGATCAGGATCAGTGAAGCATGTCTGTGTGAGGTAGCACACATTATGCTTCCTAAAATCTTTGATAATAAGTGAATCACAGAATTATAGCATTCAATATTAAGTAAAGTATCATAAGGAAAGATATATTAAAATATTATAAATATATTATAAAAAAATGCTAAAAGAAGTTGGTGAATAGGCACAAACAGTTGAAAGGATGACTGAACTTTAATCTATTATAAAGTATATTATCAACATAGTTAAGAATTTACATACTGAAATAAATGTATTTATGATTTCTTAAAAATAAAACTTTTCCTCATATGTTCTGTCCAACCCCCTCCTGTCTACTATAACCCCAATCAAAGCAATAGTACAGCATGGGCACTTGTGTTGTGGCACTTCAAGAACCTCATATGGAGTTATATGAAAAAAATCTCCTCTTTTCATGCAGAACATAAATAATTCATGAGGTTGTGTTTCCTGGAATACACAAATACCTCAGAAGGTTCTAGGTACTCAGCAGAAAACACAAAGACCCAGAAAAATTGTCCTGTAAGTTGCTTCTGACTTTCAGACTGGGAGCTGATCCACTCTGCTGGACCCACACTGACCTTGGTAAAATCTGAAGATCTCCTGTTCTAATTCAACAGATTTTCCTAGCCCAAGTAAGAAATAGGTTGGCTGCCCCTGCTTTTGGTTCTAGAAGTATGGAACTTATATTAGTCACTCATATTAGTGACTACTAATGTCACTGCAAACCTGATTACAGGTATGCACGTATTAAATATGCTAGGGGTCCCATGGAATAATCAGATGATGGATCCACTGTGTTTGATGTTTTCCATATTTCTCCTGTTTTTATATCAAAATGCATCAAAAGAAAAAACACTGCCATACATAAAGCGAAGGCTTTCATTCTAGGGGATTTTATACTAAACTGCATTCCACTTTATATGTTGAAACAATATTTTGGTCTGTTGTATACTTCAATGAGCACCTCCTTCTATTTACTACAATACCTTCAGATTACATAAAATGTGTAAGATATAAGCCAGAGGATTTATTTTTCTCTCAATCTGACGAGAAATATTCCAAATTGGTGAACACATTTTTTCCTTGAATTATAAAAGGAGACAAAGAATAGGGATATAAAGGAAAATAAATTATAACAAGACTATGATGTGTACAGGATTTACATATCATTTTTTTTAGTTTTGAAGTAATTGGAAAAGAACATGAGTTACATATCAAAGTGTCTATGGGATGAGCATGAGCTGATAGTTTTCTGCTGTTGTTGTTTCAGCATTAATTTGAGACCTTGCCCAATAACATCCACACAAACTAGCTAAGAGTCAAAATGGCAATCAATTTGGGGGACCTATCCTGAAAAATGGTACTAACAACTTCCCAGCATCAATGAGCTTCTCAATTCTACAGCTGTTTTAAAAAGCTTCCTCCCAAAGGCACATTTAGAAGTAAATTAAATGCAACTTTGACTTAATTAACGTTTTAAATGATAATGAATACAATGTAGATTCATAGAAGGCATTTACATTGCGTTATAAAACTGATAAAAATTTAATAACTCTTTGTTAATAAGTTATGTCTCTCCAGACCCATAAAGCCTAAGGCAGTCAATGCTGTAGTCTAGGGTCTAATCCAGGTTCCTAATGCAGGTGGTATAAGGAGGCAGGAGACTGACTTGACACTTGACATTTGCTCTAAGCCTGCTCTGGATCAAGCCACTGCTTGTTCATAAATACTTTACTTCATATAGTAAAGGTCAGAATTTGGGCTCAAGGCAGGGCTATGACAGAAATGCTCAAGCTGAAACCGAGCCAGCTCTGGCATCTGTCGCTTGAAATAGCTGGAAAGCAGCAGAGAAGGAGACCTAACTGGCCAGCATCTGTCCCACACCAAGGAGGTAACAGGAAGAATCTGCTGCCTGGTGGTAAGAAACTGTCATGGTGAGTTTCGTGACAACCAGCCACACTCAGGAACTAAAAATGCAAACATAATTTCCATGTCACCTTGCATAAGGCCCTCTGCTAAATTCACTCCACAGGATGCAGACAGCATCTTTCCTAGCTTGTACCCATAAAAGCAAACCACTCACCAGTCCCTTCCTGTGACCCTGGCAAGAATCACTACTCAACATAAAGGCCTAAAGAAATTAAAAGCAGACTTTTTGATCTTTCCTTCCCCCACTATCCCAATTTTTCAAAGGTTTCAATGCTAAACTTAGCAGTGCCTCCAACCCATGATGATGTGAGAGTTCATCTCCTTGTTACAGACATCACAAATTGGGCAGAGCTTACTCCCATCAGCACAGGGGTATATGCTGCATCACAAAACTCACCTGGAATAGTGCATGCCTCATTATTTATATTATCTAGCAATGAGCCAGGGTGTCTCATTTTTACCATTCTACCTTCTGAAAACAGCTTAATTTGGAGGGTTCTGGGTTTTTTCCTACTACAGCATTTCTACATCTCAGTACTCACCTATATGCTCATACTATGCCCAAAAGAAGCTTAAATAATTTAGCAGCACTCAGATTCTATTAAAATATAGAACAATATTCATTTTTTGTCTTAGAGCATAAATACACAGTTGAACTCACCTATTGCAAAATCCCTATTGTTTCCTGTCACTTTTCCCCTTTTGCAATTAATGTTGTCTCTTCAGTGTTTGAAAAGGAAATACAGAAGTCACAGTGCACTCATATATGTGAAGAAAGTGATAGAATAGATTCTTGGAGTCTCATGAGGCCATTTACCAGCCCATTCTGGTCACTGTTTCTATGTCACTATCACCAATACAGAGCAAGGTACAGTTAGATCAAGGAGGGGATCACTTCCTTGAGGAGGGCTGGACATCGGAGGGCAAGAAAGGCACACCAAGGGTTGGCTCAGTGAAACCACTGTTCCAGCAAGCAGTTCCTGAATGCTAGTTAAAACTGCAATTGCATTTATTGAGTCAAGTCATCCCATCTTCTTTAGTGGAAACACTTGAATGCATCTTTGGTTCTATGGGCTTTAAAACCCCACTGTCCAGTTTTAGCAATACCAGCTTTCTCAACAGTGGTTCATTCTCAGAAGATGGCTAAGGAAGGTGATTCCCCTCATGCCCCAGTAACAACTGTTAAGATGTATATGCTTTATTTCTTTTTCAGTTGTACTGGACTTGTATCTTAACTGAGTTGTCTAAAATAGTGTTATCTCTTACAAACTGGCAACTAAAATAAACACAGGTAGCCATTTTTACATTATTTTCATTATTTTGAAAGGAAAAACATAGTCCTGTAAAGTTATTTTGAAGAAACATCAGGAATACAACACTGAATGCATGGAAAACAATCTAACTGAAGTAAAAATCTGTCACCCTAAAAAGGACAGTATCTGGAACTGGTTTTACATGAATCAGAATTTCACACACAGTTCATTTCTTGGGGTTATTATTTATATTCTCTCTGCCTTTGAATTACCAAGAATTTATCTGGCACTATGTCTCATTCTAATGTTCCATTTTCATTAATCTCACAAAAAAAAAAAAAAAAAAAAAAGTTAGCCTATACAACAATTGCCCAGTACACAGAGATGGGGTCATTCCATAGAAGTAAGCTGTAAAAACCACAACAATCTGTTTATAATAATTTGTTTAGGACCTTATGCCATTCAGAAAGGAGACCATCTGTCTTTTCCAATTGTTTTTATTTCCAAGACCCAGTTGCCTATTTATTCCCTCAACCTCTTCTTCTTCCTCAAAACATTAAAAGCATATTATTGGGTTTTTGTGCAGGACAAAGATGAGACAGTGTGACCACACAGAGGTCAGTAGGTTGTATAAAAGAGAAAGGATTTATGCAGCATATGCAAAAGTAAGATTTCCAAGCAACCAGACCCACTTCTGTCCTGTGGCCACTGCAGAAGTCTCACAGTTCAGAAAAGGTGTGTAGAGGGAGGGAGCAGTGGTACTACCCCACCTTGTCATAATCAGAGCATTATAAATACAATGTAAATGTGATGATATTCATAGCTGGATGCACATTTCATAGTCTCTAGCTACCACAAGGTGGTTTACACATCCTGTGAGAGGAAACCCATTGTTGCTAAAGGGTGAACAGAAAATTCTAGCACTTAAAGTTGTCTCCGCAGAGGTCACATACCTGCCCTTCCTGCACCTCTGCTCATGCATGACAACTCATGCATTATCTTCTCTTGGCTACTACAGCAGGACTAGAGAAGAAATAGGTTAGAAAAGCAGAGGACACATCCTCTGCAGAAAGCAGAGGATGCTCTCTCGCATTCTAGGAGAAATAGAATATGCTGGCTTTTCAGCCAGTATTTCAAGAACCTGGGACTTAATAATTGTCAACCCATTTAGAAAAGCCCAAGCATATTTATACAACTGATGAATTTTAGATACACTGACCCATGCCTGTTACGTATCTATCTCTCTGGATAAATCAGTGAGTTATACGTCATTTCAACTCTCAGTATAGAATCTGACTTTTTCAGTTGTAAAGACACACAGGCAGGGTCTGAAGTAACAGGTCAATGAAGAAGCTGGAGCTTATCTTGGCCTTACTTGCTAAGGTCCATCCCATCACCAGTTATAGTTTCAGCTCAGTTTACCAACCTTGGTACCCAAAATGTTCACCTAACCTTGCAGAATGTGATTGTTGGTCCTTTGAGAAACATTCAGCAGCTAACTCGTTTGTACAGAATAAAACATGTGCTGACACTAGAAGATTATATGGAATATATGGCTTTAAACTTGGTCTGGCACAGAGGCAGATACATGCTTTCCTTCTTTCAAAAGTTACACTTTTTCCAACTTTTCTTACCATGGTCTTTCCATGTAAGATATCTAAGAGTCTGGGCTGAACCCTAAATTCAAAATGTAGCAATAACTATTCTTTTCTTTTGTCTCCAGATATCCTTTATATTCACCAAAGCAAAAGTCTTCCCATAAAGCTTCTCAGAACTACCAGAGCATGCCAAAGCACGTTTTCTTACAAGTTCAATTAGATACGTCTGGGCCTAATATCAAGAATATCCTTGAAAATTTAGTTTCCCATGGCAGTGGGTGCAGCAACAACTTTAGGAAAGGTTTCCTTTAGGAACATGAACTTTTCATGTTCCTGAGAAGCACAGCCATATGGTGATGGAGAAACACAGAAAATAAATGGTTCAGGTTAAGATTCTGTCTGTATCAATTAATCATTTGAATGGCACCCCCCAAGACTTGGCACAGACCTAAGCAGAAACATCACACTTGCTAATAACATAATTTCAATGCATAAACCACCCCAGGTTTTTCAGTGGCTAAATGCTTCTCTTCACTCTGACTTGAGTCTCCAATGCAAGAAGTATTTGGACCATTTGCTATTCGTGTAGCAACCCACCAAATACAGCTAAACCCGTAAAAATGTAGATACAAAAAAAAAAAAGACCTAAAATTCTTAAAATTCTTTCCTTACATTTAGAAAAACTATCAGTATATTTTTCCAGAAAACAGCCTCTAAACTCAAAAGCTCTTTTAATGTAATTATACCTAATCATAATACCAATTTTCATTTGCTGAAAGTAGAAACAATATAATAACAGAGACACCCATTCACAGTGGAAAATACACTGCAAGTGTTACTTTCTCTGCAGATTATACAATTAGAAGATTAAATCCTGTGTACACCACTGAATATGTAAATTGACATCTTCTACTCAACATCTGATTTTTAGAAACAGCACTAATTCCTACAAAAACCACTCATTGTTTCAAGAAGCTCCATACAATGGTCTGTGATTTTATTTACCTTGGAAAAAAAAGCCCGCTTTTATAATCAAAAGTTAAAAAAAAAAGGAAAGAAAGAAGTACATTAAGCAATTGTAGAAGCAGACCAACTCAACTGGGGCACCACAACCAAAGCAAGCCCTGTAATAGTATAATGACCTTTAATGAGTGTCTGGGGAAACAATACAGTCATAGCATAAAAGACAAAGGGCAAAACCCATCATGGCTCCACTGACACTAATTTAAAATGATTTTCAGAACAACTAAAGAATGTAAGAGAGGTAATCTGATCCACCAATCTGACCTCACTTTGATTCTGGGGCCCTGCTGCTGCCATTTCTAATTGTCAAACACTCTACATTTCACATCTGCTCATATTTAATGAAAAGCTGACTCTCCCCACCATTCTCTGAGCTAACTAGCTCTGTCAAGATGGGCATCGTCCGACCCCTGTGCACTGCAAAGAAAACACACTGATTTCTATTGAAGCCCTGCCAGTGCAACGTTGCGTGCATATATATATTTTAATTGGAAAAGAAAGGCTTATGCTGCTTTGCAAAGAGTGTGAATTGGTATTGATTTTTGTACTTATTATTAACAGTCAAAGGTGACTAGCCTCACAAGGGGAAGACTGAGATCTCTTTTGATTTGAAGGAGTGATGAAGTGGGGAAAAGGCCCATGAAGGATAGGATGCTAAAAATCCTCAAAGCTGTCAATATCACTTATCCTTCAAAATATAACATAGCTCTAACATGTTTCCCAAAAAGCTCTGGCTTTTGTTGGAAATAATACCATTATTGTGGAGGGTTTTGGCTCAGCAGGCAACACAATCAAAAATGTTTACTTTATCTGCCTCTGTAGAGTCTTAAGTGGACTTGAAAGCTATGGTAAACCTACAAATTAGTTTTTCTTTCCTTGCCAAACAGTGCTAATGGCAGAAATTTTATCCACTTGCAGGGGACATATTAATTTATCCTAATCTGATTGCTGTTAACACCAATGCCAGGGCCCAGCCACAAACTCTCTGTACCAGCCTGTACTCTACAAACTCTACCAGGCACGGTGTTACTGAGGCTGTTACACTGTACAAAAAACTGCCTGCAGTAATTCTCAACACAGGAAGGTTTCTTGTTTGCTTTTCTTAAGAAAGTATGCTTTACTACATTTTATCCTGATAAAATTCTCGTTAAAGGATAAAACTGTTTTTATCCTAGTTTTAAGTCCTGTGATTTACAACAGGACTTAAAACTAGGAACCATCCACCTTATGGTGATACATGAGTTGCAAGCAAGGAGATTGTTAGGATGTTCAGAGTGCTTATACACAGAGAGAGATGATTTTGGTAAAATCTCCAAGAAATCCTATGAGAATATTCTTAATTAATGTGGTCTTCAGACAAAAGAAATGTAACAATTAGAGAATTTTTATATTTGTGACTGGAAAAATAGTTCATAAGTCAAAATAGTTAAAGCAAAATCATGCAGCACTTGGGCTACGTACTGCAATATGGTACCAAAAGACAACCAGGTGCATAATCCAAAATCTACATTAGTCTTCATAGCAGAAGGCACTTTTGTCCAAAATGACTTGCCTTGGAAAATGGACATGCTTCCTGATCAAAACTCCAATCTATTCTCATAGCTGTAGCTGAATAAGTTTATAGCTTTCCTTTGCCATTTGGGTAGGGAAAGGAAAACAGCTCCTGTCCCAAGACATAGTTTTGCCTGTTAAGAATGACTAAAGAGGACAAGAAAATGAAACAAACAAACACACAAAAAACCATTTAACAATCTTCCTCAGTTGATGACATCACACTGATAATCCAAGCTTTGGAATCCCTACAGCTTGTCCGAAGAATTAATGGCCATGCAGAATTGTTCTAGGTTCTCTGTCATTTCACTCTCAACCCTGATCTTTCAAAAGAGCTTCCAGGGCACATTCCAGAATGTTACTGTCCTATGGAACAGACACTACATTAAATTTCAAAACATTTGTACCAGGGATTTGCACCCTAGTTTTTCTAAAAAGGCGCTACAAAAAGTACAACCAATTTTACAAAAAGTACAAACACTTCCATGGTTTCTGTATTAGACGGAAGATCTTGCTTTACTGAGAATGAAGAGTTACAAACAAAACTAAAGGCAAAAGTAGCAGCATAGAATAGAATTCCAGCTACTATGTTGTATCCTGTATATTTATTCACTGTCCATTGTATGATGCTTAATGCCAGTATTATTAAAGGTACCCACTTGGCACCAGTCACAGATTTAGACAAAGGTCTGGTCCTCCACCAAAGCACTTATTGCTTAATTAATGACAATTTGTATTGTATGAATTAAATAGAAAAGATGTCACCATACTGCACTACTATGATCCTGAAGGCTATTGCAAGAGGATGCTTCATAAAGAGCACACAAAGCAAAATAATGATTTACATTTTTTTGCATTAAAAATAAAAACAGAAATATAAATACAGAGCTGTGATCAAATCTGGGGTTGATTTTTTGAAAAAGCATCAGCCCACTAATAAAACTCACAGAACTACAATGCACGACACAAGACAGGGATGATACCACAGACACCACAAACATGGAACAGCATGTGTTGGTGTTAAAACTTACAGGCACGTAAACTGGTGGAGCAATCATTAACAGAGACAGAAGAAAGTGGGAAGGCTCTCTCAAGGGTGTCCATGTTACTATGTACACTGCCTGACATGCAAGAGCAGTCACGCTCAGAGCGTCCGCAATCAAAACAACATGCCAGTCTCATTCTCTTGTAGATGGACATCTTGGCTATAACCATGTGTTGGATGGGAGGAGAGGAAGAGCAGCAGGTTAATGGCAAGGTTATATATATAACAAGGCAGCTGGAAGGTAATTTAAGGGATTTAATACAGGCCTTAGTTAATGTTAACAGTCTTGACCCAGGAAAAAAAAATGCAATGAGATTATTGATAACACTTTGGTTGTACATTAAAAGTAGGGCAAAAGATTAATTGCTCTTTATTTCTGTTCAGTCTTAGAGGGTGACCGCAGTCATGGGGAAAAATTACTGTTTACAGTCAAGTGTTTGGATCAAAATAGAACACAGTAAAAGCACAGAATAATAAGAATATGCTTTTCCCTTGGCACAATTAATACCATTGGATTAAAATGAAAACAAAAGTTGCTAGTCTATTAGGTACTTTGGCCTATTTCTGTTTCCTGAAAAAATCAGAGATTTCTTCATGTATAAATATATGTATGTATGTATACACACACAGAAACACACATACAAATATATTCTTACATACACACACTCATACACACGTATGCATTATACATACACACATATATATATAAATATATTTATTCTTAAATGCATTGTAATATTTTTTCTGTATTAAACTGTGCCAAGGAACACCTTTACTGCAATCAATTATACATTAATAAAGAATTACAAGATATTAATAAAATTTTCCAAAAAATTAATTTTGCTTACATTTTATCTTCAGGAATTCAAATTAACTCTTGACAGAATACCAAAATTTGCCCATATAGGAGACAAAACTAAAAATGGTAAATATGCTCGACATTAAGTTCAGTTCACAAATAAGGCATCACCAAAAGCACACAGAGCATTGGTCCACTGAAACATGCTGAGCCAATCATTGGCATGGTTTCTGCTCTGGATTCAAAAGTCAATCAAGAGGCGTTAGGTCCAAAACAAGTGCCAGGTCAGACAGAACATCTTTATCTTTCAGTCATCTGAATGTCCTTGTTATGTATTCCTAGAAATATAGAGCATCCTATTTTATAAATGCATGTATAATTACCATCCTGGAATTTTGTATGTTATCAGAATCAGGTATGTTTACGTCTCAAGGAATCCAAAGGCCATTTGGATTGTTTCACATGCTGCACTGAACCAACTTTTGGTAATGGTTTAGATTGAACTGACTCAATTATACTAAAAACAAAACAACACTGACAGGCAAAAACAAAACCTTA
Organism: Agelaius phoeniceus; assembly: GCF_051311805.1. Lineage (NCBI taxonomy): Eukaryota > Metazoa > Chordata > Aves > Passeriformes > Icteridae > Agelaius > Agelaius phoeniceus. The sequence goes on from NC_135273.1 coordinate 22,594,822, forward strand.
AAAGCAAAGGCAGAAAAAAGGTAATGTTTCTCTGGCCTGTACCTTCAGTTTAGGATGTCTTTTTTTGCATTATGGTAATGACATGAAATTTAAAAGAATTTTTTTTTCCAGTTTCTTAATCCCACAGTCACCAGGAAAGAGGGATTGAAATCACTCAGATGGGTCAAGTCCTGTTCTAAGGCCTTGATGGCTTGCCATACAGTATACTTGTCAAGCAAGGGTAACATTATGATTGTGGAAAACAGGCATTGAGGGAGATGAATGAGTGATCTCTTCAGCAGCGACCCCATTCCTCTAAAACTTTGCTCACATGACTAATGCCATGTTCTTTTAGCATCCTAGTAGAGTTATCTTACAGCTGTTCAGAAATTCATCATGCAGCATCAGGCTTGTTCATTGCATAGTACATCATTCCTCAGAGCTTGGCTTTTAGTAAGAAGGTTTCCACGGCAGCTTTAATGCATACACATTCAAACTACACAGAAAATTCAAAACAGCATTTTCCCGTGTTTTCCCTCTAACTCTTCCCAACACATTCTTTAAAGTTGAAAAGTTGGACAGTAAAAGAAAAGTGAAATAGGTTACCAAAAGTGTAACAGTCTTTCCAGTATGCCTACTTTCTTATTTTTTAAGGAAATTAAAGAAAAATAAAGGGTATTTGTGAGACACACTGACAGTAGGTGAGGTTAAAAAAGCAGGCCCATTTTGCTGTAATTATAGCTGTTTTGAAGGACTTTTTCTAATCAAATGCTGTAGCAAAACACACTGCTCAGAAATTCCCAACTGCTACATCATTGGTTAGTAACAGTCCCTGGTTCTCATTTACTTCTGGCCATATCTTGTCAACAGTCAATAGTAGGATAGGACAAATTTATGGAAATTAAAAAGAAATCATCCTTAAGGGCAAAGAAGGCTAGGAAGGAAAACTTTTTGTACCATTTTCATCAGACTTAAACCAATAAAGTTGGAAATTTAAGGCCTTCTCTTCAATAGGGGAAGGACATGATGGTGTTTCTCAAAAGCAATACCCTTCAGGGACTGTTTTTAACTATTATTGTCAGTTGTTCTGGAGATCATGCATCACTTGAATATTTCACATCATTAACATGCAGGAAACAGGCCTGGACCTGGAAATATAAGCAGCAGAAAGGACTTGCCACAAGGATTTTAACAAGTATATAAGCAACTGCATATCAGAGCAATAACTTTTGGAAAGAAAACATGCTGTTACTCTTCATTCCTTTTATACAGTCAGTTACATTCACACCAAATACAATACTTATTTCAAATAAAACAAAACACGCATTATTAGTAGGGATGACTAGTGACAAGATCAAAGACAGCACAGAAATGATTTTAAATGGTTCAGCCACACACATACCATTTTCTATAAAACTTCCATAAACATTAACAGAAAATGGGAATCATCAGAGAGACAGGGGGACCTTAAGAACAGCCTCTGTGTGTGTGTGTTAAATTTATCTGACACCTGTAGGACCTGCATAAGAATCAACTTATTTCTATTCCTAGATGTGTTATAAATGTTGAATAGAATTGTAATTTGATACTGGTGAAAACAAAAGTTGGGACATAAAGGAAACTACTTTCCTATTTTCAATTGTGTAATAAATAGGGGAAAAAAAGAGAAGACAGATCCTTGTACTTTATATGATGACAATCACACAACATTTGTAAAACTAATCAGTAAAAATATCAGGGGAAGTTTTTATGGACATTAAGTTAAGGCTGCTTAAATAATTTACAAAACAAGGCACATATGAACTACTCATTAAGAGCAAAAGGAGAGCAAAGTTTCTTTCAATTGCTTAGAAACTAAATAAATACTTCTAGAAACTTCCAGATGCAGTTTTTGTCAGAAGGTAGTAGCCTTCCTTTCTATAAAAGAAAGAATAGCTCCCCAGATGTCTAAGCTTCTCACAAGACCTTACTTCTGATCTCAAAAAGTCAAAAAGTACAGTTAAAATGTGTAGATTGTCTGGATCTGAAGCGTTACTTAGAGTTCACGAACGGTAATGGGAAATATTTCCAGCTGCAAAAATAAGCAAAGGAAACTGCAGATTATTCTCTACCTAAAATGTCAAGGAACAGCTCCTTTATCTTTTTCCTTTTTTATTTTTTTTTTCTTTCTTTAAAGAAAGCAGAACAAAGTATTCCTTCTTCTTTCCTGATTTTTGGTGAACCCCGGGCTGTGCCCCCTGTCCTGGTGCCGCTCCCGGCGCTTTTCCCGGCGCTCAGCGCAGCCAGGGTGGAGCTCCGAGGACATCTAGTGGATCTCTCTCAGGCAGCAGCTGCTCAGGAGCAGGATCGGGAGCCTTCCTGACCACCCAATGGTACAAAAAGGTATAAAAAGGTCCCAAGACACTTCAGAATTGAAATGCACGCTGTTATTTCAATTCGTCAAGTTCTCATGATCCAAACTGAGAGTGAAAAATCATCAGCATTAAAGGCGACCAGGCTGGAGCGATCGCCTGCCAGCTTAGCATCATGGGACTGACACACAGACAGGACTTCCCCCAGCACAGTTTCAGTTTCCTGAAAAATACAGCAGTACCTTAAACTGTTGGTGAGAATTTATTCACCTTAACACAACAGGAAAATCTATCTCTCCATTATTTAATTTTTACAAGTCAACTTCAAGACTAGCAAGTGAGCTTGCTCACTCTCTTGCAATTTTTGCCATCAATGACAACTGGTTACTTGTTTGTTCCAATTCACAAAGTGCTGTTCTATGCCAAAACTGAAAAAACAGCAGGAGATCTGAGTGGACAACTAGCCCTATTTTAGTAGATATAAGAATGACTCAGGTTTTGATGTAATAGCACATTTATAGACCAATTCGTTTTCATTTTCAAATCTGATCACGACCTTTCCTTCATTACCTTACAGAAGACTCTCCAGCCATTGCACTCTCAAAGCAAACTACTTTTCTAAACAAACTTAAGCTATTGGGGAAATGGAAAAAAACCAAAGCAAAACTACATGACCTTTTCTTTTCTAGTTCTTTCACCGCATGAAGAACTCTTTACTTATTACCATTTAATGAATTTCTTTAGTTCACAAAGGTCTCAACATAAGAACATATTTTAAATAAATACATTGCTTCAGATAAATCCAGATTACTTCTAGTACTTTGCCTCAAAGTCAATAGGATTCACCATTTCATCTATAGAATTTGTTTTACTGCTGATTCTTATCATGCTGACCAGTTTCACAATCTGCTTTTGCCTGCTGCTTCATCTTTCTGCTGTGTCATTCTATTGGCTAAAAATAGATGTTTGAAGAAATTTCTGTTCTATCCTTGAATATTTTCTTCCACAACAGGATCTCAATCATTCAGTTTAGTTTGCAGGCTCCACAATAAAATAAATAGCAAATAATGATAATGCAGGCCACCATAATTTCAAGAAGGCCAGAACTTTATCAAGAGCATAAATTATTCCTTCATTCTTTGCAAGATCCTACAGTGTGTATAGCTGAGAGGGGGAAAATATCTCAATCCTGATTAAGACCTGAGATGTTTCCACACAATAAATTCAGAATATGTGGTAAAATGTTGAAGTTGCATGTTGAGGCCTCCTTTACTTAGGATAGCTGCAGCTACACAGTAAAGTTACAGCCTCAACCTGGCACAGGAATGCTGCACTGCAGCTACTCAATCCCCCTTGCTCTTTGAAAGAACAAGTCCATATAATCCCAACACTGCCCTACAACCAGTGCATTTCTTTGCAGCACTTTTATTTCTAAGAGCAAATTCTTTCCATGTCCCAAATGCTGTATTTACCATGAGTGTACACACAACGTGGCTGATGAGAGCCTTCATAGATCCTGCACACTTTCAAGTGGTATGACCTAGATTGACATGAAGTGGTCCATAAAGCTCATATTCTAGATATAATAATATTGTAAAACTTTACAGCTAAGGCCCTGGAAAGTCAGTGTGTGTCTACTTATGTAAGTAGTGTCAAAACCAGCAAGCTCAGGAAAATAATCACTGCAGCTTGTTTCCTGTCGAAGGTATCTCTGGGTTTATACGTTAAAAAACCACACTTTTAATTCACTGTCTGGCTTTCTCCCATAACACTTTTTTCTGTCATCAGGGAGAAAAAAGTTAGATAAGGACAGTAAAAGACTGCTGTGCTACTCTTTGTGCCAGCTGTGCAATGGAAAGGACTATTCTCACTGACCATTACTGAAAACCTCAACAGGGACCTGACAAATGAATTGTATTGAACCAGGCAAAGAGTGCTATAGTGGCTATTACCCCAGCCTAACCAATATCCCTAAAAATTCATGAGATATCCCTAGAATAATTTCAAGGAAATACTACTGCCAAGATCTAATTTTCATTTAGGGATAAAAATAAGCTTGTAGAAAAAAAGGGGCAAATAGGTGGAAGAAGGGAAAACTGCTGTATTTTCTTCAACGTCACCCTAATCTCCATTGGTGGGAACAATGAGAAACTTGTGGGTATGACGTCACTGCTACATGCAACATAAATAAAGAAAAGAACCAAAATACTGAACAAAAATACTCTCTGCTAGAGAAAGACAGGTTGGACCGCACTCTGGGCTACAGGGAACCCATTTTTACTCACAATAGATCACTATCAGTGTGCAGTTAAAATATAGTAGGGGCCGTGTTCCAAGGCAGCAAGAGGAAAAATAAATCAAAAGTTTGTCAATTGTCATAGATTACAAGAAATTCCTTCAAACACATCAATGTATACATGATTTGTCCCCTCTGGGGTTCAACCCCCACCGTTCACAGCAAGCACTGTCACTGGAAAAAATATATAGAGAATTAGACCACAGTTGTTGCACAAAATGAAAGAAACAGGAGGAACAGGTCATCCAGTTTAGAGATTTCATCCCAACGTGGCAGCGTTTTATACAAATATATACATATATTTGGCCTCTTGCTGCAAAAACTACAGTTAAGTGGAATAGGAAAGAGATTGAAAACATTAAAAAAAAATTAACATTCTGTGAATAAAATTTCCACACAAGTATTTCTTTGGACAATATGCCATCAGCATTTATGTGTTATTCAGGGAGTGGGATGGGTAAGGAGAAAAGGATGTCAAAGAAACTGCAAAAGGAAAGCAGGATTACATGAATTATCCTTTGGCCTTGTAGAAATGTACTGATCTGCCCTGAATTATTAATATTAGGCCTAACGAGTTTGGACAAATGGCTATGTAGGTCAGACTCACGTTTAGACCCCAACAATACCCCAAGCTAATATTCAGAAAGTGTCTAAACTGAAGTGCAACCTCAGATGCATTATTAAAGAATGTGAGTTAAATATTATGGGAAACTGCTTGAATTAGAGCCACCATAATTGAGTTTTCCATTTCTTTCACATCTAATTCACCTGAATGTGTCAATATTTTTATAAACAACCTTTCCTTTCATCTTACATATTTTCCACATTTAGCTGCCTCTAATTACTATGCTACTCACTCATTAAAGCATGTATTTGTCATATAGAACTATAAAGATGCATGTGCATGCAGTGTCAAAAATCAAATTGGCATAGCGATGTATCACATGTTGACATCGCAGTTGATAGCTTGCTAACTCAGTGGGGAGAAAGTTTTCTCAATTTATGTTTTGCTTTGGTTAGAATTGTATTTTTAACACCAATGATTTGCATCATTTGCAGATGGATAACAAATCTAAGTTTTTTCAAAAGTGATTAGTGATTTGAAAGCTAAAACATTTTATGTAAATAACCTTCTGGACTAAAGACTTACCTTAAAAACAAACCCAAAAACAAAAAGCAGGTCCCGTAAAAGGGATTTCAAAATTGCCAACAAAATTTGAGAAACAAAAATCACTAATTACTATTGAAATTTTTCATTTCATTTTTTCTTCTGACAGCTCTTTAAAAGAAAAGCAATTGCCTTATTTCTAGTACTTGTGAGCATGCTTCTCATTGAAATCTCAGCTCTTCTACAGGCTGCCTGCTACTGTGGTATCTGTGACCCCTTGTGTGTCTAAGAAACAGCAGGAGAGAGGGCAGACTCACGAGAGGGGAGATGATGAAAAGGAAATTTTAGATGTTACTCTCACTGACCATTATTCTTCACCTGACTCAGAGGATTCCCTCCTTAGTGTTCAGTGCTCACTGCACCAGCTCTGAGAGCCACCTCCTTCTTCAGCCTCACTAATTCAGTTTGTTTGTTCATCTGCCCAACAAACTTTCACTTATTGGACTGATATGTGTGACCATGCCATTTGTAACCCTTCCAAATCCTACCTACAGAAATTGTTACTCTTGCCTCTCCAAGGCCTTACTGCTGGTAATATCCATTGTGTTGGCTGGGTCATAGCCTGTTTCCTCCCAGGTTTCAAAGTACTGAGAAGGTTACCTTGATTCTCATTAACATATAATAATAAAGGGCTCTTAAGCTTTATAATGTGAGTTCCTGATGCCCTATCTTCTAGCAGATGACAATGAAAAGTGTAGGTCTCATGTTAAACTGAGAGATCTTTGGGATTTATTAAATTTTTAAGCAGGACATGTTTAAAAAGCATACACCATGTGAAGGAGGAGTATAGAAGAAAATAGAAATAAAATGGGCTTTTTGGCTTTGTTTTTTTTTCCTGACAGAACCAGATAAAATTAAGCAGGTAACATATTTCTCTTTAACTGTTGAGTAATTTTGAAAAAAGATTTCATGAGAGTCACAGACACCCTGAGGCATCTGTAACTGGCTTTACCAGAACTTACTCAGCAGACTCATTGGCTTTGGCAGCAGTTCAAAGGTCACATTCTCACATGGATAAACTGTTCTTGAACAATTTTTTTCCAATATGTTAGGCAATGCATACATTCCTTCCACATCAGGCATGCTTTCCATGTGCTTTGCTCTCCTTGTGGCTACTGGGAAGATAAATACCATTTTCTGTCAGTTCCAGCTGCTTTCTCCCTATCATGCTATTGTTCCACACTTGTGGTGTTTTGGAGGAGAGGAGTTTTTTTAAAGATCTCCAATGATAATTTTTTTTCTTTTGAAAATGATCTTCAAGACTTCATCCATTTCAGGTACTCCAAAAGGCAGAGAATGTTCAGCTTAGGCTTTCTTCCATCCTCTACAACAGTGCACTGATAACTGAAGCTATACATAAGAGAGCTTTTTTTATAGCAGACTGAAGCTATAAATAAGAGCGCTTTTACCCTTTTAAAAGTAATGGTAAAATAGGCATGATCAAACCCTTCTGAGATCTCTCAATTTACCTAATCAATACTTTTAAACTGAATTATTTTTTTCATGGCAGGATACCATGGAATGCACATAAATATTTATATATTCAATGAGAAATTGATTCCTAAATAATTTTGCTATTGGTATTACAAATATGCATGGGTCAAACACATCTTTGGTCAAAGTGTGGTTGTGATAGCTCCTGAAAAAGGTCCTTTCAAAGTATATATGGGTAAAATGCTAATTGCTACATATTTATAGAAATTCAGATGCAAAGTCTCATCTCCATTCAAACACTCAATTATTTCTTCATTAAAAACTGTCCAAACAGTTTAAGAACCTAATTAAACTAATATTAGCATTACAGCTAAAAGGATATATGTAAGAGATGCTAATATTTAATTTCTTCCAGACAACCTTTTCCTCCACTAAAACTGTTCATTTATTTAAAAAGAAAAAAATTTCAATAGCTATATGATAAAATATAATTCCCTAGTTTCTTCTCTTGCAGAATCTGCATGCTATGAATGAGAGAAAAACTTCACTGTTGGCTAATTCTTAACTCAGAAATCTCCACAGTTAAATTTAGCTTGACTTAATTCTTCAGTTTTTGTTAGCATTGGTCTTTAATTTACTTTTTAACGAAGACACAGATGTGAGTGGTGTGAAATGTAACAAAAACATATGGACTTCAGGAACCCAAATAGCACTTACTATGTTGCTGTGCAATTATTTCTTAGCCTTTCTGTAAAACCATTGTGTAAAACATGTAAATGCATGTAGAGGTATTCTTCAGGGCTGAACAGTTCATGAAAAGGAGAGGAAGGGAGGGATAGAAATATTACTTACGCCGTTTGCAGCCACATTTTTTTATCCTTTTGGGATCCGTGATGTCATCATGACAGGCCTTGCAGTAAAAATATGCCCTGGAGAGACAGAATGGAAAAACTGACACATTTCTTAATCCATATAAATGAAATTAGTCCCATATTTCATCTTGTTGCAGTGACCAATTAAGGAAATGCACCAATGCTAATTTACTTTGATCTTTGCAAACGTTTGGACATTTAAAGTAGGAAATATTTGCTGCAAGACCATTAATTTCAACTATAAGCTCCAAAATAGTATTTCCTTTAATACACTTTTATTTGAAAAGTAATTGGAAGAATGTATGATAATTATGCCACACTGTATTAGTTTATTTGTTGTTCATCTTAGAAGAAAGAGCATCTAATGAACTTAATCACAAAAAAAGACTTTTTGTTTTCATCGGCTACCAGGGTGGTTTTTTTTAAGGACTGTCTAGCACCCTGTGCCAATTTTTCAGCTTGGACATTTGATCATTACTGTATGATCAACACTGTACGTTGATCTTAAAATAGGGGTAGAAACAAGGACCCTATTGGCTTGTCAGCCTCACCTCTGTGCCTGGAAAGATTGTGTAACAAATCCTCTCAGAAGCTTTGCTGAGGGACATGGAGGACCGGGAGGTCATTCAAGACAGGGAGCACAGCTTCACCAAGGGAAAATCCTGCCTGACCAACCAGCTATGATGGAATGACTACATCAGCAGATAAGGAAGTACTGCAGATGTCATTTATCCAGATTCTGTAAAGCCTTTGACATGGTCCCCCACAACATCCTTCTCGTCAAACTGGAGCGATGGATTCCATGGGTGGATTAGGAAGTGGTTGAATGGCCACATCCAGTGGGTAGTGATCAATAGCTCAGAGTCTCACCAGGCACTAGTTACAAGTGGTGTCCCTCAAGGATCTGTACTGGGACCAGTGTTATTTAATACCTTCATTAATGACACAGACAGAAGCATCAAGTGCACCCTCAGCAAATTTTCAGATGACACCCATATACTTTGCTGACAGTATGAGAACATTAGATTGTTATAACAATTAGGAGAAACTATCTACAGTCCAAAATATAAAAAAACACAAAACCAAACCAATATTTATATATAGCCTCTGATTAAACACAGCCTTTGGCCCTGCAGCCAGGATGATTACTACTATTTCTTCTAGATTAACTATAGCATGGCCACTGCAGGTGGAACTATACTGGTAGTTAAGTGACCCATCATGAGAAAGATAGCAGGTCTAGCATAGAAGAGATGAACCACAACAATGCTTCATATTGGTTCAAATACAAATTGAAATTGCAGGGAGACCTCACTGAATGCTATTAACATTTCTAAAATCAATATAACATGAAGCTACAATGGAATATGTAAGTCCTAAACCTAGCACACTTTATTTCTCTAAGAAACTTACAGGAAGATTACTCTTTCAGGTTCTGAAATTGCTTTAGTATTTCCAAGATGCAAAATGTAAAAGGAAAACATCTTCTCTGAGCATGTATACTTTGCTGCAGAAAGTTTCTGGTCTTCAAGATATTCACGTTCCACCAAAAAGAAAATCAACTACTTCCAAGGAAATGAGAAGAAATTGTTTTTCAAACCATGAGTAGACGTCAAGATGTAAGCCAGGAGGAGAAAACTGCCTCAAATTTTTAAAATTTCTCTCCAGTCCAGCTGTAAAGCCCCTTTATTAAACAAGAATCAACTACCACAAATAGTCCACCACAAAAACTTCATAACATGAACTGGATATTGGTCATTGATAGAGACCATGTTTCTGAAGTTCACTGCAGCACAATTGTCCTAAAGAGTACCTTCAATCCCATGTCCAAAGTAAAGAATAAATACCTGGAGTTATTGCTGTAATAAAATTATTCTATATAACTGGGGTAAATTAAGTGGATTTGAAGAATGTGGATTTCTGGCACTCGTGTTAACATGTAAATGAACAAGGAATAATGAAGATGCAATTCAGGTAGTTTGTATTATATTTAAACAGTCAACATTTTATGTGAAGCTATTTACCTTGGCATAACTGTTTGTAGGTGTAATTGTTTCTTATGGGAAACTATTCTTCTCAAAAGGCAAAAATGATTCTAACAGAAAGAGTAATTGAACATTGTAGGTTATATCTCATTGTGGGATATATAAATATGAATAACTTTAGCTTAAAGGGGTTGAAATGTCTTCATTAACAAAGCCAGAATAATTTAATTTGCATTTCAGGTATAAAGCATGTTTAATTATGCTTTATTAAAAAATCATTTTTCTCCTCCAAAAGATCTCAATTTTAGAACATATTTCTGAATCTGATTCATAGCTCAAAGGGTGAAATTAACACTTTTCATAATTGGCTTTGTTAGTAGAAACACATCTGATAAGCATTTGCTTTGCACAGAGCAGCTAAGAAACGTGTCAAGGGAGGCAGAACATTTCTAAACATAGCCTTCTGCCAAAAGCCAGACAGAATTGGAAATCCTGTTTCATGTTCACTATCAAATGAAACGTGGCAGATGAATGATGAGAAAAATTTGTCTAAACGCCTTTATAACAGTTAACTTCTCCCTAATCTTAGCAGTTAAAATATTATGCCATTTTACTTAGTCTGAGAAAAAGTTCACTGCAGAGTGTAAAAATGCCTTATAAATGAAAGAAAACTAGCAGCTCAGTAAAGCAGTGTGCAGACAGTTCTGGATGCTCAAGTGGAGAAAAGCAGCAGAGGAAAAGAACAGAATGCTGCAAGGCAGAGTCCCTGAGGCAGTGCAGGATGTACAGGCTCCAGAGATGGTGCTGGAGATGTGACAGGACAGGAGCACTGCTGCCTTGTTCTGTGCATTTCACCTAGCCAAAATCTATCTCAGTTCTTTCAAGAAAAATAGAAGTCAAGTTCTCCAATTTCACTGTTTTGGTGTCTTGACTTTCTTTAAGTATGCATGGCAAGTAGGCATGGTTAGGTATTATTTCACTGTATTTAATCCTAAAAGGTTGGAACTTAATAAAGAGTATCATTTGAATACTTTATCATTTTAAGTACAGGATTTAGTTAAAATACCAAACTCATGGATAACATCAGTAAAAATCTGATTGCATGATTCATAACAAAGATACAAATTATGAGGAAGCACTCATCTGCAAATATTCATTTTTTTCTTTTTTTTTTTAATTATAGGGACACTGAATATTTTTCTTTGAAAAATTCTTTTATCACATTGCTCTTTTGTTCCTTCCAAGCATACTATAATCCTAACAAACAAGACTACATACATTTGGTCCTCAATACAAAATCACAAAACTCCTTTGCATTCATCCCAAATCTAGCACACCCAGGTACATTGAGTCTGTGAAGTTGTCTGCAACGGATATAATGCACTTTTGTAGTCTGATGTATTATTATGAGGCTGTGGAGTTTGTAGTTCCATTAAAGAAAAATTACAAGAACATAAATATTATTTTGCTAATGCAATTACAGAATAAACACAGCAGCTAACTCGCATCAAGAATTTGCTAAAGTCTGTGTAGATTAGAACTCCTCTAAACCAGAATCTAACAGAACTGTCATCCTTGTCCTCCTCTCTCATAGTAATTCCTCTGAGACACAGTAAGTATAGAGGAAACAAATGAAAATATTTCACATTTTCTAGGAGGACTCAAAAAACCCAGTCTCTTTATTTCTTTTCATATCTGCGGCAAATTTCAGTTCCTTGGGACTTAGGGAAACTACATGCACGTAGGTGGTTCAGGAGTAACAACTCAACCCCCCCTCCAAATTTTTAAACAGATGATAATGAAAATTAGGTGAAGCATTTACATGTAAAGAAAAAAACTGAAATTAAGTATGTTTGTTTCTATTCAAAGATAAAAACATTTCAATTACCTTTTTACTTCTTTGGCATCACTTGCAATGAAGAATCCTAAGGTACCTTCTTGAATCTTGACATGGTTTCCAGGATTGATTAATATACTGCTCAGTGAAACAAGAACAAAACCAACAAAACAATAAGTTTATATTAATTTCAGCTGAATCTTCCAAATTAGCTTTATTTGATTCTGTTATAGGGGACCCACTAGTTAGGAAAGGCTGCAAGGAAATTTTAAGCCATTCTTCCTTGATATTTCCAATCAAATAAGAGTTTCACATGCGTTTTACAAAAACTTTAGTTTGAGACAGTCAAATGCCTCTGCCTATAATCACATAATCTAAGTGCTTACATCTGTTTTCTTATCTTTTTGCTTTAATTATAGATTACGCAAAGTCCTCTCAGAAATGTGAAGTGTGAAGCTGAGCATTGCTGTTTGCTTGCTCTGTCATGCAAAGTGGTGACAAATTCATAATATGGTGAAAAGGAAAAAACCCTCAGCCACTGCTCAATAACACAAAAAATATCACTTATGAAACTAAACCCTTGGATGCAAATTTTTGCCAATTTCTAGTGAAATAGAAAGTTAATGGGACCCCTATCTGGACATATAATGTTATTGTTTAAAATAATAAATACACACATACACTCAAGGGGAATGGTACAAGACAACCAGTCACGACAGCTGAAAAAACATAAAATGAATAGAAAATTTTTAAAACACTGCTATGCAGCCATGAAAGAACAAAAATAACCCAACCACCATGACAGAAGAGCCTCAGCTAACTTTGACAAAGAACTAGTATCAACAAGTGAGGTACTCCATGTCTATGAAATATCTTTATTTGGATAATAATTTAAATCAAGACTTTAGGAAAGGTGTTTTGCAAAGCACCAAGCTAAATATGAATATACAGATAGATATAAATGTAAATATATTCTCCAGTAAGTTTTATTCATGGGTGATGTATCTTAGCTTTTGACTCTAAAACTTAATATAGCTTTTCAAAAGTTTTCTCTCTTTTGTCTTTTATTAAAGTTCAGCTTTTCTAACTCAAAATGTAGTAACGGTATGCACATGTAATTTAGATTAAATAAAGACTACCAGGAATTGAAACACTTGTCCATCTAGCAAAAATTGATTTTAGGGAAGTACATATACACATAAATAAATAAAGCACAATGCTGAACAGACATACATTACTAAAATTTGAAGGTCCAAAGTCTTTCACGCAACTGATAGGAGGGAAAATGGATCTCAGTACATCTCTTATTCAATATGTTAAATATTCTCTACACATTAGGAATAAATTATTATGACAACATAATATATCTGAAAGATTAATAATGTGCACATTTTTTTTGTGTAATTCCACATGCCTGCAACATCTTATGACAAGAATATGCAGGCCACAAAATAAAATGCTCATGAGTTCAGAAGTAAAAGGTTGGTCACGAAGTCATATTTCAGCCCCCTTTATGTAGACCTTAAGATACAGTTCTTAATTTAATACCCAGAAACTCCTTCCTTCTCACAATCTGAAACTTCACTCAGTGGTGTTTTACTGCCATTACTTCAGCCATGGCTTCCTGTAATTTATCTCTCTTGAAAATCAGCATCATATTTTTCTTGTGTGTTTTTCTGCAATGTTCATCACTACAGCATGCAAAAGATTCATAAACAATTTCTTTGACAGGAAGAATGAAGATATTGTATTACCCCATTTTACAGAGGAGAGATTAAGCAACTATGAGATATAGTACTTATTAATTTGGGATGCTTATAGGCCAAATCTTTTTAAGTGTTTAGCATTGCATAGCTCAAACAGACTTTCTAGGAACATTTGCTGTGAGAATGCTCAGCATTTCCAAAAGCCAAGCCTCTGATTCCCGAAATAATGAATATACTTAATCAGAGATCAGCAGTAGAAAGTTTGGTTTAAATTATTATCTCCTGCTCACACAGATAGCCTATGTTGGAAGCTGGAACAGAAATTAAATCTCAAAAAAAGCATCTACCCAGATATCCTTTCCTTTCCTTCATTCACAGTTTCAAGCTTTGCAACAAATAAAAAGGAGAGGAGAACTACAGGAACTGGAAGGTATCACCACAGAAAGCAGGTTTAATTTCCACAGCACACTTTACTAATATTTGCAAAAAATGAAATGTGATGATATAAGGAACACCTGTATTACACACACAGATAAATGGGATGAAATAAAGTTACACAGCTAAACTAGTATCATCCATCATCAACTAGTATCATCTACTGTCATATCTAGCATTTCCTTGTTAGTGAATTGGGCCTAATGGCTGCAGTTGCAATGAAAACTTCTACCTAATGCAGTTTTAAAATGCATTTTCACAGGTTCGAGATGGAATAAAACAGATAAAAGAAAAAAATAAAAAGAAACAACTACATAAGAATTTCTTCATATGAAACCACTTACTCAGGTCAAAAATAGGCTGGCAGATTTAGCTTTCCTGCATAAGCTTTTGTCACCTGAACACATAAAGTACTTGCTAGCACTTGCAGAGTGCTATACTGGCCATCTTAGTCTCCACTTTTCCTCCTCCCTGCCTGCTAGTATGCAGTAACCTGCCATTAAACTGAGAATTTAGCTGCTAAACTAAAAAATCTTCTATAGAGGCTAATTTCATGTATTGATTATACTGTTCCTTATAAAATATGTAAGGTCTTGTAATATAATTTGGGTTGGCTGTTTTTCTTAGGTACAAATGGGTACTGCTCTATCTGAAAAATACTTTTTATTTCCTTACTTGATTCTTAAGTCACATAGGTGTTATAGCTTTTCAGTGAAAAAAGATTAACACTTTTTTTTTCATGGACCCAGGCTGGTTTTTTCCCCCCAGTACAATTCTTGGATATGGATAAACCGTACCAAAGAGGAAAAAAAATTCTACCTGAACCTCAACAACCCAAACTCCACAAACTGAGGTAACCACTAGATCTATAAATGTTCAATTCTCATAATGACACTTAAAGTTTGATGAAGTAATAAACCAATGAAGCAGTTCTTTTGAGATGCAGGGAACATAGTCTTAAATTGGAAGTAACTGGCTTCATTTAGGATGCAATGTATTGTGAGCATGATTTTGTATCTCAAGGTTTTCTGAGACACATAAAATCAATTCACATGGGTCAGTGTACAGACTTTATTTTTGTCAGATCTTATACTTCATTCACATATACCTCTTTCCACAAATACAATGTATTTATAACCACAAAATATGGATGTGATCACAGTTAATGCTTCTGTTGGAAATGAAAACTAATTTGCCCCATCATTGCTACTGGCTAAGAGTTACAGAAGAAGCTCATAAAGCTTTGGGCTTATATACAAACCAGAGCAAAATCATGAGCAATTTCTACTGAGCTGTATGGATACATTAAATGTACAGCTTATTAAAGCTGCAACTCAATTATTTCTTATGACACCTGTAGTGGCCTTAGCTGAAGTTATGCTTTGATAAGCACTCACTCTAATATATACAGCAAGGGAAATGTTTTGAATTAAAACAGAATATAGGGAACAAACAGCACAGAGAAAAACAAAACAGTCTTCTGAGTATTCCAAGAAAAATGCATCCATCAGTTATTTAGAGATGCATGGGTTTTTTTCAATATGAAAATATGCATATATATCCCCATAGTTGAGAATACAAGTACATGGTAAACTAAATAGGAGTTTTAGGAGAGACAGCTTCAGCTAATGTCTCATTTTTATATATATCCAAGGCTACAAAGGAAAAGGTGAAAAAGGAGAAACTCAAGAGGTTTAATAGCAACATATATAGCTAATCCATATGCATTTTGTGCCACACATCAGAAAAAACATTACTGAAAATGACACTGATTTTTCCAAATACATGTTTTTAACATAAAGCACAATTTGATTTTTTTATCTCCTAAATCAGCTCATGAAACCAAGCAAGAAAGGCCAAGAACTTTAGAAACTTGTAGGATCTTGATCAAACTTTGTAATTTTATAACATTTCTAGTTTAGGTTATCTCACAAAGTAGTCAAGTAATAACAAGCTTAAAAACATGTAGTCATCATTTCTTTAATGACTGCAATTCCAGAAATACATCCCTCAGGAAAAAACCTTTCATGACAGGGCTCACATGATTGCTTGCTCCTTCACACATGAATGTTAAGGACACATGACAATTAAAGCCATGTAAATTAAATATGATTTAATGTGTTCAATGGGAATTTAATGTACTTCACCACCATAAATTCAGGAGAAGTGAGTTCCATTACTTTTTGATAATATTACAATTAGAAAGCCACTTGTAGAATGGAATATGCCCTCTGGAAACCAGTGTTTTACACTTATCTGCAAAAGTCACCCCGTTTGTTAAAGATTCACTTGGTGACTAGATGCAGGGTCATGCACCTAAGAGCAATGAAAATGTCCCACACTGAAAATGTAGATATCACCCTTGAATTCAGTTGGACTCTTAGGAATCACAGACTGAATCACAGAATGGTTTATGTTCAAAGAGATCTTGAAAAATCACCTAATTACAACTCTCATGTCATGGTCAGGGATAATTTTCACTAGAACAGATTGTTCAAAGCCCCATCCAATCTCTCACTTAAAGCAGAGGAAAGAATCATTAATATTATCTACACATCTGAAAGTGTCTTCCCAGAGTGATAGAAATATTAGCAAGTGAAAAACAAATGGAAATCAGTGCACATTTGAGATACACAGTTTCAAAAAAAACCCCAAAAACTCGAACAAGGTCACAGAAATTCTAGACAAATGTTTATGGTTTTCTTTACATTCAATGAAAATTTCAGATTGGACATGATGACTTTTTCATATGACAGGGGAGAACAGATATCTGTTCATGTTTCTCACTGTGTGTTAATTGTGCCCAACTTACTTATTGAATTGTATCTTTCTGATATTTTAAGTATACATGCTACCTTCAATAAAATACAGATACATTAAAAAATATCAGTTCATCCATTCTTATCTATCTGAAACTACTCCAGAAGACGAGTGCTGCTCAATACCTTTCTTGGTAGTGCATGGATGACTGACTGCACAAGAGACCAATATTCTGACCTAGCTAAAGCATACCATATTATATCTTCCTTTAAAGCACTAAAAGTAAGCTAAGGTTTCCTTTACTAATTGTGTATCTTCTATGGTTTTTTGAATGTAAAGATACTTGATGGAGAACCTAATAATTGGAGACTCAAACTGTTAAGACAATTTCTGAACTGACATTTGGGGTGGGACTAATTCCTGCAGCTATTTATTTTTTACTGATTTCTGCTCTTAGGTGATTTTTGTCTCCTGCTTTCAAATAGCACACATATTTCACTCAAGTTATCTTTCTTGGTCTAAAACACTTTTACAAAGTTATGGAAAGCCGATAGCTTTTCATATTACAAAAATATTTAAAACATTACTTCTAATAATTTATCAGCATACAAAAGATTTCAGTAGGAGATGAAAAATGTTTCCTGTAGCTTTCTAGACTATTCAGCCATCTTTTAGGTGAACTCCATAGAAAAAGCAACCAGTCAGTGTCAGAGTCTGAACCATCATTATGCAGTACTAACATTATGCAGTATTTACTGGTAGGCCACTTGTTAAGGGGCATGGCTCCACAATTTGCTTTGCACAGCTTGAAACTGAGGAGGCTTCCACTACTGCTGAAGTTGTGAATGGATGGAACTTTGAACTCTTAATCTAGACATGGTAGTACAGTAGCTGACACTCAGATCTGTCATCTGCATAACTGTCAGCCTTCTCTGAGAAGAACAAAAGAGGGATCTTAATAATATGGAACAGCGTGGTGAAAGTCTTTAAACTGAGCTGACAAAGGCATGTGGGGATGCCCAGCAAGTACAGCACAGCAAATATGCAAGGGTAATTTTAGCAGCACTACATGAGGACTGAAAACTGAAAGCACAGATAAGGTCAACCAATAGAGACATGGATGAGGAGAGGTCTTTTAAGGATTTTCTTTATCCATGCCTCTGTTATGTACTATTCCTGTTTGGTCTTAATTTCAACTTTACATTTTAGACAGCACTAAAGGTGGGATTAATCTCACCTATTTTAGGACCAAATTCTAACGCATTCAAGAACTTTCTTCCTTTGCAATTATGGATTAAGTCTGGATAACTAATAGGAGATTAGACATTTAACATTTTGATTGACAAAGTCAGGTGTGATGAAACCTATTATCAGAGACCAGTTGAACAGTTCATCCCTGCATCAAGGAAACCTGTCTGATTTAGTAATCCTACTTCTTTTCTTGTTTGCTTGCTTTCAGCTGTATGGCTACCTGTGTGACTGCCATCAACCTACTCTAAAGAAAAAGAAAGACCAATTGTTGAAATAAATGAAACACAAACACCAAAATTTTGACCAAACGAATGGCAAAAGCTGTAACAATTCTGTTTTAAATCTTGTGGTAGATGTACTGTACCATTCCCCATGCAACTCAAACAGTAGCAATATCATCTAGTAATCAGGAAGATATAATATTAAGTACTATAAATACATTATCTAAAACAAATTATGTGGTACTGTTTACTAGAGCTACTATACTTTTAAACAAAAACAACTATTATTCTTGATTGTTTCATGCTATGCCCAGATAAAAAGTACCACTATTAGCATAATGGCCTTTTAAAACACACCACTCATTTATCCAACTACAGAAGTAGTTGGAAATAATATTTGTTCAGGGTATGTTTTCAAGTGAGTGTGAATGTAAATGCACAAATCTCATAGTGGGAGTTGTGCACATACCGGTTTTCACACTGATTGTAACTCATAAATATTGCTTCTTTCTTCTGGGCTCTATCATTGACATTAATTCATAATGCTCTACACAGCAAAATCTAATAAGACACTGAAAAGAATACAAGGCAAAAGACACAGTGCACATTACATGCTACAGTATATTAAAGCTTAATTACTACAAGCATATAAAAGGTTGCTCCCAGGACTTAAGTTTTTTACAACAGCACCTAAGTCAAGGTCTAGAGGATGTGCATGAGGTACTTTATTTTAGCATACTCCAAACTAGTTCAATAGTGATGGTGAACTCAATACACTTGAAAACAATTAAATTATTCCTTCTGGTTCCAGAAGTGATTCATTATCAGTACAATGAGGCAGAACAATAAACTTTATTCTGGGAGCAAGCAACTTCACCTGGTACAACACCTCTTCATATTGCTCATCATGCCAGCATTAACATGCCTTCACCACAAGATAAGATATACTTAAAAGCAAGAAGCAAAGTAGAGGTGCAACAGCTACAGATCCTTGGAGATGCTAAGTGTTGCAGTAACTTCTCTGCAGTTGGATCATATCAATAATGCCAAACTGACAGGAAGCCACCTCTCTTATCACGCATCTACTCAGAAACTATAGGAAGATAAGACTAAAACTTAAATACACATAACACATACAACATACACAACAGAACAGACATAGAAAATAGAGTTTGAAGAGTACAATGAAGACAGAAATTGAAATGTCTGGACAATGACAGCAGGTCTCCAGAGACCATCACTGACAGTCAGACAGACTGCTTTAAGTAATGAGGGGGAAAAAAAAAAGCTGTTGGGGGAAGAGAGATGAGGAGAGACAAGGATATGAAAGAGCATGCCTTATCAACTTCCAAACCAATAGCAGCATGATAGAATGTAGACTAGAGAGGGACTCACAGCATGGTACACCAAAGAAAATGCAAAACATGCCATCTCAAAAAAACTACAAAGCTGAGAAAAAAATACATTCAGTAACATCTTAATAAATGAGTTAATAAATGTCATTAAAATGAATGTGACGTATAATCCATGGCACTTTCACTGGAACAGTACAAAAAAATTTAATGAGTACTGTATTATGAGTAACTGGACTCAAAACAGGACCAGAAATGCAAAGAATCAGGTATTTGGTTGCTGTTAATGGAAAATGAGACTGCAAGAGAACATGAACTACTGTACTGTAAGACGTGTTTTGAAGGAAGACTCTGGGGTAAGAAGGACATCAATGAAGGTGTGAATATGAACAACATGGCAGCACAAGGGCTGGTAAAGACGAAATATACATCGTCATGATACAGTCAAAATGAGGACAGGAGAGATTAACAGTGAAATCTGCTTTTCAAATGCAATGATCTGATACACCAATGACTCCACAAAGGGGAAAAAAAGCCTAAAAAATGAATCCTCTTTTATTTTGTACTTCCTGCAAAGAAGTTAGTGCGTGAGTCACAAGAAACACTGGAGAGACAAAATGCTGTTCTCTCTCTCCTCTTTGAGATTGGGGGCTCATATATAAATATATACACAGAGATATATATACACACACACATAGATAGATGAATATGTATAGGTATATATGTGTGTGTATATACAGAGAAAGATAGACAAAGATGTTATCTTCCTGTGTTCTTGGCAAGGAATTAGTCCTGAAGTTAGAAGGAGTGAAGGTAGGATTGAGGTTGGAAGGAAAGGTAACGAAGAGGGCATACCGCTTTCGGCTTCTGCAAACGACAAGAAAAAAATTGCAAATCAAACACTTTGATAAGAAATCAACTGACACCAAAGCAAAAGCAAAAAAACCCTTTATTCAAAAGTCTTCAAGGCTTAAAGGTTTTTCTGCTGAGAATGAGAACAAATATATGGATAGACAAAGAGAAAATTTTACAAGTGGAGTATAAATGGGGAGCAGGAGGGAAGAATCCTGGTTAGGCTTTCCTTCTTGCTTAGTTATGTAGAATAAAAATACAGGGGGGAAAGGAAGGCAGACATCTCTCTAAAAGGGATTTCAGATGAGGAGTTTGAATGTCTGAATTTTGAACTGTTATTTTTTGCTATATATTTAACATTGGGATATTTTCAGGTTCGTGTTCTCCATGTTTCCTTTGCATTTTTCTACAAAAAAAGCAAAACCTCTCCAAATAAGCTAAGAACAAATTTTAAGTGATAGTATTTGGCTTGCATCAGGGAGACAAAAAATAATTTAAGTGCTTCCTGTTCTTAATCACGGGTTATAACATTCCCAGAAAGCAATTAGAGATGAAGGAATGGTTAACTCATATCGTGAGCTGGAGTTACTAGAGTGCAGACTTTAGTAGCTAGTCAGAAACTCTAAATTAAGTTTTGTAAAGTCAGAGATTTCTTTGATAGCTGAGAAATAATTTAAATATTATTAAATATATAAATGCAAAGGTGTGAAAGAAATCTAATCATAGGGTTTTTAATGAATCTTTAAGATACCTTGATGAGAGGCAGTTGCGTAAAACGATAAACGTACTCTAGATACTCTATCCATGATATGAAAACTAATATACATTTATCATATTTATAACTACATTAATTATATTTAGGCTTGAATATCAGCTTTCAAGCAATTCTGTAAAATCATAATTGTTATTAATTACCTACCTAAACTGACAAAACTTGTTATCAAGGTGTGCTTTCTGTTTCGTGTAGCTTTATTAGTAGTCAGGAAAAATGAAGAAAAAACCATCTGCAGGCAGGAAGCTCAACTGCCACTAACATATACAGCAATATTAGCTTGGATAGAGTTCTGATAATTTTTAATTACTATTGATTTCAAATTCCCTACAGTAAACAGAATTAGAGTATTAGATCTTCATGAAAGGGTGCCATCTACATAATGTTCTAAATTTTTAGCTATATTTAACGTTGTTTCTCTAAATTTTAAATGATATAAAACTTGTTCCATAGTAGTTCTACAAAACACAAATGCAAAGTATAATTATAAAATAAATCAGCATGTATCTAGTTCTGTCACTCTCAAATGACTGAAAACTTGAATATCCATAGTCCGCTCCCACTTCTCCTTTATGAAGAATTACCAGGAAGAAATTTGGATATGAACAGAATAAAATATTTCCAATATCAGTATCAACAAACATAATTGACAAATGACAAATTTACATTGCTCAAAAAGGGCTTGTGCTTCTAAACTGTGTAATTCTAACTTTGATTTTAATTCTGCACCTTTTCATTTAATAAGATGCATGGAAACGCAAGTATACTTAGGAGGTGAGAAATTGAAGTTTTGTTGCATTACCTTTCTGGTTTGACTAAAAGATCAGAAAACCACAAATATCTAGTTAACATATTCGACTTGAAGAGCATGGGAACAAGTAGAAAAGTAATATGCTGCAGGTAGCTCTGTGACTGATCAAACAGTGACTATAAAATTGTCACTGGTTAATAAAATCAGCAGATATTGCTGTGGATCAGGGTTACAAGAAAATGTGACTATCTACCCTGTATATCTTCCTCTTGCTACATACATATTCAACAAATCTAGCTGTCAATATCTCTTTGTTAGTATTGCTTCCAGCAATTTTAGGCTCTTTTTTTCCCTACTATAATAATTATTGCAAGCTGTTACCTGTGTGGCTTTAAGTAAGAAATATATGATTGTATCTCACTGTTTTAGTTTTTGTGGGATCCTCTGCATCACCTTTTGATTAAGAACTCAATCCAACTTCCACTGAAGTTAATGCAAAGAATGATATGGAAGCCAAGAACAATCTGTTATTACTGTAAAAGACTGCAATATTAGCACTTCTGTAAGTAAATGACAACTGAAGTAATGGCAACATAAAGCTGGCCAATATTTGTTAGGAGAAAAACAGAAACCAAATATTTCTTAATACTGAAGACACAAAATTTGGTAAATTGTTCCACTGCTGTTATTATTGTATTTTTCTTTTTTCTAGCAAAAGATTAAATTGTTCATAGACAGAAGAATAGATTGATTGTTTTGCATTAGCCAATGCAGAATGAGGTCTTTCAATGGAAAAGTAATTTAAGAGTCCAAAGAAGCTAAATACAGCATAAAAAATCTGATAGTAAAAAAAAAGGATTTCTTAATCAGCATAGTGTGATCAAAAATTATATCCAATAGTACATACACCACTTCACATTTCATTTAACAATATATGGAAGAATCCAGCAAAATCAACTATAGGGCATGGAAATGCTCCTAAATAGTTGCAACACTGCTTTTTCCATATCAAATTTCTAACACAGATTTTATAGATTTTTTTAATTAAGAAAAATTATGAAAGTTAATACTAAGTATTAAACTTTCAAAACCCCAGAAAATGTAGAATGAGTTCAATTGATAGAATTGGTTCTCCTGTGAGAAGAAGCAATTGTCCCCAAAAGTGCCCTTTGGCCACAAAAAGGTAATTAGTGGCCAAAAAGAAGATGAACTACTATGTATCTATTCAGGTCTACTAGAGCAGTACAAAATGTAATTGCAAAAGAGGAGAATCAAATTCCTCTCAGAGTTAGTATTGCCATATATTTTTATATGACACTCCAAGTGTTTCAGAGAACATTTACAATATTTTTGTTACATAAAAATGAATATTGTTTAAAACATTAATGGACAAGGCGATGGAAGATTGACTCCAATGTTCAATCATGTTTCTATGAACCTTTGCACAAAAACAAAAATGCAAGAAACACTTCCCATCTGTGAATCTGTACTAAGAATAATGATTTTTTTTTCTTTTTGGTTAATGAAAATAGCCAGCCAATTGGTAATTTCAAGGCTAAATTAATCTTTTCCAGTTTCATTATGTTATTCATGTAAGTTTTGTCAGAACAGATACTTAAATTTTATTTAAATATTATGTTTACCCTATATTTGTTTATCCTGTAACATATCTAAATTGGTTCCCTCAAACTAATTTAAATGAAATTTGTATTTTGAAAATACACATAGCTATAATGAATTTTGATATCACATCTGTTTTCCATTTTTCTCTTTTCAGTAGTGTATGTTGGACGTCTGATTAAAAGTGATATGCTGTAAACACAAAAATTGTAAGCTTTTCCGTAAATAAAATCACTCCTGAGATGAGACATATGTACTACTGCACTTTTTACTAAACATTCTGACATGGGTTACTTTTAGGGAGGAAGAGGGCAGAAATAATTCCCTTTCGGTCCTATGTGAAATGCTGCAATGCGATGGCATGCTAATTACATTCTGAAATGTTTCAAAGAATAGCTATGCTCATTCTGGAAAAAAAAAGCAGGCAAAACTGCTGACAGTGCATTCCAGCACTCCCCAGGCTGGTGCCGTAGGCCGTACCTGCTCTCGCGCTTCTCCGACTTGTACTCTATGGCTATCATCAAGAGCTTCAGCTTCGCAAACACCAGCCTGCAGCAAGAGAAGAGGCCAGGAGTCAGTGCCTTTTCACAACCAACATCACATATGGGCAGGTGGCTGCTCCCACTGGTTGAGTGTCAATACAGAGATATGCTGGCCTCATCAGGAACATTTTGGGCTAGAGAGTGGTAGGCCTAGAACCTGGGAGAAGGTTAGCCTTACATTATTAAATATCAGGAGGCTCTGCACTAGTGGGAGACAGATTGGTTAAGTCATCTTCAATCAACATAATTCACACCTGGTCCAGCAATATCCAAGGGCATAGAATGTCAGGAACTACATTCACATATTCAAAATATATTGCTGGAATACGTTCACACAGTACACACACGTGGAGTTATAAATATAACTTGCAGACTGATATTAACTTCTGTTTCCGTCTAATTCTTCACCCTAGTGTTGACATCAGAAGCTGGAAATTCTTCAGCAATATTGAGTATCCCATCCTTACTGTCTCTGCACACTCTTTGTTATCCAGACTGTATGGCAGCCTATTTACAAAAGAATCACTTTCCTAGACTTGCATTTATGACAAATAACCTGAGAAAGCAGAACATTTCATTTAATTTCAGACTTTTAAAATGTCATTGACTGCATGAATTTTAAAAGTTACGCTACAAGACCTGTTCTCAAAGTCTGTATATCTCACAGGTGGCTGAATACACTAAGACTATCCGCTAATTCACTTTCCTCTTCACAAACCAATGCAATGGACATTTTGCTGTCCTTGTCCTTTGTTTTTTCTGGAAACTGAGCAGTCAATTCTTACATTAATGAGAATATCTATGCACTAAACTTATTAATTAAAGTGCTTGAGGAGACCTCTTTCTAAATCTCAGTAAGCACCCTTTCTTTCTTGATTATTTTATCTCCATTCTACCAGCACAGATAAATGAATGTCAGCTTTGTGTCAAATACAGTCTCAGTCATATCTTCCTACAAACTCATATAGAAACTTGACACATTTAAAAATTATTTGGTGTGGAGATTTAATTTTCATTACTGTAGCTGGTGTTAACACACTACTATTCATTCATTCAGCACATACTATTCATTCAGCACAAACTACTATTCGTTCTGAATATAATACACTTTTCTGCATTATATTGTGAGATTTCCGGTTTCAGTAAATCACAAACTTTAGTGCCTATATTAAAAATTTTTCCCCTCAGTAAACTCAACAGAGTTTGGCTGACACAGTAGAAGGATCGATTGAAAACCCCTTAACTTTACCAGCAAATTGAAGACTGGGCTCTGTCATAGCTACATCCTAGACAATTTCTAAATGGATAATATTTGTCTAACAGTTGTCTCCCCCTCATTCTTGTGCCATGTTTTTGCTCCTGTTAAAATTGGGAAAGGTGGGGAAGTTAGAGGAGTAGAAGCATGCTCATCCTTTACATAAGAGATTGTATTTTACTTCTCCATCTACTTCCTCCTCTAAGAATGGAAGAAAGAGGAAATATGAGTGTGCTAAACTAACCTGATTATGGAGACAGAGTACTTATTATACAAACCTTTTGCATACAAATCTCTCATTCACAGACTCATTCTAGGCTAAGCATTTTTCAATAGCCAGAAATGAAGCTTGCACTATGGTTATGTACTATGTGCTTCTTTCTCATAACTGAACAGACATATCTTTTCTCTCACATACTTTACTTGTTGCAAATGGTTTGCAACCACTTTTGTGGAGCTCTGGGTGCCACACTGCTTATATGACTCCATGACATCTGTTTAAATTAATGAATAGTTTCCTTGGAACAGAGCACAAGCCAAGATGGTCATGTTGACCACCACTACTCAAAGAATGGGAATCATAAGAAAAATAACCGGATAGTACTTGTGAGCAAATTACTCAATTTTAAAAGATTGTTGATGAGTTTGTTCAAGACAAAACATTTATGCTTTAATTTACAATCACTTAATTACAAATCTCTCCTGAAACCAGGCATTACAATGTTTCAGATTCTTCCATGCAGTGATTGCTTTAATGTTTATTTTATTAGACACCATCTGATGTAGCAACATTAGGACTTAAGAGTCCTCACATTAGAGTGAAAAGGTCTCATGCAAAAAAATTAGATTTCTCTTACAAGAAGGTAAATATTTCTGCATATTAAATGTATTTCTACTTACTCACAAACTGCAGGGAAGGACAAACCCACAAAGGCACTAGACAGATATTCTGTATACATTTCATTTGCAACTCCTTCCAGGTAGTATTTCTGCCACGTATCCTCCTCAATCTAAAACCAAAGAAACAGATGCAGAGTTCTGAGTAAAAACCACAGCTTTCTTTGAAATTTAAAAACAACTGCTTAAACATGAATCAGATTTTAACACATAAATCAGTACACTGCTATGGCAATTAACATCACTTGTTTGTAAGGGATTTTCTAGAATGCTGGAAAAAAAACCCAAAACAGTCTCTGTAGTCAGTAAATCAAATATCATATGAAAAAATAATATACTGAATTCTTGTCAAGCACACTGAGCATGGGGTGAAATAAAGTTGTAGAGAGCATGAGGAAAAAGTTTCCTTGTTTTCTCTTTTTAAAAATAGTAGAATCACAAAATGCTAAGGGTTGGAAAGGACCTCAAAGATCACCTTCCTGCCATGGGGAGGACAGCTCTCACTAGACCGGGTTGCTTAAGGCCTTATCCAACCTGGCCTTGAACGCTGCCCAAGCTGGGGCATCCACAAACTCCCTGGCCAACGTATTCCAGTGTTAAACTACTTTCACAGTAAAGAATTTCTTCCAAATATCTAGCCTAAATTTCTCCTCTAAGTTTTTACCTACTACTCCTTGTCCTGTCACTACTGTTCATAACAATGAGTGCCCCTCTGGCTTCTCTGCAGCCCCCTTCAGATACTGGAGGTTGCTACAAGGTCTCCACACAGCCCTCTCTTACCCAGGCTGAACAGCTCCTACCTCAGGGGAGGTATGGGATATCAGGAAAAGGTTCTTCACCAGAGGGTGTTTGGGCACTGGAACAGCTCCCCATGGCAGTGGTCACAGCACCAAGGCTGACAGAGCTCAAGCAGTGTTTGGAGAATGCTCTCAGGCACAGGGCATGACTCTTGGGGTGTCCTGTGCAAGGTCGGGAGTCAGACTCAATGATCCTTGTCAGTCCCTTCAAACTCAAGATATTCTGTGATTCTATGATTCTCTTGGACCAAAAAATTTCAGCATTCAAATTTCAGCATTCCAGGAATATTCTGACAGGACTTAATATAGTATTTTAGATGAGTTTGTGTTTTTATTCCACGGGCTGATTATTAATTTGGGATTCGTCAGTCTTTCTCTGATGTTGAACAAGCCAAAAGGCACTCTTTCAAACTCTTTCCAAAAAAATGCTCTAAAGAACAGGAGGACGGAAACTTGTTAAGAAACCTGGTGAAATGCAAGTTACAATGATTTTTTCCTCTTTTTTTTTTTGTTTTGTTTGCGGTGTTTTTGTAGAGTTTAGGATTTTTTTTATTTGTTTGGGTTTTGCCTTTTTTGTTTGATTGTTTTGGTTTTTTGGTTGGTTTTTTGTTGTTGTTTTATTCCCTCCTCCTGTTGACAGGCAGCCAAGTAATCAGTTACTTTAGTTCTGGAGATGTAAACCACTGAAAGAATAAATTGCAATATGGAGATGTTCCAAATCTTATACAGCCTGACAAGTGGGCTGCAAACAATCAGGAGAAATTTCTTCCACAGAAATTGTTTCATCATTCAGAGGCCATGTGGGATGGTAAAAGGGATTTGCATTGTGTAATTCCCCACCACACACAGAGAAACCATATCACATTTTTTATGACCCTTTTATTTATAGGAAGCTTGCAAATGTTGCTGATCAGCAACTCTATATACAGAAGAGAGATAAAGTCCAGGCTTGGTAAAAAACTAAGACTAATGATAGCAAGGGCATGTTTCTAACTTTTGGTCTATTTTGTGGCTGTTTCTTACATTGACACCACCTGGGGTTGGAAAAAAATATACAAATACATTACATATCTCCCTTTTGACTTTCTTTCCTTGCTTTCTTTTCTTTAGGCAGACAATTTTGATTTAGAGGAAGGAACTCCAGATCAGTCTATAGTTAAATACTCACCCTGAGTCAAGGACCAAGAAAGGACTGGAAAAACCCAAACATTCCCAAAGCAATTATCAACCTCCATAGATACCAGTTAGTGTTACATTAAACTTTGTTAAGTAATTGGAAAGTTTAAGATATGATCTGTTAGGATACCACAAAATGTTGATTATAGAATTCAAAGAATTGCTGATATTAGGGATGCTATAAAATATTATTATAAGATGATTGCAAGAGTTGACTAAGATGACCTTTCTGTTTTATCTCCACCTGAACCATGACATTTTCCCAGTGATTTCAAAGAGACAGATGGTCACCTGCCTGGTATCTTTCATGAGGAAAAATATTTTAGGAGTCATTATGCTCTTCACTACTTTAAGCCTTTGTGATGATATTTTAAAGTTTAGGTAACTGATGGAACCTATCCAGAATTGGCCATACTACTAAAACAACTTCAACCTCTATCTTTCTGATTCCTCTCTAGTACTGCAAATATTATTATCTCTCCCTAAGTCACGCTGCAATTCTGTCTCCTGAAAGTCATAAAAAAAATTAGCCACTGCTTCAATTAGCCACTTCTTCAATATGAAGAATAGCTGGAAAATTACACAGTGCAATCCAAAAGAAGAAATGTAATTTTCATCTGAATCTCTTTTTAAGTCACGATACTCTTCTTCTCTCCTCTATCTTATATATAGATACAATATTGTTACCAGCAAATATATTTACATAATACAATCAATTCCTAGTGAGACATGGTGACAGAGATATGAAAAAGTGATGTAGCTCTTGCAAGCACAGCCATTAGTATTGTCAGAAGAAAATGAAAACCTTTAATACATCCAGCCCTACACCCGGCACTGTAATTATCAGGAGCTCTGTAGCTCCAAAAGAACTCTTGCTCATAGCATTTGCTTTTCAGTGTAATGATGGGTACATGAAAGACTGAGTGTATCTGAACCTGATCATGCTATATAATCTCTTCTGCCAAGATCTAAGCATCACTATCAAGACAGAGAACAAATGCTGAGTTGCATTGTGACCTAGGATTATTCATTGCTATTTGCAAGGCAAAGGATGGTGGATATCCAGCTCCTTTATAGCACAGTGAAAGGAGCAGACTTTACATCTCCTGAGAGAAAAGTAACTGGCTGAAAGCAGTTCTTATGGTCATATCATAGAGTGAAGCTTCATAGATTTACAGTCTTATAATTGCATTTCCTTAATTATTATAAATTATCAACTACTTATTTACTCAATTCCATTGTCTGTTGAAATCAAGGCTAACAAATATCCTTTGTACTATGAACACTTTACAATCTCAGTCAACTATTTCTACAGCTTTCCGTATGCACAGATGATTTTTAAAATTTGTATAAAAAGACTGTATTTTATAAAACATCAAATATGCTAATTGAGATTAGTTCTAATTTCAAATGAGATTTATGCACTTTTCCCCATCAGTACTAATGTAGAATTTTGTAGTGGGTCAAGGCAGAGAGAGTATCCTTGAAATAGAATGACATGTTACTCTTTTTTAGATTCTGGCCTTGTTGGATTTGAACTGAAAGGTGTACAGGCTCTACTTCTAATAGTTTCAAATATAAAAAACAGGGCAAGATTTCTATCCAATCATGAGGCAAAGGATAGACAGGTGTTGATCTGTTTAAATGATTGACTGAAAATTCAGTCCCACGATAGCCTTTAGCCCAAGACAAATACACTCTTATCAAAGGACTGATACTATGTATACACAGCAAACAGTTTTAAACCACAATAGGTTTTAATTCCTAGAATCAATGATTTTAAATCACTACAGTCAGGAAGATCTTTACATGATCTCTGAAGATAAATGTGTTTGGTAACAGGCCACATTTAATATTTGATCTAGGTCCTGTGAGCAGGATCATGTAATCAGTTTATTATGCAGCTTCCTGAAGAACCTCACAATAAATTTAAACATTGCATTTCCTCCTCACTCCCCTTTTAAAGCCCTCCCACATGTCAAGGAATTCACTGTTCATTTTCCAGTTCTACACTTAGAAATATTCCAAGGCTGCCTAGGTGGTCAAAAACAAAGAGCAAACAAGTTGATGTGTTCCATCAGTGTAGGTAAGCATCCAGCTGATATAAATCTGTGATCTGTGTGGTTTTATTATGTCTTTCAGCCTGGACGAAAAAACTAACCTAAAGTGGGCATTGCATATGTGTAGGTGTGAGCAAAAGCTGCTGAAAGAGCCCACAAAACACTCCTGCTCTCAAAATAGCTTAGAGGATAATAGAGACAGCTCTAGATAATTCTGATATTTGGAATGAGGTGGATGGGCTGCCTTACCTATAGAGCAAAGACAAAACTAATTTGGCTGTGGACTTGTGTTACACTCGAGCACCACATTCCACATTTTATTAATTTACACAACAATACTAACTTGGCTTGTAGGTTGTAGATGGGCCTGTAGGATTGGCCTGTACAAAATTTAATCACTTCTGCCTATTACTCCATGTATCTGGTTTTTGCAATGTTTTTCATATAGACAGACTTCTGGTATGCACTTGCTAATTCAAACAATACAGAATTTGCAGTACAGTATTTCCATCTTTTTCTCAGACTATGCAAGTTAATAAAGAGTCCAAATTCCTTTTTTAATACAACAGTAACAGTCTATGTTATAAGAAGACTGGATTATTAAAATGAAGTTTACAGGTGTAATGTTTTGTGGGTTTTTTTCCCTTTAGCATATAGTTTGGTGCAATCTATCTGTCTTTAAATGTTTACAGAATATTAATCTTTTTGAGCTGATTTTCTTTTTGTTCAGTTTGGTGCCAAAAAGAATATAAAGGATTCCATATGATCTTACATTGCTAAAACCAAAAGGAAAATATTAGGAACAAATATAATATTTTGAGGTTTCTTAGTTTGTTTTACTTCTAACACTGAGCAGACTGTTTACACAAATAATTTTGCTGTAAAGTAACACATAATGAGTTAAATGTGTGCAATGTCACCATCAATCATGTTCATTTGTGTTTGACTGACCAAACATTTATGGCACATTAAATCACTTTCTAATCACGCTATGGAGGCGGAACAAACCCACATTTCAAGCTTTCATTAAAAAATACAGAAGTTTCCATACATTTTCCTGGCAATCTCGTGACTGGTGAGAGACTCCACTAATAATGTTTACCTAAGGAATTTATGAAGGTCTGACAGTACTTAAATTGAAAGTTCTTAATGAAATGGGATGAAAGTTATTTTAGGGAATGGACATATTTCTCTTCACTAGAGTCCTCTTCAGCATTTCTAATCAATGTAGCTGCCCTCCTACAATGCACTGATGATTCACAGCCACTATTTAATAAGTTTTCTTTTTCAAGTTTTTAGAGTGAGACAGACATGAGAAAGATCATCCTTTTAGCTAAATAAACCTTTTGTTATCGCCAATAAGATTAGAGTCACATAAAGAAATGTGTCCCAATTCTTGTACATTTATTTGGCTTCAGATTTTGAATTAGCCAGAGATCTTTGGAAGCAAAGACGTGCATTTCACTTGCCTAGAAAATTCACTCTTAATTATGTGGCAAAAATATTTTTAACTAGGATTAACAGAGTATTGCAATCTTAATGCACTCTCTTATGGTGTTTTTCCTCCCAGTACCATGTGAAGTTGACATCTGAAGTCATACAAGTTATCTCTGCACACTACTCTGTTTATAACTGTATATAATCAGACACACAAGAAAAACTGACAACGACAGCTTCCCCCAAATCAAATTTATTGCTATTTTTATGCTTATTCTGTCTTCAAAGAAATACTCAAATGGAATTTGAGTAACACCTTGCAAAGCTGAGCCTTCAGCTTAAAACTGTTCATCTAATGAGATCTAATCTGTAACTGTACTGGAACTACTATAAACGTATTATAAAATAAGAAAACATATCTGGCCAAGATAATGGCAGAAGTGTTTAGATATAACTTCTGGAAACATGGTATCTGCATATATCCAAGATTTGACGTCTTTAAATGTTTTTAGATAAAAATCCAGGCCATTATTGTGTGTATTTCTAGTACAGTTCCCCCACAGTCAGACATTTGTACACTTCATCATTTTGTGAATCTCTCAATTTTCTCGCTGGTTTTTAAAATCAGTATTAAAATAGCTTGAATTAAGACTGAGACTTTGAGGATACCCGTATATTTGGATCTCCTTAGGAGAAAACTGACCCCTTCTGATTTTGGAAAGACAGAAGGTGAGCAAACTTTTCACATGAACTCTGCTGCAGAGCTCGAGTTCATACAAGAGGCTGCCTCAGTAATTTGCATACATCAGTGTGACTGTCACAAATGTTTGACACTCCTGAGAGTCTTGGGTTACCACAGCAGGCAGGAGTGAGAGAGATCAGACTGGCAAGGAGAATGATGCTCATGAGAGATACAGTTTTCTTCTGGGATACAGATAGAAAGGATTAATATCCAATTGGAAATATGTTGAAGAGCCACAGATTCCAGGTTTGCTGAAGTAAAACAACTTTTTTGTTTCTTTCTTTCAGTTGGGTTCTTTTAGAACGTGAATAAAGATGAAGATATTCTAACTGCAGGCAGTAAAATGCAGAGCCCAGACCTGTTTCCATATTTAAAACTGGTCTTTTTAATTAAATGCAATAGTATAAAATATTTTTTCATGGGAGCCTGTTGTCTTCTAAGGATACCTTCATAATAATGTCAGGATTTTATAAGAAGCAAATAAAGATTCCCTGTCCGGCACCAACATATGCACCTCTAAGAGAACAGTCCTGGCTTTCTAATCTGAGGACATGAGAGTATTTTTATCTTTAGCTTATTTGCACAATGGAGTTGAAGTGGACCATGGCCTACCTTTCACTTCAGTGTTTCCCATCCCACTAAGAACACTCATCAGACTGGAAACTGCCCACCCGTTATGCTTGGAATCAGTGTCCCTGAAATGCACCAGGAAGGATGCAATGATTGCTGCAATTGAGGCCCTTGTCCAGTGAACAAGTACAGCTGCCACAGAAGTCTAACTGGGTTGTAATTTTGCAATCTAAGTCCAAAAGAGCGCTCAGACTGAGGAGGAACAAACACATGAATGATGTGGTGGGAAGTTTGGGCCTCAGTTCTAACATATGCTCCTTATTTACTCACAGTCAGAGGTCCAGTAGTCTTTTGATGTCAAAGACAAAAATGACCAGTCCCTTTTTCCTGGAAATTTGTTGATACGTGGCACTTAGATAAATCATATTTTTGTTTTAGCAGCAGCAGCTTTTCTAATAGACAAACATGTGGTTTGTCTAAAATCAAGCAAAAAACATAAAATGCCAAAAATATCTCCCTGGAAATGGATGATGATTTGGAAAATACTTTAAAGGCCAGACACTTGCTGAATAAAAATTAAAAAACAAACCCCACAAGTTGATAGAACCTAGTTTATTGCCCAGTTTTCAGCAAAAAATTTGCATAGAACTGTGTGCTGGTTGTTTTGGTGTTACAAAATCTGTTATTGTCTTTCTATCTGTTTCACATTTGAGTCATGTTCTCTACTCCAGTCTCTGACAAGCTGAATTGCAGACTAATACGTTCTAATGAGGAAGGCATTACCTTTATGAATGACCTCATAGAGAAGAGGTTGGCTAACATTGTGGAAAGGCCCGGTGCCAGGCAGCTCTGAGCTATGAAACCCAGCTTCAGCTCAGCAAGACAGATTGCATCATCCCCTTCTTTCCAGTTCCAGCTTGGGATATTCAGTAGATGGGCCTGGAAAACAAACAAACAAAACATCTCACAGGTTAAGAATCAGAAACAGAAGACAATTCTGAATGATTTTCTCTATTAATACCTTGGATTTTTTCTGAGTAGACAGAAGCACTTTAAGTGTTTCAGAGCTTAATTCTATGCTGAGCAATTTTCCACTCTTACCCACTACAGATAAAATGCTACACTTCTCAAGACATGCTGGCTGTGGCACTCTGTCAGGTCCATGCTCACACCTGAACAAGCAGAATTGTTGTAAAGCTTTCCTTCCCTTCTGCATGTTCCTTTCACAGCACTTTGAGCTACCATCTGACTGATGAGGAACACACATAATACACAGGAAGCTAATACAACTTAGATTACAGCTTATGTGAGGCTGCAACCTTTAAAGGATACTGGAATTTTAAAATGTATACAACATCTTCTGTCTTTTCTATTTCATTTCTTCCACCTTGAAGAACAGTACTTGTGAAAAACCAACCCCTTTTTGACAGTGAAAAACCAACCCTTTGTTTCTAAGAATGCTATTTACAAGGACAGAATGAAGAAAATAACTGAGCAAGACACACCTGCTGTACTGAAACTGCAAACTTAGATAAGTACAAATATTGTTCAGTTACTGGTATAACTGTTGGATTTTCTCTGACATGAAACTTGTATGTTTGTGTAGATACAAGGAAGCACAGAGTCCTTCCTCCTTGTTCCCCTTCCTAAGTTAATTCCACAGTTCAGCATTTTGATAAAAGCTATTCTTGAAGACATAACCATTGGAATAGCAAACAAAGTGCAGTATTTAAAAAACAAAACTTCCCCTCTGTGACTGTTTAAAGCAGAGAAACTCCTTGCTTTTATTCTATAAAAAGACAGGCTTCTTCCATAACATGAAGGAAGAGCACATAACAAGCAACAGTAGTTGCTCTTGTTCTAGCAACGGGTTACAGGTATAAGGAGTTGTTATCAAACCTTCCTAGTGCCAGATTTATTGTGTATTTCATCAAATGAAGGTTCACCCAGTCATGCTTTTTCTCAAACACTGGGCAGTGAGTGATTCTTTCAGAGCTAATAAAAGAAGCAGGCCACACATGAGTACTGTGTTACCTGATATATCCTTCCTAACCCTGTTAGTCATCAGTTTATGGACTTCCTCATCTCAGGATTGAATAAATTGACTTCATTGTGTTTAAGGGTCACAAATTTACCATAAAAATGTTTTTCAAATTTCTTTCCAAAGTGGATTTATCATTTTGAACTCGACAATATTCTTAGTACCAAATCTCACAACTGGGCTATGTTTTATATTAAAAACCACAGATTTATCTATTTTGTACCTACTGCTTGGCAATTTTAGGTCTACACGGTCAAGCTGGAATAAAAAAAAAAAAGACAATAACCTCCAGTAAGACAATAAGAGCAGAATTTAGAGAACTGAAGTGGTGAAAGGTCATCTGGAATCAGTAACAACTATGGACACTAGCTTTGAGAATTGGATCCTAGGCAACTCATAAATGTCAAGATTTTTATAAAGTCCCTTGCAAATATAAATAAAACTAAAACACTTTGTAACTGGATTACATGACAAGGTTTATTAAGATGTTTTAGTTTGAAAAGAAAATGCTTGCTGTTACTGAGACTAGAAAAATTATGTTTGAGAGAATGCAATGCAGCAAAAAACTCTGAGAAGAAACACTGGCCATCACATTACCTTATTGTGGTACTGCAACATCTGAGTGATAATTCTTATCTTCGGATGATAATTCTTTATGGAAATAACTCTAAAAAGAAAAGGAAAAACCTATTAAAATAACTTTTAATTGATAGGTTATTTGGATAATGCATCCAAATACCTCTATTTTATCATGCTGTGAAGTCCCACAATTAAAACTGCACCCCCTTATTCATCTGCCTGTAAAGCAAACTGATTGATGTCAGACCTTTGAAATATTTACACATAGTCAAACTGAGGTAAAAATTAGTGGCTAGTGCCAGAGAGCAATAAGCCTCAGGAAATATTCAGTTGAACAGTTTGCCCTTATGGAGTTTGCAGAAAAAGAGACTTGTTTTAGCAGCACTATTCAGATACTCATTCCATTAGGAAAATAATGTAGTTGGAACTGTTACATCCTTCTCATCCTCAGGGACTATCTTCGTGCCTTTGAATCAACATACTTGAGCAAGTTCCCAATGATAAATGCCTGAAAAAATTAATTTCTACCCCATCACGTTTTATTTCTTTATAGCTGGTAGATACCCATCATATCTAAATAGCTTGAATAATGATCTTGTGTTACACAGGCAAATTTATTGATTTTGATGGATTAATCCAAAGACCAATATAAAACTGATAACTGAATGCAGAATCTATAAAACATGGGGCTACTTTCATAATCTGCACATTTTCCACATTCTAAGTTACTTAATGAATCCAAAATATACTCAACCGTGTAAAGATTTTAAGTGGCTCGAAAGAAAATTGTTTGAGAAATGCATGGATTGATTTTGTATTATAAAAAAAGAATTGAGCAAAATTAAGGAGATGAACAACCAAAAAAAAAAAAAGTCCTGTATTTAAAACCTAAAGGTAGAAAAAGAAGATGAAACAATGAAAAAAATATCTGACTTATTATGGAATCATCAGTTTCATAAGACTGAATGCCATAAATGTTTTCATTGGTGTTTTGTAGAATGTATCTTGTAAACTACTGGTCTGGCTTGTGCTTTTAAGCATATCAAAGCTAGAACAGGAAACATAAAAAAATTGCATTCTTTTTACAAATCTTTCTTCTAGTTTTCCATTTCTTGCTAAATTGTTCAATTAAACATTCAACTTTTAAAAATTAAATTGTGACAAAACACAAGAGAATTCCACACTCACATTAAAAATTTTTGCATTTTATTACATTAAATGTATTAAATCTACTACGAATGCATCAATCTGTGACTGGAATATTTTTAATGTATTTATGCCATCAACGTCAAAACAAAGTTTCTTGTATTGCAACTCAAACCATGTTTCTAAAATGAAACTAGGTGTATTTTAGCCTTGTGTCTTTCTCAGATAGCTACATCTCTTGCCCACAGTGGTAGTTTTCCCAGAAGAGCATTTTTTTATTTCTCCCCTTCCTCCAATACACAGCATGCAAACATCTGACAAGCCAGTAAAATCTAGAGAACAATACTAGAGAACTTTTAATCAATCACTGACTGAGATTTTAATTTTAAAAAGGAGACTGGTCTCATTAAAACTAGGATTGTATGAACAAAACAAAAAATGGAATGGCTTAGGTTTGTTGTAACTCTAGCTGCCATCTACTGACTCCTCCCTTCAGAGGCTACAAGAAGGAAAGCAGGAGGAGATCTGATGATCCCTAATGCTGTAAATGCCTTGTCAATCAAAACAAGCAATGATTGGTCGTCAGCATAAAAAACCAGGATGGGGACAGGAGAAAGTGCCCTGTATCTTTGCTATCCCCTGAGCAGTGCACTACTTGCAGGAGCAGCTCCACCACAGAGCAGCAGGAATGAAGCACTGAAGGTGCTTCTGCCCCATCACTGACACAGCCCCTGCAGTGCATGAACTCATGCGTGTATTGTTGCAACAACCTGACTGCATTCCCTTCCTCTCTGTGTTCAGCTAGAAGTACTCAAACCCTAGCTCCTGCAAAGTGACTAAGAGTGTCAAAGCCTCTGCTCCAAGTGTCTCTTCTGACACACTAAAGCAGACAAATGAAACAGCGGAGGTAGGAATTTAAGGTATTCTCACCTCTGGACTTTGGTGAGGATCTTTTATTTTGTCCTCAAAAAAAAAAAAAATCCTACAGTGTTCTTTGAGTGCAACAGATAAGATATAAAATTAGCTAATCAGAGTTAAGGACCAAAAAGGTATTAAAAACTGCAGAGTTTACCTCATAATATTGGAGGCATCTTCAGCATCTGGGTCAGCGCAGTATTTATTGGCAAGGATTAGGCACGCATCTGCTGACTCTATCTGAGACACCAAAGAAAAAGGAAACATATAAAGCAACATCTCTTTCCAGCTCTTCCTTTCTCATAACTCTCAGGGAATCCAGCACTGGCTGCATGAGTGTGAGTGCCAGTTCTCAGTATTGCTAATCAAAAATGTTTCTAGGCTAATATGAGTTCATGACAGTGATTACGACCATTCTCGTGCACACAGATAATTTCTTGAAACTTGCTTATGATGGCCAGAGCAGGTCAGCAGTTACACTGACAACTCTTACTCTGTATCAGCTGAGCCACAAAGGTGGTAATGTTAATCTTTTGTAACCAGATACTGGAATTTAGGCTTTTAAATCCATCAGAAGTTCCTGTGGCACCAGTACAGTGCTCCCACAAGTCCCTGCAGCTTTGTTTGGGAATTTAAGTACCTTCTTATTCAAGACAGGAAGAGGTGGCTGAACTGATTTAGAATCTGAGCACTGGATTTAGAAAGCAAGAGGAGGACAACTGATCTACTCACAGCTCTAGATTCACACAAACCTGAGCTTTACAGAACTCAAAGCAGATGACAAAAGTATTTACCAGTGTATACAACCAAATATCAACACAATGAAGGGTGGGATACAGAACACAAAATAAGAACACATGATTTTATGATCATAATTAGGACATGCTCTGATGAACTGAAACAGTGTGCATTAGCCTACAAAAATCTTAAGCTATTTCTGCAGTCAAAATGGACAAAAGACATGATTAGTATTCCAGAAAGTGTAAATTACATAGTACTAATAAAATATTCTTGACTTAAGTAGCCAGCTACATTCCATTGGGAAAAAAAGAAAAAGAAATGAAAAAGTTAATGATGTATCTGACAACCTGATTTTTCTTTAATTTTCTTTTTTTTTTGAGCTTCATGCTATAAGAGAATGAAATAATTTACCATTTAGAAATTCTAGAAAATAAATATCTAAATAAGTAAAACTATCTAACTTTATCTACCAAAAATCTTAACTTGTATTTTTCTTTCTGGATTCTAGACAACAGAAAAAGGGTTTGGAGGGTGAAAAAATATTTTTAAATTGCTCTGAGAAGTTAAGACAACAGCACTTTAAGCAATTACTCTAAGACAATATCTTGCTATATCAAATATTAATGTAAAATACACTTTTGAATGAAACATCAATGAAAAATTCATAAAGTGTTCAATGGAATGGCAGACAATGTATCTTAAGTCACTGTTGCTGTAGCTTTGAAGATCTAAAGAAATGGGGAAAAAAGGTTTACCAGTATAGATACTTAAGATAATAGAAATGGAAAAACATTCTTTTGGGGTTACATGAAGAAGGGCTTTAGTCTCTGTTTTTTTTTTCCCAAATAATGCAAGGAGTACTTAGAAAAAGGTCAGTTAGCAGAACAGAACAACAGAGCTGTTACCTTCACTCTCGCCAGGTCATGGGGATTAAGGACTGAACCCTGATAAAATTCCACCTGAGTGAAGTGTCGTTTAAAAAGAGCTTCCAGCTCAAGGTTAGGGGAGATACTGCAGTGGAAAGAAGAAGAAAACACAAGTGCAAATGAGAGGTCAATTTCCATAACTGCTCCATTCCCGCATTTACAAACCCACCTATTTATTTATTTTAGATATTCAGACTTCTGCTGATGCTTTTTCTGTGGCATGGAAACAGCGTGCCTTACTTAAAAGATGAACACTAAATTGCTTTCACTGCCTTACTTGTATCTGCAGTGCTCCTGGCCCGCCCTGTGCTACTCTCCACGTTCACTGCGTGTACATTTCCAAGGGATGTGAATCCAGAAATATGGGTGCAAGCATTTGAAAACATCCTCTCCCCCAGCATTCTACCCAGAAATTATATAGTACCACAATCATCCTCTGCATGTCCCTACCATTCCCACAACAGCTGGCTGTGTTGAATAGAACAACTCAATGCAAGATCTCTAAAAATCAGAAAAAGAAACCAGACGGGGACCCTGAGGCCTCTATGAGCTACAATTAAAACAAACATAATGATGCCATGACTTTCCGTCTCATTTTATTTTGCCAGAAACAAAAGAAAAATTAAATTGATTACAGTCAATTACATAACATGGCACCAACCTTGTAAATATTTTCCTAGTGCCACTCATTAAAACAGAAGGAATTTAATAGCTACAGGCACAAACAAGCAGCAAGGTGCTAAACTCATTTCATGTGAATGTGCATTTTCCTGATTCCTATCACCACACATTTTCACTGTGGAAAAGTTGATCCTCGATTTCCTCTGACAGTCACTTGTTACATGGAGAGGAAATAAAATAAAATAAGGTAGTTACTTGAGCATGTCATCTCTAGTTCAAATTGAAAGGACTAGATGAAAAATTGTGGACATACTGCTGATGCTTAGTTTTCAGCTTTCACTCACAAATTATATCCTTAACTTTTTAATCATTTTCTTTGACTACAAGTGCAGAATGCATTGTTGAATGCAAAAAAAAGAACATTTATAAGTTGAAACTCTTCTAAACAGACGCCATTACAGAACAGAAAAGATACTCTCCTATCATGTGGCTTTTTCAAGCAGTTCCTCCCAGGCATGGCTATTTGGCAGTGTAATAGTTATTAAATTATTATTAACTTACACATCATGTAGAGCATGAAAGAAACATCAACCTCATTAAGACACCTTTCCAAATTCCACATAAGAAAGAGGCAAGATACTATGTGTGTATAGTATTTTCCAAGACACCTTTCCAAATTCCACATAAGAAAGAGGCAAGATACTGTATGTGTATATTAATGGAATAAAAAGCAGTACTGATTATCACCACGACAAGAATTTAGTTTCTATTGTCAATACATGTGTAGAGTATCTGTTATATTAAAACTGAATCTGCACCTACATTTTTCATTCTATAAATACTCTGGACTTTAAAATAAGCACTTTCCTATAGAGATCCCTATAGAGTGAAAAGGTGTTTTCAGATACCATAACTTTGTACAACATACAGTGTTTTTCATTAGTTTTACTGATATAACTATCAGTATTTTGGCAGTTTCCCTAGGAATATTTACCACTAAAACAATCTTGGATGTATTTATTTCCATTTCAATATTTTTTATTTCATAACCTGATCCCCACTTCAACTATGCATTTAGCTATGTAGCTCACAGACAACAGAACTGGGTCTGAAGTCTGTCTGCTTGAAACAAATATGCTTAGTACAGGGTTATGGAAAATGCATGAAAAAAAAACCCTTTTCTCAAGACATATTTTTAATAAACATAAATGCAAATATTAATCTTATGGTTATTTGGTACTTTAAATATTGTCTGTCTTCCCAGCTTAACCTAATAAGTTTTAGTAAGAGATGATAAGACCAATGTTGAAAGATTACTCACTTATGCAGAAAGACGATTTCTACATTGACATCATCCCTATCCTTGTGCAGGAAGTCCTTCAGGAAGTTCGACACACTTTCAAGTGTTATGTGACCACAGACAACTATGTGCCTGTTACAGAAAAATCAGAGTTAATCTTGCAAAGAAGCTAAAACAAGCAAGCAAGCACAGATGGAAATGATAACTTATTGAGAAAAAAGAGCATTAGTCTCTTCTTGATGTTTCTCTAGATCCTATTCCACGATGTCAGAGAAGAAAAATACAAATTACAAAAGGTTTTTTTGCAACTGCAAATACATCCATGTACACACTATCACCTGTAAAGCCATTTGCCCAGGTTGTATAACACATTTAACAATAAGTAGGATCAGTTATATATATGTTTATGCACTGTATTAACCAGTCCCTTTCAAAGTCATATTTCCTCATTTTACACATTTTACTCAATATTTTTAACTCCTCTAATGCGATTTACCCTTTAAATTTTTGGGTTACGACAGTAAATCTCCCTAAAATGATTCAATATTTTTCTATAGTTGAAGCAAACTTTTCTGCCAAGGAAGGTAGTGCAAAGCTTTCCAATTACAGGCATAAGTGGCAAGAAATCTTTATCCTACCCTAAATCCTAGAAGGAGAGTACTTTACAACAAAAAGTCATTGTTTACTATTATCACTTTTTTGGCAGAGCAGAGTGTGTTAAACATTTATTTTGAAATATGATAACTCCTTTTACATGAGTACTTAGACATCACCAGGACTCAAATGCAATTTTAGAAATAGCAACAATCTAAAATTTCAATTGTTTCACTTGATTTAACAGGCAAGAAATAGAAGTTTACAAGAGACTCTGGCCACACTAGTTTGTATTTAACATAGGACTCGATACATGAATGTTTATTGCTAAACTTGCTATTCATAGTTTCTGCTTTGCTTTTTTTTTTTTAACATAAATTTTAGCTGCAATAAATGTCCTTGGACTGCAAATGCAAAAACCACAAAAACAGAAGTTAAAACTTTTCCATTTTACGAGATGGTAAGCACAGTATCAGAAAACAAGACATAAAATATATCAGGTCAGGCTTTCTCCTTTGGCCAAGGGATGCTCTGGAGGTTCCTCTGGAAGCTGTGCAGCTTGGCAGGGTTTGCAGTATGCTGGGTACAGGGGAGAACCACACCTGCACTGCCCCCACCAGGACTCTGCCCCTGCTTCCCTGATGGTCACTTGTCCAAGCTGCCAGAGGTGTACAGGTATGGCTTAGTGCATTGTTACACATAAAGCAGCAATGGAAAACCTCAGGAAGCTTCAGATTCTGAAGAGATATTTAAAACCTTAGTAGTTTACTGGATGTGAACTCTGAACAGACTGTTTGGTACACTACATTACACTAACATATAGGCAAGTTCTTTCTGTCTGGTGGTATGCCAGACTTCTCCTGGCGATAAACCCATATAGCATCAAAAACTCACCAACTCCCAGGGAAATTATAAATAGCAGCTAAAAATAATAATTTGTATTCCTTATACTGTCTGTGCATGTTTTCCAAGATGACTGGTTTTAAACTACGGGTATTATTTTCTTCAAATGTCTCCAACTATTACTAATTAAGAAATTGAACTTTCCATCTGGATAGCTTACAGCTTTTGATAGCAGAAATAATTCCTGATTGTAGGGGAGGTTCTTTGTAGAGATCCAGTGCTTTTAGCTTTAGCTGGGTCTCTTACTGAATGCTCTCCTGATACACTGCATTCCTATGGAGAAAATTTAATACTTCCCTGGCTGATTTCACTTAATACGGGTTCTTTTCTGTCATTAG
Source organism: Agelaius phoeniceus (assembly GCF_051311805.1). Taxonomy (NCBI): domain Eukaryota; kingdom Metazoa; phylum Chordata; class Aves; order Passeriformes; family Icteridae; genus Agelaius; species Agelaius phoeniceus. Next base: position 22,638,044 of record NC_135273.1, read on the forward strand.
AGTCCACATTTTAAAAGTATGGCTGTGCAACTCAAAATATTGTATAGCAGAAGAAATTATCAATCAGAGTATCAAAAGATTACAAGGTAATTCATGCCCTCAGATACCTCCAGAGGGTATTTGCTACAAAAAGTTCCTGCTACAAGCAGATGCATTTGGTACAATCCTGTTATGACACTCACTGAGTAGGGACTCACAGCAATCTGCTCCAGGGAAAAGAAAACATTTGGCTGCCAAAAACTCTTGCATTTGGGTATCAAGACTAATTGTTTTTGGAGTGTTAAAAGGCATCTGCACTGTGGTTTCCTTTTATACTCTGATTTGGAGGTGGACACAATCTATTCTTCTCTTCTTTGCTATTCTTATAGAGATGGGGCAGTGTCCTGAACAGTGACTGCAACAAAACCTCCCGGATTTCAAAGAATATTTTCTGATAAGATACTTGCATTAATTTTTGGTTGAAAACTCCCATCAAAAAAATCCTCCTTTAACGTAAGTCATATTTTTGCTTAGAAGTAAAAGAAATTGAAAACAGATTTCCTACTTGCCCATAGAGAGTTATTAGGTATATTATTTAAGAAAACTTGAAGAGTTTATATTGGAACTTATAATGTTCCAATCTGTCCTGTATATGATTTGAAGATTTATAACTTCCTCTGTTTGTTTTAGTAACCATTGTATTCACTTTTTAATTTTTTTAAACACATTTTTTTTCATGCATTGAGAAAGTAAAGCCAACATAGTGGACGTCTTTTGTTTCCTGCAAAAGAGTTGGTTAGTAGAAAGACACAGAATTAAGTTCATTTGGTCAAGAGAAATATCTAACTTCTGCATTAAGCTTTTCTTTCTGAAAAACGTCAGAACTAGTAAATTATTATTATTTCTTTTTTTTTACTCTTTATAAACAAAATGTATAAATTCCCTTGCCATACTGAAAAACATGATTTAAGAGTTTAGACATTTTTATTAATGATAGGTATTTAGGAGGACTAAGATTTTTGTTAAGTAGTAGTTGTCATTGGTACACATATTAGATATGAAACTGGTTTAATATACCAGTGGGAATCCATACTGTATGATTGTGAGGCTGCAAAATAAAACTTTTAAAAAGAATCAAAAGCTTATCAGGAGCCATATTCTATCAACAAAGATAGGCTAATCCATCCTCTCCCATATATATTTAGCATTATCAAAATGAATTTGAGAAATATGAAAAAATATGAAAATATTTCAAATATGAAGAACTGGCACAGATGTACACAGTTGATTTGATCTGTGATTCTACATAATTGGAATTCTCTATAGTAACTAATTTTTCCCACCCTAGTATTGACATAATGATCCATTTACTAAAAACCCTCCAGCTTCTTATAAAGTAAACAAAAATGGAGACAGAAGATGCAAAGCTACTACGGAGACAAACCGTTTCATAAGGAACACAATGAAATGAGCAAAAGTTAAAACATCTAGATTTTTGGCTTGAGATAATTGAGAACATACATTTAAACCATGTAAATAGCACTGTAAATGAAAACAGATCTGCTCTGAATGGGATTCTTTAAAAAGGATCTTTGCATGGTTCTTCCTTCACAGGACACAATATAAAAGGCAAATCTTTTGCCTGTTTATTTTGCAAGAAACATCCATTTTGCTGGAATAAGTAAAAAGAACCTGAAAAGACTCACTCCAACTAGTCTGTTTTAATAAATCAACAGTAATAAATACAAAATTCTGTTCAGTATTCAGTTGAATACTTGGTGTTCACTTGTCAAGTAACTAAAGGAAATGGGGTGCATATTGCTCTAGATGCCTCTATAAAATTATGATATTTATATCAAATACATATGCTTTGATCTTTTCATGGTATTTCTGCTTAGCATTCTGCTCATTCCTTTGTTTACTGACCATCTAAACTCTTTATATACCAACAGCAGGCTGCAGCTTGTTAAGTCCAACAGGTTTTGCTCAAAGAAATGATGGATGTCAGTCATATTTTCTTACTAAAAAAAAAGTCAAAAAATGTCAATAGAGACTGTATATGTGGTCTGCTTGTTTATCTATTAGTGATATGCATTCTGAAACGTACCAGTTTACAGTACATTTCTAGATGGTTGTGCTTTTCATGATTTACCAAAGATTACTCAGGATTCTGGTAATTCAGCTCAAAACTTCGTGTGTGTTTTTGTGTCTTTCTCTTATTTCAGCATAAACTGTCCTCTCAGATTAACTCTGTTAGAGTAGTAAGTGCTCTTCAGCCACAATCTGAAGTGTTTCCCTTTCATTTTCACAGAAGACTTGAGCCCAAACATGATGTTCCTCTAATGACCTCTTACGAAGCCAACGAGTACAGTAGAAAAATAATTAAACTGTAAGCTAATTTCTCAATTTGATTCTCCCATCAGGCTCTATAAATCTCCTAGTTAAAAGGAGACAAGCAGAATATATTAAAGGACATAGCAAACTGACTGTCAAGCAAGTTGAACATTTTTTTCTCCTGCAACTGTTTGTCCAAAAGTGGATTTTTATTATTCTCTTTATTCCTGAAGGATTAAAAATCAAAAAAGCCTTGTAGTTACTAGGAAGTGTTGCAGAAACTAAAATATGTCATTATTAAGAGTGTACAAGCATAAGGCCATACTGTCAGAGGTGATGTAATTGAAGTAGGTGAAAACATATCTCAGGTACCTTTAATTTCTGTAAATTGGACCTGATAGCTTCAACTGTAGCTATTTAGGAACCAGAGTGTATTTGTGCAGCTGCTGTGCTTAATTCTGACAGAAAATATCTGTTCTTTCCACCAGGTTCCATGCCTTTGGATTCTCCCTTAATTAATGAATAAAGAAAAAGGGATCAGGTAATACCAGGAAGCTCTCAAAAAGCTCCATTCAGTATGTGGAGCACAGTACAGATCACTGGAACCCTACTGGATCCTACATCAGATTAACACAAACAGGAAAATGTTAATGTCAGGCATTTGAAATTTCGTCTGATGCAAATATTAAGTCACTTTGTGACCAATACAAGAGTGCATTTCAGCTCCTTTAATCCAGGATAAATAGCACACTTCTTTGTTTAAACTCCACATTAGAGCTTTCATCCAAGTCTGTTTGCAATGGCATGCTATCCTACATGACTCACTCTGGCCTGCTTTATTTAAACTTTGCTCAGCTACAGCTAGATGAATTTATCTTGCATTTTTATGCAAGATACCTAAGGAATTTTGCAATGTTTCTCTATAAACTAATTTAAAAGTTAATATTCTTTTTCTCATGCACACCTCCAAAACAGCCATAATAAAATGAAAGTACAGTGATTTGTTTCTTCTAGGGTCTGGATTAGTAGGGACTTCCACTACAGCTTAAAATGAATATTCATCCTTTCATTCAGTATGAATGGCAATATTATTTAGAGTATTTCTGCTTTTATGAAAAATACCACAACATTTAGGCACAACACATGTCTATCACCAGAACACAAAAGTGAGCAGTTTACTATAAACAGCAGAAAAAAACTACTGAATAGCACGCACAGGGAGCCCATACTAGAAAGCTTACAGTTAAATGCAGGGGCAATCTACACCTCAGCATTAGCATCTCACTTGCAAACAGACCTTAACTGACTGTCCCAATCCCTCCAAATCCTGGATTTCATTTTTGTAACATTTTGTGGGGCAGATATCGCACATAGAAGCCATCCTGTTTTTACTTCTGAATTCAAGTGAAAGTAGTTTCTATTAAATACATTGTTTTCTCCATTATTACTCGTTTTCAAATCATCTTACATGTTTTTTAAGTGCTCAATGAGTCAAAAAATAATTAAATCCTTTGTAAGCAATGCAGGAGTTAGGAAAGGATCTTCATATTTTTGAGCATTTCATCCATGAGCAGAGCCAGTGCATTTCTTTCCACAAAAATCATCCCAAAATGTCACGAGTAATTTTCTGCAACAGAACCTGAGTGAAAGCAAGAAGTCTCTAAAACTTGCTGAACAATTAATCACTTCTGCCATCTCACATTACACAGCCTGGAATGCCATGTACTGTACAGTATTTAGAATACGGTAGATCAGCAGATGTATTAAACAGATTCAGTCTTTCTTGGGTAAAAATTTGAACAGCATCTACTGCTATTTGGTGCCAAATACAAGAGGGTTTTTTCAAAGTTTAAGCAGAGAAAAGGAACTTTTAAAACTTCAACTGGAAATATAAAAGAAGTGATGTTATTGTAGGAATGGAACGTGGTATGAGACCTCAAATACACATTTTAAAGTCATAATGTTCTTATATGTCACTTCCCACATTTCCCTTCTTACTTTCAAAAGAATGGATATAGTTTAATATGCACACAAAATTGAAAAAAAGAAGTTTCTCCTATTTCTCCTATCTGTCAGTCTATTTAACACTCATCAGATTTTCTTTATCACTAAGTGAAATTTCATTTGAAAAAGTGGGATTAGAAGAATGGCTAGCAGATGGGAAATAGAGACACCCCTGGGATCATAATGTAATCCATGTCACATTCTCTTATTACATTCTCATCCCACTGAAAAAATAATATCTTACATATTGCATCAAATTATTTAATATAAGAATTTAATGTCACTTTCTTTGGAGCTATGCCTCTCATTACTGCAGCAAATGGACCTTTTCTTTGGTTAAGCCTAAACTTTTCTTTTTTCTAATTTGTAATGAAATTCAAATGTCTAATGAGTTCAATATGACCTGTCAACTTAAATTATCTGTTTGTCTTTCTGTTTACCATATCTATCTGTCTACAGTTTTTATTTTCCTCTGTGAAGTTCAGTTATTGAATCCCATGTTTCCTTCTGGAAGGAATTTCTAACAGATGATTATTTCTGTTGATATGTTGATGGTTTGGTAATTTATGGCTTGTAAATTTAAGAAATCTGTAGAAATCTCTGGGAAACAGAGCAGATCATGAGAGAAGAGAAACAGGAGGTTCTAATACCTTTTACAGTAAAGGACTGTGATTTCATTAAAATGCATTTTTAATGTTACATATTAACTACAATAATGCCTCTGGATAACTTATTTTTACATCTTTTAAACCTGTATTGAAGTCTAGCATAAACCTGTACAATGCTGACAAAGCAAGCAGTTTATATAAACATATCCAGAGCCCAGAACGGGTCGGGTTGGAAGGGACCACAGTGGCTCCTCTGGCCCAACCTCCCCGCTCAGCCAGGTCAGTGCTCTCTCTGCCACACCTGCTCATGCAAAGCTTTCTGCCCTCATACAGACTTTGCATCGGATTTGATAGCAGGATTGCATAAAAAAGACAAAATAATTTAGTCCATGGAATTAGAAGTCATTAATTCAATGTAAAGACTGAAAAAATCAGTAAGTTATCCAGGCTGAGTTCATCAGTTTACAAATGTTCTTTCCATATGCTTTCTAGAGCTTTGTGCATGCTGATTTACAATAAATTAATATCTTCAACTGGAAAATATTTCACAGAGTTAAAATCCAGTCTGATTGTATGCACACACAAATGCAGAAATGGAACAAGAACAATCTCGATTGAGAAGTAAATTAGCAAATACAGAATAAATTTTGTATAGATATATTGGTATAGGTATTTTGGTATAAATGCAACAGTAAGCACTGCTGTTCATTTAATAGCTGAAGATGAAACTTCAATGAAAGACTATAAAGACATTGCTGTTTCTCAGAAGTCTCCTTACAATAATATTATAAAGCAGAAATTATAACTCAATTTAAAATCTAAAAAAATCCCTGTGGACTTTCACAACTAAATGAACCTATTATCTAGTAAGTTTAACCAGTGATAACTGTCTACAAACTACTTTTATTTCCAAAGTTTCTATGTATGGGTCTCATCTAAAACAAAAATAAGGTTCTTTATTATGCAAAATGAATCCTGTATAGTTTACGATCCTCTGGGGACGTTATTGGCTGAAAAGCAAAATGAAATGTGAGCTCAAATTTGATGTGTTTGTTATTTCTCTTCTTTAGTTAGTGAAGTTTGTATCAATAATTTTTATGCCTATATACTAGCTCCTTTATAGTTACAATTCCATAGCAAGGCTCTCCGTACTACTAAAGTCACTTAGTGTAAAACTCAAAACAACATTCATAATCATACACTGGTTTTAATTTCTGACCTAAATGTTTAATAATCATGTTATTACACACACTAGGTTTAGGAGGCAACATGTTGTGCTGTTTCCTGGCATGGCTGCTAGCTGGGGTTAAACCACGACAATGTATAAACACATATATAGATGTAACAAAGCAGATTCCATGTATTTATCTATTGTGTACAGAGTTAAAAAGTACACACATTTTCTGTTTCAAGGGCTGAAACTATATCTTTCACCAAAATTCAGCTGTTTTCATATTGGAAATGCATTTAATCTGGAAACTTTCTGACATTAGAAATAGAACAACTGTAGTTTCTCATTATTTTTGCTGCCAGAATCTATGCTTGGTTGCTCAACTAAAGACCTTATACTGCTAATTACTACCACATGCCCATATCCCAAGCAAAGGAAAACTTATTGGTTCTGACAATCCATTCTCTCAACACTGAATTCCAAATGAAAACTTCAATTTTGGCCAAACATAACATTTCATCAATCTTGTTCTACTGACTGCAAAAGCAACATCAAACAAGGGGTCCTAATGGCTTTTTACTGTGCAGTTCTCAAGCTTAGATTCTCTGATGAAAGACCCACATGAGCAAAGGAATCTTTAAACTACTTAGTAATTAATAATTGAACCAGAAAACAATGCATAAAGTAAATTGAACAGTTTTTATGCTGATGACAGAGATGAGTTTCAAGCAACAAATTATATGAGCAGTAGAGATCAGCAGAGAAAGCACTGACAGAGTGAGATAAAAACAAACAGACAGTGCATACAAAGAAAGACCAAAAAAAAAGTGAAAAAAAACAAAATTAAGCACGCCCCAAAGCTAGCAGAAGCCTGTAATCTGAAGTTGAGCTTTTCAGGATGTGGGGTTCTGACTGAAGATCAGGTCCAAATTTAGAGACATCTGAGCAATGCTGGGTACTAGTGACAATGTACAAGGGGACAAACAAACCCTGTTTGCAAAAAAGGTTTTTAACCATATTCCCCTCTGCTGTAACTCCTTTAGAGCTTTAAAAACAGAGGGATATGTTCTGAGTTTGAAAAATTTCTCTTTGAGGAAACAAGTATGAATATAAATATGAAACTGTTCTGGCCTCTGTGACAAATAAATATTTTGGGAAATTAACAATACTACTAATTCCCAGAAATAAATCAAGGCATTTAGTTTGTCTAGGTAAGTGATGAAAGTTTCCAACATCAGTGTTTACAGTTCACCTAAGACATTTGAGGGTATCTCAATAAATGCACATATTGAAGTTTACTATCTAATTGCTTGAGTGTTATTGAACAAAAAATTGTATAGTTACATCTAATTTTAAAACTTTGATTTACTTAAACAGTGATAAAAAAGTGCTCTAGAATTAGCTCTGTGGGACATTTATAGTCTTTTTGTTACATAGAGAGGAGCAATAAATCCATAATCCACTTCAACAAAATGTTGCATGGGTGATGATTTGAAAGGAACAAAGCAAAAATTATCTCCTTCAAGTAAGAAGGACAATTCATTAGATAAATTTATTGCAGTACTTTATTTATATCATATGAAAAGGACTCTCTATATGACTAGACTTTTAGGGCAAATATACTCTACCAGTGGATGTCACAATGGTATGTAATGGAATGAAGGATGGCAACACTAAAGGTGATATTGTGCTGTATCTCTCTACATTGCCAAGGACAGCTAGCTCAGTAAAGGCTTTATCCCAGCATGTCCAGGAGCTGGGAATGCCAGAAAGAGCTAGCTTTAACTTGGTCAAAAAACAAGCAGGCTTTCAATAGAAATGTAATGAGGTAATGTTTAAATAAATAAAATTTAACCTTTGCCACCAGTTAAAAATATTAGGTTTGGTTTTTTACCATACTGTTTTGATATTAAGGTTACTGCCTGCTGTTCTTCAGATAGGCCTAATATGATACAGGGAAGAGAATTGCTTTAAAATCCCTGGTCACAGATTCTAAACTCATGAGAGTTTGCAATATCCATGGAAGGTCAGAAAAAGCTGTATGAGATCTGAATCTGCTGGTTGAACATTGAGAAACAGGGTTCTTAGACTTCCTACATAGTCAGTCCAACCGAACAAACTGGTAAATATTATCTGCTATTTTGCATCCAGTAAAACAAGGTTTTCTGAAGAACTGAGTTGTCTGAAAATCATGCCAATTATCATTGTCACTTAGTTAAGAGACAAACCACACGATATTCTGATGCCCAAAATGGTGAAGTGACAATTCACCCTTGCTGCAGAAGTGAACTGCATGTGTAATAGCAGCACTTCTTACAAGCTGTGTCAGTGTACTCTGAGTGGAATCCAGGTTCTCTTGAAGAAGGGACAAAACGTTGTGACTTGTACCATAGCACAGCCCAGGTCTCTAATTACAGTGTGACAACTCTCCAGTGGTAACATCTGATGTCAAAGAACACAGCCTTGCAAGCTGTGAGTCAGCTGTTACCACCTTCAGGGGCTCTTTAGAGTCCCACAACCACACCTGGTCTTTTTGGACTTACTTTCTGCCTCGGGTTGAGTTAAAAGTTCCGCCGTATTTCTTCCGATTAAGGATGAGAGCAGCAATTTCTGGCACGTAGCGAGCAAACATTGCCTACATGCATGAAACAAAAACACAAAAAAAAAAAAAAGAAAATGGCATGCAGAGAGTGTTCTACTGCAGCAGAGGCAGCAGAGCCTCTTGGGATACTTACTTTCTTCCACTAACCGCACTATAGGAACCACCATATTTCTTGCGGTTTCCTATTAACTCTATGATTTCAGGGACGTAGCTGGCAAACATGGCCTAAGAAGAAGATAGGAGACAGAAGAAAAGACTAAAAAGAGAGGCCAAAGAAAGGGGGATGATGAATATTTTCAGAAGATATATATTCTTAAGATCTGAAAATGCAAAAGAAGTAGATCTATGCAGTTGTTTAAAAATAAAATTTAAAAAAAATGAAAAATTTCTTATCAAACAAAACAAGAGGGCTCAATGTAAAAGTTGGTCTTAGAGAAGGTACACACCTTATAAATAAAGAAAATGGTCAAAAGAGGAAAAATGGACATGTAAAACAAAACAAGAACAAAACTACTTCAAACTGGTATCTAACCACAAAAAACAGTTATGTCTACTTCTTCCTGAAGAGGGGAGGGGGGAAAAAACCTATCCAAGCCCCACTGCAAAAAAAAAACAAAGTCAAGTATTATCATTACTGTAACATTTCCGTTTCAAATACAGACTCTTTCCCCCATTGTAAGAATTTTAAAAAGATAAAAACAAGATTAAATCAGGGGTTATTTCCCCATCAAGAAACAAAAAAAATCACCCCCCCAGCCCCCCTCAAAAAACTTTTCCAAAAGTTCTTGGGTTTAGAAGGATTGGAATAATATGTGATAGAAAAAAGGTTTTGAGGAGAAAATAAAAATTATTCTGCCATGTTTTGTCCAACAAACAGCTTCCTTGTGGCTGGATACTTCGAAGAGCTTCTGCCATTTGACATGATCTTTGTCTTCACATGTCAATAAACAGAGATGAGAATGCATATATGCAATGCTCATACATATCTGTGTGTGTCCAATATATGGCATTCATAACCTTGGTTATATACATAGCACCTCTGTGAGATGTATGTATATGTGAAACCAATGGATGAGGGTAAGGTAACAATATACATATGTGTGTATGGGCACAATATACATTACAAGTCACCCACATAGCATTTACCTTGTACAGGGTAAATACTAAAATAAACTTGGCTAGTTTAGAGAACATTGCAACAAGTGTAATAATATTACTAACACTGACAAAAAATGGAAAAATTGGCAAGACAAACAGTAACTTGGGTGCTGTTTACATACAGGACAAAGAACATGAGAAATTAGTGTTATAAAAGGATACGTGATAAATTGTGAGCTAAAATTGTACTACATGACATGAAAGGATGTTTGAAATTAAAGGGAGCGTGGTTTGCCATCATCTGGATCAGGCAAGCTGCTCTTTAAGGCAGTCCAAAGCCACAGTGTTTGTTGGAATTCTGGGAAGGAACACAGAAGGGTGGGTAGGACCTCTGAAACCGCAAAGTGCCTTTAAATATCAATAGCAACCTCCATTAATGCTCTACAGCCAGTCACTAAGAAGTAGAGGACTACAAATAACATTCTATGTTGAAATATTAAGGCACTTCATGTATTCACATGCATTAATCATTTAAATGGATTTGAAAAATTCTAATTTTGGACTAATTCTGGACTAATTTGACAAGCTCTGCCAAAATATTTATCTACAGGAAAAAATGCATATTAAACATATTTAAATGTTTTATAATTAATTTTAGTTTAATAATCCAGATATTGTTCCCTTAATTACAATACTGAGATATAGAGGATCAAGTTTTAAGGTAACTGGAGTACTAAGAAGAACATAAAGAAGAATTTTTACCAATCCCCCAAGGATGAAGAAGACCATGAAAAGGCGACCAAGGGTTGTTTTTGCATAAACATCTCCATAGCCAACGGTGGACATTGTAACCATCAGCAAATAAACACATTCCCAGTATGTTAGCGGTTGATTATTTTGGAAATTTTCCCATGGATCCCCTGAGTTCTCCACCTACAATGTACAAGAAAACATATAATGAATTATATTAATTATAACTGGCTCTAATTAACCCCAAATTAACTCTACCCATATATGCATGTGCCTTTGTGTGCATATAGATATATACTTTGGCATATAATACAAACTCTGAATGCTTTCCTGTGATTTATTTTCATCAAATACAGAACCTGACCATGTGCCAAAATAGAGCACTGCAGTTCTTGTGCCAGTATATACAGCCTTGCTACTCAGATCATTTATGGGAAGTATCTTTTCCAGGCACCACTAAATAATGTAACTTACTCATGTAGTTTGGTAAGTTCATTTATAAAAATGTGTTCAGAATATTTTCAGAGTAAATCTTAGTTTTAATGCAATTATACTCCTCAATGTTTTTGTTTTTAAAAATTATGTTTCTATTGAAGGTATTACTGGCACCTTTAGTGGAATGCTACTGCTTTTTCAAAAAGCCAGCCACTGTAAAGACAAAACTATAAATTTGTCAGTGGGAAAGGAGTGTGCCATCTAAAATCTGCTCCATAGTAAAAAGTTGAAGTTTGAGTACTCCTTCAGTAGAATAGAAAAGCTTTTGCTGAAAAACAAAGGAAAAGAATTCCAAATCCTAGAAAACGGAATTCCCTTGGTGTTGACATAGTATTTAAGGGGTGTTGTGCTCTTTGGTAAAAACTAGGAAAAAAAAGGTATTGTTTTAGATTGAAACGCTACATTTGCCCAGAGGAGTGTTAAAATACGTTTCTACGTGAATGAGAAATATACCATAAATTAAAACACTCAAAACCTCTGTGCACCTTTACAAGGGCGAACATTAGAGGACTGATACCGCAAGAAAAGAAGGAGCTGGAATGCGATCCTGCCCAGCTGGACGCAGCTTTGCAGCGGAGCCGGTGGAAGCGCTCCGCACCGAGCCCGGCCCGCTCGGGCGTTCCCGGGCCGACACCGCCCCCTGCTGCTCGCCCGCGCCGCTGCCGCCCCCGGGGCACGGGCGGACAGAGTCCCGCTCCGCCTCCGCGGAGAGCAGGGCGAGCCTCCGTATCGCGGGGAGCTGGCGTGCATCCTTATTGCGGGGAGCTGGCATGCCTCCTCATTGCGGGGAGCTGCCATGTCTCCTTATTGCGGGGAGCTGCCATGTCTCCTTATTGCGGGGAGCTGGCGTGCATCCTTATTGCGGGGAGCTGGCGTGCCTCCTTATTGCGGGGAGCTGGCATGCCTCCTTATTGCGGGTATCGCTGGCATGCCTCCTTATTGCGGGTATCGCTGGCATGGCCCCTTATTGCGGGGAGCTGGCATGGCCCCTTATTGCGGGGAGCTGGCATGCCTCCTTATTGCAGGGAGCTGGCATGCCCCCTTATTGCGGGGAGCTGGCATGCCCCTTATCGTGGGGAGCTGGCATGCCCCCTTATTGCGGGTATCGCTGGCATGCCCCCTTATTGCGGGTATTGCTGGCATGCCCCCTTATTGCGGGTATCGCTGGCATGCTCCCTTATTGCGGGGAGCTGGCATGCTCCCTTATTGCGGGTATCGCTGGCATGCTCCCTTATTGCGGGGAGCTGGCATGCCCCCTTATTGCGGGTATCGCTGGCATGCCCCCTTATTGCGGGTATCGCTGGCATGCCCCCTTATTGCGGGTATCGCTGGCATGGCCCCTTATTGCGGGGAGCTGGCATGGCCCCTTATTGCAGGTATCGCTGGCATGCCCCCTTATTGCGGGTATCGCTGGCATGGCCCCTTATTGCGGGGAGCTGGCATGCCCCCTTATTGCAGGGAGCTGGCATGGCCCCTTATTGCGGGGAGCTGGCATGGCCCCTTATTGCGGGTATCGCTGGCATGCCCCCTTTCTGCGGGGAGCTGGCATGGCCCGTTATTGCGGGGAGCTGGCGTGCCTCGTAATTCCGGAGGGCTGGGATGCCCCCTTCTTGCACTTTACCGACGGGGTACGGCACTACCGAGAGCAGCGCGCTGCCAGCAGTAAAGCAGCTCGGAGCCCGCGGTCCGGCAGAAAAAGTCAACCCGGTGTTTGCAAATGCACTTACCAAATGTATGAACCCAGCTGCTGTCAGCCACGTGCTGATAAATATAGAGCACAGATTCACTAGCTTGATGGAATTACTGGAAATAAACAAAGCAAATAGGAGCTTAGACTAGAATTTGTCACATATTTTTATAGGTACCTGTATACAACTGCAAACTTTAGACTCAAGAACCTGATCATTATTTCCCAAAAGGAAGATTCCCTAAAAAACTTATTCAAAAGTTTATGTATAATATGTGTTATTTTTCCTTTCGAGAGTTCATATTTTCATAATTTAGATAGCTTGAAAAGAAAGTCCCAATGTATGAGAGCAGAAAGGCAAACAGAAACCTTAGCTACATCAGTAGTCAAAAACAAACTAATAGAAATAAATAATGCTTTTTCACAGATAATCTGGTTGCCTCTCTGTTACACTCACCTCTTCATTTTTCACTGCTATACACTCAGAATTATTCACACATAAATACATAAAAAATACATGAGAAAACAGATTCTCAGATTAAAGAACTAAGGTATTTCACAATTCCTGTGTAAAGTCCTAAGTGTTTTCATATTATTCTGCTTGTTCCTATGGAACTCTTTAGGGAAAATTCACATGAAATTAGAGTATTTCATACTTAACACTCACAGTTTGCTCTAAAAAAAGAAAACAGTATAATTTAAACCCACCAAAAACGTATGCAAATGGTTTTTAGTTGCACTGAGTACTATTTTCCCTATTCTAGCCAGAAGGGATTTTGAAACAAGGACCTCACTCAGTTTCGCAGGAAAACACCATACTCTAAAATCTTCTGGAGGAAATACAAATAAAACCTGCTCTCTCTTTTACAAAAATCACTGTCCTAAGAAGGATATTCAATAGAAACACGAGGAACTGTTGTCCATGTATGACTGTGTTTAAACAATCTTACCTATTCTTGCTTTTGCAAATATTTATAAGAAGGTAACACCTCAGAAAAGACCCCACAATTATCCTTAAAGCATTACATTAAAAACTATAAAAATTGAAAAAAAAATCACTATCAGTTTTAGCAGTAGTAATTTTGTGGTAGAATTAATGTTTCTGTTTATAACCACTTTAAGGACAATAAAAATGCATCATTTTCTGAACAAAATAACCCGTAAAATTAACCAGTACAGGTCCTTAAAAGATATTTTAGAAGTTAGAGTTAGTAGACATATGGGAGTACAAGAAATAGAATATGACTGGGTAATATGACAGACGAAATGAATACTGTATTCAAAAATAAAATAGCTTATCAGCAGTCTTGTCATTAGTGTTCACCAACATCAATATACTCCCTATTTCTCTCTTTCTTCAACTATGGTTGATTAAACTCCCAATTTTCTTAGTGGTAACATTCATTTATAGCACAGGACCCTAACCAATGGGTTCCTAGATTAAACAAAATCATAGGAGTGATGCTGATGCAAAGCTCCATTATCAAAGGCTGAATATCATCCTTCACCTGAGCTTAGAACACAAGATGTTCCTGATAAAAAATTATGTGTCTGTTGGTCTCTTCATATCACTGTAACACCCATTAATAGTACCTATTTACATGACTTGTTTGGTACATTTTATTTTTGAAGATTTATTAAACACTGTGTCTTGTCTGTCCTCTATGAAATACTCCCTGTGTTTCTGCCAGAGTCTAAATATAGATGAAGGATTAGTCATAAACATTTTCTCCCTCTTTAAGCTCTTTCCAACATCTGTGCAAAATCCCTTACTGTGAGCCCTGCTTAAGCCCCTGCAGATTTTTTGAAAAATATTAGAAAACAATACAGTTTTCAACTGAAAACTGTAGAATTCAATTTCATAAAACAAGGGAACAAAAAATCTTGAGTGAAATACATTTAATTTCAAATTAGGGAAACAAACGGGTCCTTGGCAGAGTACAGCCTTTTAAAGTGCCACTGTAAAATTTTGCTTTGTCTTACAGGAGCTTTTCAAATATACTTAGCTTTTTTTTCAGATATTCTAATCACCTAACACTTCACTATTCTCCTTACTGTCTCTGGTTTTGCACTGTGCACCTTCTTTCACTGGATCCAGTTTTTGGAATGGCCCTTCTGCTCACTGTGTAAATAATACATATTCCTTTAATCCTCATATCTCAGTCAATAATTCCAGGAGTAATTTTCATTTAGGGGTTACAGTAAATTTTTTTCTTATTGGAGAAAAGAAGGAGAAAATTTCCCTGCAACTGCACTAAATATTAAAACCACAGTATTGCCCAGTACACCCTAACAGTTCTCTCATCTTCTCATTTGTTACTTGTTATTAGTGCCAAATGCACTTAAATGCCTAGGTCAAATTGGTTCCATATATTTTTCATATAAATACATATCACCTGAAACAGACAATTCTCTTTTGTGAATTTTTAAATATTAAAACCTGTTTTTTCTCCCTTCTTTAATTTCAGAGCTAGTAATGATATACTGAATTTTCTATCCCAATTCAACAATTAAAGTTCTGTCATTGACTCTTGGTCTTTATGTTCAAAAAAATCCTAAAATGTCAAAAAAATTCAATAAAACCTTAGAAGTGGACTGCAAAAAATGCTAAAATATCTTAATTCTAGAAGATTTTTTGCCATCCCTGAGCAAAATAATGTTGCAGTACCAGGCCAAAAGCATACAACACTGTGTAAGCCTTTAAAGTAATAATAAAGTCTAAGGCCACAGTATGCAATTGAAATCACTGACTGCATTTAGGGAAGTAAATTTTATTTAAATAATACTAGATTTGTTGAAACTAGTAGTTTAACTGCTCTAACTTGTACAAATTTTTTAAAGATTCTCCATTAATCAGAAGGGCTCAGCACGCTTATTTTTTTAGGAAGCAAATTAATTCAGAACCAGAAGCTCTCAATTACATAGGATTCTGGTAGTGTCACAGAAAATGTGTGTGCAGCACGTGAACTGCAGCTCTGATGGTACTTCAGAACACACCGAAAATATGAAATTTCTCATTGAAGGTAGCAGTAATAAATGAATTTTCTAGCTTGTTGCTTTCTAAAAGCTAAACTCATACAAGACATTAAAAGAAACCCCAAACACTTACACAATCAAATTTATGTCAGTTGTAACTAGAAACTCTAATAAAACAAATTGTATTCTGTTAATTTGTTTTAATTTGACACATCCATTAAAAAAAAAAATAAATGTTTTGTGAACATTGCTGACATTCCAAATTATTCAGGTCATTTCAGGTTATTAAGTAAGACAACAAAGAGAGCAGACATGACTTTCTGGTGCATTACCAGGAACAGGGAGACACAAAAAAACCTGTTTTGAGGCAGTGACAGTTTTTCAGTTAAATAAATGATGTTAGTGATGAACTGCTAAGGATGAATTAACTGACTAAACTGAAACACTCACATAAGAAAGTTTTGCTTTACAGACTTTCACTAATCAACATTTGAGGTTTATAGATATTTTGGCGTTGTATAAATAATAACAGAGTTTACGATATCTAATATAAGAGTAAATTCTGCCCCAGAGAAAGGCTATTTCAATGAACAGGTCAATCTTAAATAAACCAGCTGTGAGTACCTTGAAAGTGATTAATGCACATATTTATGGATCTGGAATTTCACAAATCCCCCAATACTGAAGGGGCTATTAGCTTTTATCCAAAATCTTTGAGTTTATGGGGCTCCTCTAATGACTGCCATTTCTTATGACAGAGTTGTTCTCCATGTTCTCCATCTTATTCTCCATTCCCATACTGAGAATTCTGAGCTATGGGACTTCACCTTACATTCCCTGATGTCTTTGTTTGACCAGAAATGTCTTCCTTCCAGTAACTAAAGACAGATAGTGTGAGAATGTTACAGCACAGAGAATAGTTTCAAGGGTAAGGGTTGAAGAAACAGTGTTTACTGTAAATCTGTACAAATTTCAGTACCTATTTTCCTATTGCTACAAATTATCACAGCAAGGAATGGATTTACCTGCATATAAAGCCCTCACAGATCTATAGCAACTGGTGCAGAGAGGGGAAGTTTTCAAAATGGAATTGATTTTACAGTAATTATTGGAAGCTGTGGTCAATACTTCCCCTGCAGCATTTTAGAGACTGATGAAAAACAATATGTCTTCAACTGCAAGGCATGGGAAGGTTTCTCCTTATTTCCTTCAAAATGATCTTTTGTCCAAAACTGTGCTTTTCCTGCACAACGTTGATTTATTAATAGGCCAAAGAAGCAGTAAGCCAGAAGGTTAATTTGAATATTTTAATTATTACATGGAAGAAATACTAAGGATAATGAACACAAAATAAAGATAGCTCAGTGTAAATTTAATGATTTTGATGTGAAAAAAGATGCTCAGTTCAAAAAAACTGGAAGAGCCACAATGAGAATGTCTCAAAATACTTTTTAACTGTATACTTTTGAATTAATTTTGATTTCAGTTTTTTCAAGACAGCAGAACATAAACTGATTATATGAAAAGAAGCAATGTTTAATCAGTACATAGAGATGTAAATCACTGAGATTTTAATTTATCAACACATAACCTTGCTCGGTTTCAAACATAACAGTGGATCAATTAAAATGATGACATAGCAAAAGATGCTGTCACTGACAAATCATTCATCAGCAGAAAAAGGCTTAAAGAATAGATAACAAGTGCAGGAATTTTTCCAGAAAAGAAAAGCATATGTTACTAGGGCCCCAAATCAAATCCATTTACATTCTGTCACCAATGCAACTAAATCAGCATCCAAGAAAAAGTCTTACCTTGTTTTAAGTATATTCAGAAACTGCAAGATTTCTGAAAACTGTATCAGTCTAAGCGCTCTTAAAAATCTTAAACCTGCAGTAAAAGAAAACAAAGTTATAGTAAAGAATAATTCAAGTTGTAACAGCATATCACAATGACAGTGATCAATTAAATCAACACAGGTAACATACAAAATGTCAGATACCTTTGAAATGCTCTTCCATATTTAATTGTTCAAGGATCCTTAACAGGTATTTTTCAATTTTTTTTTTTTAAGTTTATTTCCCTAATAACAGGTTTATCCTACCAGAAAGTGTTAATTTTTGTAGGAAGTAATGGAAGGAGACACACAGGCTGAAAGCTAAGGGGGAAAAACCTCACTGAGGTTTCTGCTGGCAGCTGCAGTGCACATGTCCTTCTCTTTCAGGCTGTCAAAGACACAGGCAGGTCTGAAACATCTCAGTCCTCCAAGCTCCCACGTTGCTTAGTGAAAAATAACAGATCATGGGCAAGAGATCTGATAACCTGGATAAAGTAGACTGTATATGCCTGATTAAATTTGGTAAATCTTAATGACGTAAAATCTTTTATAGTAATAATGCTCCCTATCTCCACTCTCGTTTCAAAAACCTCATGCAGGAAAACAGAGAAATCACACTTTTTCTCTTAAAAATGGCAAATTTACTACAATTCTTTCCATCAGTCTGTAACTACAGGAATACATTACATATCACTATTTTTAAAATTGCATTTTTACAAATAAATAGCATTTTTATGTTGAAATCAGATTGCGTGCATAACAATTCCCAGACAACTAAAAAAATCAGTAAGACGAAGAGTGTGTGTGCAAGAGAAACTAATTGAGAAGATTAAGGGCTTAAATTATTAAAATAGTCTTATGCTGATAGTAAATGATTTGGCTGCAGATCTTTGGCATATGAATGAAAGTACACTCTGTACTGTACATATGCACAGCTTATAAAATTAAAGTAAAGCATGAAGGATAATTTTTATTAGAGAGTACAGCCAGGAGTTACATAAAAGTTGTGTAATGTGATATTGCAACTGTTACAGGAAGGTCCAGAGCAGCTTCTTCTCATAGATTCTCATTATTGACATCTATTTTACCCAACTCCAGTGCAGGAAACCACTTTTTATTTCTAGAAACTTAAGGAAATACTGATCCTGGCAAACATATGAACCTGGTCAGAACTTTCATCATCTCACTGGAATAAGAGGTTCCCCTGAAGCACAGGGGTGCATGTGGCAAGATGTGTTTAAATCAAGAAGTTTTTCTTGCAGTATTATTGGAAAGTTGTTAAATAAAGTATTTGCTCTTATATTTTGCCTTGTTAAGACTCCTAAGTAGTGTTAAAGTACACTCCTGTCTATTATATGGATATAAAGTTTCTTTTTAATTACTGACTGTGGGTAACTCTGAAAATTAATCACAACTTGCTAAATGGATTCAGGGACCTAAGTGAAAAGCAATTAAATGAAGCTTAATAATGCCAAATGTCAGATACATTTGCAATTAGAGAATGACAACTTTGGATCACATTGCTGAAACTGGGAGAGACACATCCCTATGCTCCTCTTCCAGGAGTTCCCACAGTTGTTGCTCCTATCCAAAGGGATGTGGTTAGACAGGGAAGGGGAGGATCCTTACTAGCTACCATAAACCCTCCAGCTCTTTTTCACCCAGCTGCTTTCCTCACTCTGCTCCCTATAAACTTTTATGAAAAATGGCTGGAGTAAAAACACCCTGCACTGCATCTGAAGCTAATGGTAAGATCAAGTTAACCATTGCTATGTTTCAAAAAGAAACCTGAGAAACATCTAAGTTAGCAATAAAATCTCTATCTCCAAATCCTTATAAGGGTTAAGTTATATTTTAATAGTCAAGTCATCAAATGATAGATGAAAAATACTATGTGTTTTTTGTGTTCAATATGTTTTTTGTGGAAAAAGAAAATTATTAGAGGTGAAGTCCTGCATTTGCTGCAGCCCACACAATTATTAAAAATTTCCTTCAGAGAATAGAATTAGGAAAAAGAAAAACAAATCACTAGAATGTTTGTTTGGACATTTTAACTACAAAATAGGGCTGGCTTTCAATTATAAAAGCCAAAGCAATTATTACATGGCAAAATTCTTTCCAGTATCCTGAAATTTCCTAGGCACGAACAGACCTCCTATTATATTCCTATACGTATTTCATTTTATGTGATTTTCACAGAATCATACAAGAGTTTGGATAGGGACAAATTTTCAAGGTCATCTTGCCCAAGCAACCCTGCAATGAGCACCTAGATCAGGTTTCTCAGAGCCCTGTCTGGTTTGACCTTGAATGTTTCCAAGGCTGCGGCATCTACCACCTCTCTGGGCAACCTGTTCCAGTGTTTCACCATGGTCATTGTAAAAAAATTCATTATCTGTATTCTAAACAGCCCTCTGTTATATTGAAACCGTTACCCTTTCCTCTATTGCAGCAGGTTCTGTTAAAGTCTGCTCCCTTCAGGCACTGAAAGGCCACAAAAAGCTCTTCCCAAATCCCTCTTTCCTCCAGGCTGAACAACTCCAACTCTCAGCCTTTCCTCACGGAGAGGTCCTGCATCCCCTTTTTTGTGCTGAGGGCCCCAGAGCTGGACACAGAGTTGCAGGTGGGGATCACAAGAATGGAGAACAGGGTAGAATTTCCCCCTTGCCCTGCTGCCTGTGCTGCTTTGCATGCAGCCCAGCACACAATTGGCTTTCTGGGCTGCAAATTCCCATTGCTGGCTCATGTCCACCTCCTATCTCCAAGTACCCCCAGCCCTCTGCAGGGGCTGCTTTGAACCCTTTCCTCACCCAGCCTGTGTTGGCTGGGGATGGCCCCAAGCCAGGTGCAGGACCCTCTCCTTGGCCTTGCTGAGCCTGAGGAGGTTCCCACAGACCAACTTCTCAAACTTGTTCAGGTCCTGGATGGCATCGCGTCCCCTCAGGCACCCCAGCTGCACCACTCAGCTTGGTGCTTGCTGCACACTTGCTGAGGGGGCTCTCAAACCCACTGTCTCACAACTGAGAGCATGGTACCTCTTTCAGGTCTACCCCCTTAGCAAGAATAGAAACAGTTGATATTTGTTTATGCATCAAAAATAGAAAGCAAAATTCACTCATAGGAGCACTAACGAAAAGGTCCCCCTTCGCAAAGCAGTTTCAGCTACATATACAAATGTATACAGCTCTCTTTCCTTAGCAAAATTTGGGAATGTGTTATATACAAGTGGAGAAGAAGACTTTCTTTTCTTATGAAATACCTACAAAACTGTTTTACATTTAAATGATTTCACCAAGAGTTGAGATATGGTAAGTTTCTTATGAATTACAGTGAAGTCCATTCTAATTTTGCACATTTCATAACCCTGTCTGCTAAAGTTAATTGTAAACTGCTAAACAGAATGCTCAGGAAGTGCTTGCTACTTTGTCTTCATCAGGTAACTTAACTTTTTCTTGGCAAAGAGTTTTACATTTGAATTTTCTTATGGGATCTAATTAGAATAGGATATAACCTGCTATACTACAAATTATACAAAAAAAAAGTACCAAAATATTTAATTTACCTTGAAAATCTCTGTAATAAGAGAAAAAATCCACAGGTAAAATAAAAGAACAACCTCTTGAGTTTCTCAGTCTTCTGCTTCTAAATGGATGACTAAAATGTGCTTAGGATTTGGAGTTCATTTCAGCCACAATATCCAGAACAAAGCTAAGATATTCATAGATATCAAGACCAGAAAAAACTTTTATTATTATAAACAATGTGAACAGACTCCTTAAACAATATGAAACTAAGTGTTTCCATCAATAGTTTTTGCCTCTAGTACAATAATCTGAGTTGTAGGTATGATGATTGAAATAAACCTTCAACTCTTCCACAGGATTCTTTTCTTACTGCAAAAATATTTGTTCAGCAACTGTGTTGCCTGTGCAGCAAACATACCATTTTCAAAATGCACTGAAAATACACTCAAAATACACTGAAATAAAATATGTGTGTGTAATATGATTTAATGGTGTTCAACCTAAAATCTGTAAAAAATGGTCACTAGGAGAGGTTGCATATTGCCAAAAACCTCTGAAATCAGTTTGAAAGAAATCAATTATCTGTTCAATAGGAAGAATATGCCATGCTGAACTACCAGGCTACATCTAGAATATACCAGGAGTATTTTTTTTCTGACTCTTTACTAAGGACCCCGCAAAATTGATGGATTCTTTAGAACAGAATAGTGATCCTGGACCAATAGACTATGTGCCAGTAGCAACACAATTACAGTCGAAAATTATTTTATCTATAAACTTTACAGCAAAGTAAAGTTTATAGATACAGCAAAGTAAACAGTATTATTTAGAGCTTTATTTGACTTTAAAGGCAATAGGGTATTCTCCTGTCTGTCAGACAGTTTTGCACTCTCTCTGCTGAACTGATGCTTTCCCCTGGATTAATATACAGAAGCAACCAGGATTAGCTACAGGTTGCAAACCCCAAGTCACCCCCCTCCCCCCAAAAAACTAGAATTTTCCCTTTTTAAATCTTTAAAGGGAAAGGAAAGGCATGACAACTATACTTAGATGATTTAAATGAGATTCTAATAAATAGAAACAGGAATTGGGATATTTCTTCATTCAACATGAGAGGTCAATTTGACAAGAGCAGCACCAAGCATTACACTGTTTCTCACAAATGAGATATGTAATGCCCATCTTACTGCCTTAGGCTGCTTTTTTTTTTTTTTTAATAGACAATAGTATGTCCAAAATATTGGTGTAAGGGTTCAATACACAGAGATTCTGTTTACCACTTCTATTCCTGACAAAGCATTCACCCACTTATCAGAACAGCATCTTCATCAAACCTATCAATGGCTACTTCCACCATAGATTTCATTAAGACCACACGCTTTACTGAAGTCAGAAAAATACCCCAGAATACATATTTAGGAACCTTTTTTGAGACACAGGATGGAGAGATAACTTTTAGGATGCAAAATAATCCCATTTTGAACATCTTCACAGAGTGCAGCAGAATTTTCTGAGATCTTACTCCCTGTAGATGGGCTTGAAAATGAAAGCTCAAAGAAAAATGACAAGAAGAAATAGAATGGGAGGAAAGGGATCTGTCATTCCTTGGAACCAACCCATACAAAATATTTTTATACATTTCCCTACCTCTGTTATGCAATAGTACAAGTGGGGGAGGGAATAGTCTGCTGCATAAAAAAAATGAATGCTCTATGACCAGGACAGTAAAACTACAATCAAGTTTAGAATAAATCTTTCTGCTGCACATTCCTTCAACTTGCTAATGCTCCTTTTAAATGACAGCAGTTTCAACCAAAATTTCTTGATAACACCAACACTGCAGAATATTACATTCCATCCTTCAATAAAGACTGGATTATTTTATTCTAGGTGAACAATGAACCCCTTTACTGGGGAGAGAGGAGTACATTGCATAAGTTTGAGAAAAAATTCTTCCTACAAAGCAACTGAAATACTGCAGCTTTTTTTTTTTTAAAGTTGAAAAATAAAACAGAATCTCTTTTTTAGAAGATACAGTAATATTAGCACCAGAGACAGCATAACAGTTCTGAAGAAAAAGTTCAGAGTTGTACCTTACCCCAGTATGAGCCGACCCTACAACAAGACACCAAGGAGTTTCGCAAAGTGCGCTGCTCTTCCTTTTCGGGGATATTATGTCCAGGTTTGACACGATATCCATTTTTGAACAATTCTCCATGAGATTTTTTACGCCTCCTCGTACTTTTGTACGTTTCTGTACGCGTGCCCCCAGAAGGGTTATGGTAGACTAAAATCTTGCTGGGAATCATGACTGTATCTTCAGCTCCAGAAGCACTGCAGGAAAGTACTGTGATGGAGTCCTCAGTCACAGCACTCACTAACAGCAAAGATGGTCATAGATTTACCCTTCCTTTTGCTAATTCAGTGCCAACACGGAGAGACAGCTCAGAGTCCTTTCTTTAACACAACTTCTCTTTGGGAGCAGATTTGTTTAACTGGACACAAGATAAAGTTCCCCTCTACTGGTTGTTATCAAAAGATAATGCAGTATAATCTAGTTCATTTCCGTTAGCTTGAAACAAACAGAATGAATTCAAATACAAAACTCAGCTTGACAAAACAGGCTATCACAAACTGGATAGGCAAAACAAATCACAGAAGCAAGCAGGCAGCGCAGATGCTCCTCTGATCCGAGATGTATTAGAGCTTAAAAGCCATCTTCTATCCGGATATTACCACATAAGCTTCTTTCAGATACATCAAAGAACCACACCCATTGATTCAAAACCCACAAACATGATGCTGTTCACTTGGAATGAACAAGTACTCTAGCAAAGAATATAGTTCTTATAATATATGTACATAAAGGGAATTGTTTACTGTGTATTAGTTTCTTTGGCTAGCTCACATGTCTGTTTTCCAGTTAAAGTTAGTATGCAGAAGGCAGAGGTCACATAATCAGCCAACTCTTACAGGATTTATCCCAGATGAAATTAAAAAACCTCCAACAAACACAACAACCCCTCCTCCAATCCCAGTTAATGACAACTATCTTAGTGAAGGAAAAAGAATTCAAAACTAAACCATTTAGCCATCAAGCACAAGCACAAATAATATAGTCCATAGCTCTGTCAAGCGGACTTGAATATTCACAAAACTGGAGTTTAGTTCAGTCAACAACTCCTTGTTCAATGGATAAAGCTCTACAAATCAAAAGTAATCATCATCTTCCATTACATATGATAGATTTTCTTCATGATTTTTCCTGCTTTGAGCATAATACACAAACTTCATTGTGTAAAGTTATCTTCATTTTGAGGAATATGCTTATCGTTTCTTTTTTCTTTTCCTGTTTTTGGCCTTAGAAGACCCACAAATATAGCAATGCCATCTGGAGTACAATGCAAAGCAGACACAAAAATAGGCTGCACCATGTGCTTATATGAAATACACAGGATTTCAAAGCATTTTGGAAATGTTATTAAGGGGTGGACTGCCAAATGTAAAGGGGATTGTAGTACACCGAAATTTCAAATTATAAGTAACATGCAGATAATGAAGCAAACTACTTCTGTGAGTCCTTTGCATTGTAACCTTAAACACTAAGCTCTTACAAACAACCTGGTTATGTTCCCACTGGTCACAACAGTCAGGTTCCACTGAGTCTACAGGGATGGGGTTTATGTCTGCATGTGACAAACATCCAAGATTTATCTGTGAGCACTTGAATCATTCCTGTCCAACTGAAAAGATTTGAATGGGCTAGTACTTATCTGTGCTCCTAATCACAGTTTGTACAGCTCAAACTGAATGCACGTCTTACTTAACTTTTTACCATGTAAGGCACACTATTTTCCTTTCTTTCTGTATTTCCTCTTGACTAGTATTATAATCTTGTTATTATCCAATTTTAAACCTATCATTAGTGTACTTTATACTTAGTACAGCAAATGTTTGGGTGTAGAATCCATTTACCTTGAAAGCCTGGAATGTCTCTAAAGGAAAACAGGACCTAAGTAATAAATAGCAAGAGCCAAGCCGTTTAGTTTACATAACCTATTATTTTGGTTTTAACAATTTGACAGTATTCTTTAAACTCCTCAGCTTCCTGGCATAGCCAGTTTTTTATCAATTTCTTTTTGGTCAGTGCACTGCTTAATCTGTTGTATACATCAAAATTTGAAAACATAAATTAAATGACACAAACTAGGATTAAGTCTAAAGTAAACCTGCTCGACAAGTTTAAAAAAATGTATATAAATTTGAGCAGCAGCAGGATGATGGCGTATTGTGCTGAGAAGCATTCTTAACATCACAGCCAGCCACACAAAGCTACTGGTATTACCTTCCTGTGCAGACGTTTCTGCTTTCCAAATTACTAGTTTTTTAGTACTTTGTTCTACAACTCAATTACCCAAGACAGCTTCTTGTTTTCAGTGACATTTAAAGTTTGCTACCATCTATAATATCAATCTATTAATTGGTCAATTTTGTTATATTAGATGTAAAATTAGATTGCAGAAAATTGTTCTCTGTAGACTAATTTTTTTTTTCAATAATCCAGAAAAATAATACCTTTTAGGTATTCTATCTTAGATGAACATCTGAGTGAAAGTCTGGAGTCCAATTAGGCACATGAAGGTGGTGCCATCAGTAGATTATCACTGTTTCCTACCCCTGTGAAGGACACGGTCCTTGGCCTCCTGGTCTGAGGTAGACCTAAAACTCCTAAGCCCTGTGTTATCAGAAGTACCTGAAAATTTGCAGTCTGCTCTGAAGTATTTAATCCAAACTAATCAACAAACATTTTGTTATAAAGAGCTCTAGAATGTCTTTTAACAACCTATTTTGCCTTCAATGAATTCAAGCTGCTTACAAGTTAAGTTGTTCATATTTTCTACAGAAGCATAACCTTGAAGGACATCACTCCATGACCCTTCTTGAACTTGTCACAAAAATAGATTTACATGCTTATGGAAGTGCTGCTATGATTGAATGACAACTTGCTTTCAAAGTCCTTTCTTCTCCTGCATTTCAAAGCTTAAAAATGCAGGAGAAGAAAGCAAGACTTGTCAGAGCTAAGCTCCACTTTACCTTTGGCTATGCAGGGACTAAGGACTTGCTATATCATCTTGAAGGAGAGCAAGGGAAGATTAGATCCTGCCTCAGAAAACCAATGTAGTGAGTAGAAGTGGGTATCAAATTATTGTCCTTTAAACCACAGGTTAGACGCGGGTGATGGATTTGCTGTGCTTTTGTGGGATGCCATTTGCTTATAGTTGTGCTCAAAACCTCAATCTGCAAAAAGCCACAAAACACAAGGAAACCTGCCAAGGAGAAACCTGCTGCAGAGAAAAATACCTGTGTTATATCTTGTGACTATTCTCTCCTTGAAAATTCATTTTTAATCTAATTTACAATAAGTGAACACAGAATTCTCCACATGCTACCTTTCCTCTCTTTTAAATTGCTACTTCTGAAAGAACAATGTAAAAGCCATTTGCTGTATACAAAATGGCCCATAAAATTTTCATTGCTGCTATTTCAAAAAATGGTGAAAGTATTATCCATAGAAAAAAAAACCAACTGAATAACCTGCTCTGTCTGAATTTAAAAGCTCTACAGGTTGGTCAACAACTACTTTTTAGTACAGCTTTGTAGCAACATCTATAGATTATGACAAAACCAGAATATAATGCTCATTCTGCCAAGAATTTACTACTCATTAATCTCACTAAATTATTTAGAAGGTAAATTTACAACCCAACCTTGAGTTCCTGAGAAAACGCATGTAGTTACATGTAGTTATTTATTTTTTACCTCCTAGTCCCAAAGTCTTAAGCTATTAAACCATTTTCAGAAAGCTTGGCATTAGCAAGAATAAAACCAGTCACTCAATATATAAACATTCACTTTCCTGCTTTACACCACTTCAGGCAACAACTGTGTCATCTTCCATAAACCAAGCACAGTAGTAAATGAAGAGCAGATCTTTGCATAAAACCAGGGAGCATTAACTTGTAAACATTTTATATTACAAAAGAAGTATTATCCCACCAAAGTGACATTGGTGCCATTTTTAACAATGATTGAAACCATGAAGAGAAGAATAACCAGTGTTCATATTGACCTAGTGGGTAAAAAAAGAGTTAAGAAGGAAAAGAATTTATTCAGCTCTCATTTTTCTATTTTTTTCAAATTACATTTGTGTAATCCTTTCCAGATACTGTGATTCCATACTCAAAACAGATGGAAAATATGCCTTTTTTAATTCTGTGATTTGGGGAGAAAAGCATTAATTGTACACTTTACTGATGGTGCTACTAAAACCAAAATGACCCTTGAAATAAGAGGTTAAACCCCAGCAAGCTAACCTTGCGAAGAAGGTTGCCTAGGACATTGGAAATTTGGGGGTTGCTTTCTAAAGTGACCATTACAACTCAATATAAAGAGGTTTCCCTTCCTGAAAAATCACACGTTAGCATCTTATATAATTTTCCCTGGCATTCATCAGGAACAAATTGCAGTAAAATCAGGAATATGCTATTTTGAGAGGCTGTAACCATAGGGCAGAACAAATGATAAGAACAAAGGCAAAGGAAGGGCAAAGGCCAGATCTAAAGCCTGACTCATGCTGCAGGAGGTTGATTTAAAAAAAGCCTTGCAATTCTGCCTGTCTTTGCTCCCGTGAGTCACAAGGCACAGGCCATAACTGCCAAAGAAACAAGGAGCATGCTATGAAATGGGGCTTGACAAAGAGTCAGGTA
This sequence comes from Agelaius phoeniceus, assembly GCF_051311805.1. Taxonomy (NCBI): domain Eukaryota; kingdom Metazoa; phylum Chordata; class Aves; order Passeriformes; family Icteridae; genus Agelaius; species Agelaius phoeniceus. The sequence continues at coordinate 22,665,876 of NC_135273.1, forward strand.
TTTCACTTCTAATCAACTGGTATGATATAATGCATCCTATTCAGTGAGCCTCTTTAGCCTTTGAGTTGCACAAAGAAAATAGTCCAAGAATGGATATGAGCAGATACATACAGATTATTATGAGAAACCAGTTATGAAAATGATACACCACAAAATCCTGTATGTGATTATGATCCAGGTGCAAAAAACATTAATTCTATTTTCTGACCAGATAGATGACAAATATTCAAAAACTATTTATGCTTGTGCTGGTAAAGCAATAGCCTTTAACTCAATGTACAGAATGATTCCTTGCATATTGTGCAAATTTATATTGTACAAACAATAAACAGAGTATTTCAGACCAGCTGTAGGATTAAGAACTTAGTCATAAAATTCCACAGAAATTAAAGATTATGGTGTTTTTCCTTCTGCAAACACAAATGTATAGATCCATGCACCATGTTTCAGTAGCCCTTATTTCACCCCAATCAGTACTAAAAAATAGTCTTCACCTCCTCAGCAGTGCATCATGTTTAAATACGAGGTCTGAGAATTGCAAGTGACAATTCATCACTAAGAGTGAGTCAAGAATAAAGCCAGTAAAGGAAGGAGCATTTAAAGCTCTTCTCTTCAAATTCACATTAGACATAAAATATGTAATCTGCCTACTGAGAAGAAAATTCTCGCATTTTCGGGTGCACAGAAATGCTTTCCCTTAAAGACTGATATTGCCCAATCAACAAGAGAAGATAGTGAAATTTCTGTGCACTATCACAGTAGATCAGAGCCAGTGCCTAGTAAAGTAGGTGTCTGAAATTTTCCTAGAAAACTGTTCCTTACATCTGTGTATCATTGGCTATTTTCCACTGAATGCAGCATATTTCTAACAGGATTTGCCCCATATGCAATGATATAAAATTTTCTCTAGATTAATTTCCCAGGTGAGAGTGAACATGAAAGAATTCAGATGATATTTCCAGATGTTTCTGCTCTTACAGTGCTGATATCTGCACTGTGCTCTCAATAGGAAGGAAAGTGAAACAACACAGAAAATATAAAGAATCCAATCTCCTTTTAATTTATATTCACAATATTACACATGTAGAAACTCCATCATGATATATATTGCCTGCACACTAGCCACTATGAAAAGAACTTTTTCTTCAAAGTTAGCACTGTCCCAACCACGTTAGCCATTAAGAAACACTTCATTAATTATGCTTTAATAAGTATCTAAATTTCAAATAATGAAATCGCATACAATATCTATAAATTATATATCTACAACACAAATTTTACTATTTTCTAATAAAATATTTTGAATTTACTTACTTACATATTTAACTAATCAAATCTGTTCGTAATTAAAAATTGAATTTTTACACCCATTACCTAGAGCAGCCCTAACGTAGATACATTGGTAAGAACCCCTTCAGGACATAGGATTTTTGGTATCAGGGAAGATGAAGGTTGAATAGGAAACATTTTCAAAGGCTGCATTTTGAAAAAGAAAAATAAATAAATAAATGTGAATGTTGTGGAAGGTATTCAAACCATATTAGGAATTTATATTTATCTTGCTGTGATTCATTCTTCTGTTGTCACAACAATGCAATCAATACTACAACTTCACTGGCTCCCTTGACTAACTTCAGAGAAAAGCATCCCAGAACAGAATTAAGTAAAATTGTGCAAACTGTTAAAATGTGGAAATAATCCTCACGTCACTTTCAGCACGCAATGTCAGTGCTCTATTTGGCTACTAATATTCCAGCTAGCTCTCAGCAAAAAAAGACCTTCTGCTGGGCTCTGCAGGTATGATCCACACGCCCAAGCCTAGTGCCAGCTGCAATTACTCCCTGTCTTCAAGCAAATGACATTTTGGATGGCCAAGGGGCTGCAGGGTGGATGAATGAGACTGGCATTAACTGCTGGCTGCACAGGGCTTGGAAAGGCACCGGTGTAGCTCTGTAGTGCACCATGAGCTCACCCATTCACAAAAAACTCCTGCAGTTTTGTAGGAAAACGTTCTACATGGTGTGGGGCTGATCAAAGAAAAATACAATCAGCAATTAGGAAGACAATAAAGCTGACAGATAATTTCTACAGAGAAGCAGAGTAACTATGTGATAATAGAGAACTAACAACTGGAGAGTTTTGAGTACCTCAGAAATCTCAAAAAACCGTTTTGCTCTCAGTCATCTGTGCTTTTAAGGGACTACAACAATTTACTTTTGATTATGAAGATTATGGTTGCTAGATGTCCCAACTTTAATGCAAAACCTCTTCAAATTGAACTTCACACTTCAGATAACAGACAGCTGATTCATTTCAGCTAAACATCCACAGTGATGCTTCAATATTCCTATTTTGAATAAAACCAGCACTCCTTGAAGGATAGTGCTTAACAAAATGCTGTGTACTAAACCTGTCTATGTAGCACAGTTCCATCTGCCTTACTTTATAAAAGGTGATTTTAAAAGATGGCAAAATAATTTCCCTGTATAAGTCACCTCTAACTGCAACAATAAAATGGCTTTAGAAAGAAAGTTTCATAGCAGTTTTACTTAAGTGGAAGCCCTCCTTTTTCTAAGTTTTAATACTATTTTTAAATTAAGAGATGCATTATTCTCTTTTTGTATTTGCCCCATGTTATATATTTACTAGCAACAAACAAATGAAGTTGTGAAGTTAAATACACTGCTTTTCCAACATTCAGCTTTGAATCAAAGCACATCTGGGGAGATATCATAGGAAAACGTGCTTCCAGTAATGCAATTTTGAAGACGAGTTAAGCTTAGATATGTGAAACCTAAAATACCAAGAAAAACATAATTTTTTCACTTCATATCCCTTTATACATATCAAAGCAGAGAAGTTCATTAGATAGATTTAGAGAAAACTCTTTAATAACTATATAAAATTTATAAATACAATGTTCTGACATTTACATAAACAATTCAAGACTAAATGCCTGAATGAAACAAAAATGCACTCCCAAGTTTAGCAGCATCTTCTTTAACACCATTACAAATTAAAAAGTTCCCTGAACAGAAGAAACTAAGAAAAGCAACAAAAAAGTTCCCAAAGGATGCAGATGTAAAGAACCTGTAAATCTTGGCCCCTGAGTATCATTAGCTTTATTGGCAAACTTTCTGGCAATCCATTAGGTGAGCCACTGCAGTGCAAGTAGCTATGGAAGAGTCAACAACTTCAGAGATGTTTTTGTGGTGCAGAAATATGCCCTTCATTTTACAGATTGCTCTGATGTGTTTCTATTTTCATTTAGAATTGGAGATAGTATGACACTAAACACTGATTAAGGTGATAACAAGGTTAATGAAGGCTAAATATCTGTGGGTCAGCAGTGAATCAAGTGTAAACCCTGTATAATGAAAAAGTATCAACACACAAGTACTTGAGAATGTTAAGCATTCAAAAAAATTGATGTGAAACAAGTAGCAAAATGTGATAAACTATGAAGGATACTGTTCCCTTGACTTAAGTCAATATTGTATGAAACTGCCATATAAATACCCTGCAATTCAAAACTTCAGAAAAAGCCTTAAATATTTCAGCTGTAAGAACACTTCCCAAGTTTTCCCTCTCTATATGCGGTCTGACTTTGTAAAGCAAAATACTGCAACTGTAAAGACAGAATAGTGGATAAAGGAACAGATTTTCAGCCATCCAACTATTAATTCTGAAATGTCACATGAGCAGGAAGGTCAAAACTTAACAGATTCACATAATATTCTGAGATGGAAGGGACCACCAGGATCTCCCAGGTATATGGCCCATACAGGGACCAAGCCCACAGCCTTGGGGTTGCCAGCAGCAGGCTCTCACCAACTGCTCTTCTCATATTGACATCTGGAGCACTGAAACACCAGAAGTCATCTTTCCTAATCCCGGTGGGGTTTGGACCTCTCAGGTGATGGTCAAGCAGTGCATGTAAATGACCATATTAATGAAGTTTCCCCTTTTGAATGGAGAATGATAACAAGAGTGAAAAATCTTAAATCAAATTCTCTCTTGACTTTTCTTAGTTTCATATCTATAAAGTAGAGTGAGATAACTGCCAAAAGATTACTGGAAGGATATGAATGATCTGATTTAAATAAAATTCCAGTCTCAGGTGAGTACATCAGTTCCATCAGAGCCCTTTGATATTCAGAAAAAACAGACACAGAAGAACTTTCTCAAGTCTCGTATGGAATTCTTAACTTCTAATCTTTCTAGTGAAAGCCCAACTATCTTTGCATCAGTTTATATCAATTCCAGTCTCAACAGGATTTGCCTTTGATTAATTCAGTCTTGCAAAAACATCAGGAGGAACACAGATATACAGTTTGGGGGTTTTAATTACTTAAACTGAATAATGCATCTTTTCTTAATTCTACATAAACCCAGACTCACGCACCACAGAGCACACTTGGTGCTGAATTAATGAGAACTACACGGACACTGCAGTACTTTTGGTCCAGGGTTTATAAAGTAAAATAGTTCCTTTGAGCAGTGTTACAGAAATTAGAAATGCAAAATGAGCCAAAAGATCAAAAAGAGCAACAAGGAATCATGGAACTCATGTTAAAAATGCCAAAATATAAACTGTCATGTTCTAGGTATAAGGACTTCTAGTTTTGGATTTAGGCAGATATCAATTATATTATTTATATAGTTGCTTGTAAACAACAAGCATTCAAAATTCAAAGTTGAGCAGATCCCACTCAGCAACAAACTAACACAGATTCAAAATATTTTAAAAAATACAGCCAAAAAATCAATGGATGAAGCTATCAGGGGAATAACTATGGGATAGTGTATAAAGACTAGACTGAATGCCTACAAGGAACTATACATATTAACATACCACCTGGGAGCCAAGACATGACATTTTATTTTGAACTGGTCTTTCAGCTGACATAAGATAAGAACCAGTCAAATTTAAAAAAAAAATAGAAACCAATCTAATCTCTCATATTACCATTAAAGAAAGTGTGCAAGTCAGTTACATGCTGTAGATAGTTCAAGAAAATTTGGAAATCATCTGGCTGATAATAATGTGACACTAAAAGAAGCATTTTTAACTGCCCCTCATTCAAGTAAACACAAATGCCCAAAGACAGAATAAATTATTATGGGGTCCCTCAGCAGTTCGAGGGAATGAGTTCTCTCCTCTTACAGTATTACTCCACATCTGAATAAAGAGAAAACTCAACAGTCCAGGTAGCCTTTTAAGCAGAAGAACTTAATTACAGAGTCAGAAAGACCACTGAAACCATTAGAGAATCCAAATACAGTCATAAAGTAATTAAACTGATCATAAAAAGCAGGATAAAAGGAAAATAGTCTGGTTTTTGCACATAACATCTAGTTATTGAGAACATATTTTAAATGGACAGAAAAAGGATATGGAGACAAGAAAATTATGTAATATCTATTAAGAAATGCAAATATTTTGCTATTAAAGGAAATTGCAGTGATTTGCTTTTCAGCATAAATCCTTTATACTTGCTTTACTATCCTTTTATTATCCTAGAGGGGAGTATGACTGAATTAAATCTGAGCAAAGTTAAAATCCATTATTAAAACAACTTCGAATTTAGCAGTCAATCTACAACAAAATAGCATTCTGTGTTTCTCAATCACTAAATCTGGCAGACTGATCTTTAATATTTATGGATTGATGTCCAGAAAACACATGACATAGAACACCAAGCAACGATGACAACAGATAATTTGGCTACACCAAGCTAAAGAAAAGTCTGGTTGCTTACGTTCCTTTGTATGAAATATACATAAAACCAGCTTGGCTTACAGCCTACTACCTGAAAAACATATGCTGAAGAACATTAATATAGCTGTAGAAGTTCTAAGTATTATAACCCTGAAAGAATACTAAGTATTCACTGAAGGGAGGGTTGGTTATATGACAAGGAAATCTTACTAGGAATTCAAATTCAGGTAACTTAAATCAAAATACTAATAATGTTTACTGTTCTTAAAAAAAAAAAAATCCAGTCCAAAACACTAATATATTTTTTCCATTTACAAACAGCAGAACACAAAAAGGATAAAACATTTATGAAATATATTAACCAACCACAGACTTGCTGCATTGCAAAGACATTTCAATCGTAGCATAGCATGACTAGAAGCATGGTGGGCATTTCAGTAATGATGGAGGAAAAGCAGAAGTTTCCCATGAATATTTTATTTCAGAACTTAGAAAAAGCCAATCATGTAATGACTGCATACTTGCCTTCCTAATGTGACTAAGGAGACTAAGGAGAATGCAAATAAACACATCTGTTAAGCCAGATATTTCTAAGTCATCATGTCTGGGTAACTTGCATCCAATAGTTTTTAAAACTCTGTGGGCTACTTAGAGTTGGTTCTAGGCAAGTCTGGCACATGTAGTTTATAGAACTTATAGTTTATGTTTATAGAACTTATAGTTTATGTTATTTCCTTAAGCTTAAAAGAAAGAACCATGAGCCTATTACTTAATCTCAGACAAAACAAAGAATTCTACTACAAAGTATTTGAGTAGTCAAGATAAGTAATTATTTTTAAGTATACATTCAGAAAAGCATCATATGCCATTTACTTTTCCATTAAATGACATGTTTGAGTGACAGAGCTATAAATACTGATGTAATTTACTCAGCATTGCCATGGCACTCATTAAATGGACTAAACCCCAGGGAGTCTTAAAATGTATATCTGGCATGTTTTCCCTGGAAGTCTAGTCAGGAATGTGTTCTTGACCTAAGTTATTTAATATTTCTATTAATCTTCTGCCTTATAATGCTAGGCAATGGTAAATGAGGATGAAATTCTTGGTAATGAAGAGAGTAAGTTAGTGACAACAGGGCTTGGAATCATGTACAGCAGGATGGCAACAAACAATATGCATTCATTTATAGGTAATATGTGCGTGAATTTAACTGTAAATTTAGGACTGGATAATTTTTTTTCTTCCACTGAAAGTACATTCTTGCTCAGTCAGGTTATAGATGAAAGAAGTCTAATTAGTCCATCCAGCCTGGCAAATACACTAGGAACCACTTTTTAAAGCTACATAGCTATTTTCAGCTATGATATAAGCTTTCAACAGCTTCTCAATATTCAGAAACTAGGACTACTTTTGGGCTAAGCCAGCCACTCATTCACACATGGAAAAAAAAAAAAAATCAAGATACCTCCCTGCCTATCACCCCTCCCCATCAGAGCAGAATTGAAATCAGAATGTTGTTGGGGTCATTTTTATGCGCAATGTTAAGTACCACTCACAGACAGAGGCAGAATGGGAGCAGTTGATTTAAATCATCCTGTTTGCTTTGAGTTCACAGAGGCAGGGAAGCAAGAACACAGTTTCTATGCATGTCAGATGACAGACACTAATGACACATGAAACCAGTGCTATCCCTGTGTTTTCTGCTCTGCTCCAGTGTCTTTTGGCTACTTGTTTGACTTCTCATCAGTGGAGGAGAGAGAAGAGTATAGTCACAAACGAATGCAACAATATCCATAAAAATCTGTCCTGGATTAGGCAAATAAATACTTGTCACAAGGTTACCTTCTGGTCTTAACATTGCAGCAACTCAAATGCCCGTTGGGAAGAAAGTATTATTTTAACTGGGGCCCTATCAAAATACACATGCTCTGTGAAACCTGAACTGATTAAGGTGCCTAGAAAAAAAGCAAAAAAATTGTCTTCAATACAATGCCAATGTGATACAGTCCATTCAATGACAGATTACTGACAAATCACCAAGCACATTGAACATTCAAAACTCTTTTAATTAAATTCCTTGATAGCTGTTTGAAGGCATTTGAAGTGTAGAAAGAAATGTTACCCTATATAAAAGCAGTACACATGCACACATACATAAAATAAAATTCTTCCAAGAAATTTTAGAGAATTTGGCTTCCATAATATATAAAATAATGCATAATTTAAGCAAAATGACCAAAAAAATACATTAAAGCTGTATGAAAGATGCTAGTTTTATAAGAAATACTGTAGAATTTGGATGTGCATTCAAAGATTCTACCAACAGATGGCAGAAATGCACAACACTTGAGAAAGTTATTGCAAATGACTGCAAATTTAAGGTGCTAAGCAAGGGAGCTTTGAGACCTGTAGATGCACCAAAATCCAGTAAATTAATGCGAAGTCAAAGTGGTCTCCCTATAACCAAGTTATCAGAGGGCTGCTTTGTGTCAGTGTAACTAAATTCCATTAAACTACCTAAGTTTTCCAAAAGGAATAAAGTGTTCTACAGATTCAAGTATGCTTTCAGGCTGAGCTGTTCTGTAGACATTATGGCAAGAAAGCCTACAGGGCTTTCATGTAGAAAGCAACAAATGTTTTCATGTACAGATTTTCAGCCAAAGTGTCATCTTGACGAACACTTGCTGGATGGGCAGAAGGCTTCACACCATCACCTTAACTACCTTAATAAGACACATCTGATTTTTCACCAAAGTCATCTATCTCTAAACCAATTTCACTCTCTGATTCAACAAGAAAGCTGAATTTCCACCAGAGTTGTTGGAAACACTCTTCTCTGACCAGGCATTGATACTGAAACCACAAGTCTCATCCAAAGTTAATTGACATGTCTCGAAAAGGACCTGGACAGAATTGGAGCAAACACTGGAAAAAAGGATCCCTTTCCCAAACTGCACTAATCACCACTTCAAGAGATTTGTTCTCTATGCTTTGCATGTGTCTATATTTGCATCTGTTGCCTCTCTTCTTTACCCCACTATATATCTCTAATTAATTTTCTGAGAAAAAAAGTACAGCATCAGCAGCAACTTAGACTAAAAGGCATGTCAGGGAATAAGGGTGAAGAAAAAAATCTTCCTGATAATAGAATTTATAAGAATCACACAGCTTCTATCACTTGATGTTCTGTACAGTGGAATAGATGAAACATACGGTCAGAAAAAGGAAGTAAGATTGTTTAAAAGACCTTTTCATCTTTAATTTCTGTGATTCAATAATAAGACACTAAAAAATTCATATATTATGTTGTATTAATAACTTTGTATTAATCTCACAATCTAAGGCAGATTGTTTCTCATTCACATATTCTTGCAAATGTGAAGCCAAGATGATATTTCTTATGTTAAATCCCCCTCTAACAATACTATCAAGGCAATTTAGCTCAATACAGTCAGATCATAAAATCAATATTTCTTTTGTCATAAGAATACAAGTACATTATTAAAGGCATTTCAGTTATTTGAATTGGCTTTGCTATCACAGAATACAGAATAAGGGTTTTAAGTGTGTAAAGTGTTATTGAGTCTTTACTAAATAAAACTGGAAGACATTCACTTGTTGTAGGACTCTCCAATTTTTCAGACTGCAACCTACCCAAAATAAAAAAGTTCTGAATCTGAAACTTAGCTAGGATACTCAAATTATGACAACTTTGTGGTTAAAAAAAACAACCAACCAAACTACAAAATTTACCATGCCACTATTTCTCCCATTGCAAATTATCTTTGTCAAACAACCCTTTTAGCCTACCTTCACTTAAACTATAAAAAAATACACAAACTCAGCAATGCACGGAAATAATTTGGTTAAAATTCACCGTCAAAATCACCTGTAAATCATTCTTCCCTTGGGAAGAGTCTCTCCACTCTGAAGAATCCTGCACCTGGAGAACTGTCCTACCATTATCAGAAAGTTTCTTGTACAGAGTTGTGCAAGCAATACATACGATTTGATAAAGCACACTGTAGCTCATGAGCAAGTATCTGCACAAATGTTATTGTTTGCAAAACAGTGTTGGAAAAATGTCATGGGATCTAGATGAAAATGAGCATCCAAAAACACACTGATGTTCGTATCTGTACAGTTTTCAAGTCAGAACATAAGAAATTTTTATATAGCATGATAAAGCACTATACATCACTGAATTATACAGATTCATTAAAAATTTCTTTCCTATCTGTGCTTCCCCCAATTTTTCAATAATATGTAGCTCTTTCCATATACCAAATGGACTCTTTTCATGTGCTTCCTTTTCTTATGTTGTCCTCTGCATGCAAAAATGATACCACAGAAACCCTTTCTGAAGGCTTTACCAAATCTAAAAATCTGATATTTTGCGGGTTTGAAGTGCTGTTTTGCCTTCATCTTTACTTTAGACATTGATCATAATGATATTCCTAGAAAACTTTTGAAAAAGTACAATCTGATCTGCCTTTCAATACCAAATGTTGCCTGCAAACTGGAATCCAGGTAGAAGACTAGATTTGAAACATCCTCTATGCATACTGATTGAAAATTTAATTCATATACAGCATTTCAAGATGCAAAAATATATGTAAAGAACAGCTGAATACAAAAGAGTATCAGGGAAAGGAGAAGGCTTCACATACTAAGAGCTGCCTAATAGGTGAATGATGGCATTTCTGAGCTGGCATAAGAACAGAAAAAATCCACTGGCTTTCCACTTCTCTATGTGATCAGATGATACATCCAGAGCATGTCCTCTGCTATGCTTCACATCTTTCTGTAAGCAATTACCGCTCCAAAGGCAAAGTTTATTATTTATTTAGCATGGTTTGGTTTCTTTAAAATACTGCTCAAACTGTGGGTCTATAGTCATACTAGTCAGTTAGCTAAAGCAGGACAGCTCTTGCAGAATTGGGCATTCAGAGAGCCACTTGGGAACTTGGATTCTGCCAAGTACTTCAATGAACTCATTACAGCTGACTGACACGAATCAATAATGAAATAAACTGGAAAGACCCTGATGCACAATATATTCCAGAGGGTGCATTTTATTTTGGCTCCTAAATGATCCTGAAATCTAAAGTGTACAAAGGAAACCTGCTAAATCATTAAGAAATTGTTAAAATGTGCCAATGTTGAATGATTTTTGCCTCACTAAAAGGCAAACCTCCCTGCTAATCCTACATACACATGGGGACAACTTGTGCAAAACCCACAACTTAATTTGTTCTGAATCCCCCTCAGCAGAAGGACATCTCTCTCAATTACAATATTTATATAAAGAAAAAGGCAAAGTAGCCATCTAACTTGAAACTAAATAATATGGTCTAAACACACTCCCTTCCCCCCTACTCACACACTCGTTCCTACCAAGGTATTACCTATGCATATGATTTGAGCTCTACAGGTAGTAAATTTGGCCATCCCTTTCAAAGGCGTAAAAAGGAATATACAGGCTTCATTAATACGCTTTGGTATATTCACTTAAAAATTCTTTCATCACAGCTTCTCAAAATACCTTGCTGGTCTAAATTAAAGCTATGTTAAGTTTCCAAACAATTCACATTTTTGAATTAGTGAATGATTTCACTCAGGATGATTTATCTAAAATGAAAACCCCCCTGGAAGCAGGTGCAAAGCTAAAACATTGTAAATATGTTATTCCTAAGATGACTACATTAAAAAACACATCAGTTTTTTGCCTCAGCAGGTGATAAATGTCTCAGGGGAACTCCACAAGGAAACAGGCAAAGTGGGGCTATAAACAAGAAATCAAGATAAAGTGACGTTGGTGTAATTAAGAGATATGGGAATTCTTTCAACCCTATGAGTGCTCAACTCTTCCTGCAAACTGACATAAAACTTATGAAATCCATGCAGCAGAAACTGCTAAATGTGCAAACGCTCTCATTATCCCTGTCAGTACCGTTAGCTGGATTGCTGTGTCACCGTGAGTCAGTCAATTACGCAGTCACTTTCATGAAGGGTATTCATTCCAAATAATTATCTCTGCCTCATTTCCCAGAGTTTGTGGTCTTGCTACTTTCTCATTTCATATTCCTTTTCAATGGATTCTGTGATTCTATTTATTCTCTCAGATAGATTTAATCTCCAAGGATTTCAATCTCAAAGTTTTTGGGAAACTCTGATACATCCCATACAGGAGTGAAAATCCATCCCTCTAATTCACATAATGCGAGGAACCTGAGATAAAGTTATAGCTACTGAAATCAGCAATTTTCTTTCAAGGATAAGGATGTTTTTTACTTACATACCTTCTTTTTAAATTTTATTTCCTAACATAATGTGGAGCTGTATGACATTTTCTCTTTCAAAAAGCCTTACTTAGTTTTCCATATATGACAGAAGTGAAATGTGATAAAGAGAGTAATCATATGAGGATGTGTAGTGATCTTTTCTGGCTATTTTACTCCTTTCTTCCCTGGCATACTAATAACCACTGATATGACCTTTACTGTGGTTATAAATTTACTGATCTCTTTCCATAAAAAAAATTTCATCAATAATTTTTGCATCTTTGCACTTCTATATTAAGATGAAAATGTTAAAAGACTATTAAAGACCCTCTGGTTCATTTTATTTTCCATATGAAACATTTAATATAACTATTTTCTTCAGTTTTCAGGGACAATGAGTGCCTGTATTTCTGGAGGAATGAACTGCCAAACTGTGAGGTTTCATATGTTGTCTAAAGACATGCCATTTTTAGGATGTTTTCTCTGAATAAAAAACTCACAACATTTTACGTTCATTTTTCCAAAGGAAAGTGCGTATAACGCTTGTACAAGAAACTCCATTTGGCACATTGTGGATGTTTTTTAATTGAGTGTCCTCTCTATTTCATTTTGCATTCCCTTTTACATGTGGCATACCTTTTCTAATGCATTCCCAGCAGTCCAGCAAAAATATTAAGTGTCTAAATGTATCTCCCAAATCAGTCACTTCAGTGGATTCAAAATTTAGCCACACTGGCTTAAAAAATGCAATGAGAATACACTGATTTCATTGTTGACAATGATCCATGGCAATCCAGTTCAGTGAATGAAGGATCTAGATCATCTGTTCAGGTTGTGAGCTGAGACAAATCAAATTCATGGTTTGATAAAGGCAGGCTACTGTTACACAGTACTTCCAAAATGGAGTTCTCCACCACTTAGAGTAGGAGATTATACTAAAGAGTTGAAAACAAAACCAATATAGTAAGTGCTCTTTCTGACAAAATCCACCTTTCTGCTTAAAATTCACTTTGAAAATTACTTTGGAAACATTCTTCTATTTACACAATGACATAAGATCAACAGATTCTCCACCTAAATGTGCAAAGCTGAAGTAATTTTATAACAAACATTTTAAAGGTTAAACTATTTTACTTACCAAGCCAACTTCTGTTTAAATATACTGACACAAACACTGGAGGGACCGTGAAGAAGTCTACCACTGAGTTAACTTCTAGCCAAAACCATAGCTTGTCATTGGCTGCTATAAACTGGAAAGAAAAAAAAACAGAGGGGAAGAGATGAAAGAATCAGATTATTATCATGCTGCAGGTATCTGATTTGCAGGTATCTGTTCTAAAATATTAAACCCAAAAGTTAGTTTAGTAACTGATGTTTTAGGTCAGTCCAGACAAAACATAGAAAGAAGTCTGTATTGCAAATTTCTTGATAATAACACTGAGATTAAAATGAAAGGTCTAACTAGAGAGAGAGATCATCTATGTTATCAGTTGTAGTACTGTGCTAAAAATACTTTTTCCACATTTGTTGACAATGTATCAGTAATATTAGAAAAGTGTAGGCAATTGTAAAGTATTTGGAAGTATATCACCTTTGTTCCAGCATACCAAATATGCTGGTGGTAGTCTTATCACACATTTGGTGTTCACAAATTTCTCAATACAGAGCTGTTTACAGAGTCCCATTATTACAAGTCCAGAGGAGATGAGCAGGGTGACTCCTACAAGGCATAGTTCAGGACTGCAGCACTTCAGGCATGTGGTCATTTCTCTCTCCTGAATACAAAATTGACCCTGGGAAACTGGCAAGCTTAGATGCCAAGGGCATCATAGTTAGAACTTGCCTATAAATAAGGTGCTTAAATAAGGTGAAACTGCCATTTGAATTTGATTAATAATTAAAAAATAATTGAAACATTTGCTTTTTATAAATATTAAATGTCAAAATACAAATAAAGGGAAAAAATAAGTGTATCATGAAGATATTTAAAAGAGCAGAATTATCTGTCTTAAAACTTTGCCTTACACATTTCAAAACCATGGTCATATTCTTTGCATTAAAGAAGATATTGTCTTTCTTTCAAAGAAAATACAATCTCTATTTCAATCTCCATATACAGCAGCTGCCTTCCCTCCCTGCCTCCTGCTACCAAAGAGACACTACTTACACGCAAGCCGAAGTAGAGTAGGAAGAACACATTGAAAGCCATGTCGATCTGTAATGTGAAATCTTTGTAGAAATTCTGGCAGGATTCTATTGGGCTATTTGAAAGACAAAGAAATCAGAATAAACTGTCAGTATGTGAGTTTCTACTCTGCTGAGAATTGTTTGCATTTCATTAAAGACCTTGATCCAGAAATCATGTTTCTGTTTTCCAGTTGTTTACTAGATACAAGCAAGCATTTCAAAGGAACTATTTCATTCATTCAGTTAGTCATTCATACAGTATTCATATTCACCTCTTCAGGTAATATTTGAGAATTAACATGCAGATACCTTTAGGAGAGGACAAGCAGGAGAATACCTCAGGATTGCTTAACCCCACATTAACCCTTAAAGAACTGACTTCTTTCTAAAGGACACACCTATGATACTTTAGGAAGAAACCTAACAAGTACACAGGTAGAGTGAAACATTACATCCTTTTAATTCATAAAACCTTTAAAAAAAATAGTTGCTTAGGAATACATTACCCAATAGCAACCTGGAGTACTTAGTCTTGTAGAATCCCTTGTTTATAAAAAGTTGATTGGATTTTGTTGTTTTTTTTTTTTTTTTTTGTATGGCCATTTAATGTACTTTATGTACAGTACTATGAACTGAGTAGAAAAGCAGCATAGCCCACTGGTAAAATTAAATAACAAAATAAATTGAAGAATTTGAAGCAGTACTCTAAGGGTTAATTTCTGCATGCAAGTTAATTAAAATACCCTTGTGTCTCTCAGGCAGCCATTGCAAATTTTAGCTTCTTATTTTATGCTCTATTTGACAGTGGGACAGATCCAAAGCTTGCTCTATACAAACTGGTACTTTATAAATATACTTTTATCTAAGGAAGGTGGTTACTTCCATCAGTATCATCAGTGATTTATTTGTAAGGTTTCTAAAACAGGTTGTTGAAGCCACAATCCAATGCTGTAGTCATAGACCAAAGTGAAAATCATGTCCCAATATATGTTGATGTATATACTATATATACATAATGTCCCACCATATATACATATATATACACACATATATTGCAAATGATCATGTGTTCATCACAAGTATAATAGAGGGAAACTAGAACGTAGATCATTTGAACATTTGGAGCCCTAGAAAACTCCTTTTAGAAAAGCAGAAATTTGTTGGCTTTCTAGATCAAATAAATCACTGAACATGAATGTAATACCAGTTAGTATAGCAGTAGTTCTGCAAATATAATGCTAGACTGCTCAACAAGCAAGATTCTATGCGTTATGAATGTCAGGTACCTAACTTAAGGCATAAAGGAAATTACCTGGACTACCAGGTCATTACACATGCAGCCAGATTTTCCATTCCTTGTATACATTTCAGGTCAAACAAGTTAATTACAGCATGCTCTCTCCTGTCTCTAGATGCATGAATGTATACAGCAAAATTCTCCTTGATGTAAAATAGCTTCATATTTTAAGAAGCTTCAGTGCTATAGGAAATTGTATTAAAACTGTTTTTCAAAGGCTATTTGAAAGGCATTGAAGTTATGAGACACTTCTGTTATAGTTCAAATAAAATTGATTTACAAGAGCAGGCAGAAGGGAAGAGAAGCCATATGTTAACATACAGGAGAGCAGACAATAGCCCATATTTACAAACACAGCTACAAAAACACTGGATGTAATTTGAGAACCCAACTGGATAATGTTCTGTAAGGCACTAATGAGAACAAAGGATTTTGTCAAAATAAGGAAGGCCACACACTGAGTCACGGTGCACCCTACCAACAGGAAATACCGAGGAACGTTCGAACCAACAACCCTGCACCAACCCTTAACTCTGGGTTAGGTTCCTGCAAAAGCTGGAGAAATTCACTGAAGCTAATGGACTGCAGAGGCTTATAACCAGGATAGAGAGCAATTTTTAGTTAAGGTCAGCTAAAGTTGCAGCTAACAGCTCTACTTTTGTGTCACTATCCTTTACAAAAACCTACAAGATCTGACAAATTATCTAATGCATAATAAATCTTTTTTTTTGGCAAAACACTTAGCCCAATGGATGACAATTCTAATTTGTGACTTTTGTTCACCTAATACCAAAACCACTGTTTCTTCTAGTCATATCCTTTAAACTTCCTTCATTTCAGAGAGCATCCCTCTTTTTCAATATTTAAGTTGTCCATTTCAAAGACAAACACAGCATCCTTCTTTTTTATTTCAAATGATGATTTTGTCAGAAGGGCATGACACTGAAGAAATTATCCATTTTTTCACAGATGGATTATAAAAGATTTTAAACATTCTAAATTAAACTTTCAGTTTGGATTTTTTATTTTTCTTCTCACCAGTAGCTGACATCTGAGCTGGTAGAAAAATAGGGTCACTAATGTTTATCGTTGCACAATTCTGCAGAAAGAAGCCAATTTGAAACTTGTCTTTACACCAAGTTTCCCAACACCAGAAGTGCTGCAAGTACTTCTTAGTAGTGCACAAGGGTTTCCAGGACCAGTAATAATAGTAATAAAACTTCTTGGTTTATATTAAAATCATATGGCATATCCTACGGGATTTCACCCCATTAGGGCAGCAAAGGTTTCACTTCTGAAAAAGGCAACAGACTATTAGAATTGTTTTTACTCCCCTTCCATGCATGGTTTCATACATTTATACCACAAAAAGACAGAAGAAACTATGATAAAATCAATGAAATAGCATACTAGCAATGAGAGGAAAGATTTCATATAACTGGATAAAATTTACAGTAATGATGGAACTGTAAATGCAATGGGCACCTCCCCCTAAAAGAAGTGGCAGGATCAATACTCCAAAAACTGGCATGCACATCTGGTAAATCAGCCAGCTAGGGAAGGAACCCCACCAGAGCTGTTTTTCTGAACAGAGAAGGACTGGTGGCTGATGTGACAATAGGAGGTTGTCTTGGGCACAGCAATCACAAAACAATAGATTTTGATTTTTGTTGAAATAATGAGGGGGGCCAGCAGGACTCCCAGAGGGCAGGCTTTGGCCTGTTTATGATGCTGGTTGAGAAAGACCCTTGAGATGCAGTCCTGAAGGGCAAAGGAGTCCAGGAAGGCTGGACATGATTCAAGATGGAAATTTTAAACGCACTGAAGCAGGCCATCCCTAGGTGTCAAAAGATGAGCAGGAAAGACCATCAGCCTGGCTGAATAGAGAACTTTGGCTGGAATTCAGGAATAAAAGTGCATCATCTTTGGAAGAAGGGCCAGGCAACTCAGGAGGGCTTCAAGGATGTTGTGAGGTTATGCAGGGAGAGAACTAGAAGGGCAAAAGCCCAACTATGTTACTGGCATAACAGAAAATTTAAAAAAAAAAAAAAAACATTTCTAGAAATGCATTAGCAACACAAGCAGAGCTAAGTAGAATCTCCATCTTTTATTGGACGTGGGGGAAACAATGCAAAGAATGAGAAGTCTGGGGTACTTAATACCTGCTTTGCAGTCTTTAATAGTGAGAGCAGCTGTTCTCAGGGTACCCAGCGCCCTGAGCTGGAAGACAGATGGGGAGCAGAATGAAGCCCCCACAATCCAAGGGGAAATGGTCAGTAAAATACTACACCATTTAGAATAAATCAAAAGGGCTGCATGGAATCCACCCAAAGAAACTGAGGGGGGTGGCAGAAGTGCTCACCAAGCTACTTTCCATCATTCCAGACCTGGTTAACTGGAGAGGTCCCACCTCACAGGAACTTAAGAAATATGACACCCATCTAAGAAGGATCAGGAAGAGCATTCATGCAACTACAAGCCTGTCAGCCTGACCTTGGTGATGGGGAAGGTCATGGGGCACAACATCTTCAGCCAGCACAGAGCACATGTAGGACACCACAGGATCAGGTCCAGCCTGTTTGTGTTTATGGAAGGCAGTGCAGCTTGACCAATCTGATCTCTTTCTAAGGTGACTTGCTTGGTGGATGAGGGAAAGGCTGTGAAGGCTATCCAGACTTTAGTCAAGCTTTTTACACCAATTCCCACAGCATTCTGTTGGAGAAACTGGCTGCTCATAGCTTGGACTAGCTGGGTGAAAGACAGGCTGGATGGCTGAGCCCAAGGAGTGTAGCAAATATCTTGATCTATAATCTGGTCAAGGGAATTGAGTGAGTCCTCAGTAAGCTCACAGATGACACCAAGTTGAGCAGGAATGTTGGCCTGCTGAAGGGTAGGAAGGCTCTGCAGAGGGATCTGACCAGGCTGGATCCATGGGCTGAGGCCAATTGTACAAGGTTCAACAAGGCCAAATGCCTTGTCCTGCACTTGGGTCACAACAACCCCACACAGTGCTACAGGCTTGGAGAAGAGCAGCTCTAAAGGGAAAAGGACCTAAAGCTGCTGATCAGCAGCCAGCTCACTGTGAGCTAGCACGTGCCAAAGTGGCCAAGGAGGCCAACAGCTTCCAGCCTTAAACAGGAACGGTGTGTCCAGGAGGACCAGGGAAGGGACCATCCCTGTGTGCTCAGCCCTGGTGAGGCCACCCCTCGAGTGCTGTGCCCAGCTCTGGGCCCCACACTGCAAGACAGCCAGGGGCTGAGGTAAAACACAGAAGGGCAACACCTGGGGAAGGCTCTGGAGGGAGCACAAGGGGGCCTGGGGCTGTTCAGCCTGGAGAAAAGCAGGCTCAGGAAGGACCCTATCACTCTCTACCACTCCCTAGGGGCAGGTGTAGCAAGGTGGGAGTCGACCTCTTCACCCAAATGCAAGTGACAGAAAAAGAGGAAATGGCCTCAAGCTGTGTCAGGGGAAGGCTAGATTGGAAATTAGGGACCAATTTTTCACTCAAACTGTCACACGCTGAAAGAGGCTGCCTAGGGAAGTGGTTGAGTCACCATCCCTGGAGGTATTTAAAAGATGTACAGCTGTAGCACTTAGAGACATGGTTTAGTGGAGAACTTAAAGGTCATTTCTAAAATAAATGATTCTATGATTCTCCAATATTTATAAGTACTCGTTGATAATTGTATCAATAATCAAAGAGCATCTTTGATTATTGATACAATTTTTACAACAAAACTAGTAGCTATGAAGCCCAGTTGTACAGTTATAATAGGCATAAACTACTTCAATGAGCAAGAGTGACTACAAGAGTGGTAACAAAATAATTCCATTTAATTTTACATATTTCCTGCAAAACTTTGACAAGGTGTTCCCAGCATCCTTAAAGCTTTGCTGCAATCAACATTGAAGCCAACACTGTGCACGACAC
This sequence comes from Agelaius phoeniceus, assembly GCF_051311805.1. Taxonomy (NCBI): domain Eukaryota; kingdom Metazoa; phylum Chordata; class Aves; order Passeriformes; family Icteridae; genus Agelaius; species Agelaius phoeniceus. Next base: position 22,685,300 of record NC_135273.1, read on the forward strand.
TTTTATCACATGATGTACCACCTGTCACTTCAATTCAAAAGACCCTACTGCTGCTTAAAGAACTATTTTTGCCACCAGTTTATATAATCTGTTTATTATTCTTGCTTATTTCTGTTTGGCTTAAAACGTTTCTAATGCATCAAAATGTTTCTACTGGAATTACTCCTTGAATAGTCATAAAATGAGTGGGAGAGAGCAAAAAATTCTTTTTAATGTTTTCTGAAATTTCTTCTGTTGAGTACATTAATATGAAAGTTCCCACAGAAGCCTTCAGATTTTTCCAGGATTTTTGAAATTGCAACAGAGTTGAAAATAACTTGAGTGGTTTTACTGTATCTTTTCACCACTTGATAGGAGCTCTAAAGCCCATTGCAAACTTCAGATCAAGGCCTTAGTAAGAACTAACAACCTCTGTCCAGCGCAGCCACTGCCATCATGGCCACACAGAATAAGGAGGAGGAGTTCCACGCTCATTCAGACTTTTGACCGGCTTTGCAATCACAGTGACAGCTGTCTGGACAATTTTACATTAAATGTTCCCCACAATGATGGGAAAGCTTTTGTACATCCAATTCAGCACCTGAAATAACTATACAGTATGCAATTTATAGTTCTTCCTAGGTAAGGAAGTGGACTGTTTTATTTTTTGGCACATTGTGTCCGTCTGTCCTAATGGTTTTTTGCCTTTTTATTTCTCTTACTTTTTAATGACAAGGCATGCAAAGACTAAGATGGATGCTAATTCTTACCTGTGTATAATTTTATTTTTTAAAAAAGGGAAAATGTTTAAGACATATTAATCTAGTTGCATTTTGTCAAGTGTTTTGAAGATATGTATATAAAACTTCTGTAAACCACCACAGAAGAAATTACTTCTACTGCAACCAAATAAGTACTGATGTTAATATCTTTAGTAAAGATGATGCTACTGATGCTACAGCTTCAGAACTTTAAGAAACTATTAAAAATTTTAGAAATTCAGAGAATTTTCCTAATTTACAATTTTAATTTTGGTGAATCTACTTTCCGAATGGTGAAGGAAAAGCCAAATCCATTAGAGAAACAAGATAAAAATATTTTTAATTTCATATCAATAAAATAAAATCAAATATAAAATTTAAAGTAGCGATCATATGAAAAATCAAGTTTTTATTTCCTATATTCATGACAGTTTTTAGACTGCACAAAAGAACATTATATGAAAAAACAGTAAAATTTGCATTTTCCATCCGAAGGAATGTCTATTGAGGAGAGTAAATTTTAAAATTAAATTATAGCTATGTACAGAAATACCAGTTGATGCTGCTAAAATATAAAAAAAACCCACCAAATAAATAAATAAATAAAGACAAACCACTCAATATTTAGAAGTTCATTAGTATTGCATCATTTGACACTCCACTCACTGCACTTTCCAATTGTATTTCAATGCAATTAATATCTATCAATTTGGGCATGTAAATTTTCTTTGTACATAAAACTGCTTAAAGTGGTGGGATTTTTTTCAAATTATTTTGTTTTACTGGAAGCTCCTCTTTAATATTGAATTCCCTCAAATTTACTTCTAGAGCAAACCAAATTTTATGAAGTCTAGAGTAAAAAAAATTGGCACAAATTTGATATAGTAGTGTCTGCTTATACACCTTTAATACATATTTTGAACAGTACAGCAAAAAAGAAAAATAAGTTGCTTATGGTTAGGACTTGAAACTCTGTTTCAGTGATGTAGTACTAAAGTAAAACTATAGAAAAGCCACATGTATCATTTAGTAAAAGCAATTTTCATTCAAGGCAGAAGGGTTTACTCCTTTATGGCTTAGTCACACAGCCCAGAAGGGAATATGCAGTTAAAACCTTCTTTACTGAAACAGGCATGAACAAATAGCAAAATAGCACAGATGCCCATCAAATATATACCTTGGGGAACAAATATCATAATTAAAGCAAATCACCAAGACTAAATTAGAATCAAAGATGTCAGACATCTTAAAAGGGACAGAGAGCATAACATAATTTTTCTTACTTCAGTGGCTTCCTCGCTTATTAACCCTGCGAGTCCCACAGTAAGAAAAACATTATTTTCTCACTGTATCTGTATTCATCTTCTCAACACAAGATGCTTGTTAAATGCATCTCAGTTTAGAAAGCCCTTCTTTGAGTCATAGCACCAATAAAGTTTTTGACCACAAGTATCTGCTAAATTACCTCACTGCCCCTTGTGAGGGACATGGGGCAGCACTGGGGAACTCTTGCTGCCAGCACCTTCAGTTGGTGCTGCAGGAAGTGCAGGCAGAGTTAAGTTGGTTTCCTTGCCAAGGAGGAAGGACAGACAGCTGGATCACCAGAACAAGGCACTGGTGAAGGCAAGGTGAAGACCCCCTTGGCCTGTAGGAGAAGTGCCTCATAATCTGCTGTCCCAGACCTAAGACCTGGGTCCATAAAACTCTATGGGATCATGACATCCCTGCTTAGAGATATTTTTCTAAGGTTTTGTGCACCTGGAGCTAGTGAATGAGGGAGAAGCAATCCCTTTCTCACCAAATTTTGTAGACAGTTATGGCCTGATAGCTGAGAATGATGTTGCAATCATTTCTTGTATCTTCTCATATTATTTACATTTAAATCCTATTTGACCACTCAACCCCCTACATCTAAATTCTTCGCTGTTTCTCCTACACACACAGAGAGTGAGTGAACTTTCTGCTCCCAAAGTGTTTCATTGTCAAATCCCAGAGTACTTTGCCAAGTACTTTTCTTTTAATTCTCAATTCTGAACCACCTTTCCTTAATGGATTAAATCATATTTGTCTTTCCGCGCACAAAACCCCCTCAACTTCAGCATGTGATGAATTTATTTTGGATTACTCTGTTTTACTATGTGTGTTTCCATCTCCATTTCTGCAGTCTACATGTGGAGTGGACTCCCCTCTTCACTTTGATCTGCACCTCTCACATTCCTTCTGAAAATACTTCGATGACCTTAGGCTCATACACACTAAGCTGTCTTTGAACTACATCAACAATCAAAATCCTCTTTGTTCAATTTTAAAATAAGTAAAATATAAATCTGATTAAAATAAAACTGTTGAATAACGTTTTCTCTTCCAAGATTTCTTACACTGTGTTTAACCTACACTTTATAATTTGCAAGTACTCTGCTTTTCAGAGAAAAGCGCCCCAAGAACACTTGAAATGTCTGTCCTTACTTCCCTTTTCTAATTTCTATTACAACATATTCTACTATTCTTTAAAGTCTGACAGATCACAAGCTGGTATTAAATTTTTACCCTTCTATTTCTAACCTAATTAAACAAATGCATCATGACTCATTTGTTCTGCAAATGCTTTCTACAACTAAGTCCTTCTTTGCAATCTCCATAATACCTTGGGAGGGAACCTTGGCAAGCTCTCAGACTAATCTGGGGAAAAATGAACAGGTTTCCCTAGCCTCCTTCAAAAAAAATTCCAATATCAGTAGGAAAAAACCAACAAAACAAGATCAATAAGTATTAAATTGGCACAATTGTGTCTTTTAGTAAACATTTTTCTCTGAATCAGAGAATTTCTTTCTTTTGATCCTTTCACTTCTCTGCATCATGTCATAAAGAATGGGGCTTAAGAGTTTATGTTGTTCTTATTTTCCCCTTTGACTGAAATTTATTTAAAATTTAAACATATATTTAAATGCTGTGACTCAGCAGTTTTTAATGCAAAATTAAATCCATTTAGAAACTAAGACAGTTGTGGATTTGCAGTGGGAAAGAAAAAAGAAGCTCCTAATTTTAACTTGTGTCACATTCACATACAAAATTAGGAGGCAAATTTAGTTGGTACAACTGCAGAACAAAAGTCTGCTTTCTGATGCCCATCTAAAGCTATCAAATTTACAGAGCTATTTGCAATTGGCAACACACCAAGTGACAGTCAAGTAACATTGACAATAATTATTTTACCTAAATGAATTAATAAAATTTTGTAAAGTTCAGCATAATGCTGTCACAGTTTCAATCTCTCTTTTTCAAGTTTTCCATTAATTTGAAGCACATCATGCTTCTTCACAGACTCCCCAGTAAAACATAAGCCAATGTTGTACAGCACTCAAGCAAAATCAAATTGAGCTGAGCTAATTTCCTCAGCCCAAACACAAAATAACGTACGATAACAATAAACTTTTGCTTATAATTTTATATTGAATTATTGGGATATGCAGACAGAAATGCATTAAAATTGCTCACTCTGAAAACAAAATAATAATTTCCTCAAGATGTGTGGCTATTCACTACTGTCTGCAGTATGTGTGTTTTCTAATTTTTCAAACAGAAGGGAAAGGAAGGTCCCTGGAGAACAGCAAAACACCCAGGAGCTCAGTGTTAGAATGGGCTTAAGTGAATGGCCTAGAATCCTTCTCCATAACTTCTGACTTCTTTCAGTAGTGTATGAAAGACAGAGCAGGTGCTTTCCTGCAAAATACACCAGTAAGACTTTCTTCCTAAGATAACTTAATTTGAAAACATTTTCTAAGAACCACGTATAGAACCACACATAGAACCAAGTAGAAAGAGCTTATTATTTTATTTTGCTTTACACTCCTTCATTGTTCATCATGAGCTAAGAACACTGGCAACTAAAAATAGCATGACATTACCTTGACAAAACAATCTCCCTGATGACAAATCAATTCTAGGAAAATGCCTGGGATCACATTTTTAATTAAATAAAAAGTATTTAATTTTAATAAAAAGGATTTTGTGCGAGACTACTAACATCCCAAAGAGAAAAATATGAGTATACTCTTTCAACTAACCTTACTTTTTTTGGACAAATTTTAATAAGCCACTTCAGTTTTATCTCTTGTACTGATTGCATTATGAAAGGATTTGGTTGAACTGCATACCTCATTTACTAAAGTTGACAATCTTGAGAATTCTCTTCTATATAATACTGTTTTTCTATTACTTCTTGTCTCATTGTTATCTAATAGTTTCTATCAAAGTCTATCTAGGAGTAGTAAATTGTAGCTGCTTACCCCAGAAAAGAGAAAATAATTGGTGACATGAAAATGCTAGCAAGTCATATGAATATTACTCCTCTTTCCATGTTGACATTGAACTAACAAATGGAAATGAATAAAGTTAATGAGAAGTATATCAGCAGCATAAAACCTTTTCATTTATAAAATACAGATAAACACTGGAGTAGATTCTTCGGAGAGATGGTGAATCTCAGAATTTTAAAACAGTAAATACTTTTCAGCCTGGCTTATATGGACCACTTAGAGTCCTTACATTTGCATGAATCAATAGAATGATCTATATACAAGATATTTCTTAAATTTCCTCTTTTTTTAGGAGAGGGCCTACAAACCATTGAACTCTTAGATAAGTGTCTGAATAAATTTATCTATAGCTACTCCTACCTTGCATCAAGAATGAATTCCTGAGACTCCTTGTTCTATTTGTTTGCAGCTGCCATCTCTTAAAACTACCTAACTGTTTCTTTCACATTTGCTGTCCACTTTCCTCAGACTCAGTTTTCAACAGCCCACCATTATCAGGCATTTCCAACTCCAATTACTCCCCCATCTCAGTGCCTTTGATTATTCTCTTGATACTGTCATCCAACTTTTAAAATCCTCCCTCGTCTGACTGAATTATTTGAAAAATACATACAATGAACAAAAATTAGAATGTTCTCCATCTATCCTCTTTGATTAGAAAATAATATTTTTTCTTTTGTATATTAGCAAAGAACGGAGCTCTAATTTTCTGTTTCATATGCATAACTGATTCCTACAGATGATTTTGAATGTACCTTCCATACATTTCTTGCTAGCTTACATACTATAGGTTAAAAAAAAATAACATTGTTCTATGAAATTTACTCTTATTTCAACCATTCTAATGAAAATTACAAGAGTACCAGATAAACTGGAGTGTAAAATGCTTACAGTCCATTCATCTGTCTGTCATTTCTAGAATTCCCTCCTGTGATATTGGGATGAAAAATATCTGGCTACTCTCTAGTCTTACAGAGTAGAAATAAACTTCAGCCTAAGGTATCTTATTTGGCTTTAACAACAGTGTAAAATGTAAATGAGCAATATAAGTCAGAAGTATTGCAAAGTGGTAGAAAATTGACATTACATTACTGGATCAGCCTCTTTGGTCAGCTATCTAATAGCATGATCCAAATCTATTAGTAACCCAAAGAAACCTAGTCACATTGTGTTAATAGTAATTCTAAAGCAGTCCTAATACACAGTTACACCAGGCAGGATATATTTTTTCCTATTTCAAATGAAAGCATAACATGAACCATGTAAATTCCTTCCAAAAATCTACACAAAATTGGAAGATATTTTAGTCCCAAACAAATTTTCATAATTTCAGATTGTCCCTCTTGTTCCTCTTGAGGACCTCTTAGCCTTACCTACGCCATCAGTATAAAGGTTCTTTAAAGCACTTTGCTCAATTAACACCTAAGGTAAATTTAGGGTACCTCAGGTCATGCAGCTCAGCTGCTCCCCTTCCAAACTATGAGATGTGTAGTATATCCCTGTAACCTGCCACAAGGAAGCCTGTATCTGTGTACTTGTTACACTTTCCTAGCAATACTGAACAGATGACTTGAAGCAAAAAACCTTTCAACTACCAAGAGTAACCCTTCATGAAGGCTTTGATTATACCCTGAGCATTACAGTAGAGCTGTTTAAATTCCTCTGCCTTGAACCAGCTCTGGCACAATCAAGGCCACATTCACTCCTAGCATACATTAACAGTCAGGAAAATTCCTTCTACCAGTTTCTTTTTTTTTTTTTTTGTAACCTAGACCTCTGAAGAGTCTTAATTGCATGTACCTTTAACCAGTGAAACACATGATTACATTTCTCTCCCATAAGCTCCTCTGCTGTGCTTTAATTTCCACATCTACATAACTTCAATCTAGTAAATTTTCCTTCTCAGAAAAGCTTGTGTCACAGCTGTTGCAGCTGTGAGACCTGATTATTCACCACCACTGGCTTAAGTGCAAGTACCATATTCTTAAGGCAAAATGCTGATGCTATGAAAGACTCACTGAATAGCCACATTTACTTCTCAAAATAATAGAAGAAGTTTAAACAAAGAAGAAATTTGGAAAATACTTAAACTTTTCAGAAAAAAATAGCCTGAAGCCTGAGTGACAGTCTCACCCAGTGGTTTTTCTAAATGGGAAAGGCAAGGCTGCTTTTAGGCAGATTAATGACACTATGTCTTTCTTTTACAACAGTAACTTTATGTCCATTAACAAAGGGAATAAGAAACTGTCTACAGCTGTAGCAGTTGCAAAATCAATTATTAGAATCCTGATATAAAAGTATTTTATATCAATATAAGAAGAGGATTATAGTAGAGCTAAAAATTAACATATAGTGGCCTTTTTTTCCTAACACCTCTCAAAATGGTTTGTACTGTAACACCCATCACCTTCATATCCTGGCTGCTCTGCATGGGAGAACAGGTGTGTAACTGAACTTACACACTGAGCCACTGGGAAGTCAAAAGGACTGGTAAAGCAATCCCATCTGTACTGAGAGCAGAAAGAATTTCATGTTACTGTGTAGATATATGAGTGACTTGGTTTAGAGTACTAACAGAATTTTCTTTCATTGTAATGGGGGAAAAAAAAGTAACTGCCATTATATGGACTCTAAGAATAATACAAAAAAATTAAAGCCTAGGTAATCCTGAATAACACACATTCTTAGGGAAGCACAGTATCAGCATGTGGGTAGCATGACAACAGCTGTAGAAATTACTTCCCTTTTGTACTACTTTGAATATATTTATGTTTTCATTAAGTTACCTGCCTAAACGTACACACCAAGAGCATATTTTCACTTTATATATACCTGTTTTCTATGACCATTTTGCAAATATCATAACATTTTATATTATAGGCCCTCAAAGTTAAATTTATACAACCAATAGTACCTGTTCATCAAGATGAATATTAATTTGAAATCTGTGCATTAATTCTGACACCAAAGAGTGCACAAATTGTAACTTCTAAGCATACACTAAACATTTGCACTGATCAGCAGCACTAGAAAAATTGTATTCAAACACAATGTTTCAAGTCACTTCCCAGACTGCTGTTTCATCATTTTATCAAGAAAGAATAGGATAAAAATTCAATCACATCTTATACCATGCTGATGAAAGGTTCATTTGACTACATTTAAGAACATATGAATAATAGGTTGGTTAGAATTGTCACAATGTCATTTGTAAAGGAAATTTCAACTCTTCATATGAAATGTCACCATGTGTTTTGTAAATTGTAAATTATTTTCCAGGTTATTTATAATTTAAAAACCCAAAAACCTATTGAAGTTAAAACGCTTCCTAAATTCTGAATTTCAAGAAATTATTATTTACAATCTTACCTCTTTTCACTGTCACCTGCTGCTGAAGTTGACAGCAGGGAAAGGTTTGTGTTTCTGATACTACTGGCGCCACTCAGTCCTTGTCAGAACAGGGTAGTCAGTATATCCTTTCCTCCTCACATCTTGACCACACCAAAATTGTCCCTCTAGTCAATAAACTACTGTAATATGCTGGAAATTTTAAATACATAGACCTGATACATATTATGTCCTATTCATGCTATAATAGCTTAACTAAAGTTAGTGATAAGCATAACTTACTTTTGCCCAAACTTTCTAATGTTATGGGTTTTGTTTTTAATTCCATTTCATGCACTTAATGCTCTAGACTGCATTCAGTGTATAAATCATTATGTAAACACATTGGCATGCACAGGCAATACAAGAATAGATTATAATTAATCCCATAGACAACCAAAAAAGGTGAAGTTGCATCATGCAATGAAACCAGCTTGGCCTGGGCTGCCATGCAGAAAAAAACCTACATCAATGAGTCTGCTGTACGGCTCCTAGGTAAGAGTTGATATGAAAGAGGTGAGTTATTTCAGCAATGAAGTCACAGGCTGAGAATGTTTATACTACTGTAAACAAAATACTGTACATAGCACCAGTATTACTCAGGGATGGGGGAGAAGATGCTTGGAAAGGAGGACAAAAAGGATGAGAAAGAAGAAGAGGGAGGAGGAATTATAAATTACAGTAACCAGTCTGAAATCCAATTGGTTCTTTTAAATAAGCATTTGTTATTTCATTCAAAATAATTTCACTTGAGCTTTCAAAGCAAACCTGAATTTTCAGTATATTTTGAAGAAAAAAAGATGAAATAATGAGATACAGAGCAACTTCAAAATGTCGAATGTGTTCAATAATTGATGAATAACTAAAGATCATAAACACACAGATATGCAGTGGTGAATTTTTCAATGCAGTGCACAGGATCCAAAAAACACAAGCTTCACTGATTTGAATGCACAATCAACCAAACTAAATGAATATGGACAGTATAAAGGATGCATTGATATGGGTGATTTATTTGGTCGCCTTCTGCTGCTTTTCTGGTAAAAGACATCTCTGCTGAATAAAGCAGGTTTTTCTCAGAACTTGTGTTGAATGGCCTTTACCTTACTCACCTTCACAGCTGCACTGAACATAACAACATGACTGGAATTACAGAGTGACCACCTAGCCTGTTCTAAATCATGTACATTGGGCAAAGTACTGCACAGCCTCATTCCAGAGAGCTCAGAAAGACTTAATTGAGCAGGTAATTTATTTTATTGCAGCATTCACTTGAGGCGCTACCCTGTGATGATAATTGTATGATTTTGTAACATTGTAACATATTATTATGTGTGTTCCATTACAAAAGGATGTTCCATGTTTATCAATATGTATACTGTTTTCAAGCAATTTTTCTTAATTACCTCTAAATGTATATCATCACTCTATTTTTAGCACAGTTCACCAATATATAAACTACTTATGCAGGACAGCGATTCACACAACATCAAAAAAGAGCTTTAACAAGAAAACTAAATTTCACTTACTGTATAAGATTTTTAATAGAATCTATTATTCCATTTGCAGTACAATTACTTTTGATATCTTTGTTTTATATACTAGTAGCTTTGTGAAATATTAATTTTTAGTTAGTAAATTGTCACAGAAATTTAGATTACAATAAAATCAAATAATTGACAGTAGAAGTAATTTTCTGGCCTCTTGAAATATCTTAGAATAATTGCAGAGAAACTGGTCAATATATTTGTAATTCGACAGGTAAAAAAAATTTCTAAATTGTTCATTCCAGATATAAAACCTCCAATATTACAACTCTTACATAGTGAAATTCACATTCTTTTTCCAGACAAATACTTCTAACTTTTTCAAAGAAACAGAACTTGCATTCAAGACTTATACCACTTTTGGCCACTGTGTGCTATGTAACAAGGCTAGCAGAATCTTTCATTAATTGCATAATAAACACGTGAATATTTTCTTGGGTGTACAGATATGCCCTTACAAACTGCTGCACAGTGCATGCAAATGTTATCGCCTGAGAAGAAGGTTACTTAATCAAGAGCAATTAAAGCACTGCTGACAAAGCCAGAAATCCAGTAAATTGTTTAAGGCAAGCAGTTGAGGAGCCCAAAAGTTTTGGAACACAGACTTCAAAAATGTACCATTCAAATAGCTACTCCACAGTCAGTAACAGGAATTCTGGCATACACAGTATGTACTATAACATATATGCATGTATCACAGCGCAAATGATACACACTAGATATGTACACTTTCCCATTGTTGTGGAAATAGAAGAATCTTTCTTATCTTACTTGAAAAGCATTGACTCAGCAAAAAGATGGAAAGCAGTCCTTAAATTTACTCTCAAAAAAGCAATACACCAGTAATCTTTCATTTAGTTCTGACAGAGCAGTCCTCGAGACTCACACAGAACACAAAGCTGGTCTGAGTTCTACAATGTCATCACTGCAAACATGACCATAACATAGTAAACACAAAGGGAGAAGAATCATATCCTTGGTATCTGCTACTAATGCAGCAGAGCATGATAGAAGCTCCAAGTGTAAGGCTCCAATGATCAGGTTACATTACAGTTTAGCACACATTTACTCAATAGTTTGTCCTACAAACAGTGACTTTTTGCTACAAAACCAGCTTGTTCGAAGATTCAGCTATTAGGTGTAAGAAGAGATTCATCTGTTTTCAGATTGTAGTTAGGAACCAACTTCATGTTAGAAAAGTTTCCCTGCTTCAGCTGGAGAGAAGCTATCAAACTCATTTATTTCCTAACAATCTACAATCTAAAATAGCAGGAATTTCTCTCTTTTGGTGTAGCCAAAAGCCATAACAAACTTTACACATAGTTCATACAAGTCTGTTGCAAATTATAAAACCTAATCATTATGAAGGGTAATGTACTATTTAAAATAAATGACCAGAACTATCAAATATAACTAAATTTCTGGGATATTTAGCCCTGGAGTCAATTCCTTTCAACCCCTGAACATAAAACTCCTTTTGGTAAGCGAAATACTGGGAAAGTTTAGTTTGACAAAACAGGGGATCCAATTCCTAGTTGTAGCTTTCTGTTTTGAGGACTTGGTTTCACTTAACCAGGTAAGTGAGTTAATAAGACTTATGAACTATCTGACTGAAGATGGTCATAAGCAAGTTCCTGGAACAACAGAGTGACTAGAGTCATATCCATTAACCTGTAGTGATTTGAACAATTACATTGCCACTGCATTTTAGCTACAAAACCAAATGCATTGAAGTTGCAAATTTTCCCTAGGCAGCAAAGCTTATTCAATTTGCATCAGACATTCATGTTTATGACAGAGAGCTGGTTTAGAGAAAAAGCTTTCTTTCCTATGAACTAAGAGTGCCTTGAGAAAAGCCTTGAGATATCATGCTAAAAGAGTCCACAATGCACGTACTTAGTCATCCTTTCACATCAGGCTGGAATAACACCAGCCTATCCTGATTGCTGTAGCTGTTTACTTCACTTCTGTCCCCACCTCAAGCAAGCCCATTACTTTTCCTTTCCAAAATTCACTCACTTCCCAGCCAGTTTCTCTCACATAAAGGAAAAAAAAAGAAACCCAAAACCAAACCCCACTATATCCCTAATGCTCAAATTCTTCCCATAAACACCATCTAAGGACCACACAACAGTCTGCCCCTGTCTGCCCAGGATTTTCTCTCTAATGTGATTCCATACTTGCAGCAGTTCCATATAAGTGAATTAGCACAACAAATATTACTAGCTGCTATGTTAAAGCACAGGCACAAATCTCTGGCATTGCAGAATGTGTGTTTGGGATAACATGCACAATCACTGCACATGTGTTCATTTTATAATTTATTAAATATGTTACAGGAAAAAAAAAATGGAAGATTTAAAGTTTCCCCAAAGTAAACATTGCAAAAGGGAATTTTAAAAATAAGTTAAAGCATTTCACATCCACTGGAAGAACCATATCTACACAAACACTTGGCAAGGGTAGAGTGCTGATATAACCAGGGAGCTTTGAGATACTAAAGGGAAAAGAAGGACACAGCAAGTGATATCAGAATCCAGTGGCTAAAGTTGTTGCATCTAGAAGGAATCTAGATGGTGGTGGGAGAATAAAGGAGGAGTGTTAACCTGTAATGAGAGCTTTTTACCTTAACAAAAAAAGTGACAAAAAAGTCTCTTCATAATAAAAAAATACATGAAAGCATGTTTTATACATTTTACTCATATTTTTCAAAGGTTTTTAATACTACCCAATGAATGAGGCTACCTCTTGATGAACTCTGTCCTTGCCTGTTCCTTTGCATCATTACGATGCCTTAGAGAAACAAAAGAGTAAATGTGGGTAATGGTGTTTCCATATTAGTTTCCATACTAGTGTCCTATTCAGAAATGTGAAATTTCAAATGAATAGCAGATTTTCTTTTGGATGTTAGGTTTCCAAGAAATTAGCAACTGGGTAAAAGTTTGATTCAGCTTTCAGATGCACGTTTCATACTAAAGATCAGCCTTTCTCTGAGTCCTAGATTGAACCAGTGTGAGAATGGCAGCAAACCTTTGAAAAATATGACTAAAATGTAGAAAACATGCTTTCATGTATTTTTTTTATCGTGAAGAGACTTTTTCTGTCAATTTTTTTGTTAAGGTAAAAAGCTCTCATTACAGGTTAATACTCCTCCTTTATTCTCCCACCACCATCTAGATTCGTTATAGATCCAACAACTTGAACCATAAATGAACTTCTGTCTAGGATGTGTCTCTTCACTTTGAATTCCTTTATGGACTGAAGGGACACAATTTTTCCAATGATTCATATACAGCAAATCACTGTAAGATTTATTTCATTCTAAGTTAGATTATGTGACTCCTTGAAGGGGAAATGAGTGGCAGGAAGTTGGAGGGAAAATTAGCCTGTACAAAAATGTCCCGATAGCTTTAAGCCCTTTTTAAATATAATAAAACCCCAGAGACTGCTGGAACAAATATTAAATCTTGTAATAGCTGAACATTAAGATGCCCTTTTTTGAAAAAAGAAAAAATGCCTTTGTTGATAGCACGAGGAAGTGTACTTGAAGTATCCCTACAGATGGTTTAAACATTAGCTATGAAGCCTAAATTCTTTCCTGTGATATTTTCTCTGCCAGTTACAAATAGATAAGGCTGGCTGACCAAGTCCTGTAGAGGAACAAATATAAAGCATACCTTAATTTTAGATGACTCTTCAATTTAATATGACTTTCATTTCTAAGAACAGACATGAAAGTGAACAAGAAGGTTTAGAAGAACTTACAATGAAGGCACTGAGGGCACGCCCAAATCTTATCGAACATTCATTGCCACAATCCCCACACCCTTTGGTTCCTTTCCATCTCATGTGTTTCAGCCAACAAACAGTCAAATTCCTAGCTGGAACACTATCTTCTTTTTCTCTCTTCTGAATAAGGACCTAACTGCATGTGAACCTCATAGAACTACTAGCTGTATTCAGATGGCAGCACAGACAGCGAGCAAATGAACCAGTTCTGCTCTCTCTTCAGCAGGAGGCTGCTTTGCCCATCGTTCAAACCAAAATTCTGGAGAGTGCATGAGCTATCGAGTCAGAGGAGGCAGAAGATGAACCCAAGTAAACAAGAGAAGGACTCCTTCCTACTGCCCACAATATTTTCAAGGAATGATGAGAGTAGAGGACAGACTGGTTTCACACTTCTCTAAATACAAGAGAAGTCAATTCCTTTCTCTGTTTTGTCACACAAGAGGCTGTGTCACGCTCTCCACAGTGACAGCGTGCTGCTGCAGGGGTAATATTGCCCTTGTTCCCGGCAGCAAAGCAACAACTCTTTAGGAAGTGCAGAGGTACAGAGAGGGGACATGTCTCTATTAATAGTTCTGCCTGAGCTATGAATAAACTTCTCAATACTTGTCTTGTGAAACTGATATCCTGATCAACATACCAGGACAGTGGCACCAGCATTTTCAAACTCCAGGTTCCCACCTGCTGTTTTTCTTTTGGTTATGAATTTTAATTCTTCACCCAAATCAGTAGTTTGAAAGAGAAATAGATCTTTATTTATTTTAATAAACCACCACTGAATCCCTCTCCTTCTCTACTAAAATACCTTTTCAAGACTTTATTATGATTAGGAAAAAGATTTACATAAACAGCTATGCACCTGCATGAAATCTTACAGCCACATGGCATGAAGTTAATACTCAGAATATTAATTTGCTTAGCAGGCCTGCTGTCATGCTAAGGTCTATTTCCATTGTGTGTTACCACATTTGATTGCATGGAAATGTTCCTTGGAAAATTTTGTTTCTATGCACTGTTCTTTCATGAAAGGGTTTTTTTTAAGTACTACATATGCATTTGTATGTACCTCACAGACTTCGCTTTTGCATACTGTATCACCTATTGGTATTCTCTGAGAATGCCAAAAAGTATATCATTCCAAAGACTGCTTTTCAAGATGTTGAGAAAAAGCAATCTCCAGTGTAATGTCTGCCAATTTTTAGATCTGAAACTCAGAGAATGAAAAATCTGCCTTTAAATAAATGCTGTCACTGCCAAATATACTCCATTTCTTCCCTCCCATTTCTGTGGTATTTTACCACTAGCCTGTAGCTGTCTGCTTGTTTACTAAAATTTTGGACCTAATTTTCTGTTCCGTTCTTCCTCTAGGCATTCAGTCCTGGGGGTGAGGGGTGTTTTTCATTTGTGCACAGAAAAGAGGAAGGCTCCAAATGTTCATCAGGGATCAGCCTTTGAGTGAGGCACACATGATATTAGAGCAGTCTCCACAGACTTAGATATCATGCAGGCAAGTAATTTATTTTCATTTACCTCCTGCCTGAGAGGTGATTTCACTGATTAATCTACACAGGCAGGTTCATTCCTGTCTCTCCAAACCCAATAAAACTGTTAGTGACACTCCTAATCAATGCAGAAGAATTCCAATTTACGTTTCAATGTTAGTCACTTACACACAAAAATTCTCTTTCTCCAAAAACCCAAGTTTTATGTATGTAGCAAGAAGAGTCAGAAAACTCCTTTCTGGTGCATTAATCAAACTCAACCACCTATCAGCCATTACTGAGCTTCAATGCAAAACTTCCAAAAGGCTGTCAAGTATTCTGCTTGCTGTTGTACCACTGGCTGGCATCATCCTATCCCAGCACCTTGCTTTCAATTTACTGATTGATTATTTAGCTGAGAAACACAGACTTGGCCTACAATGTGAAGTGTTTTGTGCTTGACAGCTCGATTGATTATGATAACTAAGAACAAATAATAAGAATAATCATTTCAACAATTCTTGTTATAGGGCTTGTCCCTCCCCATAGCAAACATCAATGAGACAAAATAATTCCTAACAATTGGTGCTGACTTTGCTTTGTGTTTTGTAAACTGCCCCCTAACTTTTCAACAAATATTTGAGAAAAACAAGATTTATACAAATAGACAGTAATGGTCTTCAACAAGCTTTACAAAATAAATAGAAGGGAATTTTGTCTGATTTCCATGATGAGAGCAGGCATTCCCTCCACCAACTTATTCCAACTAACCAATGCAGTGTGCAAAATTGCACAGGTAAGGCCAGGGGGTTTTGGCAGGACGGGGAGTTGGACATGTAGAGGAGCCTTTTTCTGAACAAGAAAATAATGAAGAAATTCTAGTGACTGGAAGTAAAAAAATATACCTACATAACTCTATGTATCTGCAAAGAAAACCAGTCCATTAAATAGAATGAGTGTTAAAGAAAAAATGTGTTTTACTAATTTCTCTGCCTTCCTCATAACTTCGGAGAGAATTTTTCAAGAGCAAGTAGAATAAAGGAAGATACACTGAAAGCACCTTTGTTAATATATTATATCCAGTTGTCATGCTCTCAACTTTACAGACAGGTAAATTTACTGTCTTAAAAAGTTCTTGTGAAATTCTCTTCATAAATTGGGAAGGGAGTAAATATATCTAATGCTCTGTGTGATCACAGTACATATATTTGGCATTCAATATAAGCACCACACCCAATATTTTTATAATTCAAGCATTCTTGCCTTTCAATTCAAACGCTTCATAATAGCTACAGGGCAGGTCTAACATTTAAGTGTTGAGAGGGGCTCAGCCAAGTTAAATATAATTTTTTAAATATGGTATAAATGTGTTTAAATGCCATTTATGGCACCAGTTAAAAATTTTGTGACTTAACACATCTATGTGGAGAAAGATACTTTTGATCAATCTGCTGTAAAATTTATTCGTATTTCCACCTCACAATATGAATCCTCCCCCTCCCAAAATATTGGGAGATTATCATTTTAAATGAGTAGTAAGCAACCATGATAGTGCTCTGTTGGCAGAGAAAATCATGGTTCTTGTGCCAGCTCCCAGAACATCATGTTTATCAGTTATGGCTTTGCAAATTTGCTCATATGTAACACATACAACATCTGAACTACTTGAGAAGAAATTCCCACATTTCTCATTGTAACCAAGTACTACAAGCTGCTACAAGTACTACTACATTAAAGGACTTGTATCTTCACACAGATAGAAAAAGCATTGCTTCCTAAAAGTAGATTAAAAATTACAGATTCTTACAAAATCAAGACTCCTAATATCACACTACTAACTCACTGTGATTCAGTTCTGCCTACTATTCATTTATCAAGACAAAATCTTGATAAATATAGTGTTGTATAAAGAGAAAACAGACACTTAAAACATTCAATCTTCATATTTCATTCATGTGAACCCAAAGGATCTCATTACTCACAGATCAACTAGCAGAAACTATTATCCATTAACCTCCTAAAAAACTGAAATGGAAACTGGGGTGTTTTAGCAATAACTGCTCACAAAAAATGTATACAAAGTCACTGTACACCTGTAAATTCTTTTACTCTCTTTCTGGGTTTAGTAGAGAAGAGATTGTTTTCTCATTTTTTATGCAGCACAAATTACAGAAAGGTTCTAAAGGTTAAAATGCACAGGCCTCAGGCTTACCAGTAACAACAACAATGTTAAAATCCATTAAATACATTCTGTAACCACACCAACTGTTATTGGAATGATTAACATGATGTATGGATACTGAAAATCTACTGTCTGTTCTATCTGAGATTGCTTTTCCAAACACCACTAGGAAAAATCAGCTCACAGTACAGCTGCTGGTTTTTGCTATGATCTTACAAAAGACTACATTCTTTATGTTTGTAATTCAACACACATATTTCTACACACCTATGACTGAAATCTGAACTACAAAGAAATATCTCAGCTACAATATTCAACCAAAACTGCAGTTTTGCTATAGGACAGATAAAGTCACCAGGGATAATGCACTTGAGCTTGCCTAGTACTAAACAAACAAACAAAGAATACACTGATATGAAACCCTAAAATACAGCACTGATTCTGTAGGTAAGGCAAATTATTAAAAAGCAAATTGAGTTTTCCTTTCCCCAAACCATTCTGCCTGTGCATCTTTCCTCAAGCTCTAAAACTGAGCTGGGATTGTTCACTGGGGGTTTTCCTTCCATTTGTTATTCATCTTACTCTAAGCTCATATCATATTCTATATATTACCCTCTATTTACCCAAAAGACAATCAACTAGAACCTTGGACTTACAGTGTTTAGAGTAACAAACACAGAACAGGAGAAAAACTACTACTCTTCTCCCTGAATTACCTAAAAACTTTGGAGTTACATGGAAACCTTCCTATCTTTTGGTGTACAGACCTCAGTTTGCCAAGCTCACAACCTCAGCTTTTCCAATATAAATGCTTAGTGCTGAAGAAAGCAGAAGTACACTACAGTTTGTCAAGTTAATGTAACTACATGACATCTTGATGAAAGCCTGAATTATTATTCTAATTGTTCTACCTGCATAAAACCACAAAACCATAAAATATATTCTATATATTATAATATAGAATAGTACATGTATGTAATAATTTGGTAAAAAATACTAAGGAGATTTTCAAGGATTAAAAAAACAACCCAACTCTGTGCCTGGTTGGTAGCCCCATAAAGGCACTGCCCCTACCTAGAAGTTTTACCTACAGCTTAAAGGTATGCCTAAAGAAAGAACTAAGAGCAAACTGGAGAGGAAGACAGATTATACAATTTAATATGAAGTTTGGATTAACTGCTTCAAAGGAAGCAATTATTTTAAGATGTCCTTGATCTGTGAACAACTCCCAAAATTCATTTTTAACTGCTTTCTGCAACCAAGACTCCACAGATTCTCTAACAAGTCTCAGGCAGAGCACTCTGGTGCCTCTTCACAAGTTCAGTTATAAACTGATCACCAGATTTTGAAACAGAAGCTCATTTTTCCCCACCTCTCTCAGCTGAAATGACTGGAAATTGTTGCCAAGCTCTCGGGGAATTTAATCTAGGTTTTATTTTATTTATTTTCACTACCACCGAGGAGCGCCTTTCCAATGTCATTCACTCTCGCACTGTTTTGTGCAAGGCCAGGGCAGCGAGGGCCTGCGGGACTCTGCTGGGTGTCCCCAGAGCGCCATTCCAGCCCTGCCCTCAGGGAACAGCGAGGGGCTGGGGACCGGCCGGGACTCGGGAACACCCAGCCGGCCCCCTGCCGCCACAACGGCCTGGCCACCGCTGCAAGTGCTGCCAGCAATGGGCCCGATCCTCAGGGGAAGGGCACGGCAGGAGGGAGCTGTGGCTGGACCCAGGAGGTCCCAGCTGAAGCCAGGGGAAGCGGCTGGGGCAGCAGCTCTGCCGCAGCCAAGGTTCCAGGCAGCCTCTCAACCCAGCAACGCCTGAGGGTGCCAGAACAAAAGTCTTTCAAGGCCTAAATGTGCCAAGTGAATATTTAACCCTGTAGAAAATTTTACTGGCTGAGAGCCAAAAGGGATTTTTTTGATGGAAATATACAGGCTTATGTATAGAAAGTTGGCCAGGAGCCACAAGATTAAAAATTGCTGCTTTTACTTTTAAGTAAATGCTGCAAAGTATTATTTGTGAAATTGATTTCTTAATCTCTCCTCCCCAGTAAGTGCTCTCTGAATTGACTTCCACGCTAAAAATTAATTTACAGGGCTTTAAGCAGTGAAAAAAAAGGACAACAAAAACACAACATTATGGTTTTTACATTAAGGACATAAATGAGGTGGAAAAAACTCAATAGGAGCATTTATCTGTTTTATTTTATTTGTTAATCACTATCTAGTGTTATTTTAAAGAAAAAAGTAATTACAAAGATATGTAGCATTAAGATAATGCCACTCCTATAACACTCCCTATGTATTCTGAAGGCACTGACAAACCTACACCTGTCATTACCACACATAACAATGGATAGAACAATGGGATTGCATTTTCCTGATCCATTCTTTAATAAAAAGGTACCTTGCCCCATTCCAGAGGAAGTCCACAAACACAGCAATATAATTCTCCTGTAGTTTAGACATGAGTGCATTTTTGCACTACAAATATTAGGAGAGACTATCCCAAAATTAAAAGATGACAATAATACGAAAGAAAGGAATGTAAAGGTAAATTTCTAAATGGTACTTTGATAACAGAGAAAAATAACAAGAATACATTTAGGAACAAAATATTTTGAACTCAGTTTATGAATGTCCTACTGAAATGACTACTTATGAAATGATTAATTATGAAATGACTATTAGGCTGCAGAAATTGTCATGGTTTTTTTGGGAGAACACTGACAAAAGATCATAGGTCCACTGCTTGCTTACTACACAGAAAATAAAAATTATTTCATAACAATGTTGGTTCTACAGATTTAACTACTATCATCCAATTTAGGAAAGCTAAAATTTAACACAATGTTGCAGAAAAGCATACTGATTTTTATTTTTATGTTTGTCTGGGGTTTTGTTTTGATTAGCATCTTAGTTTGAGTCTTGATACAATCTAATGTAGGTTAATCTCTAAATAACAAGCATTAGAATAAAACCTATGGAAACCAAATTTTTGGCTATGTTTCCTGAAACACCTTCAGCTTTAAGCCCAAAAAGAGGTTGGACTTTCAACTACCCATTTTTACTAACATAGTCCTACTTTTAGAATCAAACACATTATTATCAACATCTGTTAGCAGAAATCAGTTACAAAGACATTAGCCAATGTTTGGGGCATCTTTTCTTTCAACTTTTTTCCCTTATTACCATTTTACATACTAGGACTGCATGGAAGCTTGGATGTGATATTACATCACAATGACAGCTTACTGTAAGAGGAATAACTGAGTTCTCTTTGCAATCACCTTCTCAGTGCCAGCCAGAGAGCTAATGGGAAGCCTGAAAGCTTCCCTAAGAATGAAAGGACTCACATCACTGTTATTGCAGTAAACAGCTTTGCTACAAATCCAAAGCTTTGAAGTTCTCACTGTAAAACATCTGCCCTTAATTCAGCAGTTGAAAATCCTTTGACTCTACACACAAACCTCTCAGTCAACCCTGTCAAGTTACCTATATTTTGACACTCTGCAGAGTCTAATAGAGATTTTCAAGCCTGCCATGTAATACAATCTGAGCTGAGCTGTTGGCAGCCACAATTGACTTCACATGCCATGTCTCTCTGATCTGTGCTGCTAACAATACTTTGTCAACAGATGTCATCACATGTAATTGTCAAGAAGAGCCAATGCATGTGTTGTTCAGTTCTTAGATTTCCTTCCAAAGATATACAGCATGTATATTATGCAGGCAGGCTCATTATAGCAATTCAAACACTGTTAAAGTGCACTGGTTGTTCTATAAGTTTGCTTCAGTGTTCATTTTTAAAATAAATGCATGCAACTTGCTTGTGGAAAGGGGTTTGATTGAAAAAGAAAAAAAAAAAAAAGCCCCTAAAACTGCCCACTGTTCCTTCCTACCTGCCCATGAATAGATGACAATTCTTTGGCAGCTGGAGAAGGTGCAATCTTGTATCCCTGGCTAGACTCTTTGGCAGTTTAACCACAGTGTTATAACTAATAAACTTTACAGCATGGAGGCTCATGGCAACCTGTGAAATCCCCTAGGTGCTTCTCTATAGCACTTGAACATACATAAGAAAATGTTCCAGTATAATTTCCAGCCCACAAATGCTGAACTTGAAGATAGTGGGTGTCTGCAAAATGAAAACATCTGTGTGCCCTGCCCAAATGGATATCAAATGCATGGAAATTGTGCTTCATTTAAAAAAATATGCTATCTAATCCTGTTATGAATAGAAATGTACATAGCTGTCTGGTCAGCTGCATTTAGATCAGTTGATATGGTCAACTCTCTTCTCAGAAATGTAGCAGTATGCTAGTCACACAATAAAAAATATATTCTTACTAGAGCAAAATTATCCACTATTCCCCCACATCAGAATTATTCCACTCTCAAATACAATGAAAAGATAAAATATTTAGAGGCTACATTAGCCAAAAGGAACAATTCATAAATAAACTCTAGTTTACAGTGTGCTATACAATTAATTACATGCCAATTTTCTGATATAATCAAAAGTGAACAAACAGTTCTGAGAAACTGAAGAAGAGGGCTTATTTTAAAAAAGCAGCTTTATCACAAGTACATATCTAAATAAAGACTTTTCAGTCTCAAAATGATTGATCAATATTATTATGAATTACTGAAAATCAGATATTGATCTTCTTTCAAACTATATACACTTTGATAGAAATGTAAACTTTACATGGCAGTGCACCAAGAAAAGGACTTAAGGAAACTGCCATGTTAAACAATGATTCAGGAATGTGCAGTATGAGGGATTCATGTTTCCATCAGTGGTGCTTAAAGCAGTAAAGTAAGAACAAAAACTTGAAGAAAATATAGGGATTTTTTGTTTGTTTGTTTTTAACATAATGGATGAGATTTCAGAAACCTACAATTCAGTTAACCTTGTAAATTACTCCAAGAGATAAAACATATCCCTTTTATATGTAAAAATAATGCTATCAAATGCTTTTGAAAAAAGGGCCATTCAGGTCAGATTTAGACAGGTACCATTTTGGAAAGAACATGAGGCCTTATAAGTAGAAGAACATTCAAAAATACGCAGCCTGTAAAATAACATTAAAAAATAAAAAGAACTCAGACCATTACTTAAATCAGCAGGCAGATCTACAGTAGTATGTTCTCAGTATGAATCTGCTCGTTAAATATATATATATATATATACACACACAATTTCCTTTGCTGACAGCTGCTATAAAATTTTTTGTAAAAAGCTCCTAAATACAGCAGAGATTTGATTTCCAACTATATTGTTACACTGCTTATATAGGAGGGGAGAGATAAAAAGTATCAGCATGAACTTTCTGGTTTTACAGCTCTGAAGAATTTAGTTTCTATTCTTGTTACTCATGACAGCACTGAAATTGCATCTGCCAGAGTGATTACATGTTTTTACTGAATTGCTTTAAAGCCTGAGTCTCACACATGTGCCAGGGTTCACTTAAGGTTCCCATTCCTCTTGCAAGTGACCACATCAAAGCTTTTGTCTATAACCAATTTTCTTTTACTCTGAAATGGTAAATATTCTCCAGTATAAAAAAAGCTGAACAGAACTAATTTGATTACTCATGCATGTATGCTTCTAGTCACCAATTAAATATCTTTTGACTGCTTCAAACATTTCTTCCCAAAGCTCCAGACAGCTTCAAATTAAACTCAACTGGGAGAAATGGATCACTGTGATGTGATGTGGGATCACTTTCCTTCATGTGGGAAGTGCTAGGGAACAGCAGGAAAAGCTGGGAAAACCAAAAGAAATGTCAGAACATAAGATGAGTGAGGCAGTCTGGGAAAGACACTGACAATGGAAGCAGTGGAGGTGCTGGGCCACTTGGGGCCATTTGGCATTCAACCCCGGCCACTACAGCCTGCTTCTCCTGGAACGTACCCTAAATTAAAAGGATCCTTAAGCACAAGGAACTTCTCTGATTCCTCAACTCTTTTTACCATTTCTCTTTCCTTTTTTCCTGTTACAAAAGATGTAGCCCAAGATAACAGAATATACCTGAAAAGTGAAAAACCCAAAGGAAAAAATAGTGCATTTCTGTTCTAGCCCTTTTTCCCCCTTAATTGCATTTTAATGGTCAATTTTTTTTAGTACTAATGAAAAAAGAGAAAATTATGCATTACACTTACTATGTTTTTATGAAGGTGACAAGGCCTCTCACATGAAAAAGAAGCAGAGTTAAAAGGGGATCTTCTCCACATAAGAAATGTTATGTTATTGAAATGTGAGAGCACAACTTAATAATCTGAACTGGCATACCCCTGAAAATTTTTGTAGCTGTCTCACAGCTTTGGGGGAAAAAGCAACCATGAAATTCAATTGGTTTTTGACCGAAAACATCAAAGGAAATCAAAGGTTAAGTGCTGTCAATGTCACATAAAACCAAAACTAAATCACCTTTTTTTAAAAGTTGTCCGTTTTCTTCACAAGCTGTCAGTTAATTCTTTTTCTAAATCATGTCTAACCTTATACTTAATGCAAACTACCAGCTAAGCAAACTATCTATCAAGGATTCCTGCAAATTCTGTGCAAAGACCTTGTGAAAAACAAAGAAATCAATGAGCTAAATAATTAGGCAAAACACAGCCTATAACAACCAGCCTCTGTGTTATACCCATAAAGGTTAAATTTCCCAATAACTCGCATTTTGGGAGGTTTTGTTTTGCCTGGGAAAGATAAAAGTCTTGTTTAAACCTGGAACAAAACGTTCCCCGAAAATACCTACTGGTTCTTAGGGTCTGAGCCCTTCTAGTTTATAAAGTCTGGAAATCAGACTTTCCCCACTCCTTTGGATGCTTTCCTAGCACAGGCTCTTTCCTTTGGGTTGCCATTAACCCTACCCTGCCTGACATCACCTTCCATGATTTTGGCTAGAGCACAGAGCATTCCAAGAACTAAAGATGAGACACAAGCACAGTTTTGGATCTGGATGCTCCAAATCTATCAAGCATATGTATTGAGATCTCTGAAGATGAAAAATCATTACTGCACTTTTGTAAATATGTATTCAGCATTTCTATAACAGCAGCAGCACACTGTGGTGCACTAAGTAGCCCCAAGAGACATGGTAATTCTGGGTAGTAAAAGAAAATTACCACAACTCACTTATCAAAGCTTGTATAAATATTGTAGGTCTGGCAAATTTTTTTTTGTCTTCTGATGCTACTACTAACATAGATGAGATTTGTGTAGTTTTGCTATACTGTAAATTCAGTTTAGTAAAGATGAGGACAGCACTGAAGAGAATAATTAACAAATTTTTGCATCAAAAACTGATTCATTTCAGTTCTGTTTAAATTCAATTAGGAGAATAGGCAGCACAGATTTTTACTTTATACAGTGGTCAATTGACTAGGAAGAACCCAAAAATGTTGCATTATATACTTAATCACTATAACTTTAATGTACAGAACAGGTACAGATTGTCTATAACATCGATAGTTATCCCTAAGACCTGAAGTCAAAGGACTCCCTAGAGAATTGTGGTAACTGTAATAAATACTAAAACTGTATGACAGAAAATATACTCCATGAAGGAGTACAAATAAATGTACCTAATGAACTCACTTTACATATCAGCATGTCAATTTAACACTGATTTCCTAACCTGTCATAATAACAATTTTCAAGTTGTAAACAAAGAACTGGTGAGGAGGGGTTGCTATTCTTTTCTGGGTTAGTACAAAGATGTATAATGTTTTCCTTCTCACACTGATAATACATAAATCAACTGACATAAATACTGACAACACATAAATTTACAGGCAATATACCACTTAATCCTCTTAAACTGTGATTAATATTGTACATATGCATCCTCTTTGAAATACCTTTTCTTCTCCTACTTTGTGGCCAAACTATGGATGTATGTATTTGTCTAAAAACAATGGCCTAAACTTCTACTCTTCCTTCCTCTGTTTATGTGGGCCTCTGCATTTCTCATACAGAACATGTTAGGGCTTAGCTGTCTGTTTCTTAATTTCTGCTGCATCTATCACCTTTCTGTTGATCTTTCCATTCAACCATTTATTTTTAGAAAAATGGATTTAAAGAATTTAATTCTGTCTATAATGTGCTTCCGCATTACTGTCTTTGAACTGACTGAATTTATGTTAGAGAATCCCTTACGAGTTACATAATGATCATGAAATGTTTATATCATGCTTCCTTGCCCATGTTGTTTGAGATCAGTTTCAGGTTCCACGAGTTCAAGTGGTCTCCCTTTGTGTTAACAGATACCAGTCTCCTGAATCACACTGAGGTCCAGATAGAGTTTATTTCATTCCACTAGCATTTGATGTAAAAACCTACATCAGACGCTGAGTGGGGGCTGGAAAAGATCTGGCAGCTGGCATGAGTGGGAGTAAGCAGCCTAAGGACAGTGTGCAAAATGCAGCAATGAATGACACCTCCATTTTTGTCAGAAACTGAGCCTGGGCTTGCTAAAGAATCTGATCTGCTTCTTAAAACTGTATTTCTTACCTGCAATTCTTTCTTATTGCTACTTTCAGCACTGCTGTGAATTGAAATTCAGTACAAATGGGGCTCATTAATATCTGAAAAAGGAGGGCAAGTTATCACCCTCAGTCTCATCATTCTTCGTGACTGAAGTCTGAATCTGATTTAGAGCTGAGTAGCTGTGAACCTTCTTTGCTTTACTCATGCTCAGTGACTACCTACAGAATGCATAGGATTTTAAACACATACATTCATATGCATACATACAAATCTAGAGAAAAAAGAGTATGCACTATATGCTGAAGTACTTAATCTAAGTCCCCAAAAGAAAAAAAAAATAGAATCACAAACATAATACTAGAATCATTAATATATTTTTTATATTTCAAGGAATGATACTTTAAGTAGACTAACATAGATATTAACATATATAACAAATACACATAACAAAGCTACTAAATAAACTTGCTAAAAGGGAAAAAATCTCTACTAAGCCAAGATCTGTTTATGCAGTATATAGCATTGGGGCCTCTAAGGTCCCAATCCCCAGTTGAGGCCAATAATCCTCAAATCCTATTGATTAGAAATTAATCAGAACCACAAAATATTCCTTTTGTAATACTGGAAGGATTTTTGAAGACAAAATTTTTGGTTCTGTGATTAATATAGATAACTATAAGTTAAGAGAATAATATCTCATAATTCAAAACATTAACACTTAATTATGATGAGCAGATATCAAAATTACTTGCCTATTACAACAAGGTCCTCTTGATGACATTACATTTTGCTTTAGAAGGACCTTTAGTTGATGTCTCTTAAAAACATGAAGAAACAAATATATTTGGCAGAAGCCTAAATATAACTGAGTGCAGATCCTGCTTTTGCACATGTGGCTCTGAACAAAACAGTTTCCAGCCAGAGTTGTCTTTTCATTATTATCTGTGTGTAGCAGTTCTCCTCAGATGCTAAAACACATATTTCAGGACACACTGCTGCAATTCCATAGTGAAAGTAATTCTTTAGAATAAAAATCATTTAGCAAAGATGTCACACTGAAAATAATTCCATTTCTATTCCTGTTAGGAAAAGTGGCAAAAGACAGAGGGTAATCTACAACATGACCACTGGGGGTCATTCATTTTACACAAATGTTCCACTATGGTAAAGTATTTACTGGTTTTTAGGAGGAGTAATATTTTAATAGAACTAATTATTTCCAAAGATAAGAACACTCAAATATTATTATTCATATATTAACAAGCTGTGTTCTTTAATTTTAAATGGTTAATGGGAAAAAATAATACAACATTCCTTAAAGATCCAATCACCATAATATCAAGAAACTGAAAAAGACAAACACAACATTTAATATATATGAAGAAATAAAATTTTAAAAACTTCAAGCAACACCTTTTCCAGATTTTCTGTTACATTTTTAAGGGGACTAAGAGGAAACTGCTCAGACACACATTATGAAAAATGAAACAATGTGAACTCTGATTTACCTACTTTGTTTTGCTTCTATCACATGGTCAACAATACTTCTAAACACTCCATATGGAAGACTCAATGAAAAGAGACCTGAATGCTAGCAATGAGAGAAAACCAAACTTTTGATTCACAAAACTGTCTGTGCTAAATAAAATCCAATACAATCCTTAGAAGCATAAATGCTATATACCTGGTTTGACAATCAACCATAAATATGACTTAAAAATCCAACTGCTGTTTAAAAATAAAACTAATGTAACATGCTCAGCAAAGACTGAAAAATTTTAAACTATGAAAATAGATATTAGATACCTGTAGCTAACATCTAAAATTTTTACAACTTCAGGAAGTAGCTAATTTTATCTTACATATAAGCTTCATATATATACGTATTTACATGTATTCAGTCAAGAAAATGAAGCATACTAAATCTGTGGGCTTTTTCAGTAAGAAATTACCAGTCATACATTGACAATAAATGATCTTGATTTCATTTTTCCAGTGAAATACTAAATGTAGTTACCTACTTGTCAAACAGTATCTGCACATGTAAACAGATCACTAGACATACTTCCCAAAATTTAATTTTAAAACTTTAAGATTTTTTCCAGCATAATAATTCCACTAGGTATCTGGCTGCTGATTTTTGATCAAGAAATCATATGCTTACAGAAAAAGACCACGCTACCACTTCAGTTTCTATTCTGGCTCATTACTAGCTCCAGTTTATTGCTTTTCATTCTCTACCAGGCATATCTACTTTCCTATGGGGACACTAATTACTATTAAGAGCACATAAACCAAGTCAGTATAAAAATAATAATACACTTTTTAAAAAAAAAATTACCTCTCTAAAATTATAGGGTTTATAAACTATACTAACAGATTTACTCCCACATAAGCACAATAAACCTAATGAGCAGTGACACGAACACAAAAACAAGCCAAAACAACTCCATACAACCCACAGCCTTAAGACTACTCCTCTCTCTCCCATCTTCAACATTCCAAAATTACTTTTGCTACAGATTCCTTTTTCTTTTTTTTTAGTCATCTGCAAGCTCTGAAATCTCAACAGGCCTTTTAGACTTGGCAAGATAATTTTTTCCTTTGCCAAAGGAGGAGGAAGTTCATACAGTAATACCACCAAAAATCAAATGTGGATATTTTATAGTGGGAAGAATCACTCCCTGTCTTTCTTTACATTTCCTAGCATGCTTGGCATGCTCATTTCCATTGGTTTTAGTCAATTAGGCTGAGTTGCTCATTTTAGAAACAACATTTTTTTTTAATTTGCTTTAGGAGCAAGTAATTTCCACTGGGAAAAAAGAAAAAAATAAAAACCAACCTACATCTTCTGCATAAGGTATCTTTAATAATGAAAATTATCCCAACACCCTAAATGCTTCTTAAGCTCTTGGTCTGACAATAACAAAAAATGCCTCAGCAACATTACCTCTTTTAATAATTTCTTTGGGAATGCTACAATCTCATAATAGAACCATGATGCATATCTTTTTGTCCACTAAGTTATTACTATGCTTTCTAAACCTGTATCACAATCTGCCAATATATTTGATTGTTGGAAAATTGAGGTTATGAGTGACATGAGTATGAGCTGCCCTGAGAATAAGCGAAAAAGAAGCAATCTCCATAAAAAGAAATTGTACCTGACAGGATTCCCCTCTATAAAGTGGAAATTATCCAAAGCTTGATAAAGAAATTAGAAAGGAAATATCAGAAAGGTTGCTTACTCTGTTTTTAAATCACACACCCAGCCCCCACATTTATCATAGTGCAAATCTGTTTACATTTACAGTACTCCAAGAATACATGGAGCAAAGTCAGAATTCAGATGTCTCCAAAATACTTCGCTTGGTGTAGTTACAATTTACCACAGTTTAGAATTAAACTGATGTAAGAAATATTTCCTAGAATAAGGATCTGTCTAAATGCTGTTGAGTGGCTAATTGAAGAAGAGCTGTTCTTCTGGGACCCCCTCAGGACACTGACCTGCCCTAACTTGTCAGCTGTCCTGGGAAGCTCACCTTCAGTAAACGGCATCTTGCCTCTTTTGCACACACCAATCTATGGGCCTGTGGCCACAGAGGACAGTTAAAAGCTGCAAGTGATGGTCATATTTGGGATAGCTAAGAGGAGGTTCTTATTCACTCTTCTTATCAATGTACCTCGTGCAAATTATACCTTCACACAAAGTCAATCTGTTGTAGATTACTTACTTGAATTCTGATTTTACCTAATTAATTTTGCAGATGAGATATGCCTGACATTGCTGGACCCAGGAAAACTTAAGTCTCTTGTTACTTGATAAAAAAAAAAAAAAGTAACATCACTCATTTTCTTATTTTTCAAAAATCAAGAAGCTTCAGATAATCAAGGTCACAGACTTACGTGACTAGTTCTAAAGTATGGTATGAGGCAGAGAGTAGAGGATGATTAAAAACAATGAAATCTCAGAAAGAGAAAACAAATCCCATCAAAATCATGTCCAAATTACTATTTTTCACTAAGAACGCAAAGTCCAACCAAATGGCTGAAAAGGGGGGAAGATGGGAGACACAGTGAACATGTGGCAGAACCAATAAACACAGCAGTTTTTCAGGAAATACATGTTTGTCACAGACATTTCTCTCAAGCCACTCTTCAAGAGATCAGAAAAATCATTTTTCTGTCCTACTTCCTACCATATCATATACTGCAATATAGAAAGATATTAAGCTACAGAATCCAAAGGAGGGTAATAACAAAGATGGTGAAAGGCTTGAAGGGACACCATGCGAGGAGCAGCTGAGGTCCCTTGGTCTGTTCAGCCTGGACAGGAGAAATTGAGGGCAGACCTCACTGCAGTCACAACTTCCTCCTGGGGGGAAGAGGAAGGGCAGGCACTGATCTCTGCTCTGTGGTGACAGTGACAGGACCCAAGGGAATGTCCTGAAGCTGAGGCAGGGGAGGTTTAGGTTGGATATCAGGAAATGGTTCTTTACCAGAGGGTGGCTGGAACAGCGCCCCAGGGCAGAGGTCACAGCACCGGCCTGACAGAGCTCACAAGCAGTGTTTGGACAAAGCTCTCAGGCACAGGGTGTGACTCTTGGGGATGATTCTGTCCAAGGCCAGGAGCTGGACTTGATCTTTGTGGGTTCCTTCCAAGTGAGCATTGTCTGAGATTCTGTGATGGTTCTTTGTAATGCAATATTTCACATAACAATAATTAGTGCTGCCGGATGGTGCTCTGTTACTGCACAGTACGCGCAGCAAGATCTGAAATACTTTTATACTTCTTTTGAATTTATTTTCTTAGTGACAAAAAAAAAGGAAGGTTCCAAAACATCTCCCCCCACCCCCCCAAAAAAAAAAAGGCAATGGTTGATATGCATGCAGTGTCACAAGGAGGAACAGAAAATAGACTCCCTACAGTTCCTTGGGAAGTCCCAGCCTGAGTAACCAGAGGAAGGGAACTTTGGCTTCACTGACTCACATCAAGATGTTCCAGGGATATTTTTTTTGTTGTTATTCTCATTTTTGATCTAAACATTAAAAAACCCAAACCACAATTCTTTCTGTATCAGTATGAATTCATTTCCTAATTACTGCATACCTTTTCCATGTTGTGCCTTTCATCCAGCAAGATCAAACTATAGAAATAAATAAGTCTACTGTAAGCTCTCACTGCATTACAGAAACTGAGACAGAGAAAACAGGTTTTCCTCTTTCATATAAGTCATCACTGAATGTAACATGGGATGTAGATCAATGAATATAAGCAGTATTGTTTGGAAAACTTTTGCTGTGTGGGTTGGTTTTTGAGGGGTGGGTTTTTGGTTGTTGTTTTTTTTTTCCCTCCAAACACTGTTGCTAGGACACAGGGTTGTGAACAGCGACAGGATATATTTTCCAGGACATAAATGGCAATGAGTCTATATTCCATTTAAACTACTGAATGCCTTAAGCAGAAGGGAGGTACTTGTATCTGCTTTCTGTCAACTTAATATTTTAAACAAAGATGTGTAGGATTAGTGGGCTTTGAAATGGAGTTAAAGTTGGTTTTTTTTAATGCAGTGATACAGCCTTTAGGTAGGTATAGTTGCAAAGCACTAATAAAATACAGATGGAATTAATATTTCTCAAAACAGACTAGAAAATGTAAATATTTTAAAAAATTGATGTAATGTGCATTTCTGTAGTAGACCAACCCCAAAACTTGGATTTATTTTTATCCTTCTATTCTTTCTATTTACAGGCTTTTACAAGCAGTAAAAAACTAATGCTACTGCTGTGAAAATATCCAGAAGAAACAGAAACACACATTTTTTGTTCTATTCATCAAAGACTTTTTCTTAATATTCTGTACATTACAGGAGCTGTGAGACAAACTGGGGGAACAAAGAGAATATTTCAGCCACTACAGAAAAGTATTGTGCAGATCTATGTGCACAGACTATTCAGATCTATTCAAGTTTTAAGAACCCATTTTCAGAATGGTTATTTCTACACAAACACAGAAAAATACAGCATTATGGAATATATGCTAACCAGCACATATAATATGTGAGCATGAATACAGCTATCACTGAAGACAGGTTTCAGCAGTTGGAAAGAAATTAAATTCTGGGCATCAGTTCAAATAATACGCAGCTTCTGCAATGCGAACTGAAGGAAAAGTTTTCTTCATGACTAATAGCATGATATACTTTGTGTATTGACGAAATGGGCAGCAGTAAAAGCAGAGAGCACTACATTAATTCTGCCTTTCATAAATAAATACCATGCTTTTCATAAATAGCCAGAGGAGAAAAAGAAAATGCAGGTATGCATTGAAATGAAGCACTTAAAAATCACTGAAAATTTATGTCCAGTAGTACCCAATATGGACTGCAAAATACTCAAATTGAAATGGCACATATGAAATAAAAGTACCAAAGAGTTCAGGGGGAAAAAAACCCAAAAACCTGCTACAGTCTAAGACACTGTACTATTTTATAAAACTGAAAATGAGCTTGTTAAATTAATACCAAAAAGGGGCATTAAAATGTGATTTTTACAAGTCTAGAAATAGCTCTACAAAACATTAGCGGAAATATCACTAACAGGGAAAAAAAAAAAAAAAGAGGTATATGGAAGATAAAGCCAAAGATTTAGATTAAAAGCTAAGACACATTTTTAAAATCAAGGTAAGTTAACCACTGCAAGTAGTTCTCCAAGCAAATGGAAAACTTTGTATCACACCACATCTTTAAAATTAAGTCTACGTATCTTTCTGATCATAAGACATTTGTTTAAAGCACAATACTGAATAAACTGTTATATTGAGAAATGTGACAAAATGACCAGAATAGGCCCTTTGGCTCAAATTCCAGAACCAGTGGTATTTCACAATCTCATTTAGCCTCTTCCCCAGTCTACAACCACAGGAATTTAAAAAATAAACTATTTAAGAAATCCTTAACCTAACATACCATAATGTCTTCATATGCATCTAAGAATTAAATTAATCAAGTGAAGTATGTCCTAGTTTTATTAGAGATAAGTAATCACCAATAGTGGTTCAAGAGGAGTTTATTTTTTAGCTTTATTTCATCTTTATAAATTTCCAAAGTCAATAAACAATAGAATCCATTTCAAGGGATGTTTTCTTCATTTAGCATTCTCAATTAAAAGAATATCCCTGATACCCTGTCGCAATTTAATTTTAATTAAGGTAAACCAAGATAATCCTGAACCTACTTTCAGTCTTTTCTATTTTTGCTTGTATTCTACTCCCTTAATTTTATGCCAAATTTTTGCAATGCTTCAATCTACAGGAAAAGTGTAATACTGTAAAAATTTAATCTGACTTTATACAGAGACTAGTAATCTGGCTAATACTAACAATAATAATTTTTTTATTTATTGACTTTCGTACAAGTTTATGAGTCCTATTTCTCACCTGAATTTCATCATATCAACGAAATGCAAATCACTGACACCAAATTTCAAATGTGAGGTGGGAAAAATTTGAGTTTAAATTAGCAAAGAGCTTTACAAGAATTTAAGTATTGGTGTTATTCAGAAAGATTATTTGCAGTGATGAATGGATATTCTGTAAATAATAGTATACTGACTGTTGACACCAGTATCTACTTCTGGTTTGTAAAATATAAGTCACCCATGAGTGTTGTGATGAACATGACTCTGAATAGCAAACCAGCCATCAGTTATCTGAGTTCAGATACATGTCACCTTTTACTCAGAATTTATACTGTTTAACAGTATAAATATAAGTAATACCAAAAGATACTTGATATAATCCATATAATGTTCCTCTTAGAATTCCATTTTTATTACAGGAATGGATGGAAACTGAGCCACCTTGGTTGAAAAATTATATTTTTCAGCAGAGATGGAGTATAATTAAGGCAAATTTAAATAATTACATGAAAATAGAAAATCAAGTTGTTTTGAGAAAATATTAGGCTCAAAATGATGGCAAATGAAAAGGCTAAAAATGGTAACATATGGCTGATGCAGTATCTTTTACGGCTATTAGCATTAGACTTACATTTCTTAAAGAACCTTAGAGTATCACAGTTTCCAGCAAACTCATGCCATTTCCTGAATTGTAAGAATTGATTACTTTATGGATGTTGAGCTGGCATAAAATTCACTATTTCTAATGCTTATCGAAGTACAAAACCTGTGAGAAAAACAAATCTTCAAATGTCTAAGAAAAATCATTGTAGCAATAGGGTTTTATGCATCATATAATTGTCCCACTGAAGGGGTTGCCCCCAGTTTCAAGGCCAAATAATTCCCATCAGCAGCAGATGAATGAATATGCCATGAGCTAAAAATCTTGCCAAAGAACAGCCTGCTCCACTCCCTGTAATTGCACTAGATTTGATAAGAGTAATAAAAAACTTTATGAATGTAAAAGTGAGCAAGGTCTACTACAATGCCACAAATTGCCATTTTAATATTAATCACATTTGTATTTAATACTTTCTCCTATTGAGGCTTGTATAGGGTACTCTATCACATGTACCTGGTGCAGAACACAGCTGACTAATGCTTATCACTGTTCTCGTGCAGCACCATCTCTGTGCCTCACTGATAAAAGATAACAATATTGTAATGCTCCATTACAAATTTTCGTCTGTGCACAGTAATTAGACCTTACAATTCCCTTTGTGAAGCTGGTTTTCTGTCAGGTCTTTGAGGATTAAAAAAAATAAAATAAAAAAAAGGGTAGGGGGTGGCACAGAAGAAAGGTGAGATAGTGATGTTTGCTACATTGCACCGGGGATCTAGAAAGGACTCAAAATGCTCACAAAGAACAGGGAAGGGAGGAAAGCCTGCAGGTATTCATGTTCATCTATATGGGATTTCCCTTTTCTTTTTTTCAGTATTGTTGGATTCCAGCTCTGGTATTTACTGAAGAGAGAGAGCTCTTTTCCTCCTGGTTGCCTAATTAACATGGCACAGTTGGCCCTGTGACTCTGTCAGAAATGACACATGCGTCAAAAGTGGAATGGGTGTCCTTGCTGCAAGGAATTCTATTTTTAAGCAGAAATGACTCATCAACTACTGGGGTGTCCCAAAAGCTACAATTTGTCAAGCTGTCAGGAGAAAAGGAAGGGGAAAAATAAGCAAAAGAGGTCACATCTTTACTTGTATCTGTAGCTTAAAAAGCAGAGGGCTAAGGCTGATTATACATTTAACTCCACTCTAAAAAGCAATTTTCTATGCAAGCCATGTTTTGATAACAGCATTATGGTCTGGCATTTTTAAAACCTCAGCTGAGTTATCTCCTCTTCTAGATTATATAGATTTGGGAATTGGTCCAGTGCTAAGGAAGAATGCTTCTATAGCTCAGTGTGAACAACTAATCTGTCTACAGGGAAAGAAACCATGGGACAAAATATTTGCAGATGCATTGTCAGATGCCTTGAGATGAAACAAAAAATGCAGACATTCTTTTGGAATGTGGGAAAAAAAAAGGAAAGATTCTAACACGTAAATCAATTATACACTGGTGGGGTTTTTGAAAGAATTTGAATTGTAATTTAAGAATATGTTCCCGTAGCAATACTGGGAACACATCAAGCAACATGGTATGAGTTTATGAAAACAGAGAAGTGAAACTGAGCAGGCCATAAATGTGATTTATACAGTTTCCTTACACAAACTGACCTTCAAATTGTTGTGTAGGTGGTGAAAACCAACATGGGGCAGGTTTCCTGAGAACTTGTTTGCAGTCAAAGTTACCAGAACCTAAGCTATTAAATCTAAGCAAATAAATGCTAATCTAAATATTTTTATCCATATTTCTTAAGTCAGATCCAAGTCATTATCCAAAAAATGCATATGTAAGCATAACAGTGTCAATGTGCTTATTTTATTGATGCTCAAGAAACAGTGAATTATTATTCAGAGACAACAATAATTAGTAAATTGTAATTCATGCCAGCAAGCAAGCTTGGGCTTCAGATGCTGCATAACATGTAGTGCTGCAACATAAATATAATTTTCAAAATAAATATAAATTTAAAAGACTAGCAAACCACAGGAATGAGAAACTGAGATGTTCTATTACAATCGGTTTTTACCCATAGTCATGGGTAGAATTTTTTAAAGGACATTGATTCAGGGGTTTTTAGGTAACAGACATAACTTTTAACACTCGGGTTTCACTGGACTCAGAAACTTGAGTTCATGCAGAGATATGAATTGCATATGGTGTCAAAACTAATGCAAGTTTTATGCAAGCAGGGCAGCAGAAGATAAACTCCTTAACTTAAAACATCGTTTAGAAGTATGGTTTTCTAAACATGCCTGAGTATGCCTGACATCTGCCTTCAGATGAACCTCCAGGTGAAAGACCTTACTCTTGCACAAATCAAACTTTGAGATCCTGCCCTACAGAAGCTAATGGAATTTAGAGCAGATGGGAATAATCTTCCCAAAACAGAACTAGAAATCAATGAAGACTGCCAGGAATCAACTAGAAGCAGCTGTCAATTTGCAGTTCTTTTTCAGCCTGATGTTTAACCTGATGCCTTTGGATTTCTCAGTACACACAAGCAGAAGCAACTCATTGGAAAAGAAAGATTCAGTTTGGCACACAGGAGGGTTGAATACCAGTGTTATTCAAATGTCCTTTAACAACAGGCACTTGCTTGGAGAAAACCTGCCAGGTGAGGCAAAGATCTGCTACAGCCTTTGTCAAGCCTTGCCCACTTGAAGGAGTTCAGGTATCCCACATGAAGCACAACAGCATACAAAACCAAACCACCCCTCAGCAGAGAGAAAAGAATTTGACTCAGAAGCATATTATAACATCCATGTCCAAACATGGACATATTATAACATCCATGTCCAAAAGAAATTTATTTCTTGCTAACAGCTCCAGAACAAGCAGTAAACTCACTTGCCATAAATGCCACTTGTCACAAAGTGTTAGAATGGACTTGGAACACAGTAGGGGGAAAAAGAAATTTCTACCTTGTGGTACTACCTATTTGTTGTATTTGTTATTAATTTTCAGATATGAAATAAGATGCTAGCATCTAACATGAAATTGTCAGAAACATTCATGTATGTCTACACACAGCTTCCAGATTTAAAAAAACAAAGACAAAAAAAAAAAACCCAAAACACTCACAGACCAGTCACACTAAATGACCAAAATGTTATCTCAGTAATTGTGGCTCTGAACTGCAAAGCAACACCTTATGAAAAAAAGTCTGCCCTGAGCTAGGATCACACATCTTCTCTGGGCTTGGATCCATTTATTTCTGAGACTATCTGAGTTTATAATAATATCAGTAAGAAACTGTTTTACAAAAGATGAAGGTTTAAAATGCTCACTTTTTCTCCATGGCAGTTATAGTCAAAAAATTATTCCTGTAAGATTGAAATTGTATAGACACCCTTGACACTCTTGCAGGCTTAGATCTTGAGAGCAACAATGTGGTCTTAATTTCCTTCTAGCCTCCCAGGCTACATAGTTACCTTTACATTGCAGAAAACATAATAATCAGATATTCCAACATCCTACCAACCAAAACACCACCAAGTATAACTTGCACAAGCCAAATACCAGTCATGCAGGAAATTCCACGATCATCCTATGGTTCTCTTTTCCAATATTTCCCCACTGTCACAGCTATCAAACTTTCCTTAAGTTCCAAACTAAATTTGCAAAGTCACAAATGATACAGATTTTATCACGGCTCCAAACACCATAGAGAGTGTGAGTACCATTCCACTTCCCTACTGGAACAGTGCCATGTCTGCCCTCCATAAACCAGAGGGTGTGACATTTTAGTGTAAAATCCTGCTTCTTTGAAAAAGCCTTGTAATATAAATATAGCTAACAAGTTATTCAAATTTGACAACACCTAAGTCAGACCTCCATTTCCAATTAATTTCCTCCATTCATTCTTCAAAGAGAGAAACTTGAGAGAGCAGCATGTCTTACTCTCCTAAAAAGTGCTGTCTTAAAAATGTGCCAGAGGTACAGATTTTTGCCCAGACTGAAATCAGATTTCTGCCAATTAACTAGAAACTGGAGAAGGAAAAACCAATGGCCAAATGTTTAAAAAAAAAAAAACATTACTACATTCCACCTAACCCTTAAAAAAGAAGGATCTGATGCCTGAAATACAGTACTGCCATCTGTCTAAGAGATGACAAGAATTTAAACTATATAAGAATTTGCTTATGAAAAAGTGAGGACTTAGCTATTTAATGATCAAACTCTTAAGCCTGCTGTGTTCAGTATAAACACATTAATTTAAGTGGCAGATATTTACTTAAAGGCCTATCTAGCAACATTTTCATACAAATAAAGTCAGTAAATATCACTGCACGTACAAAGTTTTGCTATTTCAGATTACTGACTTATTTGTGGTACAATAAAATTATCCAAACTTGAACTTCAGTGATTCCTTAGCATGGCATGCAACTGGCTGCAGCTGGAAAGCAGCTTTGCAGAAAATGACCTGAGTCAAGAAGTTCACTCCAAGCCACCCATGGGCTCTTGCATTAAAGAAGGTCAGCAGCATTTTCCAGGCTGCTTTAGGAAATGTCTCCAGCACAAAGATACAGGCACAGGGGAGTGAGACCAGAGAAAGGCACAAAGATGTTAAAGAACTGGAGCCTTGTCATATGAGGAGGGCTGAGAGACTCTTCTGACAAAGGCTCAAATAATCTTACCAAAACCTATAAACACTTTAAAGAGCCTCCTTCAGGTACTAAGAAAAGAGAGTCAAACTCCACTCAATGGTACTCAGTGGCAGTTACTGGGATCTTTTACAAGGCCCAACACTTCAGAAAAGCAGTCCCACTGGAATTTCTCATCATCAAGGTTGTGCATTACAATTACTAAGAATTTCTGTAGAACACCAAGGGATAGAAACAATACCCAATAATTTCCCCAGAGCTTGATTTGCCAATTATTATGAAAGAACTCTATTTTTGTTTGCCATTTTATCATTCACAGTGTTGCTCATTTAATTCATTTGCAACAATTCATTTTCATTATTTAGCAAACACAAACTACTGGCATTGATTAACAGAAACTTCATTACAGTGGTTTGTCTAGAGAACTCAGAATATTTCCACATTGCCTAACCAGAGACTCTGTACCATGAGCAAAAATCAGTGTAATCCAATGTTATTTCATTAACGTGATAAACACATACAGAGGAATTTCCTTTATTCATTATTATAATCTCCTAAATAAATTGGAGGAGTTGTTCAGGTAGTGTTATACAAATTTTATCTGCATATAATTTGCCAAACTCAAGGTCTCTGAACATGTCAGAGAATGAATGCAAACACTGAGCTAAGAGACTGATAGTACATAAATCATGCATCTAATTTTTCAGTATGCCTCACTACATCCAGATTTTTTTAATAATTCAAGACAATACACGATTGGTGGTTAAGGGACAATGTCTAACAACAAAACTAGGAGACATATAATCATCCCTAATCCTTTTGTCCTAGAGAAGCAAGTGCATAGTAACACATGGACAAGCTTTACCAGGTGTTTTTTTCCCTCCACTGTGGCCTGTTTCTTTTGGTTTTTGCCTTATAATAATCATATCACTGCTGCTGCTGGATTTGACTCATAATTAACACCATCTGTGCCTAACAAAGACCTTCAATCATCCTGGTATTCAGTTGCCTGCAGAGGCCATGCATTGAGCTGCTCACCCACCTGGCTTCCACTGCAGCATGCTAATGAGAGCAATGAATCTTAGCTATGGACACTTTCCCAGCACAATTTGCAGAGCAGTGAAGAAAATTAAAGATCATTGTCACAACTAAGGCTTTCTTCTGGAAATCACTTTTCAATTAAAGCAATAATGGTGAACACTCAGCACCGACTACAAGCACAGTAAAGATAAAATTAAAATACTTAAGACCAAAAATGTTACTTAATGATGTATCAGTTTAAAGAGTATGGACTGAGGCTTGATGAACACAAACTTTGTGATTTGCTGAGAATCAGCAGTAGGAACAACTGAAGTTACAATTCTGTTATAATACTAAAACCCACGTTACTTCAAAATAAATACTTACAAGAAATTCACTTATATATTTCAGCTAAATTTTCTCTGAATCAGAAAATTACACCTATCACTCCATTTGACAAGTGAGCAATTAATATAACTAAGGGGAATTAAAAGTTTCTTTTTCCCTTTTTATGTAAAAAATAGGTGAAGAAAACACATATAAACTGGATTTCCTTCAGTGCAGAACAAAATTTATCAGCTCACAGAAACAGATGCAGTGCTAACAAAATTAAAATTAGCAAAATATTAAAATTTTACAATGCCACCAGCTGCAAGGTACTGTGGTAGACTCCCCTCACAAGAATGCAGGGAATAATAAGGGACTAATAATGTTTTAAGCTACTTGCCAATTCACAGACCATTGAAATTTTAGCAATTTCAGCAATGGTAAATATAATCTAACAGCATTTCCTTGAACCAGATCCCAGAATTTTAAGTCAACTTCTACATCTCTTAGTCATGCATAACAAAAAAAAAAAAATATATATATATATATGTGCATATATTTTAATTCAACCGTGTACTTAGCATGAAGGAATGTTCCTGTAGCCACTTAGTGTGGATTAACGAGTGTACTAAGGCAAACTTTATAAACATAATTAAAATACTTTTGCATGAGTAGATTTCACTATAAGCAGGAAGGCTTAAAATAAAGTTTAGTACAATTGAAGTCCTACTTACTTAACTCCTCAAATATGAAGATTGAAAGGCTATTTAAAATCTGTGCACACCCAAAATACTGGTAAATACATACTTGGGAGTACAGAACCATGAACTGCACAGGATGTCCTCAGCAAAATGATACAGCATAGCCCTAAACTGGTTACTTGAGGGGAAAAAAAAAATCAATATTTTACTTTGCTATGTCTTGCAAATTGAAAAGAAATAATACATTCCAAAAAATAGACTGTAACCTGAAAGCTATAGTAAAATCAAAGCTCAAACTGAGCTTTTTCTATTAACTCATTTCTGATCCTATTAGACTCATCTTCATTTTTTTTATACATCAGGCCAATGAGATCCATTTAAAATTCAGATGTAGCATTGTTGATTTACAAATTAAATTAAAATTGCTGTTTCCTTGAAGGGCCATGAAACCGAGAAGGAATCATCAAAAATGTTCTGCAGATTATTCCAGTTAAAATGGAAAAGTTTAAGGACTTGTAATGAAAATTAGATTGGGATCTAAAACCACTTGAGTGTTTATGT
This sequence comes from Agelaius phoeniceus, assembly GCF_051311805.1. Taxonomy (NCBI): domain Eukaryota; kingdom Metazoa; phylum Chordata; class Aves; order Passeriformes; family Icteridae; genus Agelaius; species Agelaius phoeniceus. The sequence continues at coordinate 22,726,518 of NC_135273.1, forward strand.
TTACATAGACTTGGACTTACAGAACTATTCAGATAAACTTCATACCTCATACATGTCTGTAAAAGGGGTAACACAGACTACAAAAATGAAAAAGATGTGAATTCTCCCGGGCAGTAACACTGTATCTGTAATAAATTTGAATTAATAATCCTCACCAGGCCTGCAGTATATTTGTAGAAGATTTTGCTGAGCAAAATCAAATGTCTCTCAAAAGACAAAACACGGAAGCAGTAGCAAACAAGCAGGAAAGCCAAACACAGTACACTATCACAACTTAGCCTCAAATGATCCCACAAGAGAATTCATAAGGACACAAAGGGCTGCTTTCAGGGGGGAAAAAAAATTTCAAGTAAGACTTTCCAAGAGAATTTGCTAATGACACTTTTCTCCTTGTGCTCTCACAGAGGAAACTTCTCAAACAAAATACAGAGATTTCCAATGCATCCTTCCTTCCTAATTTATTCCTATGCAATGGCAAGAAACCAGCATGAATCCTCCAAAACAAGAAATCAGACTTTTCATTTTGCAATGTTTTGGTAAGTAAGTTCTAGTATAGTATCTCTGACATGTTTCCAGCTAAATTGCTACTGAACAAGTAGACAAAATCACCTGGGTTGGAATCATGAAGTCTAACTGTTAGCATAGGTAAAACAGACTTGCTTCACCCTAAATAATAAAGACAACAGCCAAAAAATGAACTCAAAGGCACCACAGGAGATAGAAGAAGCACAAGAAAACTGTTTTCCTCGAGGGAATCACAATCCTTTCAAAAAGTCATCCACATACAAAATAATTTGACCAAATTCTCAAAGGAATGACTTTTTACAAGCATGCACTTGCAGATCTTAAATACACTGATATAACACTCTATTTGATTCTGCATTGCTGAAATGGGTGTCAGGTCAGCAGAATAAAATTAAGCAGAACTTTTCCCTTTCGGGATATATATGGGGTGTTTCTAACATGAATTAATCCACTAAGAATTTACAAAAAAAAAAGCACCAAAAAGACCAAGATGTGGATATAGAACTAAAAAAGAGTAAGAGGGGAGAAAGGAGGAGAAACTGAAGAAAAAGTGTGCAACTACAGTATGCTAACTTGAGGTTCCTCAATTTAAACTGCAGCACAATTTAAATATTGACTGAAAGCCAAGAGAAATGCCCAGTTAGAACACTTGTTGATCAAGAAATCAATACGCTGGTAGTAGTACATGGATTGTGTGGCCCAAAGAAAGCTCAAGTCTCCCATGTTGTCAGCTTTGCTCTTCTTGAGGAAAAGAATCAAAGACTCAAAAATGCAGTGCCAAAAATTCATCAAATATTCCATTAACTTCAGAAAAAGCAATTACCCTGACACATCGCTGTAGTTTGATCTGAAATTGAAACATAAGAACAGGTTTTAATCTATTCCACACTTTTGACCTGGAAATATCAGGTATCCAGGAGCTTTGCCACTTTGCTTTAAAAAGTTTTGCAAATATCTTCAGGAAGGAACCACTTTACATACTTCAGTGGTGACATATTAAGGAAAAATTGCTAAAATCAACAGAAACACTCATTGCAATGTTAAGAAGGAAAACCAATTGTCCTCACTTCAAGGGAGCTCAAGACAGAACTTGAGTTTTCCCACCACGTGGCTCCTCTCCACAAAGAAAACCTCTGCTTTATTATTTGCATTATCCTTAACACATCTATGGCTTCAAACTCGCACAACACAGAGCTGGCATCCACGTATCCAAGAATGCCTTTTGCTGGTGCCACCACATCCCAAATATCAGGATGTACGGATGTCAGCAGTGGAATGTCTGATTTTCTGAGTCACAGAATGACTGGTTTAGAACATTACTACTACCATTACAGACAGTAGGCAGGCTCACATGGACTGACTCTGGTGTACAATTTTAACAGTTGCAGTAATGGAAAACCTTAAACTAGCTCAGAGAAAGCATGAGCATGTCATCATAGAACTTTAAATTGCTATTGATTCTTCAGAATATCACGCTCCCAAAAGAACTGTATTCAAGGAAGAATATTTTTTTAAGTTCCTTTTTACTAATTTCTTCTGTTTTAGGCTACCAGTGTGCCTGTTACAACACTGACAGTGCCCAGCTCAATGTGAACACAAGAGTGGAGTATGAACAGTATCAGAATATGGTCTGACTTATCTTGTTTGTATCAAACCACCACACAGCCTGATAAAACTTTCTTCTGCCTGGCCAAAACCACACCACTGTATGATAACATCCGAGTAAACCTAAAAAATACTGAGATCTTTGCAGACCATGAGTAGTTCACCTTATGGTGGTAGAAACCTATCACGCTCAGAAGCTGGAAATACAGAGATGCTCATACTGTCTACTTCATGCAGAGGTTTTCACAAGTGTTCTTGTCAGTCTCCCCACATGCTTTTTACTCCTCCAAACTGCAATTTTCTGACAAATATTTTTAGTCTTTATTTCTTACCCTAGTCTTGATTTTGAAAGAAAGATTCTGCACATGTGTAATGAATATAAAAACTGTAATTTTGCAAGAGTATGTATAATCTCAATACACAAAAGTAGTTTTCCTCTCCATTCTACAGATCCAATGTGACTGTGTTCAATTCAGTTTATGTAATTTTTTTTTCCCATTCTTGAGTTATTTTTGTAGAACCTTTGCTATTATAGAGTTCTTTGCACTCAGGCAATGAGATCAAGCACTGATTTGAAGTAGATGAATGGAGAAATTCAGAGATGTATAATTGCTGCAGGAAAGGAGAGAAAGGAAAATGTACTCAAATACTCACTTTGATGAATCTATGAAGTATATTACAAGAGCACCAATACTAAGAGCGAAGACTAAGACAACCTACAAAAGAAAAGAAAAGAGTAATTATTTAACAGCATTAACCATTTATTCTTTTACATACAAAAACAAAAAAAAAAAAGACAACAAAAATAAATTATAAGCTAGTTTAATTTCAGCTCTGATTTTCTTTAGGAAATTAGTCCTACTTGAGCTTCAAACATGATATATTATCATAGAATCTGTCTTGCATTAAAAAGAGACAGAAAAATCTGGCTTTACCAGACCTCCTCTTCAGGATTGCTCATTGGTACAAAAACCAGGAGTGACCAAACTTCCATTTATATACATGGATTTGAAGCCCACAGGAAAACTAAGAATGCACTCATGTCCATAGGGACTACAGTGAACTGTTAAACAGTTTAAAGCAAAACTTGATGCAGCACATGATAAAAGTTATGACTTTTGTTGACAGTCTTAACATTTAAAGCTACAGATGAGTACTGGAATAAAAACATCTTGATTCAATACAGGCTTCAGACTTCTTTCTGAAGCTGCTGTATTATGAACAAGCCTGAGTGAGGATCACAGTGCAAGGAGGGGACACACAAGGTTTTCATTCTAAGTAGACTGAAGTTCTGCATGGCCAATATCAAAAATATACATATCTTCAATAAAATAGTCATTAATGTATGAATGTTACATAATTAACACTAATTGTTAAAATAACTATTCAACTGAAAGCCTAAATGATTTTTCCTTACTTTTATATCCTGCTGACCATAATATTTTTTACTTTGTGAATGTTTGAAAAAGAGTATTTTGCCTGAGTACAAGTATCTGTTGTCTTGTCTGATGCATTATCACCTGAACCAGTGAGATCTGTCCATCAAATTCAAGAATCAAAGCATGAAATTCATTGAAATAACATTTTTACTACCCAAGTCTAACATATTTGTGTTAACATCTAGAGTTGAAATCTTCTTTCATTGTGTACAGGTGTTGCAAGGTGAAATTAGCTATTAAACGCATACCAACTGGTAGTAGTCTCACCATCACAAGAAATTATAGTGGTGAATAGAACTTGTGGATTGTTATCTGACAATATACCCCAAATTATGATTAGCAGCCATCCCAAGGCCCATTTTCCTCTGAATTAAGATAGTGGGAATCATATTATTATGCACACTCTGCCCTACCTGTTGGAATATTCCAAGCTAGATACAATCACGGTTTCAATCTGAATCAAATCTGCTCCATTATTTATTATCAATCCATTTCAAGGAAAGTCTGCATTTTTAAAAAACAAAATTTTAAAGAGTGCTGAGTGTTCTGAGAACACAGAGCTTACAATTTTGGCAAAAATTTTGCTTTTTCCCAAACCAGTTTTAAACACAGCTATTTACTTTCAAATAATTTAAAGTCAAGTATTAGTGCTAATGTTTTATCCTGCATTCTGTGGAATCATTTCTATAGTAACAGCACCCTCAAAGCCACTATTAAATATAGGTATCTCTTTAAAAAAATCAGGAAAGAAAACAGCAATGAGAAAACAATAAAAAGCAAACAATCTATAAATAACAGAAGAAAGTAAAGAAGAAAAAACAACCATAAAAAAAAGCCACAGGACAAAAGAGATTTACCCTATGGTAGGAGTTTTGGGTTGCAGAATGCTGAGATGGCCACTTAATGCTGGAAATGAAAATTTAAAAACTAAGATTGTAATCCATTTGGGACTCTATAAATACTCTTCTTATTCATTCAAGTTTCACAAAGCACACAAGGGCTTTGTAAAATTTTTATTTTCCTTTTCACATAGCAAGTCTCGAGTTATGACTTTCAGTCATTTCCTCTGACCCAAAGGAGTCCTGTAGAGCAAACCCAGCAAAACACTGCATCAGCCTTACACTTCAGTTATAGCCAATCATTTGTTAACCATCACTGTGCTGGCTCAATGTTACAGGGATTCTGGGTGTGACCTTCCAAAACACTTAAGGCTTTCAGATGTCCTGTGACAGTTCATGTAACTGCCACTAAAATGCAAAAAACATATAGATATATATTTATATACACACCTGATTTTAAACCAAGGCTTATTTTCTCTTCTCTTGCCTTGAAACACATACCTAACATGATACATAATGTCTCAAAGAACCACAGAAAGGGTATCAGAAGAGAATGGAATATGAAACTCCATTTGTTTTTCCTGCTAGCAGAGAAACACATTTTTCCTTCGCTAAGTGACAGGGGAGTTGAGCTGAAATTGAAACCATCAAGTGTGTGGGAAAAGCAGACCCTGAACCAATCAGGTTAAAGTTATAGTAAAATAAAAAAAAAAAAACCAACAGATTTTAACAAACTCCAAACGCCTGTATGCTATATGATAATATCTCAGATGCAAGTTTTTGTATTCCCATTTAAAGAACGTGGAGTGTAACCTGGTTATTCAGACCCAGGATGACACTTACTGAGTTTGCTCTAGTGTTCCCTAGATTGCCAGGGGAGATAATACCTGTTTTAGAGACCTTACTAGGCTAGAGGGGCATCACAAACATAGACCCATACCCCAAATTCACAGCAACTAAAATCTGAGGGAAGGAAAAGCACGTATGTATGTGAATTACTGCCTTTCTGGTTAACTAGGCCATGGCAAGAAGTTTGCTTCCTTTGTTTATTATTTCAATGTGTTTGCCAAAACATTGCAATTGCTACACATCTATTATAACCCTTCTGTACAGAAGGAAAGAATCCTTTAATTTATAATAGCTTGCTGTTTGTATAAGATTGAGAAATGTGAACTCATATGCTAACATCTATACTGACTAAGCACTTACTAACAAATTAAAAATAAACACCAATCTGATTAAAGAAAAGAGGGGGAAATAAATGGAATAGTTGCTGCATATCCCTAAATCTTTCATTAAAAAAGGAACAGAAAAATCCAGCCCCAGATTTAAACAAAAAAGTAGAATGCCTTTTTATGGCAAGAGTCAGAGAAACTGCAGATAAAATTCATCTAAGGAAAACTAAAAATGTTTTGACTGATTCCAAGATGCTCTAGAAGAGCTTTGACTGCAGTCAAAATTTAGGCATCCATAATAAATACAAAAAGAAAAAAGAGAAAGAAAAAAAGGAGAGTTTTGATAAGGGTGTAACAACATAATAATACTGCAGGCAAGAACCAACTCTGAGAAACACTGTCCCAAATAAGCTCAGGCCCCAGCCTATGTAACAAAGGGATGATCCAAGGGGTGGCACTGTTCCCCCTGCAACTCCAAAACTGCACTGTTGAAGAAAAAAGGGAAAGCAAGAAGGCTGGTTCATTAGACAGGAGGGCTACAGTTATTAATGAAGAGACTCTAGAGCAGGAACTTCAGATTCTCTCACCCTGTAACACTTGAACATTCTGTGAAAGTTGAAACAGAACTCTTTGAAGTTTCAAAGGCAAATTCGTGCTTATACAAGATTAAATTATCCAAACATAATTAATACAAAATAGCATAGAACTCAAGAGGCAAAGCAGAAAATCAAAAAGGAATAATCATCTCTTTTTATTTTCCTCCAAAATTAAGTATTAAAATGGGAAGTATGCAGTGAAAAAAAAACCAAACACTTTCAGAAATCTGTAACCCCTAACACCTCGGGGCATCAGAGAGTTCTTATTTTTTCTGACAACAATCTGTTCTGTACTGTTCTTCAAAAAGGTTTCTTTGAAACTCTTGTTCTATGGTTAAATTATTCTACCCAAAGGCTACTGTAATCCTTAGAATATACTAGGTTTTTAGTTACTAATATTTTTTGAAATTTACTTGGTTTTCATTTCTACATTCACACAGTAAAGTCTGTTAATAAGATACTCAGTTTTATCAACTATGATTTTAAAATAAAATTCCATTTGTTTTTATATTTATAATTAGTTATGGAGAACACTAATTAGTTCCTGTATACATAAAGCTAAAGCCTCAATGATCCATTAAACTTTTGTTAGAAATGTTTGCACTACTAAGATGTGAATAGCCTGATGTTTCGATCTAACTTGGGTGAAAATACCTTAAATATAAACCCCAAATGTCCTTTAACCATCAAATAAGAAATCAATTGTAGTTCTTTTATAGAAAGACAGAATTTGCTTGTCCAGATTTGTTAGGAATGAGAACCATAAAAATCTAAAGACCCACCTGCTTCAAGTTACATTTCAGAAGTTATCAATTCCTTTGAATTTGGCAATCCCAGCATTACTTTGTAGACTCTAGGAGATGTACCCACATCTCTGCAATTTAACAAAAGTAAGACCTTCTTGACCATAGAAGATCCAGAGGATCTTACCTAAAATTGCCAACTCTTAGTTACTGAGTTAACTTAATTGCTAACTCAGATACTTAATTGCTAACTCTTAGTTACGAAATCTTCATTTTGAGCTTGAAGCAACTAAAACACTAAATCCAAATTTTGCAATTTTTATAGCCACATTAAAAACTTTTCAGAAACGCTGACGTGAAAATCTTTTACAAGATTTTACATGCAAGTCATTTCCTTTCAGTGACATTTTACGATTTAGTTTTTTGTTTACTGCTATTACAAAAAAGGAGTGAACAAAAAAGTTCATCAGCTATTAAATTTTACAGTAACTAATTTAGTCATCAGCACACAATAAAAACAGTACTGTAAATTGGTCAGCTTTACAAGATTTTTTGCTATATAAATTTTCCCCTTCAGCAAAGCTCATACAGGCTTACATTTTCCAAGACAAGTCTGAGTTTATCCAAAAGAGGAGGTGAAGGGGAGTGAGAAATGACTACCTGATAAACCAGTGGGCAGTAAATTCTCCATAAACTTCTGTCAGAAAATTCATGGCAAGGATTTAATTTTAAAACCAAAAGGCATCAAAGTAGTCCAGCATGAGCTCTGATTGATGACCATGAATAATCAGAAGTCTTGGTTATTGTCCTTAGTCCTACCATTCTTATGATGTGTGACTTAAGCATATTACTTGACCTCTCCAGGCTCTCAATTCTCCCTCTTGCTTGGATTTGGCAGGAATACTCCATGTCAAACTCATCAGGGCAACCACTCCCTTCACTACAGGTGTTTGCAGTGGGTCTTGCACAGCTGGGACCTCTCCTGAGGCCACCGTAACCACCAAGACCCCAAACAGGACATGGCATCAGTGGCAGCAGCACTGCCTATGACAGCAAAGGGGCTCTGTGCATTAAAGGGTTTTATTTAAGTAGAAAGGTGTCACTAACTCTATGATAAACTTTTTGCCAATTTTTCTGGAACTATACTTTTGGTACCATTAAGTCACTACCCAGTTTAATAAAGTTTTTAGTTTATTACTAAAATTCTGTACTTATCATAAATATATCTTTAAAAATACAGATCATATGTAATGCATCTCTTTTTACAGACTTGAATAATATTGATAAGAACTATAGAAATAACATTATTTCTGGGACAGAAAACAGATAAGAGCAAACAGAGAAGAGTTACCAAAAAAAAAAAACAAAAAAAAAAAGGCATATATTTAGTTCCCAAATATCTAATTTATGCATCAGAGCAGTAGTTTGGGAATATCTGAAATGTACAAGTAAAAGCCATGATGGTAAAGGCCTGAATCACTGTGAGCTTGCCTAACTACTCATGACTGTAGTAAGTAACTGATGTAATAGGTCACTGGGAATAGAATATGAAACAACTCTGAATGAAACCATACTAAAGAGAATCAGCAAATTCAGTCTCCCTGCCACAAGCTCTGTTTTCTTCTCTCTCCAATAAAACATTCAGCTTTCTTTCATAGACTTGAACAGACTACATCTCATTTGAGCAGACTGCTTATTATAAGGAATGCTGTGAAACCAAAATAAAGGAATTACTAGAGTAGACATCAGAAACAGAAATATAAAAAAAAAACCACCCAAAAATTAAACAAACAAACAAAAAAAGGACCTCTATATACTTTTCCACACACAGTTCCAATCTGATTTGAGGAAAGATTTTTAAAAAGCATTTTTGCTGTCATCTGTTCTGTACATGCTTCAATGTATGTTAAGATTTCAGCTTCACTTTGCTTTCTTGATACAGATTGGGGTTTTTCTCAACTTTCTACTGACATATTGACAATAAAATGAAAACTTCTGTTAAATCTATAAATGTGAAAAGACTGAGATTTTCTAATTAGTGAAAAAATACAAGACAAAAAGTCCCATCTGTTAATGGTGCTCTGCAACTTGAAGTTAATTAGGTTTGCTGGGAGAGTGCCTGGCAATATGACCAATTAAAACACATGCAACTTTTCCAATTCAGTATCATTAGTCAAAAAAATAGCAGTACCTTCTATCAAAATGTGCCACTATCTGGAGCTAAGTGGATGGCATTATATGTCTGTAAATATCTGCATATTTGAGGGGCTTTTCTGCTCCCAGCCTAAAAGGTTCTTCCTCCTGATTACCTAGCAGTCACCTAATTAAGGTCAAAACCACTCTTTGTACATTGGCAGAAGAATAGCTCTCACAGATTTCCAGTGGATGTGTGACTGGCTCTACAACCACGCTGAGCAAAAGCGTTGTGCTGGTGACCATCACCCACCAACTACTGGGGATGCCAGTGCTCTCCTTCCCAAGCTCCTCACTGTCCCACTGCAGATAAAGGCTGCCAATAAGCCTGCTGGCACGTTGTTCTAGAGAAACCACTGATGACCTGTCACTCAGATCCTGCAAAAATGAAAACCAGCCAGCTCAACTGCAGAACTGCACAAAGGCCAGAGAACCCAGGGAAGGGTCTCCTGTCACACCCTGCACTGCACCAGAGCAGCACTTGTGCTGGTGGCTGATAATTCACAGCCCCATGCCATTTGCTCAGCCCAAGAAAGCCTCTGGGTTTTGTGTCAGACCTTGGAATGCAGCATGTGCATTTTTTTCTCTGTTTCTATGCTACTGTGCTTCAGTTGTGACACAAGGGGGTTTATCTCCACCTGAAGAATTGGAACCAGGTAACTTCATCTGGAGCACTTTGTTCTAACAATATTTTGGTGAACCTCTGGCTAAACAAAGTGATCAAGGGGAGATGAAGCAGCAAGCTGCACTTTTTGGTGTAGTGCCTACACAAAAAAAATCTCCACCTGTGCGTGGAACATCTTGGAAAACACAAAAGTGCACTAATTCCTGGACAGAATAAAAGACAAGATATTACCCAAAAATCACAATCAAATTCTTTATAATTAATTTATAAACCAATCTAACTATATGATGGTGCAACACCTGGGAAAGTAATCAACTCAAATTAAATAAATCTATTTACCATTAAAACGTAATGTAGTCATTTGCCAACCCACCGCTGTATCTGGAATACTGCAATACAGAACTGAAAAATCAATAAACTATAAAAAAAAAAAAAAGGAAAATACTGGAAAACATGGTCTTTTTGAATTAAGCAATTATCTATTATCTATTAAGCAGTATACTTTTTCTTAAAAGTATTTGTTAAAAAAATAAAAAAAAACATTAAATAATAATAATAAAAATTAAAAAACACAAAACCAAACAAAAACACAAAAACTAATTTCACAGTTCTTGTCCATACTTCTCATCATTTACCATTCAGTTTTGTAACTGACAACAAAATAGGAGAACATCCAAGAAACAGTCAAAGAAAATACAAAACAGAAGACAAAGAATAGTGGTAAAATACCAGAAAAGAATAATACAATAAGGTAAACAAAATGCTGTGTCTTTAAAATGCTAAAATCAGAAAGATATCACTGAAGTAAAGGGTTTGAGGTAAGGAAACCACTCAAACAAGTTTTCAAGAAAAACTGCAGTCCAAAATGTGGACCTTCTGAGAATTTAGGCCTCTTCCTCCAATTCACAGTGCATTTGTACAATATTATACATATTAACAGTATGTTAAAGGGAGCTCAAACTTTACTGCCATGCCATAAGAAATTACTGAAAGGAAGTACATTTCTTTGTGAATGAATCACTTTAAGGATGACATTTAATGAAATTATTTACCTTATACATTCAAAATTAATACTAGATTGTATGGCAGACAAAAGGAATCCTCACATTCCTCAGTTATTTTGACGTTAGTCTGACATGCAGCCTACACAACAGACAGTCATGCCAATAAATGTTCAAAGAAGAAATAGAGAAAGAGGTTACTCCTCCTTGCTAAGGTTTTATAATTGAACAAATTGCTAAATTTTCAGATTTTGTGTTACTCAGATTTCCTGCTACTATTTCTCCATTTTCAAACAGCAGAACTCCACAAACACAGAAACAAGTAACCTCCCATTTGAACTGTTTAGGTTCTTAGTCACCAGAACTCACACATACAGCAAAGGTAGATACAGCTGTGCATGTATTTGAAAAACTGGAAGCTCTTGGCTGCAGTAAAGCCTAGTAAATTTTCATTCAAGAAAAAGACTGAATCAAGAATGCTGAAATCATTCAGCACACGACAGAGGATTTGAATGCTTGTCAAAGAATGTACTTTAAAACATGAAAACAAAACACAGAAGGGAAAAGACTCACTGCTAAATGCATCTGACAGGCTGCAAAAGGAGTTTGCTGCTGCAGTACCAACATCACAACTCTCATCTTCCATGTACCATTACCTCATGTGGGTTTTCTCTTAAACCTTTTGTAATATAATATAATAAATGCAATTTAGCACTTTCATTTCCAGACAAAACATAGAGTATAACAATTTCTGATACTTGCAAATACATTGCTCAACTTCTACTGTAAGTCTAGAAAAATCCATAACTGTTTCATAGACTCTAAAGGGAGGTAGCCATCAACATGACTTTTTTAATAGGGACCACTAAACCTTCGGCCATTCACACGAGGATTTTCAGGAGCTCACTGCTCCTCAAGTCATGTTCTCTGCTCAGCCATTTGGCACAGCTTAATGTCAACTATATGAGCAGCTTTCTGTGACAATTAACAGGGATATCAAACACAGGACCATCAATGAGGAAAATGAGCAAAAGGAGACTACGTGATATAGGAAGGGGGGAAACTTGGCAACAGAGCTAAAGAGCACGGTAGCTTTGAAAGCCACCTTTTTAAGCATCTTTTTCCTCCTTTTTCTCTGCCATTGTTTGTCCTTCAGTCATTTTGCCAAATTTGATAGCTTTGACTGATAGCTATAGGAAAATCTCTCTTACCAATCTGCTTTGAAGATTAAAAAATTGACTTTTTTATCACTGGGAATAAATCTAAGCCTACTTAGTCATCCAGCTATACATGAAAATGCGTGAATACAAAAAGCTGCCTTTAATTAGTGTACAAAAGAAAACTATAGAGAGCAAGTCTGAGCATTGTAAATTGTAGCACTCACTAATTTTTTGTCTTTTTAGTAATTTAGTCTTAAGAAGTCTGATAGTTCTAAACAAAGGCATAAACCTCAATAGTTTTACAGAGGCTATGTCAAAACATAATTCTTATCAGACCTCTCAATTTCCGACAGCAACAAAAAAAGAGACAATGTGAGCTCTTCTGGTTTTTAGACTAATTTGAACTGAAAAGCCTGCCAATTAATTATCTGATAAAGCCATTGATCATGAGATGTGAGTTCTCCTCATAATTAGAAAATAAAATTTAGCAATTTTAAGGGAGCAGCTAAACCTAAAGTACACTGGTCAGGGTTGTGGTGATCTTGGTTTATGGGGAAGCATTCACTCACACTAAGAAAGCAATTTTCAGTGGGCTTTGGAATAACATGGAACAAATGTTCATACAGTTGTTTCTGCAACTTGAAAAAACATTAATACATATTTTCCTTTTATCTTAGGTAAAATTTGCATAAGCATAATTACATGCTACTATGGGTCAAATCTTGATTCACAAGACTGCACTGATATGCAGACCTTGATATTTCAGAGAAAGACAAGGAGGCCTTTGATGCCATCAGTTACAGGCAGTGGTGATTTCCATACTGTCATTGTCAAGGTGATGGCATGTTGTGAATATTGTTAATCTGGAATTATGATTCAACATTATCTACCAAATGATAGGAAATTCACATGAGGTATGAAATTAAATCAGTGATTTGCAACTATCACTAAAGACCAATGCACAAAACAAATGATGCAGCAAGCAAATGTAAAAGCTATTTTATACAACAAACCTTTTCTTGCAGGGAATGCTTTTTCTCAGTGGTAGGATGGAAAGACTAGTTTCTCTGTTAGGATGCAAAGACTGATTTATTCAACCAACCTGCTCTCTGCCATCTCTGTTTTGCTATGTAGTTATAATTTTAAAACTGAAAGCTTTATTATGAGCCTTTTTCTATGTGGCCAAAGGCCTGCAGAATCAACTTCAAACGTAACTCTCTAACAGCCTTATACAGTACCCTTACTTTTAAAAAAATACAGCAGTGACCATTAAATGCCTTGAAACCAACTGTTACCTCAGCAGACTTCTTCTATTGCTAGTGACAATATCATCAGGTCCTTTAAGTTTCACCCTCTGGTATCATGGCTTTTGTTATTCTTTTCATAGAACATGAAGATTTTAATTAAAAAAAAAAAAAAAAAAACACCAATAAACAACATTCTCAAAGTCCTCCTTTCCTCTGGGCCCATAGCCTTTGCATCTTTATCTGGCTTTGCTAGCCCATAGTATTTCTCATCAGCATCTTTATTTTTCATGCAGACACCATTTTGAGAAAATTGCCGACCTTCCCACCTGCTTTATAGGGTCCTTTATAAAGGTGTAAGAATGAAAGGCCACCAAGTTCATTATGGTGTGGTCTTATTCACAGGCATAAAAGAAGGTGGAGAATGATGAACATCCAACTTCAGCTTATATTCTGTTTCATAAATGTCAGCTGATACATAATTTTTCCCCTTTTCTGCATGCTTCCTTCAGCCTAGCTATAGTCTCTTTCCAAGGCATTTCTGAAAACCACCAAAAAACCAAAACTGGAAAAACTACCAGGCAATCATGTAGGAAAAAAATTGGAAAAAACTACTAGGCTGTCATGGTGAAAGATTTATAAGAGATATTCTTAGGATTCCATGTCTTTATGTTAATATGCAGTTTTAGTTGATATTTTAACATTACAGAAGTTTAAAGTACATAATGGATTTGAAGGTTTTTTAAAGTATTGCAAAAAAAAAAAATATTTTTCATGAACTATAAAAAACATCCAGTAGCAAACCTTGTGAAAGACAAAGTGGTTTTCTCTGAATAAGCACTGCAGAACCTGCCTGAGATTCCTGTAAGGTAAATTATGCCATTGAAGTGTAAACCCTTTTCTTTTTTCCTTCCCTGCCTCCTGAAACTCTACTTACTATTGAGCTCCTACAGAGATTCAGTCCAATGCTGCTTTATTCAAAAACCATTTTAAAATAGGTCACCTTTCTAGAATCTATTCTTAAACAGAAAGTTTGAAAAGCAGATGTCAATGAGATTACCTTTTTAGCACCTCTTTATCTGTAACAAGAGTTTAAGTCTTTAGCCTGGGACAGAAGCTTCTCTCTCCCAGCTGTAGGCCCAGCTGCTTTCCTACACTGTGCTACACCCACTTCTCTGATGCTCAGCCTCCCCTAAAGACACTGCTCTTGTCTAGTAAAGGAAAAGCTGGCAGGTAAAGGAGAAAGACCAGCAGGGTGAGTGAGTGGCCTATTTTGGTTTTCTATCAAACCAAAGTCTCATCAACCCCTGGGTTTTGTCAATGACCTCCTCCCTCCTCTGAAGTAGTTCACTGCAATTACAGCCCTATACACAGGACCAAAAAGTGAGAAAAAACAAGAAAATTATTAAAAGTAGTCCAATGACACTTAACAAATGGCAATAACACTTGAAAATGTTTATACCAAATCTGCAAATGAGAAATATTTATACTGCAGTGATGACACTGCACAAGAAGGAAGACTATCAAGACTATCCTAATGCTAACAAATAATTTGTTTTCTCAACAGCTTGGCTGACATGCTTCCTTTCTGACTCTCAGGCAGAGCTGGAAGACAGAGCTTTCAGCATTTGTAATTTCAAACACTAAGTTAAAATTCCATTTGCTGATTGCCTAAAACCCCAGAATGCCTCTCTGATCAATCTTACAACAAAGACCCATGTAAAAGTGTGCCAAGGCAGACTGCTGACTCTGAAAGGAAGTCCATGTACTGATTCATTAATGCCACTGCCAGCAGCACTGACTCATTCCTTGGAGATATCTTGCTGAAGCAGTTTCTCAATCCATAGTTTAGTTTCTTATCGTGGTTACAGGTGTATTAGACACCAGGAAGACCAAGTACACAGTCATATGTGCTTACAGGACTGAAATTAAAGCTGCAGCTCTCTCTTAACTCTAAGAACTAGAGTAGGATGTCACTACTGACAAGACCATGCTGCAGGGCTACTCCACAAAATAAAACATGGGCATGAGGAAAGGCTGCTGGGGATGAACAGAGACTTTGCTAGAACAGGTGACACAGATTTTGCATACTCTGCCACAGACAGTGTATGGTATAAGCTGCACAGTAACCAAACAGGCTTATTTTTGTACCAGTTCTTGAGTGAATTAGAAGCAAATGACCACTGTACTGAATAAATAGAGCACCTGTTTGTTGTGGTTCATGTTTATTGTTAAATGGTCCATTCTATTATCTCCCCCACTTTCTAAAAATGGAGCAAGATTTTAATATCAATCATCTTCCACCTCAATAATCTTGGGACTAAAAAATGTTTGGTGAAGTTATTACCTCACCACTTTTTAAAATCCAGTATTTAACATCAATGACTCAGTTATTAAATAGTTCTCATTCTGTCCAGAAGCTTTTAAACTCTGTGGCCAGATCAATGATCATGTCTTTGATGTTCACTCTCCAGTCTCCTGGTGTATACACAAACTAAAATGAAAAATGTATGTTACTCAAGTACACTGCTATTCCTTTTTCACAGAAAAAGACAAGAGAAACTGTTATTAGTCTGATCTCGGAGCAAAGTGTTCTCAGTACATGAACAGCATTTGCTCATGTTGACATAAAGAATGAGGATTTTACCATCTTAGTTTCATTTATTCTGTATTTGTTCACATGCACAAAATACTGTCTCCAGCAGACTGATGAAAAGCCCATACTTTTATCTTTTTTACAATAGAAAACATTTTAGTGGGCAAAAGTTCCTGCCTTCAATTCAAGCTCCTGAAGCTTCTTCACCGTGATGCAGAACTCAAAGTAAATGCTGAAATATTACTTTTAAGAACACTCTGATATAGTAGCGGAAACCACAAGAATTAATGGGGTTTTGCATATTTTAAGCTCAGACTGTCCATGGGAGTTTAGGATCTCCATTGCTATAAAACTCCCTAGGGTTTGCATGTCCTGTTTGTGGTCGCAGGGCAGGGGGGCTGCAGGGGTGAATTCTGAGAAGCTGCTGGAGGTTTCCCTACACCCAGCACTGCTGTTGCTAAGGCTGAGCCCATCAGTGACGGTGGGGGCTCTGTGGAGGCTGTGTCAGGGAAAAGGCAGGAAGCAAAGCACAGACAGACCTAAACAAGAAGGAAAATAATATACACACCATATACATTAACTTCTATCTAACTCTAAAATCCCACACATTGAATTCACCTGTTTATAGAATGTACATGTGCTTCACACTATTTCTTTCACACCATGTGGACTGACATAGTTGACAAGTAGGCCGTGCAAGTTTCGCATCAATAGTGTACTTTAAAAATTGTCCTGGCAAGCTGTTTAAAGAGCCAGGTTTTTCTCTGCTAGTCCTTGTGCAGGAACATGTGTTTTGAATCTGAGATCTATATGTTTGAACTTCACATTGGAAGACCACAATTGAGCTTCATTGTATGAAAACTGAACCTGTTCTGAAAACATACAAGCATTTTTAAAAAATAGTAGCTTCATAGTTATTCTGAATTCTTCTGCTCATTGTATGTGTGACTAAAACTCACTGCAAGTCCTACTTTGAGTCATGAACTTAAGAGAACCTGGATTGTCTTTTTTCCTGCACCAAATCAAACTCAATTTGAACCAACAACTGACACTCAGCCATCTTCATTATCCTATTTTTCACTGTGATGACGAATTCAAGCTCTTTAATGATCTATCACAGCTAATATGCATTAGTCAGCTTTTAACGTCACTGCAATAAAGTTGCATAAGCCATGAACTTAAGAGCTCCTTTAGTTGCAATTTCATGGACTGAGGCTTACAATACATTCACATGTTTGAGGTTTTTTCACCATATAGAAGCAACTTGCCATTTAAAACCAATCAGTCAAAACAAAGACTTCTTAATCAAATTCCTTCTTTTTTTCAGCTAAATTATATTGCATTTTTTCATTGATTATTGTATGGGTTTCCTGAGTTTTATATGATTTCTTGGATTTCTAATTTGGTGATGCCTGTAGAGCTGAATAATATGACAATATTAAATATAAACAAGATACAAGCAATGTTCTAAATTTGAATGCCAAATATGATATCAATCAGTGTCAAAATAAGACACTTGCTCAGATATCTTAACAGATGAAGCTTTGGTACATACTAGACCTAACTGGTATACACAGAGAGCAAAAAATTACATTTAAAAACACTTGTAACACTTGAAAAACGAATGAAAAGCATTTCTCTTTGTTCACATAATACAAAGTGATCCTTTTGCTACTGATGCTACTAATTATACATTAATTACCTTGTTATGATGTGACATCATATTGGAGCTAAAAACAATGAGTCAAACCTGATAATGTACTCTGTTTTGTTGCTTATTTTTTTCCATTTAGGAATAAAGACAACTTATTGGCATCATTCAGTTCTGAAAGCTTACTTAAACCTCAGTTAAAGGTACATTTTACAGTAGGAAAGTATTGTCCCTTTGCATTCGTCAACTTGATAAACTGTTCCATCCAGTAAGTTTTTCTTTTAAAACCCACTTTTGGCACAACCAAAGTTATGTAACCTGCATGATTTTTTTTCTGTATTATTTGGAATAAAAAAGATCAAAGTGTTATTTCAACCATTTCAAAAATACATTTGAAATTTTCTTTCATTTCAGAATTTTTTTGTATTATAATAGATAAATGTTACTTGATGAGTAAGAAAATTATTTACTGCTTTGTGCAAAACAAAATAGTATCGCATGCAACTTTAATTGTAGCAACTTGTCAGACATCACAAAAATAACCTGCCTGACATATATTTCCACCACTCTCATTATTCTTTTACTATCTCTACTTTGTTTCCAAATGAAAGTGATTATTACTGCTAAAGTATTACCCATCTGGAAATAAATCATCTCCTCAAGGGCCTTGCTGATTTACTAACTATCAACAACTAATTTCCTTGGTGAGTTTCCACTTTGCAAAGGAACTCATTAAAATTCACAGGTTTAAGTGTTCAGTGCTTTGTTCTCCTAACAAACACTGGAAAGTGATGTTGGGGCAAGAAAAATAAATAAACTTCCAAAGTATCTTATGAATAAGCAACAAAACAGAGTACATTATCAGGTTTGACTCATTGTTTTTAGCTCCAATATGATGTCACAGCATAACAAGGTAATTAATGTATAATTAGTAGCATCAGTAGCAAAAGGATCACTTTGTATTATGTGAACAAAACCGTATCTCCTCTGCCTCAGTGTATGCCTTTTATCTACTCTGCATAGCTGCTACAGGGGCAAAGAGAAACTAATTTTGTTTGACTTCATGATTTTTGGAGTGACATTGAAGTTAAAAATCCTCTGATAGATCCAACTTGAATTTATACTTAACAGCCAACTGTATTCTAATGTAATGTCCCTGTTAAGCCGTATCTGACTTCAGTATACTATCAAATATCTTCCAAACACTTATTAAACTTTTAAAAGCAAGACATGTACAGAAATTTACCTCATACCAACATAATTAACTTTTAGCAATCTTTTTTTGTTCTGTTAAATGACATTCCACAAACTAAAGGGAAGGGGCAATCATTCTCTTTTAAAAGTCTCCTCCATTTGTACATTTCTTATCAGCTCCTGTTCTCCTTTCTTCTGTTGTCTTCCATTCACAAACACAGAATCACAGATGGAAGAGACCTCTAAGATCATTGAGTCCAACCTATGCCCTAACACCTCAACTAGACTATAGCACCAAGTGCCATGTCTAGTCTTTTTTTAAACACATCCAGAGATGGTGATTCTACCACCTCCCTAGGAAGGGCATTCCAGTACTTTCTTATTCTTTTGGTGAAAAACTTCTTGCTAATATCCAACCTATACCTTTCCTGATGTAGCTTGAGACTGTGTCCTCTTGTTCTATCAGTTGCTGGCAGGTGGAAGAGATCAAGCCCACCTGTCTACAAGCTCCCTTCAGGAAGGTGTAGAGAGCAGTAAGGTCACCTCTAAGCCTCCTCTTCTCCAGGCTAAACAACCCCCGTTCCCTTCAAACATTCCTCATAAACAATTTTTCCACACGCATTTTCTTCTTCTTCTTGAGAGATGTTCTATAGATTTTTAGGTAACAAGTTTTGTGCTCCATGTATCTAAACACTCTGAACAGGTTTGCCCTTGGCATGACAAAGGGCAGGGTCTGACTCTGCCTGGCTGACAATGTCTAGGGAGATTGCCCCTGCCTCCCCAGGCTGTTAACTGGCCAGAACTGCTCCTTGGCAAACCTGCTTGTCCTGCCTTTAATCTCCGTGCAGGCTGGCTCAACACATAGCACATATATTGCATAATACTTGGCATTACACAGTTATTCAAAATAGTGGAGGATAAGGATAAATTCATTGAACATACAATAAAAAGCAAACTTTACATGTAAAAAAAAAAGACTATATTTCCATTAACTAAAAAAAGTAAAACAGGCTGTGGGCTTTGACAGATACTTGTTTTGCAAGGCATAAAGTCCAGACTAGTTTAAGACTTAGAAGACAAAACTGTATTTTGATTTTAACCGATCTGATAACCATGTTCTCTACTGCTTCTAAGATGGAGATACACATTCATACAAGCTCTCAGTTCTCACAAAACCCTGGGGGAAGATTATCACTAATAAAGCCTGGCACTTGGTATGTGCTAATATTCATCTGTACCCAGTAGAATAGCGCTGAAAAAAGATTTCCCTCAAAATAATTTTATTCCTAGAAAATATTTATCTTCTTAAAATAACTTCAGCTAGGTATCAACCACACTTTTTCCTCCAGTTTCAGTAAGCAACCTGCTCTGGAAGATTTTGATCTCTACTGTGTCTAGACTGACAGCAAAGCGTGACTTGAATTTTTGAATATATCACTGGCAAATAAACGTGGTGATAGATACAGAATCCAGTCTTGTACAAATAACCTAAGTAGGAGACATCATTTTCAGGACATGTCAATAAACCAGATCATATCCAAGGCTACATCCAAGCCAACTTCATAAAGTGAAGCTATATGAAGATCAGCAGCTCCATGGCAACATCATACACAACACAAACTTCCCAAGAAACCAGTTAAATAGTCAGACATCAAATGTATAATAAGCTCCATCTGCCCTTACTTTATTGCCAGAAGTACCTCATTTGATTTTCATAGAACTAGGTTTGATACCCCAGTACTACCAATTATACTTTAAAGAACAAAGCTGATTCATTCTGCCTTGAAAATAACATCTGTGCTGGGTTAATGAACATGTATCAGAGATGTACAAGTAGCACTCTCCTGGTGTTTTCCAAACTGAGTAATGGCAATGTGGGAGTTTACTGGGTAAACTAAAGGCAACAAGCATTACTCAGCTGCTGAGGTCTGTCACCCTTCTCATGAAACACTACTTCTACGTACAAAATTTCTCATTGAAACAGAGCTATTTGCAAGATTGTGTATGAAGTCTGAAGGGGGATAGATGTGCACGTTGCTTTTTTCAATCCTACATGGATGTTCGCTGCAAACTTGTACAGTTTTGGCACTTGAAACATATTAAAGAAAGGAAGAATTATGAATAGTATAGTTGTGATACTGAGAAATAGTTATTTTAGAAAAATTAAGATGCTACAGTATTTCAGATTAGCATACCCTGACAGATATCCATACTTCTAAGCACTATATCATGAATTCGTCTCCCAGATCCCAGTTCTAGTCCCACACTTGTCTTTAGCATTTCTCTGTATTGAAGGGCTTTTTTCATCCATGAATGGAAACTCACAAATTTATTTGCAGGTCTCCTTGATTAACATTACTTTGACTCCAATTTAAAACTGGTTTGGTAATTCATTAACTGCTTTTACAAGGAGGTGTGGACATTCTGGTTCAATGAGGTACAATAACCTCCAGAGCAGCAAGAGAACAATTTTCATTCTAGAAATGATTATACATTTGGTTTGTGTGAGTCACACCTTCCTTTATTATTCCCCCATTTTTAATCTCACTTGTTTAAAATAATTTTATGTTCATTAAAATATTTATATCAGTGGCATGCCATGAAAATTTATTACTTGATATTTACATTGAGTTTAAGATATTTTAAAAAAACCCCAATTTTTAAATTGTAAAAATATTTCATATTTTCATATAGAGCAAAGAAGGACATACTCAGAATCAGACCTAATTGTGATTAACTAAGAAATTATCTAGCTAATGAGATTAACAAAGGGATTTACAGGCTTTCACTTACATGACAAAGATTGACAGTACACAAAGTTACAGGACATGACTTGTTCAACACAATATTTTAACACATTCTTCATCTTCTCTGCTTACACCAGAAATACTACTTTTTCCTTTGCTAAAACTTTTGAGAAGGTAAACATGAGTTTGAGGATTGTCTCTTTTGAGATTTCTTTCTCTCATAGACCTAGAGAAATGCACAATCACATATCCCAAGTTTGGTTGCTAAGTTTAAGGGTGCTTCAATGAATTTGAATTTATGGGCCACAGAAGAACAAGAAAGAAAACAAACTTCCAATATACTAAAAATACTACACATTTCAAATATATTCTAAAAAAATGTAAAATTTATTTATACCTACATTTCAATAAAAAATGAATTCTTGCAGGCTATTACAGAACGGTGAAACCAATCTGAATTTCTGAGCTTTTGTTCTTCCCCATTATTGCTTTATTTTTTCTTGAGGTTCAGCTAATTAAAAACTTGCTTACTTTAAATGAGGTGAAGCCTGTGTTTTTATTCCTTTTTTAGAGGAGTGGTAGAATCCTTCTAGAAGCTTTAAAAGCGTGCCCCTATAGACAATATGATGTTGATTCTGTGTTCACTTTAACTGGCATCTCTTTCCTCCTTTGTTCATTCTACAAAATCTCCTGTGTTTTTTTCCACTCACCCTGCTATGTTTTTGACCAATTTTTTTTTGCTCTGCTTCCAACCCACACTCCATCTCCTGCCAAGGGAATTTTAAGTCATTAATTGCTGTCAGATTTCCATACTCACAACATTTAACCAAATTCAACAACTCATTCATCCATATTACAAAAAAATAAACGAAGGAAAAAAATAGAACTACTTGAGAATAATGGAGAGTGCTAGCTTTCTAGAGTTTGATAATTTTGCTTAGTACATAAATATACTGAAGGGATAAACATGCATTAATCAGGATTGAAATTACCATCTAATCACTTTTTTTTCCTACTGTAACTCTTTAGACATTTGCATTAATAGAATCAGAATGCATACAAGAAGAATGACCCAGTAATGATCATGCACTTACTACATTGTGCTTACTTTTCAAACATACAATAATTGTTTGAAATGCAGAATTTAACCAAAAAACTGAATATCATCCTAACATGTCCATTGCCAGTCATTAGGAAAAAGGCTTCCATTGGAGGCCAGTGCAACAGGAACAGCTCTCCTGGAGACATTATGGAATCCCTGTCCTTGAAGACTTTCAAGACTCAGTCAAATAAAACCAGAGCCAATCTCATCTCTTTGGTAGTTTACTCCTGCAAGGATTCATTCTGCAAAAGTTTTAGGAAGTTCTCTCAGCTATATGTTAATAATCAGTTGTGGAGTCCCTAAGTGGAGGGGAATGAGCAGCCCACAATCACAAAATCATAGAATACACAGAGCTGGAAGGGACCCATCAGGATCACCAAGTCCAGCTCCTGGCCCAGCATAGGACACCCCAAGAATCACACCATGTGCCCAAGAGCATTATCCCAGTTAATCTGAAGAGTAAATAAAGTTTATAAGCACTATAACATTGCTGAATTTTACAAAATTCTCAAATAAAAAGACATAATAAACCAAATTGCATAGTCAGGTGACTGCAGAATACTCTTAAATATGTTTATAAGAAAAAAAAATTTAAAAAAACAAAAAATGAAGTAACTACTTAAAGAAAAAAACCAAGCATATATTTAACATAAATTTGAAATTCAAGACCAAGAAAATGATCAGTAGGATGAAACAGAAACTGAGGTGACCAGAGTGCAAAAAAAAAGTACAAGTTCAGATAAACTACGAAATGAAACAAGGATATAGTAGCTGAAAATTAAGATTTCAGAAGTTTTTCTGATGTATGTTATAATATCGCTTTCAAGGTCATTACAGTAATGTGGGCAGTTTGCCATGTGCAACATGCCTGATGTTGCTTCTCGTAGAAATGTTCTCTTAAAATCAATGGTTTTGGTAGTTGAAAATGATCACAAACATAAGTCTATTTTAATTTTAGAGAGCCTTTTTACCTGGAGGCTGTAAGGTCATGGTTAAATTTCTTATAAACAGACCTGGACCAAAATAAACTGAGATTAAGCAGGATCTTAAGGAGTTACAGTTAAAGCATTTTCTGCAGAGGATTACAGTAGACAAGCAGCCTTGTTTCATGCCAAACTATGACCTTTGTCTTACACAAATGCCACATTCATCTAGGAAAGGTGTCTGTACAAGGACAACAGCACTCTCTCAACCAGTTTTTTCTGAAGCATATGGATAGGCATGTTTGATTTCCTTCAGTAAGACCCACATACAGTAGGAACCTATATTATGAAACTTTGCAATGCTCTGTTCCACTGAATGGAAACCTAGACTAAAACTCAGGACTGTACTTTCCCTTTAATGCATATGCAACTTCTGACATTACTAATAGAGCCTAATTACACTCATTAGTCCCATTCAACATTTCCTTTTCAAATTATTAATTGCAATAGGCCTCACGCTTTTGTGCAGCATGAAACGAAGCCCACACCAAAGAAAACAATCAACTTCTCTCCCCACTATTAGATTTTTTGTTCATCTTCTAGCTTTGCTTTTTATTAAGAGGTTGGGGGATGGGATCTAAAGAAATCATAAAACAGATTTAAATATAATAGTGTTTATCTAATTTTAATAGTTTTGCCACCTCTTTGTTGCCTATTGTATCCTGGCAAATGGAATTGAGAAAAAAAGACATTTTGCCATGGATTAACTGCATGAATTTAGAGTGTCAGTCTTCTGATGGAAACAGACACATAAGAGAAGCTGCATAATCACCTTGTTTCTAAACAAGTTAATTTACCATGAAAAGGTGCAGAAAAATAAACCCTTTGATGGCTAGGAAGTTAAATAGGGCACAGGGATAAATAATTTATAATGCTAAGTACTGGGAAGACATGGAAGAAGAGACAAAAATTATGTGAAATTACCAGGCTTCAGCCAGGCTACAGATCCCTGACTGTACTACAGAAAGAAAACAAAACTAATATTTTGTTTAGTACTGTAACAGGTTCAAGTTCAAAAAACCGCATACAGACTTGCAAAATTTTTGAAAAGCAGCTTGGTGTGAGAGCTTTCTCAAGTAGTTATCACAAATGGTACTTGAGTCTCAGTCCTGCTTCAGGACTGAGCAACATGACCATATCATCTGAGCAGCTGAATACAAACACCTCCTTTATCTCTGCAGTTTTTTGCAGACTCAGATAATCTTAGCCTTCAGAGAAACAGAAAACTCATACAATTAATCTCAGCAGGATGGTTGCTTGGAAAATTATTAATTAAGTAAAAAGCACCCATCACTATAATTGGCCTGAAAGAAAAAAAAAAAATCAAAGTAATGCCTAATTCTATCATCTGATGCCATTAAAATAACGAAATTATTTTGGGGGTAGGGATGAATGATCCTGATTGCTGCGGGCATGGCCCTGCCTGCCACTCTCCCTTTCCCAACAAGGCAGCCAGCCCTGTTACTCCCTGGCACAAGCTACTGAGGTACAATAGGTAAAACAGCAGGTAGAGGTTCTCTGTTTAATGGGAACTTAAAGGAAAAAAAATAATAATTCGGATATGCTCCTAATAATCCACAGCCCAGCTCTAAGGGCAAAGGATCCAAATGGAACAGGTGACTCAAACAGTCTAGAAAGCCATATCTACAACTCCCAGCTTCACTGATCAGGTAAACTGTGGATATGAAGTTATCTAAGTTATCTGTTACTTTCCATCTCTAAGGCCTCTCACTGAAGGTATTTTTTGATTAATAGGAGCAAGTTTAACCTGCAGAAAGTGTTAGATGCACAGGCTTTCAAATTATTGGGGCTTAAGAAGTTTTTTTTCAAAATAAATTTTGCATATTCCCAGCTCCAAGAATAAGCTTGACTGAGTAACAGAGAATACCAACTGAACAGAAAAAGCAACGGAACCACAGAGCAGGAATAATACCAAACAAAAGAGACCAAAGATCCTGAGTTGCTGAGAAACTTGAATGATTTCTGCTGGACTTGTAGGAAATTATCAATTCAGGAAGAAAAGTGAAACTTGAGCATACACTAAGCACTATTTGGGAAGCCTTTCCACCAGTGATGTCCTCCTGGATGTTGTACAGGCAAGCACTGGCATTTACACAGAACACAGTAAAGACTTTATTTTGCCTCCTCAATCTATTTTGCTCTCTTCTACGAGAAAGAGCACATAGAAACAACAGCTACAAATTTATTAAGCAAGACTGACCATTTTTTTCTCCTTAGCAGAGAAAAAAAATATGCTTTAAAAACTTGAACAAAAAATACCTGAATTTTACACAGTAGAAAGCTGTTATTCATTTTCTTCAGAATATGTTACTTAGAGCATAGATGTCCTTTTCTCTGTTCCCTTTCTATTTCTTCTTACCTTTGAACTACTGAAGGTGTATTTCAATGTTTAAAATGTCACAATTTAGCCTATGAGTTTATTACATGATCACATGACAGGGACAGCATTATAAAGGTATTAATTTTACAAATGTACTGTATGGCAAACAAAAATGAGTATTTTCAGATTACCCTTCCCAAATGTACAAGGCTTACAATTCAGGCATCAATTATTAAAAAACTTTGTTTTAGAACCTAATTCAATGTTCTTTTTAGTCATCTTCTGGCGTGAATTAGCTAGAGACCATGCTTTTAAGCTTGGCCCTGAGGTTCTTGAATATATCTTTAATTAAGTTTTAAGAAGAAAAAACAAGCCAATACTCTTAGAGATACAATAAAACTGTCATATTTGTAACACATTTGTGGGTGACCTTTTCCACAAATATGTGTTTATGTAAAGCCTTCTTTAATGAAGCATTCTGTGATGAAAACAATCATTCATATATCCTAAAAGATCAGGATATATATATGCCTATATTTGAAAGGCAAATAAAATTATTTTCATTGATGAAAAATAATTTAGGTTGACATTGAAAGCTCTAAAATATATGGAGATTATAAAATGCCAATAAGGATGGATGAACTGACACTTATTAATAACAAAAAATGAACAGTCCCTAATTTTCTTATGAATAGTCAGCATAACACTTAGGACAACATTTTTCTAATTTTTCCACAGTAAACTATTTAAAAGATGTGATATGTCCTTTTTTAAAGGGTACATATTATAACCTTATTCTATTTCAAGACAAAACTTACAAATTCATTAGCCCACCTTAATTTTAATATGCTTTTTTTTTTTTCACTAAATCTATTCATAGAAATGTGGAGGTCAACGACATGGTTTATAAAATAAAATATATTTTAAAAAAATGCAACCAGTTAGCCCAACTGTCATGCTTCCAACATAACAAATCACAAGATAGTAAAAAAATATTTCAACACAAACATTGTGAACAGATAATTCATTTTGATATAGAAAAACAAATGGAGTGTGGACAAAATCAATTTATTTTTTTAGTACACCATTCTAAGTACTTGAAAGCTGTGCAGTTATTTCACAAGTATCTAGAGGACTTCTAAATATTTCTGTATCTAGGCTGAAAAAATGGATTCATTCATCTAATCTGTTCTGACAGCTGCAATCAGAGATCATAAGCTCTGCAGATAAAGGACCAATTTTTTATGGTATGTTTATACATTGTCATTTGCAAAATGTGCAAAGCCTAAACTATTACTCTGTTTTACATAATAAAAACCAATGACAGTCAGAGATGTGAGCACATTTATCGCAAAACTCCCCAGCCTCAAAAGGTGTTTGGGATTCTGGCAAAGTATCTTCTACTGCACTGCATACTTGTGATGAAATCCTACTCATTTTTTCCTATTGCTAACACTTCCTTCCCCCCAGTGAATCTCTTCTCATTAAAATCCATTCAGCACTTCTGCTATAACATTTATAAGGTGATTTGTCAACACAGTGACATGTCTACATAAAAAACAGATGCAAGGTCCCTGACACCAACCTGATTAATGAGAACAAAGTGTAATGAGAATTTCTAGTGGCTAATGTCACAGCAAGAAAGAACAAAAAAAAAACCACTGAAGACTCTTCTGGGTACAGACTACACCATATTAGAACTGTGTGAAATATGGTACTATTTGTCTAAATCTGTGAACTAGTAACAGAAAAATAGCTCTAAACCATGTCAAACTTTAGCAAAATCAAAACAAAGCAAGCAAGCATATACTTCGAACTGGCCTGCAAGAGTGCCAAACATTTTTAACTGTACTGTCCACCCAGAATTTACACAGAGGCTCAGGGGGTTTTATTGGCAAAATTTGGGTTTTCCCTCTCAGTAGAAAGAAGTTCAGAAAATTGACTAACTATTTTTGGAAATTTGCACTCTACATACGTAGTCGTAGAATTATGCAGGAGAAAAGCAGAAGTAAAGGAAAAAATAGGGTAAAAAGGCAAGTCATTCAACAGTTTCTGCTTCTTCAGAAAAGGCTGTAATTTTCCTGAAAAGTGTAGCATCTGGCTCGCTCACTACTTTGATGAAAAGAGGTAATGATCTGTAACGTGCACTAATCCTACTCAAATATTTATTTTTATTTTCTTTTATCACCTGAATTACTGGCTAAAATCAATGTTCAAGTTACTGGCCTAGTTCAATCTCTGAACTGAGAGGAAAACAAAAAAAATGGCATTTCAAAATAATATACAGTCCAAAGATAAACATTTCTATCTTTTGCTAAGATGGCATATCTGCACTGATTATGGCCAAAAGGTGTTTGATCCTGTTCTCACTTTTCACTAAAATAATCAAAACTTCAGGAATCAAGACTTTAGGGATCTCATTTGTTAAAACTAATAATATATTTATGTTTTAAAAAACCCTTCATTTCTTTAAGGCTCATACTCTTAAGATGTCTCAGATAACAAATCAGAACATGTAAATTGGGCTTTTGTTTTTAAACGGCCACTGAAGTGAGCTAGTTAATATAGCTTTATTCCTGTTTTTCTCATCCTCTCCCCACTGTCACAGTATTAAAAAGAGCAGTTTACCTGTCCAGCAAATGCTTCTCTTAGAATAAGAGGCAGGTGCTGCATTACCTCTTTCCTTTGAAAAAGTTGTCCAAGGATATTATACATCCATTAGAACAGATGGGTACATACACACACCATGTTGTGAGCCATCTCAACTCTGAAAACCTGCTAATTCTGTCACACACTGAGGTCTCACAGCTGTTGGCCAATTAGATGGATGAACAGAGTTAAGAGTCCTTTCTAAGAAAAGTTAGTGCTAATGACTACATTTTTTAAGAGGGAACCTAAGAAGAGGAAAATGTAACTTTGCTATTCACAAACTAGAAGTATAGAGATACATGAATGTTATTTCAGACCACTTCTCCCTAAAGATGGAAAAAGCAAACAAAAAAGAAGATGGGGTCATCATGTGAGTGGCCAAAAAACAAACATCTGATCCTGAGTGGCACTAATAACCTGGAAATCATGCCTGAGCTTGTAAACTATGATGGAAATCTCCATAATGACTATGCCATCCGTCAGCTGTATTTTTTTTTTTAGCTTTATTATTTTTATTGAATAACATAGATGTGGACTTTTTAGCTTGCCATCTTACTTAAAAAATAAATTTGGATAGCTGCAGAAATCTGTCTTGATACCGTGCCTACTGTCACATTTCAATGAGATTTCTCAAGGCAAACAAGAACAGGTTGCCTACTATGACTCAGGCATCTTTTGAATCATACCTGCTATTATAAATTGGCTTGGAAAGCATTATCATGTTATTTTTTGTGCTTCTGGAAGTAAAAGGCATTGCTGCTTTCAAACTACAACCCTCTATTGCAAAAAAATAAATCAAAATATTTTAAAAAGTTACACTGTTCCATGCATATGGAGATATACACATACATGGATATATTTTCTTATTTGAGAAAAACCAATGGAAGAAAAATTTAGGAGAGTAAAATGTAATGGAGAAGGTTTAAACAGTTCCCTCCAGAAGGTAATTCTTATAAATTAAATGGCAGCAGAAAATTTAAATACCCTATTTATTGCAGTAAACTGAACATCCATTACATGAAAGCTCCAAAAACCAGGTACATGTGCTTGGATTTATTAAAAATGCAACACTGCTGGGTCACAGTTACTTCAGTCATATAGCTATTCCCCATTATAGAGTAACTTTGCATATACATTGACAATATAGAACCACACAGAACTAAGAGTACAGTCTTCAACCAAAATATATTTTAAAGAGATCCCTTATTGATAAGCATTCTATTTTAACATACCATTTTAAACACATTGCTTGAAGTATTTTTCCTTAGTGATCTAGAAGCAATTATCATTCATTTTTACAACCAACCCCTACACACATCTATTCATCTTCAAAAGGGAAGAGCAAGGTAAAACCCCATGTCACATACAAGCCTTCTCTGTCCACATTTATTTGCACTACTCAAAGTGATGTGGTTGCCAGAATCATACTTTCCTTTTTTATAGTTCTCATCTGTCTTACCATGTTTTCCAAAGCAATCTTAGTTCCATGAAATTCTTACTTGTGCTAAAAATTCTTTCACTGATGCAGTCTGTGTACCACCTTCTTTTATATCTTCCTGATCTGCCTTGGAAGTTCTGAGGTACAGTCAGGCAATGTGTTCAAAAGACAGCAAAAATTTTAAAAAACCTTAAATTACAGCATAAAGTACACTTCCCATAAGCTTTTCCTTGCATCCTGCAACACCTGAACTGGCTAACACACTGTTTACGTTCAAGATTTCAAGATCTGAATTAAGAGTCCAATGGGCTCAACAGAAATCTTTCTACTGATCTCATTTGGCTTTGGATCAGGTCCTAAATCCACCGAGGTCATTAAATTCTTCTTTTGCTCCTTGCTTTTTCTCTGTCAGTCACTTCAATTTCACTATGATGTCATTCAAGGATTCATGGAAAATGGACCGACTTTTTATATAGTCACATTAACAAGACCCAACAGCCAACAACAATATTCAAGAGTCTAGAAATTCACTTTTCAGTACATTCCAGTTAGTGCCACATCTTAGTTCAGTCAGCCAGCACCAATGAGATAATTTTTGGCTCCTTATTCGCAACTTAGTGTTTGGAAATTAACAGTTTTGAACTCCATTAAGAATTTCAAATATAGAACAAGTCTGTTGGAAACATCCCTTACCCATTTCAAATCTCTCTTAAATCTTGGTTTATAACTGTCAAATTTTAAAATGCATGGTTATATTCTTATAAAAATTATGGCATAGAAAAGAGTGGATTTTATTGATTTTTTTTTTTTTTTTACTTTCCTGTAAAGGATTTCCTTCTTTTATGCTTTATATTCTTATCTTTATGTTTTCTTTTTGCCTATCACACCCCATTTATCTGGGTGCTCACGAACAAAGCAATAGCAACAAAGTACTTGAGAGAATTTGGGAACACTGAATGCAAACTGCACTCTCACTGACCCTCAGGGAAAAAGGTACCTCTAAAACATGTTTTATCTGGCAACAGAAATTATATAATGCCTTTAAATGACAGCAGTGATAACATCTAAAAAGTTTCTAAAATCTATCCCACAAGAAGTAACTTGGTGATCCTGGAAGTTTGAATAAATCACAAGCAATTAAAACAGTGTGTGAGACAGACTATGGATCTGTCTTCATTTCAAACCCTGTAAGCTCAGCATTGTGCCTTTCCAGGCTCTTTACATGATCCAGAAATAAATCCTGCTATATAGGTTAGAGTGAAACATGAGAGTGCACAGACAGAGAAACACTGCTTTGTTGGAAAGCAATGCACGGAATAGCTTCAGGCTTTTAAAAACTAATAAATCTGGCCTCCTGCAGATGCTATTCAACTAATTCTGAAATTCAAGCATTTCTGCCCTCAGTGCATCTGTCTGGTTCACTATATACCATGAAATGTGTTAGGAAGTTCATTATCTCCACTTATCTAAGCTAGTGCTGAGTGGCAAATATTAGCAGCTAAAAAAAAGAGTAAGGAGGTGGGGCTCCCTGATTCTTTCAAAAATATCCTATAATACTGAGTGGTTTGGATTTTGTTTCCATTTCCCTTAGGGGTGACAAGCAGTGAAGACAGTTATTGCTTATTACAATACTTTCAGCATTTCATAGAATTAAGTACATGACTCAACACAAGAGCAGTTTGTGATTTCTCCATGAAGTAGAGACAGCAAAAAGCTGTTGTATACTTCTTTTGAGTATGGTAATTACACTGGGCATTCAGTATGCTAATGAAGTAGGGAAGCTACTTTAAAACAACAACTAAAAAAAACATATTTAAATTTTTTAGGAATACTTGTGGAGCATCACTGCAAAGTAAATCAGTCAGCAAACAATTTAGTCATAAAACAATGAAGAGATTACCCCATGTGCCGGCACATATGACACTGGCCTGAGGCTTATCTTGCAAGCACAGTAATAATGAGTTTTATTTTTGGGAAGCTATTATACTAAAGCATGTGCATCTTTAGGAAGCATATATAGTTACTAAGAATTCTGATCACAGACTAGTGGCCTCTCTAAACTAAGCAAACAAATAATTTTGGCTAGATTCCATTTTATATTTAGCACTAGCAAGTTCCAACTTAATTTTGGCTTTCAGACTCCATGTAGTGGGACAATGCTGCTACAGTGACCAAGGCAGGAAAATCACTCTTAAATCAAACCTTTCCATTACTAATTACTACACTGAATATGCAGTTAGTAAACTCAGCCCAAGTAAATAAAAGAGAAGAATAATCCAATGCTAGCCTTCTTACTCTAAAAGTTGGCAGTAGTTCCTACTTAAAACCCTCCTCTTTACAGTAATGAAAATGTGGTACCTTGAATGATGCATGCTGTATCTTCCTCAGTGCTAGGGGTATGTTCCACTCAACAGATTAGGTTAACAATTTGTGGGTTTAGTACTAAAAATTATCTCCAGTGTTCTCCTGAAAGCATCTGATTTGAATGATAACACAAAGAGGTGAGGTGGGAGCACACTGGCAAGAGAGAATACTTCAGACCCTTACCTCCTGGTTTTGCAGCATTTTATAGAGAAAAATTATGCCAAAAGAAAGTCATTTTCTGAATCATAACAGCAAACTTCCTGAATGAAAATCAGGGCATGTTTTAAAATGAAACTTTTTAAAGGCTGTCCTGAATTTTAAGGCTATATAAATGATTGAAGCATCCCTTCATTTCAAGAATACCAGATAATGCACAGATTTATAAAACTGTAAAGGGTAGAAATTATAAAGTCTAACTGTAATCTGATATTCAAAACTTTATACACACACAAAGCAAACAAACATATGTACATATGAAATTTGAACTTCAGTAGAAAAAGGACTAGGTTTTTCAGAAGCATTTAACAACTGTTAGAGATACTTTTAAAACTAAATGGAAAAGGGTTTCATCTACCAGCTCATAAACAACTTTTGCCAATTTATAAAGATTTAAAGATAATCTATTTTCCCCAAAGAGATGTGCCAAAAAATTGCATAGAAGTTTGTTATTCTGTGTGCTGATAGACTTTTTCAAAGGCCAAGGAAAAATACTTTTAAAATTATATGGTTCCTGTCTTATACTGTGCATGACAGAAAAATTTCATAGGAAAAACAAGGCACAAGACTGACTTCCAGAGAAGTCCTATAGAA
Organism: Agelaius phoeniceus; assembly: GCF_051311805.1. NCBI lineage: Eukaryota > Metazoa > Chordata > Aves > Passeriformes > Icteridae > Agelaius > Agelaius phoeniceus. The sequence continues at coordinate 22,759,538 of NC_135273.1, forward strand.
AATGCTCAGTGAAGTGACCTCTTCATGAAAACAGCATTAGCAGAATCCAAAGAGAAACTGAGTTAGAGCTGCAAATGCTAATCACAAACATACTTGGATAAGAAACAAGTTCAGTATCTAAACAAGGTAGGGAAGTTTGAAACAGAAATAACTAAAGTTTGGAAGCAATGGCACCCTAATGAGTATTTTCACGTTTCAAGACTTGAAAGTTTTCTTGGTTCTTCTAATATTTATGAGGCTCATCTTGCCAAGACTGCTAACACCACTGTTGCCAGCTCAAGGATTTTTAAAGCTCAGGGCAAGCTAAAATCTGCCTGTCAAGCACAGCCTAAAAATCATTCACACAATAAAATGTCCAGTAAACACTTATTTGCCTCTAGCAACCACCTGCTCTACTCGTATGTGGTAACTAGAAATTTCATATAAGCCCTACCTTTTTCACTAATCATTATTCATAGATGAAAGCCATCTTTGATTTTTAAATCACATGGTCAGTGTATGGAGAAAGTGAATTCCATTAAATCTCACTCGCTAAACTCTGCCTTCCCTTGAGGAAATGTGTCAGTCCTTGGAACACAGAGTACAAATATTTATATATATACACCTGCAAAATTTTAACTTGGTTTTTAGGAATGAAGCAAATGAGTGATGAAAGGAAGCTTTTCTGGTGGAGCTTAGTGCCTATCTGCAGCTAATCTTGGACTAGGTATTTGTGCTCAACCTTTTCACAAGCATCCTCACAAATCATGCAAATTAGCCAGAGATGGCTGGAAGCAGTTACTGAGCAGCAGAGTCCTCATGATGCTGTATTGTGATATAGGGCCTTTAGTCCTCTTTGCTGTGCCTTTCATTTTTCTAAAATTACATTAACTAAACAAGGAAGAACATGAATGCAAAATAGTATGATGTCTGCATCTAGCTTCCTGACATTAGGTATGTACATAGTTTTATATATATATATATATATATATATCCCTAAAGATCTCTGTCAATACAACACTGAGTCAAAGTAAACATCTGCAAAATTTCCTCCTTGTCACAGATTGAAATAAAATGTCCATACTAACCATGTGCAGAACAGAACAAGCAGCCTGGACTTATTCATGAGTTTTGAATGCCAAGTGTCTCTTTGCACATCATGCAATGAACATCAGACCTATATAATGGAAATGCATGATGTCAGCTGCTGTGTCTGGATGCTGTGAAAGGATGCAAAACACACTGATGCTGTATTTAAATTGACATAGCTTACTATATTGGGAGTTTCTGCAGTCTCAGTGGGAGCCTGGGGACTTTTGGGGGACATTGCTGTCAAACCCAGCAGCAAAATGGCCCTGTGAAGGGAGCCCTGTCAAATTCATTCCCATCTTCCACAGAAAATTTTCTCCATGTTGTTCCTATTTGGAGAATCCATGCACTTACTTCAGCTTCAAAACCAAACATTTAAGTTGTCAGTCATGTGAAACAAATTTCCTCTACAATTCCTTTCCTTTACATCAAAGTGAAGCTAAATAGTATTGCAATTGCCTCAGTGATATGTTCCCTGGTTAGAGTCAGCACTGAGACCAACTAATTCCTATTTACTGCAAAAACAAACTAACAAAAGTCCAGAAGGCTGAGTCTCCTCAACATCAGCAAGCTACTGACTAGTCCTCCTCACATATAGCTGCACATTTACATATCATACAGTTCTGCCTACCAAAAGCTTGGTGATCTCATGCCAAACAGACTGAAATGCACTATAAAAGAGATGCTATATATTCAGTACCGGAAAAAAACCCATTTTGACCACAAAAAAGTTGCTTGTGGCATATGTCTAGACTTTTCAAAATCCACTAGCCAGCTTATTTTGGCTCAATTAATCTATGAGGGAAGGGAAATCAAGATTTCTGTGAGGCTGGTATTGACACAGATGATTTTACAACCATTCCTTAAGCTGCCTTAGCCAAAAACAGGAAAAATGGAAAGAAATTAAGGCTCTGCTCCAGAGCCACATGAAAAAATAAATACCAAAAAATGAGCCAGAAGAATTAGTAACTTCAATTCTATCCTTAATTTCATTGAATATCATGTTATTAATTTATAACAAAGAATGCTGTACACATTTTTAGCAGTTTGCCATCTTAAAACATGTTTTGAGACTTTTTAATGAATTACTATTTTAATCATACCTATTTGTGGGGATTTTCTTTGTTGCATGTATTATATTCCCAGGCCTTATTAGTTCTTACAGACCAAGAAACTAATTAAATCAAATTAAAGGAGCTGTTTTCTGAAAAATAATTTCAGGCCTAGACCCATTAAGGACAATTACTGTAGTAATTGTCAAATTCTGTAGTAATTGATCTCTTATAGTCAGATAATAATTGAAACAGGAAATAGCCTCTATTTCCTGTTTCAATTATTCTTATATATTAGCTGTACTGTAAACATGGAAACAGATGCATATTTCCCCTTGTAAATGTAATACAAGCCTAGCACCCATAAGTGAATTTAGAAATTGACATTCAAATACCTTATTCTTGTCTGAAGAAACTAAGTTTGAAGTGCTGTGGAAGTACTTCAGCATATACAGAGAAAAATTGTAACTTATATCGATACTGTGAATCAAACCAAGATGTTGTTTTGGAAGCTCAGGATCCCTGGAAACTGTGGTACTTGGCATTATCAGGTGCTTTTAGTCTTTGGCATGATTTACATACCAGAAAAATAGACCTTTAGCTAACAGTATTGGCTTTGTACCTATTTGTACCCAACTCATCTGATTAAGAGTTTCCAGTTAGGTACTGCAAGCTCTTCCCAAGCAGTAAAAATTAAGGTCTTTGGGGAAAGTTTCTGGCAGGACCAGTCCTGTCATCTTGTCTTGGGCATGCTTAAGGCTTGTAAGCCACTTTTAATGGGGCTGTCTTGCATCATTACCTAATAGTTAATTTTCTTTATAAAAACAACATCAAATACCTAATTTTCAATTTGCCACCTGCTTTTTATGTTAAAAGAATTATTTAATCAAGCTTCATGATATATGCATACATACAACATATGTACATGGGAAAACACCTATTCCAGGCAATAGAAAAGTCATAGCCAGCTGTTTTTTTAAGCAGAGATGAAACTCAGGGCATTTCTGTTTAACTGCTTTCTAAGAAAGCAGGTTTGTCTGACTGATTAACAGGTGACACATAATGGTGTCTCCCCTTGAAGCACTGGGACAAAGCGAAAAAAAACATTTATTGTAATGACTGTCAATATCAAACACTGAAGCTGAAAAAGAAAGACAAGCAAATTCATCCTGCAGCTTAATTAGAGGTATTAATCTGAGAATCCTAGAAATCTCCATTACAGATAGTAGTTTAGTTATGCTTAATTTCTTATGCAACATTAGTTCAAAGATTAGACTTCATAATAATCAATACACATAGAGCTTGCTTATACACCCAAGTCTATTTCCAATTACAGGCACAATTACATACTTTGAGATTAAGAAAAGAGTAAGCTGATACTAGGATTCAGTAGAACAGAAGACTCACTAAAGCCCACTAAAGAGCTAAAAGGTTTGGGGAAAGAAAATGAGTGTAAAAGCATCTGAAGTCCCAAACCATCCTAAATACTGGGAAATCACCCAATAGCTTATTACAGAAAGGAAAGATGCTTTATTTCTCTGGAAAGACTGTAAGACTATTCTTCTCATGCCAAAAACACAAACTGCAGACAAAGAATACAGCTTGATTCTGAAAATTGTGTTTTGTAAGTGGAAATTGTCAGAATACACTATATGAAAAAATCTTTAGTACATTTAATATGGTAATATAGTAAACATGGAATTACCAGGATATCACAGAATCATTAGAATATCTCAAATTAGAAGGGACCCATAAGGATCATTGATTCCAACTCCCTGATCCTCATGGGAATATTTAAAACTAAATCATCTGACTAAGAGCGTGACCACTTCCCCGGGGAACATGTTCCAGTGACTGACCACCCCCTCACTGAAAGAGCAAAATCCAATGTCCTGTCTGAACTTACCCTGACATAGCTTCATCCCATTTCACTGATAAACAGAAAAAGAAGACCAGCACCTAACCCTCCTCTGCCCTATATTGAAGAAGTTGTAGACTGGGATTAAGTCACCCCTCAGCCTTTTCCTCTCCAGGCTGAAGGGACCAAGTGACTCCAGCTGCTCTTCAAGTACCTGGCCCTTAAGACCTTCCACCATCTTTGTCACACTCCTCCTCTGGACACACTCTTTGTGCATGCCCTTCTAATACTGAGGCACCCAAAACTGCACTCAAGGTGAGGCCACACGAGCACAGAGCAGAGCAGAACAATCATTGTCCTCAGCCAGCCAGCAATGCTTTGCCTGATGTAGCCCAGGATATGGTCAGCCCTATGGCTGCCAGGGCACACTGCCGACTCATATTCAACTTGCCATCAACCCCAACTCCCAGATCTCTTTCTGTGAGGCTCTCCAGCCTCTCAGCCCCCACCTCAGATGTATAACAAGGACTACCCAGTCCCAGGTGTAGAATCCCTCACTTGCTCTTGTTAAACTGAAAGCTTGTAGAGTCGCTTGACATCCAGTTCTTGGTCTGTCCAGATCTCTGTGCGGCTCCTCCGACTGTAGTACTGTTGGCAAACTCAATGCACACTCAATTCTTGTGTCCAGGTGATCTATAAACAATTGAGCCTGTGGAGCCCTGCTGGTGACTGGCCACCAGCCCTACATAACCTCATTTACTGTAACACTGAGCCCAACTCACAGCCAATTCTCCACTCAGTGTGCTACAGACCTGTATAGCTGCATGCTGGACATTTTTCCCAGAAGAATACTGTCAGAGAACATATAAAAAGTTTTGCTAAAATCCAAAAAAAATCAATTTCAATAACTAAAATCACCTGCATACTTCATCCACATCTCAAGCTATGCTGTTATTCTCGCAACAGAATAACAAGAACAGGATTGGGCCTATTGAGGAATTCTGAGAGGTTTTTTTCCCAAGTGCTTTTCTGACGGTACATGGAAAGTAATTATGAACCACATGTTATGACAGTTTTGGCTTCCCTACCCAAATAAAAGCAGCTCTGAGTATGGAACAAGCTTCAAACTGCTCTAATTACAGAGCCAGTTAAGCACACAAGCAAAACACACCTGCAAGGAGACCCTAGAAGCAGATACTGTCAAAGCAATTTAACACATTAAATATTGAACCTCTTCTCATACAGTATTCAACAAACAGAAGGGTGAAATGTGTTTTCTTTTTATGTAGTCTTTTTGTGCTTCTGTAGATTAACTCTACTTTTCAATGCAAACAAACCAAGAAACAAAAGATAAGCCATTTGTGTATGAATCAAAAAAAAAAAACATCAAGAAGGAATGAAAGTAATTGCACAGAAGACAGTCCTACATTTAGAGTATCTGCCTGTGTAACACTTGCAAAATATTTGATAATGATAAATGGATTCTCATTTCTAAGAGCTGCATATAATGAAAACATTTTGAAATATATAAAAGAGACTCTAAGGTATTTTAACAAATCTGAAATATATCTCAGAATTAAAATTCAGACATTATGATGATAAGGAGGATGATGATGATTATAATACTTTTAGGACTGCCTTCTTAATGTGTTTGAATGCCATCTTTGAAAATCTAAACTGAAAGGAAAACATAAATTTAAACCAGGTTTTTATTTAACTGTGTTACCTAGAAAAAGTAGTAAAATTTCTAAATTTCCTAACTTACACAAAGAGATACTATCTTTTAATAACTACAGAACATAAAAAAACCCACCAAAGAAAATACTCATACCATATAGAGTGTACACAATGAAAGAAGTTCTGGTATAAAATTAAGGAAAGATAAATTGTGTGTAGTTAGCTATCTGCAATGATTTTCCCATACTGAGCTCTAATAAGGCTAGAAAACTTGATCTCTAACAGAGAAGTACTAAGAGATATATAGGGTGATGATGTGAGTGGAACTGGATAAAGTCATTCATGCTAGGTTTATCATACAATAAAATATTCCTAAGTGTGTGTAGGCTTTCCACCCAACACTTACACATGGGTGGATTTGCTAATATTTGATCATTTGTCTGGTATTTTAGATGTACAGATAAAACAGAAAGAAGCTACTCTGTCCACTCCTACTCCATGATCAGATCAATGCTTTGCCTTGAGCATGAACAGGAACAAAAAGTGAGTCATCCCTAAAGGTGTAGGCTTGGAGCACAGCAGGCTGCCAGCCCGCAGAGATCTGCCTCCACCAGCTGCATTAGCTTCTTGGAGTTGCAGCACATTTGTCCAGATTGCCATCACTGAAAAAGCAAGTTACTAGAGCTAATGTTCAGTTGTTATTCTGTCCCAAAATAGCACATCCATCTGCTGAAACAAGTGTATAATTACAAGACATTGTTACATAAGCTATTTATTCCATACTGTTCCCTTGTCAATTTTGGAAGGTGCTAAGCCAAATTCTCTTCTGGGGCTTCCCTTCTATATAATTTAGACCAGCTCATTATTCAAGCCATTATTTTGCTATTAGCAAGCATAAGATACCAAGGGAATGCATCTAAACTATCAGGGAGAAACAATTCATCTGCAAAAGGGCCCACTGATCACTGTTTCCAGAACCATCCAATTCCAGCCAGTCATCCTTCTACCACTCCAACCAACACTGCAAGTCACAGCTTCTGCCTGTGCATCTTCAGAAAGGTCCTCTGAGGTTGAGGACAAGGCTACAAAATTCAATCAAGATGCCAAACTGCCATCTGTATCAGTCTTTGTCCCCACTGTTTTTAGGTTTTGTTCCTCTTTTTTTTTCTCCCTCATTCAGAGATATAGTAGTCTAATCAGTGGTGATAGGACTGAGACTACATAATTACAATCAGTTCTTGCTAGAACTTTCAACCTCACTTGATTGTTTATACTTAAATTTCAATTAAATTGTATGATTTTTTAAAAAAATTCAACTGAAGGGCAGAACTCCAGTATCCCTATGTCTCCTAGCACCAGTTCAAAACACAGGTTCTTAGAATGCTGCTTGCCCTCTCCAGTTCTAACAGTGTGCTGAAGTAATCACACAGCTCAATCACACTCTGCAGGCTCCAAATCAGATGTAAATGCAATATGAAACTACCAGAAATTGCTGAGAGAAGTTATCTCAGAGCCAAGGAACAAAATAATTCACAGTGAGCAAATGCTTACATGTTATCTAATTCTAGTCACCTATAATGATGCTGACTTCATAGACAGTCTTGTACTCCTGCACAGCTGAAGTAAACATTAATCAGAAGAAAAAATATTCTACAATTATAACAGAGACTACAACTCAGAGGCCAGAAAAAGATATAAACTAGTCTATTACTAAATTCTGAAAAAAATCTTTATTGAAGACGTTTTCATAATCTAGAGAGTAAAGATTACAAAAAGAGTCAGATAATACAATATATTATTTTATTTATATATACTTAACTGCTGAATGCTCATTTCATCAATGACATTAAGATCTGATGACATCTGTAATTCTGAGTAGTATACTTCAAGCAAGAAGCTTGTTCAGAAAATGGAATCCTATAGAAGCTTCTAATGCTAATCCACATTAAGATTCAATGTCTGACCAGACAACCAGGAGTTTGTCCTGATGCCATGAAGCTCTTAGCTTGGGCTTTCATGGATTACAGGGCTGAGGCTCGGTAGCTCACAGGCCAGCTAACTTAATTCCTCAACAGAACATTCAACGCTTACTGAGGCTTCATTCTATTTTTCTAAGCTATCTCAGGACTCTGACTTACTTCTCTTTGAAACAGAAAAGCATTTATAAAATAAAGAAAAAGGCTTAACAGGGACTAAAATGAATAATAATGAAACACAGTGTAATGCTTATATCTTTATCAACAACACACCATAACAAGGCATTCATTAGTTTTCCCTGTTACGGCTAATCACCAGAACAACCTGTATTAAAAATGCTTTTTTTGTAGTTCTCATGCTTTTCATGCTTATGTTTGCCCCATGAAAAAAGTTATTATTTGTGAACTAAATTTGTTTTCAGATAATAAGAGCTATGCTGTTGTTTAATAAATTTATGGTTGTGTATTTTCCAGAAATAGCTACTCACTTAAAAGAGGAGCTATGAATTTAACAGAGAAGACTAAATGGGCTGAAATCTGCCAAACAGTGCAACAATTCACATTGCTATTTCTTCACAGGTATGTATTTGTCCAAGGGCTTTCAATAAAAGCAATCACTGAAGTACATAATGAAGCAAAATTCTGCAAGTCAGAGAAGTCTATCATTGTTTTCTTCCAATCAAAAAAATGTATTACCATTTGACATCTATAAAGAACTCTGCTATGCTTTACAAGCTAAGGTAAGCCCAATCTTGCATCTAAATTTTGTGAAGGCAAAAGAAATCTAGTAAGCATGATCCTCCCCACAGGTATGACAACTGTTCCTATGACATTTGACAGAATTAACATTTATTTATATTGCTCATTAAACTATACATTATTAATCAGCTTTTAACAGCCAAAATCCTGTGCCTTACATAACCATGAAGCATAACACTTGCCTTGAGAAACCACTGTTCTCAATGAACAAGGAATCAAGGGAATTCTGTAACATTTTATAAAATATTACTATAATATATATGTAAATATATTTTGATACTTTGAGGCACCAGATCGAGGTAACGGTAACTCTATTGACGCAATTAAATTTATTTGAAAAAATTCTGTAGGTTGTCAACTTTGACATTTTTAATTATTTAACTGATAAATTATTAGGAATGTTTTGGTATTAATGCCTTGTTTGACATAATGACTGATGTATTAATTTTGTGTATGATTCACTAACTAGTATATTGAATATCAATCAATACACTAGCATAGTATACCTGGCAGGAAGAGGGGGAGATATGATAAATGTCTTAAATTAAAATTTCCCAAAAAATAAATTGATACAAAAGTAGATGCAATGGATTAAAATTCTACAGATGACATTTCAATCATCTCCCTCTTTCTGAAATGAGGAGAGGCAAATATTTTTCTTCTACAGTCACACAGCAAGGATTTTATCAAATTATCTTGGTAATTGAGACCCTCCTGACACAGAAATTTCCACAGAATTGGAACCAGTGGATAGTTCTCAACCACTGCACAAAACAAATCTCCTTCAAAATGAAAATATACTATACTCATTAATATTACTTTTTACCCTTGACTGTACTTTGCCAGTAGAACCATGTTTTCAAAAGACTTAAAGCACAGTTTCTGTACCTAATTCAAAAGCTTTTATGCAAGTATGTATGCTCAGAGTCCAAAAGTATCAGGATAATCCATGAAAACCAGAGAGAAGTACTTCTGAACAGATACCAACTTGCACTCTAGACTTGGCTTAATGGGGAAATAATTATTAAGTCTCTGAGAAAATTTTAAGTAATCAACACAAGAAGTTTTTCAAGGCAAAAAAAAAAAAATGGTTGGGTAAGGGAGCGACAGGGCACCCAAAGAATCACCTACAGTTCTAAAATGTTTCTTTCAGTCCTACAGCTTTGCCTTCACACAAGCCATTCCATATTAAAGTCAAGTATCCTACTACTTTAAATAGCCCCTGTTACCATAGTATCTAATCACTAGTTAGGTGAAATAGCAGGTTCCACAAGGTAGAAATGCCCTAACACACATTTGGGAGGGGGGAAGACACACAGAGAGGTCAAACATCTTGACCAATATCACTTAAAAACCCACTCTAAAGGAAGAAATAAATGTGTCTCCAAATTTCATACTATTTTAAGTATTTCGAGTGGAAAGGGAAGATCAGTAAACAAATATTGAGGATAGAAACAGCTTTTGCTCAATCTTTTCATTAAGAGCTGTCCTTCAGTAAAAAAATTTTAAAAGGAGTTTTGACTCCAGGTACCACAATATGTGCAAAAAAATTACTACAAGGAGAAAAACTCTCAGAAAATCGAGGTGTTGGTTGAAGTTCAGCCATTTAATAGATGAGGATATGAAATCAGTGAATTAGAAAAAAACCATGTCCGTAGCACCATGTTAACAATACATTAACTCAGAAGGCCACCAAAACACAAAAAAATTGTATTTGGTAGACATCTCTTGAGCAAGAATGGATATTGGGTCACAAAGGAAAGGGTCACAAAGGATTTGTGCCTTGCTCATTGCAAATGGAGGAGTAATGAAAAGAGGAAGCATCTCCTACCAGTTCAGTATGGATATCTTTCAATGGGTTTGGGAAAAATGTCAGACAGCACTGAATTATTGTTCTGTCTGCACTTGCTATGGGACTCTCCTAAAAGCAAAGCACTGCAGCTTTCTGCATAAAGATTTCTCTCAAAATTTTCAACTGCCCTGTCTGTTTAAACATAAGCTTTTTAGAGCAGAGATTGATCTTTATTATTGCAATTTTCTGACCTTTCTACCTGGCACCAGTCTCAAGGTTGGGCTTTTAAGCAGCACCATACAGTCAGTGCAGGAGTTAACTGTAACACATCACATTTAAACATGCCAGTGGCTTGTCTTCAAACTATTTCACCATATGAACCAACAGACTGAATCAATACAATATGAACCATAAGGTTTCTCTGACTGCATTGAATGCAGGGCAGCTTGCATTTCTTAACATGCACTTAAAAAGTGATTTTTTTTCTTCACTTGGGTACAAGTTTTCCCTGGCACTTACTTTATAAGTCTACTTACATGAGTGAAGCTTTGAGAAACAGACCTGAATGTTTTCTGATTAGGCAAAGAATATTAAAAGGAGTAGAAGCTGGACCAGACAAAACCACAAAATAATTTGCTTGCTCTAGTCAATGGGCAGATGTTGCCACTGGAATCAGCTACTATGTCCTAATAGCTTGAAATGGTGTGAATGAGAAGCAAATTGAAGTATGGAAATCACCAAACCATCCATATTTCAAGTTAGTACAGTAAGAATCCTGTGGCAGGAAAGAAGAGCAATGACACTGACAAGGCTTGAAGAGAAGCTTGTTGTGTTTGGATATAGATGTTCCAGTGGCAGTAGATCTGGAAGAAGTGTCTGAAGAGACAGGCCCTCCCAACAATTTTTTTAAGTGCTTCCCTAATGGGAAAAACACTGCCGTCATATCTCTAACCTCATGATTTTTCGTGACAGAGAACAGACAGATATAAGACCAATCAATCTTATAAGGCAAGCTGAGAAAACTGGTGATGCAGATCACACTTACATTAGACTAAATATAAAGAGCATCCAGAGAAAACAACCACAGAAAGTGCTACTGTAAACCTTCAGAATTTAGCAAGCTAATAAAACATTAATCCTTGTCAAACTTAAATATCTTCTATTTTTAAGAGTTCATTTGGCTGCAAAAGGCTGTCTTCCATAATCCAAGTACTGTGCTTGTAGCAGATGTTGCTTTAATAAAGTGATCTGTGCCAGAGATGCTTCTAAACTGCACACAACAGAACAGGATTTACTGCTCCAGTGCTCATCCTCTTAGATTTCAGGTTCTGCTCCTTCAGCGGAAAGTTTATGACAAAGGCAGATTTCAAAACATGGTGCAGCAGGGCTTGGCAGACCACTGAGGGAGTAGCTATAAGGGTAAAGTAGTGAAAGGCATGGTCATCATAATGGGCACCATCCCCAGGGCAGCTGGAATGAATTGCTTCAAACACCACCATTATGCCAGTGGCTTAGCTATCACATCAATCACCCTATTCTGGAACATCTTTCATAAACAAATTCAATTGAAATTAATCAATAATTTCAGTGACATAATGGATGAGAGGATATCTTTCTTCTTTATTTGAAGAACCACCAGCTGCAATCAGGGCCTTTTTTGTTGTGGTTTTTGATTTTTGGGTTGGGGATTTTTGCAGGGGTTTCTGTACATTGGTTGTTTGGTTGGTTTTTCTTCTTTGAAAGTAGCTATAGTGTTTGCATACATTTTTAACTGGGACAGATTTAGTAGGGCAGATGATCACCAGCCTCACTTACCACAAAGCATGGTTGGATAACCACATAGGTTCCTATTCCTTCCCAGTTACTCACATGTATGTGCAAACTCTGAAAGAATTGATACTGGATTTATTCTACATGGACTTCAGAACTATGAGGACAGAGGACGTGATACTGAGGCAGTGACTCAGGAGACAATTGAAGAACAGGACCTGAAGAACTGGCACAGTGAGTTTCCTAGGTTACACAGGCTGACTATTCATTGATACAATTTAACCTGCTTTGAAAAATCAAACACTTCTATTTCCTAAACCTACTACACATCTAGAAAGGCATCTCATGCATTTGGCAAAGATAGGATTAATGACATTTTTACCAGTTATGAGGTCTAAGGTATCCCTTCAGAGAATATTCTGGAAGAGCTCTGAAGTTTGGAGGCTTACATACCAAGTGAAATTAATCATTTATGCAATATTGAACCTTTAAAAATCAACAAGAACCAACTGCGTAAGCAGCCACAAGCATAAATATAAAAATTTCATTCAACTTCTTACAGAATCTTGGAAAAACTGAAGAACTGAAGAGTATTCTATCCTACAATTAGAAAGATTGCTTGCAATCAATACTGAAAACCAGTCTCGCCTGTCATCTAGATTGAATTTCTGTGAGCACAACCTGCAATTTACAGGGAAAACTGAAGATATTAAAAAGTCTATGAACAAGATTAATTTTTATAACTATTTAATAATGAAAAAAATCTAGATTTTAGAGGGTTGTCTTTTTAAGATTAACCAATTTTAAAGCATTTAACAGATTATAAAGAACTCACAGCAATTGCAGCTATAACTCCCCTTCAATACAGTACTGTCACAATAGAAAAAAAGAGGAAGCAAAGATATGAACTGACAGAAAATAAATTAACACTCAAACCCAAAATTTCCTACTTTATAAATACTGTTTACTTTCTAGGAATATACTAATTTGATGCAACAGCCCAGGTCATTTGCCTCACAACTCACATAACAAAATCCAGTCATATAATCTGCACTGCCACTTAGTCTGTTATTCTGAATGTCTCTCTCTGTGACAGACACTGTTCGTCCCATGATTTTCCTCTTTTTCCTGCCAATATCTGAGGCTTTTATCCTCTCACTGTTATCCTCTGCCTTAAATTCCAAAATCATCCTTGGCTTTTCTCTTGACGTTTCCAGGTGCTCAACCACATTAGGATGTAACAATGCCTTCCTTCCCTCAAAAGTACAAACCACCACGTATATTAACTAAAAGTCAACAGTATTCAGGAAGAACTGCAGTCAGAATTCAGACATGTACTAGAACTAAGAAAGAGAATAAGAACATTGTCCATACTTGCACTACAATGTGTTAAAAAAGATTTTAAAATATCAATACTAACTTTCATCATGTTGAACTCATGAAGTTTTATCTAGTTTCTGGTGGTATGAAGGGAGAAAAAGAAGATTGATTTCAAGGGTCAAATATGTTTCCAGTTTCAGAACTAAGTTCCAAGATAATTAATTCTCAATAGGAACTCATTACACTTTGTAAATGAATTCATCTATTCACCATCATTTCAGTGACAAAGGTTCTTGATACATGGATTAAACTCTCAATTGAACCTCAATTCTATCACCTCGTACTCTCACCTCTCCTCAAATTGAAAATACAAGTCATTCATTTGGAAAACCTATTAGTTCCTTATTTATAGGACAATGACCTTCTGATCAAAATGTCTGTCCTCCTACTCAGTGAAATACTTTTTTCACTTGAATTTACGATAGAGAACTGCCACAGCTAACCCTTTGCAGACAGTTTAAGCATTATTTAATTACAATAACTTTACATCTGCATTATGCAATCCACATACACAGTAACATCAGTTTAACCAGCAGGTAAAATCAAGTCTATTAAATAAGAAAAGGACCACGTAATTAATCAGATTGGCTTAGTGGTCACTTTCCTATCTCCTCCAGTTACTGTGTGCCTGAGAACATCAATATCTTCAGGAGGAATTTTAAAAATAACAGAGAAATGCCGAACAATTTAGAATATTTCTTTTCTACCTCAGGCAGCTGGCAGTTGTTTTCTATGGGTTTTTTGTTGTTGTTGTTTAGGTGGTTTTTTGGGGTTTTTTTGTTTCCACATGCTTTACATTACTGCTAAGTCTTTTTATAGGTGATGTGATCAGTACTATTCATAGTATACTGAGAGCACATCACCAATATTTATAGTATCCAGTCTGGCAGTTTAATCAAGTTTTGGAAGAAGTCCTTATGTTATACACAGAAAAGCTTGTTTGAAGGCATCTTGGTGGAATTTCTGGGTGGTATTTTAAACTTTTTTCATACCTTCAACATTGAAATCAGTACAAAAGAGGTTACATTAATCAAAATAGGTTTGCTCACTCCATGGGCCCTAATCTTTATGTGATTAGAGACAGGAGTTCAAAACCCAGCCCAGTTTCTGAGAACTTTTATACACAAAAGCCTTCTTATCAAGGGTGGTTCTAAAATATGTCACTATTCATTTACTGGTTTTGACCTTGTTTTGCACTTCATAAGGGGTATTATCTAAAAACCCCAGCTCTTAGGACATTGCCCTGATTGACTCCAAAACTGATATAGAGGTAAGGAAATGCTGTTCTGCAGGCAGATAATAATTCATTATTATGTTCCATGTACTAAGATGCTTGTCAGCATGCAGTTTAACAAAGATATTTCACTTTGGATGTCTGCAAGCAACTACACTCTTGCTTTAAACTAATGATAAAATAAAGGTGGAAGATTGAATATTTGAGGAAGCTTGCTTTATTTTTATTAGTTTTTGATGCACCTTGTCCTACCAGTATGTTTAGTGCTGTTCAGCACAGTCCTAAAGCATCCTCTCCTAAAAACACTTTCCAGCAGTTAAAATTATCATTGCCTGCCTGAGATCTTCAGAAAGAACAGCAATATTAGCATCGCCAAACCTTCACCAAGTTAAATATGACACCTGATGATTTGCACATGCATACCAGCATGTCAAGAGTGGAACATTCCTCCCTCAGACCTAATATAGTCATAGTGCTAGATTAATAAAATTATTTTTTAGTATCAGAATAAGACGACAAACATTCAGAGAGTTCCATACTGAAAAAGGGGGCTAACTTTCAGAGAGACTGCATGTACATTTCAGAGAATTGTATTTCCTGAACTTCCATGTGCTCTAATGTTCTGATGAACCTCTTTGCATTGTGCCAAACCATTGTCAACAGTGCCAATGACGAGGGACAAAAAACCGAGGGATCAAATTGTGGCACTCACTCAATGACAAACAGCAACAGCAAACTGAACTTGTTCCGAAATAGTGAATACTGCTCCCAACTACCACTTATGTTGTCATTTTAATGCACTACTTAGCACATTATACTGTGTCTAATATAGGACCTCTAACATGCTCCTGCTAGGGTGATGTTAAAAGACAATCTCACACGAACAAGTAATGAGGGACGTTTCAAGATCATATAGAAGCAATTGATTTATTTTGAGTGATCTGCAAAGAGCTGGTGGTTTAAGTCATAAAACCCAAATGAGTAGTTGACTGTCCATTATATAAGAGAAACCAAAAGCCTGAAATCATAGAAATAGGGAATTGTCTCTTTTGTAAGCCATCTGAAAGTGAGAAGAGAATGGCTATTGTGCCATTAGGAACACTTGCACCAGTTGCAGACAAGCAAGTCCTAATACTGAGCCCTAGGATTATATACTCTCAACTATTAGGGCAAAACACTTCCTGGTTTAAAATACAAAATTACAAAATGTGGTAAAATACAGAGTTGGAAACACTGTTGGCCAGTTTCCAAAAAATGTTTTTTACTGGTTTTGAAAAGGACAAGATGTCTTTAAACCCTCCCTTCCTTGGAGATCCTTCTTGCTGGTAGGAATTTCAGCTGCCAACTAATCACAAAATTACCCCTGTAAAAACCAGCAAGAAATGATCATACCTATTATTCATATACTTTGTAGGCAAGAAGTAATCTGGATTAGTCCTGCTAGCCTGTGTTTTTCCACTGATTTCTGTCATATGCCCTTTTATTCCTGCTTTATCTCACTCTAAACAGGTTTTACACAGACTTAATCTTTCACCAACAGAAACATGAGGCACTACAACAGGAGCAATTTACATTGCTCATTGCTGGTTTCAGTCCCTTTAAAAGTTTAACTGGTGGGCTTTCCTTTTATTATAGCTACTGAAAGAGACACCTGATGAATTCTAGCCAGGTTATCATAGTCTAAATAGTATGGGATGAATTCCCTCTTAGCCTAACCATATCTTCACTTTTTACACTAATAGAAAAGCTAACACTATTTTTAAAAAGCACAATTTTAGATAAGACATCTGTAAAAACACATCTTTCAGTTTGAGGCTCTCTCTTGCTATTCTGGTCTTGGGCAAGTCAAGACAAAAGCTATAAAATGAGGAGAAAGTCCACAAAAACCATGTTCAAGTGAAAGAAAGCACTACTTGCCCTGAACTTTATTGTCCTTTAAGGGGTGGGTCCAATGAGTCCTCAGTCTAAGAATAAACAGCATTTACTGGGATGATGCATTATGCCAGTGATAAAAGTTCAATTTGAAAAAAAAAAAAAACAGGAAAAGCTCTTCTCAAAAATCATTTTTGCAGCCTGCCATAAGAAGTGATAGTACAGTGATATGTGAGAAAACATCATTCAAGGGTGCTGAAAGCAAAAGAACTAAGAAACTCCTTTTCTGACCTCACAGCTGTCAGAAACAGACAGGATATGTTGCCTTAAACAACCACAAGAAGCCACAAAACTGCATCCTATGACCATGACACTCATCTGTATTTATCTAGAATAGAGTCCACTTTAGGCCATCGTGAAGACAACTAGGCAAGATCTAGAATTTCCTGTCATTTCAAACTTGCATGACCAACACAAATGTAAAATGAGAACTTGTTTGGATTTGATGTTTGGGTGTGGGTTTTGGGGCATTTTTTGGGGGGTGTGCAGAACAGTGCCATACTGAATGGAAATTCATACTTAGGGAATGTACATAAAAACACTGCACTGTTTCCTCAGAAAGATCACAGTAAAGCATAGCAGGACAAATGCATACTTGCTTTTCCTGCTCAAAAACAAAAAACAAATCTCCATAAATCACAGAAAAAATCTCTGGGAGCAATATTAATTTGGTGCCACAATCCTCAATCACATCCTGATTTGTTTGAAAGGCTGGTCTCACCTCTTGCACTCATTTACAATATTTATATTTTTGTTTGTTTGTTTTATGTTCCACTATCTTCCCACCCTTTAGTGAGCAAGCATAATTAGGGCTACATATCTTAGAACTAAAATAAAAATCAGTTGCTGATAGAAATTTTTTGGTCTGCCTCTTAATCACATTCTAATACAAGATACCTGCTGTAGATCAAGACTACTTGAATATATCCAAGAAATGGCTAAAAGCAAATGAGCCACAGGTGACATTCTGGTCAGGACAGCAAGAAGTTTTAGTTCCTCAAAAGCAAATTGTGTAACATGCTTTGCTTTCTGAGCATGTTTCATAACCAAATTCAAGCCACAAGCTTATTGTTCAGATATGTTGCATAGATTGAGCTTTGCTATATAAATAGGTATGTATATATATGGCTCCTTATGGCTCTTGAAATTAAAAACTCCATCTTAATTAACATACCCCATTTGTTAGAGATGTGTATGTAGCAAATGCTGATTGAGTGCCTCTAATTGTTCTAGAATCATGTCATATTGCTCACTTGAAAACCAGAAGATTCTTCAATAACTCATGTCATTCACTTCATGACAGACTGGTATGAATTTTAATGTCAATAACTGGGAACACAAAGTATTGTATCAGTAGAACTGCCCTAGGTCATGAGTCACCCTAGAATACCAGGTAACCACACTGCAATTGTTGAAAGTTTCTGTCTTGTGTTGCAACCTAACAGAAATTACCAGACTGGCAATGGTCACAGTGGGCTAACAGCATTTTAGCCAGGTACACTGGCACAGATTTCTGATGCAGGAATTAATGCAGCATTAACTTTTTCATTAGCTACAGCTTTCTGTTCCCACATCATGCCACCCACATGGGGCTACTGCACACTGCTGCAGCTTCCCATAGAACACTAAAGCACTGCAATTCAGTGACTGCCAAAAAAAGTTCTAATGCTGGTTTAGATACTATATGAAAATATCAACCTTCAGCTGGATATTATTTCTAGAAATCCTCGTTTCATAAGGAGTTATGGTGGGGTTTCCAAATCCAAACCAATATATCCACTTGTGTTAAATCCATGCTATGAAGTAGCTAAATTTCACTGGCTTTTGTCAGTTTTGAAAACTGGAAAACAGTTTTTTTTTTGTAGTTGCTTCTGGAAAAATGATCACAAAATTATTTAATATGGTTTTCCCTGAGGGCTCCGAGTAAACAAGCATCAAGACAATGAGCAAACACAACAGCCACACACTATCACAGCAAGATAATGAGGCAACCATGTACACTCTCTGCTAGTTACCAACAGAGACTTCATATAATTAAATTAAACTAAATGTCAAGTAAGTTAAATCAACATCAATTCCTTGGATTCAGGGATATACACAATTAAGATTTACTTCCATTTATTATAATTCATAATATTTTGTGGAAAGGAAAGGAGTGGATATGAGCATTAGAGATATAAACAAGGCTAATGAGTCTACAGTCAAAATGCATTTAGTAGGACTGTTGTATAAATCCCATACAAATTGTATGGCTGGTTATACTTTTCCATGCATCTTTGTTTTGTCTCACAAATTTGTCCAAGGATAGTGGTTTCCTTATAACACTTTTTTCAAAAACACTGGCAGAATCAGAAGTAAGTCCGTGAGAAGATTTTTTTAAATTAAAAGCTTATACTGTCACATTGTATTTTCCATTCATGATTAGCATTAAAAGTGAACAAATTGAAAGTGACCTCCATTTCAAAAAGATGCAAAACCTTTAAGACTTTTAGGATATTTTTGCACACGTACCATTTGTGATGTAATCACAATGTCAGTATTAAACATGACAGAAAAAAATTAAAGATAAAAAGATGTAAAACCCCTGAATCTGCTTAGCAGCAAGGTATAGGTAATATATAAATTCCTTAGCCAGCAGATAAAATTCAGAGTCTGAGGATTACAGACTGTGCTCCAAGCTATTAAATTACAGAATTATCTCACTAAAGAAGTGCACATGTTTGATCATCTGGATGAGTACACAGGACAGTGTCTAATCAGTTTAGAGCATACAGGCAGGTATGACAGCACAGAGTGATGCTATTATTGCTATCCGTATGTCTAAAATCAAAGAGGCAAATGAGTGAATTAAGTGCCCCAAACAATCTCTACTTTGTGAGAATTGTTATTTTGTCTCGTTTTACATGTGGTACTATTTTAACAGTGTCCAATATTAATATTTAATCTGGTGTACCATCTGAACACAGGGTGTCAAAAGTATAAGATACATTACATTGCCTTTTTATGATGAAAACCATCACTTAGCAGTTGCTCATCTTGAGTCTTTACCTGTGAAGGAAAAAAACCCTCCCACAATTCTCTTGTGATAAATGTCAGCAAATTGGAAACATGAATGAGGACAAAACCCTGTCAAGGGACAAATGAAGAATTAAACATCTGAATACCAGAGCTCTGCTACAATGCTAACCGTTAGACTGCAGAACTAGATACCTTTGTTTAATGATGGTATCATTAAAAAGGCTTGTTCTGTAGAAATAAGAAAGTGATCAAAGAAATTTAATTATCATAAAAGGTTTTTTGAGAAGGCCAGAATTTCTTCCAAGAGCATGACTATGTTATAGCTGCATCTCTCAGGTAATACTCTCAGGTATGTTGTTGGGATAAATATTCCATGGAATGGCTTGAGTTGGAAGGATCCTTAAAGATCATCAAGTTTTAATTATCCTGCCATAGGCAGGGACATGTTTCACCAGACCCATCCAGCCTGGCCTTGAACATCTCCAGGGATGCAACATCCACAGCTTCTCTGAGCACCCTGTCCCAGTGTTTCACCATTACTCTTATTTACAGATGGATAAAAAAATATATATGGAAATTTGTATATTTAAAAATATAAGAAGCTACTTAGTAACTCAGTTCAGATGTAGAGTTGATAGTTAAAATTTGTTTTTAGAGAACATTTATAAGTTCTTACTGAAGTAGGTACAAAATTCAACAGGTGCATGAGACCACTAATATTTCTATTATCTTCAATCCCAGTATCTCAGCTAAACAACAACAGAACCAGCAGGCATTAAGTCTGTTTCTTTACCAAGTCAAGAGAAGAACCATGCCTACATTACCCTTTTAAGTTTTCCTTTAAAGTTTTTTCCTTTAAGTTTACCTTTAAAGTTTTCCTTTTAAGTAGTCAGCAGAAGTCAAATGACATTGTTTTCAATCCCCTTCAAAACACACCTTGCAGCAAGCCTTTCTAGTAAAGTGGCATTGCAATTGAGTAAAACATTTTGCAGGTGATGAAGAACGCTACAAAAGAACATTCTTTTCACATTAAAACTAGATTGCAATATCCAATCCAGAAACTGAAGTTTTGTGTTCTGGAATTCTAGGCAAGTGCAGAGTCAAACCCACAGTCTCCATACCCACATAAATACAATATAGAAGGTGACAGCTACTTCCACTGCCACTATATTTAGTTCAGCATTGAAGTATATTCTGATAAAAAATAGAGTATAGAAAGATAGAAAAGGGAAATTTTATATACCAATAACAAAATAGGAGGGGAAGACACCCAAGAAAACTGCAAAGCAAGCAATATAAGAATCTGATTCTTCCATCATCACACACTCACTGTAAAAAGCCTCTATCCATCCTATGGTAGGCTTTTCACAACACAGCACAAAACTAATTGGGCAATGCTAGGTCTGAAAACCTGACAGGTAATCTTGGAATTTTTACACTTCATGGTCATAATGATGACTGCTTAAAACTCTTACCTAACTACTACATTATTTACAAGCAGCATGAAGTTCACTTAAAGTTTCTTCCTAAAGCGTTCAGCAGGATAATAGAGAAAGTTAAGGAGTCTACATTCATATTGATTTCTGAACTGGTCCATGCTCTGAAATTTTTTGGTGTGGTGTTCAAGGTTTTGGGGCTGCTTTTTATTTTCATTTTGGTTTGGGTTTTTGGGTGGGCTTTTTTTTAATAACATTTTTGGATACTTTTATTTTATATTTAAAAGCTTAAGAAATTAAGCATAGTATGATTAGCAATATCTTTTGCTAACCTTACTGGGTTTTTTTTCCCCCCTCACTCACACAACAGAAACTACTTCAACTGTTATGTAATAATATTACTCTTCTTTTCCAAACAGAGGTAGAACAAGAGTTTCCTAATACAATCTGACAGAATTGGCCAGGCATGCTATTTAAAGGTAATACTATTTGAGAGCAGGTTACCTCATCTGAAAGGGCCAAGGGAAAAACCCTCTATAGTAACCTGTCTACACAATAGATCCCAAGGCATTTCCCCTCATCCAAGTCACCTTCATGCAAAGACAATCATAAAGAAGCCATCTGAGATGCAGAGGAAGCCAATGCTAAATATGCCCAAATTTTCCTTCTGCCTTGCAAGGCTGGAAAGGGGTATAACAGATATTATTTCTCAGTGCTAGTTCTTCTCCAAAATAAAAGGAAGTCATAAAGCCTTTTTCCTCATTACTACAAGACAAACAGCCAGAATCACAAAAGAATGGGGTATTTCTTCCAAACAGGATAGCTTGACCTAACAGTCTTACCAATTAAACAACTAACTGTAGTCATGAGTTTCTGAAACTGATGTAGTGTAAGATCATAAAAATAACAAAATGAACTGCTCAATAATGAGGCAGAGAGAATCAATATTCAGTTCTGATTTTGGATATTAACAGCCTGGGTCAACGTTAATTACACAATTTGAGTTTGGCTCTCATATATCCTCTTTGCATCTTAATCAAACTGAAAGCTCTCTAGAAAAGCACTTGCTCATGTTCTTGGGTTTTGCAATGCTTAGGAAAGCCTAGCTCTGACTTATGGGACATGATGGAAATGTTACAGTTTTTATGCATTTGTTTCCTAAACCTAGATGAGGTTTCTTTTATTGACCTTGTTTTGCCCACAGGGCCTTGTAAAACAGTAAGGAGCTACTAATAGAGCTTTCTGTTATATCAGTACAGCAAACTCATTCAACATTTTTAGGTCATAGAATAAATAAATACATATAAAAACATAATAAGCATAGCCTTTACACTCCAAGCACAAATGAGAAGAAAGATTTATGAGGGAAGAACTAAATTGGTTGAAAACCTTTATTCTTGGGCTTTTTCTTTCTTCCTTCAGGTGGTAGATATTTCTGCCTCGTATGAAACTTCAGCCTGTCCATCATGGTTCTGACACTATCTCTGTCTTTCAGGGAAAAGAAAAAGGACTTTATCGCTACTGTTGAACATGGTACACTCCTTCAAATGAAAACCCAACCTGAGTGTTTGTGTGAAAATGGAAAGAAGCAAGAGAAATTGATCACTTTTCCATGCTAGCATTCGAAAGTTAAGTAATGAAACATTCTTCTAATGAATGAGTCATATCTCAGAGTACCTTACAGCTTAAAAAAATTGGTACTAGATAACTGATTTGCTCTTACAGACTCTTCTGGAAAGACAACTTTTGTCAAAATAACGCACCTGTAGCGGGACGTCTTAAGTACATTTTACCCATCATAATCTTGAGTACTGTACCAGGGGACAGAGGAACGCAAACAAAAACCGAATTTAAAAAAAAAAATCAAAAAAAAAGATAAAAAAAATTTTAAGAAATGGATAAGTCAGTGATTCTCAAGTGGAGGCTCAGTGGCCTGTGCTCATCATCCAACTGAACGAAATGTAATGGATTACTGTGTTCCATAGATGGTAGCATGTAACTACATAAAATGTGACAGGGGAAAGCCAAAGGTTGCTGGCTCAACCAAGAAGCAGTTTCCAGGTTATGTCTTATATCCACATAACTTAGATGAGTATTACTACACACCTGCCAGAATTTATGTTAAGCAACTTCTCTTTTCGGGCTTTTTACATGAGTACAAGTTAAATTTCCAACCAGAGTTAATTGAAATCATTATGTTGTCAAGATATTTCATAATATTAACATTGGATTGATAGTCTTTTCATGTAACTGTTTCAAAGTACTTCTCAAAGAAATGCTTTGCAATTTACTATGTTAATTAAAACATTACTAGATCTATTGATTTTAAATGAAAATGTTGACACTAATATAAGGCTTTCAGTATAAAATGTATTACCTTTTCCACAAGGGTGGCTTAACCTGGCTAAATGGAGGGGAGGGCAGGGGGCCTCTAGTACAGCAGGACAAGAAAAACCCCTAAAATTTTCCCTTTCCTTTTCCAACTACCATAAACCAACCTGACATGTGCCTCCCATGCAATAAAGGCTTTTCACTTCTAACTGTTGTCTTTATTCAGTGAAATACTATGAGACTTTACTGCTGCAATGGTCACATTAAAAACATGGTTTCCTGCAACTATAAAAATAAAATATTAAGATGAAGAAAAAAACCCCAAGCATTAAGCTTTGCATTATAACTTCCCTTGACCTTGCTTTATTATACAGCAGCATGAAGGTCTCTACATGGCTGCATTAAAATACTTTACAAAAAAAAATCTTATCTATAGACCCATAGATAATGTCATGCAGTGTAGGAAAGTACACACGATTTAATACTAACCTTGTGGTTTTTAACAGCTTTCATAGAACACTGAATCTGTCAATAAATCTAAGTCTGTCTAAATCTGTAAATCTAAATCTGTTTAAATTGCAAGAATAAAATTTACCTTTGTTTATTTATTAACAAACATGGATTTATCTATGCCACATTAAAGGAAACCAGCATGGCAGTAAAGAGAAATGTCCTTAAGAAAAACTCAAAAAAGAAATCAAGTTCTCCAATTCTGCATTTAGAGCAGGTATCTTTGCCTCACTGTAGTGCAAATGAGCAAGTACTGTTTCAAAAGACTAACAAAACCATTAACCAAATCTAATCCCCATGCTTTAAAACCTACGCATACAGTTTAAGTAAGTTAATATTATGTCTAATCCCTGCTCCCACTGGAATCAGCAGAAGATAGACACAACTCAGGAGTCCGTGTTTCCTTTGCTGTCTTTTGAGAATATAATGCAAGTACAACATATAGAGATACTTGTGTCCTTGGGAACAACCATCACATGGATGCATTTCTGTGTAAGCAGGGGTGTAAACTTAAGAGACCTTCAGTTCAGCAGAAAGTGCACTACTAGATGACTGTATCAGAAATTATATTTTATTGAAACTTATTGGTTCACATTCCGTTCCTACAGAAAAAGGGAAAAAATGGGTTCGCTAATTTCATAGAATTTTACCAAGGAAAAAATGGCAAGGCTTCCATCAGTGGGGGAGGGAAAAATCTAATTCTCTAGTCAAACACAAGAGAGAAGACCTCACTGACAAGTCTAAAAGTTGTACTAAAATTTCCAGTATCAGTTTTCCATCTTGAAGCTCACAGACACAAACTGCAAATAAGGCACAGTATCCCAACACGGAAAAGATGTCTAGAAAACTGCAAGTGCTATAGAGAGCCATATAAAAACCAGAACGTCCCCAAATTTATAAGAACCTGCTTCAGCCAAATTTTTGCTCAAACTTTAACTGTCACTACCATTAAATACCATTAAATATTATGCTTATATCTGATCCTGCCAAGGGAAAGGCTTGACAGAGGGAGTTTGGACAGAATTTCATTTCTATTCAACAGCATCTGACCTTGAGCCTAGAAACTCCCTAGAGGATTGTGGCAGGAGAGTTTTTCTGCTTTGTTTTAATTCTAACACCTATTAATCTTCCCTTAGGGAAAAAAATCCACAATTAGCTTTACATTACCAATAGGCCTGCACATGTATTCTCTTTAAATTTCTGGTAGGAAGACAGGTGTCTGCAGTTCTGATAAAGCTTCATTTGGCTCTCTGACAGGAACATGCTATTCCATATATGTTATTTTCATCCTCAAATTTAGCCATCTACACCTGTCCTTAATTAAAGCAGTGTAAATACGGATCAACTGAGCTAACTTCAATTAAATTACACAGTTAAGCACAAGACCAAAACTCGACCCAGAAGCTAGAAATGAATTTAACTTTGTGTTCCAATATGCTTTCAGTCTTACAGTGCCTTAGATTCTCCTCTGAACTCTTTTTTAGCATTTTCACAAAGAATCACACTACGTATTTTTGAAGCAAACCAGCACGCAGAGGAAGGTAACTCAAATAACACACTTGTCGACACTTCTGTCAGTTAATTTATGCTTTTTAGATATTTTTGGCATTGCTAGCAAATAAAGGCATGTATTTTGTTTTTACAGTTCTTGAAAGTGTAACTGCTTATCACAGCAGACATACTGCTGTCAACTTTTTCTACATGGAGGCTTTAAAATTCAACTGGTTTACCTTTTCTCCAGTCTAAAAAGTAGAATACATCCACACGCAGACCAAATAAATAGTCAATAATATCTGCAACTAGTACAAGAGGTAGTAGTACTAATTATATGCATTAATATTTAATGACTGTTGCCCAGGTGAAGCTAAATCGTTTGTAGTCAGTTATTCATTTTTATAACAAAAAGTCACTTTTTCACATCTCTCATGCCAAAACTAATCCAGCATAAAAGACCAGAAAACAGGTGCAGGAGGCACTTACTGTATTCCTTTAATGTCTAAACAAAAATTCTTGGACATAATGATATATTCTGTTAGAGAAATCAAAGGACTTTGTATCATCCACAAGAACAAAACTTAGAAAATGTATTATGCTATTAGAAAACACATTAGAAAATGTATTATGTTGTAGAAAATGTATTATGTTAGGAAATAATAGGCATGTACACAGCTCTCTGGAAATGTGAGAAGAAAAGGTGGTCTTTTAACCTGAGAGATGAGAGCAAGGCACAGTTTCTCAAAACACACTTTTTATTGTTTGTTTCAACTTAAGGGTAAAGCATGAGAGACTATACTGCATTTCAGATTAAAAATCCCTGATCTGAAGTAGAATCCTTGAAACAACCATAGAAATCTCCCATTCTGGTACAGTCTGACACATTCAGTACAAAGAGAAAAGATGGGCAAGATTAAAGAAGGACCAAGCATTTTGAATGTTTAAGAATAAACCTGCTGAACTGATAACAAAAACCATTAATTCCCTCATTTGGAATAAATGATATGATGCACCAGTAGGCCATTAGTAGTTCATCTTACAGTATTCAAGTTCTATCAGGTGCTATCACATCAAAAAGAACAAAAGAGCATGCCTTAGCTTAGTATCAAGTGAACTGGTTGAAATATTCATTAGGAATAATGTAAAAAATCTAGAGAAATATGGTGTCATTAGTTCCACCCACCTGCATTTCCATCAGGTAAACACAGAGCTTTGCTTAGCAAAATTCTCTCTGTAGAATATTTTACTGGCAACTATATATAATATTCCTCAACAGCTCATGCTGCCATGATTTGCTGAGAAAAGGCTGGGAATCTTGAAATTTGACTCCAACCCTATCAAATGGTGATGCCTAATTTAATGCAGAGATTAATAATAAAATAAAAAAAAACCTAAAACATAAAAACAAACCCAAGTGCACCAAGCCAAACTTAAAACTGTTTCTTCTATGATTTTTGTATTACTGACAAAAGCAATGGGCCTTCTTATATAAACACCTAAATAACACTAAAATACCAATACTCATGCCAAGTCAGAAGTTGTTGCAATATTAACATATTTGAAACAAAATGGGAAAGAGGATCCACACATACTCATCACTGTACCTGTAAATGAGACTGAACAGCAGATAATAAAGCTATTTTCAATTAGTATGCTAGTTATGAAAGTGTAACAAAGATGAAGATTTTCCAAGCTTTTTCATATATTCCTATTCCTTGAAAAATCAACAAGACAAGTAGAGATTTCATTACAAGTACAAGGATCTGATGTCAATATTCTTAGCTACAGGAGGTAAGACAAGACTGAAGCTTCTCTCAATCCAACGCTTACTTTGTGGCAAACTAAAAGTTTTCAGGCTTCATCATATGCTTATTCTTGTAATTGCATATCATTGAATTAACTCATGATAACTCAACTAGTTATATAA
This sequence comes from Agelaius phoeniceus, assembly GCF_051311805.1. Classification (NCBI taxonomy): domain Eukaryota; kingdom Metazoa; phylum Chordata; class Aves; order Passeriformes; family Icteridae; genus Agelaius; species Agelaius phoeniceus. The sequence continues at coordinate 22,786,752 of NC_135273.1, forward strand.
TTTCATTTTTATAAAACGAGGTCTAATTTTTTTTTACACTACAAGATGCATTCTCTAAGTAAAATAAAACCTCTCACACAGACAAGCTTTTCATTTGTAGAAATAAAACAGTGGGTTTGGATATCCAATGGAACTGCATCATTAAAAAATTGGTCTTTCATATCAAGAGACATCAACTATAAAGAGACCACAAGCAACTAGTGTTGATGCCCAAGGCTTTTTCCAAAAGAGAATACATAATAATTCTAATGGACTGAATGGCAAGGAAAAATTCAGATTGTTTATCTGTCTGCACCTATCAGACCCAAAAGAAATTTTTAAAAAAGCAGAAGTGCAGAACGAAAATACTAGGAAAAGAGCCTGTATAGTAAAAAAAAAATTGATGCATCAGTATACAATCTCCAAATGCATAATATGGAAGTGAAAATCATTCATGTATAAATATACAAAATTTATATAAAGCAGACACATGCATTTCATATTACTAGATTGATTTAACTATATAGGACAAAAATGTATTTTGGAGCAGAAAATGTGTATTGGGAGAGAAAAAAAAAGTTCTGATTTCACTAATTTTAAAAGCTGATTTCAATGCTTTTTACAAGCATGGGTAATTAATCTGAATCCTCTATTGCACAGAAACAAAGGAGTAATAGAAAGTTTAGTTGAATGTTCAAAGTCATGCACGTTACTGTTAGATCTGAGAACAGAAAACATGTCAAACTTCAAGCAGTCACATGCTGCAGCTACTGAATTCACACTGTTCCCATTATTTTTGAAGAGTGACCAGAAATGCTTAGGAATTTAAATTTAAAGTTTCTGCTACGGACCACACCATCTATTGTGAATCCCTTAGATGATACCTCAAATAGAGAAGAGTTTTCTGCCCAGCTAACTCCTCCAAAAGCTTTAAGCCAGTGGCTGACAACCTTTTCCAGCCTAGAGACACTTGAAATTATCCATTGTACTTAAAAATACCAAACAGCAACTGTAAACCTATCAATCTGGTAACTTGATATTCTTAGTTACTTTTCACTTTTCAGCCATCTGCAACAGCAAATTGATAACCACCAACCATCCAAAATATCTTCGTAATATTTACCATGAGAGAAAACAAGGCAAATCAGAAAATGTAATCTATAGGAAAATTATTACAACAATTTTATACAGATTGATATGAAAATACCTATGGGTTTCTGCAATACTTTTCTGTTAGCATGACATGATGATTTATGCTGCTGTTTTGTAATAGGGAAAAAACTTTGGATTCTTGTCTACATTGATATTCTTATAAAATCCTCTAAGTATAGCACAAAGCAGTTTTCAAACTTTGTCTGACAGTGTGCAGCTTGATCATATTCATTAAAGCAAATCAGACATAAGCACCAATGACAAAATTTGCTCTGGCCATGGTTGAGAACAAAAACCACAAACCTGCAGCCTTGAAAAAATAAATCTGAACAAACTACCATAATTCTCAAGAAATATTGTGCTGAATTTCTTAGAGCAGAACGTAGAACTCTCTGATTTAGCTGAAACAATAGAACTGACTGGTGCAGCTCCCATATGCATGGGGGCCAAACTGCAGCATGGACAAGAAATGGGAGCAGGGAACACTGTCCAGACAGTCCAGTGACACCCACAGCCCGCACAGATCAAGTGCCAACTGTCCCAATGCCACTCTAAAGCTGAACTCAACCTTCCAGCATCTGAGTTGGCTCGATTTCAAAATCCAAAACAAAGCATCCAAACTCACAAGAGAAGACTTTCTCGCTTGTCATAATGAACAGATTAAAAAAATAAGGAAAAAATATAAAATTAAACAGCTGACAGGAATATTACAAACCGTTTGCATTGTTACTAAACTGCTGACAATATACCCATACTTGTTACCAAGATACATAGCTATACTTTCTCAAGGGACCTTCACCTTCAGAATACAGGTTACAGGATTAAATATAATGGCTGACAAGAACCAAGAGCTTAGTATTCTACAGCAGGCTCATGACAGGATCACATTTTGTATATCACAACAATCAGATGGCTCACTAAAATCTACTCATCTCTACTGAAGTAATTTTTACAAGATTTTACCCCTGACAGGCACAAACTGATTTTTTTAACAGTCTGTAGGAGTTACATGTTTTTCAATGAGGGGACTGTGGGCATCTGACAGAACTGGATGGCTTAGTTTGCATGCAGTGTACAGAAGGCAGGATTGGGTTCCACACTTCACTTTTAGTTCCCAAGTGGCATCCCCATTCTAAGCACTAACAAGTACACTGTGTTTGAAATTTTTATTTTATTAAGTTTGGACCAGAAATAGAGGAAGAATCAGATTCTGTTTCCTTTCCCATTCTATATTTACCCTGCCTCAATTAAGTCAGTTTTGTGACTCCTTCTTCACAGTCACAGTTAGCAATTCCATAGCTCATAAGAAGACATGGCATTACATTGCAGAAATTGCCTTTTCACCCACCTATCCTAGATAGCTCTGATGAATAGAAGCAGTTTTCATGAGACTCAAAGAGCCACCAGGACTGTTTCAAACTTCTGAAAAGTTCTAAAGTTCTGTCTCTTTGCCTTTTTCCCCACAGTCCCTACTCAAAATATTTTCTCCTGTCTTTATCCCAAGCTGAAGGGAAGTGCCTGCAGGATGAGGACTCTAACTAGGAAGGAGGAGCAAGATCATTCAAGAGGACAAGGAAGTTTCTCCCTTAAACTCATGGCATTTTGCTGTGGATTTATGGAAGGCTCTGAGAGCTTCCAGCTTCTAGGTGAAACATATGGAACAACCAGTTAATATTCCCTGATTTTCACTTCTAATTGACAAGTTCTCCATGCTAGTTTCTACCATTGGATTACCTGCTCCCTTTTCAGAAAGGCAAATAGAGAGTTACCACTACTTCAATTGAACCAAGCCTTCCAAACCTTACCAGTACAAACATCAGACTTCACAAGAAAAGTGGGACTTCCTGCAGCTTTGGTAGTAAGCTTTGAAGTTGTCTCTGCTGCAGCATTTGAAGCTAAAACAAAGCATTAATTAAAGCAGAGAGGAATCTCCTGTGCCAAAGCAACGCAAATTTAAGGAGCCACATAAAACTACTGACACCAGGAGGAATATGTTGAGAATATTCCTCAAGAAACCTCTGAATATTCAAGAAATACCTAAAAACAGTTTCAAAAAGAAAAAAAAATAGGTAAGAAGGAAAAGGAAACTGATTTTGATAGACAATATTTTGTGTGGAAAATTTTGCCAAACATCAAAATGGAGATTTTTCTTTTTACCACAAGCTTCGCAGTTTGTTCCATTTACCCCATGCCTCAGAACAATGAATGATGGGAGAGCTGTACAAAAACATACACAGAATTTTCTTCAAAAATATTCATTATCACATGAGTGTTTTGATTACAAGCACTATTTTTTCAAATACATTAAGCACAAAGAGGAAAAAAAAAAAACACATAAAAACCCCAATATTATCAACTGAATCATCAGAGCAGCCCTCCACATAGGAACAGCACAAATGCCTTAGGGGAAGCCATCTGCCTCCTCCAGTAAGCTTTGTAAATATGCAAAATTGTGTTAGTATCTTCTGTTCAATACCTGGCTATTGTCAGTGCCCCATAGGTGGAAGGCAAATTTCCCCTGTACTACACACTGATCATGAGGATCAGCACAGCATCACCACAAGGCACTTTTCTGTATTTACACACTTTCATGCTAGATTCATGCAAGAAAAAAGTGGCAAAGACTTGCCCTTAACTCATGTTTGACATGGATATACAGCAATACAGGTTATCAATAGTGCAGTCTTACAACAATTTTTCACCAATGAAGCACTAACAGAAGCTGACCTAATCCAGGTTCGCCTTCTGAAGAGCAAACACTTTCATGACTTTCTCCAAATAATCACACCATTCAAAACTTAATATATTATTTTAAAAGTGTGTTTGCTTTTCTTCATTTTAATGACAGAATGCCATGCATACCTTAATTTAGACAAGAAAAGAAGTGGTACTTGCAAAAAAATTTAGCAGAAGATATTTATTCCCGCTATAGGAAAAGCCTCATGTTTTTAAATACTATTAGAATGGTTTCTGAAAACATGGTCAACTATCTAAAGGTCATGAAAGTCACTGCAACACAGCCCTAAGTCTGAAGATAACTTTAAAATGGGTAACTTCCATAGCAGCAGCTATAACCTGACTGAAAATAAGGTAGACTAGGCTAGAGTGAGATCTGGCTTACAAAAAGGAGGCCTATAAAAATAAGGAGTTTTAATTAAGATAAATTGCACGTGTTATGTATACACTAATTTTCTACTTTTCCACCTTTTGAGTTAAGAATTCAAATGCAATGTTTTAAGTCCAGTTCTGAGTGTATTTCATGTCATTTCATTATAAAATGTACTGTTTATTCATTTCTTCATTTGATTTTACCAGTTCATGTACCTTATGCTAACCTTATCCATTCTTCACATAGCAGTACTTAAAACTGGTAAAACTGAGTAGAAAAAATACAGTTTATGTTTGATTAGCCATATAACTCATGAAAAACCTCAGAGAAAAGAAAATTTAAGATTAGCATATGTTAATCATAGAATATGCTGAAATAAGGGATGCATTAGGATCATTGTATCCAGCTCCTGGTCCTGCAGAGGACACCCCAAGAATCACCATGCATTATTCCTTTAAGTACAAGATCCACTGAAATTACAGCAGTTTCCCAAAAATAAAAAGTACAGCAACAATCAGAACCGCTACATCTAAATGTAGCACCTACGTGCAGTTTTAAAGACCTATGTGCAATAGAAGAACTTTCTCACCAGACTCTGGGCAGAAGCCCACCCTTCAATCCAGAGCAAAAAAGCCTGCAAAAAACCCCCTCGCTATTGTCAATAATAAATAAATATTCAGAAAATGCATAACTGAAATTTAAACTAGCTGCAGTTACCATAGAAACAAACAAGACTTACTCAACACTTCCTACTCTATTCCATTATCATTACCTCATGAACTTACATGGAGAACATTGTTCCTATTCCTATGGAAACCCTGGAAATAGCCCCCATCATTGTCACAGATTAAGGCAATCTAGAACTCATCCCTTGGATTCATTTATGTGCCACCAAGGCCTATCAAAGACTAAAAATAACTAAACAGACAAGGTTAATTTCTCAATAGGGATGAGCAGAATCTAAACCATTCCCCATGAACAGCTGGCAGGTGAGTGCCAAACACTGACAAGAAGTTCATAATGTCTGAGCATCTGCAATGATCAGATCTGTGCAGTTCCACTGACACACTGCAAGGTACATGCCCAGCAGTTTGGGCACTGTCCTGCTACAAATGCCCCAGCTAGGGAAGAATCTGCTCTTCAATCCTTATGTCATTTCTCTTCTTGACCACGATGAGGAAAAGGGAACTTTTATACAAATGTAATAGTATATAATCTAAAATACATCCGGGATTCTTTCCATCTCCAAGAACTAAAATAACTTCAAAAAAAAAAAAGGCAGCAGGAAACAAAACCAAAAAAGAGGAGGGAAAAAAAAAAGAGGGGTGGGCCACCAGCAAAACCACACCACATCACTCAGGGCATGGAACATCTTGTGATTCCTGCCAGTGCACAGTCAGATCTAGAAGCTGGGAAAGACTTTCCCTTTTCTCCTTTAAGTTCAGAAACCTAGACCACAGCTAAAGGGAAGATATGGCACTACTTATTTTTGCCTGACTAGAATATTCTCTAAGTCCCACCAAACCTTGCCTAACTATCTAAGAAAATTTGCAATGTCAGAGCAAAGCAAATTGTTTTATCAAAGAATGCATGTGCTTCACTGCTGCAAAACTAATGCCATATTGGACTTGTAAAAGGCTTAGAATATTATGAGTATGAAAGACTAAATCACTGAAGCATGCATTCAATTCCTATTCTCTAGCCAATTAATATATTTTACTCTAAATTAAGTCCTATTCAGATTAACTGCATCCTAAGAATATTACACATGCTCAGAAAAAATAAAAAAATCTATGTTAATTTCACAAGAAGATTGGTGACAGGACATTTCCAGGATGAGAGGGATCCAAAATGAAAAAAAGAAAGAAAAAAAAAGAAATTTATGAGAACTTGTCTTATCCTTGAGAAAGCGTATTAAACTTCATATTTGAATTCTGACATGTTGCATACTCATGTTCACTGAAGGCTTCTCTTCCTGCTTTGAAAAGCTGGTAAAATAGCTGATACTGTCAAGAACACTGTCAAAAAATGTATATGTATACCAATCACACCTGCTTGTCCAATTTCTTATCTGTCAAATACCAAATTATCCTTTGAGCTCCTATTGTCATTAAAGCAAGGAGATAACAGCCACTGTGTCTTTGGAAACAGGGAGAAACCCCACAATTTCTGAACTATTAAATTTCACTCTGGCAGCTAGAAAACTATTACATATCACAAGAGGTTGTGGGGATTTTTTCCCCCTCAACACTAAAAAAATTTGAGTCCTCTCATTCAGAAAAAAAAAAAAAAAAAAAATTAAATAAAAAGCAGCAAGAACAAATCTAGTTGCGAAAAATACTGAAAAAAACCAAAACACACAAGGAAACAAACCAAAAGGCACATAAAATACCTATCTATATTTCCCAGGAAAATTTACTATACATACTTATATAATGAAAGATCCACTGGTTTTCCCAAATGAGTAGTGAGGCCCTCTACCCTTTTTTAATAATTTCTCAGAAGCCAGTCAAGGGTCTACAGATTTCCATAGACTGAACTGTGTCAAATTCAACAATATATATATATATGACTTCATTCTGTATATCAAATACTCCATCTAATTAAGTAAATCTTTTTCTTCTTACTCAAATGATATAATTTCAGGAAGCAAAATCAGTTCATAAACATGTTTAATTTCCTGCATCTTGAGATTAATTATGAATGTGTCTGATTCTTCTTTGAGAAACTCACCTCAGAAATCTGATACTTCCATCATCTACAGCATTTTACAGCACTTCAAAGTAAATCAGTATTTTCCTGAACAGATTTTATTCAAACTTGTACGTTTTACTGTTATTTATATTTATGCCATTCAACATCAAATGCAAACAGAACTGCATGGGTTCAATTAGCACGTTCTCAAGTCGTGCTTATGCAATTTAACATGGACACATTTTTAAATCACATGTCAAATTCCCATCCACATTGTTTAAGAGCAAAAGTCACATTTTCAAAGGTTGTGGCACCAAGAACATTATATTTCAGTGATGATTATATTTCAAACCAGTTACAAAATTTCACTGGGATTCTCTGAAGTTTTAAATGGGATTTTAATCACTTTAGCTTCTAGTTTATAAGTATATGCATTCTAAAAAGAAAATTAATCCAAATTACATAGGAGACACTTTTTACTGCAGTGAACTCCACAGAAAGCCCCTGCATTTTACTATTTGACAATGCTCTAAAGCAATTATGTTTAAATAAAGTGAAAAATGAAAAAGTTTTTTTTCCCTTTAAACCACACATTATCATCATCTGTCTCCATTTGATATGTAACTGCTCACAGGTCTGAAGGATTTTTACACTAATAAAGAAAAATATAAAGGGAATATAAAATCATTATTAGTCTATTGAATATATCACAAATCTCGTTGCATAGTCATTTCAATCTTGTCTTTGCTTTACAGTTCTGACCACTCTCTACATTTGTAACACTGGGCTTAATTTACAAGTTTGCTTCCATTCTTCCAGGTACAATTTTACTTTCAGATAAAATAGGTCTATAGTTTTAACACCTTATATGAAATTAATAAATTCACTGTTTTTAGTTCAAAATCATGGGGCAGAGTTATGAAATAGGCTGGGGAGTGGACTGGCAGTCATTTTTTCTTACTTGCTGTCTCTGCTTCTCTCTTGCAGTGGGAACTAGTCTGCTATTTTGCAGAGAAAATTGGGATTGACTCAGTGCTGATGCAACAAACCAATCAAAAATCCTCCACTAATGCTGGGACACAGTGCTTCCTTTAAAATAAAAACATAGAAAATCATAGAAAACTTACAAGTACTCTGCCAGTTAATGTCTGGGCAGATATCATGACTCCTGCCCAATCCTTCACAGACGTCATCCATCCCACTTCTGCTGCCACATTCTCCTCTTTTTCATCTGTTGGTTTGCAGGCTCCATCTGCCTGTGTATCTCCACCACCATTGATCTTCTGGGCCTCCTGAAAAGTAAGTACTTGGGTTAATGTTTAGCAATTTGACAGTGAAAGTCAGTATATAGGTGGGGCCAAGAATAGTAATAAAAACCAGAAAATCTCTCTTCCTGGATCCCTACTAGGTGAAACAAATTTGGCCACATTTTTAGAAATAAGAGAAATAGAAATGTTCTATAAGGTACCAGACTAACTAGATAATAATACTCTCCTTGACATTACATCTTCAAAACATATACTTAGCACTAAATATACAATATGTTACTTTGTTGCAAGCAACATCGACAACAGCCCTGTATGCAATTACAGAGTTACATACAAATGAATTTGTCAGACATACACCGAAAGAGCTTCCGATGTATCAGTTCAAAATACTGCATAGTAGGTGTGAACATAATTCATGTATAATTTTAATTTCCCATCACTAGAATTAATTATCTGAGTAAACTTTCACTGAGAAGCATGATGTAACAAGACAGCAATTATGAAGTGTGAGGGGAACAAAATCCATCATAAAGAATCTGCAGGGAGCTGCCGCGCTATCAGTGAACCTGTGTTTCAATGCAAGTGTTTAATATATCACAGGAATTATTCTGTCAGTAAGTGGCTCTCACAGAAAGAAGAGCTAGAAATTAGAGGAGCCTCAGCTGCACCAAGCTCACTGATGAGGAACACACACTGGAATTCATATCAGTCTCTCATGGATGCTGCAGCAAGGATGCCATGCTCTGTGACTGCCTGTGATGTGCTACAGTCATGGGTGCTGCACAAACATCAAGGGAAATGCCAGGAAAAGCCAGCGTGGATTGTACAGTGTTTAAATCATACTGCATGCAAAGTACCACTGTGCCACAAGCACAGTGATACTTTGGTGACAGCATAATACTAATGACTTGCTGAACACTTGACAACTTATGCTAAACAAAAATAGGAGAGGCAGCAAAATTCATCACTGAAGCAAGTCCTGAGCACTAGATCTGCATTAGTGTTCCAAGCACTCTGCACAGACCAACAGCTTGAAGGATCTTGTTTATAGATTACTTGTCTGTAGGCCAGTAAGCAGGAAATCAATTGCCATTAATCCCCTTTGGGATATCTTTATACAAGCAAAGATGCTGTATAAATGGTGGTTATGTGATAATTACTACAGTAGAAGTATATCCTGTGATGGTCAAAACCCATAGCTGTGAGACGGCCTTGAGGACACAGCTGGACACAAGGGTACAGGAACTTCCTGAGAGTAACACTGAACTAATAAAGCAATGTCATTGAATCTGTCAGCAACGAACAGTAGAACAATGCTAAAAATGTTAAATGGAGGCCAACAGTTGTTTTCAGAGAAGCTCAACACTGCAACTTAATTAGCTAATCAGATTCTTTTTTCTCTATTAGTTTCCCTCCCAGAAAGCAGGCTCCATGTTCTTACTAGCGATTACAGCAAAGTGTGATGTTACTATACTGATAATAACAAATTATTCAGAGTTACAACAGTAATTCAGTACACTTCCCAAGCAAATAACGCAACATAAGTTTAAAATTACTTTGTATTTGCATAGCTGGACCTCATTCACTGACAAATTTGGACACAGTGAATCAGATGTTCTGCACTTGGCATTGAAATACATATCCTGTGCCGCACACGCACGCATGGAGCACAACCTACAGGATGAGCTCACGCAGAGGACAGCGATGTACGACACAGAATGAGGTACAACTCGGAATGAGGTGTCTCCAGCTGAGCAATGCTTGCCTGGAGCCAACTACTGACCCAAAGCCATAGAGATCAGACCCAAAGAAATGCCTTCACCACCATCAAGGGTTCGATTACAAACTAGGAAAGAGAACACTAGGCTCTATACTCCAAACAGCATTGAAGCTTAAGCAGTCTAGACATATCTCCAAGGCCTCACTGGTCCTAGCTGCTGTCCCCAGCGTCTCCCCTGACTCAGATGCCCTCTGTGACCCAGGACACCCCTTCAGCCCCATCCAGGGCTCCCACAGCCCTGTCCTTTCCAGCCTTGGTGAGGCCACAGCCAGTTCCCCCTGCCCGAGCCACAGGCTGCTGTCTCAGGCTGGCCCAAGAAGGCTCCAGGCCAGGCCTTGTCCCACCAGCCCAGCCATGGCACTGGGCAGGCCCCTGGCCCACGGGAGCCCCACAGCCCTGACAGCTACAGACTGCTTAAAACACCACACATAACATTTCTTTCTCTCTTCCCACCAGCTTCTCTGCCTTTTCTAACTGCTAGAGCTTGTCTTTCAGAACTGTTCGCTTCACACCAGATTTTGCTCCATGGTCCTCCTATGCATTGCACAGTGAACATTCATACTCCGTACAAGTTTCTATTGAATGAATTAATGTGGTTTTCATAGTAAAGGAGGGATAATTATCTCTTCCTCTCAGATAAGAAAGTGAGGTGTTGATTAGATGCCTAACTCAGTCACTGGAGATGCCACTGGCAGAGCCAGGATGAAGCCACAGTCTTTTTTGATCTTTGCACCCAGCAGCGCTTGCTTAAAAGAGCACAGATGCACACCTTGCTGCAGACCTCACTATAGAAAGTCACAGAACTACAGATCACTAAATAAAAAGCTGAATAAAGAAGTCAATTTTATTGAACTTGTATTAAGGTTAGAAAATTCTTTTATTGTGTACATGTTCCTTATCCCCAATCTTTTTGTCAATAGATGTGATTGCTCATAAGATATAAAAATAATTTAAAATTTCCTAGCACTCAATGAAATAGTAGGCAATTTACTTAATTGAAGGAGAAAGGTAGCTTTTATATTTTGAAAAGGTTTTCATAACCTACAGTTCTTTTGCTGTATTGACTTTTGGTTGCCAATAGAATAGAGCAGTAAAACATGACAAACCTATTCAGTATTTGATTCTCTAAAGGTATTAAAGTCTTTAATGCATTGAATGGCTATATTTCTGTATTTATGCTACTTATTTCACCTCTATTAAAATCTCCCACCCATATTATTTCTTAATTAAAATTTAAGTAAAATAATAATCCCCTGCCAAGTATGATTTGGAACAGACTGTCATGATCAGCCTAGCTCCTGCCATTATTGTAGCTATAATTAACATGCAGATTAGTTGCTGTTATGTAATATTTGTATTCATTTGGGATATTTTATATTTTTCATCTACATGGCTAGCTTTTATCTTACTTAATTGGCAGTTGAGTATTAGGAAAAGTTTATCCCCAAGTCATTATGCAATTGTGCAGTGATCACTAAAGGAGGTTTAAAGGCTGTTTTTTTTTAATACTGAACAAAAAATTCAGTCCTGTTATTAAGTGTACAGTCTTGTTTGATTGCTATTTCCTCACCCCAGTGCACTGAGTAACCAACACCAACAGCTGAAAAAGGTGCTTAAAGTAATAACCTGACAGTGATGATAGCTGCTTAATTATTTACAAGTTCAATATTACAAGTAAGAGATCTTTACCCATTCTGCTTACCAGTTTTCATTATTTTAATTACTTCATGGCAGGAACATGCAGGTAGATTAAGTGAGAAGCAGTATATTGTGAAATATATATTTCCTGAACTTAATGACTAAATGGAAATGACTAGCATGATGAGGTGGTGTGTGTACAGGAATCAGTACTCAGTGTTCCACCAATGGTTTGGCACAGACCTGGACTAGGAACTTCAATGGTTTGTCTTCTATTTTCAGCAATAAATATTGATTTAGATTACATAAGTTCTGGGATTCTTGAAGACAGTCATCTTAAGGAAGAACTCAAAGGCAAAATTCACTCAAAAACAGGCAACAGTTTTCAAAACATAGTCCTATCTTTTCCATTTCACCTCTAAAATACCTATACAGACATAGAACCACTGCATAGACACCTCATCCAACTGAGGACAACACAAAATAAAATCAAAAAATTATTATGAAACCTTAAAACACCATCTAAGAATAATCTTTTTACAAGTCCTAAAACACAGGACAACATGAACACAACCTGAAAGTAGTCTCTGATGTATGGTACTGAAAAAATTCGTTATCTTGTTAAAATATGTTTTAAAACATATGAAACAGGGAGTCAATAATGTGAGGGAAAATACCTGGGTTGAAGTGTGATGAAACAAAAAAAAAAGGATTTGGTAATCTCATTTACCTAACATGTAACCAGATGAATATTACACAAAAATCATTAAGTATCACCTGTAATGAATAAAGAGCCATGAGTCATGACCACATCACTCCAGAGCAAGTAGTATGCTCAGTCTAAGCAGATGTTTAAAAACAGTAACACCGATGAAGCAAATACAGTATTGGCCTTTGACTTCCACCCTAGATAACATGAGATTAGAAAGGGTCTGTCAGAATGGCAGCTGCTCCTAGTTTAAAGTATGCAGTAAAAATACAGTAAGAAAACATCATTTGGAGCAGTTAGGAAAGGGCTGCTTTAGATAATGATGCCAGCAAATAACAATTTTATCTCTATTAACTGCCCTTAAATTAACAGCATTGCATTCCTAGAGCCTGGCATTTTATGAAATGTTTTAAATCAATCAACAACACTATGATAATGCCATTCTTACAAATTAGGAATTTGTATTTACCTTTCTTTCCTTTTCATTCACCTGTTTCCCCAAGAGGTGCTGTGTGAAGAGGAATAATTTTGCATATGAGACTATTTCTCCTTTCTCTTGGGCAAATGTCTAAAACACTGTGTTTAAAAGACTTCTATCAATAATTTAATTTCATGTCCTTCAATACGTCCACTCACCACGTTCACATCTCCAAATAGGGGTCTTAAATTTCTATAAAACCATAATATTATGCTGGATTCTCTGAAGCTGGGCAATGTAGAGTGAGTGTTAAGACTTCAGGTACCTATTGCCATGGCAGAGGCCTTCTGTCAGATAAAGTTACCATCCATTGTCTCCATCTAAACAGTTACTGAGTACCAGTTCATCCAGAGCTAAAAGCAAGCAAAACAAAAAAAACACCCTGCAGCTGTTCACCTGCTCTAGTGCAGTTTAGGAAACACACGTTTCCACTGGAATATTAATAAAGAAAACAAATGGCAATGTGAGAAATGAACAGCTTTATGGAGACTTCCAAACATCTTTTAAGTCAGACTTGTAAGAAAAGAGAAAGCAAAGGCTAAACTAACTAAATGTGAGGTAAGAGGTACTTCTAAACTGGCCTAGCACAGCATTTCTTTGCATATTAGGTTACACTGACGTCAGTTGTCATACTGTAGCTATGGTTCAACTTGTTTCAAAAGATTAATTATTGATACCCAGACAAACATTATTCCTTTCACCGAATAAAAGAACCAGAATGATCTGTGGAAAACATGGCTGATAAGATAACCCAGCATTTTGCTCTCATAAAATATTCACAAGCCATATAAATTTGTTGTCTGCAAATTTGGAAGATGAAGAAAAATAAGTCAAAAATAGAATACAAAGGTTTTCTTATTAGTTTAAGACTGAGATGTTATACTCTGTTTTCTGCATTCCCAAGGATTTCTAAGAAGCACCTTGCCAGTCCTTCCTTACAATCAGAGCCTTACTTTCTATGCTGACCACCAGAAAATCTTTTTTCCTCTTCTGGCAGCTTTTCTGTTGCATTTGTCCAAACCTTCAGTAATGCCCACAGATTTCATGTTCTGCGACCTTCATATTTCTGGTACAGGTTACTCTTACAGAATTCCCTTTTCACATCATTGCTTTGACTGACAAAAATTGCTGCAGTAGAGGAATTAATTCTAAAACCTTGACCTGAGAGACAAGAGAAACTAGACTAGTAAAATATAGTGTTCCACCCATGATTCCACAAATAGTTCTCCAGTCTGTCAAACGAAGAGCTCCCGGGTATGGTTCTCACTTAAGAATATGAAACAGCAGACACCTACATTATCTGAAATCTGAAGTACAAAAAGATTCATTTCAAAGATTAAACATTTCTACACATTAATGGAAATGTTATGATGTAACACTTCCATTGATGTGAAACAGTATTTCCAAATAACTGAAAAACTGTCTGGCAGATTTCCATACCAGCCTAGTAATTGAGAGGCATGCTCAATGTCCCTGTTCTGTTATCAAATTTTGGAAGTCCTCAGTCACATTGTCTAACCTCTTCATGTCTCCACCCTGCAGCTACAACACAAGAGCAACAACAGTTTCTGTTGCATAGGGATCTTAAAAAGATAAACACATGTAGGATTTTAAGTGTCTTGATATTCACAAAGACAGACAACGCAGGCATAATCAAAGTGAAATCACAAAGTAAAAACGTACTGGTAAAAGCTGTTAGGTTAGTTATGTAAGACAATTAAACACTAAGACGTGTAAAAGAGAAGCAATTAAGAACTCCAGACAACATAGGGAAATGAAGAAGGACAGAAAATCACTGCGACTTTTTGTTCAAATAGACAAACAGTGCTTTTCAAAAACATGATTGGTTCAATTTAGCAGGAGTTTATGTCAATAGTTATGTAAGCTTTCATTATAAGTTAAGAATTTTGGGTAAAAATTTCATGTAAATTTATTGATAAAAATAGAACTAAGTTTGCTTTTGTAGCTTCTGATTCTGTATCAGACCACATTGCTAGAAATAAATAACCTCTGAACTTGTCATAAGATTATGTAACAAGTGAACTTACTGTCTGCAATACATAAATAAATAAAAGAATCGGATAAGTCAGTGATGAACAGGTTAAAATTACTCCTGAAAATATTTCACAAAATGTCAAACCAATACCTAGCCTTTACATTTATTTTCCTTTTTTATAGTTAACAGAGCATTTCTTATTAATTTTCTCTACTAAGACCAAATTATTACCACATTAAAATAGTCTCTGAAGGCTCTTTCAATTACCAAGTAGCAGGCAAGAGGGCAAACAAGCATTTCACTTTATTGATGGGGGCACTGAATTTAAATGAAATGACACTTTTCATTATTCTTTGGTCCCTACACACCACAGAAATATGTCCATTAAGTAAATTAGACAATTACTATGTAAGGCATTAGTCTTTAACTGTATTTTCTGTGGTTCAAGCCTTATATTGACATCATTCTTTCAAAATATGCTTTTAAAAATCCTTTTAAGTAGATTAGCCTTAAATATGATAGAACCTAAACTTGCAAAAATATATGAAACAACTTTAGATGGGACTAAGTTATTAAAAATACAGACAAGTGTTCCTGAATAGAAAAGCATAAAGGACAAAAAGGTGCATGCATTTTCTGTTATCCTCCTCTTTTGCTTCCTCCCACCTAACAGAAGGCAAATCAAAGTAAGCACACAATTGAAAATAAAATTGATAAAGATGTTGTCATGAAATGAAAACTGCTGAATTACCTATATCCTATTGAGTGAGAAATATCTATCTGTCATAGATGACAAAACACTTGCAGGATTTATTCAAAAGTCTCAAACTGCTTCACAAATGGGAGAAAACAGTCTCAAATATGAGAAAGAAGAAAGAAACAGTGGGGAAATTACCTAACTTGTTTATCTTGATTACAGGAAGTACTCTAGTTGATTGCTTGTAATTTTGTTGTTGTTGTTGTTAGCATTAAGTAATATGCAATTCCAAGATTTTCAGTCATTACCTCTTGGCACTTTTTTTTACTGCCATGAAAGAATGAAAGACAGAAAAGAAACCACATTTATTTTTTTCTAATTTTAAGAGAAGTATGACTAGTAAATCTTTTCTCATCTATAGGACCTAGATTACAAGCATAGTTTTCACAAAATGACTATGTGATATATCCAGCAGTAAGAAAAATAATGAAATAACTACTCACTGCCAGGAATAGTCAATTAAATAACCCATTAAAAAGTTCCAAAAGTAGAAAGTTTATTTCACTAAAAGATATACTCAAGCACCATTTACAAAATTAGTTTCAAACTGCTTTGTCAGTGCAGTGACACTTCACAGCATCTTGTCAGTTGGGTGTTTTTCTCCATCCTGCTCAATCACAGAAGGGAGGTTTGTACCTCCTAGCACACAGGATGTTTTCATTCACTGCATTAACCTCCCAATCATCTCTCACTCGTGCTATCCAAGAGAAGATGTCTAGACTGAACTGCAGAAGGAAATTCTTCCCCTCTTCTGTGAAATACATGTTCCAAATCACATTTCTATTGCCCAAAAATCACAAAGAATCCATGGATTAGGAAAAGCAATGCCCAGCTTAAAGGACAAAGCACAAAGTACTATAGCTACTCCAAAATAAGAATATTGGTCCTTACATAAAAGGAATTAACCACTCATTTCCTTAGCTAAAAAGAACAGGTTTTCTCCTCAAAAACTTGCTGACAGGAATTTGAGAACTTCATTTGACTCAAATCAAACATTTTCACATAAAAGGGATGGACTTAAACACTTGAGTTTTCTTTATACGTAAAATAGTAAGTTTTCAATATTTTAGTGGCAATCCTCAATGGGGAGCCTCAAATAGAATTTTATTTGCATATACATTTTTATAAATAGATTTATGATTTTTCAGAAGGTTTTAAAGATTACAGCATAAAAGATGAAGGAGAAAGGCAGGGGGACAAAAAAAAAAAAAAAAACCTGAGAGACTCACAAACATAACAGGTTGGTAATATCATAAAACATATGTATAACAATAATTTGAAGACTGCCAGAGAAGCATTCTGTCATCTGCCAAATTCGATAAAAGAGTCATCTCTAAGGCATTTTTGATTCAAGGGTAGTGCATAGCATTTATTCTCATTGTATTACAATCATAAAGGAAAGCACAATGAATTAAAGGCAGCTCTCTGTAGGATATAAATCCATATCTAAGCCTATCCTGATGCAGGAAAATAAGTTCCAGCATGCAGCACATAAATATTTGAAGAGCAGCAGGTCAGCCAATTAAGTAATTAAAACTATTTACTAGCACACAACACTTCTCACTCTGAGATTACAGAGTGCCATGCAGCTTTCAGAGTGCAAGAAGACTTGGTGCAGGGGGGAGTCAGAGAGCACACAAATGTGCAGGAATCTGGAGCAAAGATATACAGCTCTACTTCTCAAAATATTGAAAATGCAGATTTACTTGCCAACTGTTTTAATGATTACTTTGAAATAATTATATTAGACTCAGCATTTCCCTCTAAAAGACCAGTTACATCACATTGTAAAAAATGTACAAGTGCTATTATTTAATCAAGTAGATGTGACTTGATTTATTACCCACTGCTATGGAAACAATTTTACGTAATGTTAATCTCATTACTCCCATGCATAAATGGCACACAAAAGTTTTTAATCTACAAGGAATTTTTTCTTCTTTCAGGTTAAATTTCTTTTAGGTAACTTATATTACTTTGGTTCACTTCCTAGACAGTAACTAGCAGCACCCAAATTATCCAATGTCAACACCTGTAGACTACAAATACAGCACCTGATATATTTATGGTACTAGGAAACACAGTTGTTCCAAATTTACAGACACTGACTGAAATCTGAGGCAGAGAGAAAAAGATCGATAAATTTCTGACTTGCATAATACATCTCCATTAATTGTTACTTATGCTATAGAGAATGAGAACAACCTCAGTGAATTCTCTTTGACTTCCTTAACTTCATCGCCTTAAATAACAGGAATAACTTAAAGCAGCACAGAGATCATCCCCTGCTCTTGTGTGCAGTGATGCAATGCTAGGAATTGATGTGTGACATTGAACATTGCCTTTTTAAGCAATCAGAAGCTGAACGAGTGGAAAATAAAAATACATTGTATCCATTCTTGGCTCTCATAATGCATCCTGTTCCAAGGGAGGACTGAATCTGCCTGTACCAAAATTTCTATGTGAAGCTCCTACTCTGAATAGGTCATTTTCTAAATGAAAACAGCAACCCTTTGAAGCTCCTCAGGGGCCTGAGTGCTCAGAAGCAGCCCAGGCAGAGTTGCATGAGTAGCAGAGGGCCTGTGAGGCAGGCATTGTTCTGTCTCATGAGTCTGCAGTTTTTGGTTTCAAAATTTATCAAAGCAGCAGATACAGCATGTGTTACAAAAGTATGTTACCTCTGAACACTCACTCTGCCTATGAATTATGCATGACAAAGCAGGCAGTTGTTGTCACCTGAGCAGAAAAGGTTATGAACAGAAGTGAGAGGATAGGTCAATTTAAATTTCTAGCTCTTTTGGTAAGATTAAATAAGAATAAGAGGAAATTAAAGTATAACAGCTGTTAAATCATCAAAAAGTATTGAGTTTTAATTTGCTCGACCTTAATCAGAGCAGAAGTTTACAATGACAGATAATAAAGTTAAGGCTACTATGGAAATTTCCATCTTGAATGCTGCTTGTTTATATCTTCCAATTCTGTGGCAATGTGATAATGTTATTACAGGGCCTGGAACTCCAATTTTTTCTTTTAAATTTTATATTAATTATTTTGATAAAGAGTTTGCAGCAGCATAAAGATTGAAGAGTTCATCAAAGCAGGTTGTCACACTGTGCACTATTCACAAGATGTGTTTTACTGAACCTACTCATCAGCTTGAAACTTTCTCCATTTACCATGGATAAGTCTCTTACCATAAGAGACTTTCTCCATTTACTGTGCTGCATAATTACCTCACACAGCTTTTCAAGATGCAGGTGCCCCCTCCCATAATTTATCTGTGAATGAGATTCATTGACAAGACTATGCAAGTATCACATGACATTAAAAATTTCACCTTAACTACTTCTTAAAAGAAGAAAGGGCTTAATTAAGCCTTAGGAAAAAAAAAAAGCACTGATTCATACATAAGTAATTCACATCTTCCAAATATCTGATTCTAGTTTATTCAGCAACAAGGCATTGAAGTAATACTTGTAACTAGGGGATACATTTGAGAAATAAATAATATCTCTGCATTTCAGATTCAGCTGAAGGAAATTGGGGGGTTGGGGAGGGAAAGCATGAACTGTAAGATCAGCTCTTTTTTTTTTTTGAGTTTGAAAGTATGGCTTTTATCCTCACAAAGTAGTTTAATAAGGAAAATGGGATCTGCAGGTTACAAAAGCTGGAGTCTTACGTATAACAAATCCCATTTTGTCTGCAGATCTAAAACTGAAGAAAAGGATTCAAGGATGTTTTTCTTCTTGGTCACTTTCTAAGTCTTCACTGGTACCATGGGATGTACCATGCATAATTCAAATGCTTCCATTTATTAACACCTGTAAAGTGCCCAATAAACTAAAACTGCTGTGTAGTTTTTACCTGATGTCCACACCGGCAGCCACCATGGCCTAGAAGCATCCAGTGGCCCCCGCCCCAGGTTGCAAAAGATTTCTGCTGAATAAAATGAACTTTCTGTGAAGCAAGCTTCTTCCTTAAGACTAAGTCATATCAGATTATTGTACTGTGGTGTTTAAAGAAAACCTGACTTCAAATACATTTTCAAGGGCTCTCCATGGAAACAAAGTCTCCTCGTTATTGATTGGCTGAACAGAAAGAGTTCTAAAAATTCAAACGGAAAACTTTGAAAACTTCATTCACTTTTCACTTTTTATGGGATTCAAAAATGATGAAACAATTATATTTTCTCTAAAAGCCCACTACTATTACCTATAATATGAAGCTGGAATCCCTCAGATCCACAGAAATCTTTTCCTACACCGATTTCTTCTCAGGCAGGTAACCACAGGAGTAACAGAAAACTATAAACTAAGCAAACTCCAATCTGTACTAATATTTTATAAAACAAAGCATGTTTTACACAAAGTTCTAAGCAATTACACACAACAAAGGCTAGCAGGGGAAAAAATAAACAGACTCTGGAGCTCAAAGGAGTGTTTTAATTTCATTACTCAGAGACTTAGCAACAGTGATATTTAATAAAGTGATCATCAATCATCTAAAAAAATACATTTTTTAAAAATGCATGATTTTCTGCTGTGCTCTGCACTCCCTGTAATCAGAGTGTTCTGCTGGAACCTAAGTGGGGGAAATTTTTCATCAACACAGGCATATCAATTATGAGAATGTCAGCCCTGCTGGATGCCAGATTCAAACTGTTGTTAGGTAGGCTGTTTATGAGATGGCTGAAGTAAAACAGTAGAAAAGTATAAAAATAAATCTAATACTTCACAGAGAAAAAGTGATTACAGAATTATATACTTGAACACAAATTCCAACTCACTGTAATAAAATTCTTCCCTCCTTCCCTCAGTGTGAGTTTGAGGTTTTGTTTTGTTGGAGGTTGATTGGTTCTTGTTTGTTGGTTTTACAATTAACTCACTCTCTTATGTACACACACTCTCCCTCCAGGATACTCTCTAGGCTTAGGACAAGATTTTAGAGTAGACAAACCTGATGCAAGGACTGAGCTGCTGGAGAGTCAAAAGAGCTGTTTGAGGGCCTCTCCACTTACCAGCCTACATCAATATTCACGTTGTGACAAAGCTACCCCAGAAAACAAATTTGTTCATGCTATCAGTATTTTTACCCAAACATACTCAGACATCCAAAAATTTCACCTCTGATAACTCTGAATCTTTCACAAGCTCCTCTGAACCTATTAATTGTGCAGAAGTCCCTGAAGATGAAAAAACAAAGGCTTTCACTTTTATGAATGCATGCAGACTTATCTCTAGAGCATAGAGCCAATCCTCCTTCCTCTTCCTATGTGTCTTTGCAACCAAAACATAGCTTTATCAACAAATGGACCAGATGCTCTAATCCAAGTTATAGTCCTGATTATTAGAATAGACAGGGTAGAAAACTAGCTAGTGACAGAACAAAACCAGGAGGATTTTGGCTGGTTACCTTGGGTTTTTGTTGGGTTTTTTTTTGGTTTTTTTTTTTTTGGTTGGGTTTTTTTCTTTGTTGGTTTTTTTTTTTTCTTTGTTTGTTTCTGGGGGTTTTTTTGGGGTTGTTTTTGTTTTGTTTTTACTTAAAGAAACGCCAAGTCAGTGACCTAAACAATAAAGGTGTATTGATTCATAAGAATCAATAAGGATCTGAGCCAGAAACTATAAACACACATTCCCACTGGGACAGGACAAAACATATGGCTCTATAAGTTACTCCACATGGTGGGGTTTTTTGCTGGGTGTTGGCTTGGAGGGGAGTTTTTTGGTGTTTTGATTTTTTTCTATTGTTATTTTTGGTTTCTTGTTGTTTTGTTTTTTCAGTCAGCACTGTACAGTAAAAGAAGATGTACAGTCTGTCTTCAGGGTACAAATGAACTGACAAATGAATATCTGCATAAATAGGGGTTAAAGATGTAAGGCTTAAGGACTGATACCCCTGTCCTGTTTCTCTAGCTGAAGTAAAGGTAAACTTTTTCTTTTTAGCTTGGGTAAATCTGTTTCCCTCTCAACTCAAACCCACATAATTCCCCTTCTCTTGACTACTATGCTATGACTCCTCCTCCACTTTCCAGTAATGTAAAATTGCAAGCTATGGTTCATGTATTGCATCACCTGTATTGATTCACACTCTAGGACCTTATAGACATTTTTAACATGTAATATTAATGTTAAGTGTTCAATTAAGTAATAATAATTTTACACATACCAGCCTTTATTATTTCATATACAAAGTTTTAAACCTGATTTTACCACCAATACACGTGTATTTTAACTTCAAAATTGAAAAAAACAAAACCTATTCCATAGGCTTCTAATTAGTAATTATCTATTATTAACGAGATTTACTTGTTTCACTGAAGTTTCTGCTCACTATATCAGAGCTGCAAATAGGAAAACTAGTTTTAACATCACTTTCTCTTTTTTTTTTGCAATACTAAGAAAATCGCAATAGGTTTGCCTAGTTATATCTGTTGCTAGCATGAATATACATTTGCTTTGGGTTAAGGTCCCTTCCAACCCAAACCCTTCTATGATTCCATAAAAAAATTATTTCAGAAGAGGAGTGGTACTACAGTCAAAATAGGTAACAATTTAAGACTGGTGTTGAATTAGTCATGACCAAAGCAAAAAAATTATCACATTCTAAACACTTTAATGTCTGAGTCAAAGGGAGTAAATAAGGTTATCTCACAAGTAGAGGTTTATCAATTTGTAATTAGAAGCATTATTCATTGCCTCCTTGCTGAATATTCTCTTAAAATTGATAACACATACTATACCAGCACACACAGCAATTCACATGCACAAACCCAAAATACATACAGCCAATTAACATGTACAAAAATACTCAAACATAGTTCAGAGACCATTTCTATTTTTAAATTAGTCATTCTTCATTTCTTTCTTAATTGAAACCAATTTAAAAAAACCCAAGTAATTGTGATCTAGCACCAACACAATCTGTTGCATTACTTTGGTTTGGTCAGTTGAGTGGGGTTTGGATTCAGTTGTTCAAAATGCAAAGGAAAACATTTAAGAATTTATATTAAAATAAAGATGACTCTATTATGATGGATGCAATGACAAAAATTTTCTTTCCTACTTAAAACCAATTTTACTACATAATATCAAGACTTTTCATAGTTTTTAGCAGTCTTCCACTTAGCCCTCTACTTTACAGAACTCCCTTCCCCAGCTAGAAACAGATAATGAGAACAACTGCACACATTTTTGTGATAAATCTGATCTTTTGTTTGATTTTTGGAATATGTGGAAGCACTCATGCCGTCATGCCCAGTCAAGGACACGCTCTGCTGGGGGAATCACTGCCACAGGGCCAGCACCACCCCAGGTCACTGCTCACCCCTCCAGCCCAGGCACCATCACCTGGGGCACGGGGATTTGATGCTCAGGGTAAGCAGCTACTACAAAGCTGACACCCAGGAAGCTGAACAGCAAACTAAAATCTGCCTAAGCAAGTAACACCACCTTTTGTGCAAGAGGGATGAGAAAAACCAGGATTCTGTAACATTATTAACAGGAATGGGAACAGTAGCCTTGGGATTCAGAAACATATGTATTAATCAATGCAGATTACTTTCTCTAACCTCTTAGGACATGTTACTCTCATCTGAGCTGTCTAATTTTATATGTGCTAATTTCATTTAACTTTTCTAAAAACAGAAAACAGTTATCTGTAGGCAAAACAAGTTTAAAGACATACTATCATGTTTTAGTTAAAGGTTAGTTTTCTGTATGTGGGAAGCTGCATTTAGACCAAAGAAAAGTAGCCAATTGATAATTCATCTTAGGTCCCATAACTGTACAAGATAAACACCATTACAGTTTAGAATTTTCTTGTATAAATAAAAATACAACAAAACAAAATATAAATGAAAAATACACTGAAGCCTGATTTTATTTTCTGTGGCAATGAAGATGTATGTACGCATGCTCATCCTTAGTTAGGAATAAAAAAATACTACAAATATCCTTCTGACGGGCATGAAAACCCAAATTATAACATCACATTTTAAAGAAAAACATAGTACTGAAAATATAACATAAATAGAAATAAAATTATTTCCTCATATATGCTCAGCAAAGGAAAAGCAAAAATATAATAAAATATAAAAAAATAGTTATATATTGAAAAAGAAATGTTTTACTTTTGCTACTCTGTAGCAAACACCTTGAAACTACCAAGAATTTGCTCAGGGAAACAGATCTGGATGCTGTTAGACAATGTGTGTGTACATATTACAGCATTCCCCCCCCAAACTGAAATTACTGTACTAATCCTGTGAATAAACACAACCTACATTAACCTCATTACTATTAACTGAATACCAAAAATCCCTCGTTTTCATTCAGCTGCTTCTCTCAAAACACTGATTCTGTAAAATTGGAACTTGCTTTTGCACACAGCAATTACTAATACAACTTGGGAATTCTACTCCATTCTACAACCAAGGAATATTTGGGGACCAGAAAGGTAAAAAGCTAAGGGACAAAGTGCCTCCCTTAAAAATGAAGTAGTATTCTAGAACTTAGGATGACAACCTGACAAACTCATTTGCAGACTTGAGACTGATTAGTTATGCTCTCAAAGTGAAAAGTTTTCATACCATGATCATTATTTATGTGAAATCAGGTTATATGTTTTAAGCTATAGCACTAATAAAAGGACTAGCCTTCCTCTCTCATGTGATGTATGTAAGCAGAATCCTTTGCCTTGCTAAATAAACCACACACACAGACTTAAACTTAATTCTGAGACATCTTTTGTGTGTCCTTTCGGTCATTTTTAAAAATTACCTCATGTTACTTGGTGTACACACAAAATGCCTTACTTATAGTCTGGATCCTTTGACAATTTCCTATTCTAATTAGTTTCCATTGGGCTAGAAGATATTACTTCTCAGGATGGTAAATTTAGCCCATGTCCTCATTTTTCTCCCTTTCACTGAAACGAAAGGGTCTTCATAAAACCCCAAGCTAGCTCCTAACCAAGTTTTGGCAGTGCTTTTTTAAGCCTGTGTCCCATCATAAGATCTCTTGCAATGGAGTTGCCATTTAGAAGGCACATTGTCAGTTTAACTCTTTGAGTAACTCCTTGTGTCTGCCACCAGCAACTCAATCCTGGAATGTAATAAAATAAGAGCAAATGGACAGCTCCCCAGTACAGCAGAAGTGCATAAACCAGGAAGGGAGCTTTATCCGCATGTCCTAGTCTTCTAAGCCCAAGAAAACATTGTTCTTGTTATGAGAAGATCCATTTCCACCTGAATAATGCTTTTTAGGACAACTGTATTTGAAATATTCTCAGTAAAAAAAAAGGAACTGCTATTTAGCTGATGCTTAAGAAACTCCTGCATAGAGCAGTTGAAATCAACCTGGATTCCTACCTGCCATACAAAGGACTACACTTTATTCTTTTTCTACCCAAAGAACTGATATTACAGCCTGTAAAGAAAATAAATTCAGCCTTATGGAAAACAGAAAGAAAACTTACATTCCAAACATAATGTTATTTTGCATACAGAGGTATAGGAAGCAGAAGCTAATATTTCAGAATTAAATACAGAGTACTTCAATACTTCAGAGACTCACAGTATATACAAAAGCAACATCTCTTAATTAAAGATTAACCCACTGGCTGAGAATGATACAAAAGCAGTTTGTGTTTTATTCTTTTTTGGTAGCTGAGAAAGTAAGAAGTGAACATTAGACTAAAGAGAATCAGGAACAGGCTGCTATGATTCCTGAATAGTCAGATCTCAACTCATGCCTCAGCTTTGCTAAAAATTCAACATTCAACAAGCTAAACAATCACTATTAACCAGTGCTGCACCCAGTTAGCACAATAATCTCTGGATTGCAAGATCAAAGGTGATATGCCCCATCCTTAGCACAATGCCAAGGAAACATTTCACCACAGAATACAAAAATCTCCTGGAGCATTTTTGAAGCATTACTCTACAGTCCAAGCAGCAGCAAAAAATTCTTCAATAGCTATGAAACAGTTTAAAGCAACAAATAAAAAGCTACATGGAACTTTTCCAACAGTCTTTTGATAGCAATTCATTTAACATTTAGGAGCAACACTTTTGAAATTTATGTTTCTAAAACAGAGAAGGCCATTCCTGGAAGCTCTACTACTGAGTACTTTCCTATTTCTTAATCAACATACCATGGGAAACCATAGCTCTGTGAACACCAAATTACAGGTCTTTAAATTCTTATTGTGCCAGTTAGGACTCAGTACAATTTCTTTAACTGTATTACAACATTACTTTCATTTTTCCTAATTTTTTTGGGCTTTAGGGTTTTTTGGTTGGCATTTTGTTTTTTTGTTTTGTGGTTGGTTTTTTTTTTGTGTGTGTGTTATTGTTGATTTCCTTTTGCTTGGCAGTTAGCATTCCTGTTCCACTTAATGACAGCCACTCTGTTGCAAGACAAAAAATATATAAAAACACTGAAGAGCCACTTCAATACAGTGTTTTTAGACACTAAACAACTTGTTTGAATTTCATTCTTTAAAATTACATAAGAAATTTCCAGAACATACAGAATTCTCTCCCAGATTAGTTTTTATAGTCTTCTGGCATTTTCAAACACACTTCTGAATTATACTTCATATCTGTATTTGTTAACCATAAAGTCAACAACATATGGCTCAGAGATCATAAAAATGAAGAAGTATTAATTCTTCAACCTTTTTTATTCCTTTTTTCTATACATATACTGGAAAGAGAAATTATGCTATTTTGAAACCTACTAAATAAATAGAACAGTGATAGTGATACCACTTAATTTTCCCTCTGATGAACAATTCAGTGACCTGCTGTGAAACAAACAAACAAACCAGCCAAGTGCATCTATTCTTGAAAGTTACCTCTTCTATAATTAGCTGTACCTTGAATTCCTTCTGAATATATTTGCACATCAAGGAACATTTCTCTAGTAAAATACGTACACAAAAAATTTTGTTACCATTTTAAATTGCCACAACAACTGTGACAAATTACTGTATCATACAATGTAGTTATAGTTGATAAACTAACACTTGACTAAGTGCTCAAAAACCTACCAGAAGAATTCTCATCTCCCTTCACAAAGTGTGATCAGAATTATATCAATAGGAACACAAGCTAAAGGTTACAGGAAGCTTTACCTGAAAAAGAGTGAAAGTAGTCTAGTATAGTAAAGTGAAAGTACAGTACAGTGATGTGAAAATGAATTTATAAATACTCATCTACCAGAAAAAAAAAATCTTATTTAGTCTTACATAATGAAATTATGGAAGTCCTTCATGTAGGACGAGCAAAAACTCCAAGGTTAGAACAGCTGGGTTTTATTGATTAAGCAATACCATGTCTTCCATCCACTTTTACTTTCCTTAGATAACAGATTTCCTGTGATAACTGGATGCAGACTTGTAGAAAAGGGCAGGAAATAAGCAATTTACTACTCAGTCTGATTGCAACCCTTGAGGATTTGCTATTTGCTTTGTAAATAGTAAAGAAGATTTTGATCTGAAAGTCTCAAGCAGTTGTGTATCACTGATAAAGTTTCTGCATACCTTTAGTCTGAACAAGGGAAAACCAAACATTTCTCCTCCCACACATGGAAATGCAAGTGTCTCTGAATCACCCATAAAACACAATTTTTCTGAAAAGCCCCTTAAATTCAGAAAGTTTAAATTTTGTTTTGAAAAATGTTAGTATCACTTATCTTTGACCTGAAATTCATCTTGGATAATTTCTGAGCTTGTATCAACCTTTACAACTACAACATTAGTCATAAAAATTAAGTGGTTTTGGTCACCGCACTAGATTCAGTTGGAAAAACTGCAGGTTACTGCTCTGGATCTGTTTGGGTTTGGTAAGACACTGAACAAGCTTATGGAAGAGAAAGTAGCCATTTACTAATTGGGTACTGCAACAATTGTTGCAGTAAAAGAAAGGTTGTGCTTAGCACAGAGCAACTATACAGGTCTCAAAAATCATTCACATGGCAAACAGCTGAAGGTCTGGAGGGAAAAGGAGGGACAATTATATATACCAGCCTTACTTAAATACTCTTCTATAGGCACCCATTCTTGGCTACCATTTGCAAAAGAATATTTGGCAATATTTATCTTGGATACAAAGCTGTTAATCATGTTCCCTTTATGTAATAGGGAATTATTTACTTAGATTATTGACAATAATGTTTGGCCATGGTTTAACTGCTCAAAAGGAAAAAGCAGGGCAAAGAAGCCCTCATAAAGAAAGGAAACACTTTGAATCAGTACAGCTAAAAGGATTACAGTCACGTAGCACAACATAGAAACACATGTTTTGTGTCAGAAATTGCAAGTTACACACATGGCTATGTCAAGGAATATCCTCCTTGTATGATCAAGTTTACAGGTAGAAAAAAAAGAGCTAAAGAAAGAAGAAAAATTTTAAAAAAAGAAAAAAACCACAAGAAAGCTGATGACAAAGCCTATGAACACAATCTAGCCTGTACACGTGTGTGTTCCGATTGTTGTAAAATTTGCTTCGCTGTAACATCCTGGGGGAAAAAGATACAGAATAGGAATACCTATACCTGATTACTTAAAAAAGTTACATGACAAGTGCATTAAATCTAGTGCTCTTTTTTTTTTATTTCCTTCACATATTCCTTCTTTAAATTGCCTTTAGGCAAACATCAGGGGAAACATTCTCTAACTCTGTTTTTAAAAGGCTGATATAGAATGTGTAATTCTGTAATTGAAGGACAGCTGGCTGTTACCATGATATGCCAAATGAAGATCCTTTCCACTGGAATTTGTGGCTACCACTGATTATAGGTTAAACTCCCAGAATTAAAACCCCATTCATAAGGATTAGAAAGGCAGAGCTTAAGACTTGCCTTCCATATGTGCCTGTTCTCACAGAACAGTGGATGCTGCTTTGTAACTGCCCACAAGAGCAAACAAACAGCACAAAAACATGGCTACAGGGAACATCTCTAAATTATAAATAAATGTTATTAACTGAGATCCAGTGCATGCTGTGCACCTTATTACAGTTTAGCAAAATGACTGTGCCTGCAAAAATGCCTAAAGCCTTAAGATTTCCTTACTTAATAGATAACGTTTGAGCAACACAATGATTTCTTAGGCAATTATTATGCCACAGACCATAATTTATAGATGCCACACCTATAATGGTTCTGTAATTTAAAAAAAGGCATTTTCTTTACCCAGCATTGCAATTTTCTGTTGATTTAACTTTACCAGGAGGCACAGAAAAAATAATGGACTCAAACTGGGGTTTTTAACATATGTTGATACTTTATAAAATCCAACACTACGTAAGAAGAGCATATTTGTAGTTCACAGTGTAAATGATCATAAAGTATGCTCCCACTTCTTAAAGGCACTAAAATCCAAACCTGACCAACATGCAGTGCTCATGAGCTTTGGTCTTAAACACAGATTTCTGAATTGTTCTCTCTAACACATCCACAAATGAAGATATATATTGGAGTACACAAAAAGTTCCAACTGATTTTAACAGGAGTTAGTCCATTTTAGCCTACACTACAGAGCCACATGTTTACCATTCCCTACAGATGCTACATGCACCATATTGCCCACCAAAGTTACAAGGCTATGTTGCTGCTGCAGGCTAGAATAATACTTTTTTCAGCAAATGAGTTTTGTTTACTGCCTTTGCTGCTCAGTGAGTTAAAAACCATCAAGTTTGGAGCTGCAAATGCAATAGAATCAGTAGATAAACTGTGGATCCATGCAGCTAATTGTTTCGCTTTTGGCTATGGCATATGTATTACTTGATTGCCAATTTCACGCTCTGATACTGCTTCTTTATAGCAGCAGATGAAACTGAAGCTCAAGTACTCTGTTCAAAGAGGCTGATAAATATGTATTCCGCCCCTCTGCAATGTTTGACACACTCCTCACCCATTGTTATGCTTCCCTTTTATGAAGTGCAAAACAGGCCCCTATTTTAGCTCTTATTCTTGCCACTGTCAAACCCAATTTAGATATGCTTTTGGCTTAATCAGTATGCCACAAGGAATTTTAATTTTCCTGTTTACAGAAATCCTCTTATAATTTGTTGTGTCTGTAGAGTATTTAGGTTTGAGGTGGGGGTTCACACTGCTGTGCAATTCTAAAAAAAACCACGAGAGAAGAACAGCAGCACATTTCTCTGCAGATGGAGAAATAAGCACTGAAGACATCATACTGCTCCATGTGCATGACTGAAGTTGCCAATTAGGGCTGAGATTGAGCCTCCTAGGAGCAGCAAGTATTGCTACTGTAGTTAATTCAGACCCAGCTGGCTCTAAGGACTGCCTGAGATGAAGGTGCAGCTCTAGAGGGCAGCCTAAGAGGTGGCTGAGGAAACCAAAGCTTTGGCTGCTCCCTGTATTATTAAAACACACGAAAGTCAAAGCCAAGTTTCTAATGTTACCTTTAACGAAATTCAAAGAACATAAAATATACTGAAATCTATCAAATTCATGATAATTACATAATAGTGAATCAGACAAAAACAATAATAAAAAAAAATGAATGGTTGTGAAATTGAGAAAAAATTGAACAAAACCAAAAAGCAAGTCTAAGGAGATAAAACTTACTGGTTTAATTCAAATACATTTTTATCTTCACTGAAATATCACCACAGTATTTTTATTTCCATATTGTACTATGATTCTATGTTCTTACATCACCTATATACAAGGAACTACCTATAATATTTTACTGTCAAAGAACCCATAATTTCTGCATTCCAGTATTTTTAAAATGGAAATCTTTAAATTTCCATTTTTAAAATACTGGAATGTAGAAGTTATGGAGGTTTTTTTTCCCATTTTCATGACACTCTAGTCATGTTAAGAATGAGAGGGCTTGGAACAATTAAGTCTTGGCTATACTCACATATGAAATCTAAGTGAAAAAAAAACCAACAACCCACTAGTGTATGCAAACCGGCAAGTTCATACAAATTTTTGAATTTAGCAAGCATATATATGTACACACACATGCATTCATACATATAGAAACAAACACATACACGATAGGCATACAATTTTAGATCCTGGGCCACACAAATCTGGTTTCCTATAGAACAGATCATCATTGCCTAGCAACCAGAGCTATTTTTATGTCAAACTGTAATAATTCAACATTTCAGCTCTCTTTATGGAGATTTGGGGGTGGGGGAGATCACTTAAATCCTATCTCTTCCCATTTGTCCCTCCAATACTCTGACATTTGAACTTTGCAAACCCAAAAATCACTCCTTCCCAGAAGTCAAGTTAGGACAATTTCACCATATAAAGCACAAGCTGGAGGAAAGCTCTGAATGACAGAAAAGGTGACTTTAGCAAACACTGCTCATTCCATAGATCACTATTTCTTATTTTCAGAACTCCCTATAGGTTCTGATGCACTCACAAAAGGTCTATGCAGCTCATACTGCCTAATAATGCACAGCACAACTGGTTCTTATTTTAAGGACCAAGTCATAACAGTATAGTCTTTGACATAAAAAAATCACTTTACTGCACACTGTAAACTGCTGTATTGCATTTTAATTACAAAATTCACCAGAAGAAATGACTGAATACTATTGTCCTGGGATTCTGTACATGAAGTTAACTGAAAATGAAATTCCCTTGAAAGAATTGTAAAACAAATATGGAGATGGGAGTTTAAAGCAGAAAACAGGTATACTGCTTTCCCAAATTCAAAGCCTGTTTCTGCCTACAAGTAAATAAAGCTAAATATACTGTGTGAAAATATCATCTTGGCATATACATAAGGAAGATAAAGACAGATGAGCTATTAAAAGACTTAGCCTTGCATATTCAAATTGGCTGTACTATCATGAAGATTATACTCCCCTTCTTGCACATCAGCTTTTATGTGGTTTACCTTCAGAAAAATCAGCATCAGTTTTAACTGAAAGACAAAATTCTGATGCATCCACATAGCACCAGAAGGTAAAACAATGTCTCTATGGCGATTCTCTGATGAAAAATAACAGGAGCTCTAACATTACATAATCTAAAAATGCACAAGACTGAAACCTGAGAGAAAGATAAACCAAAATACAGCCTTTGCCTACAATTTTGCACAAATAATACATGGAATCAAGAAACCTACAGAAACTTGCATCCAAGCGTCCTCCTGGCAAGTTTACTGCTTCCCACCAAATAATATGCTTTAATCACAGTGTACAACTGCCTTACATACTGTGCTCAGGTAAGGACATGAAAACTAACTAAAGTGAAAGACAGAGATTCCTCTCAGATATGCATTATTCCTGTTCTAGGAACAAGAAAACAGTAACACAACAGAGTTCAGACATTTCCCAAAGACACTGACTTTAGGGCAACTGTGAATTCCAGTGCTGGGTTCCAAGATGGGAAACTACCTAAACTGCAATAAGGTGTGCTTTTACAAAAATGGGAGTGGTTAGAAGATTGCACAGAATAGAATCAAGAGAATTTAACTTAACTCCTTTATTTCTTTTCAGTATGCTTGGAGATAAATCAAAAGGCAGCTGCAGTGCTTTCTGAGCTATGTAATGCACCAAGCAACCATTATGAAGAAACCAACCAACTCCAAGTCTGTGCTTATTTAAATACTATGGAAGTCTGTAAAGCTGCTTTTCTCCGTAGAGGTTTTCCCAGAAATAGGTTTAGGTAAGGTGGCTTTTTTCAGCTGTTGTCTTTGGAATTCCACCTCTTTCTATGGCATTTCCAGGAAAGTGCTGTTTGATGGGAAACACAGCTGAAGCCTAAGAACCACCTTTGGGCACATTTAGGAAAATAAATTATAATTGCTTAGAGAAAGTCTATGGATTTATATAAAAGCAAATATAGTATGATCCTTTAGAAATTCCTTTCTGTCATACAGTAGGGTGTGTCAGTGCTAGCCTCAAAGCTTTTAACTAAATATAAACCCAGCATTCCCAAAAATTAATATATGGTTTAAAATAACGTATTCCTGATGCTTATAAAAATCACCCATTAAAAAACCAGCAGAGAAATACAATTCAAAGACTACAACAAGAAGCCAAAGAACACACAGAACAATAAATTCCAAGTAGGATTTCAATTGGCATAGGCAAGACAAATGTCCCATACTACACAACAGGCAATATTTGATTTTCTTTCCTAAACTGAAAAACTACCAAATGTAATGTCAACCAACTGTGTTTGGGATCTCCAAGCACAATCAGGGCTTTGAAAATTGACGCAGTTTAAAGTTATATAATTATACATAATACCTGTCCTTCACAAACTTAAAAGTTTTAAAAACACAAAACACACAAAGAACCAACAGCCTTACAGAACACTTGACAGAAAGTGTAAATCCCTTCAAGGGAGAAAATTATCACAACTGACAAATAATTCACATCCAAACATTCCCCATTCACTAGCATGTTACTTCCTTCAGTTATTGCTTTTCTACACTCGTTATTAGCAAAATTATCATAGAAAGCTGGAACTTTTTATTAATTAGTCCACTGTTACACTACTTGCTCTTTTTTTATGTCAAGAAGTTCAGATCTTTAAAAGGTGCCACTTAGATCATGCTTACACACGTGTATTGAAAACACTTGAAATTTCATTTCCCACACAGAAGCGAAGAAATCTAATGATATAACAAAGCTCTTTTCCTGGCTCAGATGCTATGTGGTTATGGAATACCTCCTAACAAAGGTACACTTTAGCAGCTCTGGGAATTATAATTGCAAATTATTATCTCCTATATTGGCTCTGTTCTTCTAACAGTCATCAAAAAAAGATAAAATGTCCTCAAACCACATCATTATTTGCCAAAAATATGTCCCAGTTTTCAGTTTATTCAAGTTTAGATTCTAGCATTACATGTATTTTCTAGAACAATATTGTATGTGGTAATATTGTGGTAATAGCAGTATAAATGAAGAGTAATGCCAATAAAACTTAAAAAGAAATAAAAAATAAGCACATACAGCAGTAGCCCTGGTTTTTCATACACAGCAGTCTTTACAAGGGAAGTGGGTAAAATAAGTTCAAAGAAGTCTATAAACCTGGCTTCAATTATCCTAATTAAAAAAATAATAACACCAGTAACAAGGAATGACTGCATTATTTGTTTGATTTTTGGGGTTTTATTTTAGTACTCCTTGTGTGCTCCCCTTTGAGGTACTGTCCATCCCAGTCTAGCTGAGCAATGAAATGATAATTCATTCTTCACAGGTAACATTAGGGAGTGTAGCCCTTGCCTGCAAAATTTACCAATAGATGCAGCTGTGCCTCATTAAATCTGGCTGTCAATGTGCTTCAATGAAACAAGAGGACTAGTTGAAAAATTTATATTAAAAATTATTAGCTTAAACATAAAATAAGTAAACCAAACAACATTATGTGATTGTTGCATTAGAATCTTAAAAGATCACCGTAATTTAAAAAAAATCAAATAATATCTACACATTTTGATTTATTTTTCTGATGCTGCTACTGCAGTCATTCAAGCCTGTGCAGTCCATGAAAACTAGGTCAGGCATGTAATCTCATTCACGTAATTCTGGTTTTGTCTATCCATTCAGTTTTCATTCTTCTGTGGCTTCAACCCAAGGAAACATTATTTCAAGGAACAAATAGGAGCTTCAGTTCGATTTTTTTTTTTTCATTCTGTATGACTGGTTAAGAAAAAGCCAACTTAAGCCCAAGAGATGCAAGGTGAGGTTCATGGTATGGACAAGTTTCTAAATAAGTATAAAAATGTACAGTTCTACTTGCTAGAAATACCCCAATATAAAACTTTTAAAAAAGAGAAGAGATGCTAAGAAATATTAGAGTACTTTTCTGAGAACCATGCAGCTACATTGCAGCAGCAGGGGCAAATTGCCACATCTTCAGTCACAGCTTTCCCCAAGAGAACTGGTAATGAGCAATACCTGTCAATTGGTGGTTTAGGATTTGTGTCCTAAGTATTTAAAGGAAACAAACAAAAAAATTAGAATTCAAAGCCACTTTGCTATGATGAAAAGTTAGAGCATAGCATCACCTTCTACAGTTAACTTTGCCCATGTTCTTGCTATTTTCCTAATTTATGTCAAGTAGACAAAAAACATGCCTGGGTATGAAAAAAACGTAAACTATTCCATCCCTTTCAGTGTAAATGCAGCTTGACTTACAGAGCACAGCAGGAACGAAAACTTTCATTATTATTTTTCATACTTCAAACATGTAAATTACCGTTCAATTCAGAAATGCAACATGTAAAACTCATTTTGATGAAGGTTCATTGAGGAACATTTCACACATTTTTAAATCAATGACACAACTAAAGACAAGCCACACAATGTTATATGGGTCATCCATCACAAAAGAAAAACTCCATTTAGCATTTACTGGCTTTTCAAATTTGGTAGCTTATGAAATACTTTTTTTTGCCATTATTTCTAAACAAAGCTCTCTGAAGGATGGTTGAGAGCTGGTGCCAGACAGGCCAAAAATAAAAACCTACCTAAAAACCCACTCACACCCAACTTCACACACCCAGCTTCCACCATGTGTTCTCACAGACTAATATTTGATTTAGAAGACAGTTTGCTTCTGGCAATTGCCCTCCCCAAAAGGATCAAGATAGCATGCATTTCTTCTTACTTTTTCACAAACAAATTAACAAAAAAGCTTTACATTTCCATCAGAAGTCTAGAGCAAAATGGAGAATATCACAGAAGTGGAATATTACAAAAATCCTTTCACGAGATTCATCACCTTAGGGGGCTGAGGGGGGTTTTCCCCCTGCTTCTTTTTCTAACATAAGCTTGCTCTCCACTGAAATCTTATTTCAGGATTTCTAGTAATCAACATAAGACACTCAAATAAAGCCTTTTTTTAATTTTAGAAATAATTACTAGGAAAAGATCCAACAGTCTTTGCCTTTAATACATATAAATCCTATCAACTGCACTAGCTTCACTAGAATTTCACTCCATGTGTGTTAATACTTAGACAAGTCATGACTGCCTTCCTCACAACAGAACCACATTTAAGGAGTTTTCCAGTTTCACAACTGTCACCATTTATTAATGTATCAGAAGGACCTTGTTTCCAAGCTCTATGTATCTCCCAGGTGTTTCTAGCAGAATGGCCTGAAGACCCTTCAGAAAATTCCCAAGATTATAGACTTGGTCAGTTACAGACTTCTACTATTTTATTGCCACAGAATCAATATTAGCTGAAGGTGTAGAAACAATTACCATTGTAACATATATACATGTAATACTGTACATATCAAAGGTATGAGGTTTCAATTGGTAATGCCTTAAGTAGTCGAAATTTTTTTCCAGAAATGGAAATAGCTAAACTTATACCTTCTGGGGGAAGAAAAGAGGTCAAGCACTTTAGGAAATTGTTAATCAATTATGAGCCTGTTGGGTGGGTGGGGGGTGTTAGGTTGTTTCACTTCTGTTTTTTTTTAAATTACAAATATTTGTTTCACCTCTCTTGGGTGAAAGAGAAAAGACCTTCAGAAAACAACGTTCAAGACCATTCATTGGCTGAAAATTATTTTGGAAGTAAGAGGAAAAGATCATTAATTTATGCTTGCAGTTGATTTGCCTCACATATCTAAAGATTTCATGAAGTCACAAGGCAAAAGTAAAACATCTATCTATTGTGGGAGACATTCTGACTCTCATCTGGGGACCTAAGAAGAACAGTTCTCTTAGTGACTGGGGGGCATTAGTCCTTCAAGACTAGTCTAGCAATTCTGTTACAAAACAGAATACAGAAATAACCCTTCCCACCATTTTGAAGGATGATACAGATGAAAAAATTTATTCTAGGCTACGCCCAAAGGAAAAATTCTACAACACTTATTCAGAATAAATGTGCACCCAGCAGCTAAATAGTTAGAAATGTAATTGAGATTTCTGAAATCTTCAAGCAGTACACAAGCTTATGAAGTGATAAATGAAACTGCTGAATTTCTAAGCACAGGCATTAACCCAGAATTATAGGTTAATTTCACATATTAAAAGACAGAAAATATATTATTAGCAGCAGTGAAAACATATCCACATTAAAAACCGCAATCACAAATTTCATGGAAGTTAATTTCTGGTCACCTTGCTCTAATATTTCCAACTACAGAATAATTTAAGTACATGTCACAATAAATAAAATAACAGTGCTTATTCACCAAGCAGCATGTGGATCTGCATTGTCCACATAAACAAGGGCAAATGGCAAACAGGAAAGCAAGACAGGAGAGATTTAATTGGCATCCAACTGAGCTCTTGGCTCCTGTGATTCAGAAGCTCTAAAAAACATTTTTTCTTCCATATAAATATTGCAAGGCAGACAGGATCAAAGCCCCTTCCTTTTGCAGGTATCTCACAGCTTTCATCCAATCTAAATATAAAAACAGTTAGAAATCATATTCTGAAATGGCAGCCAGGATAAATCTTGCTTAGGAAAGGGCTAGGAGTGAGACTGTCTAATCCAATTAGAGGCACCTGGTGACACGACTGGCACTCTCCAGAGTGCCATCCAAAGCGGCAAACATCCAGCAGAGACAAATTAGGATTCACAACAGAGAAATGGGAATTTTTAGAGACTCAGATGTTGCCATTTGGGGTCTTATTTCAACATCTCAATATTTCAATGTTCTCTCCCTCCCTTTCCACTCAGCCTAAATTCATCAAAGAATTCCACGAAAACAGATCCCTGCAAAACGATTCTTGAACAGGAACAAGCAGGGATGTGGAAAATTGCATTTCCACTGAGCACCCCATGCAGACACATCCCTGACCATATCCGCATTTCTGTATTCCTCTGTTCATCAGCAACTCCTGTATTCTATTTCTATGTAATTCTTAGTCACAGATGGATTGATTGCCTCTGTGACACACTACCTGTCTGCTAGACAGAAGCAGCTTCACTTGCTAATCAGAGCTCTTGTACAAGTTTTTTTTTTCAGAAAATTGAGAAGCAATATTACAACTGGATTTACAACACAGACTTTCTGAGTTAATGCATTTTATTCATCCAACTTGAGTTAAAACAGCAAGTTCCCAGTTAAAACAGCAAGGGCAAGTTGGGTTTAGATGAGCCAACACAATTGACAGCAGAAAGATTATGAGAAATTTATTTTTTAAAGAAGAAAAAAAAAAATAAAGAATTTGCCTCCAGCCACAGAAAAACAGATAGTCAAACTAGTTATGAGGACCAAGCCTTTCTGTTGCCTTAGAAAGGTGGTCAGGATCACATGTATTTGAGCTATTCTTAGCTTTGTGTGTGTGTGTGTGTGTTACTAGCACATGTTGGTCAATACAGAATGCTGGGAAACACTCCTTACTTTGTGATGAGTGAAATAATCCTACAGAGATGCCAAACCTACTCCCCTGTGCCATGGCTGCCTGCAGAATCATAAAAGCCTCATCTTTTTACTGTTACATTTATAAGGGTTTCTTTACATAGGAATAATGGCATTGATTGTGTTCAAAGAAAGAGATATTTGGATTTCTTAACTCCCACTAAAATTCACATGGAACTGAGAACAATTCACTCAATCTCAGGTCAACTAATAGTAGAGATAATTTATTACTACAGA
This sequence comes from Agelaius phoeniceus, assembly GCF_051311805.1. Taxonomy (NCBI): domain Eukaryota; kingdom Metazoa; phylum Chordata; class Aves; order Passeriformes; family Icteridae; genus Agelaius; species Agelaius phoeniceus. The sequence continues at coordinate 22,824,896 of NC_135273.1, forward strand.
AAGGGGCAAATTCAGGCATTAATTTCTCAGCATTAGTAGACTTAACAGGTTGTTATGTCATGTCCTATCAGTGTTAGCATGAAATGCATCATTTACTTACCCAGATTAGCTGTATCTAATTTAAAAAAAATAATAATAATTGATTTTGAAAATTACTTTTCAAGCCACTGAACACAGAAGAATTACACAACAGTCTAGATTTAATGAGGATTAAAGGAAGCAATGGAAGTTATAAACTAGAATGACAAAATAAACTATCTAGAGAAATGGGATGAGCTCCCTTCAGAGTCTAAATGAAACAATACTTGAAATTAATTCTGCTGTAAATAAGTACTGTTATAATCAAAATTGTCATTTGCATTGCTGCAGTAGTGTCACTTGGCATATAAAACCAGATTTATTTTATTCCATCTCCACGCAGGAATTGAAACGCTATCTACCTTCATAATGGCCAAGTGCCTCTATGGATGTCTGTGTTCAGATCTTTTCTTAATGCTGAGCCATTTATGGCCAGCAGAAGCTTAAAGAGTTCTCCAGCAACAGTCTACATCTTCAGGCAGCAACACTTAAAGATTGCTGACGCTTAACATCTCCAAATAAACTTCAACAGTAATTTTGACTGGCAGGAAATCAGTTACACTAAGTAAATGGAACCAAGGCTAGTCTTAGTGCTAGGAAACCACTCTCAGTATGCCAAAGTAAAAACCATATGAAAATAATGTTTCAAAACATTAGTATAGTGTATCAAAGATGCCAAGATAATGAAAGATAAGTATTGAGAATTCCTTACAGTGGCACCCTTAACACCACCAAGTTCAGCTTATCTTGCCTACTCACCAATGTCCCATTATACACAGTTTTTATGTGAAAACCACATCTAGGGACCGAGCTCAAAGACAAAACTGACTTGGATTTTTGCAGTTAAGCTTAAAAAAAGACAACATAATCTATTATTTTTGCCCAACCACCCAACAGTTTTGACAGTGAAGGAGGTTGTGAAACTACCTAGCAGGAAGGATTCTGACCAACCTGTGGAGTGGAACAGAAGCTGCTCCTCACAGAAAACATAACAGAGTAGGTAAGTAAATGAAACTACCATGTCCATAGATTTTGTGTCTCTTGCTTTCCTCTCCTGCTCTGCAAGAAATGACTGGATTAGAAACCACATTCTAAGGGATAGCACAGATGAAGCATGTTTTGCTAAACATGGTACTAAATAGGGAGATACTGCTAAGTTTAATTTGGCTACTGATAAAAACGTGATAGTACCCTTCCTAAGAATCAGCTTTATCTTCCCAGCCTTTCTTTCATCTCAGTGTCAGTTCTAGTCTCCCAGTATCACTACAAATCAGTTTTTTGGGTATCATAACAATTCTTCATAGTTATTTTCTAGCAGATTTTTAGTAAAGCTGTTTTAGATTCATTTTCCTGAAGTTTCTTTAAACTTTCCACTAGTAAAAAATTACAAGCACTTCAAAGCTCTCTTTTAGTTCATATGGAGTATTTAAAACCATAGACATAACTCCAGTACTTATAGCATAATTAAGTATTTCAAGAAACAAAATCATGAAAATCTGGATAAATCCTGAAAGTGGCATCATATGCTCTAGCATCCTGACCCCAAAAGGGCCTCAAATAATAACTTGCAAGTTATAAAATAGCTTATTTTTCATACATGAAGGTTTCACATTCTCTTTAGCAAAAGGGGAGTTTAGTAAGTGCTTTTTAAAGTTAGTAATACCAAAGAAAAGCAATTGCTTTGTAACTGAGTATGTGCTACGACACAGACTTGCTGAACAAGGACATACTGGTTCTTGGCCCGTATTTCAGTGGCAAATCTGGCCCAGCATGAACAGCCACTGACTTGCTCCTGCACTCAGACTTTGCTAAAATCATTCTTCACAAAAAGTTATCACACTGTCATCATTACAGTACAGAGGCAGGAAGAAAAAAAGAACATCAGACAAGGAAATCAGAACAGAAGAGCAGAGCAATCCAAACATGTTGGCAGTGTCCCCGAAGGGCTGGCAGAGAGTGGCTGCATCCCGCTGGCACCTGGAAACCCCTGCCCAGGAACGGCCCCTGGCAGGCTGCCAGCCAGCAGCACCACTGACAGCACCCCTGCTCCTTCCCATCCTCACATCACACTCCGGCATGCCAAGCTTCCCAAACCACAGAGGGGAGATGGAAAAAACGGTTTGGGATGGAATTATTCAGGTATTGGTTCACTTCTTAAATGGGATTTCTCCTCTTGCACTTCATTAAAATCATTCTCTAACAGTAAAAAACAAAACAAAAAAAAAAATCAGATTATGAAGTAGAAAAAAACAAAAGCATAGACTGCATACTTTAGTAACGGCTAGAGATGGTTACCGGTAACATGACAAGAATTAGGCCAAGCCTTAGGATTTTTTTTCCTTTCTAGAGCATACAAAATTCAAGTAATCACAAAACAACATATATTGTCTGATCAATATTTATCCCCTCCTGGCACAGATCCAGCTTTCAGAAACTTCCCTACATTTGAGGATTTGTGAACCACTCATACCAGTACTTGATTACATATTAATTTAAAAATGCAAGAAAAATAAACAAACCTCAATCTATGCATTATTAACAATGTTTTCATTATTTTCAGACTCGTTAGAAAGAAAATTCACTTCCTCCCCCATCCTTTTAAGTGAGTTTAGCTGTGTCCAGATTTGACCACAGTGAATTAGTGAGGGAATTGGGTTCCTTCCTCAGCTCTGCCTTCTGACAACACAGCAATCACAGCATCCTTATTGCCAGACATTCAGTATCTTTGTCATCAATCTTATCTTTAGCTGCCAGTCAAGGAGAGAATGGGAATATAAAGCATCATGATGTAGTAACCCAGATAAAACTTATCAGTGACTTAAATTACACCAAAAAAATAAAAAAAAAAAAAACCACCCAGGGAGATAAAATTTCCTCAAGAGGCCTCTTGGTAGTAACTGACATCATCTTTCAAACTTCCCAAAATCATTCTATAAAGACTTCCAAAGGACAGGCTACTGTTAAAAGGAGATGAAGAGCTTTATTGAAGTTTACATTTCACATCAGGGATATAAAAAGTCTCCTGTACAAATGCCATTCATGCAGACTGCTGTAGATGCAAATTAACTTGTTCTAAGGAGTTGTTATCAGATAACTATTTGCAGGAGTAAATTGGAAGCAGTGCTTCCATGATCAATTACTTGTCCAAATATCAGATAAATTCTATTTCTGGAGACCATTAGGAAGGCCTCTGCTAGAGTGTGACTCTAGAGTTCTTCACCACATTTTCTTCTTCACCACAGAACTGCAAGACCATAGAATCACTCAATTGCAAAGGGCACCAACCCAGCAAGATTCCCCCAGTGCCAGCCAAGAAGCCTGTGACACCACAGAGGTTCAAGTGAGGTCTCTCACATCCAGTACCATACAGTAACAACTAGATTTTCTCATCTCTCACCTTTCTACAAGAATAAAATTAAATAATACTAAAAGCTGAAAAAACACTTAAACTCTGTAAGTAACTGAGATGCATGATTAGGGAAAAATACTTTCTTCAGAGATATTAAACAGCAGGGACTCTTTCAAAGATAATTCTCCCCCAGACTCTAGCAATTTGGAAAATCAAACAAACAGGAAATACTGTACTCAAATTTCAGTCAAATAATATTTGGGTTGCATAGTTCAAGAAAATTGGACGTGGAAGTTCACAGAAAAAGCACTGGTGAGTACAACCCAGTGAGTAAATGCTGCTCAGTATGGCCCATCTTCCTCACTCTGGACTTACAGTCAGTTTTACCTCTTTGGTCCACAGCCTCCAAGATTTTTAAGTACCTCAGGATGAGTCTTGTAGAACTAAAAATTTAAAGTCAATAACTATAGACCTTATGGTCTGCTTTACTTCTAACACCACTTTGAGTTAAACCAATAGTTAGCTGTTCTGAAAATTTAATTTTCTTCTGGTAAAAAAGGTACATTTTCCATCTTCACCCTTCAAAATCCCTATGCACACATCTCTAGCAGTTTGGGTTTCTCCTAGTAACAGAACATGTAAACAAGCTTTCGTCCTCCTGTACTAATTTCATTCAATGTTCCACTTAGAGGGAAAAGCTCTGGAGCACAGAGGTCAGGCACTGAGCTCTTTCAGCATTTCTCTGCAGAGACTACAAGGCAGAAAAGGAATGATAACAATAACACACAAATACACAGCAGAACCCAATTGCTTTCTATCCTTCATCCTTCAGTGTGTGCTCATATTTCTATACACGCCCAAAAAAATGTCACATCTTCTCAGATGCTGAAATTTCCTTTTCATACGCACAAAACAAAAAGCACTGCAAGCATATCACTCTTATACAAGATGCAAACAGAGCTCAAAAATCTGAATTCTAAGTACCCTGTGGGAAATATTGCCAGAGCATGAACATTCATTAATTATAAAAACTGATTAAATTTTTCCTTCTTAAAGCCTTAAGGTTATTTTCAGATTCTGCCTTCCCAGAATTGGGTCACCTTCATGCCCTGCCCCCCACCCCCTCCTCCCCAATACATAATTTACTAGCATTAATTACCTTAATTTAAAAAAAAATTCAAATCAGCAGAGCTTGAGGAACAGTATTCCAGCAATATGAGGATGGCCTCTGGAAAGACCAAGGGGAGCAGAGGCAAGCAGAAAACAAAAAAACCCTTCTTCTTAAATATCAAACAGAAACCTGTATGGACTTTCAGGACAGAAACTACAATGCTGACTTCTATCTAGACTCACTGCCTTCTTGCCAATTGCTTTACTAATAAATTTTGACAAAGTTTGCTAGTACACAAGGCAATAGTACACTGCCAACAAAAGATGCTGTAAAATTAATCCACTGGAGTTTAGGCATAGCTCTTGAAGTAGAGGGTGAACGGCAGCCCATCCTATGACTCCCCTGAGATGACCAAGAACTACAAAGGGGAAGCACATGAGGCAGGCCCACCTGAGGAGCAGTAACAAGTGTTTCAGGCACAGAGAAAAAGGGGGGTTTTGCCTATTTTTCTAACCAAAATTGTGAACACGAGAGAACGATAAAGGAGTAAGAAGCTGTTAAGAAAAGCAGCTGCTGAAAATCCACTGCTAAGACTTGAGGCCTAAAAAAATAAAAATAATATTTAAAAAAATTCTATGCAGACAACACAGCAACAAGTTCAGAACTTCCACTTGTCTGTAACTTTGAGAAGGCAGCTGATATAGACAGAACAATAAGAGAAAAGGGGAAAAGTGACAAAGTATCAAGGACTACGGAAAAATGGAGTCAGTTCTGCCAGTGATGAGCAATTAATAGAACAAAGGAGAGCAATCATACTAAAACTATTTCCTAATTAAAATAATTACATTAGCTGGCCTTTAAGGAGATTTATTTATAGTAAGTGTGACAAGCTATTAAGTATTCAATTTAGATCAGAAGTCTCAAATTACGTCTTTAGGTATGGGGTGGAAGTGAGCTACTGTCAAGCAAAATAACTCATCTCAGAGAGTAATTTGTCTCTGACAAGGGACATAACAGGAATTATTTTTTATAACTATGGAAACTTGTAGATTGCAAAGTGTGATTGCTATTCAAAAAACTTCTACAATAGCCATCAAGTGACATTTGATTTATAGGAATTTTGTCCTAAGTTTTCTTATACAAATAGCACTCTTAAAATTCTTATTTTTGTCTATTTACAAATCAATTTCTATCCAGTAAATACTAAAATCTACAAGGTTCTCATGGTTGTATTATTCCTATATTTAAATATTGCTGAAGACATTTGGAGCCTCTCACCTCTGATCTCCCTATACAGATCATATAAGCTCTCAAAATATCCAGAACCATCATAATAAGACTGAAACCTCCACACCAATCTATCTAAAAGGCAGTGAATTTTAGAGATGAGTGAGTGAGGACAGACGGAAGGAACATCATAAAGAATTCCAAAAATCTGTGTTCCTAATTTTCATCACCAAATGTAGCAGAACTGCTGTCTAGAGTGGCAGATGAATATCAAACAATGGGCATCCCAAAGTCAGACTCTGAAATCAATAGTTTGGACTTGCTTTTTCTAAATGCCAATTTTCTGTTGGAAACACAAAATGCTTCTCCTGCCATGCAGATTGCTCATCAAGTTAGTCCTGAAGAAAAAATACCCTTTCTATTGTACAGAAAAATCTCTTGGAACTCAATCAAAGGTACTGAAGGTACACGAAGAGCTGATTGCCAACAACACTCAGCAGAAAAGCTCGTTTATGTCACTCAGAGCTGGCAGCCTATAGACATATACTGCAATTACTGCAACCCATATAAGCAGACATATTTTTTTATTAATTACTTTAATCACACTTTAAGAGGTACAGCAATATGCTAAAAAGTAATGTGTATTATCAACTCCAGGAGAAGTAATTTCACTGGCATTTTTAAACTCAGCTGTTGTCATCAATATTTCTTATCCAGCAAGAGCTTTTTCTCATTAGATTTCCAATGCTTGTCTGATTCCTAATCCTAAACCCTTGCCTCCAGATACTGAAGGCCACTTAATTCACCTTTCTGATCCCATTTCATTCCACGAATGCTGCTATTTCCAAGGAGCAATCTTTTCCTCTCTAAGTCCTGATCATCACCCCTCTCCAAGTACTGACATAGATTTTTCTTCTACCCCATTGTTATCTACAGTGACTTATTGATTAACCTAATTTTAATTTGGCCTATTAATAATCCAGTGATTACTTTGGTATGTCAAGGTTCCCTTCAGCAATGAGGGAAACTCATTTGCTGCCACAGAAAACAAAATAGGGTTCTGGTGATAGCAAGACTAAATGAGAGAATCTGGAATCCTGAACTTGTTGGAATCACCTGGAGTGCAACATACTGCTTAATTAATTGGCAATTAATAGACATCATCTTCCAAAGGAGACCAGTGCCATAAGCCACTAAAAATTCACACGTTTGTTTTGCAGTTCAGAATGGAAACTGCATAATGCTACAAGAATCTCTTCCTTCCTTTTCTATTCAGTAGAAGCAGTGGGCATTCAGAAACACTCATTTTTATTACAGAAGAACAAACTGGACAGAGATGACAATACCCATAGGGCTGAACAGGTTTTATTTTATGTTTCTTCATGATCTTCGTGAAAAATGAAGCAAAACCAAAGAAAACACCCCACAACACTATTTCAGTTAATACTAACTGGATGGAATTGGTAACTAGACATATCTGACAAATTCACCACTGGATCAGGCAGTAGTAAAACATGCAGCTAAGCTGCTTCAAGGAGCCCAAACTGTCAATTACCTCTAGTATCTGTTCTGAAAACATCACCATCTGACCACCATCCATTATCTCCTTGTACAGCAGTTGGACATGTTACCCTAGCTTGGCTTCTCAGGCTCTCACTGCTTTCCCCTTCTATGATGGAAGCAATTTCCACAGTGATGAAACATCTCAGACAAGATGGTAACAGTCCCACCCCACATAAGCCAATACCAAAAACACTAACTTTTAGTCTACTTTTATCACATTATCTGCAGAACTGTTATCTAATAAGCCTATGAGTGAACTAGATTTAGCTCTCAGCAGTTTTCAAATGTACCTCAGCCTATGAAAAACATGTATAGAGGGATTGAGAAAGTAATTTCTACTAGCAACAGTTATGGTCCTGACAGCTTTAATATGGAACTTAATTATCAGCAACAAGGCATTCCATACAGGTCATTCAAAAACCTATGCTTGTTCATATATTCTCTGAAGGCATATTCTAGATCTAAATTAATGACAAAATAATCAGGTGAAAATTTCTAAATAACTATATTTAACTGTTTGAATACATTATAAAGCAATAATCCTTTTAAGGGGGATACATATCCTCAGCTTTATCGTTCCACAGCGCTGCTACACTTCAAAGGACGCACGATGCACCTCATACAGCTATTAGTGCACCACTGCCATGAAATTACCTCCACCTCCATTAGCAGTCTGCTAACTTAGTATTAACTACATACACAATTGTACAAAATAATTGCATCAATTCTTGAATTTTAAGGTATCCAATAATTTTATAGCACGTATTCTGAAATGAAAATACTTTTAAAGTGTACGTAATAGCCCCTCCCTAAGAAACAATTTTTTTCCATATGGCTTTTCAAATACTACTACTAAAAACAAGAGCAGTAACAATGACCTCCACTGACAGATTTCAGCTCTAATTTAAATTGATCTGATTCCAAGAAAGAGAGGAAGAACATGCATGTCCTCAATAACTTACATCAGAAGACAGAGCTCTGCATTTATTATGACAGTCCAAAAGCACTTTATCCTACAGCACTGGAATGAATTCTTAAGTCCCTCCATTTTATTTAATCAAAGCAAAGAATTCATTCTAGATTTGTGCAGTTCATTCATCAGACTGAATTAAATTTTTGATAAGCCATTGTTAAATTTTTCATAACATAACGATCTGAACTTTAATGGGCCTTGCACTTGCTTCTCCTTTGTCTTCCCAATTTCCATGCTGTGAGGCACAGTGAAGGGCCTAGGAACTGGAGAAGACAAGCATGAGCTTCTTTAAAATACAGAATATCAGAGCAGTCATAAAGCTTCAGAGATTAAGCATGAATACTCACAAAGTAGTAAGCCAGTACAGGTTATATTCTTATTAGAATCAAAACATTGCAAGCAGGAAACAAACACTTGTGAGAGCATATCCAGAGATAATTCTGCAAGTCTATCCCTCAAAACTCAAGATATAAAAAACTTGTTTTCTTACTCAGAATCCCACCAAAGATAGTACCAGATCCCTAAAGAAAACCCCAAAACTGAACAACTTCCACACCAAAAACAACTCCAAAAGCAACAAGAGAAGGCAAAGAAAAGAAGACTCCACCTACAATTCAGCTACTCCTGCCAACATCTTGCACCTCATAACCAAGTATGAAGGACCTGGTGTTTTCTGAGGCTCAAGAACAGAACCACAGAATAAAATAAAATAGATTTTACTATTTTTTTCAAAATATATCCGGCAAAATAATCTTAAAATTTGTTATACACAGAGTATTTTCCATTTCAACAGTGTGTGTAAACAATGTCCTTCCTAACACTGCCTGCATCCATTAGAAGTGTCCAGCAAATCTGTCTCCACCCTCCCAAAGCAGGAGCTAAAAGAACATCCTCAGGTGCTGCTGGAGAAGTTAATGCTTGGAACAGTGGCTGTAATGACACTCCAAGACTCAGCAGCATTTTCACTGAGACAGTACAGTCTGTGGTCTGCATACCACCCTCAGATAAGGCTGATGCTGTTTGGTACACCCAGGGAAAAAACAGAAGAGCATAGCAATGGCTCAGATTTACACAGTTTTAATCCCATATAATTCCACAATAGGCCCCATGCCTGTTGGTTCTCATTGGCTGGCTCCAGGCTTCCAAAGGCACGTAGCCAGGAGGAAACCTTAGACAAAGGGACTTAGGTGGCATTAGATGGCATTTAGGCTGGGCAAATCTGGGCCACACCAGGCTATCCCTTCTCTGAAAGCCCTGAGCACTGCCAGGGTAACTCTGAGCAACAAAAAATTAACAGATTACTGGGAAAGAACTACATCCAAGCCCTGCATCGTACTGCTCTTAGCACACACAATCAATAAAAATTCCCAATTTGCTTCCTCCAAAAGCAATGGGTTTACAGAAGTCCATGGCCTGTAGTCCAGTGGGATATGAGGGAAACCTCCTGTTCATAAACTAGATTTTTCCTCGCTGGTTTAGCCTGTGTGTAACAACAAAAAATTGCTGATCTGTGACATTCTGCTTGAGTTTTTGCTCTATTCCTTTGCTTACATTAGGGACACTATTGAGAAACATAAAATCGTATTTTTTGAAAACTTCCATCACACTCCACAGTACAGATCTTGTTTTGTACAGCATTTTATATCAACTGAACTACAGGAAAATGGTTTTATCATTCTAAACCCTAAGCCACATCATAAACAGATGAAATATTTCTGCAACTATTGCATTGTGTTACTTGCAGAGGAAGTATCAGCAGCCTTTGTTAACCTACTACAACTCTGTTTGGGATTAGAATTATTTAAACCAGAGCATGTATTAAAGGTCACTGATATCATTATGTCTATACTATGTTGCACTTTTGCAGAGATTTATTTTCAAGGCAGAGAGAAGTTACCTATTATTTTCCCCATGCAGATTATCCAGTATAAAAGTCAAGAACATAAATTCCTTTGAAGAATATTAAAACAATACTAAAAACATATGGCTTTGAACAGACAGCAGAAGTGTAAGAAATTTTCCATAAGTTACCTGTCTTTAATCCACTGACAGAAACATCAAAGCAGCATTAGGGATATTGAATAAACCTCCTAACTAGTCTGCACATCTCAATATCAAACTTAAACCTTTAGTTTATACAGATACAAACAGATTAATTTTACTTCTTGAGATAAAGTAAATTCAGAAAGCAGGAATCTTGCCATATGGCAAAACTCCAGAACCTCAACACTAATCGTCAGGTCTTAAAAGTAGAGCATACTGAAATACAGTGCATTAAAAAGCAGGAAATCCAACTGAAGTCAATACACATTTTGAAGATCTCAGCTGATGTGACCTACTCCTTCTTTCTTGACAATAGCTCTAGTTTTACAAGTTAAGAACTTCAACCTGTTCTCTGACCAAACTCAGTGGAAAAGATTGACAAAACCAACAGGTGACTTGACTGAAGTTCTGAATGTGCATCCCTGATATATACATATTTATTTATAATTTATATACAGGCATTACAAATAAAGGAGCACTGCTCATACACAAGAAACCTCATAAAAAGACTGGGGATTTAGAGAATGGTTAGAATTACTAATGAAGGGAAAGGGAACAGGGAAACTTCTGTATTTAACTGGTTCTGGGCTTATAATATGTTTTTTTCTGTATCTTCCTGAGCGCAAGAGTCATTTGAAGGGGACATGCTATAAACTGAACAAGACTTTAACCTTTCAGTCACCAGTGTTAATGAGTAGCTTGAGCTATTTAGTAGCTTGAGATAGTTAATAAATCTCTAGCTAATCACTCCAGGCCACAGAGAACAATAGGCACTTCTAGATGCAAACCTCTGTGGAAAGGCCAAGAAACAGAGGAATGAGGAAATGGAAGGATCTTCACAGAGCCTCAGGAGGTATCTTTACAATACAGCTTCTTGTTCTCACAGAGGACAAGTAAAGTTGCATTTTCCCTAGCAATATACATTTTGTAGTCTACCAGAGGCCACTCTTGCAGTCACATTTCACAGCAAATAGATCATTTAAATGAGAAGTGCACATTTGAAGACTGAAGTGCAGGGCATGATGCATAACTTTGGTTTCCTGTTAAGGAGGCTTGATGGTCTTACCTTGCCCATTCTGCCAGCTAATTACAGCTCATGACATCAGAAAGCAATTTTCTAACTCCCATATTCACATTCCATTAGTCTCCATAGTAAAGAACTGGTAGAGAGTATTCATAAGATATCACAATAAATCTTACTCTCAAATACTTCCAAATGAAAGTGATTTTTTTTCTATCATTTGGAGCACTATTTAACATCTGTTTCTTTGGATGTGATAACAAGTAGACACTAATCCATTAGGTATAAATGGCCTTTGCTAACACTGTTTAATTTTCTAGAGACAAGGTAGGATGGAGCAAGGCAAAATGTGTGCTTTTCACTTAGCAAGAAATGGATACCATCAATCAACAGTGGCTACATCCTTTCTTTTCATCACTCCAAGGAGCCGGGATGTCAGAAGTGACACAAAGTGCAAGAGTTAGAGAGGTGGAAGAGGGATCACAGTATCATACTGCTGAAAACTTCAGAAAAAAACTTGTCCTCAACCCTCACCCCAATAACAAAAGGATCTGTTGCCAGAGTACAAAGTGCATCAATAGTGACTACCACGTGACTTTTTTGACTTTCTAACTGGTAAAGGACTGAATTTCCATCCTTTTATTTTCCTTGCTAGATTAATGGTCCCCCTCAATGGGTATTCAATGGGTATCCAAACCAAATTGAATTTCAGATTCCAATAAAGTATTTAAAAATAAGCATCATCTGAGCTTTAGTACACTGGAAAACTATCACCTACAAGCAGAAGTACAGGAAGATATTTTCCAGTTGGCACCTTAGGACATTGATCCTCTGTGACTGACACATGAGATATTCTCACACACACAATACCAACAGCACTTACAATAAATCTATCCCAAAAAAGAATGCAGATGCAAAACACATTTTCTACCTCTGCTTCTCAATGAAATTCATACATTTTCTCAAGACATTTCAAATTTATATACAGAGAACACCAAGATGTGAGCTGTCTCAGCCCTAGAGAATTAGCTAGAGACTGAATAAACAGATCGCTGTACCGTCTCAAAATAGAGTTTAACCTCTCTCACCCTAGGCAGAGGAAACACTCCAACAAAGTCATAAATGAAAATTCAGCTATGGTTAGATCTTCAGTTACACCAGGAACAGCAGCTGGTATAGGTGCTGAATCTTACCAGGTTTTCTTTCCTATGGAAGGTTGTTCAAATGCAGACAAATTACCTTTCTTTATTACTTCTAAAGTTGGGGTTTTTTCTATTGGTATTTTTAAGCAAAATTGCATTGAATAGAAAAGCATGCTATAACTAACATCATTCAAATTCTGGATATTGGATTTTTTAACCAGACTTTGGTGTTACAGTTCTGTTATTACAGAATATGTTTAATGATTGAAATGTTGCCTCATATTAAATACTCGAGTTCACCATGACTGGCAGAAACACAATCACAAAAATATGACAGTAGTATGTAAGAAATATTTAAAACAGCTTTTAAAATCTTGGTATGTACAGAAAAAAAATGTGCCTGATGGCACACTAAAGCATGATCAAGTTATTGCAGGGCTGTGGTTCTGTGCTGACAGCTCAATGTAGCTCTAAAAACGTACCCACAGGCTTAGACACACTGGTTTTGGCTAAAACCAGTTATAGGCAGCCAAGCAGAAATTATTCCAGAAGTTAAAATAAATCAGTAATTAAGTGACACTTTTCAGAAATATAATTTTAGTTCTCATTTCCTTTTTTTCCTAAATACTTTCTGGGCTGTTATTTTGAGATGGCTATTAACCGCTAGGTTATTTTTAATGCCCTGCATGTGACAGATGTCTCTGGAAGAAAAGGCAGCTGAAGGACAACAAACTCCTTCTCCAGGATGGGTTTTATGTCCAGTGTTACTGTAAGGATCAACCCCAAAAATGCCCTAATAGACTCAGAAGTCACACTGACAACCTACTTATAAAGAATTATTTATGACCACTGTTCTTTTTCTTTCTAAAGCAAGCCTACATTTGAAGGACATTTAGCCTCAGTGACGGAAACACACCTGACCAGGGTGGAAATGCACTAAGAGTGGGATCTGACTGGGAATTGAGACAGGGAGTAAGGAAAGCTAAAGGGTATCCTACAGAGAAATCTGTAATTGCTTTTGGTTCTAGTGTCATTAAGTGACAAGAGGGACCACCATACAGGCTCGCAAGTCAGCAGTTTCCTGAGCACACTGCCAGACACCAAATAATTGCTATAGAAAAAGTGAGGAAAAGGGAGAAGAGAGAAAAACAAGTACAGAAAAGTCTCTGTAGTAGAAGATATCCTTAATATAGTAGTAAATGAGTTATTCACTACAGCCTGAGCCATTGTAAGAATTAAAAATTCTTCAGTAATGCAGTATTGAATTAGGTCTGCAAGACGTACACATTTCTGAGGATACCAGATAAATTTAGCAGCAAAAAGATGTGATCAGACAGGAACAACACAGCCCATCCCTTTGATCCAGAAAAAACTGAAAAAAACTTCAGATCACTCTAGATTAAATAGCAGAGTCTTTACTGAAATGCTTTAAAGAGAAGCAACAGGCAGCCTTGCGGGGTTGAGACAGAAGACCCCTTTCTCTGAGTCAACATTTGGGCCTGGAATGAACTTGAGCTTGAAATCTTCCATTACACACTAAGGAGTATGTTTGCACAACTATGTGGAAGTGCATCTCCTGTGAAAAGCCTCCTCCCTGCACTGACACCACTACACTGTCCCCCTCAGTCACATTTGAGTCACCATGAAAGGATAATTGTGATGTGATGAAAAACACAGTCCATCATTACTTTTTTTCAAGTAGGTTACATCAGTCCTTCTGGATGTTACTGAGGCAGAATGTACAACAACAGGTGCCAGAGAAATCCATCTGCACTCCTTGGAGGTGCCAAAACACACAGAACTGGAAAATGTTGCTGCAGACACTCTCAGGTCCAAAATTACTGAAAAAGATGAAGTAAACCACCAGCCAAGGAATCTAGTAATTTATGGCAGCAATTCTGTTCTTGTCCCAATTAGAAATAAAAGCAAAGGTTTCTAATACCACTGTTTAGCTGCCTGGTACTCATTCATTTTTAGACCAACATTTGAAGTAGACAAGTTAGGTATTGGTACAGCTGCTTTTCCTATGGATATTGCACAGAAAGTAACATCAGAGGGGAGAGGAGATGAACAGAAGTTCCAAAATCCTCTCAGATCCAAATATACTCAAGAGATCAGAGATTTACTATCAACAGAAATGTGAATTTTTAAGTACTTCCTTAAATTTGGTCCTGGATTCACTTTTGATCAGACATAACTAATTTAGTGCCAGTTTCCTGTGGACCACTTTGACTTAGTTGACTGATGTAAAACAGTGCAAAAATGAGGTTTTTATATATCTAGAACTTAAAGGACCAGAAATCATAGTACTGCCTATATCAAGAATTATGGAAGGAGGAACTTACTGAGCCTTCAAGTTAGATTTGCTAATCAGACTGCAAAAACAGAAATTATTGGAAATTTAAGTTCTTATTGAGAGTTTAGTGACTTCTCAGGGAATAAGAGCACAAGTTTTTGCAAATGTGCATAGTATTGTAAAAAGCAGTTTTGTCTGGATTCATATAAAAAACTTGAAGGTGGCAGCCTGTATATATTTCATCAACAATTTCATCAACAGCTTGTATATATTTCAACAAACAATCCTGCATGAACCCTAAGATATAAAAAACCAGTAAAACTGAAGGCTTGGCAATGTTGATTACCATTCAAAACAAAATTAGAATTAGATTTTTGTCTCAAGCAAGCTATCAATTTTTCAGTACTTAAATACTACTTCTATTACTTCTAGTGATAATTCAGGTAAATTCAGGTATGAATTCTATGAAAAATTCACTTTAGTTTTAGAATCTGTAATTAGACTAGCAGACACAAGTGAAAGAACACAATTTAAATCCTAATGACTGTTCAGATCACTTTAGGCTCTGTTAAAGACATATTTACAAGAAGGTATGGAAAGCTTCTTATTCATGGAGAATAAAACATAAATAATACTTTCTTACATCATTTTCTCATTCGAAGTGAAAGAGAGAAATAAACACATGACTACACCTCAAAAATTTTTTAATTTCACTTCAGTCTGATATGATTTCCTTTAGTAAAATTCTGCATCTTTGTAGTCAAGACATTGCTTGTTTACTTGCTAATTGTACAGATTTTTTAACAACAGATTAACCTGGTTGTAGTAGAAGACAATAAATCATTAGTGAGCAAGCAAAATTTTCCCATTTGCACAATGCTTTGAAGCCAGAAATGGCTAGACAATGTGTCCTCAAGATGACACAACAGGGAAATAGCTTACTTGGTAATTCACATGATGTAGAACTCACAGAGTCACAATGCACAATGAGTTTTTTATTGTGGCATAGCCTCAAGGATATGACAAGCAAATTAAAGCTGTATCTACTTTGCTCCCTCACATACCTTTTCTTTCTTACTCCTCCTGCAAGACTATGAAATTAATTGCTGCCACAGTTTTGACCTAGTAGAATTTCTATCTTTAGTTCAGCAGGACCTAAAATATTATGTCCAGATCTCAGAACACTAAAAATAATTCCTGCTATTTCTTAACTGCTATCAAAAACTATGGAAGACTCTCAGAGGTTTTGTATAGGCCACACTAGAAAGCAATTTCTCACTCTGCTGGAAATCAGCCTCACAGTAATAGTTGTTCACATAGCAAAGCTTAGGACAGTCTGAAGTTTTAAATAATCTACTCTAGCAGAGCCTCCCCCTGCCCCCTAAAATCTCAACTGATTTCATCTTTTTCTGTAATTTCAGCAGCACCTCAGGTCCTTCCTTATTTCTATGCTTTCCACGTAATTCAATTTTCTGTTAAACAAGTTAAATTTTTCACTATTGGCCAAAATGCAAATCTGTGATCATTCCCCTACACCTGAAGCCAAAATTTCCCTCAATTTAAGTCACCCTTTTTAGCTGAGAAACAAGACAGAATACATTTAATAACATATCAAGCATGTACAAAATATTTTTCCTGTGTGCTTACTTGCTGACTTCCTTCACAGAGCTACCATTACAGTAATTGTTTTATTTTTAAAACCAACTCTGTGCAAGAGAAGACTGCCTTAAAATGCCTTAAGCTTTTTCTTAAATTAAATAAAGTACTTATTAGCTAATATGAGGGAACTCAGTATATTTTTCCAGGAGATCTGAAGTTAGCAACAAAATTCAGACCAATTAAATATAGGGCCACAGTAAATACACTTCAGGGAAAGGATACTACACTGAAAAAGCCTGCAAGGGTTTTGTCTTAGTGTAGCTATCCATTATCACATATCCTTTTTTCACTTCAGAACTGTGCTTTTGGTTTTGGGGTCAGGGGAGCATTTTATTTTATGGAACAAGGGAAGTAAGGGAAATGCAAAATTATCTAAGGCGTTAAAGCGGCTTAAAAGCATCTAATGCCATAAGCTGCTCTCAAAGCCTTGGATCTGTTTAAAGGAAGATGGGGACAAAAAACCACACACACAGAAAGTATTTCTGAAGGAAAACAAGAAGCCTTGGTGAAATAGTGGTTCAGGAGGCAGATATAAATATGATAAAAACTTTCAAGAAGGACATTTGTAATATTTGGGGGCAAAGATACGAAAACTCAAGATTAGCTTCCAGGAGGATGCTGCGGTGGAGCTGACATTACTGAGTGCATAATTTACTCTTGGTGATGAATGGTGAGGGCTCTGGAGTAGCTTTGGACAGATGTTTGTAACAGTGCAGCTGAAAAGGGGAGGGGAAGCAGAACAGGCAATCAAATACAACAACAGAATGGCTGCAGGCACAAGCACACACAGCAAGGTACCTCAAGGCACAAACACAAGAACAAATCTGCCCATGGACCTTCGAGGGCAAGGCCTTTCCACACTGACAAAAACTGATCTTGTACCATAATGTTACTGAGCTTCCACATTTGGTATCAAGCACAGGCAGAGCTGTCCTTGGAAAGGCATTTCCTTGAATTATTACATTTACATTTAACTGCCACCACTAACATTCTCCGTTGTGGCTTTATCTTATGTCTAGATATACATGGTTAATCTTGCCCAAAAATGCCAGACAATATTAATATCTTGAAAAGGTGAGGTAATATTAGGAATAAATGAATCTTGTAGTTACAATTTTCTAAGCAATAAAAAGACTCTGCCCATAGGAATCTACTGGAGAGCAGCTAGCATTGCACAGTCTGCATGCTAGAACTGCACTGATGGCCTCTATTATATTTCTCCCCCCTTAGGAAAACACTGCAAATTAAAATACTGCCCAAATACTGTTCAGGTTTTACAAAACAGGTGTTTCCTTGGTCCCTGGAAAAAGAAACAACAACCCCTACTCTTTTTAAATACCATTTTAAATTATTTCACAGGCAGATGCTGTTGCATTGGTAGACCTGAGGAGAGCCTCATTACTAAATAAGAATGTTACTCTGCATTCCACACCAGCAATCATTCAAAACCTACTACATAACCAAGATGAACGGTGGAAATTTTCTGTTAGGAATTTAGATTGAAGGGCCTTTGACAGCTTCTGAAATTGGGCCTTTAACTGCTCTCAGATATCTGTTTACCACTCATCACCTATCTTGCACTACTGACAAGGTTTCGGAGCTCAACCATCCCAGTTCTCTGTACTTTATACAGAAGTATCAAATAAACCACATGATGTCTCACGCATGGAACTTGAAGCAACCAGTATTTCTGGTGCCTGTAATTGAATCACCGAAGGACATATGCTTGTGTAAGCATTTACAAACACAAATCGCCCAGCACAGGACAAAACAGGAGCTTGAAACACCAGGGGAATCGGGACAACTCTTCAGGTTGTGCTGAGCCTTTAAATGACTTGAAATTCATGTTAAGCCAGAACTAGGGAAGACATTTTGAGGACCCTTCACAAGATTAGAAGCAATGTGGTTGACTGACATGGACAAAACTTTCCCTTGTTTTCACTGCAACTCTTACCTTGCAATCACTAAAAGAGTATGTCATGGCTATTTCTCCAAAGGACTGCAGGACTGAAATCCACACTTCTCCTGTTCCAACTCTGCTCATGAGGAGTTGCTTACTTATTTTATTGTTCCGTGACCATGTAAAAGCCAAATGACCTATACCAGGACAGATATAAGACCATGGCCACTGTATATTGCCCAACACACAGCTCAGCTGCAGGGGACATTCACCTTCCAGAATAAAACTTAAAAAGATGTTCCAGTCTCCCAGTCATACAGAACCAAAATAGCACTTCAGGTGTTTTTCTACATCACTGTTACAGTTAACCTGAACAGTCAAAATGGTACTGGACAATTCCCATCAGAAGGTAGCTTCAAAGGGATGCAAGGCTGATGGGTCTACTCACCACCCAAAATCTATTCTGTTCTAACACAATTCCACAAGAGGACAATTTTTTTAAAGCTTCAGGAAATTTTAGCACAATTAGCCCAGAACGAGATCGTTTCATTTGCTTTTTAGAAACACTGCCCAACTTCTAAATTATCCTGGAATGTTTTCCTAGCTGAGTAAATCCTCTTCTTTTGCCTGTTACCTCTGCAGCTATTGCACATTGTTCATCAACTAGCTCTGCATTGCCCTTTTTTACTTTTAATATTTCCAGAGTCAAAGCACTTCAGGATTATTTCAAAGTCAAACCAGTGGAATGTAGTTATTTTTATGCCTGTATTGAGTTGGTCATTACTATCTGACATTTGGAGAACAATTAAGGACAGAAAGCCAAGGTAATTCTTCCTAATTAGAACAGTATTGGTGCAGTCTGAGATGATTTCTTCCAAGCTTGAAACTGAAATCTGTTTCTTCAATGAAAAAGTTGTTTCCTCTACCTGAAACTCACATACCAAATCTATTACTTTGCCAGACTGCTGGAACTGAATACATTTATATCTATAAAAACAGAAAGAATGCATTTTCAAAGTGAAAAGGAGAAGTGAAAAGGTATTCTGATGACTCAGAAAAAAAAGTTTGAAAAAAATGTTATGCATCAATTAGAAAAGGTCAGTGCTGGGAGACTTGGTTTTTACTTCTCTGGACACCAATATTTACCTACTTGAACAATCAAAAGTGAAATCATTATCCATTATGATCGAAACTACTACTATGAAGAATCATCATTATTGCCATAATAAACATTTTCTTTAAAAGGGTAGTTCCAATTCAAATAAACCACGTCAGCTCATCTTTAAATTGAGGAACATGGAAAAATATCAGGTTTTAAGGCCACAGAAATTCCTACTGAAATTCATATCAGCAACATGATTTATAGGTCTGCAGGCAGAAAAGTAAACAAATTCTACCCTCTAAAAACAGCATCAACACCACAATTTTATGGTTTTGTTTTTTCAGGTGAAAAAACATGGAAAGCACGACATCACCATCTTATTTTCTCACTTCCGATTCCAAACGCCATTAAAACCCCACAGTTCCTAAGCTCTACTTAGAAACGCTTCCAGTAACGCTTCATTTTTCACCATCTGATGCCACCCACTAATAAGAAGCACAGAGACATGGAAATAGGCAATGCTCACTGAAGCAGTGGGGGTTCAGATGCACTTTACAGAGGAAAAACATTGTGCCCTAGGTAAGAGAAACCCTACCCTTATATCCCGCCCTCACTGCACCTCATCAAGGATTTCTACCACAACACAAATATACCAACCATTCCTGGAAGGATTATTTGCTCAAGGGCTCAGTCCACACCAGTGCTGAAGGCTCACAGCACCAGCCATTCTGGATGCCACCTTCCCACACAGTAATGATTTCTGGTGTGCAGCATGACCTCACCACCCTTTAGAAAGCTCTGCTTCAGAAGACCAGAGAAATATTTCAGAAAATGGCTGTAATTACAACATAAAATTATTACAGAATCTAATTTTGGAAAAAAAAAAATTCTAGAGCTTTTAGCTTCATGCTCTTCCCCCACTCTGTACTGCTCAATCATTAGCATATTCATATTTTCTGGATCGTGCTATCAAAATCTACATAACAGAGATGAACTCCCTCACACAGCAAATACGTGTGAACATCTCTTAGCAACAACCGGTCATGAGCCAGCAAGGAAACTTAACAGTGATCCCACTTAAAACATCCTACTTATGCATACCAAATGATAATGCCATCAGTAAAAATCCAAACTGTTCACTAAAGCAGCATTCTCCTGAATGCTTGAAATTAAATCTTCCCCACAGAAGCCAGACACCAGAAGGAGCTGTGCGCTTCGTCCTTGACAGCTATTCCAAGAACACTTGCAAGGGAACAGTAATGTGTGCTTCTGTCCCCAGTTGCTTCAGTTCCAAAATTCACATTCAAGCACTGCTTAAAATTCACTATGCACAGAATGTGCCTACATTACCATCACCAGAGAAATAAAGGAAGAGAAAGAGGGAAAATATTAACAGATTTCTGTGTTACTCAACCATGTGGAAAAGTAATTTTGCCAGTCTAATACAGGTACCAATCACTGCAGCAACAAAAATCAGACTTACCGACTGGCCTCTGTGAGGTCCCAAAAAAATGAGCAAGCTTGATGTCAGTGGCCTCCTAATTGCATGTGTAATAGCAATATCATTATGATATTGAGGTTTTTTTAGTCAACTACATCTACTCTTCCAACTGAACGGAGAGTGCCATTCAGTTAAATTAAAAATTTGATTTCCTACTAAGTCTAGTCTCTTTTCTCCCCTATAAAGCCTTTAGGGGTAATCAGAGCAACACTTACAGCTCTAACTCCTCTGCTTTGCCATCATAATGTTCATTGCTTTGAGGAAGATGAAACTCTAAAAAAATCAAGTCATATTTACATGCCTACAGATGAACTGGGTGAGTTATTTCATGCACACACTTCGTTTTCTGGTTTATATTGGCCAGAAGGCACAGGTTCTCATGGCCCTGAGAGTTACTCAAGGGGTAACAAAAACCCAACCTCTTTTTCATTTTACTCTATGCTTAGAATGCTCAACTTTATGTAGCATAAAGTATAGCAATCCTTTCTCAAAGAGCTGCTATACCTTAGATAACAGGCAATTAAGTACTCACAAATCAATTTGGGGTAGATGGGAAGAGAACACTGCCATTAAGCATAAATCAAAAAGAGATAAGTCAACTAGTTCACAAGATGGATGTAAATAAAGCCTGACCTGACTCTCTGTGGAAGACAGACCACACTAAGAGAAGAGGCATCAGAATTGACTTCACAAGAGTGAAATTTCCCTGAACAAGGTAATAAAAGTGAAAAAAGCCAAAGGTCCCGTGTTGAGGAAGTGAAACATAATGGAAAAAACAAGGCAAGCAATGCCTTCATTGAATTTAGTCCATTTTCTTGAAACACTTTAAGGAAGGCAGTGAGTTTCAGTTGACTAGAACATAGCAAAGAGGGACACTAACTGTTTGTTACCAAACTAATTGCTTCTTAGTAAAAAAGACTGAAAAATACCTGCAAAGTAGTTTTTGAGTAGAACTTTCATCTCAAAGAAATGGATCTACACATTCTTGGAAAAGACACATGTTGCAGTTTTTAGGAAAATGCACTAAATACTTCCTTTAATGCAGCAGTTAGTGCTTACATTAAGTGGAAAAACTAAACCGGTCTCAGCTGATTACATTTTCCTCAACATTTAACAACTTCTGAAGTATTCCTCTATCCTCATGCTTTTGTCAACTTTTATTTGACCTTAAGTCAAAAACAGATATGCATTTTCCATCTTGAATCCTTCAATACACACAGACTTGTTTGAATTACAATAGTTTCACTGAGAATTATGTTGCCATTCAGCTAGCTGTGACAGAAATAACTGTCTGAATTACTATCTAGGGGAAGCAGCCCTCCACTAAAGTTAAGACCATTATCTCTGCTAGATCCTTTATTCAAAATCATCCAGCTTCAGTGTGGGTTGTATAGCTTCATCACTTTTTTGTACTAGAATATCTCATATTGAGTAAAAAGGAAATTATTCTTAAATACTCAACACAAAATGATCAAAATGTTTCATAGCTTATCAGTTCAATCCTTTCATATTCATTTTAAGCATATACCCTGTACAAGTCTCCGAAATTGTAAATAGTAGTTTTAAAAATATTACTTGGTAGGTTCTGATAGCTGTTATCAGGCATTAAACTATTCAACAGAGAAGTTAGAAGCCATTCTCCTTTCTATATTGTACCACTTATACATTACTCATACCTGAGGAACACAGAAGCCCTTTGCTGATTTCCCACTGAAGGCTTAAGCAAAGTATTTGTTTGTTGGAGAGCTGAACAGGACAGTTATTGTCCAGCTGGGATTCTGCAAAGCTCTATGCCAATAATTTGGGAGTTTCAATCAAATGCTCTAAGTAATAAACTCAGAATTAATGCAGTCTTTTTAATAACTTAATTTTAATAACTCAAGATAATGCAGTATTTTTATGCTGAATAGCAAGAAAGTACAATTTATAGCTACATGAAAGAAAAATTACTTCAAGCACCTTAACCATCTTTTAAAATATTTAAAGACAAAGAAAACCTGTTTCTGATCTGATTTTAAGATTTACTTCCCAAAGCACATTTTGCTGTCATTCTACCAGTTTCCAAGAACTTTTCAGGCAATTATGAAAATAACCTTGAGCTGAAACACAGCTGCACTTCATTGCTATCCCAATTCCAAGTTCCTATACCTTGCATGGAACATCACAAATAAATTTATTACAACAAGCTTATATTTTTAGCTTTTAGCATGTCTAAGATCAAGTAGTGGTTTAAGTGAAGTAAGCACACAAAGCACACTGCCAGTGCCTCCCAGGGACAATGAAGCAGTGGAAGCAGGGTGTTGGCAGTCCCTGGGGCACCAACAACCCAAACAGCACGCTAAGGATTCAGAAGGCACACATGCCCTGCCTAACTGAACGAGCAAGTCAGAGGTTGTGTCACTGGTGATGGCTTCTGAGATGAGACTGGCAAGGTCTCAGCAGTGCAGAGCATTCATAGTTCCCAACGTCTCCCAGACCATCCCACAGTCAAATGGGGACATTTGCTGAGAGAGAAGTCAGTAGTGAACATACAAGCATAAAGAGTACCCCTCAAAATTAAAATGTAAAAATAAAATTAACAAACATTGGCAGAATGGCAGTGGGAATACTCCATCTACATGGCATCTTATGATTCATTTCATGTCCACGTGAAATGGAAAAAGTAAATGTGTGCCTGCTCTGAATTATGCTGGCCCATTCTTGGGCAGGAAGCCTCATTATTAGCAATCCTCTGGAAAGAGGAATTTGCTTATAAGGCTAAAAGAGGACTTAGAGTGAATCACCTATCTGCTGATCAGGTATTTTGGCAACCACTGGAAACTGAAGATGGTAAAAGACACCACGGACACAGGCTGGCCACCACCAGCACATTGTTCTACAAGATTTCAAAGAGCTTCTCGCTTAAAGTCTGTCATAATGCCAAAAGCACGGTCTGTTCATAAATTGGAAGAGAAAGAAACTGGGTTAAATCCAGATGGATACTTTCAGTTAAAAATCCCTTACCAATAGTCTAAAGTGATAGAATTCTGCAATTAATTTATTCTGTTCTAAACAATTAAAAAATATTTAAGATGCATAATCTAGTAGAATGTAGTCAGAGAATAAGGCAGAAGCCCCTCTCTGCCAATACAAGTAATTATGTATGCCATTTGTTGTTATGCAGCTGAAGTGACTCAAAGTTCTGCATTAGCCCTCACATTGCAGCCCCTTTTCCACAAAATTGCCAGCTTGAGTCTACTCCCACAGTGCAATGAGCACGCCATGAAGTGGCTGTGAATCACAGATGGTGCCAGCAGAGATCTCTCCATTCTCATCTTTTAGTCATTCTGCAGGCAGGGAAATGCACTGGCTGCAGAGCCCCACCTCCTGCAGCTCCAGCAGCAGCTCCACTCTGCTGTGCCACAGACCATCGGCTTACCTGCCACTGCCCGGCTCTTTAGCCTGGGGACGTGTTCTGTGTTCCTGCACACCAAATCCCTCGTGCACTGCTGACACTGCAGCACTTTTAAAAACCTACAGATTAAGCCACTTATCCCCTGCCTCGGTCTGCAAGGCAGCTCTCATTCACAGGTGAGCTCCGTGCACACATCAAGGGCACCGCGTGAATTAATAATGCGCCACTGGTAACGCTTCAGGTTTTCTCCCTTGTAACTATTTCTGCAGGTGCTATTGTTATGGAACATGGAAATAACTATAAAAAAAAATAGCATCAGAAGTTTCACTTTCTAA
Organism: Agelaius phoeniceus; assembly: GCF_051311805.1. Taxonomy (NCBI): domain Eukaryota; kingdom Metazoa; phylum Chordata; class Aves; order Passeriformes; family Icteridae; genus Agelaius; species Agelaius phoeniceus. The sequence goes on from NC_135273.1 coordinate 22,849,590, forward strand.
AACTGGCAGAAATATTTTGGCATACCAAACATTCAACACTTTAAAGTAGCCATTTGACAATACAGAAGCAGAAAGTATGTGATACCATTAGCACATGGTTCCATCTGTTGTAAAACTTAACCCCCCAGCAGTCTGAAGTTATTTCTATATTATGCTGAAGAAACAATTTATTGGTCTCTTGGCCAGCAGCATTATAGGAAACATCCTGTTCTTCCTTCCTTTTCATGATTAACTCCCTACACATCCAAAGGAAGTCAGAAGCACTAGCCTAGCCAACTAGAAATATCAAGTATCTTTACCAGAAGTCGGGACAAATATTCCCATGACACAGCATAGTGGAAAGCACTGGGCTAACACAATAGCTAAACAGGGGAAAAACAAGGAAAAACCCTCCAAAGTACTTAACTGGCTTAGTGTTAAAGAGGCCTGGAACACAGTGCTCAGACAACAGCAATATCTGTATGACAGATCTATGGCAACTACACTCAACACTGATTGCAACATGAAAAAGCAGAGTCCCTAGGACAATTTGCTAGGGAAGGATCTGTTGTGAAGCAGCAAAGGAGCCTGGGCAGCACACACAGTGGTGAGTACAGAACACAGCTGTGCATTACAACCACATCTGCTTTGCAGCTGCCTTGCCAGGAGAGCATACCAATGCCCTAGAAGGCTACAGCATTCCTGTTGTAGATGTGACCTACATACAGAAATCTCATCTTGCAAGTCTTGTCTGCAATACCAATATACATTATTCAGAGCACAGCCAAACTTGCTCGTGTTGTCAGAAAACCCAGGATAAGCTTTGCTGGGGCTATGTGCCTCCTCCTCCCTTCACTTGTGCAGCATCGATGCTTACCCATGTTGAAAACTGTCAAGGACCTGGTACATCCACACAGAAAAAGTTAAATTTAGTAAAAATGTAAAGCCAGTTCTGCTACACTACAATACAAAAATAACACCTGTTCCTCCAAGGAGAAAATGTGTCTCCTCTTGCTTTCCTTCAAAGTGGGACAAATCAGCCTCCATCCATACCTGTCTCCCTCTCTAGCCTGCCAGTGCTGGCTGTGATCTCCAGCAGCAATGGGCCAAGGTTTGCTGAGCTGTGCATGTGAACTCAGTATGATTAGCTGAGACTCTGAACTCTGAATTTCACTTCATACATAGAGTACATGCATGCACATTCACAAGCAATACAGCATGTCTATGTACACACACACAAATATGGTACAGAAGAAATATGAATTTGCTCTGAACAGTTGCTTGGTGAGTGGAAACAGTAATCCAAGGTTATCTGAAATGTGTAAGCACTGTCAGAAACGGCAGAGTTTATAACAAATATGAAGACCTGCAATGCCTACTCCACCCTTAGTTTCCTTCTACCTCATCATGAAATATTTTAAGCTTCAGAGAAAAAAAAAAATCATAGCACATTGGGGGCTAGTCTTAACTAACATCTTGTACTAGCTACTTAACAGCTCATTGTCATGAAACATGCTAACATTTTTGCATTTTTAAGAATTAAACGGCTTAAGGACCCTCCCTGCAAACAGACATACCAAGGAGGAAGTATTTTTATTATCTTGGCAACACGAGAAAGAGTGGAAAAAACCCAACCCTATGACACTAGCAGTTATTATCTATTGAAAGCTTATGATCTGAGAACAATACAACTAAAAATGTACTGCATAAATTAAAGACAAAAATACTCATAGATCAGCTATAAAAAAGCCTAACAGTTCTCTTCCATTCACTCCTTTCTGAGAAGTTTGACACTGAGTAGTAAGGTAAAACAGGATAGTCCTAGACTTGCTGACTTTTAACTTCAATGGCTTTTTATTTCTGCATAAACTAAAATACTGGCCACTGTTACTAAGCACTACTTTGTTAGCTAAAAAAATATAGCAACATAAAACTACACAGGCACATTCAAAAAGGACATTGCACAAAAGGCTCTTTGAAAAGAGGTTTTCATTAGGGGCATTCACATTTACCACTTGGTAAATATTATAAACCAGACAAATATTAGATAGTATTTAAGTGATAATTGGGAATATTACAGCATTTAAATTATAAATTAATTATCTGAATCTAATTCAGACTGCTGTGTGTGCACTCACCTAAGCACCACAGGCAACTGCAATTTTGTAAAAGAATATATTGACTCCTACATGCAAAGAGCAGCTCAGCACACCAGCTACTACAGCATAAGGCAATAACAGTGCACCATGCCTGGCTTCCTCTTGAAAGCCAGCAACCATAGATAAAATAAACTTTAAAAGCAAAGTTCAAAAAAAAGTAAGTATTTTTATCTATTTTTCCTTGTCCTACAGTTTCTCTTTGGGACAATTTACCCACACACAATTGTGGGATCAAAATTGGAGCAAGTCCACTTTTTTCCAACTCTTGTGTACCGCATAAAATGGCTCATGCAGATCACGAAGCCTCAAATTTAAAAGTGAGCTAAAAATGCCTTTTGTGGTTTTTTTCCAGGTTCTTTAACCACAGCCTACACTGAATAAGGTGAAGTCACCAGCCTACAGAATCCCACCTCCTGTGTCTCCTGAGCAGCTGGTTCTCCAGGACTCAAAGAGACACAGGAAAAAGAAGGGTGAGAGGAAGAAGAGAGAATAGGGAGGCAGCAGCAACTCAACATCGAGAGATCTCTGCCACGGTGCCATACAAACCAGACAATGATATTTATGGCTGAAGGTGCTCACAACACAAGCTACTGTCCCTGACCACTGTCTGCAGAACTCACAAACAACTTGTAATTGACATCCATTCTCAGCCACAGAGAGCAAATACCAAGTTATTTTGAGACAGTTAAAACAAAACAAAAAGTCAACAACTAAAACACTTTCACCATTTCATGTTTTCCTATACGAGCTGGGAAAACAAAATAATTTATAGATTTTCTTTCCCTGTTTATTTCTCTCTGTTTACTAATATTTTACTAAATCCTTAGGCAAGGTCTATGCCTACCAAAATACCAGACATGCAGGCTATTCTTTGTGCTCTTGCCTGCTCTGTGGCCTAGAGGGAGAAATACTTATTTTGCTATTCTCCTTCGAGCAGTAGCACTGCTAGAGGCAGAAATACTCCATCAGCTGTGGGAACTGGTGTGTGCAGCAGGTCTACACATAATCTTCCCTGACCAGCACAAATGCTCTGAAAAATCTCTACCAAATGGCTTTGGAGGTAATCTGGTATTTACTAGTGATCTAATACTTCTAAATATTTTGCATTTGAGGTTTTGCTTATTTATTTTATATATGGAAATGAATGAAAAGTGGAATATCTCGCCCACTAGTGACTGTTCATAACACAAGGCCCAGTAAAATCCCTCCTTCAAGAGAACAGGAAAAGAACTTTTCACTCTTAAATCAAAATCAGGCCTTTTATCCTGGATCTTGCACATTCTTAACCAGTGTCTTAACAAGAGTTTTGTTGCATCAAAAAAGGAATACAAACACAATACAGAAAAACAGAAGATGCCATCAAACAAAAAACTAATACAAACACAATACAGAAAAACAGAAGATGCCATCAAACAAAAAACTATCACCCTCTGTCCACTCAACTTGTAACTGACAGAGTGTTAAGAAAAATAAGCGGTTCATACAAGCCTCAATCTTTAAGTTACTGGTGAAGAGAGAACAAGATTAAACAAGTAAGGAAAAATTCAGAGTACAATTTGCATCTCTGAGCAGGATGACAGTTATGCAGCCCAACAGTCCACATCATTCATTGGGACGCGTGAAATACCCTGTGGAGAGGTTTGAATCTTAAAGTGGTTCTCTCAAAGTAATGGATGAAATAGTGCATGATAAACCAACTTGTCAGGAATCCTTTTACAGCTATTCCAACTGGAAATAAGCAGCCCTCTCAAGGAACAGCGAAAGAAAAATAGTTATGTCTGATATGCTTTGTCTCTAAGCCAGAAGAAACTAGTCTGAAAAGCCTATTTACAATCTTTAAGGCATGCATTAATGCAAAGGGACAGGAAAAGATTCTTTGCAACAGCTGGGAACTAACTACACAGAAGAGAAAAAGAGAATAGCATTTACAGGAAAAATAGGAAGACCAACAGTAAAAATTGATATAATTGGCATCCTAATTGCCCCAAGGGAAAGGTATTACAACTTTTTCCACAGGGATTTCAGTATGCTATATAATAAAGCAGAATAAAATATGCTCACACCTACACTTAAGAGAATGAAATGCATTCTAAATTTAATATGAACCTAAGCTATGATCTTTTTCTTTTCTAGGCCATAGCCTGGATTTTCCCTTATGTGAACAAGCCACTGCATGGTAATTTACGCATAATTGCCCTTTGCTGTACATACAACATTCTGATATGAAGTTTCCTGTTTCAATTAAATTCAGTGGAATTATCCAAGTGAAGACTGATGGCTTAGTCAATTATTAAGGTTTGGACAAATATTCCTGTTGATAACAATAACAAAAGAATAAGCATTAGCAAGGAACTGAACATTTCAACAAAATACTATACCCACTAAGCACAAGAGCCAACAAAAAGCCAATATCTGGCTTTTGGTACATTGAGTCTCCTTCTGAAATCACTGTCACTTCAGGGATTTAAGGTGAAATCTGGTGCTGAAAACCCACCTTTAAGCTACCAAAGATTTCTGTGAAATCAGCACTTTGGAAAGCTCTAGATTAGACTTATAATCAGGATACAGTTGGCAATAATTGCTAAAGACTCCTTTTCTTAAAAACACAACTGTATTTGATGCCCAGGTTACCTCCACTCTGCCCCCTCAGGGTCCATTTTTAAGTGGAGGAGGTGGGAGGAAGTTAAAAGATGAAGTGAAGAGCCAAAGAGCAAGGCACTGCTTCTCCTTTGGTCCCTCAGCCCACAGATGCTGCAGCTCCTCTGCACAGGGAGCAGGGGCAGCTCTCTCAGACCACGCTGCCTTTACTTCCACTTCTCAAATCTATAAACATCTATATAGACGTTTACAGATTTATATATAAATCTGTCAAGTATTTCTCCATTGTGTTCTGAATTCTCAGTAGAGCTCTCAGTCTGGAGAGGAAAAATTATGGCTTGTTCCCTTTTTCATTTTGAGCTAATCTCTGCCTGCCTGGTCGTACTAAATCTGGCTGGATTTCCAGCCACCAACATGCTGTATCTTGCCATGCTGAGGGCTGTCCCTCAGGCAACTTCAAAATCTTTAGGCATTTCCTAAATCCTCTGTTTTTGCAGGGCACTTTTGTTACACATTAAACATGCGTCACATCTTATCAGCAGTACCTTTCATGGCCATCTCCTGTTGTCAGAGGAACAGGAGAGGGAGAAAAAATTATCAACCACCAGTTAAAGCTGTGAATACACAGTACAAATCTAGTTTGGATTTTTCTTTATCAACTGAAAGCCATTAAAAAACAGATGCCTACTACATTAAGAAGCTTTGTCTTCCATCAGGACACTGACAAGCGAGGCACAAAGCTCTTGTAAATCCTAAGCAAGAGGCTTCCTCAGAAAAAGCAGTAAATAAAAAGTATGGAGCTGCTGCCTATCGACAGGACAGAGTGTAAGCAGGTCCATGGTGTGGTAATGATACATATAAAAGTATGCAGCATGGTTGAAAGAGAAGTAAATACTCTTCAAGTATCAAAGCTAGTGAGGATTTTATCCTTATTCTCCTAAGTTTTATTTTCATTATTAAAATCTGGACTTGTACGAATACACACAGTATAAAGTGCGCAATGCTTGTTTCTACTGTTGAAAACTGATCAGGTCAATCATGCAGAGTCAAACTTCCTCTTTCATCCAACAGCCCTGCAGTTCTGTAAACACAGGTTTTTAACTATGAATAATAACTTTGCTATGAATAGACTTCTCTTCACTGTGCTCTTCACAACTCAGAGGAGCAGAAAATTCTCCAAATGGTCATACTGCCCAAGGTGAAGAAAAGAGGTCTGAAGGAACAAAGGCTTGAGTTATTATATTGCACTGAAATGTTCCTCCCCTATGCTTAACCCAGCCTTTTATATAAACATAGGAAGTAAAAGAATTACATTTTCTGGGGTTTTGCATCAATTAAAAATTATCTTCCTGAAAAAAAATCCCCCTAATTCACCCTATTCTGGTTTGCTGAGAATTTTTCTTCCATTCCACTTGTTACCTCATCCTGTTCTTCCCTTTTCTGCAACATCCCCTGTCCTTTCCAGGAATTTATCTTTCGCTGGGCCACTGCAGCAGCTGCATTTTTTACTCTCCTCCCCTCCCCCTCTCATCTTCCTGACTGCAAGACTACATTTTACTATATAATTTAATGTCTGGACTGTTATGGCATAGTTTATTCAATCACAGCTATAATTTCACTGTATTTAACAGCTGAAGTACATTTGAGCCTAAAACTTAGAACTTGTTTCTAGAGCTGTATAACTTGCCACTCATACCTGGCCTATCAGCTGTATAGTCAAAGAAAAAGAAGGAGTACAAGAGAGACTATAAAATTCTATTTCATGCATATATTTGCAAGGTAACTTAAAGTACACAACACAAACTGTGGCAGAAGATTTACAAACTAATTCTACAAGAATTTTTCTGGTAATCTACATACCCAAAAATAAATGAGATGCTGTTTAAAAAAAACAAAAATAAAATAAAATTTCACAATTCAAGTTGTGACACACAAGTTTTATGTAAAACATCAGAATTGACAGTGGAAATCAATTATTTTTCCAGCTTTATTATATTGTTTATCCAGCACAGAAAATTAGGTCAGACTACCACCTGTATATGTCAACCAACAAGCCAGAAAAGGTGTAACTCAGTCCAAGAGTGTTTAGAGTTATTTTTTGCATGTGTTACATGACATAGATACAGTAGGGGATAAATTCAGAACTCTCTGTGGCACCTACTCTGTCAGGCACTTTAAGTGCTGTTTATTGAGATTTCAACAATTCCTTTTTTACCTTAATTATAAAGATCTTTTCTGTTCCTCTCTACATTTATTCTAATGAAGTCCATTGCCATACAGAGACTTCTGAAACAGACAGACTGGCAGAAAGTTTATTTCTCTGTGTCAAACCTGCAATTCAATAAAGAGACGTGCTAAGTCACCAGGAGATTTGAAAGGACTAAACCTTTTTTGATCTCCAGATGGTGAGCTGTGTTCTCTCTGTTTGCCACTTATCTTAGACCACCAAGTCTAAAAAACCCTTTCTTAATAATTTTGTACCTAGTTAGTACTCACTTGCTTCCATAATGGGTGAAGGATAACAGTTGAAAAGACCAAAAGTGAGAACTGACATGCCGTAGCACAGCAACTGACAGGCAGAAAACAAAATATCAAGGGGAAATATCTGGTAGGGTTGACCACTAAGGAGGGAACCTACCTCAGGGATTTAGGAACAGTTCATCATCCACTCCATGAAACTGATCAGCACAATCTAGACCAGGCTGCAAGAGCAGTCCAAAATTAGCTTAACTTTCTTTCTAAATAAATAAGGAAAATAGTATTCAAACTGCACTCACAGGTGGAAACTTTTACTAATGCCATGTTCAGAGAAATTCTGAAAAACCACAGGAATTGTCCAGAATGTTAGAATATAAAGTTTGAAAAGAATAAAGACATGTAGTGTGTGTGAAGGGAGGTGACATCTGAACAGACATGGAGAGTCAGGCCTCCAAGACTGCCAGCACTGATGCACTGCCAAAGTGATAAATTCACCTTGAAAAGGTTTATTTAAACTAAGTCTATCAGCATTTAATATAACTTAAACTATGAAAAGTTACTACTGTAGTTATACTACACCAAAGATGAAAACCTCATGAGGAGTAGCAAGAGAAAGGGAAGATTATTAAATCTAAAAATAAATGTAACAACAACTTTTCTTGTAGCTTTTAATGCAGAAAATAAACTTCTCTAATATATATGGCTTTATGCAAATAATTCTATGTATTTAGAAGGCCAATTCTGTTCTGTTATCCAGGCAACCTATGGCTCATTTACAGATGTGCATGCATAGGAATACACAAATATGGTTAATGTGCACTAGCCAAAATTCAAATATGACATCCAACAGGCCTGAAAAACAGCTGTCATCACTATGAACTTTAGACTGTTTTTTGAGGTTTTTTTAATACATCCTAGGAGCCCTTCAATAGCATTTAAACCACCAGTCACATGTTTTGAGGCCAATATATATGCAGAATGCTTTTACTGAATCAAAACATCATCTGTACCAACTCCTGGAAACAACCAACCTGCTTAATTACAGAAATTGATTCACTTCTTACAGAGAAGTAAACCACCATCACAGTTCCAAACAGCAGGGGTAAAAAGCCCACCAATACAAAGGTATGGTATATTCTGCAGGTGTGGTGTATCTTAATGATCACTCTGTATTACTGGAGCAGTATGGATTTATCACCAATATCCTATTACCTTGACAGAATAAGGCTGCCTCTTAGGAAAAAGCCATCTGCAACTGAAGGGTCAACAGCACTAATACCTTGATAAAGGGTGCACTGTAATGTGTATGCAGCTGTTCTGTGACAGCACCATAGACATCCTGACCATGTTTAAAAGCTTTTTCATAATAAATAAAACAATTATAATACTATGGAACCTTACCATGTACCACAGAGCTACAGTGTGTTTAGTGCCACTTCAGGAATGGAACCACCAATCAGGGAAGTTTTTGTCCTCTAGTTTTATCCCCAAGTTCCCTCTTGCCCACTATGTCAGGAGAGTGAGAATGAGGACTGCAAGAGGGAAAAATCTATTATTTCATTGATACCCAGATTTTGTCTTGCTTTGCCTTCTAGAATTGGCACGTTTGGGATCCCAGCTACACCAAGACTGTGCCTTCTGCTAAACAGGGACTACAAAAGTCAGGATTGAGCACAAAAATGCAGAAGAGTCATAATTAGAAACAACTTGAAATTAAATTTCTGCAGAAGTACAACTCCTAAGGGACTCAGCTTTGGCCCATTCTGATACCTTTCACCACAACTTCAAGAAAATCCAAATTAGGTCAAGTCCATACAATTTGAATTGTCAACATGGAAATTTCCTTTATTAATTTACTTTCTTTTCTAATTAGTCTTGCTTTTATAAAGTTCTCTATACTCCCAACATGTTGCAGCTGCTTCCTTTGGTGGATTACTGCAAATCTACTAATAATAGAGCAAGTTGTTTGGAAATTGCAACACACATTTTCAGATGAGAATCTAACATGAGCAAATCCTAAGGCAGGCCAGACCCTTTTCACCAGAAGTACTGAAATGCAGTTACCAAAATGCTTGGCTTCAGTTCTGGGAACACTGAAGGTCAGTAACTTGCAAGCATCCTCTATTAGGCTGGCTTTCTCACTTCCTAACATACCAGTATCTTCTAGGCAGCTTAGAAGTGAAAACAAAAGCATATGCCATGCACCCTCACCATCTTGCAGTGGATTATGTTAAAGTCACCATGAACTGAGGCTGAACCCCCTACAGCTACCAGGGGTGCCCCCAAGGACTGGCCAGGGACATTTACATCAGGGTTTGGTCTCTAATTGCAGCAGCAGTGAAAAGCACAGTAATATCAGGGCACCCCAAGGTAGCATCTTCTGCATGTTCTGTTCTTCAGCTCCCAGTATGTGCATCAGCTCTAATACCTTATTTATAACTGAATGAGAAATTTTTATTTCAGTTGACATTATTTGCCTCTTGCAAGTTTTTCCTTGATGACATTTACTCATTTTTAATTAGATAAAAATTAAATGTTTGGTCTGTCTGGCACCACTGCTGATGGGCAGTTGAAAAAATGGAAAGAGTAGTAGCAACAGCCCTTGTTTTTTCTAAACCTCAAGTTCCATTTTATTTTCATGTGTTGTGGTTTAACCCCAGTCAGCAACTAAGTACCATGCAGACACTTGGTCACACACCTCTCCCCTGTGGTGGGAGGGGGAGGAGAACTGGAAAAACAAAAAAAATGATGATAATAATAACAGCAGCAAGAGGAGGAATAACAAAGAGAAGGGAGATGAGAGAGAGAGAAAGTGGTGAAGATGAGTGATGAAGGTGACCATTGCTGAGCACATGCTGAGCAATGCCCAGCCTGGCCCCAGCAGCACCTGGCACCCCCCAGTTCATACACAGAGCACCAGGCTCCACGGTGGAGAATATTCCTCTGGCCACTTCAGCCAAAGCTGTCCTGGCTGTGCTCCCTCCCAAACTCCTGTGCACCTCCTTGGTGGCAGAGCAGGGGAAACTGAAAAGTCCTTGACTTGAATTAAGCACCACAGCTGGAACAGCAGTGTGGTACCAACATTATTCTCATACTAAGTCCAACACACAACACTGTAGCAGCTATGAGGAAGAAAATTAACTCAATCCCAGCCAAAATCAGGACCCCATACTACTTTCCAATTCAAGAGTCAAACAGCAGCTCTAAATCTGAGCTAACTCACTGTACCGTTCTAGTGCTGCTCCTCTCAGTGACATTTAGAATTGTGAGGGGAGTGCTGTCCTTTAAAAAGGACCTACAAGACTAACAGATTTTTATTTTATTTTTCATTTACGACTAACTTGGTCTAACAAAATAAATGGCAACTTCTCCAGGCTCACAGGCCTCTTGCAGAAATGACTAATAACTGTGGCTATTAAAGGAGCTAACAGAGAAAGTACTATCCAAGGTCAAGAGATTGTTCTAGCAGATTTTAAAACCTCAACATACCTAAGCTTTGCAATCAAATTTTAAAAATCACTCCCTGTTCCAGACATGTATCTGTGCAACTTTATTTATCCAAGACAGATGTTCTCATTACAAAATATATGGCTTGTTGTTCAGTTCTTACACAGATGGCTTTTGTCGAAACAAAACAGCCCAGGAAGAGTAAAGTTAATTCCACTTTGCTTTTATGCATCTAAAGTAATGTCTCACTATTATTGTAGGTGGCAGTTAACCATCTAATTGGATATTTTCCAGAACTCTTAACTTCTTTGATTCTGCCAAACTCCAGCATTTCTAGTAACCTTCCACCTACCACCTTCACAGGTTAACAGGTACTGCTTAAGGTCAAGATTTTGTTTTCCTGAAAGCCACTCAAGACAGGTGTAGTCTCAGGGTAGTACTTCTCAGTCAATTCGGTTTCTAGACCTTTCTCTAGCATATAGATTTGCAAAACCTCTCTCAAAATTATTTCACTGGTGCTTACTAGAACTGCATCCCTATCATTATTTCAATAAATAAATTCACTATTATTATTATGAATATTCACCTATCTTTCAATTGTTTGCAGGATCCTTATTTCCCAGAGTCTGTTCAACAGTTGTAAACAAAGAAAATTCAACTCAAATGTAAGTTTCTCAGGAACATGGAAATACACATGAAACCCACCCTAACGCCATCTCCCAGCTGTGAAACAGAAAAGATTTTTTTTTCCCCATCAGGACCTCCAAAAACCAAAGGTACAGGCTGGAATCATCATCTTTGTTAATGTATCTAGAATAGACATAAACCCCTAAAAGGTTAACTTGGCCAGACAGATGGATCTTAACTTCAATTTCAAAAGAGCAGGGTCCTTCTTCACTAGACAAGATGATCTCATCTCAATACTATATATGTTTATCTGGACCAGTCTGTCCACTTTTCTGAGGTTTTTAAATTACATAAAACGATGAACTGAGGGTCTTTATATGCCTTCATATTCAACTGGAATGTGCTGCATAAGGATATATTGCTCTTCTTCTGTTTAAAGTATCAGATCTTGAACTTTTATCAGCAAGTTCTTTATTGACTTTTAAATTAACATAAATAATCTCTAATCTTGAAATATAAAGAGATTTTACAGAAGACAAAAGTTTCAGTGTAATTTGTGCAAACATACAGCAGACAGGATATTAAAAAAGATTATTAAAGACTGATTATTAGTATTGTATGCATATCAGATATATACTTTGAGGTAACAAATAGTAAGAAGAGTAGCAGCTATTCCAAATCACACTGGTGTCCATCAGATACACTAAGGATGTAATAAGTTACAGCACAGATCAACCACGAGCACAAAATGCATCAGATCCCCACTGTTTTGTCACTAAATTAGTCACCAGCAATTCCTCCTGCAATGCTTCTGAGTTTTTCCACATCATGGTATATTTTCAGAACTTTCTGAGTCATTGGGCCTGGAAGGAGACACTCCCAAACACATTATCTCCCTGAAAAAATGTCACACTGAACAGTATTTACCATTATAAAGTGCATGCTTCCCAGTGAAACCCAAATACTGCTTCAGAGGGAGAAGCCAAGAGGAAGGGGGGGAAAGGAAGGGAAAAGTCAGTCCCTTAGCCAAAGCAAATTTTAAACATGACAGCACAGATCTTTCTGTTGCTATTTTGAATACAGTTCAATGCATGCCTCTGCAGCATATTTTCAGCAAATCCCCAAAGTACCAATTAAGTTATTTCATTTTTATTATTGTCCAGCTGATACAAACTGGAAACTGGCATTTGGGCTAGATTATATCACCTTTGGCCATGCTAAGTAATATCTCATCCCTGAACAGTGTCATTTAATGTAATTTAGTTAATGAGTGCTTGAACAAGAGCTAAAGCATCATTCAATGACAAGAAGAGTATGAAAAAAAGGTCTGATTCTTAGTTGAGGCATTTTTGTGTGGCACTTGCAAATCTTCTCCAAGTGTCCTGAAAGTTGCTTTATTCTTCACAAGGAAGCAAGTCCTCCAGTAAAGCTGATTATTAGGAAGTGGTGCAACTTCAAGAGGAAAAAAGTAACGACCACTGTAAGAGTGAAATAGAAGGTGCACTAGAAACTTCCACCACTGGATAACCTATTCCTGTTATTCACTACAGACCTGGTAAGTTATTTGCTGGTACTCTGCAAACTGGTAAGAAAACATAGACAAGGTAGAGTTATACACACAGGCTGCAAAATCCAATCATGGATTTAACTGGAAGGCCAGAGAAAAGTCTCTGTGCTCACACATGGACAACAAATCACAGGGGTTTATACACACAAAGTGAAAAATGGCACATCCACAAAACCTTGAAGTATTTCTTGTCAATCCCTAAACAAATAAAATTCTGTTCCTTTAGTTGCAATTTTACTTTTTATTGGTTCAGTTTATATTTTTATTTCAGCTAGTTTATAGACAACACTTTTGTTCTTAACCTTATTTAAAGACACCACTCTTTTGCTTCCAGGAAGCAACTGTGAGCTAATTCTTACATAAATGGGAGATGTTAGTGCCTGAAAGAAATATGGTTCAATACTCTTATTTTCCTAAATATTATGCATACTATCAGTAAAAAACATAATTCATATTCAAGATCACATTCAAGTTTCAGTATTCTCATACAAGACAAAATATCTTCTCCTCAAAGGCCATAGCTAATTTTTCTTGCAGCACCTCCATTCCCACTGGTCTGCCATTCAAATATGAGTCTAAAACCCAAAGCCTTGAAAGAATCACTAAATATCACTACAGACAGGTCTCTAAAGCACATCATTTAATCTAAGAGAAAAAACCCAGAGAATCTCTCCACTGAACTGCTTTTCTGAGGGAAGCTGTCACAGCAGGGATGAGTCACACTGGTTTATCAAAGATGTTCCAGATCAGGCCTTCTCCATTTTGGTAGCGCTTAAAGGATTTTCAATAGGTATTTGAATACTTTATAGCAAATACATTAACGTAAACTAGCTTAAATTGACAGAAGTAAAGGGAAGCTCTCATGCTACTGGAAACAAAACAGGAAAGCATGATAAGCAATGTGAGGGAATTTTATTTTCTATCTGTAGGCCAGAAAGACTAAAGAATGGAAATACAAATTAACAGCATGTGTACTAGAATACTTCATGATAATAAAAGAAAAGCTCTCTGGAGTTTTGAAGTGAGCTATGAGATTCAGAAAATTTACCCTCTATTTTCTTTGTATGTTACATTTCTTACACAGGTTTCCTTTCACAAGCTTTTATACTTAACTATTTGGGGGCAGGGGTGAGTTGCCTGTATTTTTCCTTTTAAATCTGAGGTTCAAAATTGGAACTAAAAATAAGACTTCCTTCACGACATAAGGACAACGTAAAACAAAATTAAGAAGTTGCCAAGGCTAAAAAGACAAACAACACCAAGCTCAATCAGCAAGTGAGTTAGGATGTCCCTTTCCACAACTAATTTCCTTTGATTATGATTCTTATTTTTCTTTCCTGCTTATGACTCATTTATCTGGATGAGTCTACGTGCCAAATAAGGCTTTGCTACTGTGTGAATGTGTTCATCTCCTCCTCTCCAGAATTCTGCATACATTGTTATGGTTTCTGCTCTGTGCCCTATAAAGTCACACATTTATTGCAGTATACATGGAAAAAAAACAGTTGCAGTCACTGCTTTATTAAAATAAACAGCCCAAACCTTATGAAGAGAAAAAGAAGCCTGGCTTTGCATATTGTTGTGTAGTCAGGGGGATGGTAGCAGAAACAAACAGGAATTGACAAAATGCAGAATGACAGCCTCCAACCTCAAGAAAACCACCAGTGACCTTCGAGATGCTTCAAGTGGTTAATTGCACCTTGGCAGTACTGTAAAAAAAGGCTCCATGAAGTTTATCATTCTAAACTACTCCCAAATGAGTGAATTCATGTTCGTTCTGTTGGAAGCACAGACAAGTGCACCTGGAATGCTTCCTAGCAAAGTGCTGCAAGCTGGGCTGTTCATGCAGCAACCAAATGATGTGGACCTGAACAACTCTGCCCATCCATCAATAGTGGTTACTGATGCCTCCTGACACATGTATGTCAGAGAGAAGAAAAAAGTCTGCTGAGGACATAATGAGAAACAGCTGGCAAAAAAGCTCACCAGTTCTTTTCAGATTGTATTCCACAGGCCATGTGTGACCATGAAAAACACTGCAGAACAAATAATAAGAGTATTTTAAAGGAGTATATCCTTTGCCTTTCTACCATTCTTTATTGCTCCAACTTGATTTTTTTACATTAATAGAAAGTACACAAGCCAGTGCTGTTTTGATAAGGAAAGGAACAGCTGTAGATAACAAGGGAACAACATCAGAGGTAAACACTTCCACAGGTAAATGAGAAAAGTAAACTTCAGTGATACATTTGCACAGACAGTGGGAGTAAAACCCTCATTATAGTAGTTTCATCAGCTGTCAATCTTTGTCAGAGATAAAGCTTTACCTTAAACAAAGATCCTTCAAAACAATGTATTCTGCTGACTATCACAGCATTCACCAAGCACAGGCAGTACAGCTCTAGATGCACATATTGTGATCAGAAGGACAATTGGTGGTCAACCCAAATCAAGACAGTGGTTCACAGAATGGATAGGCAAAACTGAACCTAGAACTAAACCATTCTGGGTCATATATCATCCATAAAGATTACTATACTAATTATAGAACAATATGTAACAACTCAATACTTTAGCACTAGCATTAGAAGAACTCTTCTCCAGATATATTTAGGAAGCATTATCTGCATTAGTATCCAATTTTATACATATCCTTGCTATGAACTGCTGTCCTCAGTTATCTTGAGTTGCAAATTTTTTTTGATGTTCCAGTGTACTAAAGATAAACAACAAATATCTCACACAGTGTAGAAAACAGCATTTTTTTTTCCATTAGTGTATTGTAGGATTTCTTATTCTGAATTACATCCATGAGTTTTATTTCAATACCATTATGCTACAAGGTATTCACAGAAGAATTTCTGGCTTTTTCATGTTGGCATAAAAGCACTGCCCATACAATCAGTGCAATACAGAAAAATCAGAAGGTTGCTCTGGAAAAGAAACGCTCTGCTAACGCACAGACCAAATTCAAAGAGGGCAATTGAGTAAACATTCATAGCCATAACTGTCACAGCATATGACACAGTCGAGACAGCCACAACACACAGAGTATCACTGCACAATTTCAGGAAGCTTCAGCCCATTCACAGTAACACCATACCTCATCAGAAGGCTTCAGGCATTTGCCCACATAGAGTAACATCATTCCACTCCAGAAAGCTGCAAGCAATGGCCCCTCTTGTTCTTCAGCGCAGCCTTTTATCCCCTCCTGTTGATGCACTGCACCTGTGTGCCCTCTGTTCCCTTTGGTGATAGGTCAGTGCCCCTGGCACTCCATGGCTCAGTAGCTCCAATAGGATTCACCTGCTGCCCACACCTGTAGCTCATTGGGGATGAGGCTCAGCCCAGCCCCACCCCAATCACCACAGTGTACCTACACATAACATCCTCATGAAAGGCCTCTGTCCTAAACCAGAGCAAAGAACTGCCCTGATGTAGTATTCCTATGTAGTATCCCCTTCCCATGTCTGCAAACTCCTTTGTGCTGACTGTCATTATATGCCACCATTTGTTTTAATTGCTCCTGAAAGGAAAATATTCAAACTAAAATATCAACTCTTCCACACAATTCACTCTTAGCAAGCAGTGTAAGGTCTAAAAAGGCCCATGCTTGCCACTCTCTTGGCATAAACACTGGATCACAGGAGGAACATGATTACCCAGCTGGAGCCACCCCACACCCTTGTGAGGTGACCAGGGCCTCCACTGGCCCTGTGCAGGAGTCCATGAGCTCCCCTTGCTGCTCATCACAGGGCACGGGCAGGGGAACCCCACCCTGGCACTGTGGTGACTCTGGCTGGCAGGCAGGACACCTGCAATCACAAAAATCACTCTTTCTTTCTGCTGAGGGTACGCACAACAAATCATTTACCACACTTCCTGTAGGTCAGCAAACTTTAGCAAATTATTCCCGACTTAACACCAAAATTAGGTTTATATCAGAATGCAGTATCTGCCCTTGTCAAGTCTCTCAGACAGCAAATAAACCTCCCTGACAGGCCTTCTCCCCCACAGCAGTGGCCTGCAGAAGTCAAATCATTATTCATAATCAAATTAAAAACGTGATGTTGCAAAATAATGCAGCTATCTTTTCTAAAGATTTCTATAAATTCCAGATGACTCCCTGACCTTTTCCTATATTTTCAACCAATTAAGTTTTTTCTTTATCAGCTAAGGTTTTGTCCTAGGACAGACAACTTCAAACGTATTTTTTATTATGCAGCACCTCCCATCCTGATTACATTGTAGCACTCTGTTAATTTCATCCTTCCCCTGCTGATGAACATTTATGAGAAACAAGAAGGTTTTGTACTGGTTTCTGATTTCTCTTTGTTTGTTTTATATCCACCTTGACTAAATAAGCTCTCACATTTTTCACACCTGAACTGCAAAGTATTATGTTCTATCTCCATCCTTTGCCACATGGCACTTCAGCCATCCATCTATGTTATTTCTCATGTTCAAGAATTTTCCTTACAGCAATACAAATAACGTTTCACTAAATTGTACAAGTAATACCTGCTGGGTTCTGAAATCATAATGGCAGTAAATAAATCGGCCTTTTTAGCACCCTAAATAATTTCCAAAACACAGGATTGCAAAATCCTTGCCCAAGAAGATAGAAGAAAAACACTCAAGATTTCCTTTAAGGATCACCCGCCTATGATGGCATTACCAGATCAGGGGAACCCTGCTTCTTCACATCATCCACTTTACATTCCCTCCCTTGCTCTACAGCAGACACAGCAGAAGCCAGCAGAGCTCTCTAATTTAATTTCTGCACAAATTCTCTGCCAACTAGATATGAAAATTAAGTTTAACTCAAAATCCCATGGGCTGCTCTGGAGAAAAGAAAAAGGCATGTAGAGTATTACATATTCAGGTCATAACTGCACACAAGCACTTGCTTCATAGTGGACTAAGTTTAGAGGGTTAAGGGGATACCATACTATTTCCCTCTATTAGTAAAAATTGTTTATGTTCATAGACTGCCCAAATGTTTATGATTACAAAATGTTGCCCCCAAGGTGCCATTTTCATAATCTGTTTTCCTTTTCATTAAATTCAAAAGCATCATTTTTAGACCTTGGTTAGTTGTTGCTGGGGTCAGGTGAGAGTTGTTTGCGTTTTATTTTGTTGGTAGTTCTTTGGGGAAGGGGGTGTGTTTAATGAAGCTTCACTGTCCACTCCTTGCAGAGCCACCTCTGTTTATAATATTTCAGCTCCTTGAAATTCTCTGTTGAAGTGAATTTAGACTTCTGTAATAAACCCCTTATTTTTTAAACCTGATGATGTACTCAACTGAAAAATACATATATACACAATATTTATACATATAAAGAGAAACTTACCTAAATAAACTAAGTGAAAAAAACCACAGGTTGATTTTCCTGACTTTCCTTTCATCACGACAGGCAATACACAGGCTAACGTAACTTCTTCTGACCTGTTAACAAGACCTCCTTTTTTCCACACACATTATGTATTCCACACTAATTAAGAAAGAAAGTTAAGCTGCACTCTGTGTAAGGCAGTCTGCTTGCCTTGAGAATAGGAGCTGCACTTCATCTCCTCTGCAATCAATAATCCATAAACTGGGGTTGAATGTGCAGGCTGTTTGCCAGTCAGCTGTAGTTGAGATCTCTTGTCTAAGCCTTTCCTTTTCTTTCAATCAGCTCTGCCCAAAGGAAACATTTCAGATGAATAAAACAAAACCCCAAGACTTTCAGTACTCTAGTTTGTCATTTATTCCCCTGCAAACCAACATTTTTCGCAGGCAGTGAACCCAGATTTCAATGAATCCTGGAAAAAAATCCAGTGTAAAGACAGGGTTTGTCCAGCCTTCCATTAGAAATGTGCAGGTTCACCATGAAATGTAGAACTACACATAGCACCTTGTATAAAAGTTTAGGTTTCATTTTCAAAACTATTAAATCTCTGGAGGTTTATGTATTTGCAATCTTTCAACTTCACAGGTATTCATTAAAAATACAATGCACACACAAAAGATTTCTGTGCCTTCAAATTTATATTAAAATTTAATTTACCACTGAACAGGCAAATTTGAAAAGTTTGCTTTAAAAAAACATCACCTCAGCATACTTGGTTTTTAAACTCTGGCATCCCTGAAGCTATTACACTTGGCTTTAACTATTCAGGCTAGTGAAACCTTTTCCAAGTACCTCAGAATTTACAGAAAGGTATGTGGAAGCTCAATTTTATAACAGGGTCAGTAGAAAAACATAAAAAGGAGTAGAATGGTATCCTATTGATGATAAAAATAATGAAAGAATCCAAAAAAGTATACTGTAAAAATCATAAAGACAACAAAGATGTACACCTATAGCTCCCATACCAACAAATCTCTTCAACACAAGATTTCAGTGGGAGATGGAAGTGTGTGTGTGTGTACACACAAGGCTTTACATAGTAATAGCCTGAATTGTAATGGATACTTGATCTTTCCAGTTTACCTTGAGATAAGAAAAGGAGATGGGGTGGGAAGCAGTCTTACAAGTCTTGGTTTTAAATTTTTAATTTTTAAAAAAAAAAGTCTCAGCTGTAGTGACAAAATTACATCAACCTATGAATTTAAATTATTTGGTAGATCCTGTGCTATGGTAAATTTAATAACTGAAAAGCAGGTTCATTTCAGGGTTTTAAATTCCTTGAGAATTTCAGTGAATCATATTTCCATTGAAGAGCAGTTTTTTGGAAGGACTCCTGCTTTTGTGTTTGGCCATGCACCTGAGGTAAGAAAACAAAGTTGGCTTGCAGGTTTTTAACATATGTTAATACACAACTAGCAACTTCAAGCAACTAGCAGAGTAGCAACATGATATAATTTCAAGTTTTTAAATGTATCATAGTACTAAGATCAAATTTAATTTCAAAAGAAAATACAGAAAGAATATGAAAGGGCAGAACACAAGCTTTCCTGAGATTTATGGCCTGTGAGATACCTACTAGATTTACAAAACTAACTTGTGCATGTAAGTAATCTGCCTCCTGGTCTAGCACTCCTACCTCAACAATAATTCTAGCTTATCTGTCATTACTCAGTTTGTAACTTTGGAAATATAACTCAGTGCAGATTATCACCACCTGTTTCTGTGGAAGTCCTGCCATGGGTGCTCGTTAGTTTTAGCTCCCACTCCCTCCCCAAACCTCCAGCTAAGACCTGAAACGTGGTACTCTGCAAGAAGACTGAAGATCCAGCATTCCCACCTCTTGGCACGGTTTCTCAGCAACTGCCACTTGCTACAAAGCCATGGATTCAGTCATTAATCCAAGGAGGGACACAGAGCATGTCATACATTTGGGGGGGCAACATTATAGCCTCTCCCTCAGGTTGGGTCAGATTGTGTTAAAGGTATACAAGTGGTGGTCTGTGGTTTGTTGTTTTTTTTTTAAGAGGCCAATTCCTGATCTAATGGTGATAAAAAAATATAAAATCAGCATTTACACAAAGAAAATGGGAAACACTTTTACATAAAATAGGCTTCAAGGAATAATCCATACAATTATTTTTTTTCTTTCCCAAAGAGAATTATCTTAGAAGAAAATCACAAATTCCCTGTCACCTCCAGTCTCCCACAAGCTCAACCTGTGACAGAATGTTTCCATTTTAAATGGAAATACTGGTGGGGTCATGGGAATTGGGGATCTCCCAATCTTCTCAGATCTCAAGACACCCTGAAGATATTTAAAGCTGCACTGAGAATAGCATCTTAAAGGGATGATTTGGGTTATAATATAAATGCATAGCAGGATGCACATCTCCATGAGGCAAACAGCTAGGCCTGTCAACATCTGCTGCAGAGAACCTGACTGTGGGTAAGAAGCTCCACAGATGCACTTGCCACAGGACGTAAATTAAAAGAATTAAAATTCATAGGGCACAATACAAGCATAAAAATAAAGGAAGAGGGACAGCATTACATCTAGGAGAAGAGATCAGGTTTTACATTTTTCCAAATGAGTTCATGCTCATAATTCTAAAACACTTGCCACCAAACAAGTCATACATACTGCTGGCAGACAGACATTGCCTTTGGGACACTAACTTCTATTTTTGATTTCTAGGGCATTGTTCTATCCAGTGTGCAGACAAGGAGGGGGAAATTCCTTAAATGAAGACCTACAGAAGACTAAAGCCATTCAGCAGTGAAGTCATCTCTGGCTGCAGCAAGAAGACAAGGCATTTTTTTGAAAAATAAATCAGTTGCCTGCCTGCGTAAGAGCTGAAGGTAATCAGCTGCTTTTACAAACCTCCCCATAACACCCCCCTCAATTTGCTCTATTTTTTTAAAGTGAAATCATGATGCAATTTTGCTGCTGTGGGTGCATGGCTTGTAATGATATCTGGACTGTAATGAGACATGACGCAGCACCTGTGTGGGTAACACAGCCACAGTACTGTAGGATGATGAAGCATTGTACCACCTGTTCATCATGGTCACTCAAAACATACCTGGCAGGAGGGAGACCAATGCCCCTTTAAACTGGAGCTAGCCCAGGAACAGCAATTTAGAAGATTTTATTCACTGATCAACAGCTTATTTCAAAAGTAATGGTTAAAAAGACCATGCTGGCACATCTCAGCCCATACTTTTATCCCCATTACCATGTGTACTGTAGAAGAGATGCTCAAATCCAGTGCAAAGGAGAGAAAAAAAAGAACAAAACCAAACCAGCTGTTAAATGACACTGTGTGATTGAAAAACAAGTGTGCAGCCAGAAGGAAGCATCCCAAAGGATGCCCTATGTGTGCAGAGAAGTGCCTGCTGCCCTGGACAGGCCAGTCCCTGCCTGGGCCAAGGGCAGCAGATTTCCCAGCAGGGAATGGCACCGGGGTCTGCAGCGGCTCCCTCCGTGCCAGCCGTGCGCACCAAGGGCGGCTTCACCTCAGGAGAGCTCCTGGCAGCCCCTCCAGCCCAGGCAGCCCAAAACCTCCCGTGCTGAGCAGCATTTCTCGCCACGAGAACGCTGTGAAATATTTCTGAACGTTTCCAGCTCCAAGTGGCATTTCTGGAGCAGCCAGCTGCTGGGAGCAAGGCGACTGCACCTGTGACTCAGACACTGCCAGATCCAATGCCACACCAGGGAAACACCAAGTCCAAGCAAGTATTTTGTCAGCTAAAACACCTCTAAACAAGATCTTTAATCATTTGCAAAAGAGACAGCTCCTCTTCTAATTTATATTTTAATGTATAGGAAGAGTATATTTTGGTCTACCAACTTAAGGACTTTATGTAACAAAGCTTTGAATAAAATCAGAGTAATGTTTCATTATGTGCTGTAAATAACAAATGATCTACTACCTCAGAGCTTTCACTGAACACTGGTCTACTAAAATCTCAGGCATAAAGCCAAATTCTGGATTTGTGAATATGCATGTGCCTCTCACCAACCTCAGTGTGAGCCACGTGAATGAATCTCTAAGCTGAAGTTGGGTCTAATTCATGTTTTAAGCCTAATGAACTGGTAATAATCAAATTATTTGCTCCATTTTTGTCTTGTATATTTAATAAGACATATTAACAACAAGATTAGGTAAAAGAAATAAAACACAAGAAAAAAAAAGCAACTCACTTATATTCAGTATCTCTGGTAAAGTCAAAGGATTAGACAAATTTTGGATAAAAACTGCCCCAGAAATCAGGTTATTGATTTTTTTCTTTTATATTTTCTGTTTTGTGCTGGATATAATTTAAACTGTGTATTTATTGCATATAAGTTTATACAAACCCATTCAAATTGTTTCATTTGGGTTTAGTTTTACTTACTACACAGCAAAAAAAATAACTGTTAGAGGAGTATCCCATCAGCCAAAAGAATCAGGGCAGAACAGTGAGAGGGATTGACAGATAGTAAAAATAGCAGGGAGAGTAGAAAAGAAGAATGAGGATCAGATGGAAAAAGAGCTACATGTCCAGCGCAAGGGACAGGCAAAACAGCAGGTAGCAGATGTAACTCGACTCTCTGAACAAAGGACATGAGACTGAATTTCTCATATCGTTGCTGCATCACAGCTTGACTTCCATAAGCGAGCTTTAGGTATTTTATATCTGCACACACACACACTCACCCAACAGGACAGCTACACTGCCAGAAGCTGCCACAGAAAGCAGTTATGGAATTGGACTCCTGGGACACACACTGCGGTCTCAATTAGGATTGCAGGCTTGCTGTTCTGCAAGGATGAATCCCCACCTATACTCTTTAGTTCTAAATCAGATCTGTATTTCATTAAATAGTTTCAAGAAGACTCAATATTGTGGCTTAGCAAACCTACTGTGCTTGTTATTTGCTTATTCTTTGTTAAAGTAAATTAACAACATTTCTTTGATTTACCACAATTCTTGTAATAAATCTGACAAACTGGTGCACTACTGCCATCCACACTCATTTCAACTGGTAGCTTCAAATCACTGCCATTGATTTCTAAATAAATATATTTTAAATCACTACCCATTTAATGCCCCCTTGAGGAAGTCTTGGCCCATATAAACACAATTATTCCTGATTAATTTATAGAAACTAATTTAATTGAATAAGTAATGAGTTTCTTTTCCCAGTCGGGTAGGAAAACTAAAACAAAATGTGCATGTATCCCTTGAGAAGATGCAATAAAATGAAAATAGTTATAAACTAGGGACTTCTTATTTTTGTGTATATAGTGGAAAGTAATTTATCAAAAAACACTGCACTTGGTATTTCTCATGTGATAGCAGAACAAATCTGCAGATGACATTACTGCTACAAGAAAACATTTAAGTAAAAATCATTAGGACAAGATCCAGGATGGGTCCAGCCTCTCTTGAGACAGAACTCAATCACCCTTTCTTGAAAGCAAAACAACAGTGCAAGATCAACCAAGTGGCATGTTCCTTCCCCACCAGCACCAAAGGCAGTTGCTTTTCCCATCACTGCTCCCAATAATTTCAAGTAGCTCTCCCAACATGGATCTAAGCACTCTCTTCCTTTCTTTCAACAGTACTTGACAGCTGAGGCAAATATAACCGAACTGAGATTTGGCTGCTTCCATGGATTCTACTTCAGGGCTATATTTACAAAAGTGAACTTGCTGGAAGTTGCTAAAAGGATGAAAACTACTATAGCAAAGCTTCAATATAACTAAAACAAACAGGCAAAAGATAGACATCTGCTGCAGCAGATGGGGAAAAGGAAAGGACATGACCCATTTGCCAGCCTCGTTTTCTAATTGATCCACTCCTGGTTGTTTCTCAAGTTGAAACAAGGATCCACATTCTGACTGGAGTGTTATAATTGGCTCTCTAAGTCTGCTTCTTAGGGGAAGGCAAGGTCCCTCTTCACCACAATTTATCTTGATTGGTCTTCCTGCTGTGAGCATCCCTAATTCCTATCTCTCCAGCTGTGTCCCTGCTTCCCCCTAGTACTCCTGAAGCTTGTTCTACCTGAACAAGTTCATTGCTCTCAGGGAAGAAAAGTCTTCCCTCCCCTCCAAGGGGCTGATTGATCAGACCCAGACTAACAAAGGCTGCACTGCACAAAAAGATTGTCTGGCCTCTTGCCAGACACACTCGTCCCAAAAACTCATAATATACACATAGTAATAGACCTATCAATATTCCAACTACCTTGAAGGCTTGAATGAAGACACCAGCATGGACAGCTCTCCTTCAGCAAGCCTGACTGATCCATCCCAAACGGTGGGGAAGCCCCACACCCCTCTCAGGAGGAGATGCATCTTGTTAACTTAAAACCATCTATGCCAAGTACTGCTGGGAGCATAACTATGAAAGCCTGGAGTTCCACATGGGCTCCAAAACTGGCCCAGAAGAAGTGCCTAGGCCAAGCAGAGCTCTGTGTTGCCATAGCTACATTTCTGTGATTACCAGGCTGTCTAGTTTAAAGTTAGCAACACTGTCCCCACCAGCTCCAGGCCCACCTGTAACTGCTGCAAAGGCAGGCAGTCTGATTATTCAGAACACACAGGTCTCCCACCAGGAGTAATTTCACAGGGTCTGCAGAAAAACACAGTTCAGTACCTCCTTTCCTCCCCACCCAGCTGCCAAAGCAGCAGGCATTTCCTTACAAACGCCCTACTGAATTTCTAAAGATGGTGTGCATGTATAAATAGAAGTGGTTTGGCATGATGAGATCGCAGGGAGCAAAACTGCCTCACTTCAATTTGCAACACTGAAGAGCAGCAGTCTAACTTTAGGTCAGAGATCTGAGTTCAAAATTGCTTCGCAACAACGGAGAACATACTCATTCTTGAGTATCTAACAAAATAATTATAAATTGTGGGATATTTTCTGCAAAAGCTGAGCAAGGCAGCTCGTTCCCAAGGGTCAGAAGATGTTAGTTGCCTGTCTTCCATTAAGGAAAACTACTTGATCAGGCCCAGAGCTATTTTTGTAACCTGTAACATCCATTTCAGGTTATTATCTGGTCCATAGATCTAGGTACCTTTTACTGTCATTGATTAATTCTACCCACCTTCAAAAACTTTATTTAAATTCTTAAAGAGAAAAAAAAAAAAAAAGCACTTTCCCCAAGGTGTTCATTATATTAAAAGGTTCAAAGGGGTCTCCTTATTTTGAAACACCCTATATTTACACAAAATTTTGAGTATAGAGATACTAGCACACACTTGACAGAAAAATATATAGTGACACAAATAGAATCTATTGGAACCATGTGCTCAAAGGCATGACTTTCTGCACCATTACAATGCATAAACCAGAGAGACCCAGACAGTGACGAGTACTGCTCATAAACACTATTCCCAACACTAAAAAAACCAAAATCTATTGGGAGAACCAAATAAGTAGCTAGGACACCAAAAAAGTGACTTCCTATTTCATTGACTGGTAATTTTATCTTTGATCCAACAGCAGTGCATAAACTGGCAAACAACCATACTCTCTACCACTGCAGGATGCTAATACTTCTAAAAAGTGAGGGGGGAATTCTGTCTGAAAACACAGAGCTGGACCTGCTGATCATTACAGAGCTGAGAACCTACAAACCTAAAAATCTGGGCAGCACAAACAGTATAGGTTGAAAAGTGGGCTCCATGCTGCACTGGCAGAGTTGGATGCACCTTTCAGCTGTACTCATGCAGAGCCATGTCTCTTCCCTCAGCCCTTTTGTGTTAAAAGTACAATCCCCTATTCATTCTCCCCATACTCATTTGCATGCCATGTTTCCTAATACAGGATGCTGAAACATAGCCAATATTTACACAGTTTTCATTTCTGTGTCTGCAGAACAGGAGCTGATAAGCTACTTTTTATTTCAGGTTTTGTTACTTCTAATTTCACAAAGTGCAGATAAAACTAATCTATATGTCATGCAAGGAGCTAGGCCAGATAACAAGAAAAAAAAACATTAGCTATTCCAGTGACAGCATTATGTAAGTATTTGATGATGCATGTTATTGCCTCAGCTGGGCTCCTGCCAGACTGGTAATATTCCTGTTTCAGGTGACCTGTGCAAAAGGCACCAAAGATTTCAGGATGGATCTGCACTAGAATGTGCAGCAAACCTCCTGCAGTGATTAGCTGGTTCTGTGTGGATACTTACCTTGCTGCTCAAGGACACCTCTCCTCAACAGGTGAGCATGATGCAGCCAAGAAACCCAGCACAGAAAACATAGTACAACCTTACATCCAGAATCTCCTAGAAACTGAGTGGAAAGGAGGTACAACCACCACATTCTCAGCTGAGGTTCACTGTGTCACACTCCATATCACAAGGCAGGTCTGACCATGGCAAGAACCAAATTACTATTTTTCACTCACTAAGCCTGGATGTTCCAGCTTTGCCCCAAGAGAATTCTCTAGCTTGTTTCAAGTATCAAAGTGGCATACAATAAAACCAGTTTGATATCTAAGCAATCCCATTTCTGCCTTTTAAAAGCTTCCCTACTTTGACTTCAAGACGTTCGCACTTACAAATCTCATTCCTATCTCTTTTCAATACTTTTTAAATATTCATGTCTTTTTAGTCACACTATCATCAGCACACTATGCTCAAATTCCAGCAGCAGAAGCCACACATTTGCCACACTGCATGCTCCAGTCATTTTTTGCAAACAGAATTTTGACTGCTTTTACAATCTAACAAAGTAGACTTGGCACTCTTTCAACACACACCTCAATCCTTTATTATCAGTAGGCCTCTGGTAGCATCTAAGTTAATTTGAACAGCAACCTCCTCCAGCAGAGTCAATTCTAGGCAGGGATAAAGCAGAAAAATTGCCCTGGACAGCAAACACATGGGAGCAGCAGAACAGCCATGACTGACTGCTCGACCTTGCAAAGCCAGGCTGCCTCTGCCCACCACTGCTGTGACCAAGAGGCTCATGGACAGAGGACAACTTCTGAGAGCCATGAAGCAGGGGCCACTGCTTCATCCTGTTCTTTTGCCAGCACTGTTAGCCCACTCTGACCTGTCCTTTCTACATCTTCCATCCTCCCCCAGCACAAACCACCAAGTCCTGGTCCATCTCTGGGGTTTCATCCCAGGACATCAAGAAAAAGCTCCAAATCACAGCACCAGTGAAAGGATTCAGGTACTGTCTCGTCTCTCAAAGATTTTCTTTTTATCCTCTTTCTGTTTCCTTGCCCCTTAGGTTATTCTTTTTCAAAGACGTCCACTCCAAAACTCAAAGTGGCCACAACACATCAGTTGTCTGCCATCCCACTGTCCTTCCTGCTGATCTTTTCCTTTGTGCTATGTGCCTATTCCAATTGGTCTGCAAACCACTTAGAGAAGACATTTGTGTACTAATTAGACTATAACTTCACAAATCAAACAAAAATGCTGCTGCTATTAGAGTATGTGTAAGTACATATATATATACATAAATGTATATTTATTTTAGCTTAAATGAAATGGCAATATAAGTAGAGATATGTTTTAATCTATGTTCTTAATAGCAGCAGTCTTGCTTTTCTAGATTACCTCCCTTTTTGATTCAGATCAGCCCTTCTCATTTTCCCCCCTAAGATGATCTTAACTGTAAGTGGTAATGATTTGTAAGAGGCACAAAGAAGCCCCTGGAAGTGACCTTGAAGAATGGCATCTCTGACTTAATAACAGTCTCCTGATATTCAGGTATTAGCATTTCTGTAACTGCTCTAATGCTACAGGCTGCTGCTGCTTGTGGGCTCTTGGGAAGGCTGGCACTGCTGCTATGATAGAGTTATGCTAAAGGTGGATACATTTTTTGACAACTTTTTATTATTTCAAGCACTCCCATTACAATACATTAGCTAAAAGCCAGTCCAGAATAGCATTCTAACACAAATCCACTTTATTAAGTAGGTTTTTGTAAAAATGTAATTTCAACTATCTGTAATTTCTGTCCTGCCATACATTACATATGGAACTGATAATACCAGCTGAATCCCTCCACAATGCCTGATCAGGAAACAGCAAAAGCTGTCAGGGCAGGTTGTGACTGGCAGACAACCATACGAGGGAACTGAGCTGGGAGCAAGCACCAATTACTGCGATGGAGACTTTAACTCTCAAAACACAACAGAACGGGATGCGCTTGACAGGCAATTAGGAATCCTGCTCCTTAATGAGCCCTGATCTTCCACTCAGTGCAAGAACTAGGCCAAATCCATCATCAAAATATGCTTGCTATCGATAGTTATAGGGAAGAGACCAGCTTCAGAGAGATAATCTGTCCTATTCTCAATAAAACAAAATATTTTACCAATACCCCACAGTGACAATTCAGAGGCTCCCTGCATGCCTCATGTAGCTGCTCAGGTACAGTCTTCAGCTGACCAGAGATAATCCACCAGGGCAATCAGTCACATAATCAAATGAAGGATTCTTAAGAACAAATTGAAGGCAGCCAGGGCAGCACAAATGTTTATATTCAGCTATGCTACAGAGAAACTTCACTTCCATAGCCACTCCACCAGTGACAGTGGCCTTACACATCCTTGCAATAATAGGGGAAAGCCATAAATTAAAAGACTGTAACTTCAATTGTATTTTGTACTTGTATATTATCTAAAATCTAAAGGAGCTTGGTGATCTAGACCATCCAATCTGACCATGTCACCTTCTGCTCTGGTGATATGTGGGAAATTATCTTCAGTATCCTTAAAGTCATGATAATATGGAAGTCTCTGGTTTAATTCAGAAAAATAACAAAAAAAATCTTTATTACTTCTAGGAGAAAAAACCAAAAAAACTGCAGGGCTTAAACACATGAAACATTAGCCAAAAAAACTAAAACGTATTTTGGAGGAGCTGTCACCATTTCCCTACTCTGCTTTACAAGGCAACTTGCAGAAAGTCAGCCAAGTAGTATTAACAGAATATGTTCCAAAGCTTTAAATAAATTAACCAGCATATTATAGATCACTTTTCTAAGGATGACAGTGCCCAGTGCTGCAAGCATACAGCATAACCCTCATCCACAACCAGGTCTTTGGCAGCACAGCCATTAAATGAACAGCACTTCACTTTTCATAAAGCAGCAACCTGCTTTTCTCTGATTCGTGTCCAGGTAACCCATTTTGAGGTGAGGAAATCCTGATAAAGTCTTTGTTTTACAAGCATGCATTTTCTTTTCTTACATTTCATAGGTTACTCACATTCGCAGCTGGTTTTTTAGTTAACCTCTCACAAGTACAAATCTACCTGCATTTTTTACTTCTTTGTGCTGTGAGCCTATTACAAAGCGTGTTCTTAGCAACAGGATACAGACTGTGGCATCAAACTGCTTACACTGCTTTAAATGCATTGAATCCAAACATCTTCTTAGCTCTATTAATTTTTTAAATGTTAAGAGGACATATTATATGCATGAGACACAGTTACACTGTGTAATTTTCATCTCAACTACAGTCACATGCCAGTGTGGCCATAAATTTCATATTGTGTTTTCTTTGTTGGGTCAGTTTGAGGGGTTTACTCATTCTCAATCACATTCATTATTCTTTCACTGTTTTCATTACACTCAGGATGAAACACTAGCTGGACTAACACCAATGACCTGTAGGTATCTCCAAAAGCATTCTGAAGGTAGTTTTAATAAACATGGTTACATTAAAGCCAAGAATTAAATGACATTTCATGGCAGCACCAGTAAATGAACGCTGAACTCCAGTGCCAAGATGTTCTGAGAGAAACAGCATTCACAACAGTGAAACAGGAATGAGAAGTCAGGGATGGCATTGCACTGGCAGCTGTCCTATTTACAGCATCCTCAATTAGGATATTGGGGAGTTACATTTGGAATAAAACTAAATTAAACCATTAGAGTTAAAAGCACAAAAGTGAACACTGCTAATTGAGATGAGCTTCAAATGAACCTTGGATTCCACATTTTACCTGAAACTGCTAGATAATATTGTTCTTGCTTTTGAATGCATAAAATCCCTCTCATCTCTTACATCACTCATTCTCTTAGATCTACAAGACTAATGAAAAAGCACTAGATGCACTACATGCTCTAGAAAAACATGATCTGGCCCTTCTAAAATATGATCAGAATTAGATTATCAGTTCAAATCAGCAGCAACAAGTGAGAATCATTATCTGGCATCTGCCACTTAGTAGCCTGTGATATACACTGGTGGTTTTACTATGATCCTAGACTGAAATATGCCAAAAAAAGCTTCACATAAATGGCAATACTTCTTGTCTTCCAGTAGTTTTACCTGTGTTAAAGCCCATATGAGAACATGGAATTGCAAAATCCCCTTTCCTGCAGCAATCAACTCCCAGCACTTCTCTTAAAATAAACAAATGCTAATTTCAGAGTTACAAGTCTTACTAAAATGTCAACATGTCAAGCTATTAAAAAGCCAATATTTCCCTTTGACCTACATGTATATGTCTCTACATATAAAAATGTCTGTCATAGTTTGTTTGGGGTTTTTTAACCAGAATTTATGCAAAAAGAAAGCAAACATGAACTCACCACTTATTCACAATGAGTTTTCACCTGCACCGACTTTGAAAAGAGCTTTCCTATCAGCTAACCTGTGCCCTGAAACACAGCTGAAGGCTTCTATGCTGCAATACCAATTCACTGCCAAGTGACTGGGTGGGGGCAAATCACTACACGAAAATTAACGCTCTACATCATTGAAAAGGTGAAGAATGAAAGAAAAAGTCTGCTTCATATGAGATTAGAAATAATACTTCTTTTCCAACCGTGCATATATGCGTGTGTGTATATATAAAGTCAAAAAACTCACACACAGCTTTCTTTTTCTTTCTATTTAAAGAAAATAAATAATTTTGTTCTGATATATAGATCTGGACATCCATTACACAGTCATTCAAAAAACTAGCAGGCATGTTAAGCAAGTTCTTTAAAATGAAAAAAAAAAGTTGAGTTGTGATGATGGAAAAATAGGATGTGAGGGAAAGATGTAACTGTGACTTTGGGGGATATTTTTTTAAAGAATAAACACAAGTTGTCTTTATGCTGTACAGCTATTCCTTAAAAAGCAAATAGAAATGCTTTTCTTCAGCTTTCTCTCCTCAACCATATTCAAAAGATGTGTAAGCATGGTATCACAAAACCCCACTTCAGAAGCAGCTAAGTACGCTTAATAGGATTAGCTCTTGCCATTACAAAAAGGAATACCCTACACACTACTTTTTATGTAAGTAAAGCAGATATAGATATATTATGTACATGAGCAAGTTATAAAGTCAGCATGTAAACATGAGCATAGATAAAGCAAGCGTATCAATGTGTGTGAGCTGTGCTCATATCACCTCCCTGAAAGCAGCACCTACTTAAAGGTCACTACTCAAATATTAAGAGCAGCTGAAACAAAGGTTCTGCATGTGCAGCACCTCTTTAAGGAAAAGCATAGTACAGGAATTCTGTTCCTCTCCAACATCCTCATTTTGCCACAAACAGTTGCTGAGACAGGGAGAGCAGCTCCACTTGTTCCAAAGTGTAACCCACTTGCCAGACATGAGACAAGCCAGGAGTCCTCTGCTATTGGGTGAGGAATCAGCCAGGAATCACACAGGAATCAGCTTACACAAGCTCACCAGTGCTCCCAGAGCTGGAATCACTCCCCAGCTGCCTCTGGAACAGGTGACTCTCAAGATGAAAGAGGTTTCCATCCAAGCAATGCCAAGCCATTCCTGGCACACTGCACACATGCAGGAGAGTCACCACTACTGACATGTAGATACTGAGTTCACACTGCTTGGAACACATGTCTGGCCAAAGCACAGCACACTTCACAAGAGCATCTCAGCAGCTCCCACAGCTCCACAGCCTGCACACATCACAGCCCCCTGTGAGCAGCTCCAGCCCAGAGGTCATCACTCTGAATTCCCCCTGGAACAGGGCAGGGCATTAACAGCCCAAACACCACGTTACAATGTCCCTAAGGCTATCAGAAACCCTTCTCTATAACAACAAGGACTCCTCACTACCAGAGTCACTCATCTTAGCATTTTGCAAAGCCTTCATCTGTTGTCATCTCATTGCAAAAGTTCAATACCTTCTTGGTGATGTCTCATGGGCAGCTCCTCACAGCACTGACTCCTTCTTCACCGTACATCCAACAAACTCCATCTCTCTCCTCACCCAGCTAACCCACTCTTTTGTAGCACTCCTCTTCTTATTGGACACAGCTGTGGCCTGTTAAGGGCAGGCCTGTTCCCAATCTTTGGTGATTGGTACAGCTGCAACTCCTCAGGTGTGAGATTACCTTCTGCACTATCTTTATTTTCTTACATTCTATTCCCCACATTCATCATCCTTCCATCACAAATTCCTGGATATTCCTCAAGTCCTTACATTCTCCACTGTGCTCCAAGAACAATCCCCAAGATCAGGGGAAAAAAACACCCTTCCTAATGAACACATTGCTCTTGAAAGAAGATTGATTCTGGTCAGGTTGCAACTATTCCTTTTCTCTTTTCTTCTTTGGGTTTTCTTTTTCATTAAGAAACAGTATATAGACATGTAAACATCACTTTCTTTGAACATATTTCTTGCTGGAAAAGCTCAGTTAGTTAACAAAATCCCTTATTTTAAGGCCAATTCTGCTTTCTCCTCATACAAATGCTCCAAGACAATGCTGTCTAGATTGCACATTTGCTAGTAATTTCTAATCATATAATATTTTCATTTAATGAGGTCTATTCAATTTTAACAATAATTAATGAAGAATTTTTAATGTTTCACATACCCAAGACCTTGTACCTTACCATAAGGTAAATCCTAGTTTCTTTTACCTAACTTCCATTAGCACCCCATTTAACTATAGGCAAGTCCTCTTGGAAACTGAAACAAGCATCACTATTGCCACTCAAATGTCCAATATGTTTAGAAATTAAAAATTTAGAAACTACCATGAATCAAGATTGCCGAGACAAAGCATTCCTCTTGCGGATCACACCTTATTAGGACTAGAAGATGGCCACTGACTGGGACAGGTGAGAAGCAGCAATATTGTGGAAGGAGCACAGGTGATCTATGAAGCACAGAGGAGCAATGAGGAAGCTGGAGGCATGCAGTTATCTGGCCAATCCTAATGTTACTTAGGAAATTCTTGCACCAAGTCTCTTTTACTTTGATACAGACTAATGTGAGAATTACATCAGCCTTTATATTTATCACCACATGTATGTTTTTGTCAACCTTAGGCTAAAATATCATAGAGCAAAAAATCAGGTAACATTTTTGATTTACTCCACTGAATGAAGAGAAAAAAATGTAGAATGTGAAGGCTTTTATTCAAATTGCCACTAAATCAACCACAGCACCATAGACACCAAAAATACAGGTGAGAACCTGGGCAGATAAAAATGATACCTCAAAAAAAAAAAATTCTTAAGAACTAGAGAGCAAAAAACTGAGTCTCTTAAAAGTACATTTTCTTGTAGTTAGACAGAAATAAGTCAGGTTTAAAATACTGGCCCAGAACCTTAGAGTGTGTTCTACAGAGGTGTTGATTTTTACTTACTGAGGTTTTCATTACCGGTACTCGTCATCCCACAAACATTAGGACAGGCACACACAGACTTTTGGTGGAGCTGGTGATTCACCACCGCACACATTCTTTCCACCTAAGAAATGTTTGTTGGTGGGGCCCTTGTGATTCACCTCCACTGCACTTTCTTCCCCATCTTCACGGTCCCCTGATGGGGTGTTGGTGATTTATAAACCAACAGCCCCGTCATCTGAACTCGAGCAGTTTGCCAGATGACTACACAGTGACTTCTGCTTCCTGAGGGAATTAAAAATGTTCTTCCACGCCAGTCTGGGTGAGTGTATCATACTCACCACAGTATAGATGTGAGCTCTGAAAACAGAGCTGTTCCACACTATTCTCAGTTTGCCTTGTCCTGCTGTTTCACTGGAACACTATGGTGAGGTAACTACAGAATACTAACAAAATACTAACTACTAAAAAAAATACTAACACTTCAGAAAACTAACAGCACTTTGAAGCCACTTCCAGACAGCCCATCAGGCTGAACCCCAGCATCAGGAACAAAATCTCTTAGCTGTAACATTACAAAGTTAATGATGCTAACCAAAAGTCCAGCAGCACACACTTTGTGCTCACCAGCTACAGACTTCTCCCTAACAGAGCTGTCCATTAGGGAATAACTTTTATTATTAAAAAACCCAGAAAAGAATCTTGAGGCAGAAGTCAGGAATTTAAAAATAAACAAACAAATGAAACCACAAAAACAAAAGCAACCAACCAACCAAAGAAAAGCACTAAAAAACCCCATACACATACCCCACAGACAGCAAACTGCTAAAAAGTTCTGTCCTGGAAGAAAACCAGAAATAACTCTGAAGAGACCAAAGCATAGTGCACACACACCGAAGACATGAAAACATTCAAATACAAAAATGCTGCTTATTCCAGTTTCCATATAACAAGAATTACAGTGTTGGTAACTAATATTGATGCTGTCAATAAATGAGTGGTGCTCCTCACTACTGCACTCTCCACCCCCAAG
Source organism: Agelaius phoeniceus (assembly GCF_051311805.1). NCBI lineage: Eukaryota > Metazoa > Chordata > Aves > Passeriformes > Icteridae > Agelaius > Agelaius phoeniceus. Next base: position 22,884,435 of record NC_135273.1, read on the forward strand.
ATCCAAGTCTTGTGGTTGTTCATATCTTAGCTACTCAGCTGATGATATAAAAGGTGCTGAAAGCTCCAGAAAGGATAAAAAAATAGGGCTGTAGTCCCAGTTAGCAGTATGTACATGGAAGATTTTTCAGATGACTTTTAGTACTCTAAATTATTATTAGAGATTACTTTTCTCCTTGGTATCCTGTCACAGGGCATTTGCCCTGTGTGTTTCCAAATGGCCTTCATATAAAACATATAATTTCAAGTACAGGTATTAGCTATTTAAGTACTTTAAAAGATATTTTTAACTTACTTTTTATGTCATATTATCTATGACATGCTGTTTCTTTTCTTCTCAGCTAGAAATGAGACTATAGATCAAATCTCTAGTACCCTGTTCTACATTCTGCTCTACTTGAGGTTACAGCCATCAGCGCTCTCCTTGTTCCTTGCTCATCTATGCCATGACAAGAAATTTAAACAGGTAGCACATTCTGTGCTGCTGTCAGTGGTGAAGAGTTACAGCCTAGGCATGGACTTAATAAAAATAGAAAAAAACCCTCCAACTTATGTCATATTACTTTGGTTGTGGTCCTCCTTATGCGCTGTAGTGAGAAATTGATGCTATTTAAACTTTAGAACACTGTTTCTTCTCCATCATCTGCCAATCATTCACAGTTTAGATTAGCAATTACTTCTACACACATATATAAAAAGATCCCTACTGCTCTTAAATGCTAAAACTCTCTTAAAAACTTTTTTTTCCAAGAAGTAGGCCACCCTGCAAAAGCAGATAGAAATTCATGCTGTGTGCAAAAATTCCCCTGTTACTTGCATGACATTTGAAAAGATAATTTATTTATAAGTAACTCACATCTTTCCTATTACTGTTAATTTATTTTCTCATTATGTTTGCACCTATATACTCAAAATTACTGATCTACAAATTAAAAAGAGGCACAGGAATAGCAACATGATTATGCTGTATGCTGCACATTGCATTATCCCCTTGAAACAGGAGAATGCATAGGCATATACAAAAGGAGCACTTTTAGGGCTGTCCAAACCACTAGAAGCAACCCCTCCACCTTGGAGACTCAATGTGTCAGTGACTGCCGACAGTGAAAGAGTCATCAGAAGTATGACCACAGTTAAATAAATCAAAACCCACACCTCACACGCCCCTGTAGGTATAATAGGCTTCAACTGGAAAATATGCAAAAAAAAAAAAAATATTCCATAGAAATGGAGCAAGAGCTTGCAACAGCCCACTGTCTCCAAAAACCAATCACAGCCAGCATTTCTGTGCATGACTGACTCAAGCTGGGATCTAATGGAAGAGGATGAATAAAACAAGTATCCACCTCAAGCGTAATAAGGAAGGAGGCTATAAATTCCCAACCAATTACTCAAACCTCATCAGGATGTGAGCCCATAGCTTCCTCCAGCTCATGCCAGAATGGATGTGGTTTTCCAGCTGGGTAGACAAGGAAATCCTCAATGCTGTTCCATCCCATACATTTTGTTTACATTCAGATTGAAGGAATAGGACCAAAGAGGCTGCATTCATACAGGAAATATTTATGACAACTGAATGCAGATGGAGGTGGAGGCAGCATGGCTTTAGCTCCAAGCCTGTCCAGATGCCTCCTTTCCCCCTCCTGCTATCAGCAGGCACAGGAACAGTCCTGAGGCAGAGAAAGTGAGAGGAGCCTTCTGACACAACAGGGTACTCACAACCCATGGAAAACTGGCAGCTCACCTCAATCCTGGCTGCCACTGCCCTTCAGCTGCTGCACGTTATCCTGCCCAGAATGCAAGCACTGCCCCATCAAACCATTTCACACAGAGAGCCTAGGTATGTGCAACATGGCAGGTGATCAAATGCAAAACCACAGCAGAAAAACAGGAACATCCTCACAACACTGCAAGTCTCTCCCTAGCTGGCAATAAGAAAACTTTGCTTCATCTGCATACATTCTAGTGCCACATATATACAGAAAAACAAAGAAAAAAAAAAAACCTTAGCCTGTAATGCCTGTATATTTTAGAGGAAAAAAAAAAAAAAACAGCTTACAGAAGACAAGTATATATTGTGGGAGATGCATATTCCACAAAGCAGCAAGTCCAAGATCACACAGCATCTTCTTTCCCTGCTATCCAATTACTCAACTTCCACATCATGCATGAAACCTGATAAATTTCAACCATTTTAAAATAAAATTTTTGATTATTGCTTCTGCAACTTTTGTGAAATTGGATCCTGAAAGCAAAAGTGAGACACGAATAAGGACAAATTCAAGAAAACATAAACTAGTGCTATTTTCATGCATTAATAATCAAATGTACATAAATAGTCTCACCAGTGGTTTTTTGTATATAAATTAAAGGTCTACACAATTTTGACTTTTTTCTGGAACACTAATATCAACAGCTTGAACAATTAATTCTACAGCATAAAGTGCATTCATATACTTTGTAAATGCCCCTTGCACTGAATAAAACAACCAATATATCTAAATTGGCTTTATTTCATTTCTTTCTAGTTATTTCATATTTTGTACCTAGAGAAACTTCTGGGTCAGAATTCTTTAGCTGAATCACACAAGAAGCATGCAAGCATTTATGATTCAGTACATGCAGAATTAGGCTATACAGACGCTGCAAAAAGCAGCACTGTATCACCCAATAACTTTGTTTTCATAGCTTTATGCAGTGTATCTTTTGTTATGACAGCTGCAAAATCACCCCATTACTCAGCTCTCTCCTCCCTGCTCAGCATTACATCCCTGCTCCCCTTTTGCCCACATCCATTCACACATGCCCTGCTATCCTGGCAGAAGCTGAAGATCCATATTAGCTGTGGTACTGGCATTCACATTTTTGTTCCCTCGCAGTCAGGCTTACAGCACTTTGCTCCTCAGTAATACCAGTGCTGGAGTCTGCATCCTCAGCATTATTTGTTTCAGATCCTGCACTTTCCCCTCAGCTGCCTTTCATCGAATCTGGCCCAGGTCACTATAAACTGTCCTCTCTTGCACTGGCAGAGCCCCGAGGTTGGCCACACTCCCCCTGTTTATACATCCACATATTGTCTCCATGCAGGTCTTCTGCCCTGCACTTCCCTCTGGCTACTGGGGAGTTCAACTCATTAAGAGTCACTAAAGAACTGGTAAAAGCACCCAATATGCCCAGTCAAGACAAAGCAGAACCAATGGTGCCATCTTTTCCAAGTCAGGGACTTGGATTTCCAAGTCAGAAGTAATTATCTCATAAAGGTGGAAGGATAACATGGGAAGGATTTTAGAGTAGAAAACACAGAGTAAGTAAAAGAGAGAACAGGGTGAGATGAACCCTTGCATAGACACCAATTACTCCCTCCCCTCAGGCAGAGGCTCAGCGAGTGACCTTGTAGTAGTACAGCTGGGAAAAGCAACTTCCAGAAGTGTTTCACCACGTTGTAGGCAGTTGCATTTATTTCCTCACAACTGCATAAGCTAAATGGGGAATTTCAGAGCCACATTTTAAAATAACTCAAAACGTTTTAGCATATTCATTAGACAGCTGTGTAAATTTTGTCTCCTGCCATTCTTCTGCTCACTCCAACAGGAAATGCCACTCTGTAAGCTGGCACTTCTGCAAAGCAAATGTGATATTGTATCGACAGCAGACTAGTCAGTGCAAACCTCTGACTCAGTGCTTTTTGGCAGCTTCAACAGCTGCCTCAGGAATAGGGCAAGGAGGAGCCAAACCAAAGGTAAAAATCATTATGTTTCCTTCCCTGAAGTTAAGAAAATCTACCCCCAACAAAACCAGGGCTTCATTCTAAGAGTTTTCAAAGACAGTCTAATATGCTTTGGTGCCTACAATATCAAGATCTTCACATAGGTTCAGGTATATACAGCATCATTACAAGTGCAAGAACAGATGAAGAATTCTCTTCCAAAACACCAAGATCCACACTCAATGCTTTTGCCTGCAAGAATTTCATCAACCTCAAGAAAAGCAAACAGGATCATGTCTACTTCAAGATTTGTCTAAAATTTTATGGTTTACATTCTTCTTTCTTATTTACATGCACTTTGTAAGGCATCTTCCAATGCTGGATAGATCATTTCCAAGTACAGTTAATTCACTACATGCTAACAAAGGCAGCTTTAAGACTTGAAAATTATAGCCAACAAAATCTGTAAAGCAGAGTTGGAAAGTTTTCACTTTCTCCTACATAAATCATACTCAAGAAGCAAAAGTTGATAGACAAGTTGAATATTCATATAGAATTTAGACATTTAGAAGACTTGCATGCAGAGAGAGATTTTTGAGCCTTCAGGCTGCAAGTGTTTCACGAAGGAATTGGCATGAACTTAAAATACAATCTAAGTAAATGTATCAAAATGGAAAATCACAAATAAGCCAGCCCTCTCAACGTTCACTACTTGCACTTTATCCCTGTTGTTAATTACGAATACAGAAGGTGCACATGTTTCAGAGCCAAGGAAAATCCTTCTGTGTTTTTGCAGTAAACTCTAAAGTCTGAGTTTCCATTATCATAAAAAGGTAAGCAATAGGAATAAAATTACAATTCATTCACTAGAATGCTGTAAATCTGCTATAAATTGTTACCTTCCTACATAAAGCTGGCAAAAAGCCCAATTAAGATGCCATTAAAAAAGGAGAAATAAATACTGAACAATGCCAATAAGAGAGTAGATCCCATAGACCTTGGTCCCTTGAAAGCCAGAAAGAAGCTATCCTTCACAGACAACTTTATCAGAGCACAATGACAACATTCAATCCATTTTGTAGAACCTTGTCAGAAATTATAAAGTAAAAACTCAAAGGAAGTTAGAAAAATACTTAAATTAAAAGCTGAGAGGAAACCAGATAAACATAATGACAATGACATTGTCAGAATTGTTTGGATGCCATTCCAAAAACAAAGAATTCAAAATGCGATCATCAGACATGGGCCTAAAGAGATTAAATTTCTTGGCTAGGTCTTATATTACCAAACAGCCTTCTGAGCAATAAATCACATAATCCAGGAGTTTCTGCATTGCAGCTGCACCTACATTCTGAGAAGTCTTCAGCACTGAGACTGCACTTTCCCAGGTACAGGTCCAACCTGTTCTCCCCTGGTCCATGCTGGACCATGGCAGCAGAGCACGGCACACTTCCCCAGGTGGTGTCACAGGGGCAGTGGCACGGGGACAAATCCCTGAGCTGCTCACAGCTGCAGCAGAACCCACCCACTGCCCAATGCACTGCACTGCCAGAGGGGGTGAAAAACCATTAACACCCTATCTCTGCCTCTAGGCTTTTTATAGTTAATATAAAGTGGATGTTCCCTTCAACAGTGAATGTTGCTCACCGGTGGACTGTGGTCAAAACATGCTTACAAGTTTTGGATCTGATCTATATTTGAGATAGTTGTGTTTTAAAAAATTTAAATACCAGTCCAGGCACTCAGATTTCTTATTTTCTGAATATAACTGTGTGGTCTCAGGGTTTCACTCTTATTTAGATTAACCCATCTTCCTCTAATTAAGGAAGAGGGAAAGGTATTATCCAAATGTCTCAAGTTCCCAATTTGATCATTTTTAGGTACTTAGTACTACCACCTCTTCTAAGACTGTATTTTCTCCCTATTTTCTTTAGCAGCTTCAGCTTCCCACCGTACTATGAGCCTGACTGAATACAAAAAAGCCCATTTGAAGTTTCTGAGGGAAGACAATTGAAGTTACACTGAGTGCCACAACTCAGTTCCTGCCTCAGACAGGGTATGCTTTTTGCATGTCTCAACAAATAAGCCAATATTTAGATATACCTACAAGTTTAGCAGCTGCTAGTATCTCACACATTAATAAAAAATTAAATACAACATTCTACAATCCCACTTAAACCAAATATCTAGGTAAAAGCTGTAGCTACTCATCCATGAAGACACACTGTGCTGGGAAGGATCTCAATAGAAGCACCCATTTTCATGTTCTCCAATACATGCAAAGACTGTGTTACATGGGGCTACAGATGTTAGAGGTGCCATTTTTTTTATCTTTTGGTCTCCAAAGAGCAGCAGATGGCACCACACCAGAATTATTATAATGAGAAATGGGGGAAGATTGATATTAGCCAGCTGCTCTGGGTGCACAGACTGGTCTCTGGAGGCTCAGGACACTTGCAGACCTAGAGTGAAAACTTAGCCCACGCTCAGAGGGGGGTAAGTAAGGGGGAAAAACTTACCTGATGCTTATATCCATATAAGGATAAGGAGCCAGGAGCACTTCTGCCATCTGGGATTCATTCAGAAACATGCTCAAGACCATTAAGGTGTAAATCTCATCCCTCTACAGCTTCAGTGTCTGCCTCCAAACTGTGACCTGAGAATTTCCGTACAGTAAGGCTACAAGGCAGGTTTCATAACTTCCACTCCTTTTTACTTCTTTTCCATGGCACCATAATTTTCTTTTTAAAGTATATAATCTACCTTTCACTTCTTAGACCATGGGTTTTAAAGACTCAAAGCCTGTGCCTAATTAAGGTCACCTCTTAATTTTCATTCACTCTGTGCTTATCTTTTGTAACTGATACGGGCAGTAGAGCACAGAAATAGATGAAAATCTCACATGGAAAAGTCTTTAAGTTATGTAGCTCTGCAACTCAGCAGTTGCCAGAAAATGTGATATTTGAATCAAAAGGCACACCAGACTTCTCAATTACCTTACTTCGAAGTAAAAGGCATTGACACTTATGATTAACAGGAAAGAAGATACTGTGATGCTTGTATTACAGAGTGGGACCACAGCTGTGCCAAGTTTACCTGCTTCTATTAAAACTCCAATCATCTAGTAAAGCCAAGGCCTGCCAAGTAGGACCAGCAGCACACTCTGGCATCATACAGGTTTCTCTGCTTTCTGTGACATACTGGATTCTTACCTTCTTTCATAAAGCTTGAATAAAACCCAAGAAATTCTGTTCATGCTTTTAGCTTGGAATTTACATAGGTCATTTGTATTTAGGAAGCCCTTCCATCAAACTCAAACTAAAAAAATATCCTCCTTGTACTGTTACCCTTTCAAAGTAGTGTCATTTAAAAAGCTGTTTTTCCAAGAGACATACAACAATTACATAATTTCATCTTCCATTTCTACCAAGTAAACTTCTTGTTCCTGTTGTGGACTTGATTATGCTCATTTTATGGCAAATATTTGTTTCCTTTAGTATCTGAGGCTCATCTTAAAAAGGGGAACTTTCACAGCAGTCCACTAGCCTTCAAATGCTCCACAGAAACATAAGTGGCAATCTATTTAAGGAACTGTTTTTCTAAAACCAGAGAGAAATATTTTGACTTTGGACAAAACGCTAAATTGCCACTCAAGTCAGCAAAATAAGAGTTTGGACAACAAACCAAAACCAATAGTGACGTGCCACAAACTTTTCCTATTTACACTGGATAAAAAGAGGGTACTGGACACTGACCAAGCAAATGTAAAAAGAGTTCTTTTTTTCTAGCAACTTTTCAATTCTAACTTTCAACTTCTATCCAACTCTCCCACCCTCTTTACTGCAATTCATCATCCTGAACAACGTGGTACCTGCTGGAGTTTTTTGCCCTCTCTGCTCCTCATCTTTTAAATGAGGAATTTTGAATTCAAACATTCAGCCCCATGAAGGTTCATAGCTGCTACTCTTTGCTCTTTTCCTGCTGAAGTTTCAATCTCTTCCTTGTGCAGGCAGCAAAAACAAAAGGTGAAGATGTTCTCTGTATATAGCAATTTATCCTTCCATAAATCAGGCCTGTGACTAACATAATTTCTCATATTGTTTGGTTTACTGAAGCCTGAGGAATATTTTCAGGCCATTCCTTGTGCCCATTCAGGATTCTACTTTCCCTTTCCAAGGCTAGAGCGTTCTCCAGTGTTCCACACAACTTCTGCACCCCTCCGTTTTGCGGGATGTGGGATCTGCACATCTTTGTCTGTGTGACTTCCATAAGCTGATGCTGAAGTGCAACCCCTGGATCTCGGTTTTTTGCAGGCAGGTTTTTGTCACTCCCTCTCCTCCTGAACAAAGTTACACAATACACTTATTCAGAAGAGCACACAAGAGTAAAGAAGAAAGTGATCTTACTTGAGTAACGCAGACAAAGGAGGCCTTCACTGAAGTTGAAAAGGCAGAGTTTATGGGGCACAAAGAGAATGAGGAATAGATGTGGGTGGAGAAATGAATAATGTTTGGTAGGCTCTTATGTGGTCTGACATTTTTCATCCTCACAGTCTCCAAAATTCAACTTTTCAATGAAATGCAGAATTTGCTTCTTTTCTAGGTTCATTCACAGCTCTCAGTAATTACACGTGTGCATTTATGCTTGAGATTATTTTAAATTCTGAGCTTCTTGCCAGAAATTTCATTGTGGGTAAACACCTTTAAGTACCTAAAGCCAAATTTGTGTTAAGTATAATATTTCTTGTTCCTCTTTCTTTCCTGGAGTGCTTCCATGTGCTCATACACAACTGCTATGCTCCACTTAACTGATGACTGATGTTCTTCACGTCCATACACATTTTTTCTGAGATGTACTGTGCCCAGTTCTAACTTCCTATTCCTATGTAACATACTGAAATTTTAGCAACTGCTGCTGCATTACATGTGATCATTTACAGTGATCACAGAACAAATAATTAAGCAGGTACTGTTTGACATTTCTTAGCAAGGACTCTCTGAAACTTAAAAAAAAAAGGGAAATTAATTATAGCTAATCAAAATCTGATACATCTATCCTAAACTTGAGAGACACTTTTTTTTTGTTTCAATAAAAAAAACTTCTAAAGGAAAATATACAAACCTAGGAAATTATCAGAGCTTAATATACAATTTTTAAAAAATATAATCATATAAGCATCATGTAATCTTCCATTAACCTCCAGGATCTGTATGTAGATAAAAACAAAATAGTGTTTCTGGTACTAGAGAATAACAGCCCTGTAAGGCATGAAAGTACTTTTGGCTGTGAATTGTTTGGGGGATTGGGGTTTTTTCCTTCATTAATTCTTAATCTCTGTGGAAAATCTGTTACTCCAAGATTTTCCTTAAAATGATGAGAAAATTTCATCTCGGGAAAAAGTCTACTCTGGGGATCACAGACCCCTGGCAATCTTAGGTTTTTAAACTCATTAACCTCCTTAGACTGCTGTTGGGAGGCTTTCAGTACTTACAGAACTAAACAGCAAACACTGAAATGCTGAGATGTCACCAATGACAATGAATGGCCTCGGACCTGGAGTGCTGGAAAGGGACCAAGCTCTGGCCAAGCATTTGCTACATTTACGTTGAATTCTTGGACTGGAATCTAAATTCAGGCTTTGGCACTGGCCCATTTGTATCCCTAGCAGTAATAAATTATGCAGTTAAGAATTTCATACTGTTTTAAGAACCTCAGCTGACAGTGCCTTCAGTATGAACCGAGAGTTCTCAGAACATCATGGAACAAGTGCTTCAGTCCTGATCAGATAAAATTACTTAAGTACAACTTCAGATTTGATATGACTGAGAATACTTGCTGGATGCATTTAAAAAAAAAAAGAATGTGAGAACCTTGTAAATCTACATGATGTTATTTCTTTTCTGGAATGAGAAAACACTTGTATTATACTCCTTTACTTCCAATTCCCAGGAAAGACCTACAGCTGGTGAGCCCAATATTGAGAGCCTCCACAGGACTCCTCTAGCAAAACCTACACAGAGCTGAAGTTCCACTTGGGGGTTGTGGGGGAAGTTGTGGTAATATTGAGACTTAAAATAAGTCTGCATTATAATAAAACTTCTTATCAAAGTGTCAAGAAGGTTCCCTACTGAGTAATAATTAAAGGAATAAAAAAATAAGAAGCCCTACAATCCCTCAGACAAAGTAATATACAGGCTGCCAAGGAAGATGCACCCCAGACTAGATGGATATCCACAGCCACCATCCTCCAGTCCTGCAAGCATATCTCACTTTTTTCCATATCATTCATACATTACCTGGAATATATCATTTATCCCCAGCATCCATGCACCATTAGAACACCAGAGGGATCTGCACACAAACACTAAGTTGCACATCATAATAAATTACTGAAGAATGCACCAGCCCTGCATGACATGTATTATCCAAAATTACATAGAGACAATACAGTAAAAGTGTATTGTATTTATACAAAGTCGTGGAATGGCTGCTCTTTGCAAAAGGAACAGAGCACTGGGTGAAGAGAGGAAAAATTTGGGTAAACAAACTGATACTCAGCTGTACAAAAACAAGTATTTCAAGTCTATGATGATAAAAGCATTTAATTGTAGAATTACTCCTAGAAGCATTAACCACTAAGAAAAAATAAAACTGCTGTGAAGTCCTGAACAAAAGCAGTACAGCAAAGCTTTTTATATGGTATCTCTTAATGCAATGTACCACAGTACTCTAATTTAGATTTTAAAAAAAATTAAAAGAAATACTAAATTTGTGCTAACTAAAGTCTTTTGAATGCTTTTGGCTGTACAGTTGTATAATTGCCACACACAAAGATCCCAGTTATGAGAATGCTAGGATTTGTGGATTAATATCTAAAAAAATATTGAAAAATAAAAGCCACTCCAGGTATTCCTACCAGAAGTTTTTAAGTAGCACTGCCTAAAGGAATTTGCTCAACCTTGATTTTTTACTAGGAAAGTATAAAGTAGAAAACTTCTGGTTTAGACATTATCCGATCAGTGAGCTGTATTTTAAATACATATACCATGAAGGTTTACTACTGAAGTTCTGCAGTAAAAAAGCTACTTACAAACAGGTTAAAAGAGCTACATTATTACAGAACCCAGGTAATCAGAAAATCACCTGGCTAAATTAAGCACTAGCTAGGGTGTGATTGCTCAGCAAGGCTGCACATTGGCAGCTCCAGCTGAAGCCACACTTCAGCCAGCTCACCACCCATAGAAGCCCAGGAGTTCAGAGCTCTGCTAAGCCACAGGTTATTTCTGCTACCCTGATCAACCAGCTCCTACCTAGAGACCTCCTTCCTGGACTAAGCCTAATCCTGGGCTCATTCAGGCTTAGCTGTGGAAGTACTCATTAGGCTTGTAAGGAGGACAGTACAGGAACAAAGTGAGATACCTAATCTTCTTGTGGAGAAAAAAAACCCGAGAGCACGATCTTCAATACCAGACTGCTAATTTATGTTGTGATTTCATGTTTTACAACTCAATTGGCCAACACTGTGGAGGTGCAGTAACATCGAACATCAGCCTGCTCTATTGCGAAAAACTCTTTCAGACGACTCTCTGCAAAGTAGAATAGTCTGAGATACCACCAATGTATTTCTCATGTAAACATACAGAACCTGTATCAAACCTTCTCTGCCTTCTGCTAATCAGTTTTGCCAAAATTTGGCCACTAACCAGGAACTATGAATTACAGTCCATATAGCAACAGGCCTCCAAATCATAATGGCTCACTCAGAGGAAAGAACAACATTGAAACAGGGAATGACAGTCTCTATGTAATTTATGGCCATGTATACCCCAGTCTGTATTGACAGGATAGATTTCAGATGAGATAAAAGAAAACAGCATTAAAATGCTAAGTCCAAAACCCTTGCACTGAAGAGTTAAGGGAACTCCACAACACAACAGGCACACTGATAAAAAAACCCAGCGTAGCAATGGCCTAGAAAGGCATGAATGCACCAGGCACTTTAAAAAAATTACATAATATTCAACATTTTCTTTTCACTGTCTTCTTACAGACCAGTTGTGATCTGTATTGCTCTCAGCTTGCCACTTCTTTCTTTCATTCCAATGCTCAAAAGCTGTGCTAAATTTCCCAAGGGCTCATCACTCAGTGAGCAAGCCTGTTCCAATGTGCTAGTGTGTCTGCTGAAATAGCTACTTCCACAAATAAACCACACAAAATTCCTAACAAATCTGCAGTTACAGAAGAAAACAGAAGAATTATTAAAACCAATGAAACATATTAAATAGCTGACCACAGTTTCTACAGTCATTTAGCAGCTACATCACTTGTCATGCAATCAACTGATTTAGGGGGTTTGCAGAATTTATATACTTCTACAAATGAGAAATATATTTAATCTCCTATTCTTGCATGCTTTCCACAATATATTCCAGAGATTAAAATGAACATAATACACTCTAATAGAAGAGCACATTGTAAAAAGAGTTAAACTTTGGTGTAATTTTTCATAACAGATTTGGTCATATTTATATATATATATATATGTATAAATATATATTTGACATGAATATTTATATAGCCATACCCTAGAAATGGAAACATTCAGATACTACAGCTCAGCAGAGAGTAGAACTGATGTACACAGAATTTTAAGATCAACAAATTAACTTCTAATATGGAAACAACTCCTGAAAACTATAAACACTTGTCAAAATAAGATTCCTGACAAAGCAGCATGAATCAAGCTGTTAACTGCCTTTGGTTTTGACATTACAAGATGAAATAAAATATAAGACTAAAAGCTAAAATACTTCTTACCTGACCAAAAAAAAAAAATTGCTCCTGCATCATCCTTCTCCTTCCCCTAGCTATTGAAACTGTATTAGTGTTTTGAAAGTACTCCAATTTAGGGGAAAGTATATTTTCCTGAAAATTATTTATCAAAAATGGAATTAAATTCTCTCTGCTACAAAAAGGCAACCAACATTTATGTTAATCTTACAAACCGCCTAAAATCTTCCACTTCAGAGATGCAAATTCAAGTGAGACAAACAAGAATTTTCCTTCCAACCTGCATGTGACGTGTTCTCACAGAGGCTGTTGGGATTTTTAAACTACAAAAAAAAAGGTGAAACTGAAGCAGCATGAAATAAAAGAACAGAGGATGCTAAAAAAAATTATAGACAAGGATGGAATTTGACTTAAAGGTACATAATGAGATGGATTTTTTTTTTTTAAGCTGGATAAAGATCTAGCTGCTAAGCTCCTAAGTTCCCAAAAAGCTCTATGGCCTACTTTCTCCACTTGTTTCAAAGTCAGGCCAAAAGGGCCAGGCACCTGCCCCAGTGAACAGACTTCCCCAGAGACTGCACATCAGCAGCATTCTCTCAGACACTCACCCCACAGCACAGGCAATGGCACAGAAATCATGTCAGAGTGGTGCCATAATAAAATGGGAATGTGTGCTGAGGAGCCCTGCCAAACCAAAACCCGGAGCCGCGAGCAGACACCCTCCGTTAATCTCCTCACTGCCATTTCTTCCCTAATCTAATTCACTTCTTCCCAGCATTTGTACTGTTTACCTTTTCATGCCTCCCAAAACAGGTAATACAATTCAATTTTTACAGTCATTTTTACATTCCTATTCCCAGTGATGCAATCACTACCTTGAAAATATTGCTGAGAATTTAAACGAGGTAATTTTGGCAACAAAAAGGCTGCATAGAGATTTTGTATTCTTCTTATACAAATTTGGGGGCAAAGCTGAGTTGACACCATACCTTCCATGATTTTTGTTTTGTCTAACAGCTTTCTAAATTTAAAAGATAAATGATTTTTCCGAAACTGACTTCATGTAATTTTTGTTTCAAACGCTGTCAACCCATTTATTTTCAAACAAACCCATAAAGGGAATGGTGTGTTTCTCACATGTTGGACTAAATACATTTGCCTTTTATTAATAATGAAAAAAGTTGTTTTTTAGCAATGGAACAGAAAAAAGCATTTCAAACTACCCCCTTCACCCTCTGATTTAAAAACAAGATTAAACAAAAAGTAAAAAGCCTAACACCAAGATCAGCCTTCTGATAGCAATATACCCCAAAGAACCTGACATGTTATATAATGCACTATATGTTTTCTTTGGCTCAGATTCTTTCACCTGTTCTCCCCTGGCATTGCTAGCACTACCAGATGGATCCATTTTAGATTTAATTAATTTACCCTGTCTCCTAGGATTTCCAAGAAGTAAAGCACGGACAAGAACCCTGGTCCTTTCCTTTCTTGGATACAGAAAAAGAATCTAGACAGAGAGAGATTTTCCTTTTAAGAACAGAATACAACATCCACAAATAAATATCTCAGGAGAACACGTGCTCAAAGAAGCTAAAAATAGTAAAACCAACAAGCATATGTTTAACTGGGAACCTTCCTAGAGCCTAAAAGTAACATTATTCTTTAAATTCAATGTGGATATGGGAACTCTAAAACTGTGTTTGATTTTTTCTTAATGGCAATGAAGCAGGCATATTCCAAGTGTCTGCATATAAAGTGAGTACCATGCACTGCTTGTTGAACTAGACAGAATCCCTCCTTCTTGTCATCAGCCTTCATTCCCTCCACCACATTATTTTTCTCTCCTTAAAAATTCCTCAATATACTACAGGTAAAATTTCATCCCATCCAAATTAAAGCTTTTTTTTTAAATTTCCTTCTATTCTCTGCTCATGTAAAAAATAAATCTACACAAGAACTTGGATTAGCAGGGAAACTTATAACTACCTGTAGGTCTTCAAAATAGTAACTGGCCTAAAGGACTCATAAACTACATTCCCTTCATAAATTTAACAGAGGGGGTGAATGGATAATTATATCATCTGCTTATCTTAATCACTAGATTGCTTTACATGGGCTGGGGCAAATCAGTTCTTTGACAGTCCTCCTCTCCTGGCTTTCTCCTTATTATCTGCTTTTACAGCATGAGATGCATGGGGCAGAGCATTGCCCCTTGGCCAAAGCTGGTAAGAGGATCTGGCACAACTAAGCCTGCAAAACCAGCTGGCCTCAGCATACTACAACAGAAAAATAGCTCAGATCTTCTAAATTGCTAAGTCAAATTTTGAAGGCACAATGCTCCTTATACAGGGTGGAATGTTTCACAATCGTATCCTGGAGGTCTAATAATGAATTTTCCCACTTGCATAAAATGCTACAAAAAAACTTAAGCTTTTTAGCCCTCTAAACAGAACTTAAATGATACAGAAGCATTGACACATAGCACAGGAATTGGTTTTACTTAAAATGTATCAATACAAAACACAAACCAACTTGCATCACTTGTAAGAGATGCCAATTCTCCAAAGTCTGTCTCCATAGCAGACGTATTGCATCTCTGATATTAAAGCATGTGCACAAAGTTTTAGCTCCAAATGTCACACAAACTAAACAAGAATCTTAGGTTTTCACCTTCAGAAGTCCAGTGAGATGCTAACTCGACTACATAATCTAATCAAATGCCTGAAGCCAGAGGACAAACAGAAACAACCTAAAATTAAATTCTGCAGACTATAATGATTATTTTTTAAAATATCTTCTATAAATGTAGCATTTGCTACAAGATCTACATTGAATTAAACTTTTTTTAAAATTTAAAATAATTGATTTGTAAGGGTAGGGCTTGTTTAAAAGAAAGAATGAATCACAGATGTTCTGAGTTGGGAGGGACCCACAGGGATCATTGAGTCCAACTCTTCAGTGAACGGCCCCACAGGGATTGAACCCACAGCCTTGGTGCTAACGCTGTACTCTGACCAACCCAGCCAATCTCAGTGGCTTTCATCACCTAATTCTTTAACCTGATGGTCTCACTAAATAGTAGCAAGCAGCCCAATTAACCCAAATAAACTGACAATGTAAAACCAGGCATTCAGGATCCACCATCAATATAATTAAAGGGGTGAAGAACCTATAAATGCACTTCAGCATTTATACCCACAAGACTAATTCAACCCAGCTGCAGGGCCTTCAGGCCCATGAACAGGAGGAGCAGATCAGGTGTGCTGATGGAGCTCATCTTCCTACACAGTCTCACCTGAAGGGAATTCACCTAACCATGCCAGGAAAGCTGGAGCTTACTTTCAAAAGTTATCTAGCTACATGCTAGAGTGAACAAAACCCTATCCTGCAAAGGACACCATGAAATCAATATTTAGCATGGCAATAATGGAACAACCTCTCTTTTTAAACCTTTCAGCATTCAGTTTTTACCTATTAAAGCATTTCTACTCAGTGAAAAGGCCTTAAAACACATAGAAAGGTTTAGGATGTGGAGCTACCACTACTTACTAGTCAACACAGCTGAGGTACCCTGCAACAAGTCTCACAGTATTAAAGTCTGGATTTATTAGCACTGTCAAACCAGCACCTCAGGACAGTAAGTCCAGTATTGGAAGACTAAATAAAAAAAAAATTCTGCTGTGACAAAACACCTCACTTGCTCTGATGGTTAAAATTGTGTTTAAAAAAAAGTTGTAAGTGATGTAACTTAACTTCAACAGGCATTAGATCAAATGAGGTATGGTTTACATTACCTTCATACCAAGTCATAAAATAGATGCAAACACCACAAAATGCAGCTTAGACACCTTCACAGAAATAATCATGCAATCAGCCATGCTCTAAACCAAGCTGCTCTGCCCCTGCATCTCAGAGCACTCAGGAGCAGCACAGCTAAATGCTGGCTGACAGTCTGGAGCTCTGTCAGTCACCCAGTCACCTCCAACACACCCACCCACACTCCTTAAATCAGCTCACTTTGCAATGTGACCCTCCTCTCAACAAGACTCAGCAACACCCTGGATGATCATTAATGAAGGATTTGAACAATTAGTAACTCAGGAGGTTTGCTTTCTTGCTGCACCTGATGCAAGTCAGGAGTCCCTTCTGCAGTACCCTTCAGCTGCTGCAAGCAGAAATCTTCAAAACTGATTATTCTATAAAAAGTATACAGAAAAGCCTATGACATTCTGTGTCTGCCTTTTGGTTTAAAAAAGTAAAAAGAAAACTTTAAAGAACACAAAACCCAAAGACAAAGAATCACATGGACAGTCAATAAAGACAAAAGTTTGTATACAGTTTTATTAAAGCAACTATGGCCACAGAAATTATAACATTTTTAAGTAAGAGCATGAAAAATTATTTTAACCTGATTTTTATTATAGTTATTTCCAAGAGAAATCAGCTTATAATATATCTATTTTTTTTTATTACTGGGTATGTATCAACCTCTTAGCTAAAAGAAAATTAAAATTAAGACTATTAGATGTTAATGCAAGAGACAGTATTGCTTTATGGAGCTTTAAAACAGTGCATAACTTTACAAACACTTGACTACCTTCCCCTATATATATATACAGAGAAGCCAGGGGATTAAGTAAACCCAACTCAAGTCCAGAATATGATGTGCAAAGTCAACATTAAATTAAAAAAAAATGTTAATGAACAAACATCTATATAGAGAAAAAAGTTTTTAAGAACAATACCTCTTTCTGAAATGAACTGAAACTGACTGAAATCAATTCAGATTAAGATCTTATTAAGATCTTAAATAGAAATTTTGATGTCCAAACAGCTATTTTGTGCAAGTGATGCAAGTTCCATATATTAACCTAAATAACTGCTGTGTAAGTTTTCTTTAAAAATTATGCATAACTTAATAAAAAACATGATACCACAAATTGGAAATAAGAAGAAGCAGACACTTTTTCTGTCATTCCCAGAATCATTCAGTTGTCTACACAGAGATACCACAGTTTTCCTATTGTACATATCATCCAGGTTAACATTAGAACTTGATCACTTACATCATACAGGCAGAGCTAAAGCTCCACACGTTGACCAGCATTTTCCACTTTTGTAAATTAAAATTTTATTACATCCTAGGGACACATTCCAGCAAAGCAACCAAACTTATTTTTGCAAATATCAAAACCATGACTTTTTTTGTATTGTTTTCTTTCAAGAACAAGAGACCTGTAATACAAATTCAGCTCTTCTAACAAAAAGACACCAGAAGTTACACATCTAAGGCAGTGTCCAAGGAGGAAAACCAGCATTTAGTCAGGTAAAATTTTGTATGGCTTTAAACCAGAAGCCAGACCCATAAAGGGTGAAAGAAAAGAAGGAGACTTATAGCTGAGAGTCTTAAATAATATGAAAATAATGCAAACATAAAGCTAGTAGTCCCCTGTTTCTGATCCTGAAGGAATCAGAAGCCTTTAGGTGTAAGTGTACTGTATATATATATATATATAGTACAAGAAAACTAACACCAAATGCTGGAAATACTTCCCATATAACAAAACCAATCTATCAAAAGTGCATAATCAAAGCATTAAAAAGATCCCTCATGGGGAAAAAGGTTTGCACCACATACAGACAGACTCTGCAATATTTTCTCCTACCTAAGCTGTTCCTGTGACTAAAAAGAATAGGAGATTTTTGTTCTTCAGTCTTCAAAACCCAAGTGGAGTCTGTCAGCTTCTTTATGAAAGAATACTTTTAGTATGATAACCTAGAAAATGTAAGAACATCACAAACCTTCTGCCTGTTGATCTGCAAACTCACTTTCAAAAAAAGTGATGTCAAATCACTTCTAGCCAAAGGATTCGCCTTATTTGAAGCACCTAAAGTGCTCTGCACCTACTAGGACCACCATAGGTCACAGAGTGCCCCAGTAACCCATTCCAATTTCTGTCCTACAGAATATCTGTGCTTAATCCCACCTAAAATAAACTGAACAGCGTTTATACTAGAAAACTTACGAGATGCTTAAATAAAGAATTATTCTAATACATTTCTCTTTATTTTTGCAATATTAACATCACCATTTTCAAACAGGTTTTTTTTTTGACATATCTGTATCAATGTTTTCCCTGTCCTTAAAATAGAAAATTAATCCAACACCAGTAATGCTAATCTCCCTACTACTAATAATAATAGTAATAGCATATTAAAAGTGAGTCACCTTTTTAGTTAAAAAAAAGAAGAGCTAAGCATTAGATAAAAATGTAAAAGATACCATGAAAAATGAATGAAATATACCCAAGTATGCCAATATTTAGTCATGATTTTCTTGGACAAAGGGAAGGAAAACTGTAGTATAAATTTATTCTATAAAGAACAATACAAAAACAACATGGTAGACCTGTATTTAACAGTTACAGTGATAAGCTGTTCAGTTGTCTGTGTGATGCTGCAGTTGCTGATGAGGTTACAGTACTCCTCCCCATTTCTGTGTCCTGGTTTAGGGTATTTTCTCCACTCTATGTTACCAGTTCTGATACTTAAGTTAGGTAGTGAAGCTCAGGACATGCAAAAAGGTTTCCAGGACTCAGGGCTGCAGCTGCACATGTGTCTGCTCTGCAGGTGATCCATGGGGCAAGGGACCTCTGCCAGTTCCACTAAATGTGCCCTTACTGCAGTTCTAAAAAAAGAGCCAATATTTACCATTGCAAACATCAGCTTGCAGGAGAGACGCCCTTATTATCAGCCATTCTAGCACTCAACTTTTGATTCCCCAGGGGAGCCTGGCAGAAGGTATAATTCTTGACTGGAATAGAAACATACCATGTGTGACTTTTAAATATTATGTTTCTAACGTTGAAATCTCAGACATGATGACCACAAACCAAGTAAATACAACTTGCTACGATAAAAGAAAAAAGCTTTTAAAAGCTTAAAATGTTAACATTAGAATATATTTTTTTTTTAAATCTGATTCATCTAGGACACTGTGAACATCTAGGCCTGAGTCCAAAGCCATTGAAGTTATTAGGACTGCTTCCCTCTATTTCAACAGACCCTGGATAACTCTCTCATTTCTGTACCTCTCAAACAGACAAATACATGCAATATATCATCTCAAAGCAAAGGAACTTAACACATTTCAGTGGCAGCACATTCATTTAAACAGAACCATGGATACTATATATGGAAATGAAGTGTTCCTCTCAAAGATGCAAACCCGATGTATTCTCAGGCTATGAATACCATCAGGATTCAAAATGGGCCCTTCCTGACCAGAATGTCTCTGACAGGCGTGGAAGATAGGTATCATTCTTCTCATTTACTCAGACCCTGCTGCTTCTCCACCCTCCACTCTCACCCAGGGTGACCTGTTTGTCCTGGACAAAGTGCCCACACTGACAAACCAGGAGGTCTAATTTGGAACTGGTGTATTTAGCCCTGTGTAATTTTGCATAAATGCCAGTGTAGTCTTGTGATCTAACAGAGTTTTGCACTCACTTCCCAGTCAGGCATTGTATTCCTGCAAGGAGCAGGGAGCTGGACTCAGTGATCTTTATGGCTCCCTCCCATCTCAAGCTATTCTGAGATTCTAAACCTTCAGCCATATATTAGCATATAAACCCATTACAGAAACACAGCTTTTTAAAGTGTAGCTCCTTTCCCTCTGCCACTAAAATCATATGTGCAGGAGAAAAATATTTTTTAACCATTAACACCCACACAAAATGTTTCAGCTATCTTTCCCTTAGAAAACCTCCACAAGCTGCATTCACTGTGCCCTCCTCAGACTTCTGATAATTCCTAATTTTCATACATGTAAAATATACACAGTTTTATGCAACGTGACAAGGTATGTTTAGTAGAACCAAAGGGTACCCTGTCCCCCAATTTCATCTAGTGTTATTTTCACGTTTATACCTCCACAGCAACTGCTGCCCTACCAACTTCACACTACAGGATGCCTTGCTGCTGCTGAACTACAGCCTGATCCTGCTGAGGAATTATCACCAGCCAGCCCTGAAATTCATATAAACTTTTGTCACTCTGAGTTGGATTCCACAGAAGAGCCAATCTCAGAAGGAATGCTTGACTGCTGCTCTGTGCTGCACCTGACTAGAGATTACAGCTTCTTTGTAGGATTTGTCCCAGGAAGGACACTCAATGACTAAGATTCACAATCCACTTTCTTTCACTAATACAGGACATACGAGTACCATCATTGCTGGTTTTAATTATAATCATTAGATCCCGTCCCTGCAGAGATTATACTTAGGGCTAGTGCTCTCTAAATGTTCAGTGATTCTGTCTCTGGGGCTGGAAACTGCCCTCATTCCGCAATCAGAAATCCCAATGCATCAAAACTGAGTACATGGATCAGTGTTACTTAAAAGCTTTTTGTTGGCTATTACAGGCATTTCTTCTATTGAGCTAAACTGGGGGAAAAAAAGTGAAATCTAATGGTTTTCAACCTGCACTTATGGATTTGCAAACGTGAGACTTTCAAGTTCTTTTTGCATGCAGATGTTCCCTTTAAAGGTATGTGCTGCAGAGCCTTGAAAATAAGCATGATGATTTTGGTTGAGAATGTTTGGTTTACGGGTTAAATCCTTGTCCACACATTCTCTTTTCTGCATGCAGAAACCTATTTTAGCATGTGTTTATAAAATGAGAAATCCTTCCTAAGCTCCAGAGAGCCAGAAGTATCTTCCCTTTTCAGAGCATGAAAGCAGCAGCATGCACCCCTGCACACCAGCGCCCATCCCTGCGTGTAGAAACGCCACCTGCAAAGGGCTGCGAGCACCTTTTCTCTCAGACCTTGGCCTCTCCACCACGGCCACCTCTCAACTGGCAACCTGTCTGGGGAGGCTCTCGGGGGGGACTGGGTGCAGACCACCTGACAGCCATGGGACAGGAAGGCCTGAGCCAGGCCGTGCATGTGACCGAGCACAAAATGCGTTACAGCTCCCACTAATCCCCTGAGCCTCCCAGTTGCTCACCACTCGCTGCTGCCCAGCTCATCCTCGCCAGAGTCAAGGTGAGGATTCCACGCACAGATTGAAATGAAGGGCTCTCCTGCATCGTGTGTCCACACGTGTCCTCCAATGGACACTCCAGCCTTCCTCAACAGAGCGTGCCTCAAATCCTTTTCTTCATTTGAGAGGACGTTTATGCAGGTATTGCTCAGAAACCAACAAGCCTCGCCCACGCTAGAGCCAGCTTGGAATGAATGCTGCTTGTTTTATGGACAACTTAAATTTTTCCACTTACAAGTTTTCTCAGGCTCTAGAATTCTGGGTTGAAATTCTTAACTTTTCAAAGATGACTTCTGCAAATATTCTATTTCCAGCAAAACCACGTTTTTTTCTGTTCAAAACAAATGGGAACCTTGCTTGGTTTCTACTGAGTAAAAAGCACTGTGTAACTTACTATATTTCAAAAATTTGTAGACCAAGGTCAAAGAAGGTCTTCTAAGTTCAGGCTAACAACTGCTGCCTATAATCATAATTTCATTTGATATGTGTACAAGTCCTGGGTCATGGGGAGGAAAAGCTCTTCCAAAACACTGAAAGCATCGCAATAAGGATTCTACCTGCCAGAGCCCGATGACATAAGGTCTGTAAGAGGCACCCTTGACTGGGGACCCAAGGAGCAGCAATAAAGGGTCTGGTATCATATTCTTCAAAAGGAAACAAATTCCATTTCATTCTGCACTGACCAGCTCCAGGAGCTGACTGTGCCCCAGACCTGTACTCTCTCATTCCACTACTCCTTCTTCATGGTTTTAGAGTTTGTCCAAAGCCAGAACAGATAATGTCAGCAGAAAATGCCCTCCAGGAGCATAGAAAATGTAGAGGCAGATCCATATAATCAAAAGACCTATAGATTGTACAATATGCATTTAGCCCCTCTGTGTACATTACCATGCATATTTATTTTATTTTTCTGCTGTTACCACAAACAAGAACAACTAATGTCAGTGTCCGACCCAGTGAAGTTTAATCTCACATTCTACTTTTCATACACAAACACAAATTAGTTGGTCAAGGGAGAAAAAACAAACAATGACCAGACAAGTTCTTTAGCAGTATCTAAGCACTACTAAAAATGTAGATGTAAACACTGAGAAGAAAAACAGCATTTTTCAAGGCTGGTTGCAAATAGACTGTAGCTAATTTTGAAAAATTGCATCTAAAATTATATACCATATTAAATAAAGAAATACAAGGGCTCTGATAGTAATGACTGTCACACGACATGAAACTGACAACAAAGGTAAAGATTTACATTTTCTGGACAGTTTTTTTTTTTAATGCCAATTCACAAAGCAAGCATGGAGCATGAAAATCCTAAACCTTCAACAATCATTTTTAGTACACGATTAAGAGTCATGTTCTATTCATATACAATTACATAAATTAGATACGGAATTTTAAGGGACAATGTTGATGATTCTGTTAGCTGTTTTCATATTCTTGACTTACAGTATCTTGACTTTCTTATCTCCAAGGGGAAAAAAATTAATGAAATTTCATACCACAAAGTAATAAACTGTTTATATCATGGTTTTAAATTCCAGCTTTAAATTAAATGAGTTGAAGAGCAGGATACTCCAAACAAACCACACTCTAAATCTTTCTACATAGTCATAAAAAGTTTTACATCCCAAACAATCATCAACAAATTCATGGAATACAATGTCATGCTTAGAATATAGCAGGGAGAAAAAAAATGAAACTTTTTTGCAGTTCTTTGCAATAACAGATACAGACATGAGTTTCAGAAGAGTAACTCTGAATTATTCACATATATATGTGAATTATTCAATAAGAGGCCACAGAAAGTAGACATGAGGAAGATTTCTTTTAGCTCTCTCACTGGGACTGCTCTTTATGTAGATAGGGAGATGATGCTGGACAGCCCAACTCCCCTGCAACCTGTGGAGCAGCAGAAGAGGCAGCAGAGGAAAGGAAAGCTCCTAACATGCAGAAAACTTCTTCAATCCTGCAGTAGGAGGAGCTACTTCTTCCAAAACTGCTTTTATATCAGGCCAAATAGAGTCAACACAGCATATATACGCATTCACAGCAGCCTCGGCAGCTTTTCCCAACTCACCAAGCAACAAAGTATGAGCTTGATAACAGCAAAGTTTCAGATAATTCCAGTTCCTTCAGTTAGCCTTTATAGCCTGAATACTAGAAAAGTGTTTTGCAATAACTAGTTATAACTAACGTCCTTGCATACACAGAAATCCCTCCAATTCCCCATTTTATTGTATAAGGAATGCAGGATCAGCCCTTGAAATTCTTCTTTGCCAGAGTCTTGAAAATCCTTATAAGTGGAACAAATAGGATCTAAAAGGAGACATATATCTCCCCCTACCTGCAGAGCCCTTTATCCTCCTGCCCCAGGGAATGACATTCATGGAACTACTTCAGTCTCAAAGATGAAATAAACTGAAATCTTACAACCTGCCATAGCCATAGTACATCAAACTGTTGGGACTGGAAGTGTTTGAACCCCTCAACAAAGCCTATTACTAAACTGCCACATTTAGCCCAAGAGGTTTTAAAAACAATTTGCACATATCTTTCTATACTGGTTAAGAAATGACTGATCTGCTTTAACTGACTGTGTCCCAGTAGTGGACTGTCTGACCAACAGCACCCATCAAGGAACCATGCATAGAAGTCTGCATACAAGCCTCTAACTTTTTACTCTCTCAAGGGAAGAAGCATGAGGTAATAACAAGGTAATAACACGCAGATTTTTCTTTTTCGTCAAGATCTCTCAGATCCTTTGTAGATTTGTCTCATTCCGTGGAGGCAGAAATGCTAAATACACAACAAAACCAAAGCTTAAGTCTTCACTACTCACCCTTCCTTGAAAATTGACTTTTACTGCTGTAGGAAATAGTATCTTATAATCACAAATTCATTAGAGCTGTGTCATCATATCTGGCTAGCACCTCTCTAAGAAAGTTCAGGTTTGGTTTTGAATGAAAAAAAAAAAGCCTATAGAAAAGTAGTGCTGCCTGATAGAATTCCTGACACTTAAGGCTGACTTAAAAGCTTTTATTCCTTAACTTTAGCAATCACTCCTTCCATAGACAGGCCAAGCCCACTGTAAGAGTTTAACTTCCAACTGGAATGTGGAGGTTCATTTAGGCAGCCCAAACTACACAACAAACATTAATTTCTCGTGCTCTAACTTTGTTCCTGGTTTCCCCTAAATGCTGGGCCCTCCACAGAGCTGGTGAATGTGCTGTGGGAGGGGACAGGAGAAAGGGGAAGACAGCTCACTGTACGTCAAAGCAAACCAGCAACCTAGCAACCATATATTAAAAGGTGTGTGTGTTTTTGTGGGTGTCTGTGTGCCAGGAATAACTGAAGCAGATATTATTCCATTTGTAATTCAAAAAATGTGAAAAGGGAAGGGGAGAAACTCCAGTTGCTGGTCTATTTTGGGGTCTGTCAAAATCCACTTTCACAATACAGAGTGGTAACACTTTGGATCTCATTTTTCGTAATCAAAAACGAAAGTCTGGACTTGAGCAAGTTCTTAGCTTTGGTTTGAAAATAGACCCTTCAAAGCAGAAACTGAACTTATTTTATATACTATGCTTTCTTCCAGCTGGAAATAAGCAAAAACCAAAGGGGCAGAAAGGCTGCCTCAAAGACTTCACGCTTAGGTTAAGAGAATACTTACAAATGTACAGAATAGATACACTTAATTTAACAAACAGAAACGTCAAAGATTCCCAGGGAATGGAACTAGCTTTATAAAGATTCACTTGAGTGAGAAATTGACCCTTTCAATTCTGCCAAAGTTTCTCATTCCACGAGGCAACTGAGAGTTTGGATCAGGATACGCAAGCTCCCACCCCATCGCATGCGGCCCCAAGGGTGCACATAAACTTCTGATCTGCCCCGTCCCACTTCACAGCATGCGCCCCTCGGGCAGGGTGAGTGTCGCACAGCAGGTGTAACTTTCGTGCCACCAGAGGAAAACGAGAAGGGGGAGCGGGGAGGCGCCTCGGGACTGCACCCACCACCTCAGCCTCCAGCTACACTGCCCACGCTGCAGCTCCCAGCAGCCCTAAGGCAAGAGCAGCCAGCACGGTGCCATCAGCAGCCCTAAGCCACCTCGCCCAGGTGTCCTGCTCTACGAGGCTGGGCTCCTGCTCCTCCTCAGCACCACCACCGCACCGAACCACCACCGGCAGAAAGAGGGGAAGGGAAGGGAAAGGGGGAGTTACCTTGTTTTTGACCCCGCAGTGGCAGCAGACAGTCCACAGGTACTTGAGGGTCCTCCACAGCAGGATGATAAACAGTCCCCCAAAGAAAGTAACCATGGATGAGGCGAGGAAAGCCCACCACATGCGCTGTCCGCGGCTATCGCAGGGCACCTCCATGGTCACCGGGATGATGAGCGCATCCATCTTGGGCACATTGACGGGGGAGGAGGACGAGTCTGTGTTGAGATTGTTGGCGTTGATATTGTTACTCATTCTAATGCCGCTGCCGCTGCCGCCCGGGTAGGAGCCGCCGCCGCTGCCATTTGCCATAGCTAACAGCGAGCCGGGCGCGCAGGGGCTTCCGAGAGCTCCTCCCGCCGCCAGCGCCCCCCAAAAAGCCCATCACCAGCCATATTGCTGCTGCTGCCGCCGCTGCTCAGCGGGGAACCATAAGGAGAGTAATAAAAATTAAAAAAGCCCCCAGTCAAAACAAACAAACAACCAAACCAACCAACGAAACAAAAAAAAAAAAAAAAAAAAAAAAAACCAAACAAACAAAAAAAAAAAAGCAGGTGAAGAAAAGCGACCGCACAATTCCCGGGTCCCTCTCGGGAGCCGACAGGCCGGTGAATTCCGAGCGTCCTCTTTGTACGGCGAAAATAATATTAAAAAAAATTAAAATAATAATAAAAATATAGTCTCCTCCTCAGATTCCCACCCCTTCCTTCTCCCGCATACACAGCCCCTACCCCGCCCACCCCCAAAAAAAATCATCCACCACCACCACAAACTGATGCCTCTGAGCGTCTCTCCGAGATACCCAGCGCTGCGACCCCGCTGGCCTCAGCGGGGATCCCTCACTCAGCCTCCGCCGCGGATCCTCCCAGAGGTGGTCTCTTATTATTGTTATTAGTCTTTAACTTGTTATCAGCGATACTCAGTCACCCCCTCCCCGCGCACCCTCCTCCTCCTCCTCCTCTTTCAAGTCCAGCCCCTTCCTCTCTTCTTCCCCCCTCGGTGCCAGCAGCAGCCTCCTGTGGCTCCTAATTCATCCTCCGCTGGCCCATCTGTGCGTGCGCTGCCGCTGCCGCCGCCTCCTCGCCCATCCTTCGGGAGCTCCCTCCAGGGCCCGGCTGTCGCTCAGGCTGTTGCTCCCACACGCGCAGCGGCGCCGCCGGCGCCCGCCCCTCCCTCTGTGCCGCCGGGGGACGCGACGGCCCCGCGCCCGCAGCCGCGGCCGCTCCGGGAGCGCATCAAAGGCCCCGCGGGCCGGGGGTGCCGGGCGGGCCGGGGGTGCCGCGCTGCCGCTGCCGCCGGGGTGGGGGCGCCGGCTCAGGCGGGCTCCCGGCGCCCCATGGGCAGCGCTCCCCGCTCCGCGCCCGCTCGGTCCAGCTCGCGGCGCCGCCGAAGCGCCGAGCGCCCGCTCCGGAGGGGACGGCGAGCCGGGAGCGGGGGCTGTGTGCCGAGACGGGCGCTTCACAGGTGGCGGCGAGGCGGTGTCCGGCCGCGCCGGGGAGCTGCCGGTCCAACAAGTCCCGCCGGCCCTGGCGCGTCCATCGCCGCCGCGCCGCGCTCTCCGCAGCCGCGGTGGGGCGGGGGCAGGCGGCAGCGGCCCCCCCGCGCCGGCCGTGCGCGGGGCCGGTTCGGAGGATGTCATGACGCAGCGGCCAACGCACGGCGCAGTCACGGCCCCGGCCCCCGCAGCCCCGCCGGGCCCCCGCGCCCATCGCCCGCATCCCTCGCCCGCCGCGCAGCGCGGCACCGCGGAGAGCGCGACCCCTCCGCAGGGGCGCCCTCGGGGGCGGCGGGCCCGGGGCTGCAGCCGGGGGGCAGCGGGGGAGGGAGGGAGGGAGGGAGGGAGGGAGCGGGGCGCGCTCGGGGCTCGCAGGAGGCGGTTGAGCTGCAGCAGCAGGTGCCCGGGGATGCGCACGGCGCGGGAGGGGGGAGCTGGCATGGAAACGCGCTAAGGGAGCGTGAAATAAACATCGGGGACCGCGGCGTGGGTTTTTCCGCTGAAGGCATTCGTGGCTTGTCTTTAATTGACACGGGCAAGTACCGCAAATGCTCTGCAAACACGCCGTAAATTGCCGCACATCCCAAGAACATTCCTGAATTTAACCCTTAGGAATGTAAATAGCAATTTTAAATGACACCTTTGGGGAGGATGGGGGTGAAAGGGAAAGCCAGCAAGGAAATCTGGATAGTCATCTCCTACTTTTTTTTCGGATTCACATTGAAAAGCAGAGAAATTCATATGTCTATATGTGTATTCATTTATACATAAATCAAAATCTCTGTTTGGCACATGGTCTGCTCACTGGGTTGTCTGTACAAAGTATTATGCAGATCCTCTTGACATCTTTCCAAGGGTAAAATACAGCAGGCTTTGTGTGCGTGACATTCCCCCATCTTATCTAGTTGCTATACCAGCAGAGAACCACCATTATGAAATAGTAATCTCTTAACCTTTAGTAGTAGTAGTGTCTGTTTCTGCATCTGCCAGGGGCTTGTTTGTTTCTGTTTTCTACTTAAGTGAAGGTAATGAGATTTTATGAGTTCCCAAAGCTTTTTATGGGGCTCTCTAACCCTTTCACCCCCACTTTTTTCAGGCAATAACACCACTGTTTGCCTGAGTTCATCATGATGTCTCTTTCCAGTCTGTTCCTTCAAGAAAAGGCTTCCTTTTCCCAGAAGGGTTTAATAGGGGCCTCTGAATAGAGAAGGCATTTGATAATGATACGGAAGTGTATACAGGTAAGAGAAATGCCACATTACTTTTTCCCAGAGAAAAACATTCAGTTACAAAGCAGACCTGAAGCAGGCCATTCGCAGGAAACTATTTGGTTGAGAATTTCTAGATGTAGAAAACTAGTCAGATTGAAAAGAAACTGCCTGTCACAGCTGCCACATGCAAGCCCAGACTGCACTGCCACAGCTGCTGCTCCCTCCCATGGCTTTTCTTTACCAACCCTCCCCACAGCTAGAGAGCCACCTGGACTGCAAAGTGTTGCCATGACAGGATCGCACAACCTTGGGTCCTGGGCTCAGAACCTGGTCCTCATGGTCATTGCTCGGCAATCCTGTGAGGAACACCCTTTTCACAGCTGCACACACGCCTAGGGATCCTTTTATCCATCAGCAAACACCAGGAGTGGAACAAGGGCAGGAGCATCGTAACACAGGCACTTGATGTCTGATCTTCAGAAGTGCCGGGCACTTTTACAGCTAATAGAAACTACAACCCTGTGCACCTTGAAAGATGAGGACAATGAAGAGCAGCCGCACAGCATATCCCAGGGAAGGCTTTCGCATGGTGGAATTTCTTCCATACTCTGGTCTGGCAGATAACAAGAGCTGAGTCTCTGAAGCCATGGCTGTGGCACACATCCCCTCTTGCTTTGTTTGAGAGGGCCCAGAAGATTTGACAGATAGGCTGGAGTCTGAAAATCCATTTTCTTGCTTTATACATTCAGAAGGTATGAGTTAAAAAGTATTTATTGGACTCAACACTGCTGCAGCTGAGCACTCCAGATGCAAACAGGATCATTAGGCACCTCTAAAATATCATTCCCCTAAATACTGTACCCCCACATAGCCAAGATGGTCCTAAAGACTCTGACTAAAGCAAAGCAAGTGCACCACAAAATGTAGTCTGTATGTTCAAATAATTTGATTCAAACATGTTCACACAGAGTTTACTTGTAGATTTGGACAAGGATAGGAGATTTATTGTTATCACTTGTTAAAGGCTGCTTTTAAGTTCTGGTGCTCAAAAACTATTTGTAAACCAACCAACACATAAAGTAGGAGTCCTAGTATATAAATTTCACTCTATACATCCAGGGGAAAACCTTTTGTTTTATCCATATAAACAAAACTTTTATTTACATAAATATGGCTCAGTTCTACAAATATTTACCGTGAAACTCACACTGAAAAGTAAATATTGATATCAATTGGTGAGACTTACCTTACCAGTTGAAAGTTTCCTTACTAGGAAATATCTGCAAAAGACAAAGCCAAGTAGGTAACTTTGAATTTTGTTCACCTATTCATAGTCAGAGGTAAAAATGATCCTTAAATGAATATCCCTTCCATTAGATCCCATTTGAGCTTGCTCCTTTATGAATAAAGAAAGGCCAGCTTTCCACTGCAGGCTCTGTAAAGCAGAGTTTGAGAAAGCCCCCTGGGGCTGTATGCTTCATTTACTGAGGCAACAACTCCATTTCATGTTGCCTTCAGACTAAACAAGATTTTCAAGCTCTGCATCCTGGAGAGATCTATTCCAAACAAACAGAAAACTTCAATGGATTTGTTTTCAGATTAGTTGTCTATTTAATATTTCAACTCAAGAGCTCAAAATTTACTTTGTTAACAGTACTATTTACAGAACAAAACAAACGCTGTGCTGACCTGTGTTTTTCCTCTTCTTACCATGTAGCATAGTCCAGGACACAATCATGCCTACTCAATGTAGTTCAGGAGGATTTGGTTCCAGAAAGCAGTGTTTTAGCAGCAAGGGAATGACTCCTCTTTATGTAAAACAGTTCCCTCTTGTGGATATTCTGTGCAGAGTATCACAGAAGTATTTAAAATATTCATCAGTCCTGGATCTTTGCAATTAAAACCCCCAGCTCTGTTCATCAATTTCCCAAACCCCTTGGCATTCTTGATTTTAGCAATTAAATATGTGAGGAAGAACAAGCTATTGCATTTAATCATAATACAACTTGCCCAATTCCACATTATCAATAACAAATTATTTAATAAAGTGCAATAAACATAACAAGCTAAATAAAGTTGCATAACTGTACCTATATGAGTCAAGTGCAAATCACAGTGGGGCTTTTTATTTTGCTTATATGAGGAAACTTTCCACACATTCCATTAAGAGAAACCATGATTAAAAAACAAGGAAAAGATACACTATTTAAAGAAAAGAGGCAGTAATGGCAAAGCAGTCAGGGTTTCCAAGGATCCATGTACTAAGTACAGAAGACAAAGAAACTCTGGAATGATAAATCTTTCAGTTAAAACTAGAGTCCAGGCAAGTGGCACAGCTTCACTGGTGACACAATATTGCACCAGGGATTAATTTGGCATGGCAGTTAGGGAAAAAAAAACCAACGCATGAATGGAGTAACAGTGTGAAGATTTATGTGTTCTCTAAATGATGACTACATTATACAAACAATACATTTTTTCTTAAGAAGAATAATGTGAGAGAATAAATGTGTACTCCCCAGTTCTTCCTAATGGCCTATATGGTCTCACTGAATTCAGGTAAATGACAGAAAACATTTGCATGTTATTAACCTGAGGGAAATTATATTAAAAAAGGCTAAAAGCCTTTATATATACCCTAAACTTGCCTAACACAATGTATTTGTTAAATGGTTATATATAAAGCCTTCCTGAACCTTGATTAAAGGTACAGAGTAAATGTTAAAGAGGCAGCTTAAGGGTCAGTAAAGGTATATACATTCAAGGTTAAAAAACCCCAGAGTTCCAGTGGTTTGTGTCCAACAGCCTCCTTCACACTTTTGTTGTCCCTATAGAATACACCATTGAGTTTTATGTAACATCAGTAGCTGTGGCAGGGCAAGCACTTACACACAGAAATAGCATAAAATAATAATAAAAAGTACTTCTAGTCAAGAGGCTAGGTTTGCCTTTCTGAGGTCAGTGGGGCACTTGGTCTTGACTTCAAATGCTGGAGACCCACTATCAACCAGACTCCAGATATAAGCACAGATGTCTTGCATAATTAATTTTGAGCCTCACTTTAATACTATTCTTTACTATTCCTACTTTTTCTTGAGAACAAAGTGAAAACTAATGCATTTGTAGTGATTAGATGGATACTGGAACAAAATCATATCATGAAATAATTCTAGGATTCTTGTTGCAATGCAAAATGGTTGCTGTCTGAGATGCTGATGTAAAACACATTGGACCTACTGTCCTTGTATTAAAAACTCAAAAGAGGAAATTTTAGCAGGTGATTATACCAATATGCACATAACTATATATTTGCACATGGCAAATTATGATCTTCAGCATTTGCTTTTTTCATAGAATTTAGACAACCTATTTTAGCATATATTAATTGAAAATTCTGTTTAGTTTACTTTCTATCTGCCCAATCCCTGTTCAAAGACTGAAGTACATATTTAGCATGATAATATATTGCACACTGTAACAGCTTCTTATCAAAGTACTTTGCAAATAGGAATATATTCAACCTCATCACATCTCTCTGTAACTGTATACGTGAACACTATTCTTGGCAGTGAGGTTATGTAACGATTTCCTTGAATTAGTTAAAACTTTTGTATTGAGATCTATTTTGGCACTTAACCCTGGCAAAATCCTCCAGCTGGCAGGACAAAGGCATACCTCAGCAAAATGCTTTAATGGGTCACCCAGTCATTCAGAGTGATCATCTCCAGAGTACTGGAACCCTTGCACTCAATCCAGCCAAATAAAATATTAAAGAAAATCCCTTGTTCACGCTAATCCGTATGGTATGAATAGAAATTTAATTCAAATTAATATTGCAAACATAGAGTATTTTCTTTGGGCTTTTTTTACCATTTTAATAAAGCAATTCTTCATATCCTTGTATTTTGCTTAAGAGTTAGACCCATACATACTTCCTCATTCTTACCAAGTTTCCCAAATCACATAGCTTTTGATTAGATGTGATATTTCTTGCCAATAGGATCACTTCTTATTGGAAAATTAGTATGGTTTATGCATTAACAGAATATGAACATGTAATCAGAATCTGAAAAAATGTGACAGCAAAATGATGACCTCTGAAGTGATATTAATTAAGCCATGTTGGATGGCCTGAGGTCTGTAAGTACATTTAATAAATATGAATCCACACACTTACAAGCACTCTTGACTCCCGCAAACCAGAGCCTGTTTATTCCTGTTTGTACTAATGAGATTTCCTTCCAGCCAGAAGAGAAGAAAGTAGGAAGATAGCAGGATATTCTGAAGACAGAATAGTAGCAGTCACTGTTAACACGCAGACTAACAAAGGAGCTACAGAAATAGCAGTCGGGAAAATGGAAAATAAATCACATACATAAAAAGACCTTTAAAATATCTCTCTTAAAGCATTAGTTCCCCTTCTTCTGAGTGGGCCCTGATGACCAAACCAGAGAGTAGAAGCAAACCCTTTACCCTCTGCTGAATGGTGATGACAGAACAACAGAGCAGTGCAGTAGCGTGCAAAGAACCAATGCAGGGGAGCAGTAAGAAGAAGCAGGGTAAAACTTCTCCATGGTTTGTGTTGGGTTTTTTCAGTTGTATCAAATCAGGACAGCTGCCTCACTCTGCAAACATATCAGGGTAATGCCAGGACTTCCTTCTTTTGGTTTTGTGGAAGCTCTCCAGTTCTTTGTATAAATATTGACACCCATTAGTCATTCCTGATAGGCCCAGAAATTTCTAATGGAGCAATACAGCAACTGTTATAGCAGTGAAGCAAATACATATGTGTGTGTGTATATCTATATCTATCTCCTGTGTATTACATAACTATAACAGCACAGAGCAGTCAGTGTCCCCCAGTTTCCAAGTGTTCATGCTGTGGCCATAGCTACTATCTACAAGCACAGCATTCCAGAACTGCTCAGATATTGCCATAGTGATCACAAAGACAAATAACTAATTTTTTTCTAATGGATTTAATTTGGAGAACTAAATATTTATTGCCTCATCTTTTATTTTCCATTCCTTTTAGAAGAATTTTCCATCCTTTTTACTCAGTATCTTGCATACTGGCCTTGTGAAGGCCAGGTAGTTTTATTTGCTTGCTTCTAGGAACCATCTGGCTTTGACTCTAGATCCTTCTAAGGCATAACTAAAAGGCTATGGAGGCAAAAAAAAGCATCATTGTAAAATATAAACCCGCAGATGCCTGTTTGCATTGGATGATTCTTTTTTAAGTCCATCAGCCAACTTTGCCACGTGGCACTGGCAGTGAGTCACTGCTGTCAGAGTCAGAGCCCCTACAATGGAAGCTCTGCCAGTCATTCCTGAAAGCAGCCACCAGCCCTATCCTACTGCAGGGCTCCAGAATCTGTTGTGTACAGTTTAAGGGGTTGGGGAGCAAAGCAATAGCAGGACAGTACTGCTGCTCTGCTCCTATTAGGCCAAGGGAAATTTTCATAAAAGTCAGCTAAACGTAAAAACCAAGAAAAATGTGAAGATGTGTGTGTGTGTGTGTGTGTGTTCTGAAACCAGCCCCTGAGAAGAACAGCTCTGAGCACTAGCTAATTTCAAATCCACAGGGTGTAACTCTGCTTAACACTGAAAGATCAGACATCAGACATCATACTAAAACCGTAAAGGGGAGACCATATGTTTACAAGCAGCCACGCCATTTTTTTGCAACTCATTATGACACTTACACTTTGCTCTCCCCAGGATATATTCACATTTAGGAATGTGGTGTTTATTTTTGACAATAGCCTCAACATCATTCAGGAAGAGCAGTGTTTGCAATGACCTGCTTTGCTTTCTTGTCTCTCACACTTGTCTGGAGGTAAATAGCTGAGAATTGGCAATTTTCAACTGAAAATAAATTGGAACAAAATAAATCTTTTATTATCAAACATCAGCCCATACAGTAAGGTTTGAAAAGCTGAATCTCACCATAATCAGAAGACACTAGGACACTTTTTCTCTTCCCACTACGTAAACATATTTCCACCAAAGAGTTTTTCCAATACGAGGATGAGATAAAACACATTTAACACGCAATCCTGCAAAATGCTGAGCATTCCTGCTTTGATCCAGCAAAGCATTTAAACAGGTGTCTAATGTTATGCACAAGTAATCTCACAGAGTCCTGTAACCGAGTCACATGTTTAAAATTAAGCATGTGTTTTAGGTCCAGGGTGACAAGGCTCGACACCTTGTATGATTAAGTGACTAGTAAGCTGAAGAGGTTGTGTAGGAGTCATGTCCTTAATTGCTTGCTGACTTCATCAGCATGTATATCTTACTGGGGCTGTATTTGCTGCCATGCGAAAGGTGACCTTTAATTCGAGAATTAATATAGCTTTTGCATTTTCTTTGCTGTTTAGAACTATATGTTCTTCAATTAACAAAATAATAAAAAAAAATACCCAACTTAGTCAAAATTTTTGAAGGATCAGTGATTAACTGACATTTTTTATACTCCTGATAAAAGATGAATCTATGAAATAGCATTCTAAAGACATAATTTTCTGTTTTCTCATGGATAGATTCAAATATATCCCCTCACAAGTCAGTGGTGCATGGATAGATTCAAATATGTCCCCTCACAAGTCAATGGTGCTGCTAAGGCTCAAATATGTATCATTAGTCACAGATAAGTGTCAAATGTCAGAGCTCTGCTAATGCAGCAGTCTTACATGCAGTACTAAGCCTGCAGCAAGCTATCAAACAAAATACCCTCAGGCTGAATTCAAAATAGTTGAGTTCAAGGCCAAAATGAAAGCTGCCTTAAAAATGAAGTATTTTCCAGCAACAAAAATATTTTTTTTTTCCTGTGCTAAATTCAGTGTAATGTTGGCATACCTAATGGCAACTGACATAAAGGAAGTGCAGTTTTCACCTTCAGTTGCAGCCTCTGGGCAATATAATAATGGTAGAATGAAGCTTTATTGACTGAATAGTTTCATATGCTGAACTCATGTTCATGGCTTTAATTTAATCTGATCTATGGGCAGATGCTAATTTCTGTTTCCTCTCAGAAGCTAATTGCAATTCAACCTATGGTCAAAACTATGATAAGTTATTTGAGAAGAGGCATGGGTTGTTTGTGTCTTAGGCAGTGGGTGCAGCTTTGCCTTTGAATACAAGTCTGTAGCTGCAGCAATGAAGGATACACATGGATATCTAATAATAATTCACATGTGCATATCTAACAGTAGTTAGACACAGGATAATTTGTAATCAGAGGAGCAATATCTTTGGAGAAAAGCATAAGAAAGTATTTTCATAAATGTTCACAGGCAGATATTCTGCAGATAATTTTTAATTATTAATTAACATGAAGGTTTAGGCAATGGAATACTGAATTGTATTTCACTGTGAGACACATTGATCACAAACCTTCCACCCATTCACCATCTCAGTCAAGCCCCATTCAAAGTCTCTGATAATACACTCCTATGATTTTATGACTTTATCTCACACAACAGGTTTTCCCAGCGTGTCCTCTCCTAAAAGGAAGTTCACTGCTATACATGTGAGAATACATTATTGCTCTCCTACCCTCAGGATGTTAGAAACTGATCTATGCAGTCTATTGACAACTGCAATGGTTAGAATATTTCTAATGTTTACACAGGTTTATGGAACTTGAACTTGATCTGTTTTTCATAAATTGTACCTATTATTAAATGTATCTATAATGCGTATTATATGTATAAATGTGTATTATAAAGTGTTGCTTGGAATTATCAACTTTACCAAATTTATCATCAAAACTATTTTTTCTCTCAATGTCCACAATGTCAAATTTCTAGTGTTTTCTTTTTGTGTCAAGAAATGGGTAGCCTAGAACTTTTCAAGGTCTGTGAAGAGATGAAGCTGTATAATCATTCCATGTCTCTTAGGATTAAGGCAGGTGAAATGCAAAGCCATGTAATGCATTTATCTCCCACAATTAAAAAACCCCGTTGTTTTAAGTGCTAGAGAACCCTACAGCTATGTTAACATCATATTACATAGAATAACCACTACTTCAGTGATATAAGTGTGGTTCTGGAGAAGCTCTAGCCATACAGTATTCATGCCATGTTAAAACAAGAAAAATTAAATTAGAATTTCAGGGGTACTTTTGTCCCATGGACAAAACCAGCTTACTACTAAATTGCTTTCCTAGAAGGAAATGTGCCCTGCTTACATAAAAAAGCATTCATGAAACACTTTATCTTTTGTTTCATGAAAGATTCAGCTTCTTATAGGCAAGTAATTATGAGTAAATTATTAACTAACTGCAATAGAGCCATAGGACAGCAAAAGTTTACCAAGGGCAGGTTAACATTGATGTAAATAAATACTATTTTCATAGACAATATTTAGGCAATATACTTCATTCATTGTGCATCAGGTTAGTGCCCTTTCAGTGACAGGCACTGGCAACTAATTAAGATGTGTTTAAATCCTAATTGATGTGTCAATGTGACACACTTCTGTATGCATTGCATGAATCACAAAGTAAAAGATTTACCCAGGCTTTATCAATATCAGTAAAGACATAGATTATGTCAACTTTTCTTCTTAAAAAAGAGGGCTTATACTGCCTTTTCTCCTGGATGGTACAGTAAGTGCTTTCTAACACAAACTAAAACATACAGCCAACCTTCCTCCATGTTTTAACTTCTCTTTTGAGAAAAAATCCTGCCTTCCAGACTAATAAATTCAGTATTAACCATTTTTAAACATGGAGTGTAACCTCTTCAGTGTTCTTTGGAATAATATCAGGTTCCAGGAAATACTAGAGGTAGAGCTATTTCTTCTTGGGACAATCAGAACAGATTTGCTTACCTTCTTCAGCTTGCTCCAGCTTCTTCAAAACTACTATGTTAACCAGCTCTCACCTTGGACCAATAGTTCTGCAGCACAGAAACATCTTGTCTTGGCATCCCAGTCTAAGAATAATAAAAATATCCAAACTCAGTAGCTTTTTAAACTCTCCTTGGTGAAGAATGAGATCCTTATAACCTCAAGGTACAAAGGAAAAGATATCCCTTACTGAGGATAAAGCTGTATGTGAGGAATCAGTGCTTTCAAATGCTTCTGCAGTGTGACAGAAGACAGCCCTACCCTTACCCCTGAGTGGGAACACAACAGGCAACATCCTGGTGGGGACGGGGGCTTCATGATGGAAATGGCCACTGAAGGCAAAAAAGATATTCAAGTCTGAGATAGGGTTTTGGAGTCGCTGGTTGCAGAGGAAATGCATGGTCATTTCAGCTGCAGTCAGATTTTTTTTTTCCAGTTATTTTCCAGAATTTTGAATATTCAGACTGTCTTCATATTAAACTTAGATCCATTGGATGTGGGTCAATGTACACACCATTTCCTGTTATATGCCTAATATCTCTTGTATAATGGGTACATGTTCTTGAAAACTAGACAGAGGCGTTTAAATCTCTTCTAAACCAGGCAATGTAACTATTAGTAGAAAGTACTACAGATGGCTGACTAATTGAACCATGGAAAGCATTATCACACCATTCCTCAATTTAGAACTCATTATTCATTTGAGTTCAATCTCATTTCATTACTGTTATAATTCCATATAAAATTAAATTGAGTTTTAAACTTACCTACCTGGTAAGGTCATTTTGCAATTGTCTGAAGTATACCTCACTTCCAGCCAGTCCTACCAGACCACAGAAAATTACTGTGTTTTGGGATTTTTTTTGCTCGTTTTCTGAGGGTTTGGGATTGTAGCTTAACTATTAGAGCAGAATCACTAGGCCAAGATGCACATGCAGCCTTTGCTCTGTGACCTTGA
Source organism: Agelaius phoeniceus (assembly GCF_051311805.1). Taxonomy (NCBI): domain Eukaryota; kingdom Metazoa; phylum Chordata; class Aves; order Passeriformes; family Icteridae; genus Agelaius; species Agelaius phoeniceus. The sequence goes on from NC_135273.1 coordinate 22,922,717, forward strand.
GCAAGTTACGTGTACTCCATGGGTCCTGTGTTTACTTCTGTACAACGGATATTGTGGGGGGTAAATATCTCTACAGCACTTTTAGAGCATTAGGCTAAAGGTCCTTTAAAAGCTCAAAGTATGACTTATGAATAATATATAAGCACATATCTTTCCAGGTTATGTCTCAGGCATCCAGCATGGGGATTTGTGCAAAGCTGCATGTCTTCTCCAATAAAACAGACTAGAGCAGCTACTTATTTAAAGTTCTTTTGCACCAGATTAACTAAATGCCTGAGAGAATGATACTAGGTCACCTTCTTAAAATGGCCTGAATACCAGCAGAAGATTAAGAAATGGTGGGAGTGACTATATTTTGTTACACTGAAAGCATTACAAGCAAAGTGTACATGAGCAAAGTGACATTCACTGACAGATTGAATTGCATTATGATAAACTAAAAATGGCAGAGAGGCTCAGACCTTTGGAATAATAACTCCTGAAGATTTTCCATTTTGATAGTCAGTTGATTGACAGAGGGTACAATGAGAAATGGGTATGACTTTTAGTTTGGAAAACACCTGTTTTGTGGTCCAACTTGGTTTCACCCCAACACCAATGGTGTTACAATCTGCACCTCTCCTAGTTTTCATGGATCCTGGATTGTTCTTTTTAAAAGTGCCAAACCCTCAATTTTCCAGCAGTAGCTCAACAGCTGTAACCAAACCCTCATCATACCAGACCATACATGATACAGGAGCACAAACTAACTCTCATGTGGCTGGTGAACTTACAGTGCCACCCTATAATTAACCATTGCTGGACTTTGTTTAAGATCATATGTATTAAAATATGGTTGGAGTTCTGAAGTTCTGAAGGGCTAAATGCCATCCATTTATTCAGCTTCTCTTTCCTGCTGAAGTATTGTAATGTAGAGCATTAGTGTGTGGGTTGCTTTAATAGCATTGGCAGTAATATGCCTATGTGTGTGTATTTTTTGAGTTTTGTAACTAAAGACATTAATGCAAATATATCTTCACTTAATGTGTTGTAGTTTTAATGTACTAGAGGATCAATTTCTAGCCTTATATTTCACACTGAATGGCAGCTTTTTAATTCTTTTTTAATTTGTCTGTTGTGAAACAAAGTGAGAGGTGAGAGTAAACTTGGTAAATGGCCAATACCAACACAGAAAGAGAAATACTTTTTTTCTCCAGGCTAGTATCATCCAGCTGGGAGTGAAACCTACTTTGTCAGTATAGCATGAGCTAAGCCAGTCAGTCATTGGCAGCAAGAAACCAGGTCACAGTGGTCTACAGCGATCCTGCTGCTGGATCGTACTCTCTAATGAAGAATGAACATGGACAAAGGTACAAACTGCATCAGCAGCAGCAGCTGGGTGAAAATGAGGCTTAACTTCTTATAGGAACCAGATGGTGGGCTATTAGAAATCGTCTAAAGCTGCCCTGGAATGGCAGGAACAGGCTTGAGTTCCTGCAGCAGGCAGGAACTGAAAGTATTAGTGTAAAGACTTTGTCAGATGAACATGTTGAGGCATTCATTCCTAATGTCTCCTTACTTCTATTATAAATTTCAAGGGCCATGAGCAGGGGAGAAAGATACAAATTCTAGAAACAGATGGAGAGTCAGTGAGGCATAGAAGTACAGGTGCTATACGAACAGATGGAGTGAGGGAAAAAAGGAAAGGAAAAGTGCTAAGTCTGAGAGGTGCACAAAATTCAGCAGGTGTATAACAGTTCAGTCTTGTAGGGGGATTTGGAAATTAATTACATCACTTTTTTCTCAGATAGCTTACTCCTTCCCACAAGAGACACTAGTTTCTTCCCTACTCCATGTGCATTAAAACAAATTGACTTGTCCTTGAATACATCTGACTGCTAGGAGTTTTGAAGAAAGTTATCTTATGACAGGGCTGAGCTAAATCTTATTAAGAGTCGTTATCGCCTTAATATCATTGCAATTCCTTTTTCCCAACTCTAAACCACATTAGTTTACAGATCAATGTTAAAAACAATGGCAAATCTGGCTCAATCCTAAAGCAGATATTATCACTGTCCAAAAAGATGATGCCTGTAGAGGTATTCAATTTGGTAAACCATCTGATAAACTTAGGGTGCATTCACCACATCTCAAATCTAACATCACCTTCCCATTACACAGCAAAGCACAATGTCAATGTCTGACATGAATTACATCAATTTCATTTTTGTGGTAAAAAGACATACAATGGCAGTTATTTATCCCAATAATAGTTGTTTGATGACTTAGACAACTTGGAAAACCTAAATTCAAAGTTACAGTACATTTCCTCCTGCCTTTACTGAGTCAGGGAAATGTCACTGCGAGTGACAATGTCCTGTAGCAGAACCTGCTCTGTGAAACCTGCAAGGTTGAGCCTCACAGGGGTCCTGGCTGGAGCAGTCTGGGGCTGAGAAGTAGGTTGGCTGGAGCAGTCGTGTGAGTGCCAGATTCAGAAGCCACAGCCTCCATGCCCAGGCTTAGCTGGGGAGGCAGCCTCCCAGCAGGAGACGAGCACGGGGCTGAGCCCTGTCACGTCTGAGAACCAGTTCTGTGATTAACTATTCAACTCTGATGAGAATGCAGGTGTGCCTGCTGTCCTGGGGGGCTCACGTTTCAAATATCCTCTTTGGACAAATTAACATTTGTAAGCAAGGCATGAGGCATGGCTTTTTTTTTTTTTTCACTTATCATTATGCTTTCTTCCTTACCTTTTGAAAAAAGAGGACTTAATATTCCAAGTATTGCCTACTGGATATCATTGGTCACAAAGCTCTCATCTCTATTTTTGAAGAGAATCTCTGGTAGTAGCATGTCTATTTGAAAAACAGGACTGCTAGGAAAGATTATTTATCATTTTCTCATTAACTCCAAAAGCCAGAAGGGAAAATGTCTGTTATGTCAACTAGCTGTTCTCCCTTTCACACATTTTACAATGTAAGCTTGCAGATCATGCATACTTCGATTGGTTCCCTCCTCTGTGGCAGGAATGGGTTCCATTTGGAGGATTACTTCTAGAGCTCCAACAGAGGCCTTGGAGTCAGCATTCATCATTTCAACTTCTGTGTCTTGACCAGAGAAACACTTTTGTGCAAAGTCCAGATACCCCCATGGACACAGACATTAAGCAGTGTTAATGCTCAGTCCTTTTTGGGCACGTGATCAGAACAAATGTGGGCAAAAGGCAGCAGAATGGGCTGGGACCCCAAGGTGGCATTGCCATGGCTGCCATCACACTCATTTTCTTTAGGTTTTTTCAGCTGCTCTATATAAACCTTTGCTTCACCTTTCATTCTAGGTTCAGATTTGTTATCTCTGTTTAGCTGGCTTTAGTTATCATTGCTTTGCATCTGTTTGATTGCTTTGCATCAGTGTTTCATCATAAAATCACAATGATATCACAAAGGTCTGCCAGCTGGCTGAGAAACAAAGTTGAATGCTTATTAGATTTTGAAGGCAATATGCAATAGGTCACCATTTTAGTAGATTTATGCAAGTCATGTAGCCCTACTACATTGAGATGTCTTATAAACTATTAGCTTTGGGAGCACTGCAGGGTAAGGCATACATTAAGCAGATTAAAAACAAATAGGAGGTGGTGAAAGACAATAGCAGCCATTAAAGGAAGGATCACAAGATCTGTTGGACAGAGTCAACACTCTTAATAGGGAATCACTCTTGCACAAAATTGAGCATTTGAGCCTGCTGCAATGATATTCTGAGCAGCAGTGAGAAGAAATCTGTCACTGACCACCTTGTGAACTAGGAAATAATTCAATGCAAGCAGCCACCAGTACCACAGGCACTCTTACCCTGAAGAAACCTTTCAAGGAAAGTATCTGAAAGACATTTGTACACTGAGATAGTAAAATAACAGGTCCTGAAAATCCATACAAGTACTGTTACAAAATCCTTATTTTGTTTAGCTAGTATATTTAAAGGAATTTATTTTTTGAGTTATACAGTACATTCAGGACCTGAAGTCTCAGACAAAAAATTTGACTTTCAATATTAACTCAATTATCAGAAAAGAATTCTGTAGATAAAAGAGACTTTGTCTTCTGATTCCAGCTGCTTGTTTTCATATAATGCAAGAAGCAAAGGGAGGAAACTCACAAAAAGAAAAAGTAAGAATTTTTTTGTACTCATGAGCAAATGCACAGAAGAACATGTATCAAGTCTAAAGTCAGAAGCATGACAGATGCACCCAAGGTCTTGCTGACATTGGCAGCCTTACAGGGGCAATCTGTATGGAAGGACAACATGTTCCTGAGCAACTCCTTCTAATGAGGTAGACATAGAGATTGCTTCCTTTAATATCTCTGGCATGAAGTTTTGAGGTTTTTGCTTATGAATTGAGCACTGCAGAATCATTGGAGAAATAATAATAATAATAATAATAATAATAATAATAATAATAATAATAATAATAATAATAATAATAATAATAATAATAATGTTGTTATTACTACCAGGTTGATGACAGGTCCTGAAATGGATCCCCAGAATCCTCCTGTATATATGAATCATATTTTTCTTTTCCCTCAATTGGAGACAAAGACACTTAATAAAAGGCTCAAAAGAGTCTTTATCATAAGCAGTTTATAATTTTCAATGAGAATGAAATTATAAGGAGGAAATCATACAGACTGTGAAAAGTAGTCTAAAAGCTAATATAGTTTAAAAATGCCATGTAAAATATTGAGATATGCACCTGCTACTTTTAGTAAGGGATGGTCACTAAAAATCTTATTTAATTTCAGGCCTGCTCATTCTTAAGATATGTAATCCCAAGACATAGTGGTTTTGGTTTTGTAGGTAAAAATCAATAATATACTGTATTACATGAGAACTGGACACATAAACATGCTTCATTTCCTTAGGAACTGGTTAAATGCATAGCAGCTGGTATGTCATTACAAACAATGGAATCCTGTATTAAAGGATGTGGGGCAAATAGTCTGTGATGATCCTATGACTGGGAACTGAAAATCCTGTTGAAATAACCCAGGAGGAAGAGTCATGCAATGTGAAAGAAGTGGCTTTTGAATATCACCTCCCCTACTTCTTGCAATGGTAGAATGAACCAGGCTCATGGGAACTCCTGCCCACTAATTCAAGGAAATTTTTTCTCTATAAAAGACTTAAAATGCTTTCTGGATCACAACTACCCCATCCTTCATCCTCATGCTCTTCCACATGGGTTTTTACATATGCTTTTTTTCTGTTTTTGTGAATGAAACAATTACCCAAGAAAATGGCACTTTTCCCTTTCTCTCAATCTTAGGCATAGGTTCCAATAGGGACCTTTTCTTCCTATTAACCTTAGCAACTCTTTACCCTATCAACACATGGCTGAAATCTTCCCAGACTGAACATTGCATTCTTCTAGCTCTAGTTTTAAGAACAAACTGCACTTTTCTGGCCAAGCAAACTCATGCAGAGTGAATTGCTGGCATGAAAGGTGCTGTTTCATATTTAATTGCAGTCATTGCCTTTGAAACACGAAGTTCAGGGTTTTCTTTTCCCATAAAAAGTCTTTGATTCTTCCCTTATTGCCTGAGATTTTACATCCCTGATAAATATTTTGGTAAGTATTTCTTCCTAGAATCCTGATTGGAATGATGCATTAAACATACCTACACATAAAGCATATCTAGATGTATTATCTGTTTGCAGTACAATGGGACTTGGATGTCCTAATCAGGATGAATCTCATTGGACCAGATACTGAAGTGCTTTGTAACTACCATTCATGCAAAAAAAGCTCTATTTTGCATCTCCTTTTCTTTTCCATGAGCTTACTAAAGAAATAGGATACTTTAAAACAATACTTTATGGTATTTTTTTCTCTACCCATAGGTAGAGAAAAGTTCTGTGGGTTTGTAACTGTAATGTTTTCTGTGATGTTTGTCATTGTGGTATCTGCATCTTTCATAAACAGCTAAGGTACAGGCTGCAGTGTTTCTGATCATTTATATACCAACTGTAAGTTTAAAATGAACCTGATGTGGTGAAACTTTCACTTGTGGAAATAGAATTACATCTAAAAAGGTAGGTTTGCTTCATCTGTTCTCCTAAACAATGAATTGAATGAGAAAGAATAATCATACTTACTGCCCAGACTCAGCCCAAGAGATGATGTTACATGTCTGAAGCCTCCCTGGAAGGCAGAAACAGAACAAAATAACCTACATACAACTGCAATGCCTGTGTAATTTTGTGCAGGGTCTGCAAACCACCCACAGAAGAAACAGACAGCCCCACTTGCCCAAAAACTTTCTGGCACTCAATTCAAACTAACAAATATGTATTGTAGCAATGTAGTACATCTTCTGTGTTTTGGCATGAAAACTGGATGTGGACGCCTCAGGTCAGCCTTTTCCTTTTCAGGCATCCTCTTTACACCTGGAAAAGTACAGCTCGATTATGAAGAAATTGATGGATATTTTGGGGTTTTTTGTTTTGCGTTGTTTTTTTGGGGTTGGTTTTTTTTTTTCTTTTTTTGGGGGGGTGGGCTGTTTTGTTTTTGTTTTTTATTTTACTTTTGGTAGCTTTATTTTCTAATAACAGTGAAGACAATGTTTATCTTTCAGCAGTATAGAGTGAAAATTGGCAGCTCTTTTCATAATGCGCAGCAGAATCAGCTCAGTTGTATTAAGGTTATTCTTTCCATAACTCATGAATCAGCCACTCATGTTTTCATTTTCCTCTGAATTAAAATATCATCATTTCAGTCATCATTTTTAGCAGCTATTCCTTTTTCACTACTTATTGCATCCAATTCAAACCTTCACTGGAACAGTTGCTCAGCAAACAATCTTCCATATGTGTGTCCTTCCACTTAATAATAATAATAATAATAGTTTTAGTTCAATCCTTCAACCACATCTCTGAATAAATGGTAGAGCTCCCATTGGGGTGACCTGTGTTAACACTGCAGTGACTTAAATTGTGTAATTCATATGCTTCCTGGCATTAGGAGAGGCATTACCATGTGCTCAGGGCAGTCATATGGGTAACAGGATCAACGAGGTATTTCAATCTATGTGACATGAATAGGCTTCACCAAAATGAGCGAAATGCCGGCGTTATAAAAGGCAGAGCATAGATGTCATGTTTATTTTGTGCTTCGGGCTCGTGAGCTCTAATTAGCTGTCAAGCCAATTAGCCCAGAGAGGTGTGCCAGAGTCCCTGCTGTAGGCCCAGCTCAAGCAGGCGAGCCCGGGACCGAGCAGCTCGGGGAGCTGGGGGTGCTGCTGGTCCCTGTCAGCTCCTGGGTGCAGCAGCAGAGCGGTGACAGTGACAGTGGCAGTGACACCCCCGTGTCCTGGGGCTCAGCACACGGCACCGCAGCTCTGGTAAGGCGGGAGCCCCGGCTGGGTCAGCCCCCAGCGCTTGCAAAGTGCTGTGTGCTGCGCTCCCTTTTGCTGCCTCCTGTTTACTGCAAGACTCCCCCCCAGCAGCTGAAGGAGAGGGGCAGATTTCGCCCTGCGTTCATTCTTTAGCTGAGAACCAGCACAGGGTTTACGTTTCCCTTAAACCCTCAAAACAAGGATTAAGTGTGACTTCACTGCTGTTGGCCTAGCTGGTTCTGTTAGAGAGGTGTGAAATTCATCTGGACTGATCATAGCAAAAATATTTTAGTCTCCTTTTCCAACTGATATTAAAACTAACTTCTGCAGAAGGAAACTTTTGCAGGAACAGCTGCAGCTGCAGTAGCAATAGATGGGAGACAGGAGAGCCCTTAAATTTTACAAGGTGTTTTAAGTTCTCTGAGGCTTTGCACTGTTTTAGGGTGATTGTGCTTGTTCCATTTTGAGAGCTGCTCAGATATTTGGCCTTTATTAGATTTTTGTATTATGCATTTTATTATAATAAGATATAACTATAATTCAGTTATAGTCCCTTTCTCGAAAAGCTAAAATTCAAAAATGAAAATTATTAACTCTGTACTGTTAAGTCTTTCTAAATGAGGCTGTCCTACTTGGTTATTTATCATATCATAGTAGAAGCAGTAGCGTCTTTTGCAGTGTGTGAGCATAAAAATATGGGGTTTTAGATGATGTTTGTTTATTTCCTAAAGCTAAGAATCATTTAATTTTTCAGGTAAAATCAGAGCAGTTACATAGATAGCCCTGAGGTTGAATAGTAACCACCTAAATACGACTCAAGTGGAAGTTGCTATGACAATGGCTTCTGAACGGAGTAAAAAATAGGGAAAAAAAACCTCACCACTTGCTTATCAGAAGAAAAGTATGACACAGAAGTTGAGGCCATCCTGAAATTAGACCCCCTGCCCTAGAGCTTTCAGTAAAGCTTTAACAGAGATTTCATGAATCCAAGCCTTGCTGTGACCCCCAACATCTGTAGAAAAGTAAAAGTATGAGAATTATTCCCTCACTCACAGTTGGAAAATAATGAGACAGCCAGGTAAGCTACACAAAGGAACAGAACCAATCGAAGCCAAGCAGTTGTGAATACCAATTCTCAGTTCCAGTCAGACACCCCATTTGTGCATCTTCCTCTGTAACTCCTGTGCACTGGCATATGTACAAGAGTTATGTAGAACAGTGCTGTCCTACACCCGAATCTGAAGCCAGTCAGCTTTCCCTATCAGGGCTCCTTTAACATCTCCCCAGCTTGAGATGCCTGGCATGCATCAGTCTGAACATGTGAGCTGTTAATTACCACAGTGCAAGATTTCCCTTGGAGGAGAATTCCCATGGTGGGATTTGTCTGCAGAGCCTATTCTGTGCTACTTAAGGGACAGCTGTTACAGCAGATGAGAAAATCTGAACACAAATTGAGACAAGCATGCTTTGATATGTGGAACTGCTCTTTTAGAAATGCCAAGAGGTTTGCATTACAGCATGGCTGCAGGGGTGGGGCTCCTGTGATATCTCCAGGTCTGCCTTTGGCACACAGTGCACGCTAACTCAGCTGGGGAAAGTGGCTGTTTGGAGGTAAAGCCCACACAACCCATGTTGTTAGTGAAGGTGAGATGTGCACCAAAAAGATCAGTTTCTGAAGGTAAACAACATGCTGTGTTTGGGCACCCTCTGAAATGGAGACAGAGACTCTACAGGTTTAACATTAATGATTAGCATAAGGTTTCCCAGAGTGCCTTCACTTCAGGATGCAAAACCTGTGACACTGTCAGAAACAACTCCTGTAAACTCCTCTGAAATCAGTTGAAGGGGTCTCATACTAATAAGAATAAGAAGGAGCCCAATTGATTGTTCATTGCTAAATTTCTGGACTTTTTCCATTACTGATTTGTGCATATTCTATTCAAGTAAAGGACAGTCAAGATATTTCTACTAGAAAGAATATCCAGCTGAGGCACTAGGCTGTCAGCATGTTCCCTCCAGGCAAGATCCTCTCTCTGCTTCAGCCATATTGAATTATATTTTGTAAAAATAAGCATAAAGACAGTCTTACCAGCCTACATGTAAAAATGCTTTTGCTTATTTTAACAGACCTTGATCCATTGATTTAATGTCCTTTAAACATTGATTAGTTTAATTGGTTAATAGCAGTGGAAATCCCATCCTGAATTCTTCTTCTGACTTTGGAATTTTGTAAGCCTAATGCTCTACTTCATGCTACAAGGTGGGCTTTGCTGTTGACCCAGCACATGCAGTTTCACAGTCAAGAGCTTTTAATGAATTATTCCTGGTGTATAAGGTTAATCCATGCAGGTGTCAGGATTTCCCTGCTAATCCTTGTGTGTTAAGCAGTAGGTGGTCGATGGGCTGTTAACACAAGGCATAAGTGGCTGTGACAGGTCTGTTCAAAAGAGAGAATCTCAGACTTTCCCTCTCCACTCTGCCTCATAAGCAAGGCTCTGGGTGAGAACAGCAGAGCTCCTCACACTGGCATTTTTAATCTCTCTTGCCCTGCCACATTTAGGAAAAAATGGAGCCGTAGCAGCGGTGTATGTACAACCACATGAGATAAAGAAAAGGCAGTCCCAGCTGGCCAGAGTCACCCCAAGCTCTCAGGCTAAGATCTTGCCCCTGGCTACTTCATCTCTGACTCTTTGCAGCCTGCCTTCCCCTCCCTGCATGCCTCTAACCTAAGGAGAGATGATATTTCTGTGCCAGGCAGGCAATTACAGCTTTCAGCCACATGGCTGTCTCCCAGCTATCGACCACATTACTTTCAAAACAGGAGAGAGTCAGAAAATTTATGACCCCAGTTTAGGTTCAGTCTTCAGTTTGCAACACAAGCCACACCAACCAGAGAGCGCATCTCAGGTTAATGACAAATGCTCCACTTAGAGCAATTGCTCAATATATGCTCCCAAGGACTTTATCTGACAGCCTATATAAACAATATTAGAGTATTTATCTTAATTGCTGCCCAGGAAGAATTGTTCCCCATTGGAAATATAAAGCATTTCTCTCTTTCTTCAAAGGAATTTGTGGATTGCTTCTCTCTTACCTCCATTTCTCCTGTAATCAATGTTAGCATCCGAAGCAGACAAATGGTATTAGTTTCCTTAATCTTCTTGACTGATAGTCCCAAAAAGAGGTTCTCAGCTGATGATGTAAGGAAAACATTACTGTATCTAGAAGAGACAATATGACCAGATAGCAGGTAGAAGGTACTGCTTTCAAAGGGGCCTGTTCCTCAGAAGACATGTCAACAGTTTCAGGCTTTAACCGTCTCAGCAATGCGGTGACATCTGGCCTGTGCGATTCCCATTACTTGACATACCACAGCACAAAATATAACAGCAGAGGATGAGGTACAGCACTGAGCTGAACAGAGAATCCATGTGCTACAGGAAGTCTGGAGCATTTTGGCTGACTCAGTTAACTCCATTCTATTATAAGGTTTTCAATCAGGGACCAGTTGTTACCAAAGCAAAATGTGCATGGAGTCAGATGGACACTCTATTAACTGACCAAAACCCCAAACTTGCAAGCTTGAAGTAATATAATATATCATAAATTATCATACTGATGTCAATCACTGTAGCGTTGTCCAGTCATACAGATTTTTTTAAGAAAAATGCGGAAGTTACTAGTATTACTGGTATAAATGTCTTGATTTCTGCCTTCCTTGTTATTTCAATTATTACTGCAGTATAGAAAAACCTTCTGAAATGAGGTTTTCAAGCAAGTTTCTCAAGTGACTTGCAAAAAGTCTGAACATACTTTTTGATATCTGTAAGCTCTGTTAAGCTCTTTTGTGTCACTACTGAAAATATGCAGTGCTGACAGCCCTGGTGGGCTACTCCCCACCAAAGCAAAAGTCTTCTTCTAAGACCTTTTCACCCAGTCTTATTTGAGATAGACAACAAAAGTAAACAAAAGTATTTTTTTGTGTTTTTCCTTTTTGTGTTGGTTTGGTGTTTTTTTTTTTTTTGGATGGTTGTTGGTTTGTTGGTTGGTTGTTGGTTGGGTGGGTTTTGGCTTTTCCCTTTCATTAGGAAATAAACTCTCAACACTACATCATCCCCAAGAGGACCTCAGACTTTAAACTACTGAGTCAGTGATGTCAAATCTTCAGAAATAACAGTTAGATCTGAACTGAGGCAATGACTGAGAGTGACAATTCCTACATCCCATCACCAAATCCCTTCAGGTCAGGGATGTGAGCTTACATCCTGAACCATCTGCTGCCAGTAAAAAGCCTGCTCACTTACAGACCTCACTCTTCCTCCTGTCCAAAAGGAAAGGGGAGAACTGAGATGGGTCTTAACAGCCAGCACTGCACTTTTCTGGAAAAGCTACAGAACCTCATTTCCACCTAGCAGGTGATGAGACAGTAAAGCTGCCTGTCCAGCTGCAGCAGCAGGAACTGACTGCCAGGGCTATGCCCAGGCTTGAGCTTTTACTGCATACTTGCACAGGGCAGTTCAGCTCTGGTGCACTGCCTGCTCTTCCAGAAGGAAAGACTCTAATCTTACCACCCTGTGGAGCCAGCTACTTTCTGGCAAGAGTCATTACAGTGTTAGCTGTGATTATCAATCTCCTCCTCCCCTGAGCCTACATACTCTCCCCTAAGGCAAAACAAAAACTTTCTCTCACAGGGTTTCTTGTGTCATAAAAAACAGAGCTGCAAATATCATCCTCAGTCATTTTGTACATTTGGGTTGTATTCTGTGTGGTGTGTTTGGGCTCTTTGCACAATGCAATTTCAAACTCAGAGATATCTGTTCCTCAAGTAATGGATCTAATTTAAAACCACAAGTTTCTCCTTCTATCTTTACAAGGATGTATAAGTACATTCCTCCTCTAGAAAATAAAGGCAAATTATTCTCTCTTTCCAGAGCACATTTGATTATTCATTTTATGTGTTTGAAAAGGGTTCTGCAAGTAGTCCAAGATGTAATATTTGATTTTTAGGCCCCTGTCAGAAACAGCAGTTAACATCATTAGACATTTTCATTCCATAAAGGAGGCTAAAAAGGGGTAGCCCTAATGGACACCCTGTCACATCTTATCCATCTTAAAAAGCATATCTCTCACAGCAAACAAATACAACAGGATGCCTCTCTGCCTTTAGCTTTCCTTTTAGATGAGCAAACCGGAGTCATTCAGATTCTACAGACACTATTCACAGTACCTTAAAAGTGAAATCCCAGCCTCAGAACACCTGCCAAGAGAAGAGAACAAAATAATACGAGGGAAGACTGTGTAAAGGGATTGAAAAGCCTCAAGTCCCTGAGAGAGCTATTATTAACTGACAGATTTAGATTTCATTTCTGCTAGAAAAAATTCAGATGTTAGGGATGCTTCATCATTAGCTACAGAGCAGGAAATAAAATATCATGGCTTTTACCATATATCCCATTTGAAACAAGACAGATATTTTAACCAAAAACTGGAAGTACAAACCAATATAGTCAAGACAGATCATTTGAGAGCTTGCCAATTCATTTCTTGGAAGAAAAGTAAAAATTTTAGCCTTTCTTAATAATAGTAATTTTTCAGGAAGAAGCTGGTTGACCAAACAAGTCTCCTGAAATTAAATGGATTGAACCATGAGAGGAAAGAGACCATAATGTGACTACAGGTTCTTCTGTAAATGACTGGAACACTTTCTGAGGGGAACGTTTCAATGGAAATTGCAGAAACTATGACATTAACTTTGGGGTTTTTTCTGTTTCTTTTCACCTTATTTATTTAAATTTTTCCCTTCATAGAAATGAAGTATGAATAAAAAGAAATAAAATAGCTTTAAAACTGCCAAAACTGCCATGTTTCAGTTCTAAATAACTGAAAACAGTTTAATGGAAATAAAAAATCAAGGTTTGAGAAAAATTGTGTCCCCTCTGTACTTCTACTTACATGGAATCCAGCAATGTTTTCTAGGGCTAATGGTGGCTGCTCATGTGAAAAGCACTTGCACCATTTGTTTTTTCTTTCTCCCTAGTAAGCCATCCAAATGTAGTCAGTGGGAATAACAGGAGGAGGGCACAGGTAGGAGAGGAACTCCTTGGGTACCAGCAGCAGGACAGCTTCATCCTGCAGCCCCCTCCTTCAGCCAGAGCACTACCAGAATCTCCCCTCTCTTGCCAGCCCAGTGTATTTCCCTTCATCTGTAGAAATCTCATTTTCCTACAGATTTTTTGCATTTCTCCCAAATGAAGATGAACTCAGACAAGTGTTTAAAAGTGATTTGAGAGAGACAGCAATTGCAGGAAACAGACAAGGACAGCACAGCAAATTGCCTTTCTTTAGGAAAACAGTCTATGAAAAGCAAGGTGAACAGAGAATGGCAGCCCATTTTCTGCAAAGCAGAAGGCTGTGAGACACCAGCAACCACTTCCATGTGGAGCTTGAAAAGGCAGAAAGAAAAGTTTGAAGGCTAATGAAACATTTTCTGAAATACATACAAAGAGTTTCATAAAAGTTCACATTGTTCTGACATTCCATCTTGCCAGCAGTAGCTTTAAATTGAATACATGGGGAAAAAAATTAATTTCATTGTTTAACAACTATCCAGTGGTCAGATGCAAGGAGGACACACATGTAAGGGATGGAGCTACAAGGGCCATAGGCTTGTGCTCTCTTCCTGGCCTTGACATTGTCCTGTACAAGATCTTCTTTTTTGGCTCTGTGTCCCCTTGACCTTCTTGACCATTTTGGCTGTGAAATATGCTACAGTTACAGACATACTCCTATGTGCTGTCTCTCATACTCCCTTCTGAATAGGCAAGGGAGGTTTTTAACAGAGTTACATCTCTGTAAATCACAAGGTCCTCCCTAAATTTCCATGCTTAAATGAAAAAAAAATTAAAGGCTTAAAGACTGCAAATAGTTATTCTACATGAAAGTAAAAGTGATGAATAATTCAAAACCAGAATTCAAGCAATGGTCATACTCTGGATGCATTCAGTAACTGCTAGAAATAACAGTAATTAGCAAGAGGCTTTGGAAATGCCTGCAGGGTTTTTCTCCTTCAGTCCTATAAAGCTAACATTCATATTTTATTTCCTATTCTCTGCATTCTACTCCTTTGTTTTTTACATGCATCATTACATAGCAAAGAAATATGTTTTCTTATTTAGTAATTCTCCTCTCCAGTGAAAAAAAATAAGACAAAATAGGGAAAAGAAAAGGGATTTTATTTACTTTGGGGTCAGGACATATATCTCTGGCCCTTTGCTTGCAGGCTGCACCTTAAGGAAATAACAGGATTGCCTTGTTCTTTTTCTTCAGGTTTTCATTGTAAGTTGTTCCTCAAGTTTTATCTGCTATGCTTTTTTCCTGTCTAGAAAATTTTCTTCAATTTTCTCCCCTTCCCTTCTCACAGAGAGAGGAAAAGATGCTGATTTATTCTGGAACAGTTATCAAAGAGGACCCAGCTTACACATCAGTGCAGTGAAGCTGAATAGGAAAAGCTATAGTGTACTTTAAAAGGGAGACATGAGCTGAAAGGTAATGAGGGATACTCCATTGGTCATAAGAAACTCACTCTTGGGACCTCATGCATATAACAAAAGGCCAGCTAAAGGATAGAATGCCCTAAAACAGGTGGATACATAGGACAGGACTACAGCAGGAAGAGTCTCTGATGTGTCACTTTAATCAAATCTGACTTAAGGAAATAAAGTGCTTAAATGCCTGCACAAATGTTGCCAGCATGGTGAATTACAGAGAGGAGGGAGCCTACAAATAGAGCCTATGGAAGGACCTGGTTGAGTAGAACAGCCAGGTCACAGGAATTCATGGCAGGATGCCCTGCTGGGGTAAGACCCTTCCCTCCTAAGCTTTATACCAGTTGTGTCAACAGCTGTCAATGAAGAAAAAAAGAAAGGGGCAGTTTCTAAAATAAAGGCCACTTCTGTGGCTAAGATTCTCTATAATATAATACTTTTCCTCTCCCTTTCAGCTTTATTTGCTAAATAAATGAATAATTGGATTGTGAAACATGACAGAAGAATATTAAAGGCTATTAGCATGTGAAATGAGCTGTCTGCTGGTGCAGTTCTAACCCCATTTTGTACAAACCTATGTAATTCATAGGAAACTGATGGATAATTAATCCTCAGTGCTGCTGGAAGTCCTTGATGTGTGAAAAATTAGACAAACTTTCAATAAGCTTTCTTCTGCCACTTCCTTCCCAGTCACACCAGTATGTTCTGGCCATCCACGTTTAACTGCACCTGTAGCAAGGCTGAAAGCTTGTTCTGAGGCAGACACAAGGAAGGCAGCAGCCCAAACAGCTCCCTGCACTGCTGGCTGTCAGCCTTGCTCTGGCCTGAGCTCCACTCTGCACACTCTGCTGGGAAAAGCGCTGGAGACCTGCCCACGGATTGTGCTGCATCAGCTTATCCAGATCAAACACAGAGAAGTTGAACTTCTCTCTTTGTCTTTCAGGGCTCTTTGCTGCCTGGCACAAGTCTAGCAAAGCTTTCCCTTTCACACAACCACTGCAGCTGAGGGGAGTTTGGAGATGAAGCCAAGACTCACATAACAGTGAAATAGGAGTAGAAACAATGGTAGAGCTCTGAGCTTACCCCTCCACAGCTCTGAATGCAGCAAGGTATGGGGGCCATGACTGGACTCAAAGGTATCCAGACTCAAAATCTCCACCTTGAGAGGAGGAGTTCCTGGTTACCAGGTTCCTCTGCTTTTCCTTTCGTACTGAGGCTTGCAGGAAGGCAGCAGGAAGGCAGCAATGCCCTGCAAAATCTGGATAGCACTTCTGTTTAACAACTATTTTAGTGCTTCATAAACTTCCGTGTAGATGAAAAAGAAAATGCGAAATTTATTAGTGAACAGGATGTCTTTTTTTTTTCCTTAAGAAATATCTTTTTTCCTAACCTCTTTAGACTAGGGAATCACTCTTTGCCAAAGGACACACACACTTCAACTCTGATTCTTTACTGTAAGAATAATACTTATTCAGACTAAAATAAAAGTTTCCATTTTCTATACTGTGATACAAAATCTGTATGACAAATGTTCCTGCTGATAGATTCTGTAGCTATGCCAGCTAAGGAGATCACACTACAGCTCTTCACACTCTGCCATCTCCTAACAAGGCTTTCAACCATGCCCTTAGTGCAATACACAGAGCTCCTGGGTCTCTGCAGAGCTGACAAGATGACATCTAGATGTCATCATGCTGTTCCAAAACTCTCCCTTTGCCCTGCAGTCCAAATACATAACCTAGTACTCCCTGAAGCCCCTTGGAATCCACACTCTCTGTATAGACAGTGCTGGTTTAAGTTTTTCTGGGTAGCATCTTACATCCTACTTCAGTCTTGAAGAATTCACAGAGTGCTTATAGGGAACACAAGGTGCTAAATTCAAACAGGTGCAGATTTACATGGACCAAAAGCACCTTACAAAATTCTAACTGAGCAAGAAGGAGCCCATGGCAAATTACAAAGGTTGTAGAGAGGCAGTTCACTCAGTGAAGTCAGCTAAAGATCCAGCAGCACAGCTGGTGTCACACTGACCTCCCTGGCTTCCATTTCACATTCTTCCTGTTGATGTAGTGTGTGTATATTCACATATATACCCATGCACACATTAGCAAAGCAGCTGAGATTTTCCAGATTCAGTTGGACAATGTTTATTTATTTTATCACTCTGATCTCTTGCACTGTGCAAACATTTGCTGTTGGAATATCTGGAAGAAAAATCTCCAACAAGACAGTAATACCTCAGAGCCATAGGGGATGTTGTAATCCCTAACTCTGTTACATGTTGTGTGGTAGATCTAAGGAATCTCTCTCATCTTACATGTATTTTTTACTTCCCTAAGCTTTTTACTTACATTACCTTTTTACTTACCTGAACTTTACTTACCTGAGAAATGAGAAGAAATAAGAGTGCAGAGGAGGAAAGAGGAAGATTCCAACTGCATTAGCAGCCCATTGGGAGATTCTAATTGCCCTAAGGGCTGCTTGTCCCCTGCCCTTAGCATTGGTATCCAAATAGCTGCATGGATCAGGTCTTGCATTCTGTAATTTGTAACGTGGTATATTTAATAGCCACCCAGCACTGTACTGCTGCCATAGATTTATGGAGTCATAAGATTTATGGAGTCTGCCACCATCTACAAGTTGATTATCCCTTTTTATTTGGATGCACTGGGCTTTTTTCATTAGAGATGATATATTTTATTTTAACTTGTGATAGTAGTAGGTTGCTATATATTCCTTTATTTCTTCTTGGAATATGGCTGCTTTGGGAGTTCTCTCTTTGCCTCAAGTTGCAAGATTCAGTATGATTCATGTTCTCAACATTTTGTTGGGGATATAAACTGTGAATCTTACCCTGTACATGACAGAAATACAGATTTGCTGAGCCATTGAACCATCAGAGAAAATCCAAAGTTGCATCATTCCCCAGTCTATCATATTGCTTTAGTCTCTTTACTTTGGTTGAAAGTTATTCTTTAACTTTGAACTTGTAAGTCTAGTACATAATCGCTGGAGGACACCTCAAGGGAGGGGTTAGCTAAAAGCACCCAATACTCTTGTGCTCATGCCAGTCATCTTGTTCTACATTCCCTGCAGCTCATTCTCAGGCTTGTACTGCAGGTTAATGCACACATTCACACAGCTAAGCTCTAGCCATGTAGCTGCTGCAGACAGATTCAGCTGGAAAACTTGCCCAGAAACTAAATAAATATTCAGGCAGTGAGCCCACACTGAGCTCCAGTCTGCCACAGCTCTGTTGATAGCTGTATTTCATTTGTGGAGTTTAAAGCTGGCTGCTTCTTCTGTGTGTGAGATGCAGGGATGGCAGTGCTGGCAATGTTCTCAGGAGACAGGAGGACAGGACAGGAAGGCAGGCAGTGTGTGACCCCAGCAGCACTCCCAGTTTCAGGTAACCATGCAGGAGATACCTACTTCAGGAGAGTCACACAACAGCTATTCCTTGCCTATGGCACAGGTCACAGGACAGCACCACAGTAAGAACATCCTCATCATAATGTGCCTCAGGAAGGAAACAGGAGGGGTCAAGAGAAATCACACCTAGAGCTTAATAAATAAAACTTGTAAATTACCCTAGTTAGTGATTGTGCAGAGATGGAGGTGGAAACCTACCACAAGGCTTTGCAGCCTGATCTGGGCTCTCCCCACCATGACTGAAGAAAATTGCTTGAAATAAAGACTGGGTTCTTACCTTCAAATGAGAGGACAGCTTACTGTGAAAGAAATTTGAGTTTGGTGTCTGGCTTCGTGGTTCCTGTGGCTGAAAGTGTTTCACAATTTTCTGGGAAATTGCTCTCTTGCCAACATGATCTGGAATGGAGCTAAACCTTGATGAGACCCAGGACCCCCATTTATTTCAGTTTTGACTGCAGTTATATTTAGCATAGATACACTATCTTAAAAATAATAATAAAAAAATCTCTAAACTACTTGCCAAAGAAAGTTTGTGCCCATATATGTGATTCTGTGTCATAACAACTCAGGCTCTGCTCCGTGTCTTAATGACGCTCATGTGATATCAGTTATAAATGGGAACTGTGAGAGCAAGTGACACAGTGTATCTGAGAAGGAGTTATAAAAAAATATGCTAATTCTTGGAAGATTCTTGGAAGTAAATTTGAATATGTTGATGGAACTCTACAGAAAGTAACATATTCCTCCACAAAGACCTCTCTGTTGCCAAGAACCTCTTTTTATCCACCTTAAAGCATTACTTTATATAAATGCAGAACTGGTGTGTGTTTTCACAAAAGAAAGAAAATTCTGTCCTAGCTGTGTTCACATGCTCTTGGGGATGCAGCATCTTTAATCAGCCATTATGTTGTACAGCTTTTCAGATGTCTCTTTATCTTCCAAATTCTGATGACTGAAACATGTTTAGAACAAGAACAGCTATATCTGTAAAAACTTGTGCCTTTTTGAAAAGTCATGGCTAATGATAGTTTTTTGAAATGAGCTTCCCAGTACTCTGTATCCTCTGGAGGGCTGGTGGGAGGAAGTGATTGCATGTGTTCATGGCTGCTCCCACCAGCTCCTCATTCTACTTCTGAAAGCTCTTTTAGGGCTTTCTGAAACTAGCTGTTGTGAAAAAGAAACAATAAATGGAGAACTAAAGCCCTTTGTGCCTTTATCAGTTGCAGCTTAACCCATTTGCAAAAATAGAATGCTTTGGAATCTGCTTATGTGGATAGCTTCTGTGTTCCCTACCTTGACTGAAAATAGAGTAATGGCCAAACATTTCAGTTCAAACAGCTTTGCTCAGGAGATGCTAACTAGTCAGTCACATACTTTTTTTTTTTTAAGATTGCTGAGTTTATGCAGCTTAGTTTGAGTTTGAAAATGCATTACTTTTTATTATTATATTAATTTATTTCTAAAGCTTTGCTCTAGTGTTTCATGCTGCCTGCAGTGTTCTTCAACTTCTTTCCTCCCCTGTGAGCTGTGACTCCTTACTATGTGTCCATGCAATGTCCAAGGCTTCTCTCGAGAGGAGACTGTGCTGTGCATCTACAGATTTAATTTATCCAAAACCAGCTGTAGAATAACCCCACTACTCCATCTCAAGATGGAAACAGAGCTGTTTTCATTCACAATATTACATGGATTATTTCCCATGGTTTTCATTAACACCCACAATGTAAATTTATGATTGTTCATATAACAGTTGAGATGCAGCGTTAAATTATTCAGTATGGATCCTGTAATATTTATGCGATGTGATTTTGGTTCTTTTGTAAACAAATATGAACACTAAAGACCCATGACAATGTTAATGAACTGAAGCTCAGGTCTAATTGACTCCATTGGTAAAATTAAGGTAGTAGCTTATATCTCTCTTTTCTACAGCTTCCAAATTTGAATAATCAGTCCAGGGTCAGTACTGTTGCCTCTAGACACCTTGCATTATGCAGCGCTGAGAAAGTGAAATATGAAATAATGAAAAACAAATCCAGAAATTGATAAAAAACCCAACAACAATCTTGCTAATTTCTTTAGTTGCTCTAGCAGCTAACATATTTCTGCCAGAAATTAAGCCTCCTCCGCTTTTTCCCTATGAAGATACTCATAATTGATGTCAGAGCAACACAGAGAACATGCATTTCTAGTACCTAAAATATTTGACCAGAAACACTTCCTGGCCCTTTTTAACTCAAGAAACATCAAGACTTTTTTTTTTCCTTTATGCTACTCAAACGAGGATGAAGAATGACAAACTACAAATACAGAATGGGGAATAACCCCACTCTGTCAATTAAATGGACAGTGTAAGGAAAAATGTTAGTGAATTCACTATTCATTTTACAACATTTCAGCTTGAATGATATCTCTGGGAAAGCTTCTTATGTCTACAAGGGTTTTTCCAGAAGAGAACATTTACAATAGTTGTCTTGGCAACATGAGCTCTGTAGAACTATAAATCAGAGCTTACAAAGGTTCATTTTCAAACTCTGAAATAAAACAGAAGAAAAATAAAGCAACTAGGTGAGCAGAATTTTATGATCTTAAATACATGAAATGACCAGATCCATTACATGTTAAGCTATTCCACCTTGCTTTGTGCTGATGAAGCCTCGACTGAGGTAGAGTCTTAAACAGGAGCCAGGAGCAACGCACAGAGAAACCTGTAACAAGCTGCAGTGAGCACACATTAAAGCAGCTAACAGGATAATAAGCTCAGAGGAAGAGGACCCTTAACAAAGCCAGGAGGAATTCAGACTACAATGCAGGAGACTGAAGGAACTCATGGTTGTGATTTTTCAAAACCTAAATGTTGTTATAAAAAGAACGGTTATAAAACAGTTATAATGGTTATAAAAAGAACAGTTCCACATGGCCATCAGGATCCCAGCCTTGAGAAGCAAAACAGGGAAAGACTAAAAAAATTCATCTGAAATGGGGTGAAATTTTATGTTGTTAATTAATGTCTTTAGGCATATTAAGAATTTATCTAGAGAACCTCTTAATCATTAATAACTCTTAAGAAGACTCTAAACAAGATATTTTGATTATTTGTCCTTGTGCAGGTCAATTGCTTCCAAGGTTTGCAGAGTTGCAAAACATTCCATCCCATCACATTTTTTTTAACTGGAAAACCAGCAATCCCTTCTTCTCCTGCACCAGGAGAGGCTGGCACAAAGCAGGGTGTTTACCGTGCTGCCATCTGAGTAACAGAAAAACAGGACACAGCTCCACCTGAGCAAGCACACAGCCTGTCCTCGAGAAGTTGCTGCTGCTATCATTGCCTTCATATTTACCTTTATTGGGAATCATGAACTTCAAACTGGGAATCAAAGTCTTGGAACCTTTCTTCTCCCGGTATTTTAACTATGAGTTTCATCTAGCAGTAACTGAAAGGGGGAGCAGAGATATGTGTGACCCTGAGGGAGCTGAGCCTTTAAGAGCTGCCCCAACTCCCTACTCCCACCAGAAGTTTTTGTCCAATACCACAAAGAAAATATATTATGAAATTTCAAAGAGGGAGCTGAAACATTTCTATCTACACAGCACGCAAACCTGATTTCAGCAAGAGACAGAAGGTACTGAAACAGATGAAAGACAAATTCTCCAACCAGTGACTTCAACCTGGATACACAAGAAAATTTTGACTGTGTTTTCCCAAGACCCCTGCCGTGCATTACAAAGATCTTATATCTTGTTCAACTTTCTGGACAGCAGCAGTAATATATTTCTAGCTTGGCACCAGCCTAACAAGGACAAATATAGTTCCTTCTTCAGTCAGCAATCACTAGTAAAATGATAAAGGAAACAATAAACTAAAGCTTACATGACACCAAAAAGAAATCAAACCAATTTGACAGGAAAAATGTGATTTATGTGATCCTACTTGTGCTGTTCCATTTGAAACTCAACTGTGATCTAATAGGAATAAAAAGAGGTAGTTAATGGCTAAAGTTACTCTAACTCAGAATTTCAAAAATTTCAGTAGCAGTTTTTCTCAGAACTTTTGTCCTTCCTTGATCTCCTAAACTCATCTCATTATAGCTGATGTTCTCAAAACACTGTCAAGGACCTTGATAGATGAAACTTAACACAGAAGCAGCATGTCTGGATAGAAATCACTCAATGTCTCAGTAGGACATTTCTATTCTGTCTCAAATAAATGTTCAAAACCTTCTGATCTTCAGAAGGTCTCAATTTATTTCTGTAGAGGCAAAAAAAAAAAAAAACCAACCAAAAAAACCCTCTGTGTCTCCCTGCACTTCCCTTTATTATCTTTCTCCTTTGCCACCTGTTAACCTAAGATGTAATAAAAATCATCCCTGTGCAGTAGGGCAGACATGCAAAGCACACCTGTGATCCTGAAACTTGCTCCTATCTTCATCTCAGACGTAGGGAGGGACAGTAACAGCAGCTCCAGGAAATGTTTTGAGTTTTTGCTGGTGCCACACATCACACAGTCCTGATGTGCAAAGAGAAAGCTGCTCCCGAGCACGACCCGCTCGGCAGAACAGTCACAGTGTAAAGATTCAAAGGACATAAGGGCACCTACTGAAGCTCTTAAAGGAAGGAAAGCTTTGCTTGAAAGGATTATTTAGGAAGCTGGTACATTTTGAGATCATCCACCAACGCAGGTCAGACTGTTGTCTACTCACTGCTTAAGAGTTTGCCTTGGCTAAACTTGTTAAATTTCATCTTTCTTGAGGAAGCTGCTATCTTTCATTCTTCCGTGCTGCCCATTCCTGAAGTATCTATGAAACTTAAAATTTGAGATGTATTTGTCTTCAATGCATCACAGTGAAACAAAGATAAAGTACAATTTCCCCCATTTTATTGATGGGTAACAGAGCTGAGATGCTTAAGATTGTACCTAGGATTCCAGGAAAACTGTCAGAATGAATAAGAGCTCCACTTTGCCAAATTCTCGTCTGACATAGGAAACCTCACTCCATTTAATGCTTTTTCTCTCTTTTCTCTTTTTTTACTATGCCAGTTAAAAGTCTGTGAGTGATTCTTGATAGAAATAGTAAAGTGCAGGGGAAATAAAACCAAAGATACATTTAGAGCTTCTTGATGCACAAGAATGTAGCTCCTTATTTCTATGAGGATGGTTTTCAGTGCCAGCAAAGTTTGGTTAAAACAAATCAGACTGTGTTTGAAACAGGTGTTTTTACCAGCTTGTGTACTGTAGCTACTGTGATGGCTGGATCATTCAAATATCCTCAAAAAAACTGAAAATTTGGGGTTTCTTTCTTATTTCCAAGGTGGAAGAATGTATACTTACATGCTGGAAGAAGGAAAATGTTTAAGTTGGGGAAGGCAAATGCTGAATTTTCACAGTTGCCTGCAAGGATGTGTTTTCAAGAGACTAGTCTAAAAGCTGCTCTTTCACTTGCCATCTTGTCCTCAGAGACAAGTTTTTCTCATGTCAAGGTTGAGTGATCTCAATATCTGAAATGGCAGCATGATGACACGCACAGAAGAGAATGAGAAATAGAAGCACTCGCTCTCTATTTCAATCTCTTTTCATTTGATGCTTGCTGCTGATGCCACTGCAGGTGAAATCATTATATTTCTGGTGCAGAACCTCTAGCTGGAGACTCAGAACCGGTAATTTTAAGGAAAAAAAATAAGTGATGTTGTTCACTATATTTTGTGATTGTCAAGAGATCCTTCTGCTTCACTAATGGAATCCAGTGCAAGCTTGTTGGAGGAATTACCAGGCATGGGAAGATATGGTAACTATCAAAAGAATTTTAACTTTCTTTACTCCAAACTTTAGCTGTTAAAAGGGTGGGCAGAACGTGTATGCATTCTGGAGCATGAAAACAGCTGCAGGCACAGGAGACCAAATCCTATAGAATCCTATAGTGGCATTAAGGTTGTGAGCTAAGCATCAGCCAGCAGGAAAATATCTACCAAGAAGAGGTAGAAGAAGAAAATAGCTACTGTAACAATAAAGAAACACTCTCTTTGCCTGGCTGGGGTCTCTCTCCAATGATTATCCCTCAGAAACTTTAATTATCATCATTAATACATTTTTTTTATTTCTCTCAAAAACCACTTAAACATCATGCTATAATAGAGGATATAACAACTTGGATGTCACAGTGAAAAATGTCATTGGAAGGGCTGTTTTCAGAATGCTTCTTATGGTCAGAAGCAGAATAAAGACTAAATGAGTTTCTGTTTGGGGTTGGTGGAAGAAAAATAGTTTTGTGATTAAAGTAGTGTTTTCAACATTTTTTGAGTTTTACAAAGTTTTGTGATTAAAGTAGTATTTTCTAAATGTTTTGTGCTTTTACAAAGTGGCAACTATTCTTGAAGGCATTTGCAAAGCATAATGTGGTGTGACAGTTATAATCCTGGAATGAAAATGTAAAAGGAAGATGCTACACTGCAGCTGGGGAAATAGGCAATTAAGTGATTTCTCCATTGTTTCTTTTTCTGATTTTTCTCTATAAAACTCTTCCCCCTTAGTTCTTAGGAATTCTGTAAACCTCAGGCATATTAAGTGACTTTTTTAAACCTTTACATCTGCTGATTGACCTTCTGTCCAAGTGACTGCTTTAAAAATATGGGCTATTTTCATTTAGAATTCAACATTGAGGTGTAAATTTCAGATTTTGATTATTCTGTTAACCCATGAAATGCTACACAACATTAAGTGCTCTGAAAAAAATCCTATTCCTGTATGTATGAAAATAGATTGTCAGAACCAGGGAACAGCTTTAGAATAAATAACTGCTTTTTTCAGTTCTTTTTCTGTAAGTTAGGAATGATAGCATTCATTTTATCTCATAGTGACAGCAGTAATGAAAATTAATATTACACATAGTTGAGATATTTTAAAGATGAGAAAAGATCATGAGAGTAGGGGATATGTTGCTATTTTGTCATCAGTAAAGATGCAGTAAATCTTATAAGGAAAAAATATATCCTAAATAATTTTTCATTTTTGCTTGTCTTTTGGGAAAGGTCACCATGAAATAAGCAATTTCTATGATAAACTGATTTTGGATAGGTCTGTGGGCTGATCTGCCTCAAGACAAACAATAAGAGCCCAGAATGCATGCTTCTCCTTGATCTGAAAATCCACCCCATTAGGAAACTTCTGGGCATAGGGAAGTCACACTGAAATTTTATCCAAAGGGGCCAAAGGAGGAGTGAACTCCTGGGGAGAATACATAGAATGAGTAAAGCAAGAACACACCATGATCAATTTAACATGAAACCTTGTTTCCCTGTCTGTCAAATATTTTTTTTAGTTTAGGCTATGCTGTTACAGGTCTGATACACATTTCTGCAAGAGGGGATTTTAAGAAGTGTTCTGTTTGAGCCCACATGAAACTAAGTTCTCCAAACCTATTAAAGATTTTATTTCTCTGTGTGGCTAATTAGCAAGGGATGGGAGGAATCTAACTTTTTACCATAAGTCATTTTGGCTGCAAAGACAGTCATGAAAAAAACCCATAGAAATTATATTTGATGGTAGAATACCCCTCTCCTCCTTCCTCCCACCTTCCCCCCAAACCCAATCAGAATTAGTCTTGCTCCATGAAGTTCATGGAGTTAGTGCTTATATGGACAGTAGTCCTGGCACAGAGCTTCATAATTGTTATGGAAAGTTTATAAACCTTAACTATCCTTATTCTAGATGCTTCAGTAGTAGGATCTAATGCCACAACAAAATGTCCTCTCTTGATTTCAAAAGAAAGCAGGATCACACCTTCTGGGAACAATGTTTTTCTGCTAATTATACTGTGTATTACAGAGCATGAAATTAATTAGAGGGCTTGTTAATGGTCCCTAAAACAATGACATCTGTGAATGTGAAGTAAACTCAAAATGAAAACCAGCACTTTAAATTCCTAGCAGAATTCCAAAATTCTAATAGATTTGAAATATACTGTAAACTATGGAACATTTATTCCTTGTGTTTCTAATAGAAACTATATTCTGATGCATTTTAAATACAATGAAGATTTAACTACAGCTGGAAGTATTGCTTACCAGATATGATTCTATCTTGGTAAAAAAACTCATACACTACTATGCATAAAAATCTCTCGTTAAAATACTTACTGAGCAAAAACGTACACAGAGAAAAATACCCATTAGCTTTTCTCATTATAGCTAATGGCAAAACCTCATTGATTACAACAGGAGCTCTTTTCAGAGAGCATTTCTGCTTACTTTCACTGCAGGCCAAATTATAGCTCTGCAATCTCTGGAACCCTCAGTATTTTCCATTGCCACGTCAACAGCTGCTAGCAAGTGCTCAGCCTTTATTCAAGTGCCCGAGTCTGTGGGATGTCCCCAGCCTGCTCCACGGGTCACATCTGCCATGCACACATTCTGCTGCTGAATCGGCATTCCCCTCCTATCTAATAACTCATCTCAGCAAGCATTTATACCAATCACATCAAAGATGTGCAGAACATGGTTATTTGAGTGTAAATCTCTGCATATACTCATTTTTGGGATAGTAAATCAATTTAGTAAAGGTCAGTGACAAACCTATTTTAGCTAAATCAAGATTAATTACTGAAATGCTAAGTAATAACATAGTCATCAGTTGGACCTTGACAATGTTTTAAAACATGTTTTCTGTTAATTTGATTTAAATCTATTTTGATTAGGTATCATGTATGGAAGGGAAGCAAATGACCTTTACTACATGTATATAAAAAATGTATGTTGTTAGCCATTTGTCATATGGTTTAAGCAAACATGCTTAAATTTTAGTTCATTATTTTTGCTTCCTATAAGCATGAAGAATGGGATTTTGAGTTTGTTCACATGAAGATACTGAATTTCAAAATTTCCTAGCTATCAGCATCAGTTGCTTTCCAAAAGTGCAATGTCCTCCCTTTTCATGGTCACTCACTCTGGAAAAACACCCAAAATATTACAGTTCATGTAACCAAATGCAGCTATACACAAAATAGCATGTATTTTTAAAATTTATAGCAGATCCTGGAATGAAAAAATGTTAAAATATTCTTAAAAGAGTCCCCACAAGGGATTCCTGAAATTCAAAGCCTCTAAAAAAACATGCAATAAAGATTTACACAAGCTCACAGGGAAACTGCCATTTGAGATCTCAACCAAATTCCCATCTGATGGCTGTATATGTAAACACACACCCTGTTTCAGACAGGGGTCTGCACCCAGCAAGATGCAAGGAGCTATCTACATGTATGGGAACTTGTGAGGAAAAAATGCCTATAATGTGAATTATTTTCCTGGCTTTGACAAACTCTTAGCCATGAATTATTTCTCACTTAGCCCTGTAAGAGAAAGGCACTGATTATGGCAAACTACTCCTGTCTTCATGCTAGTTATATTCTCCAGTTCTGTGCTAAAGTTTCTGTACACTTTTCATTTGTTATCCTGAGTGAAATATTTTACTTTTTTTTTTTTTTGTTCCTGGAAATTCAGCTTTTTATTTCTCTGAAGGTGACAGTAAGTTTGTTATTACAATGAAGTGATAAAATGTACAGTTCTTCAGCCCAGGCCATTTGCAGCTATGGAGCATCATTTATAATGATGCCACTGGAGATGCCAAAGGTACCATTAACCAAAGACAGAGAAAACGCAACAAAACTGCAGAATAACCAGCAACATACATTTGCTGTTATTATTTTTCAGTCTCTTTTAGTAAGATATGTTTTCAATGAGCCGAGCCAAAACAAATGCTATGGCCAAACTTGAGCTACCTTGGAAAGAATCTATCATCAAAAACACAGCACTACCACTGGAGTCTGTAATGGCAATGCAAAAAAATATTTCTTTTTTATGTTGTAACCAGATAAAGAATTGAAGCCATTGTCAAACTGACAAGGGTGCTGACATAAAGCATGCAGACAATTATTTTTGTACATTGATGGCTATATTTCTCACACAGAAAGCATGAGAGCTGCTCTGCTCTTTTGCTGCCCATGTTGGATTTTCATGGACATTATGAGCTATGCAGAGCAGCATATAAGCTGGCTGGATTCACTTTGCAGAGGGCTGGGCTCACCATTACAGGATATATTCTGTACAAATTCATACTTACCTGCCTTGCTTTCTTCCATTAGGTGTTTCTGTTCTCAGTTACCTGCTGCAGCAGGAAGCCTTGGGGATCCAAAATGCAGGAAGCCACTTGTGGAGTTTCCTGGGTCTGCAGGGGTGGCAGTGATGTGACACCAACACGTATGTGCAGGGAACACACATGCAAAGTTCAGTGGCTAGCTATGAATCACATCAGCTACACACACATCTGTTTCTTTTCTTTTTATAAATTGCTTTGCCATCTTACAATTCCCTGTAGTTGGCTTTTGAGCTGATCACCTTGAAGGAACTTTGGTCAAGGCACTTTTTCTCTTTTTTACAGATAACATAGGAATAGGCTACTGGCAACCTCCTTCTGATGGAAAACTAAGCACTGAGTTGTCCCCTTTGTTTTGTTATTTTGTTCTTAATTCAGAACTGAACTATTCCTCTCATGCCAGGGTTACTAAGCTGCCCTTATAGACCTCATGAAGAATCTCCTTTGCTGCTTTCCCAAAACCCTAATCATTTTGCATTCTGATCTCATCAAGCCTTTGACTGTGTTAATAAACACAGAGGTGTGAGGTTGTGCCATTCCTTTTACAAAGTTTCTCTCACCTCTTCTCCAGCATATTTCAGCTACCTGTGTCTACTAATTGTATTCTTTATTACAGTTCTAGTAATTTGCCTAGCATGCAAATCAGACTTGCAGTCAGCCTGCAGCCTGGACCCAAGGCAGAGACATCCCAGGCTCTGGCTCTGGTAACACTTTGAGGAACAGGTAACATAGCACATTGCTACATGAACCATTTTAATTTAACATATTTTTGAATGTGAAGGTAAATAATCTTAAATCCTGGCACTCTTTACTAAGAGAGAAGAGGATTTCTGTAAATAACACCTCTTTTATGGTATCTTCAATATGTCTCCAATTAATGCCTAGTTTTAAAAAAAGTACAGGTGAAAGAATTTCTTTGATCACCTTTTCCCTGAATAGTGATGCAGCCAATATATTTAGCTTTTCAGCAATGCCTTTTATCTTCCCTGACTGCTCTTTTTATACCCTGGATCAACAGTTTGCTCCCAACAACTGTCTCAAAACCTTCCTAAGTTCTGATGTGATAAAACCAGATTTTTAGATAAGCTTTCATATCTCTAATGGAATACTCCAGTTGTAGCTTTAATGAGCAATATTCATTGTTGCCTGCATGGAAACAATCTCTACTTGGAAAGACTAAGTGTTGGAATTTTTAAAAATTTCTTTAATTGCTTCCTTTACATGGCTGTGGAATCATGTTGACCTTTGAAAGTCATTAAAATAAAATAAAATCCTACTGCAGTGGGTTATTTTCAACATTTCTCCTTAAAATAAATGCCGTTCTTTATTGAATATATCTGCTAGATCTTGAACACTAAAATGGCAAGTCACAGCACAGTATGGAATGCCATATCCCACATTATGCTCATCATGCCATTTATGTAAATGTCATTATATGCCACGAAAAGGTGCATTGTTTTATTTTTAATACATAAACCATTCTTTAAAACGTGGTACATGTTTGACAACTCCTTTCTGATTTATTGGATAGCTTGCAATGGAAGTGAACACCAAATTCAATGAGACCACTTAATACAAGGAAGAAGAAAAACAGATAAGCATTCAGCGTCCTAATTAGAGGAGCAGCTATTTTTTGGATTTGTCTTGTAGCCTGGAATCATTTTCTAGAATATTCAAAACAGATGCTCTTTTAATTAGAAGCAGAAAATCTGAATTTCGGCTAGCAGCACCCAAGAGTATGTTTGAGTGCATTGGAGATAAAACATCAAGTTTACATAAGTTCTGCCACCTTCTGTTATGTAAATGTCTGCTTCTGTGTGCATCTGCTGGGTGGCATCAGCTCAGCCAGGGCGTGTGCCTCTCCCTGTGCCTGTCACAGTGTCCCCTGCACGGAGGATGGACTGCAAGTCACCAAGAGAGCATGATCTGCTCTTCTTGAGCAGCAGTGGTGGAGACCTGCAGCTTCTCAGGCGGTGGATCCTGGATTCCGTGCCTGTGCTGTCTATATGCAATTTAGTTAGCTGCTGCTGTCTGTGGCTATATATAGAACCAGATTTATTACTATGGGTATGTTACCAAGAGAGCAGATCCAGCCTGATAGGAGAAAAAATATTAATTCCATTGAGTTCAAAAAATATCTCCTGTAGCCTGCTTATCCTTGTCTCTATTTTATAGCCATGACAGCAGTAATAGATGTCTGAGAAATACCTAAGCCAGAATAAACCTCAGTAGAAAACCCAAAATGAAATATGACCTCTCAAAATTTGCAATTTTATGACAGCAAAAATACAATAGCACCTGATTGCAAATGACAACTTCATAGACACAAAGAAACCAAACACGTATTATCACCATAGTTCACTCCATGTCTATATGTGGACAAGAAGAATGAGAAAAGCACAACCTTGTTTACAATACCGTCTTCTTGAGGTTCAGGCAGCCATTCCAAAAATAATAGCCAGCAAGTCACAACAAAAAGCATTGCCTGGACCTTAACTCCTTTTGGCTCTACATAAGGTAAAAGTTAAGTATAGCAGTTTTATTGCTTCACAACGTAGGGTTGTCCATGACAACAGTTAGCACAATTCTTATCTTTCACACTGTTTTGACTGCCTGGAGTTGCATTCTGTTCACTGCACTTCCAAAGGCAGAAATATCCTAACATTTCAGCTTTCCCCTGGCTCAAGTCTCAGTTGGAAGCTGAGAGGTGAGTGTGCAAGAGGTACCTTGGTGGTTTAAGGTAAAACAGTCAATCAGGAGACTTACCTAAGCTCAGCCAAGGGCTAGTATCAAATATTCTGAAAGCCCTAGAGGCAGGGATGTCTATCAAAGACTGCTTACTTCTGGTAAAAGGGAAAGACAACTTCTTCATGGGTTCTTTTAGTTACTTCACAGAATGAAAAGAGGAACAAGATCTAATGGAATAGGGCTTTAATTGGCTCACCAATGCTAATGAGACCTGCAGTAATTATCATGCTCAATAATTTCTCACTGGATTTGATGTAAAAGGTTGAGTACTTAGATTGTCCTGACCTACTGAACACAGGTACCACACCCAGACAAGCTTGTAGACCCTGGCCCTAAGCAGACCACAGGACATGTGAATAGAGACTGTAGCTGCTTGTTACTATAGAGAGGACAGTGTGGGAGGCAAGATGTAGAGTTTTAAATAGGTTTTTAAGACCTAGAAAAAATGCCTGAGTCAACTGCAGAGAATAGGGAGAGTGAAGGGAAAGAAAACTGATAATGTGAGATGCATAAGCAGATTGGCAAGACTGGTGACACTTGGTGATTTCCTTAGAGCTTCAGCTTTTAGAATTAAGGGACTAAAGAAAGAGATTGATTTAATTTAATATTAGCATACTTTTAGCTCTTGACCAGGTCATTTCAACATTAAATTTGTAACAGCTTCTCTGAAATTACACATTAGCGAAAACAGTGACTCCTTTAGAAAGGAGAAAAACATTCAGGAGCTGCACCATTTATACAACTTATCTATTGAGAAGTAAAATGTTCTTAACATAAATAGTCTTGTTTTGTTTTGAATGTCAGTACTACTTGTTTTGTTTTGAATGTCAGTACTACTTTGACAGAATCACATGGAAGTATGAAAGGAACCAGCAAAGTTTTGGAGCACAGAGAGCTAAATGAGAATAAGATAAGAAAATACAGTGTGTTCCTTCCATTGTAGCTGCCTTGGTACGCAGTACTTAAAGGCTAGCTTCAAACTGCATAGTCCTGTCCAAAATGAATCTTGAAATCACGGTAGTTGGAGCTGGAAATTGGAAGGTGCACTGTAGATATCTTCTTCCCAAGGAATGAATTCAACTTTTCTATTGTAAAAACTTCTTTCTTTTAGAAGTAAAAGAAATAAAAAGTGACTATATCCATGGCTGCCTGCTGATCACTAGGACAGCTCTAAGGCTCCTGAAGCACTCTGGAAATACAAATTCTTTCATTCACACGCAGGCATTGCAAAACCAGCCTTATAGCTACGTTACAGAAGAATAAATGGTGGTTGGGGCACACCACATGACAAGCTCAAGGTCACACAGTTAAGGAGGAGCAGATCTTGGAATAAACCAGAACAAGCCTCTAATTCCTGGTCCCTCTTGGTTGGCATTCTTTCCTATTCCTATGCTCGAGTCTGATGACTCTACAGCACTGTAAATACCAGCCAGTCCTTCAGTACAGAAGGACAGGGTTTGCTTTAATGCTATTTTTAGTTAAGCAGATCCCACTTTTAAATCTGCAACGCCTTCATTTTCAATATCGTGATTATGTTTAACGTTCCATAGGAAGATGAGGGGATTAGTATGAATCAGAAAGCACAATGCAGCGTAGGCAGTACCATGCTGCCTTCTGAAACACCAGCACAGAGCAAGCAGGAGCTTCGGAGGGGGCTTTGCACAAGGAAAAGGCATTAGGCAGCTGGACGTGTCAGCTGGGTGCCTCATCAGGCAGCTGGTGCAAGTGGAAGGTCAAGAGCACATTTACTGTTTACTGAGTTTGTAAATTACTAATTATTCAGCTCACTAAGCAAGGCAGGCTTATTGCCTGCGCGTGATATTCCCCCTCCTGTCAAGCCTAAGCACATATGGAAGAGAAGGAAATCTCAACTATATTTTGATAGATGGAAGTCATTAAAGTACCATAATAAAGGATGTAAAGAGCTATAATGGGTAGATCACTAGTAAATATAAGCACACTTCTGGCGTTGGTCAGGGAACAGGTGTAGAAGTCCAGCTGAGCACTGAAAAGAGCAGTTCTGTCTCTGCAGAGAGCTCTGCAGGGGCTGCCCTGCTAACCAGGAGATGGTAGGATTTGGTGTCTGTGTCCATGGGAAGCAGTGGCCTAGGAGTTAAAGAGTGGTCTGCACACACATTCCACTGCGGGAGACAGAGGCAGTAGCCAGGCAGACACTGCCTCGGAGCCAGGGAGATTTCAGAGGTACTGGCCAGCAGAAGCTGTGGGAGCTAGACCACAAAGCAGGAGACTGCCAAGAAAGGAAACAAGGAAATAGTCTGCAACATGAGGGTCAGAAAAAAAAATTGTGTGGTGGGCCTTGAACCAAGAAAACAGATTTGTTCTTCCTGTCCTGTCAGCAAGAGAGATGATTTTGGAAATGAGCTACTCAAGAATTTGTAAGAAAGAGACCTGAGACAAAGTATACCATCATCTCAACTGCAAATTGAATGAACTCTGATGTCTTTTAGTCTGCCTACATACACTGGGGCAGTCAAAGATGACTGACAGAAGCATGCTCGTGGTAGCTTCAACTAAATAAACCCAAATGAGAGGAAAACTTGATTAGGTTAGCCAAATGGCCAAATAGACATGTCTTCTGCAAAAGTGTATCCTTGCACAGGGAAATATCTACCAAAAGAGGAATCAAAATGTGACACTTCTGGAGTGAATAGGACTAAAGGTTACCCTCTCTACCCAGTCTTTGGGTATATGCAATATCTACCAAGACCCTTTATGAAGAGGGAAAAACATCTACCCCCTCCTGTACTTGACTGCTCAGACAAGACTAGAAGCAAAGATTAACAAGTCACCAGATCTTCCCAGGGCAAAGACAACAAAGGTCAAGAAAAGAGGAATTAAATCAGTGTTTGGCAAGGAGGGATGGAAATAAGGGCCAACTATAGCAGACAAATGAGGCAGTGCATTTCCCAGCTATTGGAAAAACAGAAGTAAATACTCCAGGTGGGAGGATGGACTTGAAAACAAACAAAACCCTAAAATGCTTATGCCAGTGGAAGGAAACAATGAAAATCAGTCATTAAATCCAACAGAGAGACTTTGGATAAACTGTATTATTTCACAAGTTCTACACCAAGGCCCAAGCATGCCACTCAATCTATACATATCACTAGAAGCCAGGCTTTATAGGCAGTGTTCAGGCAACAGGAGCAGGGGAAGTGAGGTAATGCATTGGTGAGAGGGCAGTGAAGAGTATTCTGCTAGATATGCCAAAAAGAGCTGGTTTTGTGTCGGCAGCTTTCATTTCTCAATTCTGGCTGAGATAATTCTGCATCAGAAAAGGGATATTCACCTGAGATAACTTGGAAATGACAACACTACATAGCTTTCTTCTTTTTTTCTTTCCTTATTTTTAGAATAGGACTACTTCAATACAGACTTCCATGGAGACAGTTCAAGACCTTTTCAATCACAGTTTGATTTCCAGACCCTGCATTATCCTGAAATGCATGAAATTGCATCTGACATTCTGAAAGATCTGTTTCAAAAGCAAGAGGCACTATCAGCTTCCCAAAGCACTTCATGCAGCTCAATTCCCAGTGGACAGATGGGAGCACTAAGGGGCTGCCAAAGCATATCTCAAGTCTTGCAGAAAACAGAAAATGCATGTACATCTACTGCTTTGAGTATATGTGAAGATGTCCTCTAAGCCTTCTCAGTATCATTTATTATATTAATGTGTATCTCAATTGTTTTCGTAGGTGCTGTTGCAAGTTATGATCTCATATCCACACCTGGTTGCCTACCATGGCACTGTAGTAAGTGACCTTGGTGAGGTTTAAATAGTCCTGGAAGGAGTAGATCCTTGAAGGAGATTTGAAGAACTCCCTGAGTCATGATGAGATGCTGGACAGCACATAGCCAGTTCTTGGAGAGCGTTGTTCCTACAAGCGACTGTGTACTCATCAGGGTCATGGCTCAGCAGGGCAGGGACCCTCCCTGTGTGGGAGCTGACTCTGAGGGGCTGGGAGAGGAGGGAAGGCTGTGGCTTACACTCTGCCTGATGAAAGTTTTATTTTAACTCCTCCTTTAAAAGCTGTCAGGTTATAAAAGAAATAACATTCCCAAGAAATTACTAAAGAGAACTACGGGACAAATTAAGCTGGCAGAACTACTGTGAAATAAATATTGGTGCAAACAGCAGAGGCAGAAAGGCAGGCAACTATTTCCTATGCACAAGTATGGCTAGAAACTGCTTCTCCCTTGTTTTCATCTTCTCTCAAGCACAAAAGGGCTAGGTAAAATCTACAGAGATAAACATCACACCTAGCAGGCAGTGTCCATATACCCCTGGAGTCCGAGCAGTATCTTGACTCCCTCGTGCTTTCCACCTTTGTTTCTTTCTGAAATACATTTCAACTCACATTGTCTTATGAGCTTAAAAGAATAATCAAGAAGTGAAACTTGTAAGTGAAAAGCAGATGTAGAGCTCCTCAGGCTGTTGAATAATGTGATTATGGACCTTCAGTTTTTGGAAGGAGCAGCAAAATGTGATGCACTAAATTGCAAAGAATTTAGCACATCTTTTCAGCAAACTCTCTATGTGTTCTACTCTTGATCTGCTTTCTACAGAGGAAGACCGGTCACTCCCATCACAGACTGGAAGCTTCTTTTGAAAAAGAAGGGCAAGGGTGAGATTTGGAGTTTGCATGAACTGCTAGTGACTCCCTGTGCTGTAGTGTCAGAGGCTCTGCAGCACTGCCTCTGTGCCTCACCCATCCCCTCACTGAGCTTTCAAAGGTCTGTTAGAAATCAACTGCAGAATAATTACTGCAGAGCTTGGCTCCAGATCTAACTTGGAAAGTGCTAAGTCATCAGCTCTACAAGATATAAATTATCACTTCTGGTCAGTTTCAGTAAAAAATACAAAAACCACAGCATCTTGAAAGAGCATCTGGACATAGCTTAAGTCCAGTCCAAATCAAATAAAAACACATGATGGAAATGTGTAATGCTTTCTGCAGTGGCTTGTGATGCCTTTAGCACAAAGGGGCAGACAAGGATGGTTTTGAGACTGAGCAGTGCTTGTGCCACCTTGTGTATATTTCTTATGATCTAAACCTGGTCTGAGAAGCCAAAAAGACTTTTGTAGTGGAACTTCTCCATAATCTTAAAACAAAACAATCTTGAATACCTTCCTTTTCAGAGTTCCATTCTTAGTGCCTGACTGCAAGGTAAAGGTCACATCTAGAAAGAACTACTGGTACAGGAGATTAACACACTAGAAAAAATATTTTGGTTATGAATTGCTATTGAACATTTTCTGACTCTCACATTTACTAATATTCTCTAAGTGATTTCTGCAATAGGTTTTCAAGCTAAAGACTAAAAAATTTAATTTTTTAAACCCTAGTCTTGCAAACCACTTGATAAATAGCTCATGTGAGCTGTTTCCATTAGAGTGAAACCAGACTGCTTTTGCAAACAGTTGTCCTAGAGTTCAACATTTGCCTTCTTTAAATACTTCTATTTGTCTAAGATTAGCTGTTTCACAAACATTCTTTGCCATGATTTCTTCAAACTTCCTTGCTAAAATACTGGTAAGATGAGAATACTGCTCATAGATAAAATTCTCCACTTTCTTAAAACAAAATATACTTTCAGTTATTTGTTGTACTGTGCTAAGAGGATATTAACAATTAAGAAACATTTATCCAGTTATTTTGCAGAAGCCAGAACTAAGTACCTCACAGTCTAATCCAGAAAATGTTTCTGTATGGAAAGGATGTACCAATGCTCCTATTTTATAGCCTAAGAGCAAGGCCTGGAGAGGCTGAACAACCTTGTAGAGATCACCCAGAGCCTTTGAGAAAAAGGAAAACAAACAGGCACTCCACTGGAATACCTTTCCTTCCCCAGATAAAAAGGAAAACTAAATTACCAAATGACCCTCCCCAAACAGCACCACTCAGTCACAGAGCACTGATGCTTGTCGGATTCTTTTAGGATTATTCCAGGCATGTGTCTTGGTTTTAGCCTCTCTGACACTTGGTACAATTCCTGAATCCCAGTGGTACTGAGGTAGGATATATTTTGGCACACCACAGAAAGTCCTAAGCTATTGTGAAAGATTGACTTAGATAACTTTCTGCAAAAAATACAAGAGTCATTACAAATACCTCATTTACTTCTAACTTTGAAGTTAAAAAATCACAAATGCTTTAGCTAGCTAAACATTTATAATAGCTTGTCTTTATGCATGCAATGCATAATGCCTTCCAAGTACTTTAACAAGCTAGAAATAGAGAAACATCCAAAGCTGAAAGAGCCATATTTGGGGTGAAAAATGGAAATTGTTTAAAAACATCACATTCAGTTAGAAGAGAAATGACACATTTTAATGTATGGGCTATTTTGAGTCAAGCAGGCGGTAAGGATTATAGTTAGAATTTGGCCAGAATATCAGACCAGGATATCATACTTGCAAAAGAGAGCAGCTGTCAGTAATAAAAGTAAATAAGCAATAGGAGCCCCCCAAAGAAAGAGACATCTGTACCCATGGCCAGCCTGGAGGCCGAGCTCAGGCATGACCTGTGTCCAGCAATTTCAGTGCTCCTTCCTGCAGTGCCCTAGGTTTCCTGGTGAGGAAGCATTCCTTGAAATAAACACCTACTGTCCAAAATTACCCACAAGATGCCCAAGGCATTTAGTTTAGTTGCACTCATTTGTCTTATAAAGCTCTTGGAACATGGATGCTCTTCTTTCAGCATAGATTTTCCCTCACTCAAGCAGCAGCGCTCCCTTTTCTGGATTTCTTCCCTGAACACCACAGCCCTTTGATTTTAGCCAGCAAAACAGCAATGGCAACAGGTGAAAGCCCTGGGTTCTTTCCCAGTCTGTGCCTACAATTGCTGCAGCTATAAAACATCTTTGTGAGAAGTTCATGATACTGGCAGGAACAGCCACAAGATGGGTATTCCAGTGATGCTACAAGCTGTCAATATTGCCACTCGACAGCAGTTGGCAGCAAAGCTTGTCACTGCAGGCCTGACCTCAGCCTTCACTGCTTGGGTACTTGCAAATCCAACTCCCACGTCACTAAATGCTATTTTCATTACTGGGAAAGAATGAAGGGGGACACATTTGCTCTGCAATCAGTACATTTATCTGTGCAGTCAAAATTCTGGATAGGCACACAATTAATTGTCCAAAGTGCTGGAAAATTTGCATTAAATTCATTTTTATATATTCCATTAGCCAGTTTTCTGCAGTTTATCCATTTATGTATTAATTGTTGTGTGTACCTGCAAAATGCTTTATTCTCCATAAATCAGAAACTGCATTGTGGCACTTGTGCCCTTTGGTTTCTTCTCTGCGCCAAATGCAGTGGTTTTGTTTGCTGAAGTTTCATGATAGATGCAGGCTGGTAGTGCAATGAAAATGCATTTGACCATTTCTGTGGACTCCCAAAGAGCTCAAACCAGAAGGGCATGGGGGAAGGAGAGCAGGGAGCACTTCTCTCATGTCACTCAGCTGGGCGCTGTAAAGCACTCAATGTTCTGTGACCAACAAATAACACTCCCTGGTTTGTGTCTCAGTTGCAGCTCCAGCCCCCTCCTTTCACCAAACAGACATGCTGTCTAAAAGCTGTTACATTAATGCTTTCTTCCATGTATAACAGTTCTGGAAATTTTCCTATCTGGTTTGCTCAGGGGTCACAAATGAGATCCTAACCTCTTTCTCCAAGGTTTTATACAAATTTACTGATCAGAAGCTAGAGCCTGAAGTCAAAGAAACTGTCAAGGAAAGAAAAGTGGTGTTATTCTTCACCCAAGTGAGACAGAGAATGAGGCTTCTTTGGGGTGTGTCTCCTTAGTCTAGATGGCCCATGAAGAAAACACACTACAGAAGATATAGAC
The DNA here is from genome assembly GCF_051311805.1 of Agelaius phoeniceus. Classification (NCBI taxonomy): domain Eukaryota; kingdom Metazoa; phylum Chordata; class Aves; order Passeriformes; family Icteridae; genus Agelaius; species Agelaius phoeniceus. The sequence goes on from NC_135273.1 coordinate 22,961,832, forward strand.
AACCTGGGGCAAAGTTTCTGAATTTGAGGTAGATTTATTCCAGTTCAAGGTCATTATGATTGCAATATTTTTTCCTTTCCTTTCAGCTCTGAGATTTTCACAGAATACCTAGTATCAAACCAAACCAACTTGCCTAGGATAATAAAAGGTATCATTTCCCAGAAACGGGAGACAATTTTCTGAATCCTCACCTAGTACCTTATCATACCTTCCTTCCTTATTTCTGCATCTTTCAACACCACTTCCAGTAAATTGAACGCAACCTTGGCTCTGAAAAAAAAAAAAAAAAGAATCTGTTGTTTAGAGACAGAACAGCTCTATGCAGGAGTCTGCAGGCTCCTATCCTAGCTTTTTCTAGTCAAGATACACATCAAGGCCTCTGAAAAGGATGGAAAAAAACTACCTGATAAACTTTCAAAGCTATGTGACTGGCAGAAAACTGCCTCATAATATAAATACAATAAATATGTACAGCTATAAGTGAGCAGGTCTTTGGAAGCACACACCTGACAAATCCCGTGCAATCTTCATCTAAACTATTGTAGCTTCAGATGCACATATTCATCCAAGACTCAGTATATTCACTGACTCTCAGGTAAAATAGAAAGGCAGCTACTATGCCAAAGGGAGATGTTGTGAACTGCTCTTGGTTGGGAGTCTCATTTATGCAGTTACAGAAAGGCTCTGAAAAGCTGCACATGAACTGAAACACAAATGCTAACAGGGTACAATGAGGCTGCTCTCACAAATGTCTTATCAATATACATCATAAAGGACTTGCATAAAGAAATAGTACTCTATCTACACTATAAGCAAACCATAACAAATAATAAAAAGATGAATAGGAGAGCAATAAGGAAGGGAGGCAACGAGTACAAATGTGACCACTGAAACACAAATAAAGCAGCAAGGTTACTGGTGAAAACAGGATATTTTCTATATAGGAAATTGTGCATATCTTTCTGCTACAATACACATCAGTACTGGGGTGAGGATTAAAACACATAGATTAATTCTTTTATCAAGATGTTGGAGTACAGGGAACCAAGTCCTTTGTGTTTGCAAAGAGTCACTTGGGAAAAAGTAATTTGAATTTATTTGTAAGTGAAGCACTTGCACATCTCACATTGCAATGTGAATCAAAATTCAAAGAGCTTTTATTTCTGCAGTGTAACTTACTTCAAAAAGCCTCTGTTCTTGAATGAGTATATCCACACAGTCCATTTTGGTTTGTGCAATCAATGTTAAATTCACCTGACTAGATTAACTGTCTGAAGCACCTCCACACAGACAGACAGTAAATAAGGAAAAGAGATGCACCATAGACAAAGAAAAGAATAAGACAGGGCTACAAATCTCATTTTATCTCATGCTGCAGGCAAAGCTTGTCTCTAAAGGTATCAGGTGAGCACAAATGCAGTCCTTAATTCATCCAACAAATTCACAAACCACATTAGCACAGAAAATGAATAAGCTAGCATTCATATGAAAAGGCTATTGAAAAACTTAGTTGAAGATAAAAATTGGAACCTATTTATTCTTGAGCTCTTAAAGGATAGGCATTTTCTTTAATTAGAAGCAAGCATCCACGTAACAAATGCAACCTTGTAACTTTTAATAGCTGAAGCATAATCATAATCAGTTGTGATGGAAATTCCAGATTGCATGCTCTCATCTCTTGACCTTGGAGTCACCATGTTTCTCCCTGTGTGTAATTAATACCTTTGTATTAGGGGGAAATGACTTTGTTGGGAAGGTCAATAAACACAGGCAGTCTAACGTCCTTCACATTGTCACAAGTGCCACAGGTTGAGTCTGTGTTTGAAGCTGCTGCAGCCCAGCAGCTGCACAGGCAGTGCTTGTCGTTCTGGGCAGAAAGGACAGACCACAGAAGGTCAGGGAGGTGCACACCCCATTTGCAAGCACAGTGAGGAGGGCACTGGAGAGGTGACCTGCACAGCTCATGCAGCTCCTGGTCATGGACTCCCTTCTGTCAGCAAAGAAAGGGATGGGATGCTGGTACACAGAGCCTGCTGGAGATCAAGGCTGTAATTCAACTGCCTTTTAGATGTCCTGTATGTAAAACTGGAGCTACACAGCAGCTGCATAACAAATACTGATCTTCTAGCACCAAGTGGTGGCAGAGCAGAACAAACTGCATTAACAAGCTAAGAACCAACACACTCCAGACCTTTCTCCTTCAAATTGCTCCCTTTGTTCTACATATTTCACAAAAAGGAAAAGCCAAATATTTACATCTTGTTGGACAGAGGGAGTTGTGTCCCTCTCTGCTCTTCTCCAGGCTAAAACTAACTGATGACTCCTCCAACTCTGGCTGGAGGCCATGGCAACATCAATTATGTGGGACTGCCCAGCTTTATACTTGAAGAAACTCAATTTTACTTAAAAAAAAATCCCACAAACCAAAACACCCCCACAAACCCAAAAAGAGAAAGAAAAAAGTTAGAAACCAAACCCCCACAAACAACCGAGTAACAAATTTATCTTTCATCAGTCTCTCTGCATTAAAAAAAACAAACAAAAAGTTTGCATCCCCTATCCCCACAGGTCAGAATTGTTGGGCTGCTGAAAAACAACCAAAGGCAGCAACAAGTTTTGCCTTTGAGCTGCAAAAGAAATGCTCTTGCCTTCAGTGGCACTCGGGCAAGAGCTCAAACTCTGTTCTGGAAGACCAGAAGAAAAAGGAGCAGGATGATGCAAGGAATAAACTCAGAGAAATGCTGATTGCGAGATACTGAAATGTTATTTCCTGGAGTAATTATTTGCCTCAGTGAGTACCCAGAAATCAGCTACACTTAAGGTAGTTTGACACTTCACACAGCTTTGTGTAGCACAGCTCTCTGGAGAGGCTACATACTTAGAGCTCTAACATGCTTCTCCTCTTTATGGCATCATTTAGAACATTTTATTAGCCATATTTTAAAAATCCCACATGATTTCTTCAAACCTGGTCTTTATTTGCCTTGCAACTTTCTGTCTGTAAAATAGGATACAACTTCCTATCTGTATGATATCTGCAAAAAAACATTAAGCTGCATAAAAAGGATTCTATAATCTTCTGGGATAAAACACAAGCTCTCTCAAGAACCAGAGGCACTCAAACCCCCCACCCCTGCAATCACATCTGGGAACATGGTGCTCTGCCTTTCACAGAGAATTTCACTGTTAAAGAGCTTGTTTTAAATATTTTCTTATTTGAAGGAACAGCTAAGCACTCATGGACCTCCCTGCCTTATTGCCTCTCTCTAACATGAGATTTTGTACTAATGCAGACAGGTAAGACACCTGTAAAACACAGGTAATTTTACAGCACATCCATTGGGTCAAAGCAAATGAAAAAGTAAAGTGTAGCAAACAGGGGCTCTGCAGCCTCTAGCAGGGTGATGAGAGAAGCAAGAAACACAGTCAGTGTCTCAGTCCCTTCAAAAGCAGCAGCCCAAAATGTACACGGCAAGCACAGCAGGCAGAGCTGGAGCGCAGCCACACTCCTCCTCATGCCAGAGCGAGCCTGCTCCTCGTGCCCTTCCATGGCAGAGGTTAGCACTGGCAACAGGCACACAGAGCTTCAAAACCTGCACACAGAGGTGCCATCTGTAACCTGAATAAAGAAACCCCCAAGTGAAAGGTCACGGCCCAGCACAGCTCGCAGAAGGAAAGACACGTAGAGACTTCTCGTGAGGCACTGGCACCATTCGCATACGCTGGCTACAAGACAGCAACACATGGCAGAGGAGCTTGTTGACAACTTAATGACTGTATTGCTTACTCTGGTGGCTAAACAAAAGAAGATGCAACCCTGTAGCCTCATCAAGTACAAGGAAATTCTGTAAGTCTAACTTTGGAAGCTGGTACCTAAAAGTGTACATCTTGTCAGTGAGAAATATGCTGTTATCATTAAATTCTGGACCTTAAAAATTAAAAGCTCAAGGTCCAAGTAACTAGAAACTGGTATGTCAAACTTGTGCCTTAGAGGGCTTCCTCTGTAAATTTGTATGAATACACTGTAAAGGACTGCAGAGAGCTCTGAATATGTCATAAAAGGAAAATGCTACTCAAGCTGTTCATGTTTCCATAATGAGAAAAGCACTGGATCCATGAAGGCTTATACAACAGTGACTTCTGCTGTGAAAACCTTGTCAAACCCGCAGATCACTTATAAGGGTTAAAATTGCCTGCTATTGCTTCCATTACTCAAAATACTGAATATACTTTAGATAGAACTTCACAATATGCTTCTGACAGGGGCATTTAAAGTGTGATGGGCTTCAGCTCCTATTCTTGCTCCTATAGCAGGGAGCAAGGTGTCAGTTTTAGTGGGACAAGGATGCAGACAGAAAAATCCAACCATTCACTAGTCCCAAAACAGAACCAAAACCTTTTCATTTTCATGAAATTGTGAACACTTAATTTTAGTCACAGGTGGATTCAAAAGTTTTCAGGACTTGCATCTGAAATCTTCATTGATGCCATTGCATCTTACCTGAGTTAAAAGCAGAGGCAGTTTTAGTGAGCTTTTGTTGTGCCTGCATCCTAGGAGCACTTACAGACTTTCTTCCAAGGAAGACTGCAACAACATGTTTGAAAGTCTCTGCCTCTAAGAAAAAAACAGAATATAAGAAACTAACAGGGTATGGAAGCTTGAAAAAAATCTCCTGGTTCTATTATTTTTTTTAAAAATGAGTGGTTTCAACAAAGAGCTTAAAATATAGAGCTCATGAATCCTCACAAATTTTAATACAAGGTTATCTTCTGGAAAAACAATTACTAATGAAGAAAAACCATCTGTTCCCCATAAATTAAAACTGGTTAAATATTGGAAAGTATTTATTTGACTAAACAAAAGAACTCTCTGCACCCCTCTACGTTTAAAGCCAAATATTCTAGCTCGTGTATTCACGAATAGGTGGAAAATAACTGTCTGCACAGGCTATACACATTAAGTTAGTCTGCATAAACTGTCACAAAGGCTTTCCATTTTAAGTCATACCTTTTATAAGAAGGACTTGACACTAAGCCAGTGAGCCTGATGCTCTCTCATGCTTTCTGCATACTTGAGAGACTAGATTATTATTGTCTGGTCTCAACTAAAGGTCCGTGGCCATACAAGGCTTAGTATGCCTTCATCAATTTAGAGTGATTGTTATAAAATAGCCCATAAGAGGTGTCTGAGTTTAACATGCTAGAAATCTTGGATCTACCAATAAGCAATATGCAATACTTTTCAATCCCCTCAGAACCACCAATATTTGGAATCCCACTGATTTTGCATTATAGACTGCCACATACATTATTTTAAGATTCAATTACTTTGTTTTTCCATACCTTGCCTGGCAGCTGCTGATTTAGAGTCATCACTAGGGCTGCAAGTTCTCACCATGGATTTTGCTGATACTTTCTGTCTTATGGAAGAAATTGTATTAGAATACATATCATTTGATTTTCATAATCCTAAGCATGTTTGTGTGCTATATTTTTTCTTTGAAGGTTTTTTTGTTTGTTATTGAACTACTTCATGATTAAAAAAAAAACAAAAACACAAGAGAAGAATTTACTGCCAGGCTTGTGACCTTGAGGAAGACAGTTGAAAACTCTGCTCTTAATCTTGCAAGAAAAACAATCAGTGCTATATACAGCATGAATTGACTATAAATGAGATGTTGTAATTCTAAAAATAAATAGAGTGTCAGAGGTGTTTGATGTGTAAGTTTGCATCAAGGGACAGGTTCTCAGATTTTAAAAGAATAATTTGATAAATACAAGTCATACTCCATGTGTTGCTGAAGAAATAGTTTTTAGTGCTTTTTTTCTGTTGCAGTTTCTGCACTGCTGTATTAGCACACTGTGAAAATAAACATTCATTCTCTCTCACATACCAGAAATAATTTTTTTCTCTAATCACTTTACATGCTGTACTACACATAAAAAAAATCCACAAGCACAACTTTGAACGATGAGCAATTATGTAGCATAGCTCCTGTTTTCATTAGCCGGCTTGAGGCTTTTAAAGGGTACTTTTTCAGAAATTACTGATCTTTTTTCAGGAAAATAGTAAATACCTAGATGAAATAGAACAGCTTTCCTTTTCAGGAATGTCTCATTTCAATGCTTATTACATGAAGTATCCCATTCCAAAACTTTTATTTTCCAAATGTAACTTTCAGGCTAATAACATCCTTTTAAGGCAGGTATATTAAAATTAAACACAAGGCTAAATGATTGAAAACAGAGCATCAGGGGTTTGTGGATTTTATGTGACTCATCAGCTTCACTCTAAACTATTTTGCCATATTTCCTTTCACAATGACTAAAACTCCATATATTGGTCAATTACTTATCCGTAGCACCACCGATTTGCAAGACACATTCTTGGTGTGTGTGCTATCTGCAGAATTAGATTTTTAAAACTTACAAAACAAACAAACAAAAAAAAAAGAGAAAAATGCTCCACTCACAAAACACAGGGACATAAATACATTAAAAGGGCAGTCCCACATTAGATAGCTTAGCTGGCCTAACTTTTTCCCCACTAAGAAACAGGACGCTTCAGTTTAGAGTGACTGTACAACCATGAATTCACACCATCAATCTGGATGATGGGTTATGATGGAAAAAACCCTTTATTTAAACAAAAAAACCCACATCCCATAAACAGCAGGGGGTAAGAAAAAGTCATAAATACAAAATCATTGAAATAGATGGGGCTTACATCTAATAAAACAGAAGCTGAAAGTAGTCTACATAATGAAGTACATACCCTGAGGCAGAGAAGCTAAAATAGTATTTTCACAGGAACAAGTATTAAGGTGCCACAGATGCTTTTGGTTTGGACATCAGATTTTTAAAAATAAGGGAGCCAGATAGTGAAAGTCTCATTATCAGAGCACTGAGAACAAGAAAGAAAATAACTTTCAAAACTCTGTCTGAATTGTTTCAAGGAAGGATTTCTCTTTCTGAGTGGCTCCTTCTTCAACTAAGAGAATTGAAAAATGATTTTAAGGGCCCATGAGTTGCAACATTAAACAGTGGTTGTTGCAGCTCTTGTTCTTTCCACTATATCGTGTATTACAGACTACCTGCATCTTGAAATGGCTGACATTACAGAGGGTGTAAACTAAAAGCTGGGCTTTGGGGCAAGAGTAGGGTGGAAAAGAAACAAGATAAAAATGGCTACTTCTGGCAAATTTCAGTGTTTCAGAACTCTTTATAAACTGTTCTCTTTTCACTCCAGTAATATTCTATGTGATAGCAAAACAGGTTAGACTAATATTAGTTCATTTCTAGTGAAGGTCAGGCACCATTTGTGGATCTCAGTAATTTGCAGCAAATCAATTCAGCTATACCTCTGCATACCTTACCAGTCAGTGCTGGTTAATCACAGAATCTGAATAGTGCAGAGAGAAATCCAAATCAATCCAAAGACTGAAGCCTCTGTAAGCCAGCAGAGGTCACACAACCTTAAGGCAGGTTTGTGGACTTTCTCAAGCTGTCTTCTGTGGCTCACCAAGTATGTCCTGCTGCAAATGTACTGCTGACACTGCTGGAAACATAGCAAGGCATCACTTTCAGAAACTGCAGACAGGCAGACCTTGCTAAAACATTACCTGAAACTGCTGGCTGCTGAATGCTGGAGTGGATCAGCCACTGCTGCTCACGGGATCATCAACAGTGAGGACAAGGAGTGTTTAAAATCAAACCAGTGATTAATACACAACCACATAGTATGCTTTGTGAAACAAACAGACTTTACATAATGTCCCAAAATACTTTAGCATTAGATAACAGGGCGAGGAAGGGAGGGATTAGGTTGCATCAGCAATGGAAAAAATATCTTTGAGAGTTTAGATGTGTAAGTGAAGCATAAAGCAAGGAATGGGGCAAACAGGAAAGGCTGCACTGGATAAGGGACAGACCTTGAAAGATTTATCTACTAAAGATAGAAAGACTATAAAGCAAAGGGAAACTAAAGCCACATGTAACAGTAAAAGAAGGGGAAAGCTTGTGATGTATCCGTAACACAGCTCTCACAAACTACAACCTCACTCCTAAGCTGAGAACAATTTCATGGAGCACTTGATAAAACTCCATGTCTGTGTATGATTACATAGCAGAAAAGGGACTACTGAAAGGAAAACACAGCAATTGCCCATCAGAAATCCCATTGTGGCTCTGGAAGGCACAGAACTGCCCTATGGAGCCAGAATTGGAAGCATTTCACTAGATTTAACCCAGGCAAAACTCAATGCTTCCTCACCCCACACTGTCAGGGAACAGCTCTGATCACTGGGCAGGACAGTAGAGTGGTGTCAACATCAGACAGGAACTCAAGTGAACTCATGGCAGGTCAAGACTTGCAGCTCTGAGGGAAATTGCCAGGTAAAGATCAGGAGGAGAGGAGGATGTCCAATTGATTTTTACAACTTCGCTTGAGTTATTTTGCAGCTGTAAAACAGTCACTCTAGCACGAAATATGTGGTGCCACCCTGACAAATGAGTTCTAAATAATTGAACTGAAAATCAGTCAGAGAAGGTTTCAACAGATCACATTATAATTGCAGCTATTAACAACACATTTTTTAATACAGCACAAGTTAGGATATAAAAGTATGAGAATTCATCTGAATGCTAGAAATATGTTTTCAGCCAGAAGCTCTTCCAAGGCCATACAGTTCAGCCAACCCCAGATAAAAGTGATACACATTTGCCACCACAGCGCCAACCCTGGCAGTTGCTGAGGACATGAAGTTTTCATCACCTTTCTAGAATTCAACTCCATGTGTTTGGTTTCTTCAGCAATTGCACTTACTCATCTTTGCATCACAAACCTACTTGTTACTATAATGATACGAGCAATTGCTGGCACTCTTAAATCCTATTTTCACAGCAGAGGACAATTTTCTCTCTCTTACCTTAGGTTCTTTTGGCTGACTTTGCTGGAATTATCCTCTCAAAATGTTATAACTAACAGTTATTTTCATCACAAAACTATGAAACTTACAATCACATTTAAACTCTTTGCACGTATTTAGATAAAAAAAACAAAGCAGCATTTTCAGCCTTTTATTTCAGCCTTTCTTATACCAGCCAAAAAGACAAGCTTGAAACCTAATACCTTAAGTTTATCCCAGTGGGCTACAAATATCATCTCAACCTGGTTAAAAAAATCTGATGATTGAGCTAACTGCTGAACTCAAATGGTAAGCATTAGTGGACCAAACAGATTTGTCAAATGAAGGAATAAAGATAATTTTAATTGATCGCTGTTATTGCTAACAGGATAAGATTAATCTGCAGCAAAATGAGGCACAAAAGATGAAAAAAAAAATAAGGGTCACTTACTCTGAAGATCAAAGTCATCATCTTCAGAAAGCTGATCATTCCCTGCCTTCAGAGGAAGGGCATAGGGAATATTACTTAAGGAATGTCATTTACATTTGCACTGAAAGAAACTTGAAATTAAAAAAAAGCTACTGCAAATGTAAGTATGATTTTATCAAGAAATAGATTTTTTTCAAGCTGTTGAAAGAAATTAACAATCTGACAGACCTGTTTCTAATTCTGGGGAAATATGAAGTATACTTGTGAATAAAGAGTAAACTGCTGTCTTTCTTTTTATATGAAATTTTCATATACCTTCAGGAAGACAGGAAGGACGTGAAGTCATAAAAAAGCCAAAATGGTCACTTTGGACGTGGGGTTTGGTGGGAAAGGAGTTGTTTTTGTTTGTGCATTGCGTTTGGCTGGGCTGGGGGGTATTGTTGTTTCAGGCTCGGGTAGTTGGTTTTTCTTAATTAGCAGCAGCAGCAGCGCTGTTAGGCACTTTAAAGTGTGAGCCAGTGAAGGAAAAGGAGATAAATGAAGATACTGTATCTTTGAAAGCTTCCTCAGCCCTTCCTGCTATTTTCTTCAATATGGTAGACACAGAAAATATCTCAGTGAACATACACATTCAGCATATGATGTACTGTTAATAAAACATATCAATGACAGATAATTCACCATAATATGAAGTAACTAGGCTATATAGTACTAAGATTTTTATGATTTGATTCTAGAAACAATTACATCTCTTCCATTTTCCCTCCCACATTTTTCAAAACAAAGACTCATATTTTAAAAACCTGTATGTACATCTGTGTTAAAAAAATCACCTAGAAATTCACACTTCACACAGGAGGATAAAACCTCTTCATCTTTAACAGGTGCATTTTGTAGAGGAAAATTAATTAAAATTGCTTAATTAAATGAGATCTAAGGAAATCTGAGAAAACTTTAATACACCTCTTCTCACTGTTTTTCAAGTGAGTTAAGTAATAAGATTAAATAAATATTTAAAAAAAAATTAAATCATCCAAAACATCTTCCACACTGGAAGTCTACAAGATAACTGTGGAACTGAAAATGTTTTAAATTTCTTTAGTCACAGTCTGTTTCCACAGTTAACCACAGTTTATCCACATTTTGCCTCAAGAAAAGGATCCATGTAGACAGACAACTGATGAAGTTGTCTAAATATCAAGTTCCAGTCCTCATCTAAAATCATAGATACTGTAAAAAACAACTACTCTTACAAAAACTTGTAAGGAATTGTTTGTGAAAACAGAGCTGAACAATCCCAGATTAAGCTGGTACTTTCACACTTAAGTAATAGGATCCCCTGGTTCATCTGGTTTTTGGATTCATGCTCACATCATTTGTGTTGTGTTAGCAAAAGCATATCTTTGTATTCAAAGAGAAATGACAAACTGAACAGCCAACAAGTTTACTACCAGATGTTATCAAAAATGTACTTTTTCAGCCATTTTCTAAGCAAAATGACACAAAAGTTTACATTGGAAAAAACACCAATCGATGAATAAGCAACTCTCACACTCGCGGGCAGAGCAGCCTAAGAAAATTTACAAGAGGCCAAGCACCCATTTTCTGCTGTTCAGCTTCTGCTGCACTTCTGGAACCTTCACTAGCTGTTGCACAAGACCAAAGTCTGCTCTATTGAGTACCTGTATTTCTCACAGTATTCTCTTTAGTTTCCAAGCCAGTGCATATTTCTCCAGTGTCAGTCTATTTTAAGAGAAGCTGTCCATGTGAAGTGTAGGCACAGAATTGTAGAAATTACATGGAGTCTTGAACTTAAGTCCAGAAAAGATTACAAGATGGTATTTTAACCATGAATACATCCACCAGGGACAGACCTAGGAGAGCTGTTCAAGACTGCTTAAGGCAATGTTGGCATTCACAACAAAGGATTAGGATATGGCCTCCAACTTCATCAGGGACTGAAAAAGAACCCTTGTCTGAGGCAGAGAAGTTGGCAGCTGTCACAGGGTAATTTTGGATCAGGCAAACACTTGCCCTGCAATTCAGGTCAATGTGAACAGAATGTAAGGTTTGAAAGGAAGTAGATGTTTGTCAACAACAAATTATATATATGGGCTGCAGTATCTTCAGCCATTTTATGTCAGTTTAGCTGTGGAAAAATAAAGTTCAAAGATTTTTATTTCTAGTTAACTCTACCTGCAGCCACACATGCCCAACTGTGGCTTGTAAAAATAAGGGTGAAATTTTCAGACTTTCTGTTTCTAACGTTACTATTTTGCAACTCTTTTAAAAATATCCACATAACTACATTCTTTATTTAAACACCTGGGCAGAATTACTCCTTCCAGAACAAGGGCTAAATCTATGTCTGGCATGTAATATTATAAAAGAAAATGGTGTATCAAGAAACTCCTGATCTGAGCTAAGAGCATCTCCTCCTAGTGTTCACTCATGACTTCAGTTCTACTTGGCTGTGATCAGATGATATGCAATGTATGGCTGTTACCTACCTGCCAGAACCTGCCTGTTCTCATTTTCTTCATCCCCTATTAGATGCTGTTACCGTGGTGTGGCTTTTTCAAGAGCAGGTAAGGTGCAAGTCCTTATGACTAAAGGCTATTACCAGTTATGCAGATTACAAGACTTGTCCATCCACAAACTGGGCTCATGCTGAAGCTGACTATCTGGCATCTGAGAATAAAGAAACTGATAAAGCAGAAAAATTAGTAAATAATTATCTTCCCTAGGCTTTTGGATAACTCAGTGAACAAAAGAGACTGGACTGTCACAAGTGTAAAAACTGAGAGCATTCTACAATGTGCCTTTGAGCCAATATTCTCACTTTTCCCCACTGACAATCCCTTGAAAATATCAGTGATAGACTCCTTCAGTTAAAGCCTCCATCCAATCAACTGCATTTCCATTTGAAATCCCTAACACCAATGGGCCAGAACATTGAAAATGTTAACACAAACCAACATCTAACTTCTCATGTCCTACAGTTTGTGAACATCTCTGGTATTTATGCATCCAAGCATAGGCAAGAGCACAAAACAAACTCCTTCTCAGGGTGGGTATTTGAAACTATCAGGTGGATATGCCAATTTTAGTCAAAATTTCAAACCTGATATGAGAACTCAACTAAACAGAGTTAAGAAGAGCAGGAGCTCTATGCACCCGTTACACACAAGTGAAGTTACAGAAATTGACCTTTATTTAGTAATCAGTTTCTTTAACTTTTTTTTGATACAAAGTGACATTTTCTTGTAGTACAGAAAAATCCATGTCAGAACAGTACCTGTCTGTTTCAGTTGTACCACTGGAGTCTAGGATCTCGGACTTTAAAAAACAAACAAAACAAACAAAAAATTGAGATAAACAAAAAACAACTTCTGTCCCTCACCATGAGAAGTACTTTAACTACTAATTAATCCATTCAATTTAATATTTATTAATTTATATATACAGTATTATAATAGTATGGTATAATACTATATATATTTTAGATGTTTTTATAGTTCAGAATACTGTATATAGTGTATAACTACATAAATACTATAAGAAGTATTTTGAACTATAAAATACCAACTGTAAAACAGAATTTAAATTTAGGACCAGATCTTTCTTGAAGAACTGTGCAAGAAGAATCCCTTTTTTTAATTATAAAAGCTGCAAACAGAAGCAAAATTACAGCCTGTAGTGTAAAATTAGATACCCTACATAATGAAATGTTAGAAACAGTGACTGAGAAGCAGGTCTACTCAAATAATATTTTAAAAACAATTAAAATACAGTACTCAGGAAACATGGCACAAGAGACAGAAGAAACAGGTACAAAACCTGTGTTAGGAACACAGAGTCAGAAGTGCAAAAAAACAAAAAGGGAACCGATATAATAGAGTTTGGTACAACAGGTAAATAAGTATTGCAACCAAAACTAAACCATCACTTATTTTTTGACAGTGAAAACACTAACAATCTAGTACCTTTCTAAAGGCTTTTAACCAAAGCCCTAAAACTGTGTCAGCTCTTAAATAAAAACAGTCTATGTGAATGCTACACACTGAAGTACAAAGCTTAAGAATTACCCTGCAAAATTGCACCAACATAAGCTTTCCATATTTACAGTATCTAAAAGTGACAGAACACAGCATGCTAGGCCTAGTTTATAACTCTACCCCACCTCTACTTAATCCAGGCCCAACAACCAAGAATTATTATTTGTCAACACATGTTAAACTTGGATTGCTTAGATACATTATGATGTTTAAATATTAGCTTCATGCATAAAACAAGAAACTATCTTTGACAGACAAGCATTGACAGGATACAAACAGTGGTCTGCCCTGTGTAGGAGCGTACTTCCTTTTGAGCTTACTCCCAAGACGTACCGATTCAATCCCACATTATTACCTGGTTGCCAAATCAACAACGTGCTTAGAAATGGTCAAAATTGTTACTAAGAGTCACATTGCGCATGAACCGTCCGCTCGTTCTCAGAAATTTCACTCCATTTTGGAGAGTTACCTCATTAAGTGAAAGGACACAGAGTTAAAAAAAGAACAAAACAAAGACATTCAAGTAAACAGCAAGAACCAAATACTTTGAAAAGGTTTTTGTAAACGTGTCATTCTACAGGGTTTTGCAGCATTGTTAAATTCATTACTCATGGACAAGTACACGCAGGTCACCACCCTCGTGACGACCTGTCACGTGTGCATGTACGATGTGAGAGACAAGCTCGGTGAAGTGATGATCTGCCCTTCCCACATGCCTCGTCAGGTCCTCGTGTGTTCAGTGTTATCATTCCCCTTCACAAAACAGAAATCACTTATGGATATCTTTATCAGGACAGAAATGAACTGAGTCCGTTGGGTAGAAAGTTAGTTGGTTATTTACATCTGGAAAGTAGTTTCACAGCAAAATAAATCTACAGTGGGCCAGCTGGGATCCACAGGACCTTGTTTTGTTCTTGGTCGACAGTTGTCATAATCTGAGTGCAAATGCTTGAAAGGGCTCCTCCCTGGACAATGCCTGCAGAAAAAGAAGCCCCACATACAAATGAGATGGGAACAAAAAGTTATGAGCAATTACCAAGAGCAGTCTTCTGCATTTATCTCTGAAGTATTTATCAACAGATCAGAATTAAGCAAGTCAACTCAGTATCTGACAGATGCATGTCTCTATTAAAAAAAAAAAATAAACAGAGCAAAGAGGTCAAGCATTCAATGCACAGTTTCTTCTGCTAGCTCCTAAAACAATCCAGGGAAGTCAAGGAACTGATGGCTATAATCAGCTAAGACAACTGTTTTGTAAGTGGCCTCCATGTACTATTTTCAGAGGCATCAAGTGGCAAAGTTTAAGTCTAAAGATGGTCAGAACCTGTTATAATAAACCTTCTCTGTTCAACATGTGGTGTTAAGAGTTTTATATTTACGGGGTAATATACATAGAGACTATAGCTGTAGCAACTAGACACTATTTACAAATATTAGAAGTAAATTATGAGCAGCTCGCAGATCGCTGAGCTAAATAAAACAGCAGTGGTTACTACTCCAATTCTTATCGTCAACCAGATTCAAGGAACTAAACACCAACAGCAAGCAACTCCCTGAAAATCAATTCACAAGATAAATGAACACCTTTTATTCTACCCTTGCTAAGCATAAAAAGTAAAATGCCACCACTGGCACATGAGAGGAGAACATACTGTCTTCAATACATAAAAATGGAGGAACTTTTTGACTTGAGAAATATTACAGCCAGCAAAGCCTCTGGCTACAGCTGAAATACTGAATTCACTAATGCTGAAGAAGTATGGAAAGTCTTACACAGCTTAAGGCATAATTTTTCTTTTTGAGAAAAGAAAATACGATGTCACATAAATATATAATACTTGGCTCTGCAATATATACTACAGTTAATGATGTCAGGTGACTTTGGATACAGAACACAGTAACTGAAAAGGTCTATGAAAAGTGACAAATGGCAGGCAAGAAGTGATTCAGATTACACACTGTGTTCACAACTTGGTAGAGGAAACAAAGCTAACTTGAAAATCATTAGTCAAAACTGAACTCGGTGAAGTAGTTAAAGAGCTCTTAGTAGTTAGAGTATGACCTATAGCTCCATGACTAACCCTACAACATGCTTCTATCTATCTACATGCTATCTACAGGCTTATTTCATGTACAGTATTAAAACTTCAACAAGCTTCAATGTCAGTGCAATTTGAACACCAACCCTCTCTGACTACCAGCATCTGGAAGTGTGGATGACAGCTGGAGCCCACTGCACAGAGGCACCGACAGAAGGAGGCCCTTCCCACAGGGCATCTGAGAGGACACACATAAAACTCTCTTAGACTGAGTGCCCCTTCCACTGTCAGGCTCAAACTAAAATGCCACAAATGCCTAAACAAGAAGCAGAAGATAACACGTGGTGATGTAATTTGGCCATGTGCATGTCAAGTTCTCTGTAGGTTTAGTATGCACCATGTAAAAAGCATTTGTATGGCTATTATATAACATTTTGTTGAGAACACATGACTTCTCTCAGGATCCACTGAGAGAGCTCTAAACTAAACACACCCTTTTGTCTCTCTGCACTTGGCAATTATGCCTCAAAATATTTCTTTAAGAATCCCACTGTTCAGGGGAGGAAAAGTTAGGTTTTGGCTAGTTAAGGTGTTTGTTCTTCTGCTTAAATTTTGTTGCCATGAACATCAAGATACATTCAAAAGAGTGGGGATACAATTCTAGGTACGTGGAACCACATGGAAATATACTCTGAAGTGACCAGAGAATCTCCAAACACCGTTTGCTTTTTTTCTCTAGTAAAAAGACTACAATGCAAGATTGATTTCATAATTTTATGAAGTTAAAAAGGCTTCTAAAGTTGAATTTAATTATTCCAAATTCCAGTGCATGCTCAAGAAACCTTGGATAATTTTTTTTCCATTGTTGAAACATTTAAAGTATGTCTCACAAATCAAAATCGCACAATTACAGAAGGGTTGAGGTTGGAACGGACCTTTGGCAATCTTCATTTGTTGGTTTAAACTACCACGGGTTTCTGTTGTTTTGTTTGATTTTTACAATTTAGAAAACCCTTCTACTCCTTACATGGTATAACACTGACAACACTATGTCAAATCATCAAATCTTGACCATAGTTTGTATACTACTGGCTAGTAATAAAACCTTTTCAGAACCTCTTTAGGTCATAAGATTCTACTATTCAGAACAAAGGAGATTTTTATCTTGACACTTCCTCTTCTGGTAAAATAAAACAACAGAACATGAGTTAGATAAAAGGGAAGGCAGAATGAAAAAAAAGGTGCTCATTGAAAGGACATTGATCTTTTGAATTAAAATTCAAATGGATTAAATTACCACTGTGTTCCTACTGAAAGCTTTATTAAATACTAACCTGTAAAGTACTTGCTATACTCCTGTTCTATTTTTTGAGCTGTCTCAAATTGTTCTTTGGAATGCTTTTGTGTAACTTTGTCCCTCAGGAAGATTGGGTCTTTTTGCTCTCTGAAAAAAAAAAAAAAAAAAAACCAGGAAAAAAAAAAAAAAGAAACACCTTGTATAAGAATAATTTTTTTTATGACTTGAAGAGTGCCTCTATTCAGGCAAATAGGAAAGGCTAAGTCACATGCAAGCAGACTCATAGGCCCAGAGTGCCATCTACTGTGTCTCAGCAGCATCAACAGTCATCAGGACCCATTTCAGTGCTAACAAATTTATTTGCTCTCAGACCAAGATGGTATTTCTTTAAAGTTTCAGAGACTGGGAGGCAGTGGATGAAGAAGGAATATAAGTTTTTCTAGTTCATATGAATTGGATCATCATCTCATATACATGCCAGTACTCCTTACACAAAGTTGGGCACAAGCATCACTCTTCTAAGGGCTTATGAAGAGCACCAAGTAAACTTACTGTTTCCATGTTATCATATCTATGACACATTTTTGAGATGCGTCTTTTTCTATTATACAAGCTCTTGAAAATAAAAGATGAAAAAACAGAAATACAAATGCCAAAATAATTATTTAAAAACGTAATTACTAA
The DNA here is from genome assembly GCF_051311805.1 of Agelaius phoeniceus. Classification (NCBI taxonomy): domain Eukaryota; kingdom Metazoa; phylum Chordata; class Aves; order Passeriformes; family Icteridae; genus Agelaius; species Agelaius phoeniceus. Next base: position 22,979,246 of record NC_135273.1, read on the forward strand.
ACTAGCCTACCATTGCTGCGGTGCATTTCACAGAATGCCAATAGAGCTTGTGCTATATCGAAAAGTGTGTTTGGACAAACTTTTGCTGCACACAACAGGCAGACAAAATGTGCCACTGCAACTTATACTGATGACTGCCAGAAATCCTTGCTTGACTAGTTTGACCATTGTTTCTTTCCAAAAAAAGGAAACAGCTGTAATGGTGACAATTTCACTTCCAAAGGTGGTCAAAACATGACAGGTCCATTTATCATTTAAGCACACAATCATATAGTGGAAATGAAATACATCTCATTGCTCTACATCCTGTTTCTACTTTAAAGTAGTGATACTTATCTTCTTTATGAAATAGATAGTAGTCTAATTTACCTACAGATTAAGAATATAAGAAGTCTTCAACTTTAGATACAAAGACAGCACAAGTATAAGATCTCTTAGCAAAATGTTTCTCAATATTCACATTGGGAGATTATTTCCCTTCTTGCCAAAATCAATCTATCAAAATGTGTGAAGGCTTTTTCAAACATCAGGGGAGGGACTGGCATTTGCACATCCTGTGCTCTGCTCCTGGCTATATTCAAAAAGGAATTTCACAATTACTGAAAGAACACAGCCTGAGAAGACCACAGTATATGCACTATGTGGCAAAAGGGGATTTCCCTTGCTTTGTTTCCTGGAGAATGAAGGTGGGAAAGCTGAGGCTATGAATCAATTGGCACTGCATCCATACTCTTGGCCTTTTTAAGAAGATGAAGAACAGCTCTTTGTCATGGTCAACATGTCAATGGATCACACCCGTATCAGTCTTGCAAGGTTAGCAGGAAAGATCCTCCTAGAGGTCATTCAGTTTGGTCTCCATGGATTTCTTTGACAGATTTACTTAATTGTCATGCAATCCAAATGAATTTAAGACCATATACCTTACAGTGGATTTTATAAGGACTATTTTCCCCATTTTACAGAATCACAGCATGTTCTGAGTTGGGAGGGACCCAGAAAGATCACTGAGTCCAGCTCATCAGCGAGTGGCCCATACAGGGATAGAACCCACATCCTTGGTGTTATTAGCACCAGGCTCTGATCAACTGAGCCAATCTCTGTGGCTGTCCTAAGAGACTTAACATGACTAGGATGAAATAAACAATAAAGGTAAACTTAGACTTATTTTAAGGTAGAATAAACATCCCTGAACTATACCCCTCACAGACTTACTTGATTTGTTTAGCATTTTTGTAGCGAATAAAAATTACAATAGGGTAGATATGAACACTGTGGAGCCGTTCGATGGCATGAGGAGCGATGTCAAGCAGACAATGACAATCCTAAGATCAAATGTAAATGCAAAACACTCATTCAGTTAAAGAGCACAAGCACACATGCAAATCCCCCATTTCTTCCCCTACTTAAATCATAGCAACCCAATAGAGTTTTGCCATACATATAGCATTTTGGGACTACTGAGCAATTTGTACCCAAAGGATTTATAACAAAAGATAAAAGATGAAAAACTGCAAGAAATTGCATTCATAGTACCAAAAGCATGCATTGATAGAAAAAAAAGGTACTTGAAGAACTTATGACATGAAAAGTTCGACTGAAATATATGCATTACACTTTTTCAAAGTTTAAATATTCCTATTAATTTTCTCTTTCAGAAATCATGAGCAAACACACGTGTTAATAGGACTTGCCATGTGGTTTGATTGAAAACTGTAAGCACTGAACAGACTTCAGGTAACATCTGTCTCCAGGATTATGATGATGTTTATATTCTATATGACTGCATTAAATGGAATAGTTTAAAAAATTAAGTCCTTTTTCTGGAGATGATAGAGGATGGAATTTAAGAACATTATTTCTAACTTTATTTAGTAATACTGTAACAGAACAAGAACATTTCCAGTTTCTATAAAGGTGAGCTCATTTTAAATAAACACATGCAAAAGTAAGGTAAGTTTTATTTTATTTAGCAACCTGGGGAACAGTTCCCTGAATATCTTAAAGGATGTCACTGCTAACATAATTTCCACCCCCAACATAAGTATGTAAATTGTACAAAGAACTACAGCATTAAAATAGACTCACCTTTTCTGTTATCTCTTTTATTGACGCTACAGTTGTCACATCAAAATGTCCACTCCTCCGTTTGTAGTCGATGAACAGACAATCCTTCACACCCCGCTCAATGGCTTGCTGGGAAGCTTTCATAACCTCTGTTGCACACAAGAGATCTCCTTTCATTACTGTTCCTTAGGCACAGAACAAGGCTAAGAAGACAATGTCTGCAAATTCAGATTCTTGGGGTGTTATCCATCTTCGCGTTGTCATTTTGTTGATTTATACTGATGTTGCTACTGTGCATTCTAAGTATGGGTAAATTAGCTGTATTGGCATACTTACCAAGGGGACATCTGCAAAATTTGCCAGGGGATTCTTTGACCAGCATGTCTTTCACAGCATCAAGTAAAGGTCCTAGAATAAGGACAGGCCTAGGGGAGGTACAGTCCACTTTCTGGACACGCTGATAAGCCAAACTTGCAGAATCTACACACACAGAAAATATTTATTTGTAAAAACGTACATTTCCAGGCACTCCTCAAAAAAGCAGAAGCATCCTTATAGGAATTAAAAGACCTCCTCTGCAAGGGAGGGCAAAGGGCCCTTGACAAACACAAAATATGGTCAGTCATAATTGATATTCCTCCACTTGATAACTCAAACTAAACATTTTTCTAAATGAAACTAATGTTCAATTAAAAAAACTGAACTCCTCACCTTCCCCAATCATCCCTAAAATTGTTAACAATACACAACATTTGACATCTCTGGCTTGATTTGTTGAGCTCTTAGAAGGTAGTAAGTATTGTAACCAACATGATTTTTCCAAAGGAGTGATTTTTCTAAAGGAGTGAACAAATGAAAGTGAAGATGTTGAGTGGTGCACAGGATTTCTGTCTAGACTAAGCAACCTGGACTGAAATTAAATGGTTGAAAGGAAGATCAAAACTATGCATCAAAAAGAATCTCCCTCTCCAAATGAAATAGTAATGCTAATAGGTCCAGGAAGAAATTATGAAAGTATTTTGAAACACACTGGCTTGTAATTTAATACCAAAAAAAAATTCTTATTAGAGATAACGATCACCATTTGTATTCAGAGCAATTAGAAACTAACATTATTTGTTGTGCTGTGCTACACGTGATTAAAAATGAAACAGAAGTAAAGGCAAAACCCTCTCAAGTATAACAAAGGTACTTGCCATCCAAGAAAGGAATCGAGTCTGTACTGATTGTATCCAGAGCCAATAAATCTTTTCCATCTTTGGAACCACTCCGCTTATGTTTATGCTTTCTTCTGAAGAATGACCTCCTTGCTGCTGCTGACAATGTCTTAGATGAACTGTTTTCATCTTTAGCCTCAGACATGCTGTGTCTCCTGTAGAATTCCTGATCCATCCTACAATAAAACAGACAAAATGGCTGGTATTTAAAGTTATATTTTTGATACTTTTGACAGTATCACAGCTGGTGATGCTGTGCCTTATGTGTCCCAGGACATTGTCATTTCTAGTTTACTATTTAGCAGCATTAAAACCAACTTGATACAGCAATATATTTAATTCAATGTATATTAAAGTATGCCATCCTTAAAATGACATATCTAAGAATTACAATCTTCCAAAAAGAACAGAAGCAACTCTTTTATATCACATCTCACTAGTCAGACTTGTAAAGACAAATACTTTTTAAAGACGAATCCTGTAATTGAGGTCACTTACATGTATTTACTGGGAATCTGTCCTCTTTCCAGCTTCTGAGCATTCTCATCCAGCTGCCAAGCCATCCAACAACCAAAATTTCCCTGTGGTAGAGTGTCATCCACATATAAAATGTCATCTTTCTTAAAGCTTAAATCCTGCTCCATCTCTGCCACACGGTCATAAAGTGCTCTGGAAAGGAAGACAAACAGGCTCTGCATCTGCTCTCCATCAACTCAAGGGAAGAACACACCTTTTCTGAAAGAAGTTAACAGATTAGTGGCATGCTCTACATCTCAGGAACACATGAGTGAAAAGTGAGAGAGAGACTTGCTATACTTGACTGTGTACTTGCTGTGAGGGAATAGCTGGATAAATCAGTAAATTTCAAATTTAAAAAAACATGGCCAGAATTATGTTCCCTCTCTCTCATATGCATATTATCAGCATATTACCCTAACAGCCTTATGCTGTCATTACCAGTCATGCTCAAATACCTGATGTAGAATCCATCTCCAGGAAGCTCTTTTATCTTGTTAAATTCTTCTATCCTATATTGAGTCTTGATTTTGATATTTTCTCCAGGCTTCAACATTTCAAGATAAGCTTCCTCAGCTGTTTTATTTCGCATGTCAATGGACCCATACTGCAAAACACAAAAATAAACCTTTAGATGTGAAATTGTATTCAACAAGCCATAGAAGTAGATGAGCTTGTAAAACACGCAAAATTAGTTTATTTTTCTCACTTGCAGGTTCTATATGTGTCTTGTCACTTGAATCTCAAGTACAGTTTGCACCTTAAAATGTCTAGCAAGAGACTGAGACATTACAGTGCAAAACAAAAAACTCAAGTGCGAAGAGCAGACAGGTACTGTGAGAGAGCACTTGAAAAAGTTGTGCAAGTGTAAGCTGAGACTCAAAATTCACATTGAAAAAAAACCTAGTATTTTTAGGGATAGCAAGTGGTCTGAAGGAAGTCAAACATGATTACAAAGCAAAATCTGGATACTAGAAGTTCAAAGGGAGAGTCTCACTGCTCACTTGTATCTGAAAAGCTCAAAAAGATGTGTGTTTATCACCTTAACAGTCTTGACAAGTAGATAAATATTCTCATTTCAGATACAAAAAGCAGAGTCAAAGACACAATACCTGTTTTTCCCTGAACTCTCTTTAGAATTTCATAGTGGTAAGATCAATATTGGTCTGTTTCACAGTGTCTTTCACATCCTTGCCTTTCTCCTACATACAGCAATTGGATTCAAAGCTTCCCATTTGGATGAAGGGAGCAGTCAGTAATTACAGGTAGACATATGTGAGTCCTTCCAGCTTCAGGGCATCCTGTGCTATCAACAGTGATAGTTCTCCAGGCTCACATCATCCAGCTCATGTGCTGCAGCCAAAACTCAAGTTTGCTTTCTGACCATTCCTACCTGGGTTTTGGGGCAGGAACCCCACACTCACAGAACATTCCTCACTGTGGGACAGCACAGCCCTTGGCACCTCCCTCTTTATGCCATCCCAGCCATTAGTCAGTACACTGTAGACATTTCTGAAGTGCTTACCTCAAGTATCATGTCACCCAAAACTAGTCCATCAGGTCCTTTTGCTGGGCTGTCATCATCTACATCTGAGACAAATATTCCATACAGGTTTCCACCGCATATCTGGATCCCAAGATCAACTTGGGATTTTTTAACAACAACAATTCTAGGTTCAGGGGTCCTTTTGTTTGTGTCCACAGGGCCCCTTTTGACAGAAAGAAATAACACCTGTACTAGAATTGAAAAATTTGCCATGCATAAAATCAACTTGCCATCTGAAGAATGTATATTTTTAGAAATATTACTCGGAATAGGTCACCTGCAGACAGAGTCTTCAACAAACAGCACCTTTCCAACTAAACCAATCTTGCAGAAAGCTTTCTTCATTCCTTGCAGACCCCATGTGTCAGAAACAGTCTGAAAGCATGTACATTTCTATCCTGGGGTCCACTTAACTTTTCTGCTGACTTATTTCAACCAGACACAGCATTCACAAAGTACACTTCCTGATTTAATACCCTTCATATCCCAGTCATGACCACTTATTTTCCTTTAAGACAGAAGTTTCCCTCTCTACCTTAAGGAATTCCGGGGACTTGTGGTTGGAGTGGTTTGTTTGGATGGGGGTGTCATTGTCCCTTCGTCCTGCTCACTCACAGTGTCGATCACGGAATGATTGTCAGGCGTTGCAGCTCCGCTGCCTTGGGGGGTGGAATGATTACTCACAGGCTCCAAGCGAGAACTAAGACAGGTAAAACAACAAAAGAGAAGACTGGTGGGTTAATGCCAAATATTTTCCACTCAAAATTTTTAATTTGGCTGTAAGTCAATTTTAGAGTAACAGAGATAAAACCCAAACCCTATAACTCAAATGGGCATGCCAAAAAGCATATGTTCACCATAAGTCTATGAGAAAGACAAAGCTCTGTTTTGAAGTGCGATCATGCATCAAAATAGAACGGGTAATTTCACCAGGTCATTTGCCTTCTCTAATTAATATTGGAAATTCTGATTTTGGAAAAAAAAATGTAAAAAATACTTGAAGTATTAAAGTTTCATAATCCTAGGAAGAAGTCATCTTGGATTTTATGTTAGTATATTTAGGGATTATGCCCAAATAGAAGAGAAAATATATTTTGATGCATCCAGCATTCTTCTTTTGACAAACATGCATTCACACATTCTTTTTCAAAGCAATCACACTTACCAGCACATGTGTGCTCACATTAGCAAACATATTAAGTGTACAGAAGTCAGCTATCAGCTAAATAATTATGTGGACAGGAGAGCTGTGTTTTTCCAGGTCTAGCCAGCCTTACCTTGACCGTGAGTGATTGCCAAGCTGATACATGTGTGGGTTATACTGAGCCAGAATAGTGATGGTGTCACACTGCTGCCCAATGATTAGTCGAGCTTGTTGCTCTGTAGCGTTTCTCAAATTAATTCCATTAAACTATGGGAAAATTGCACAAACCAGAATGTCAAGTTTGCAAATGGAAACCAGCAAGCTCATTCTTTCAGTGTCCTAATTAGTGTAATGTCTAAATGCTCCCTTACTCCCACTAGAGAAAACAGGAGAATGAAAATGTTGCTATACAGTGATTTTCTAGGGTTTACTCCTTGGAAGGAATCATCATAATTTTCAAGTATTTTGTAATCTGACAAGGACTTTAACAATACTTTCACTCTTAAAAGACATATATATTCTGAGCTGTGCTATGATTTGATACAAATTGGTTCAGATCACCAATATGAGTAAATTCAGAATTTCAAGAAATTCAGATCTATTCAAGTCTATTTTAGTATCAGAAACACACTGTGCAACAGAAGGTACTTTAACACAATGTTACACTTACAAAGCAGTTCTGTACTTTACAAAAGGCTACTCCATGTGTTTATCTAACACAGTATGCAGAAACATCATTGAGCCTCAAAAATAATTGTTAACCAGGTATCTTAGCTAAGAATATGGCACAGCAACAACAACATGAACCTTGGTAAAAGCCAGCTGCTTGAAAATGTGCTCCCCTTACCAGGCAGAGTATGGGATTGGGACTGAAGTTTAAGATTAAGTATGAAAACTAACTAGCTTAAAATTTAATTACATCTATATAAGACAAGATGAAGATATACCATGAAAAGACATTATTTTTATGATAAACCCTGAAAACGTCACAACAATCACGATTATGAACTATTACAATAGAGTGTACCCTTTGCTACATCTCACAGTGCACAAAGTTTCACAACATAGTTGTTTTGGGGAAGGCAGATACGGCTGCAGTCATACAAGCTGATTTACTAAACCTTAGCAATAGGAAGCAAACAATTACCTCCAGTAACTGATCACCATATTCAAGGCCAGCTTGATGGGCAATGCTCCCACCTGTTACTTTAGAAACAAATATTCCACCATTTTCTCCGCTCACAATGGAAATCCCGAGTGGCTCAGAACCCTTCTGCACTTTAACATGGCGTGGCTCTTCCATGTAGGGCCTTTTAAAAAGAAATTTAAAACTCAGTTGGAAAAAATTGCACTTGAACCACCACAATACCAAAGTTACATGCAACATTTATGCCTGTCTGAACTTTAATAATAAAACAGCTTTGAACAGTTACTTAAAAAGCCCCAGTAATTAAATGCATTCCTTTATCACCATGCAATGTACAGTGGAGAAGTAAGTGTACACCAGGTACATGACTGCTCCAAAAATGATGGTAAATATGAATTATAAATAGAATGGTCATGAAGTTGATAGGAAAGAAGCTTCCAGACGCATATTATATGAAAGTAATTGAACCACTGTATATAATATGTCATTGTAAAACCATATTCCAGAAGGGTATGTTACAAATACAAATGCTGGGAGTCTTCATTGCCAGTGAAAATAAACATAATGAATAGTAAGGTGGTAAACCAAAGGACAACAAAGCACAAATATAATATTTCATATTTGTATGCTGGGAAACACAAATTAGTAATGAAAATTAAGCAGTTGCAAACTCAAGCCATTAGGACAGCAGTTTGCATGGTAGCATTACAATTACCATGCAAATTCTCCTCAGGGCAATTATCCAAACGTAAAAAAAGCACAAAGTGCGCAATACTGCTCGAGAAGGACAACCTTAGATCAGGCCAACCTCAAACTCCTTAGTGATGAGAACCTAGGCCTAGGAGCCACAGGGATTCTCAGAAAAGACCTATTACGGAACAGATATCTGAAAGATGCAGAAGATTTGAGAAGACAAGAACACTTAGAACAAGACAAACAGAAGTGAGACACTTGTAAGTATAACAAGAAAAAGGCTTATACAAAAGAATACCCTGATACATTCCCCTTTCCTACCCCCATATTTGGGATGTATCCACCAGTACAAAAGAGGCTGATCCATCCATGATGTGCGTAAACCAACAGTAGCCTTCTAAAAAGTCGTGGTTTTCACTATTATACTACTTTAAAATGTCTACACAGCAAGAAGCACCACCAGGCATTAACAGTTGAGGTCAGTGCAAATGAAATAGCTTGGGCACCAGGTGTGGTTGTATTTTTTATTTTAATACCACTATACTGCATTTGACATGCATTAATTTGAATGTTTTCTTTCCTAGCATTTCATTTTGCCATATGGATGTTAGCTAAATTGTGCCAACTGCTTAAACTATTTTATTGTGCTTTTCAGAAACCAGAAGAGTTAACTGCACTTCACTCACTACCACCAAAACGAGCAAGGCTGAGGACGGGTATTTTTGGGAAAAGTAGGATTTGGGGCTGGGGACAGAGGGAAGGGGACATTGTTTCATAACTGTGCATATTGCCAGTCTTTGAAGGGATCGTTTTGGTAGCCTTCTGCAGCAGAGGCACAATAGTTTGCCAGCTTATTAATGCATGTGAGATAAAAACTAGTGGCTGCTGACACGAATGCAAGTCTGGAATTCAGCCATCTCACATCACCATTAGAGGTAATGCCCAAGGCAATTGCTTACCCAGTTAGTGAACTTATTACTGATGCTCACATTTTTTGCATGTAACCTAAATAACTAAATTCTGATAACTTGCAGAAAACTGATCATTTTTTCACTCACTTAAGAGCGCGTAAGCAATATTATGTGAAGTTTCTTCTTGTCACAAAATTTACCAAGGTCTATTTCTGCATTAAAAACTAAAACTGCATCTTTTGGAGCTTTGTTTATTGTACCTTTCTGCTTTTTCATCTACCACACACATTTTTAACTTGTTTCGGATTGGAGTAAGAAGTAATCAAACCTATACAAATGTATCTGAGAATTCTAGTAAGAACAGAATGACAGATAATTATGCCTGTACAGCAAAGCACTAATAAAGTAAAAAAGGATAACATTAAAAAGGTGTTTTATTTGATAAGCAGTTTTATCAAAATCAAGGGAAGCACTTCTCTATAATATTCAGACTGCATGCCAGAATCACTAGACACAGAGTAGAGGAGAAAAGTCCTTATTGATGAGATCTTTTAATTTTAATTTAAATTAAAATCAACAGAACAAATAGAAACATTGAATTTTTTAAAAATCTATTTAATTATTAATTTTATCTGGGGAAAGGCCAAATGAATTATTTGTATTTTGTGGGAAACACAAAGCTTATACAACACCCCAAAATTTAAAAATTTCTTAGGATAGATTTAAGTAGCTACTTTCCTAAACTGAGAACTGTTTAATAGCTTGTTTTGCTTTAAAAACCCACCACCAAACCTTAGAATTATACTCTTTTTAGAAAATCAATTCAGACTATGGTTTACACATAAGCACAGCAAGAGCAATGGGGCTGGAACCTGGATGTACTTCAATAATAAGATCAACAATAACAAAAATTGTTATTTCCCAGAGTCCAGAACATGTATCTTGTGCTCAAAGACACAGAGATACAGACTGCCAAAACCCCAGCTTGTTCAGCTGAACACTCACATCCATTAGTCATGGGAAAGAGAAAAGACACTAGGAATTTGCAAGTGACAATCAGAGAAACATTTATACGAGAACAGAAGTTGAGCACATGTAGTACAAGTGTCACACTGAAGTAAGAATGTAAATTCACAAAAACGTCTTTATGTTTCCTTTCAAATAACACTGTTCTTTGTATACAAGACATTCTATAAATGCCACAGTAACTTAGTCACAAATTCTTCAAACAAGAGAAAAGTTTCACGTAACATTTTATGAACAACTTTTTATTACCATCAGAAAAGTTAAAATACAGAATATCCTCACAATATTATCGTTCACATTTTTATGGTCAGTGTTTTTACATAAATTAAGCATACAAAAGGGTCTTGAAGTTGACAAATCTCATCTATTTCAACACATCAGAGCTCTTTTACACTGCCAGAATGGCATTTAGCTGCTTTACAGGAAATGAAAGTCTGATTCAAATTTGTGTCTTACTGTTCTATGCTTTGAATTTGTGTAAACCTTTTCATATATTCAGTCTAACCAGATCAGGATAAAATGAAAACAGATGTCCAAGACTGATACTATAAGCAATGTATCTTTGAAATATTCATTGTGAGATATAAGGTCATTAAACACAAAGCACATGTTTTTAAGAAAGCTGTCATGTTAGATTCCAATTCTGCAAGCACATACACATATACTGAATGCTATTACTAGCAGTGGTCCAGATACAGCCAAAGGGATCAGTCAGAGCAGTGAAATTGCATCTGTCTATGTTCTGTACTGTTTGCAGTAAAACTGCATCTGTACTGTTCTTCTACAGTTATGTGCTTACTTTTTCATGTTATCTGGCTATATGGAAACAAGGCACAGTGGTTGGAGCACATATTCTGCCATGCTAAGGCACTTGATATTTAGCTATCAGATGTTACAACGTCTTAATTTTGTTTAGATTTCTAGAGTATAGAACAAAGCTATCATAAATAAGCATGTGAAGTAGTTGAACTGAAAGGGTATATTCAAATTTAAACAGCTCTTACTTGGTGTTACCATTGGTCTAACATGGAAGAAACAAAACCTTTATGAAATCACCTATTCTTAAAATCCACAAAAAGATGTCTTACATACTTTCTAAAGAAACAAACATTCAATAACAGGACCTGAGATGCACTTCTGCATCTCCACGTTTTTCATTTAAATTAAATGTTCACATTCCTTCAGACTAATAAACAAACACACAAAATTTCCTCAGACACATTGGTATCATAAACAAAAAATGTGGGGGCCTTACCTATCTTTTCTACGTTCTCCGACAGATACGGGGCTAATGGAAATCCTAGGTAATGTAGAAAGGGAGTTCTGAGACTGGCTGCTGGTGAAGGAGGACGTTTCCAAGTTAAGAGGTGACTGGGGAGGAGTTATCAAGCTGGGACTGCTACATTCTGAGTGTGACAAGGAGCCTAGGAAGAGGCAACAGTTGAGTGTTAGTGTCCTGCATCTGTCACAGCTGGCAGATCTACCCAGACACAGTGAAAGACACCACACACATCTGAGACAAGAAAGAGGAGTGACTGTTCACTATTTATGAGTCATGTAAGGGGCTTAGGAAGACCAGGGAACTCATCTCAGACAGTGCAAACTCACTGTCCTTAATGACTCTGTGTTAAACCTGTCCTCTCCAAGTGCAAACAACGACTGCCATTTTCAACACGAGACAAGCTTACAGACAAGCTACACCATGAGCATGTCTGAAAAGGATTTTAAAGAAAAATAAAAGACAGGAAAGAAGTAAAACAAAAATCTAATCTGTAGGTTTGTTTTCAAATAAAATATTTAATGTGCAGCCATTCCCTTTACATAGGAGGTACATTATGTGACACCTGAAAAAGATAACAGAAGTCAAGCATACATCCTACTGAAATGTCTGAAATGTCAAACAGCTCTGAAATGTCAAACAAGCTTGACATGACTTAGATTGCATCTTGACCCTGGCTGTAGCCTTCCTAAGTAATCCATAGAACAAGTGCCCTGACAGTTTGCTCCCTTTGAAAAGCTACAGAAAACAAACCTCAAATTATTAATCACAAATGAAAGCTATTTTTCAGAAATCTCTTGGCTCAGTTAGGGAAAGCACTGCACACAATACATTAAGGCTGCAGAACATTTGAGCAATGATGGCAGCAAAGAGCTGCTGATTGCTGTCAGCAAACTCCTGATTCTACAGCACTCCAACCACTTCTTGTCTTTAAACATCTTCCACTAGGCAATTTTGAGTGAAGTACTGAAATATTTTCACTGCATTTCAAAGTATAATTTACAATCAGTGATACAACAGTAAGCAAATCATATATTTAAAGAAACAAAAAATAAAGCATGTCAGCTCACTGTTAAAATTTTCAAGGCATCATTCTAGAAGAAACAACAACTACAAAACATTCAGCAATGCTTACTCTTACATCTGTCTGCACTTTTACTCAGTGTGCCAGTACTCAAGTCAACCATCAGAAAAAACAACTTCCACTAGAAAGTTTCTTTTCTTTTTTAACATTTCTCTGGCAAAACGCAGATTTTGTAACCTTAATAAATTGTCCTACTTAGACTGTGGCACAACCTGATTTAACAACTGCAAGGTTTGTTTTGGTTATGATGAAAAGAGTATAATTAAAATTACTAAAATAATTCACCTCTGTCAGAGCCCATCATGGACCTTGGATATCTTGGTGTTAAAGGGATCTTAATTCGTTCTGTTCTGTACTGCAAGTTACTTGAAGAACCTATTTTTAAAACAAGGAAAAATTAAAAGGACAAAAGTAAAAGCAACTACAATTAACAAAAAAGTACATTTAGATTGTACTTCTTCAATAAGCATTAAAGTGACCTCTAAATGATCAAGGCAAAAGCTTTGATGATTACCCTCGTAAATGTGAATATCACAATTACAGCAAATTATCTTGATTACACAGTCAGTATGAACAGAACACAATGCAGGTACACAGTATATATGCACTGTACATTCTTGTATGAAAAGATATTTTTAGTATTTTCCTACCAAATTAAACTTTACTCCAAGTCCAAGCAAGAACCAAACATCTCTGTTCACTAAGAATCCATGGGACTTTGCAAAGGGCATTTAAAGTACTTTGATTGCATTCTGCTTGGATGAATACAACATCACTGATACTGGTTGCAAATTGTTACACCCCTTTTTGCTGTGCTTATAAATCCACCATGCTCTACTCAGTATTTGATGGAACACAGGAACACAAATACATTTAAAACCCCCAGTTATTACATAATTAAAAATTTAAATAAATGTAAAATATTAAAATTCTACTGCTATAAAGCATGCATTTGCTTCCATTTGCTTTGCTATCATTAAGCTAGGCATAACAAAATATTTACATGTCCATCAACTAGACATAAGTATACTTTATTTTCCAAGAGTACAATTTACATTTGGCTATTAGTCATCTGACTTTTTGTTCAAGGGGCTTTCTCCTTTCCTTCTCACCAGCTCATTGAGCCTCAGCCTTTGGCCCTGTGTCCCAACTCTCTAAGAATACTTTTAAAGAGTAACAGGCATGGAAAGGAGAATCCCTCACACACAGGGACCATTTCAAAGAGACTGTCAAGAAGAAATTAAACACAGCAACTTCCAGTGAACACCTTTAGTTATAAACCCACAAGAAATGAAGCAAAGGAACACCCTAAGCCTTTAGGCTTTGCCAGCCAAGACAATCCCATAATGTGGGTACTTAAGGAGTTTTCCATTTATCATTTTCTCCAGTACACAGGAATCCCACAGAAAATAAATCAGAAAAGCTGGTTACCAAGTCTGGCACTAGATGGCAATGAATTTGAGCCATGAGATGCTCTTGTACGTGAATTTTCAGAGTAGTCATTGGAGTGTTTATGACTTAGGTCCAAACTCAGGCGACCTTGATGCTGGGAACTACATCAAAAGAGAAGCAGAATAGGGCAACAGTTAGAACTGGGCAAAGAACCTCAGCAAACAGAAACTGGCCAACAAAAAATTTTGGTTAGCCTATGTACTGAGTAAAATGAATGCTTCTTTTGTTTCCACTTCTACATTGTCCCATCATTTTATGAATTATTGGAAGCCAGAAGAAAAATAGCCTTGAAGTACTATAAAACAGAAGAAAGCTTTGTTTGTTTTGGCAGTGACAAGAAAAAAATTAGAAATTAGTTAATTAAAAAAATTAATTTCTTGGTCAGTATCAGTCAGTGGGGCAGAGGAAAACCTAATCCATCAGTCACTGAAAGACATGGAAACAACTGGCACATCATTTATATGCCATAATGGTTTTGAGAGCACTGGATCAAAATAGCACACAACAGCAGCATGTTTCACTCCACACTCTACCAAACTGCTAGAAGCAATTTTACCCTAACAAAAACAAAATTTTAGGGAGACATAAATTTTAAAACACCTGGGATGCAGATGCTGATGACATATTTGGCTGGCAACTGATGGGCAATTGCTGGTGTGAACTCTATGGCTCCAGGCAGTATAGATTGGATTTCTCATGACAGCAGTCACTGCAGGACACGGTGCTAAGCTTCTTGGTACTGTCCCTGCTTCAATGATAGAAGCATATTCTTATCAGCATTATTAGCATATAAAGTCCAGATTTAAAATATACCTTAATATTTTATAAATTACATATTTTAACATTTACATGTATGATAAATAAAAATATTATAATACAAATACATTATCAAGCACCATATGACACCTTTTTGATAATACATGCATGTTTAAAATCTTCTTTATAATTCTGTAATGAGTCAGTAATAAAGTGGATTATATTATCAAAAATGAAGCCATTCACAGAATATGATTTTAATATGTGCTAGTAAATAAAAGATTTTCTGTTTTCAAGTAGACAAATTTTTTAACGAGGAATAGAAATTCAGAATTTAGTCAGCCAACCAGCATGCAAGATTTTATTTGGCACTTGAACTGACTGCAGCTATAGTTTTTCTGGTTCCTCTCTTTTGTTGCCTCAAAGAGTCCCACTTCTATCGTAACTTTAAAATCTAATATTTATTTCTGAAATTTATTACTCAAGCTGCTTTAAGTATATTCATCCTTCAGTACTAAACAGAAATCTAACTTGAAATTTCCTCTTAAATGAGTTGGTAGCATAGAACACAGTAGCAAAAATTTCAAGACATAGACTCATATAGTCTAAAATTGTCTACAGTAAGTTTGACTTGACTCAGTTATTGTGCAAAAGTATCATGCTAAGATAAAAGTTAACTACAAGGTTAAACATAATACTTTTAATACTATTGCTACTGCAATTAAGAGACAAAGTGAGAGAAGAGTAAAAGAAATCAAAGAAGAGCAAAAGCTTCTTGGCCTGAGCTACTCTTGAGCATGTGTTTTCAACTGATTGGGGCACCATTGCTTGAAGCTGTCCATTGTTCCAGATACACAGATTATTACCTTCATGTTCTCCAGTAAGAATAAAATCTTCCAGAACTTAGAGGAGTTTGGGGCTTCACAAGAAGAGAGGATAAACCCCTAAAAATCATTATCACTGGATTGGAAATTTAATATACAACTGCTGAAAACTGAAACCTAAAACTAGATAATAAAGACTGAGCAATCTATCTAAAAACACGTTTACCAAATGCTTCTTGACTTTACAAATTAACTAGCATACAATATCTTAATTACCTCCTTAAGCACTCCATTTAGTCAGTGCCAATTCAAAACCTGCTAACATGAACTTCAATACCAAAATCTGCTCTATCAACTAAGACAAGATGCTGTTTACTGTTATACTGGAATATATTGAGCTTCTTGTGAGTCCCCTTTTCAGTATCTTAATATCTCAAACACACTCACATTTAACCTTTCACTTCAATTAAGATCACAGCCAGTGTGGGCACTCAACATTAGATACCCCAAACGCTTCCAACAGGTAGAACATAATGTTTCACTGCCTGAATATCAGATTTTTTCCTTGGAAGAATTTCAGAAATAAAGCAGCTAAACCCTGGGATACCTTCATTTACTTTCAAAAGTACTGAAAATCTCACTTTTCCTCCTACAGGACAGGGCTACACTTTGTCCTGCACTAATGTATTGAGAACTCCTCTGCACAGAAACTGCTGAAACACAGATCCTTCAGCCAGAGGTTGCTCAGCTTCCTTAGTGATTCTTCTTTACAGTCCAAAAACTGAGCACACCATGTTCAGACCACAACAGACCATGGAAACAGGTTTGGTAGGTCGTGTTTCTTCTGTACTCAACAGGACTAATCCCCAGTATTGTCCAATGTGGACAAGTGCCTGGGGCATTCCTAGAAAGCAGTCTGGAGTTGTGCCACTCACCTGCTGACATGCTGCCAGGGTATAAGGCAGCAGGCACAAAGCCATCGCTGTGCCTAGCAGAACGTTTGGGGGAATATGGAGCCCACTCCTGTAGCTCTGGAGACAGATGCTCCTCACTAGCTGGAGCATATTTCTGCACCTACAAGAACACAGAAATTTGATTACAGCAAGTTAGAGATTCAAAAGAGTAAAACAGCCAAACTGTGGGACTATAAGCAACATCAAACTTTCAAGTATCAGCTCCAGAATGTGCCACCACAGTGCTTCTTAGATATTTGTCTTTCAATGATGTCCTTCTATCCATTTTCGTCCATCCTACTTTGGTACTATTTTTTATTATTTTCTAATCTTCTTTGGCCAATATTTGCAATTTAACTGATACCTTTTACATCAATGAAACACCCAGCATACCGTTACATTTCTCCACTTTCACAGGATATTTCAGCTGCTATTGTCACAAGTGTTTGCTACAGAAAATCTGGCTAATAAGCCAGAAAGCATTTTCCTCTAAGCCTGCATTTCCAGATACGTGTGGAATAACCTCTTTTCAACAAGCAATTCAACCTGCTGTTGAACAACAAGTTCTTCTTCACAACTTTTGTTCTGTATATAGCAAGTAGACACTGGTGAGTTAAGAACATATATAAAAACAGCTCAGACATTGACAGTGATGCAGGAGAGCTGCAAATGCAGGGCTCAGCACACAGCATCCACACATTTGACATGTACAACAGGAAATATGTGACTGATGCATTAAAAAAGTGAAAAATAATTATTGAAAAGGTACTTAAAGTTTTTATGATAACAGTATTAATTAAATGAAGAATTACCGAGAGCACCAAGACTCAAAAAGGCAGAGGGGCCTTCTTACAACGAGTACTTGATCATTTTCATGTCTGCACTAGTAATTGTTCCACCTACCATTCAGGAATTAAGGCACACCTAAATTTATCAACTTATGAAAGTACACAAAATTAACTGTGCATATACACATCTAAGCAAAATTACAACACCTTGCCACAGACAAGGGCAATTCCACCTGAAAACAATTTTCAGAGTGACTGATGCCCACATTTTGAGGCACAGTATCACTTGTGCTCTCTGGCCAACAACTTCAGAGTTACAAAGCTCTGCCTATTTTCTGGGTGGACAGGGGACAGAGAGGAAAAATTAAAAAGAACCATGGAGTCTAGTTGTAACTTAATCCTAAAACCAAAAATTAACAAAGACATGAAGTAACCTTAAAAAAAAACCAAACCAAACCAAAACAAAGTCATTGTAATTCTATGATATAATTTTCTTCTTTACCTCAAACCAACACCTACCTTGCCACCTGTAACACAGCTTGGGCAGCATGTTGAAGCAAGTGCAATATGTCCCCATGTACCCTTTGGTCTCTTCAACAGCGAGTGCCAAAACCACCCACTCTGTTCCAGCTAACAAATCTCCTGGACATAAGCCCCCACCTACATGTGTCCTTGTCACAACTGGCAACTCTTTACTCACCATACAAACATTACTACAATTATAACCCAGGCTGTGCATATGCCCATGACAATGCACTACAATGAAGAATGGGACTATCACCCCCTACTCAAACGTGTTCGTATCTGGATCTTGTTTTGTTGTTACACACATGCTAAAATATGAGATCACAATATGCCCTCCTTCACTTCATGCAGTGAGGTTCTTGTGACCTTATTCTCAGCCATAATGCTCTTCAGACCAAATCTGCTGATTACAGCTACAAAATTAAACTCTTATGCTTTTCAGTCATTTGTTGTGCTGGTTTTGGCTGGGACAGAGTTAATGTTCTTTATAGTAGCTACTATGGACCATGGTTTTTTTGATTGTGCTGGTAATAGAGGTATGCTTTCCTCTTTTGCTGAGCAGTGCTTACACAGAGGTCTAAAGCTCTCCATAACTATTTTTCCCTAAAAATGTTTGGGAATGCATAAGAAATAGAAGACAAAACAAAATGGAAGCAGACAAAAAACAAAGGCATAAAAACCTGCCAGGTGCTCTCTTATACCAGTATTTTTGCAGAATATGGCTCTTATCCTGCACTACTTCCAATTCAGCTCTGCCATCTGTATTGCTTCTAAAACTCTGTGAACAGGGTAGGATTACCCAGGTATAAACAAGTATGGGAAAAGAATATGAAATTCTAAGTCATTATGATGTAATTACATTAAAAAAAAAAACACTTGTATGAACTTCTGTTTTTAGTGGGAAAATAAAAAAAAAAAAATCCTCTATCTGCCAGCTGAGCAAATCTGAGGCAGTGGACCTGAAATAGCATTATTGATTATGTCACTTTACATAATGCACTCATCTAAATAGGTCCTTCCCAGAGCACAAAAAATTTTTTTCTTCCATCCACTCTGTCAAGACATGGCCCACCATTTTCTTGGCAGGGTTGTTTATTCTAACAAATTATATGCTGATTTTGAGCATGTGTCATATTCTAATAAACAGTTTACCTTTATAGTGTAATGGGCCTAACATCCTTTGAATTTCAGCTAAGATGCACAAAATTATTTTGACACCTTGAAAGACTTGAAAAAAACCCAACATTATGGGTGGTACAACATTGTTCATTAAATTGTACAGTGATCTGGACAACCAATCTGACTTAGTAAAACTTCAGAAACCCTATTTTCAGTTGTTCTAAAGCTGATGCTTTGTGTTTTTATTTATGTCTTTTCACATTGTCAAAAACATACAAGAGCCCAGATGTTCGAACAAGCAGCATTAAAACCCCAGGTATGGCAGCCCAGCAGAACACTATCTTTCTGCTGGGTGGCCACCACTGCCTGTTAAATACTGGAACTCCACATACTGGTTTTGTATTTTGTGATACTGCCAAGGGCCAACTGAGCCTGAGTTCAGAAGACCTGAACCCTGAGGATGGGCTATGCTTCTCCTGCTCTGGTACATAACAGGGCACCCAAAACCACACTGCTAATACACCTCAAGGTTTCTAGCTTTGTGCTTCAATAAACCAAAGTTCTACCTGAAGTGCAGGATTAGGAATGGGCACAGGGGTCATTTTATGCCTCAGAGCAGGAGCTGATTTTGGCCGTGGTCTTTTGATCTCTGGCTCTTCAACTCTCTGAAAGCCAATGTCATCTTCACAGGATTTCCTTGAAGACAGGTGAGTGCAGTCAATTCCCTCCTCCCGATAATAATGCCCAGCATTCCTGCTGCGCCCCTTGAGAGTAGCAGAGTCCTGTTTAAGTGCAAGGGAAACTGGAGCTTGGGCAGTGGCTGGGCTGGTGGGTGGTGATCCCGTTGTTACTGTAGACTCTGATGCAGAGCTTGCCTGCTGTTTATGTTTAAATTTGATGGAGTCACTTCTCTTAGGAGGAGTTGGAGGAGTTGAAGCCACTTCAGCTTTTGATGGCTGAGGTGAATGGCCTGTCACCTGATTAGGGGACAGGTAGTCCAGTTTGGGAGGAGTTGGCGGCCTTTTGAAAGTATCGGGGTCAAAGATAGATTTCCTTTGTTTTGGCTTTTTATACACAGAAAACTTTTCTGTTTCTGTTGCTGAGATATTAACCACAACTTTTGGCCAGGTACCACCACTATGCTTAGCTCCATGTCCTTTGTCAAATGCTGTCTCAACCATCACACAGTCAGTTCCTGTCGGTTCATAAGGCAGCCTCCTGTTGTCCAGGTCAACAGCTCCATAGCCTTGGTCCCCATATGTCTCTGGGCTGAAGGAGCTGAGACTGTGTTCTGAATTACTATGGCAACTGTGCACTGTGTTCCTACGAGAGTCAACTCGTAATGTGTTACTAGGGAAAGGTTTGTGATCACAAAATGAAGTGCTGCCCTGTTCGCTCTGCTCCTTCTTGCCATCCATGATGTCTGGATTGAAAATGTCAGTCTGGGTTGAGCTGTTGAGTTTCAGATTTCTTTTATTTTGTGCTTGTATCTCTGATGCATGAACTCTACAGTTTGACATTTTCTCTGAATCCTTCAAATTTTCAAATATATTTTGACCACTCCAAGATGAACTCTGAGGAAAAACCTAAAACAAAAACCACACGTGATCAACCTTATTATTGTGTTTAATTTCTATTTAGTATGAGTCACAGCCTAGCCTCCTTGATCTGAATATACACTTAATATCTTATCTGAATATACACATATCTTACAATTCAAAGCACAGAACATCAGATGAAATGAAGCTAGAAAAATTTTGTAACATTTTTAGAACAACTCCAAAAGGGCATTTCCACATGGTGGCAAAAGTACTCAGTTGGAAGTGAAGGGCTCTGCATTCTACTTCTGCCTCTGATAAGTGATGCCAATAAGATAACTTTCATTGCCCACTTCCCCTCAAACATTTCATCTTCTTACTTTCTTAAAACCTCAAGCTCTCTAGATCTGAAATTCCAACTCAAAATCCATGTAGCAGGGCCAGAATAATGGGATTTTAAACTCAAAAAGCAAAACAGAAAAACTGTAGAAATAAGACTGAAAATCAAAGCCTTGTACTTAATTGTCATGATAGCAAGAGTTGAGCTTTCTGCACAGCTCCCTCCTGATGAAAAGCTAACTTTCTTTAGTTAGCCGGCAGTTTATCCTTCATGTACAAAAGTGCTGCAGCTCTAAAGCAAAACCCAAGAAGCAGCAAGCAATTGTGGTAGCACTCGTTTCACGTAACCAGCAAACAAATGGGAAAGAAGACAGCAAGTTAGTCTCATCTACTACTAGATGGCACAAGAACCTTACTTTGGAAATAACTGTTGAGGAAGCGTACCACCAGAGAAATGCATCCAGATGGTTGTCTTTTCCCCATTTTGATATACTCATTTCCTTGCATATATTCTTGCTTGAAAAACTACAGTAATGCTGCAAAAGTTCCAGAGAATTCTGCAAATTTAGCTTCTGCTACTCACCTTCATGAGTGACAGAGTAAGGGAATCCCTACAGTTTCGTAGCAGAGCTTCACATTCAGTAAGTGACTTATTATCTAGTGCAATGCCATTGATCTGCAGACAAAAGAAACCACAACAGACATCTGTAAATCAAAGGTAATAAGTTGGAAGGATTTCAGGTAGATGATCTCTTGAGACAGAGAAAATACTAGTCTACATATGTATATGTGACTGAAATCTGGTTGATGTTTGTGCATTTTCATGAGTGGGAAATGGACAACTCCTAAATCCAATCTGCTACTCCTGCAGTGACACCACCAGTTCACTGCACCCTCTGTGCAGTTGTACCAGCAGCAACCACATCCCCTTTCACAGTGCACAAACCACACCCATCCTGTAAGGCTGCAAAGGCTGCAGGGACAGACTCCCTCCCCAGAACAGATGACAGCTGTGGTACCAACATGTACCACAGACAAGGAACCTCTCATTCAATGAAGGGATGCCTTTTTGGAACTGACCCTTCCTACTCAGTATAAGAATGACAGATATATATATATATGTGTGTGTGTATGTATGCATATATATATATGTATATGTACATATATAAAAGCCAAGTATAAAGAATAAGCTAATGCTTCCAACAAAAATTCTCATATGAACTCAGGAAATAAGCTACACGTTATATTCATCACTCAGCATACAAAAACATTAATTTAGAATAAATATCCAGTGAATTTACAAAAAGGATTTAATATTGCAAAAGTAAAAATTAATTGGAACGTTTGGCATCTTAAAGAGTAGCACCAATGATAACACTTCAAAATAAATAAAAGTTTAACAAGGCAAATGGATTTTTAAGACTTACAGCAATTATTCTATCTCCCACAGTAAGGGAACCCTCTTTGGCAGCTGGGCTTCCGGGCACAACAGCAGCAACAAATACTCCATTTTCTAGACTGAGACCACTATCTGAAATAGATAAAGAAGAATTTGATTCTGCAATTCAAATATATTGCTCAAATGGCATGTCTGACCTGCCTGCACAAGAAAGAACTATGACTTCCAATCTAGCTGAATTTCAATTTCTGAAAACCATTTCAAAGAAATAACAAGACAGGGAAAACAAGGACTTGGAATATCCCAAAAATTATTATAATCACACAAACATGGGTAGCTGGGTTTAACAGACTTATTTACACTCCCACAAACATTCCAAACATGCAGCCAACTAGAGACAAGCATTTAAAAAAGGAACCAACTAAAACCCACCCAAGGACAAAAAGAAAACCTGTACTTACAAGATAAAGCTATCATCAATAATAGCATTCTTGGTTTGCTTAAAAAAATAATGAAAACTCCCCTCTAGGAGGCCATTTACATGTAAATGTGATTTAAGCAAAGGCTCAGAGAATATGTACCTTTATGTCAAGCCTTATTTGGCTGAACAAACTTGTACCATTTACATCCATCCTTTTTAGTCATTACCTTTATGTCCAGAAACATTGATGTGAAGAGGTGTTATCACTCGCCCACCTAAAGACTTCCTTCTTCGAACCACCATATTAATAACACCTCCTCCATTCAGAACAGCTTTTATAACTTGCTTTTTATCCTTATTGGTAAGATCCACATCATTTATCTTCAGCAGCCAATCATTCACCCTGGTAGATATGCAGAATTAGGTAGGTTAGTTATAAGCACACTTTGCTGGACACAGCATATGAATAATGTTCCATGAAAAGGCATGCAACAGAGCTGATCTCATCCTTCATAATCTGGAGTTATCCATTCCTGAAAAAGCATTAAATAGCAGCTTAAATGAAAACCAGGACTGCTAGTTTGCACTGCACCAGGAAAAGTATATCCTTAAATCTCTAATGACTACTTCTTGTTTAAAAGCAATGCTTTGTACTGAGAGGAGTTACTAAAAAGCTTCTATCAACACCAAGAATTGCAGATGGTTCCAAATGATTCCTTGCTCTTACTTTCCTTTTCTCTTGCCCTCCCTCAATAACTTACCCTCATGTCTTTGCCAAAATTTAAATAAATACAGGTTTGAAGAGATTATAATAATGGAGTAAACAGGGCACAGTGCAACAAAAGAACATTTCAAATTCTTTTGAGTTTTGAGTGCTGAGTCAAAGAGTGTTTAATTTCTGTAATGCTTTTAGGCATCAGTATCTCAGTGTGATTTCCCAACCAACATTAATAATATACACGGCAAATGATAAAGAAGAAAGAACTTCAAAAAATGAAAATAATTATGATGAGTTCCAATATGCTCAGTTTATTATGATCAAAAATCCAACAGGTATCTTCCAAAGTCAGAGCCTACCTTAACCGACCATCAGCAATACTGCCTTTGTCTACTTTGGTAACGAAGATCCCGCAGTCTCCAGGGAGGTATGGCTCGTTCACACCTTCTGCCACATCAAAACCAAGTGCTTTCAAGTCCATATCATCCTAGTAAATATTAATAACAAGTGATACCACTGCACTAGCAAAGCATGTCTGCTACCAAGAGGCATTACTGCATGTTTGCACTATGTACTTCTACTTACAGGGGTCCTGCATCAGGTAAGGTTTTATTTTTTTATATATGTAAATATATAAACTCCCATTTCCATTAGTCGTCTGGCATTAGAATGATCCTTCTCTCTCAGATTAAGGCTTAAATAACACAAATGGGAACTTCACCAAAGAGGAACAGAAAAACAGTTGAGCATGTGAAAAAGCCCATTCAGACTCATATAACCTGTTGTAAGGTACAATTAGTAAGAAAACAAGGACATGTTTCCTAAGAATGGGGGAAAAAACAACTGGCAAGGTAAGGAAACAGCACTGTGTGTTAGCAGTGAACTCAGGCAGACCTCTCCTGTAGTATGACTAGAGACCAGAAATAAATAAGAACAATAGCTCCAACATTATGGGAGACCATATCTAAACACAGATTTAGAGGTGATATTCTATTTGATGACCCAAACTAGATAATTCTTGATGTGAAAAATTAAAAAAATCTTTAAGAGATTGGTCATTGAACAAAACAGGGAAATTTTCATGTAGTTATTGCTTTGGTAAATAATAAAGTCACTGTAAAGAAAAAAGTGATCCAAAAAATAGTACATTTGTATCAACTGACCACAAACTGAATTATTATTGCTATTTTCACTGTTAAATAATACACTTCAAAAAATTAGAGAACTCTACTTGAAGCTGTCTACGGGAACAACCATCTCAGCATAATGAAGGGTGATGGTACTTAAAGTTTAAAATCTAATATGAAAAAAACCCTTATGATTCTTCAAAATGTCCTATTTAAGACAAAAGTTTCATAGGGAAGAGCATGAGGCTGCCAGAAAATAAGGATCAAGTAGAGATCACAGTATCATTACACAGCATCAGAGCTGAAAAGTGAGTATTATTTCTCTCAGTTTTGAGCTGAGTGATTATGTATAACACAAGTTTAGTTAGACAGGTGAAGTTTAAGCAAAAATAAAAGACTGAAATGTAGTTTAAAATTAAATTAAACTCTATAGTCTTGACCCTGGAATTCAAATGCTGTCAGCAAAGATTTTTCCCTATATTTGATCAAGGCTGGCACAGTATTATTACTCTAATTTGATAGCTGCAAGTGTAATCACTATGTTTAAAAAAGGGATTCAAATGACAAATTCACATTCCAATGACAAAGTGCACATATTTGATCTCAGTGATGCAAACACGTAGAGCAATCTTTGAAGTAAAGAAAAACTAAAAAACTGCACATGAATGGAAAATTCATCATGCTGCAATGTTGTTTAGCACAGGCACATCATATACTAGACACAGTAATTAATTTAACAAGACAACAGAAAAGCAAAATTATTAGTTATCAGTTAAAACAGAGGAGATGGCAAGGAACAAAACTGATAGAGTGACCAGAAGTGCTGAAACAGCTTGGTTTCAGCTGTTGGTCAAAGGGGAATAATTACTCCAGAAAGAATTTACAGATGGTGATTCTGATGGATCAACACTGGTAACTCAGTTCATCTTATCTTTTCAAGATGTATTTCAAAATATAATAATACTAAATGATATTTTTTGTGTCAAAAAAGAAACAAACTAGTGATTTTGTAAGAATGCACTGTCAGAACACAGACAGATTGGAAGAGCATAAGAAAAGATGACCCCTGAATACTGCAGTAGAATAAACAGGATTTAACTGGACAGAATTTAATCACTAAAGTTTGTCATTCAGGAATGACAAAGAAATTCTAGTATATACAGAAGCTGTTATAAATGAATCACAATCTGGAAGACTACCTGTGTATTTTATGTGTTCAAAAAAGTTACCATTAACAATGGGATGCACTGACCAAATATTTCACATTGAAGAGCACACAAGAATTACATACATTGCAGCAAATTAAAAATTTTAGACTACAAAGAAAAAAAGTGAAATTATGTGGAGAAAAATACTACTAGGATAATAAGAAATAGAGGTTATCTGGATTGCTAAACTTAAGAACCTTACTTAATATGCCAAAATAGAAAAGGTATTTAACTTCCTCTACAGACAAGAGATTAGCATCTCCTTTCAACTCAGATTTTCAAACTGAACAGTAATGTTGCCCTAAAATACATGTTCAACATGAATAAGTACTTTAAATACTTTAAAATTTCCAATCAGCAGATCTGAGCAAAAGTAGGACAAATAGCTTCATGTAAAACATTAACTATTTTATGCATAGATTTTAAGAGTTGTTGCCAGTAAAAGACTGGCCTCTAATATCCCTGTTTCCTTCACATTTTAAGTTTTGGCTGCCTTAGCAATGCCATGTCTGCAGTGAATCACAAACTTAAAGACTACTATACTACATGGCCCCGGGTACCCTGCAACATTAGATGTAGGAAATATTTTAATTTATAATGCATATGAAGAAAATTATAAAGCTAGTATATAACAGCTTGGTTTTATCAACTACTTTCATGCAACTGCACTTGCTGCCTCCATGGGCACCTACATGTTTTTTTGCCAAACAATAAAGAATTAAAACTACCAAAGTCATATTTTTCATCTTATCTAGTATTTTAAGATTATAACTGGCTTCAGAGCTATCCCAATACACAAGACAATGCAGTGTATGATTTTACTTACTCTGTCTTTTTCAAATTCTACCACTTCTGTTTCCCATTCCAGAGAATCTGTATCTATGGCTGAGTCATGGGAACTATGGGCCATCAGTTGACGAAATCTGGCCTCCTTTTCCAATTGATTTTCCATCTTTTCCCTAGGCAAAGAAAATTATTACTTGCAGACACAGACGACCTCCTTTTAAGTAAACTGAAAAATAACGTTATGATTATGATGGGTATTGTATTTGGTTTTCTAAATCACAAATCCAAGCTGTCAAAAATTTCTTTTGGCTTCTGTCTTTCCAATATTCTTGGTCTGCTCGTAAATTGACTTTCTGTTTCTATATACTGTCTTAACATAGTCTTACATTTTTTGCAGTATTTTTACATGACTAAGTGCACAACTAGGTTTATCATATCTTCCAAAATGCATTTAATTTACCCTCAGATGAGCTTCATCAGTATGTAGGGCATGATAAATACCAATGGCAAAACATCTCCCATAAACCAGTGAGTAAACAGCTGATGGAACTAAGCTGCAGTTAACAAGACTTCAGTGAAAGGATACAAATATTGCTTAAGTGCATCTCCATAGCACAAAGCTTACACTATGACTCACATTAATAAGATTAAACAGATACTGTCCAGCATAATAATTTCCATGATAACTAAAAACACAGGCAATGCTTCCACATGCAATAACATGAATGTCTGCTGCCTACAGCTGCAACAACATATGGTTCTCTTAAGAACACAGCTAACAAACCAAAGTTTTCATCACCAACTTTAATGCAGTTTGGTCATTTCTCTAACATACTTCAGTTCCTTCAGTTCACGAACAGCATCATTTTTCTGCTTTCTCATGTCATCCAGGTTGCGAAGAGCTTCAGCCAAGTCACTCACAGCTCGGTCTCTCTCCCTCCTTAAGTTGTCACACAAAGTTCTTCAAAAGAAAAAGGTTTCAATCTAGTTACTTAAAACCTTATTAAAGTAAACTGGCTTTACCACATTGTATAGTTAATGTAAAATTTCAAAGAGCAGTTTCAAAAGGTTTCTATCTGCAAAATAAAAGGATAAGGAAGAAAAAAAAAAGACATATGCTAAGTCTTAATTCTTCTTCCCTTTCAGAATCTTATTTCTACTTATCTTCTTTAAACTAGCAGAAAAACCCCTTATTTAAGTATTTTTCATAGTTCCTTAGATATATTTAGTGGCAAATATGTTGGATACTTTTTGTGCATGTCCCCACAGGCAAAGAATTATGTGCAGGACTAGAGCTACAGCAAGATTATTAGTATAGCATGCCAAAAAGATTGCACGATTGGCTGTTCCTACACAGCAGTGCTGTTAGACTGAAGGGTATTTACTAGAGACATTTTGGTTATGAAAGCACAGAAAATGACAAAGATCTTGTAATGTGCCCTCAACATTTTTTAAAAAACCACCATGTGACAGCTAATGCAGATGAAGTGCTGGCAAAATCCAGCATCAGCTGTGCAGCAGGTGTTACAGAGATCACTCAGGTATCATCTAGCAGTTGTTTACCGTATGCTTTCCCTTTCTGCAACAATCTTATCCCGCTCTTGAAAGGCCCAATCCCTCCTACACTTGGCTACTTCTGCTTCCTGGACAGCTTCCTTTAGTTCTTGTGACATTGCCTCATATTGCTTCCGAAGCATTTCAATTTCTTTGTTTGCTCTTTCTATGTCTAGGGTAGCAGAATCTTGTATCTAGGAATTAAGAAACACAGATAAGTATTTTAGGTACAATTTTTAGATACATATGCACAAACAGCTTTTGCTATCTGTATGTTGCCTGATGTATTCAATTCTTGTGATTTCATGAAAAATATTCATTTATTTTAGCAGCAGCTTTGGGAGGGTTGGGAGGAAAGATAAAACCTGCTGCAATGCATTTCATCCAGCAGCACATAAATCTGTACAACTACATGAATAAGAATCCTGACTTGAAAATAACATCAGTGAATGTGTCATATTTCAGAGATGACATTCTGTGCTTCAACCTTGATCTGCTTAGCAGACAGGAAAAACCTTGAGTATACTTAGAAATCAAGATACACTACCATATGCAACTGCATATACTATATATATATATATATATGTATATATATATATACAGTATAGACAGACAACACATTTCCCACATTAACACCTATTATTTACCCTGAGACAACAATCCCAAGACCTGGGATTCATACAGGTTGCTTAATTCTAAAGCAGTGAAACTGAAGAGCAATGGAATTGAAAGAAATTTTTTATTTATGATTCTTGTTTTAGATAAGAATTACTTTATTCTTAAGTTAACTTGTCCCTCCCAAAACTCCCTATTTTGAATAAGAGAGATGGTGACAACAGTAAGACAAATACACAAAGAAAACTCCAAGCTTGCAGCACGATAACACAAGCCAGCTACAACAGTATAGCCCATCAGAAGCTGTGGGCTTGCAAACAACTGCGTGTGGTTAAGTTCAAGAATGTAAATGAAACTAATCAATCTAGACTTATTGACTTACAATTTGGTTAAAATGTAAACTTTTTCTATTCATATTTACAAACAACCTTAACACGAAGCACAACTGCGTTTCTTCCAAACAAGAATTTCTGTCAGTATGTCTTGAAGAACATACATGCACGTGTTTGTATTTTAGAGTTACTTGAGAAAAAGAGGGAGGACTCCCAGTGTGCCCAGACCTTTAATGTCTTGCAACTTACTGACCTAACTAAGCCAAGGAAGAAAAAGGCATCATTAAAGGCATCACTTGCAATACCTGACGGGCTTGATAATATTCCCTTAGCAGATGGTCTCTCTGGATGATAGCTTCTGTTCTCTCTTTCCTGGCAACATCTCTCTCTTCCTTCACTGTCTCTATATCCTTGCAAGCTTGATCAAGTTCCTTCTGGGCCTCAGCTTTGTCCTTCACTTCATGACAGTATTTTTCCAGTAACTCATTCCTCTCACAAATCGCTCGATCTCTTTCCACTAGAGCAGAGTTTAGCTCCTAAAACAAGATCCATTGTTTGTAGTAGGTTAAGTTCAGAAGGAAATAGTTCATCTTTCCAATTGAATACATGTCATGACACCTTGAAAGCCTAGAGAGTTTACCACTAATGTTCTGAAAAATGGGGGCAGATCACATTACATACAAGTAAGTACTAGCAAAGAATATTGAATGCGGTATTAAAAAATATCACACCATCACATGAGCACAGTGCTTTGTCAGAAGTAAGCAAGATTCTGGGAGCACTGATAGCTTTGAAGAACCTAAATGAGAAAAGGTTATTATTCCGACAGACTTGGTGTTTTTTAAAAAAAATTGTTGTTAAACACGTCAAAGGGTAAGAATATATCACAAATATTTTTCAATAACAACTGCTTCAGTTTTACAGGACTGAAATAATTTAGACAACTTAGCTACGTAAGCATCTTACAGCTGCTCTATAAATTTTAAAGGAACATTAAAGTTATATGCCATTAAGAGAAGAGAGAAGAATGTGCTACAGAAGGTTGAAGATAAAACTACAATATTCTATAAAGTGGAATGACAGTACATCTTAAGTGTGGAATTCAACTGCATTGTAATGAAAAAGATAAGGCAAATGTAGTAGCATTCTAAAATAATATCTAAATTTCTTCTAAAATTATTTAAATTAGACTTCCCATTAGAAGAATGGGTCATTGAAACAATCCAATTTCACTACATTTTCAAGATGGCTCAGGTCTCTAGAAGCATTCAGTCAATGGCTACAAAGAAGTCCTCCTACACACAGGCACTCCTAGCTGGAGACTACTGATGTTTTGATTGCTAAAAGCTCACCAGAAACAGCTGGCATCTCAAAAGCAAAAGAAACAGTTGAGGTGCTTAAGGATAGAAAAACATTATGTCACAAACTGATTTTCATTTTATTTTCTTCTACAGTTTGCAAAGAATAAAATTGAATATTTAAAGCACAGTTGACAATTGCATTTTGCTGTACTAAGAGAATTGTTTTTGAGATGTGCATCCAAGTAAGGCTAGTCAGACTTTTAACAATGACATGAAGGGTGCCATTTCTGCTGTAGAGTGTAGATGAGCACTGAATTAATGACTCACTCTGTAGGTGAATCTCAATTACCATAATGCCCAAGTGCTTTCAACACCAGTAAGACCTTCCTCAGTACCCCTGAAGAGAGAAAAACCCCTGAACTGTCTCTTGTTGCAGGCTAGTTTTAGTACTGAAACCAGCATTTTGTACAGTTTAACTACAGATTGTATAAAATCTGCATTCAAATGTAAATGTGTATAAAACTTCCACAATAATATTAAGTCTTATTCCACAAGCAGCTGAGATGAAAGTCACCAAGGCTGAGGGAAAGCTCTCGGCAACACCATCATTAAACAAGAATTTACCGTCCTTTAAAGTGTTCAGAAAAATACACACTACCACAGTTTAACTCTGCATGCTCAATAGAAACCATCTGAATAGGAGCAGCCATTGCCTCTGGTGGTCAGTGATAAAATTTCACCTCTGTCTTTTTCCTAGAACATTTGCACAAAACCACAACTACACAGCACAGGGGAATGCACCATTTGGCACTGATGAGAACAGCTTCTGTTTGGTAACAGTAGAGCAGTTTGAGTTGAATGATTCTGAATTTGTGAATTATTTTTATATTTTAAGGAAGTTCTCACATCTGAATATAACATAAGGACAAACTATAACAGATCTGTTAAACTGAGGGGAAAACTGACTACCAATGAAATGAAACATAACATTCTAAGTATTTGCCAGAGTAAAAGATTATGCTAAACAAAAAACCACCATTTTTGTTGGAAAAAAACCCCACCATTTTGGAGAAAAGAGAGGGGGAAATCTCTAACATCAAATCCCTGGCTTTGAATGGGTGAGTTCATGAGACCTTAATCTAAAATTGTCCATTAGTGGAAGAATACTGAGATTTCTCCTATAATTTATAAATACCAAATTTGTACATTTTAGATGTCTATTAAACCAATAAGTTTGGGCATGTGTTACTAATAAAAGCTTAAATGTCTAACTTGGAAATTAACTCTGTGATCTCAGCAGTAGCTGCTCAGAGATAATGTTAAAAAAAAAAAATCAACCTCTTCTCCATTTCAGTTGCTTTACAGTTTCTCTAGGACACCAAAGATTCACTAGAAAATACAAGCTTCGGGGGAGAAACTACATTTAAAATGACCTAAATGAGTTCAGTGCTGTTTTAAGCAATCAATGAGCACTACATTATAGAGCACTTCAAGGTGCCATGTATCACAGGAAAAGTGAAAGCCACCATGTTGCCTTTTCAAAGAGCACCAGAACAACTATGCACTGAGAGGGCAATCCCACTTACAGGGGACGCATTTCAGGACACCATTTCAAGTCAATTGATGCATTGATTGATACATTTTTTTAATATTTCAAACATTTTCCTGGGAAGAGTCATGGCTACAGGAAAGAAAAACAGGAATAAGAAGACAACTCAAGGATGGCTATTTTAGACCTTTCAGAATATTACAGCAGCAGTTATTTCTGATTTCTGAAGGGCCAGTTCTGGGAGTGAAGAAAAGCACGTGTCTCTGCCTTGCCAGCACCACACTCCCCAGTCCTAGGCTCTTGCTGGTTCTTGTTCAAACACCCCTTTAAGTCAATACCCCTGCATTTAAAACTTTAATTCCCTATCCCTTAAGGCACTTTGGCAAATTACTCATAGTGCCAGAATGGCAGATATAACAAATTGGAACAGAACAACTCAATGTGGCTATTTCTGTGAATATTCCTAACCTACCCAGATCCCACTGAAATCAAGAAATGTTTTGATTGGCTTAAATGCTTTGATGAAAGTAGAAGAGGTATGAAACATATTAAAACCTCACTCACTGTAGAGCTGAATTACTGAGCTGACAAATATGCAGGGCTGGAAAATATGACTTCTTAAAACCAGAATTTAGTCATACTTAGAAGCTTTGATGCCACATGTCAGAGTTCACTTATGCTCCTCAAAAAATAGTGTTATTTATTTAAAAGAAAGCTCCACCTTTAATTTTTGTAAGAATATTTTGTTCAGATGTAATGCTATGAAAAGACTAAAATAAGATTTAGAGGAAATGGAATACATTTGCTTGTATCTATTTCATGCTGAATTAAGTATTTGTAAACCAAATAGTAAAGTGAATGGATGTCAGCAGAAATGAAACTGAGCAGCAAATTGTTCTGCAAATCATAACAGCTTCATTCTGACATGGCTGTTAAACAAGCATTTCAAGAACATATTGGAAAGTTCTGGTTTTACACACTTTAAGGTATGCTTAAATTCTAAAGAAAAAAAAATCTTGAAAATATCCCCTTTAACTTAGAGGGAGTAGAAGGGCAAATGAGTAAGAACATGCATGTCAGCACAGGCTTGGCCTAAGCATTGGAGATGACTTGATCATGTACTGTCTTAAGTCACAGCAGATAGTATCCAGTGGCTCCTGTAGAGGTTAAAAGTTTAAAATAATGGATATTTAGAGCTATATTATTATAGAAAGTATTACTTAAGAAGATATAAAATACTAACACAGCAAATGAAAGGATTTATAATATGCAGGACAGAATTAAGTGTATAGCAAATTTCAGCTGGCAGGTACTTTGTTCAAACATGGAAATTGGCAGTAAGAAGGTATGGAATAGGAAAACATCAGAACACAATTTCCTCTTTGCAGTGGATTCCTGTTTTCCAATAATCAGTTACACATTCCTGGTTCCAGCATCAACAGCATACACTCATTTCCCTTCCCCACTAAAACAATAGCTTAGTACCTGTCTCAAAGCTTCCATCTCTTCACTGGCCACTCGCTTCTCAGAAGAAGTGTTCTTCAGCTTGGACTCGGCAAGCTCCAGCTCTGTCTGCAGCTTATCCACCTCTTTGATTACTTGATCCCTCTCACTCATTATGAGGCGGTACTCATTGAAAACCGAATCCCTCTCTTCCTTGTATTTTTCTGCATCCTTGGCTGCTTTCAGCTGCATTGTTTTGAACCTTGTCACCTCTGACTGTAATCGCTCCATCTCTCTCTGCAACTCTTTGTTCTGTGCTGTGGCATTGCTTAGTTCCTGCTGTACTGATTCAAACCTGAAAACAAGTAGAAACACCAGTAAGACTCTTGTTACTCATTTTCAGACATTAAGGATTTGGCTGGGCAACCAAATGTATCCAAGGGTAAAACATAACCACAGAGGACTTGTTAGAAAATGTATTCTCTGTGCTGCAAAATAACCACTGCTTTAGGAATGTTAGTGAACCTTAAGAAATATTACAGAGCGTCTTTAAGGACTGAACCATAACAATTATAAAGAACCATTTACAAATGTGGAGAAAACCATTTTTGCCTTTGGTCTGTGGGAGTTGTGTATCACCTCTAAGAGTCAATGAAACTATTCTTAACACACCCATGGATGCTCTCTGCAGTCCTTGTGTGTGCTGATGTCCCTCCTGGCCCATATGGTTAACTGTGCAGGCTTGGTGCCCAGGAGCAGAGAGGGGCTAAGTGTGCTATGAGCATCTGTGCCCTTGTATTTTAACCCATGTGCTGCTCATAGCAGCTCCTTCTCAGTGAAGCAAGACTCCCAAACACGGGCAACCAGAGAATTCTGCTGCCTCCCAAAGCCCTGTCTCACAGTGCCCCACAGTCTGTAATTCTAACACCAGGAAAAATTAACTTAGGCTAGAGATGATCTTCATTTGCAAAACACCTTTAGAAATTATATTCCCTTATTTATTTGCTTTTAGCATTTAAATAAGGAGATTTATATATATACAAGCTTGCCATGATTTAAAGAATTTCTCTGCAGAAAAGTCTGAGGTTTAACAAAATTCTGGTTATATTTGACTCTTGTATTTACAACTAAACATAGGTTGAAAAGCAGAGTAACCCTTTCTCACACAAGCTAAACAATGGTTAAAATTCCTCATACAATTCCAAAACTGTAAATGGAAAACTCTTTTCTTAAGAAAATGCACCATTTCTCCAAATTAGCATCCCCATCACACATTCTAGAACCTTCCAGAAAATTTTATACAAATACACATGCTTACTCATCACAGCAAGATTACATACATCAAAAGAAAATTTGAGAAAAAAGATTAGAAAGGTATTTGTGATTCTAGCACAATGGAACTAAGATGCTACATTAGCATTGCTAAGTCAAAAGTATGAAAATCCGTTTATACCTCCTAAGAGAGGATGAATATTGCTGCTGGAAATGAATTGCTGTGTCCCTTTGCTTCATGACCATGTCAATCTGTTTCTGCAGACGTCTGTTCTCCTCCTCAGCCTGTTCCAGGCGGCTCAGGTCCGTGTTGTGGCTCGCAATCTTCTCGTTGTACCGTTTCCTCAGGGCGTCGTAGTCCTTCTTCACTCCCTCCAGCTTGTCCATGGCCGTGTCATAAAGTTTATTTAGAATCTCTGATGATCCATTTTGCTTCATAACCTTAAAAAAATGCCAGAAGCTCTATCAATAACCTTTACTGTTAATGAGTTCAAGAAATTTGATTCAAATGTATACATAAGAAAACAAATTAGAACAAAAATATATAGACCAATTTCAGTAATCATTCTTTTTAATGACTAAGGAAAGACTGAACTTCTTTTAAGTGCCACTGTTACTCTAAGCATTATTACATCTGCTTTCTGTTGAGCTAAAAGTCTGCTTTATCCCAAGGTCACAAGTGTATGAAAATCTCTCTTATGACAATTGCTATGAACCTTTTAAACCCAAGCTGTTTTTGAAGAACTTGTAGTTTTAACAAGAAGTAATTGCTACTTGATCATCAAGATGATAGTGGTAATTTAGGAGATGTCCACAAGGTGGCATTCATGATAGGTTGCCTGTACTCTCTGAATGAATTAAATAATTAAAAGTGTAATGAAAATAAGATCTACCCAAAATATGTTATACACTCGGGCATATTATTTTAATATTCATACAATATTTCATCTGAGAACTTCCCACAGAGGTTTGTGTTTCAAAAAAGCATACATAAAAGATGAACAGGAAGAGAAAAATCCATTTAAACATGAATAAAGCCTGACCTGAATCTTAGTTTTAAATTAATTTACATCAACATAGGAATCTTGCTGTAAATTGCAACACTGATGATACATGACCAGCAGCAACATAAGAAAGTCCTAATGAGTGTCAGCAAATCTAGTCCTTGTTCATTCTCAAAAGGCAAAAAAATGCCTGAAATAAAGCAGCAAGCCTTTTTTTAAAATGGATTTTGTCTTTTAAATTCAAATCTGGCCCTGATGGAGCAGTGGGAAGAACCAGGAATGCTCTATATAGAGAGGTGCCAGGAATTATATAATACTAACATTAGCCTACAGAGGTATGTCCCTAACTATCCGAAAATAAAAAAAGTATTAAAGAACTGGAAGGAAGACAGAAAAAAATATGAGCACTGTAAAAATTTAAAACCCAACATGCAGCAGCTATCCTGCATAACTGGGCTCCTCATCTTTTGTGTCATATTCAAGTAAGGACCAGCTCCTGAACATGGATGAACCTGGAGGCCTGCAGACCAGAAGGGAAGGGGAGAGCAAGAGGCTGCCCACTCTTCACTGCCCAGAGGTGAAGGCTCACAACTGTCACTGCTCATAACCTGCTTGGTTACACAGGCAAGATAACACAACAGAGACCAAAGTTCTGCAGCCTGACACTGCTCTCCTTAACTAACCAGGATATGTAAAAGTGGCCCTGGAACACGACTGCACTTGGGCTATTTCCACACATATCCAAATCCTCAATGGATTCAGCAGCACAGCCTGCACAAAGCTGGACACATGATTAGCCAGCATGCCTCAGTGAACCACTTCAGATAAGCTGAACACGTGGTAAACTGTAGGCATACATAAAATGCAAATACATAGACTTAAACCCACTCAAGAAAGCCATTTCCTGAAGACTACTTCCCAAATGAGTTTAAGAACACCTTTGACAACAAATTATTTAGGAATTCAAACAAAACACTTTTCACTATCTAAAGCATATATGGAATGCATTTATGTTGAAAACACACTAAATAATTAAAGAAGAACTAATACATGAGAAATTTGATGGAATTCAGCATAAACTTGCTAACACAGATCTGCCAAAGGAAGATGGAGGCACCAGTGCATTAAACATCTCCCATTCAAAATCCCAGTGAAAGAAAGTAAATAGTCCCAGCTGGCCCAAGGAACACAGCCATGGCAACATGAAACTCCATATGTGAGCAGCAGAAACTTAAGCTGGTCAGCTGCTACATAGCAAATCCATGACAATCCCACACAAAGAGTAATTTGATCAAAAGCTTTTGCTCTGAGGCCACCAAGATGTATTTTGTTATGGCCTGACAATGAAACAACACGTCAGAGGGATCAACAGAGAGTTAGACTAATTCATATGAGAAATTACAGGGACAAGATAAGACTTTGGCACCCCTTCAAGACACCATGAATCACTCTGACAAGCTGAGAAATGGAGTTAGACGATTTTCTCACTAGGAGTCACATACATCATTTTCTTTAAAGGTTTAATCATGATGTTGACATAAGACTGGATTTCTTTAAATCAATCCTGACAATGATACATCAGCCTCTTTCTGTGCCTCCAGATAATTCCAAGCTTCAGGACAGAATGGCAAAACAGAATAGCCTTCTCTCAGAGGTTTTGCATCCCTGCTTTGCAGACTGGGAAACTGAGGCACAGACTAATTATGCTATTTGTCCAGGCTGACACAGTAAATCATTTCTGCTATCTTCTGAACCGAGCCACTAAACAGTTCCACACCAGAACTTGCAAGACAGTGTTAGAAAAATGGATAAAAAGGAAGAATCAATCTTCACTCCTCTTTGCACTATCTTCAAGCACCTCCTAAAGTACCACTCAGCACACCCAGCTTGATTTGACCTTTGCCCTTCCTGCCCTAGCAAATAATTATTTTGGCTTGCATGGATTTTGCTTCTGAAGCCTAATGTTTGACTTGCAAGTTTGCCCTGTGAATCAGCCTACACACAGTGAACCCAGATCCTCTGTTTAACCATTCCACATGCTACTGTAACAATTTTCTAAATGAACAGACTTTTTCCTAGGTGAACAGGGGACCTGATACAACCAGTTGCTCCTTAGCATTACTCTTTTTTTTTCAGAATATGTAAATAACACTGACCTGGAAACAGCCTGTGATACAAAGTTCTGAAATGTCCAATCCTTCCAGCCCTGAAAATTTTGTCTCTTTTTGTTTCAAGTTCAAAAACATGAACCAACCTTTTGTGATTCTTCACAAAAAAATCAACAGCAAACATTGTATGCAAGCTTAAGTAAACCCTGTACTATAAAATACTGTAGTAAAACAGTCATCTTTTTAATCACTTTGCAACATTAAGTTAAATTTCTGATGCCTTTCTACCCATTTAAAAAAATATCATGCAAATACCATCTTCACGTACACTTTTTCATCTCTGCATTTAAATACACTTTTTTTTTCCAGTTAGACAAAATCAATTAGTAATCAAGATGTCATTGTCTCCCCAATACTGTACAAGGCAAGGAGGCTGTTTGGGACCCAGTAGGACACTCTAAAGGCAGCAATGCTGCACAATCCCATTTCTCTGTGGAAGGAAGAAGCCAAGATCTCTTCCAGCACACACCCTGCAGGCTGTGGCTCACCTGCTGCTGCTGGCTGCGCAGGTCTGTTATCTCCTTCTGATCCTCATCATGGAGCCTCTTCATCTCCTCACAGGACTGCTGCAGGTGGTTGTGCTCCCTCACCAGCTGTGTGTTCTTCCTCTTCAGGGTGTCCATGTCCTCCTTCAGCTGGGACTGGTCGCTCAGCAGCCGGCTGTGCAGCGTGCTGTCAGGGCACACACAAAACACTCTTAGAGGCCAACTTGCAAGGACAAAGTCCTGGAGTAACTCATCCCAAGCATGAGTTTCCTACCAAGAAAGCAGGTCAAACTAACTCAGTTCTGCATATTTGTGCATTCCAAGCACCAGGAAAAAAAAACAAAACCAAAACCAGAAACCAACAGGGGCTTAAGTGTGAAACACACAGACATACACAGCACCCTTAAACCTCATCAGAAGAGATGATGGATTTATGCCACCTGTCAATGCCATTTCATAGCCATTAAAAGCAGGCAGACAAACACAAATAGCATAATATGATGATTCTTGAGATAATAGCCATTATCCCACCAATCATTTCCACTTTGTCTTGAGCTCCTCAGCTGAACAGCAGCTAAACAAAACACAGATGAAAATGACAAAAATCTCCTTGTGTGCTACTGTTTCAAAAACAAAAAACCCATCAAATTATCAAAAAAAAAAAACCTCCACAACCAAGAAAATCATAATGTGTATGTTTCAATTACACTCAAGATAAAAATTTCCTCCAAAGTTCATTATGCCAGCTGTAATTATTGAAATAAATACACTCTCACTTAAACAGCTGAGAGCCACATGAGGAGGCTATCATCCAGATTAAAATTCAAGCTACAAGCCTAAAATTAGACTAAAGCAATGCTGAAAAACAGCAGATAAGTCAACTGAATGTATTTTACTACTACAGATCAAAACTTAAGTTTAGAATACTGACAAGTATTTCTATTGTTGAAACAGAATGATTCTACTTAAACTCTCATACTTGCTGGCAAATATTGAAATATGTATTTATATATAAAAATTTGTGTTCTAAGATATGTTGCATTTCTTTCTTATGAAGTGAAACACCAATGCCCCCTGCATAGAATGACCAAAGCATTAAAAAAAATTCTTTAAAATTAGAACACCCTGCTAAAAAGAAAAAGAAAGGCATTTTCACAAATTATATTCCCAATTGTATTCCCACAATCAACCATATGCAATCTTTGCATGCAGATTACTAATCTGCTGTCATTCAGATTGCAGTGCAAATGATCAAGTCTTTAGAAGGCAATAATTTTTTTTTAAAGAACACAAAGGTTTAACAACTACTGCAGGGGAAAAGAACAGTTGAATTAAACCTGTGTTATAACTTACACAGATCGTCACAAGAACTATCACAATCTAGTAAAAGAGAGTAAGAAATTCCATTCTCTTGGATTATATTC
The DNA here is from genome assembly GCF_051311805.1 of Agelaius phoeniceus. Taxonomy (NCBI): domain Eukaryota; kingdom Metazoa; phylum Chordata; class Aves; order Passeriformes; family Icteridae; genus Agelaius; species Agelaius phoeniceus. The sequence continues at coordinate 23,018,973 of NC_135273.1, forward strand.
TGCTCTCTAGCTTGACTGTCAAACTGTTAGATTGCAACTTCAAATCAGTTATCAGGCTTCCTTTTTTGATGCCATGAACACACTGGAGATCCTATCTCAAACTCCTAAGAGTAAAACAGGCAGTCCATACTTGATCATTTCAAACAGGCCAGAAATTTTTTATCTGATGGATTTTATCTATCTTGCCATTTAAGTGGAAAAACAGCATTAAAAAAATTAATTGATTACCACATTCTAATACTGTTTAATAGGGCACAGACTGGTAAACTCTTACCTTGCACAGGTTTACTAATACTTACTGATAAAAATCTGCCTCTTTTGCTGCTTCTTCACATCTTTTCAGTGTCTTGGTGTGCTGATTCTGCAGAGACTGTAGGTCTGACATGGCCTTCATACACTGAATCTTCAGCCTTTCATAATCATGATTTGGTTTTGGACTAGGCCTAGCATAGAAAAAGAAAATGGGGTCAAACACCAGGTACTAAAGTAAATGGAAAGCCTAGGAAATTATTATCCAATAAAAGTGTTATCACACAACTGTTGACACTTAGGTTATAACATGCGTTAATTTACACATTGACCAATTCCCTTTAAGATGGAGCCACTAATAAAAAGTCAGTGACTTGAACTTACATTAATTTTATATTGCAATGTAACATCCCATAATGGGATGATGCTGTCTAATTATCACTAACATGGCCAAAAATACTGAACCTGCACGTTCCTCTCCTGTGAGCAGCAACACCAGCACAGAACAGAACTTGCACTGGTACAAGAACGAGTCCATCACAGCACACTTGGCTTCCTTGGGCTGCCACATTCAAGTGGCAGTGACAAAGCCCAGACCTGCAGGGAGGGCAGGGCTGGAAGAGGCTGCCAAAGTCAGCTGGGCATGAATGGAGACCTGGGCTAAACAAAGCTTCCCAAAGGCAGCATCTAGAGGACCTGTCTTGAACTCCCTAGGAAGGACAGTTAGACTTGAGACAAAGACTTCCAGTGGAATATCAAACACACACATCTGTGCTGGCAGAGTTTGACAAAGTCATTGTGCTGAATTACACACCTGTTTGTGTGCTACCATATTATTTTAATCTACTATAAACAATGTGAAAATATGTCAGTGTCTACCACACATTTCTGTAAGATAATTATTTTAACAAAATTTGGGTTATTAGAAATCTCCAACACAATATAATCTCCAACACGCATTTTTCAAAATAAATGCCAAAATCTATAAAAATTTTTTTTTTGCTCAAATTTCTTTAGGATGATTGGGAGAGCAATTTTCTAAGACAATCTACATGGTCAAGCAATTGACAGCATAGATTATGTCTAGAATGTACAGTACTTGTACATGATACCTTTTTTGTAGATTAGAATTAGTTAGATTTGTATATACGCTAGAAACTAAATTAGCAGGATTCTATCTTCTTGCTTTGAAGCACTAAGCTTCTAAGAGACTCTGAATTGAATTGTTGCTCCTCTGTACAGTCACAGGATTTTTCACACCATTGAATTTTCTAGTTTCAAAATGAAGCTTCTGACATCTGTCCCTGTATCATCTCCTGAGTCTCCTATAACCCCACAGGCAATGAGAAAAAAAACCAAGCAAACCATCAAAAGAGGAAACTAATGCCTCCAAAAGAAAACAATTGCTTTCTAATTCAACTCTGCTTGTTCTCATATCAGATTTGCTCCATTGCTGCACAGATCACTCTTCCGCCCTCAAACCTCAAGCTCCTCCAAATGGCTTCTCTGTAAGCACAGCCTGAAAAGCAATCGGAATTTTCTTTGCCTCATACAAAAACCAGCAACATGGATTCTGGAACTGAAATGCAGCTGGCAATTGAATCAAAATGAAAGTGGTTTTGCACTACTGAAGTGGTAACAGTTGTTAGAAAAATAATAATAATAAAAAACTAAAACCTAAAAAAAGAAATGCCAGCCACATCTGGTTCACAGATTTTCTGGAGATGTGCGTATGATATAAGGTACTTTTTGGCAACTCAGTTGCATATGGGTTGCTGAATAGTGAGGCCTTCAAATGTAATTCCTCCTTTTCTCCTTTCTCTAGAGAAGTGCTTCTGGGGAAAAACAAAACAAAAACTCCTTCCTTGATTAAAAACTTTACGAACAATTAAAATCCAAAATCACATAAAGCAATCAAATGTTCAAGTCTTCCCTACAGGGGTGTCTTTTATGGTATTTTTAGATTCATTCTTGATGGGTATCAAAAACAGTACGTTACTCACACAGTATTACAGATATCACTGCAACTAGTGAAGGGTTATTCTTTTAAAATACATATGTAGTTAGCATAAGTTAAACTTGATTTGAAATGTTTACACCCTTGACAGAATCACTAAAACCCAAGTTATTGATTTAAATTAGACCTCAGGGTGAAATTATTGAAAAGAAATACCATCTGTCCACCACAGTCTTAAATGACAGCATTAATTGGAGTACAGTTTTACTCTCAGCTGTGACATTAAGCTTACTGCAACCTATTAACTGTTGATGTCCATATAAAACTATTAGGCCAGTCCGAAAGCTATGATGAAACTTGTTCTACAAGTCTAACATCCATCATGCATGTTTCATGTGTTGTTGAAGTAACACTGACATTATTTTTAAAAAAAACCAACCAAACAAAAATCCACAACCAAAACCAACCAACCAACACCCAAACCAACATTAACAACCCAACAAACCACCTATGAACATATGGAGACCATGAAGGTAACTACACAAGTTAGCCAACCTACACAGCAAGGAAAGACCAACAACGCCACCAACAACATTCTGCATTCTACCCCACATACAAGAAATAAAAACCACATGGATATCCTAGGCCATATGTTCCACACTGCTGTTCCAAGGCTTTATGTCTCAGCAAGAAAAACAGGAATAAGAGAAGAAATATTGGTGAGAAGAAGAAATATTGGTGAGAAAAATGAAAACTGCTGCAAGACAACAGTCAATTCAACTGCATGTAGTGGCTGACTCTTGTTTAAGAAAGAGCACCAGAATTTTATGCTAAAATGCCCCACAAAATACTAAAAGTTACAATTTCAATAAAGGACAAGTATCAGTTACTACTTTGGAAGCTCTTGTTCAAACATTAACAAAATTTAAAATGCTAGTGTCAAAGGCCCAAAATCCTTCATGCTATAGTGGAATTACCCTGGCTGTAAAACAAAGCCACAGCGAGACTGACATTTACATACATCTGATGCTCACATAAAAGCTAATGCCAACCACAGGTCCAATTTTGTGGGCAATCCTACCTAACACCTTCTAAGGAGCTATCATTTACTAATGTAACTGCAACAATTATTATAGATAGCACACAAAACAGTCTCTTCTGAAACAATTTTCAGGGAATTCATTGGTGTTGTGGTTCTCTTCTACTGTTACTATTATGTGAGTAATAACAGCAGATTTAAGTCCATAAAGTGCAACTTGAGCATGCTAAATTACTTGGTCCAACCTTCACCTAATCTCCAGCACACATGCACACATACAGTCACTGTCAATCCACAGGCACAGCATGAGCAATCCTACTCCTGGCCAGCAGGATGGCACATGCTGATCTGATTCAGCACATCACAATCCACGGCTCTGGCACCTCTGCCACTGCTCTAGACTTAGTCAACATTTGCTTTGGAAAACAGTTCTCTGTTTTGCAACCTCCTCAGCCAGCACAGTCCAGACTGCAAATGTGCTGTGAGCTATTGTGAAGCACCCAAGGTGACGTGCCAAGGTCTGCCTCTGCACCACCTGTCTTTGGTACAGCCATAGTTACAGCAGCACACACAGCCAGGAAAATAAAGCCAGGGTAGTAAAAGTCACCACCCACATCATCATCTCTCAGCTTTCACACTTCAGTATTAACATTTAACCAAGTGAGCTTGGACTCCTGGAGGGATGAAGACTAGTTTTATAAGAGGAAAGAATTCAAAAAGTAAAACAAATACCAGTAAGATTTCAAAAAACAGAAATGTGTATGCAGATGGGAGCAGTAGCTGCTTTTACACTGAAGAAAAAGTATGTCAAAAATAATCTTCATTCATTTCCCACTCTTGAAATGTTTGATTGTTTGGAAGCCAGCATTCTCCATCTAATACGTACTGTCCAGGGACTGCCCAAATACAAGGTTTACTTTGATGGGTTGTTCTGGAAGCTGTAAACATTCATGTTTTATACAACATACAAATCCTACACTGAAAGTAAAGGATTGATTTGAGAAAGGAAAACTAGGGCAGGCTAGAGGACAGCTCATCAGAACTTTATTAATAGCATCCTGGATTATGCAGAAGATTATTGTGAGCTATAAAATCCTCTATGCCTAAGCTCCAGTAACTTCAAAGAAGAAATCCTTCTATTTAACTAACTGGAAGCTGAGCAGAAGATGTTGACATTTGACAATCTTTTCCTTTCCCATCCCCACAATGCTTTGAGATGGTTACAAAGAAGATGATGCTCTTAAAGGAGCCCTCAGAACTCAAGGAGGGAGGAAGGGGGCATTAAGATGAGAAGCTACCAAGTTGATAAAAGCTCCAGATTCTCTCTATGCCAGTTCACTGGTTCAAATCTTAACCTTTTCATACAGACAAAAAATCTAATTAACCACCTGACCGCATACAGACACAGCTGATTAAGTAACAAGCAACAACAACATTAAAGTAAAGAAAAGTTACACAGGATGGCAACATCTCCCAGAAAATTTGTTCTTTGCTCTTATTTCAGATTCAGTGACACAATTTTTTTTCCAAGGTTCTCTACATGTACAGGCAAAAAGTGCTCAGTGTACCCAGACACATTTAAACATTAGCAGATCCTTAACCATTCAAAATAAACTAATTCTATTGCCTACCCAATAAAACCTTTCTTTATAATTAATTCATACTTGGACTACTGTCTTCCTCATAATGTGAGGCCCCAAATTAGAATGAGCTTGACAAGCCTGCTGGCTGTTAAATGACTTAAAAAGCATGTTCAATGGAGGAGAATTCCTTATTCTCAACATATTTCTGCTACAAGTTCCCCAACATATGTATACCAGAAAGCTGATCTTCTAAAAAACACTTACTCCACTCAGCAGAAATCCAAACCTCTCTCTTTGCAGGAGCATAGGGATAGCTGAGATTTTTTTCCTCTCCTCATTTCTGTTCTCCAGCCAAGTATTCTGAGCTATTTCCCTTTCTTCACTCCTGTTTTCAAAACACCAAATACTTCATCCACTGTCCTTTTTCTCTTCCTACAAGAAGCCCATGAAGCCTAAGCAACTTTGTTGCTTTCTTTTCTCAAATAGAGATGAAACTTTCTCCCCTCAGTCCCACAGAAAAATTGCTGGACAAAGTGGGATAGGCACTCAAGAGGAAGCTCTGAAACGTGGATGCAGCCACTTCACCAGGATGCAAGGAGGTTATAAGCAACATGTACACACTGCAAGCTCCTTAATGCTTTCCAGGCAAGCAGGTGCCAAGGCACTTGAAAACACTACTAAAGCCGAAATGCAAATGCTGCATTTCCTCCCTGTTTACCTGCAGTCATCGAAGGTTGAGCCAGGAGATGAAAGTGCAAGTTGCTTGCGCAGCTCGTCCCTCTCTCGAGTCACCTGGCGCAGCTGATATAAAATCGTCTCCAGCTTCTCACTCATCTGTCTCGTGTCTATCACGGGGGGTGGAGATGATGCTTTACCCGTCGTACCTGATGAAGGGAGAAATATTGGCAGTGAGCAAACGCCTCAAAAGAACAATACAACTTCATTAAAGAAGTGAACACTAATGTTAAAAAAATCCTATCTTTCTGTCTGCAGAATCCTGTCCAAAAATGAAGTAACTCATCTAAGTTCTCACCAGTGAGTTGAAAGAAGAATAACTCCAGTCGGATCCCATGCTAGCAGAAAGGCCCTGTGTTGTGAGTTCAGTTTGCATGGGTAGGTTCCTTGCTTACTCAGGAACTTAGAAGCAGCTTAAAAGGCAAGGCAAGTTAGCAGTAACAATTGCAAAGACCTCAGAAATTGACATACTGACAGAAGTCAAGTTATTTGAAATAAAGAACAACCCCCATCCTTTAAAAAACCCCCCAAAACCAGTAAAATTGACCCATATCAACTTATTCCAGAGATAGCAAAGAAACTGCTACAGCACAGGGGTTCTTCTCCTCTTTCTTTTTCTAGCAGCACAGAAATACCACTTTGCCATAGGCTACAGAAAACACTTACTTTTAATGCAATTCTATGTCTTCATAGTTAACAATTTCTCAGTCTAGTATGTGAAGTTAAGGACTTCACTTAACAACAACTCATGAAAACTGGGCTTCATTTTTAACAACACTGAGTAACACAAGCACATTACAATCACTGCAACTGGACCACACATGAAATTTCCTCTGAGGGGCAGTCATACTTTAAAGTGTTTTGTGGGACTTGTTAATTCTCAGCTTTCCTAATATCAGAGTTGAACAATGATGGCTACTGTCCTCTCAGACAACTGTGAGAGCACAAAGTTGTCTCCTTCCCAAGAGAAGAGAGTCTGGTATATCACGTCCTAACAACTGCTGACAAGTAATTCGACTCTAATTTTAGTTCTGCTCATTTAAAATTAAGTTGTAAATGTAGTTTTGCTCATGTATCTCTCAGACACATGAGAGCAGACTCAAAGATACAGGTCACAGATCTGAAAGTTAAAGGCTTAAACATATACAGGCAATTATTTTCTACCCGAAAGAGAAATGTCAGAAATAGTCTGCAAAATTATAGAACTCAAACAAGTTGCTGATGTATGTATTAACTTGTCAAGACGTAGCTTTATTAGGCCTTTTTTTAGTTAATTAAGCAACAACAGAATAGAAAAAACATGTTCTCCACTCACTGTCTTTTCAAAGAAAGAAACTCAAAATTATTTCACTGGATCAAATGCTAATGAATTGCAAGGACTGGCTTTTTATCCCTAAATCCAGTTCATGAAGGTACTGCAGAATGTAAAAACCCCCTCCAACTTTTCAGCAAAACTACCTGTGCTTTGAAGTTCCCACACCAAAATAACTGCAGTGTCAGGACTATCATATGTACAGCATCTACAATAACAGGATCGCTGGTTTTATACCTTCCAGCTGCTACTGTAATGAGAATTTATGAGCACAGGCTGTTCTTTGTAATCTAACTATTGCCTAATAATGTATGCAAACACACTAACAGCAAACTGAAGAAATAAAAAAATAGCAGAAAGAAGGTGCATTCTGGAAAAAGACAAACTCGCATCACTCTGAAGAATTCTCAATGCAGGCTGCTTTTCTTACTACTTTGTTTCATTCCTCCATCCAGACAAAGCCCCTTCATCCATAAGGACTAAGGATTTTCACTTCCAAAATGAAGCTATCCTTTCTTTTAGATGAGAAATATTCTACACATTTTTATGGCAAGAAACCAGTAATAATACACATGATACAGGGGATATAGAGAATAAAGTAAGGAAATAAAGTAGATACAAAAAGGCAGAACAGGTATTCATTTGAAAGAGTTTGTTTATGAAATTCCTTTTTCATTGATGTGTCCAATCTAAAAGGCAAAGACAGACAAATCAAATTCAGGTACTGAGAAGCTGCATGATCCTTGATAAATTCAGCAGCAACCTGCACATCATCTTGCTTGAGCTGACACACCAGAGGATGTGTAACATGGAAAAAATCCCCTTCTCATCCTTACAGAGAGATTCAAAAGCTTATGTCATCCTGGGGCTGTTTGCAAGCAAAACAGATGAACAGGATGCAAGAGGTCAAGAGGAAGGAGGAAATTCATCAGGAAGGCTGCTGTGCTGTCCAGGGAGGAACGGGCACTGGAGGAACAATGTCCATCACTACTATCACTGCTAACCCAGCAGCAGTCCCATGGACAATGTCTGCTACACAAGACATAGACAGGCACCCAGTGGCTGCTCTGGGGATCTTTAAGCACAATAAAAGCAGGCCAGAGATCTACCTCTGCTCCTCAGCCTCCCCTGACAGCTTTAACAGCAGCCAAGTGACAATCTTCTTCAGGCAAGAACATTTGTGCACAGTCCCAAAACTGTGCCAAGAGAGAAAAGTCTGCTTTAAAAAAAGATGGGCTAATTAGCCTTAGGAAAGAAGCTTTTTTCACAATTATGAAACCATTTGTCTTAGTACCAAAAGAGGTTATTTCTCATTAACTTGTCAATTTTTACAAGTACATCAACAGATATTTTCCTCTCTAATGCAATGATATTTTTGACACAAAATATCAGCCACAAGATGTACACCTCTTAAGCTCTGTAAAAACACAGATCAATATAATGCAGTTCTTCCCACTCCTATCCTTAGAAGGAGACTCAAAATTCACCTCTGCCTTATTTCCTGACAGGCTTCCATTTTCAACAGTTGTACAAAAGGTCTTGTAAAACTTAAATCAGATTTCTGAATGCTTAAAAAATAAGCACACACATTCAGTAAAATCCTTTTTCACCAGAAAAATTCCAGTCTTGGTTTCTTTTAAAGGAGCTTTTAGAGCTGAATGCTAAAATCCTTTTATTGCATCAGACATCTTGATGCAGCAGAAGGAAAGTGACCTGTGCTTCCAGCTTCATATTCTTTTTCCATCTGACTGCATATTTTACACCAAAGTACTTCCTTTTTGTACTTCAACCCGTCACACAGATCTTAAAATGCACAAGCCTGAAGGCTAAACCTCCATTATCCAAATTATGTCACCTTTCAGTAACTCACCTCCTTTCTCAGACAACCTGGATTTCTGAAAAGGCATTTACTGCATGTCCTGCCAAGCGTAACTCATTCATCTGCTTCCATGAGCCTCACAACTCATTCCTGACACAAGCTGCACTTGGGTTCTGAGGACTCTACTCTCTGGAAGTCACACCCTGGCCAGCCTCCAGGTGAGCAGCACTCTCCAAGTCCTGGAGCAGCTGGCAGCAGGGATGTGCTGTGGAGAGAACACACTTCACCCACAATGCAGCACACTAAGTCCTGACTGTGCACTGACTTCATCCAAAGTGAGATTTTGCAGGATTTCCATCACAGGTTGTATAAAAGAAAAGCCTTAAAAACAGAAGCTGGAGCAATCATATCTTCCCTATTATAGCCCAAATGCAGGACTCCACAGAAACCACAAAGATCCATTACTGTAGCATATACTGAACAGAACTCTTGATGATTAATCAACAATGACTGAAGAGATGATATATCCACACAGAAACTACAGCTTCAGAAGTTAACTTCATATGTGGGGAAGGGGTAGCATATTTTTTGAAGAATAAGAGAACATTTTAACAGAAACAGGGATGAAAAACTTAACCTGACCAAAGTGTACCATAATGCCAAATAAGTAGGCTGAGATAAGAAAATGGGTACCAATGCATAAACTGCCAATTTTAAGAAATATCATTAACATATTTTGAGTTATAATAAACTCCTCAGTCTTTGAGAAATAAACTTGTATGACAGATTCAACTAATTCAGAAGGCAACCTGTCACAAGCTAACAGAAAGCCTTAATTTTACAATGATTTTTGTTAAACTCATAAATTTGTGCTCCTTCCTGCTTGAAAACAAACAGATTACTCATTGTACAGTCAAGCCTTTTTCATTTGCTTTCTTTCATGAAAAAAGAAAATGAAGAGAGATATTCAGGATATTATTTCTTCATGGTCTTGTAAATCATGATAGAAAGTGCTAAAAAATACTTGCAAGAGGTATTGCAAAGCATGATCAACAGGGTTTCTCCCCAAGCTAAGGTACTGAGAGTAAAGACTTATGTCTGATGTAGGAAAATTGCATTCTAAAATATTTACTTCCAATAATTTATGAGCACTAGAAAAGGGTTACAATCTAAATTACTTTCTAGTTATCATTTAGATACCTTTCTTCAGATGTACCTTTTCAAGTGATCATGGAACAGCAGAGAGCACAGAACAGAATTGCATGCAGGCAAATACAACTTCAGAGAAAACAAGCAGCAGTACATTAAGGAAAGAAAAATGGAAAGTAAAATAATGAACTGTAGAAACAGTTTCATCTGACAGACAGAAAACCTAATAGATTATGAAAGCAGTGACAATCATACGACATGCAAGGAAAAAGGATGGGTAGCATTTCAGTATATAGTTCTAATTCAGACTATAAAAACCTAAACAAAGCCAGCAGCATCTAAAATAAACTTTCAGCCTCAATAAGTTTAAGACTATGGAAAGAACTGAAGAATGGTTCCAGAAAAGTCAACATGAAAAAAAATCTGCAACCTAATACTAAAAAAGAGCAGAGATGGGGGCAGTGGGGGAAAGGCAGACACATCAGTTTGAGAAGTCCTTGCAGAATTTTGCTGAGCTGAAATACAACTGACAGTAAAATCTGTTACCATGACCAAGGCATGTACAGCTGAAGTTTCTGGGTTTGAATTTACAGGAGCTCCCTGGCTCCAATCCCACCTTTGTCAGGCTTCAAGCTGTGTACTGCAAGTATAACCCACACTGAAGTGTCCACACTGAGCCCAAAGGGGACAGTGACAAGGGACACCAGCTGCACACCAACCAAGGGGATGAGACTCCTCCAGCACTCCATCCTTCACATCTTCCTCTGCAGGAGTTGTGATCACTCACCACATCAACTTCACAGCTCCAAAAGAAAACCACAGTCACCAAAAGGACTTTCTAAATGCACAGACTGATAATGAGTCTCAAGGAGCAGTGAAAGACATCATGCTCCAGAGGTGCTGTCTGGAGTGCAGGAGATGGGTATTCACATACACTATTTCCATTCAAATCATTGCAGACCAACCAAATCTTAAAAAATTCCTACATGGAGCTGCCAAATGTTAATAAGATACTAGAACAAGCAAAATACCAAGAAGTGGTCAGCTCTATTATTAGTGGTTCCCTCACTACAAAAACCAAACTGTCCCTTCTTCAAGACTCCATCAGGATAAATGAGTAAAGTCAACCTTTTTATTGTTATGTTGCTTTTCTTAAAAACAGGGCATTATGTCCATGGAGTACTCTAAAGTACCTTTAAAGAGAAAGAAGTTGAGAGAACCTTGTGCATGACTAATATCAGACTGTAGCTGCCTGAAAATCAACGTGGAAGAACACATCAAAAACACACTAAAGCTATTCATAATGCTTATTATTAGGAGATGTTAATTAATAAGCACACTAAAAATCACCTAGAAATTAAGGCTCAATCCTAGAGACAGTTACATGATTTGCAAACAGTAAAACCAGAGAGTGAAATTTACTTTAAGGGTGTGGAAGTGTTAATTTCCAAGTTGAAAGTCTTCTTTCCAGCAAACTAAATGGGTAGTTTACTACAAAGGAAATAAATCTAGATGAAGAGTTTTAATTCAGTCATTGAGAGCAAGTATTACAGGAAAACGACTTCTGAACAGAAAGAGGGATGGGTGAGGAGGCAGAACATCAAAGGTAATTACTGCTGTACAGAACAGGAGTATGATGTGGTGTCCTGGTAGTGTCCCTAGTAGCTCTCCTTACTCTTACTTACATGGCCCTTCAGCAAGTGTAATGCTGTCACTTTTTCCTTGGTGTTAACTGTTGAGTGTCTTTAGCAAATATGAACTTTGTGTCACAAAAAAAAAAAAAAGGCAAGAAAGAGACTACCATAGGTTTTCAGAGAAAATAAATAACTCTTTCAGACAAGGATAGAGTGTTTATTTTAGACTAAAAGAGCATCATAAGCCACACCTTCAACTGAACCGTTCCTGTGAATCGTGAAAACAATTACTTTGTTACATCCAGCTGTAGAAAGTATGAAGCAATAAACTGAAATCACAACAACATGAAAGGACGCTTGTCAAAATGGCCAACATGGAAATGAGGGGTGAAAGACTAACATTGTTGGGAAGGAATCTGATGGGAGGGTAGGAATGTTTGTTTTGGAGTAAGAATTAAGGCTCTCAGATTAAGCAACTAGAAATGCAATTAGTGAAAAAAACTGATTTGTAAATAGGCTGTCAGGCTGATAAGCTAAACAAGTGTTAAGCAAAGAAATACTGTCAGTTGAATCAAAGTTGGACAAGTTGGTGCAGACAGACCATATGACCACCTGATGGCTGCAAGGAAAGGCATAAAAGTGTAGAGCCAGTGGTGGTGCTCATTACAGACTGCTGTCCATGGCAAGGGGCATCTAACTAGATGATCTTTAATGTCCCTCCAACCCAAGCTTCATAATCAGCTTAATCCCCATAACAATCTACATCTACTCTGGAACAGAAAGCCTCACCTCCTTCTGAGAGTGAAAATTCATATAAACCTCAAAATCCCCATCAGCCTAAAAATAGATTTCTACTTCCTTACCTTCTTCCCCATTGCACTGTTCGTATCACGATCTATCCTACAATTTGCAACATGATATATAGCCTCAGACCCCTCTATCACAAAGCCCTGTATCTATGTAAGCTCCCCCAGCAAAATGAAGCACAGTGATATGAACTGAGAAGAGTAAGAAGAAGCACTCTTGATGAAAAAGACGAGATAGCATTTGCAAAGAACTGAACAGCTAGAAAAGTAATAGTCTGTTAAAAGGGAAATGTGCTAATATGCAATGTGGAATGAAGAGGCTACAAGATTGACAGCTGTAATCAAAACAATGCAAAGAGGTCCGGCAGTGGAAAGAAGAAATTTATACATGTGAAAAGACAGAAGGTCTTTTCCATTCCAAAATTCATCTAATTAGGAACTCAGTATACTTTAAAAGAATGCAAGAGTATGCAAGGCCTCTCTGGGAAGATCCTCCATAATAGTTTTTATTATTAAAATAGTTTTTAACAGTCACAGCCTGTCACCTGCATGCAAGCTGCTGTGTTCCATTAAAAAACATTTCCTAAAACCAAAGCAGAACAAAACTCAAACAGCTGTGCATTGAGGACAGGAGGAAAAAAATATTTTTAAAGCACTAAAGAAAAACTCTGAAGCTTCATTATGGTACTAGGATAGGTGAAAAATGGCTTGATTCTAGAAACCATAATCCTGTCATGGCATCAAATGTCAAATTATTAAGTGCACTATACAAACTGACACTTTTTAAAATCTTTTTTTTTTTAAAGGTGTCTTGATTTTTTGTTCTGTTCCTCTCTGTTATCATGACTGGTCAAGTGGAGACTTGCCAGGGACTGTCACACAGAGCTGTGTTACTGGTTTCTATCCAGTTCCTAAGTGACACTGTTGTTCCGTGCTTGGCACGACAGGCACTGAATCTCCATAAATAATTGTTCTGATGTCAGAGACACAGGACTATAGTTCTGTTCAGAGAGTTTGCTGGTCACAGGGAGTGGGCAGATGAAGGATGCTTTTATTTACACACAAAAATCTTTGTCATTGACCAAGAACAAAGGGAAAGGATATACAGAGGAAGACCATGACAAATTTAATGCTGATTTGTTCCTTCGAGGGGACAAAGCTGGGGCTGACAGCCAGTGCTGGTATTACACCATTACAGCAGTTTATATGGTACCTCTTATGGAAATAAACTGTGAATATTTGCTCACCAGACCACCAAAACCACCTGTTTTACACGCACAGCATGAATTTTATTAAAACATCAGGAAGAAATGGAGGAAAGCAAAAGCAGAAAAAAAAATATTGCCATCTAAATTAATTTTGAACAATGAAGAAAATACACAAGAAAAACCCGCTGTCACTCAGCATTTTTATTTACATACAGATACAAATGAATAAAAAGGCAGAGTTTCTTCTTCAAGACCGCTAACCTGCCATTACACAGGGGGAAAGTGGCTTCCACTCAACTGCTTATGCTATCACATGCACATGAGGATGGAAGTTCATTCTTGCTTCCCTCATGCTCTGCAAGCCCCACAGAGGCAGGGAAAGAGAAAAAAAGCTTGGATGACAACACAGTACTCAGAATAGACTAGCCCTAAAGCTTATCTCTGAGTCACATTATGCAAATTGCATCACTCTTTGCTCTGCTTTTATATTGACATTAGTGAAGATTGAGAGAACTCAAAAATATCCATTTGTTCCCCAAACAGAAACTGCTGGATAACTGCTCATTCATCTGTGCTGCTGCTCTCCATGCTGATTGCACTCTTGGCTTTCAATGAGAGAATCAGAACTGCAAATACACCCAAGACTTGGGTACACCATGGGTTTATAAAGTGATCAAAAGATATAGTCTTATCTCTCTCCTCCTTTCAAAATACTAACACTAGGCTTTATTTATTGGACTGAGACTGAGCCCAAGTTCTCAGAACTATCATCCTCTAACAACAACCTTAGTTCTATTTAAGATTAGTTCATAGATCAGAGTCTTTTTCTGGAAAATAAGCCCATTGTTACATACCATAGCTTCATAAATTAACTCAAATCCAGGATAGCTGTAAAATGTATAGCAGCACCTCCATTTCACAACTTCCTGACTTACGTGGAAGTATTTCAGAAAAAGATCATGCAATTAAAAATGCTGGCAGCAGAACCATCTCTAACAATAGCTAGGGTAATTAAGGCTTGGGAAGAAAAGAAGAAGCACATGGACATATGAGTCTCTAGTTACATTTATGAAATATGGAGTCTAAAGACTACACATGAAAGATGGTATTATCTCTCCTAATTAGATACTGCTAGGCGTAATTATCTGAAGATTTATCTGGGTATACTTAGTGGCCCCAAAACCTTTTGCATTTCCCCTAAAAAGTCAAATGTGCCCATCTGTTTCTGAGCTACTCAACAAACAGAATCAAGGTATTAATTTTAAACCAGCGTTTTGAACACAGCTATAACAAAATAGATCCCTTATCTTTCCCATGAGGAAGGTCTGTGTGAGCAGGGAACTAATAATACTCCTTTATATACATGTGTGTGCACATATAACTACCAATGTCAAACTGAACAGATTCAAAACCTTGCACTATCTCCAAACCATGACATATTTACCTCTTTTCACTGATGCATTCATTTCATAGGTTAAACTTACTATTTCTACTGCAGAGAACTACCCTTGTGAAAATTATTGGGTCAGAGTGGGGGGCAAGATGTATACAAAATTCCTCAAATGCTACAGCACCTCAGTATTTGTTAGGATTCCATTCAAACTAGTCATATGAAGCCTTAGGGGAGCTGGCATGCAGGCAGATTTAGTTATGATGGTTTGTCATTCAATAAATCTGTCAGTATTAAAATAATCTTTGAAGTGACTTGCAAAGATGCCTATTAGTGTATGTCAGTTATTAAGCAATTTTTCTATTGATATTGGATCAGAAAAAATACTGTCTCTTGTAGAACAAGACATGAGGGTGAGAAAACAGTTGGAGCAAAAATCAGACTCATTAATAACAAGTCTATAATCACACCATAAAATAAACAGTTTCAAACAAAGAATTCTCCTGGCTGTTAATCTCTTAAATATTAAATACCTGGCATTCATTAATAATTTGAATAAAACAAAATTATGGACAATAGTAGATCACAATTTTTGTTAAATAGCAGGGCACTTAATTTTCAAGTCATAAAACAACTTCGATCACTGCAGACTCCAAAGACAAACTAATTCTGAGGACAGTCTCTTCTGTCAAATGCATAGATCCAAATTCAGTATGAACTTCAGGATCCTAAAATATGAACAACACACAGGTTGTGGGAAGTAACATTAAAAAATTAAACAAAATTAAGATTTACATGTGCCACTCCTTTTTAAAATGAAGAACATGGAACTAGACAGTACCACCTGCATTTCTCCTGTCTCAGCCATCATGTCACACAATTATCCCACAAACTTACTGGATTTTGTTTTAGACTACCTTCTTTGGAAGGTGCCTTTCTGATGGCCCTAAAAATTTAGGAACTTTTTTCCTTCTATTTCCAGTCCCAAATTTACTTGCAGCAAATGAAATCTACCCTTCCTTCAGGCAGTGGCACACAAGTGTGGTCTTGATTAAAATCAGACTAACATGTCACAGCTTCCAGTATTTTCAGTAAATAGTTCATTCAGGCCTAAAATCTTGTTCCTGCTTGCTGGAGTTAAAAGTTCAACTCAATGACTGCAACAGATGTCTACTCACATCCTTAAAAAGACAACTGACTTGCCTGGTGCTGTCAGGGAAGTCTACAGATGCCTGACACAACATTGGAACTTGAAATATGCAAGAGCCTGCATTCCCTATCCAGGGCAAATGACTTCTACACAGATTTCACAACAGAAGGTATTTGTAAAAGTAAAGATGAGGAAAACTGACAGTTAATAGAGCTGCTCCAAGAGCATCTTGTGGACAAAACACCTCTAATAATGTTTCTCATACCTCCAATTTTTTTCCTAAGTATTTTGTCTTTCCCAATGATCTTAAAAACAGAGAAAATGAAGCCATTCATTGAACACAGGGAAAAAATGCTAAAGCTTGCAGCCACTGTCAAAGGTTTAGAAGGCTATGGCCTTGGCTAACATTATTTATAACTTCTATGATGCTTTTGACTCTGACCACAATTTTCATATCTACATAAATACATACACACACACATGCTTAAATATATTCTCATACTTCCAGATTTGTGTAAACACAATGTTGCCATTTTTACATCATTTTACTAAGTAACACAAAGCATAGTTACATCATTTAATATATCCAAATGTAACAGATTTTACATGCAAGAACTGCAGCCAGCCATGAAAAGGCTGAGCTTGCACTGCACAAAAGTACACTTGTTCCCAGTGAAGATGGATGGTTACATCTTATAGTTCAACTTCTTTGATTTTATGACCAGGATATCTCTCCACCCTTCCCCGAGGCAACCTTAAAAAGTTGTTCTCCCAGTTTCCAAAAGACACACTCATCAGGTTCTTATATTAATGCTTTACTCACCAATGCTGCTCAGAGAACTGCTGCTTTCAGAGTCAGAAGGCATTATGGACAGCACACTGTAAGTAGACCCTAGAATCAGGAAAATAAAAATAGTATTAACTTTTTCTCCCCCTTCTCCTGTCTACAAAAAAAGCTATGATTCATTTCCTTGATAGTGCAGATGCCAAATAAATTAACTAAAATTACTAAAATTATTCAAATTACTAAATCAGAGAGAAGACACATCACTGAAACAAAAATCTATCAGGCAAAGTATAACTTGTAAATGAACACTTCACTGTGCACTTTTTGTGGTAGAACACCATTTTGGATAACATGGTAAAAATGAGTTCAGCAAAATATTAAGTACATCAGTTATTTCAGACAGACTGAAAACACAGAGTTTCAAGTCTATTATAGAAGATTAGGAGTGATACTTGTGACAACAGTGGCAATCTATTTTGGTTTCTCATGTCTTGACATGTACCAACTCCTAATTCATTGTGTAACTACTTTGTATTCTTCTTCTCAAACTTCATTCAGACTTAAAAATTTCATTTAATTTGTAAATAAAATTTGCTTGCATCCATTTGCAACTTCCAGTATCTGGTCTTAAAAGCAAGGACCCACAAAGCAGCAAGTTTACTCATGTATTAATAGATCAACAGACACAGAAACCCTTCGTTTTAGCTATTTTAGAAGTACGCCAGATTTTATTTACCAGAAGAACTAGAAGGACAGGTCCTACTTCAAAACATGAACTAAACAGCTCCACCATCCCTCACAGACAGGATAAACACACCATGGTAGAAAGACAGGCAATGATTATGTACAAAAGCCATTAAATCTAGGCTATTTTCAGCACTTGCCAGGATGCAAGAGCTGTGCTCACAACAGCCAAGCCCTAAGGCCATTTCAATAATTTCAGGAGCTCGCTTTTCTAGAGTCCCTCCTTATATTCCAATATTTCTCTGTTCTAGTTTCTTTGAAAAGAAGAAATAAAAACTGAGAAGCAGCAGGAATAACTGCATGGAATAGACTGAAGGAAGGGTAGGCTAGAAAATGAAAAAGAAATTAGTTTTTGTTCATCTCCTCTGCTTCTTTCTGGAGAAAAGCATGACATCTGTAACTACATGTAACTAACTATGGTGTTAGATGAATGGAAGGCAAGATTTGATAAAATAATTTTACTAACACAAGTAATAATAGAAAAATCGATTAAAAAAAGACAAAAGAAAATAAACAAGAAGAATTGCATCTTGAAGTAGACTGTTTAATCTGACAAATCTCTATGAAAAATAATTTAAAATATATTGGTTATAAACACTGACATACTGTCTGGCTTCAGAAAAAACCTGCTGCACATTTTTGCTTCTATTTCAGACATTTTCACATAATAGCAATTTAAGCTGTATTCCTATTTAATTAAAGCTTATTAAAAGCTAAATAATTTCCACATTAGTTATACTTAACCTCCTTGCATATTCTAAACTCATATGCCTTGCAGTATTTCTTGCAGTCTGGACCTAGACTGACTAGAATCACAAGTTGAAAAAAACAAATCAATATATTAAAAAGAGTAGGACATCTTTATGACAGACCACATGTGCTGAGATTGTATCAAAACTGCATGGGACTCAATCACAACAAAATCTTGTACCAGGAAGTGATATTTAATTATGCTCAGCAATTTAAGGCAAAATTACCCAGTTGTCTAAAAGATTACACAGGAGTTCCACATCTAGAGAAACTTGTAGCAATTGTTAGCTGCTTTTGCTTTTAAGACTGAAGAAAAAAAAAAACTCAACATCTTAACCAATCTTTGTTTTATTTATCTTCAAGAAACTGATCCTCTCTGTCTTCTTGTCCTGCATTACAAGCCAGAGACAGGACTTAAGATGAGTTAAGTTCTGCTCTCTGGAGTGGACAGAAAGGTTTTGTGAAGCTGACTTCATCAATGGAGGAATATGACTCTCCAAAGCCATGTTCTTAAAACATTAGCTCATATTTGTAGACACAAGATCCGGTATGCATGGCATGCTATCAAGAAAACCTACAATTGTGAAGAGGGGAGGAATCATCTGACCCGTTCATAATTCCTCACTTACAATAACAACAACAACAATCTAGTCACATAGTCTGGTTTTGTTTTGATTTTAAATTACACAGGGTACAAGTTCATTATCTGTAACAAGTGCCACCTTTGTCATCAGAAGCATTAGTATTAGTAAGCATCAGAAACAACCACCAGGTCCCTACACAGCTATCACAATATTAAAATTCATCTTGAGGTACTGTACTGACATACATCCTCGTATAAATCCAAGCTAAAGTGGCATTGTGCTTGGCATATTTTGCTTGATCAAACTAGCAAAATATCATTGGTATCTGCAAATGCTTCAAGAAATATTTCCCCACTCATTAGGATGCCTCCTCACATAAATGAAAACACTCAAAAACATCCCAATGACAATTTAGGTACAGGTTAAAAACAAAAAAAAAGGAAAAGGCACAGGTCAGTTTCTACAACCAAAGGCACTAGAACACTGTTTATTTGTAAGCTGCATAACCACGGTATTCCAATGAACTTGTTGAAAACTCACCTTCCCCCAAAAGAATTTTCCACTTTATTTCCTGTTCTTAATGTTTTCTGACAGTCCATCTTGTCAAATTGCACCAAAAGAAAAGATGATCTGAACATTAAACCCAATAAGAAGTCATAAATACTTTCTTAGATAAAGGTTGAAAGTTCTTCACACCTAGTTCACATGCTTTCAACACACTTTTCCAAATAGTTCACTTTAATATTTATCTGCTAGTATTCGCTTTGCATACTGAAATCCCCGAGTGCTAAAACTTGCTATGTTTGATTTCAATTCATTGATTTATAATAATTGCTGACATGTTCCTAGAGTTTAAAATTACACCTTGCAATGACAGGATTCTGAGAAACACAGTAGAATCTATATCTACTTAAAAATAGAAATAAGAAAAAACTCTAAACCCAACAACTACATCAAAAAGAAAACCCCGAAAAGCACAAGCAAACCAAAACCCAAGCATACCTTCTACAGATTCACATTGACATAGCGAGGGAAAATACATGACCATCCTGTCCTGACATGGCAGACTTGCTTTCTCTTTTACTTATCCAGACAAGCTTTGGATCAGTTCCTGGCTGTATTAAACAGCTTTGGCAGAGCACAGGGATTTAGAAACTGCTACACTATATACTTGAGAACCTTAGGAATCTCATTTCCTTCTATTTTCAACAACTAGAGCAAGTCAAATTTCTTTAAGTTATTACTGTCTTTATTAATCAGATTACAGGAAGGCCACTTAAGAACTCACAAATTCAGGAAAGGAACTTGTTGCTTAATTGTGGAAGCCACCTCCAGGGACAACAAAGAACTGTGCTCCAGTTTGCCTTCATCTTTCACACAACAGCCACACAGAAAGAGTGATATGTATTTTACTTGAGACAAGAAAGACAATGATGGTGGAAACAGGAAAAAAACCAGAAAGAAAAAAATTTAGAGAAGAGCTACACATCCTGAGAAGACTGCAATTGTCTAAGCCAGCAATATCCTCATCAGCAGTATCAAATCAAGACTGGTGGAATTAAACCAGTCATACAAAATGAAAACAGAACATTTCTCTCTTCTGTCTTTCTAACTTCTGAATTGTGAAACACCATGTATCACTGGACATCACCTGTTCTTAAACGAGAAACTACAAAAAGCCAAGCCAGCTATCTCCAAATAACGTCTCCAAAACAAGCTTGAACTTGGCACCTTCTTTAAGAAAGTAGTACAAAGGATCAAGTATGATATCTTCTGGGATATTACTGAATGACTTGTGAGAAAAAATACAGTGTTCAGATTGGCAGTACTACACAGAAACTTCTCATCCTCCTCCACACAAATACACAGGCTTACTCATAGCTCTAAAGCACAGCGTCCCAGGGGACTGCAGTGGCCAAAGAAGAAGGGACAGGGATTCACCTTTGCAAAATTCATTGCACATAGACTTTCAATCCTCTAATTATTCCCTCCCCCCCTTATCTTACAACTCGACTCAAAGAAGGCTATTTCGTCTTCCAAGCTTCATTTTATGAACTAAACTGTGTCACAACAGTTCCTCTCTCAGATAAACACCCTCAGCACAGGGGCAAAGGTACAAGTATACTGAACCTGCTCCAGTGTGTGAAGAACATGGGGGTTTATTCAAGGAGCATGAGGTGTTTTATACCACATGATGGGGAGTGCTCAGATCTTGGCTGCACAGCTCTGGGTAGGTCATCCCTCTTTAGGGATGGCATTTAGATCTGCAGTATGGCTGACTCCTAAATTCGGCATAATTTCTAACTAGGAACACTTATTGTAGGACTGAGATTGGAAGGAGCCTTTGCCTATACAAATTTCTTTTGCTACTTCCCTGTGTTTAATCTTAAACAACACCTCATGCTCCTCAGCTACAAATTTCCATGGTTAATTGCACTCTGCTCCTCCTCCCCCCTCCCTTTGCAGTGCAGTGATTGCCAGCTGATTCAACTTATTGTCAGCAAATGATTTTTCTGACGGAAATCCAATGCACTGGATGAGAGGGCAGCACAACAAACATTGCTTTATCCACATCTCCATGCACCAAACCAAACTGACATTGGCAGGACTCCTACGCGCTGGGGGAGCAGTTGTTTGATTACAACTGGA
This sequence comes from Agelaius phoeniceus, assembly GCF_051311805.1. Taxonomy (NCBI): domain Eukaryota; kingdom Metazoa; phylum Chordata; class Aves; order Passeriformes; family Icteridae; genus Agelaius; species Agelaius phoeniceus. The sequence goes on from NC_135273.1 coordinate 23,040,518, forward strand.
AATGACCCAGAATTCAATGTTCCCTTTGCCTTTACAAAAACAAAACTGCCCAAGGAGCTCAAGAGCACATGGATCTGCCTTGCTCTGTGTCTGAAGCTATTCTTTCCATGGCAGCCTGCACAACAGCCAGGTTTGTCACAAACCACAGGACATGGTCACTGCTTGCAAGCCGTGTGAAATTCAAACACTAAATTCTGATCTTATACAAAACCTTCAATGGAGTATTTGCTTCCACCTGTGTCACACTTATTTCAGATGTTTCACAGTGATTTACCCTGAAGGATATGAACAAATCCAAGAACAAAGGTACAAACTTAGGAGTAAAGGTCAAATAAAAGTAGATGCCATCTCACCAAAAGTTTGCTACTTCTTCCCTGTCTGCTTTCAAGCACAGCTTTGTTATTTATTCTGTATATCTATTTTTAGGACACCATGAAAACTAAATGAACGTGAAATGGCTTTCTAAATAATTAGGTAGCCAAAACCCCACATTTTTTTATTTCCCCAAATAGCTCAGTCTGAAACTGTCTTACAGAAATGGTGAGGGTCAAAAAGTTTATTTTCCTTTTCAATAGAAAAAACTTTTTATAACAAGGTATTAATGAGATATTTAGATATTAACATTAAAAGAGCTGTTTGGGAAAATACAGATGCTTTACTGATGAAGTCAATCTGGAATTCTAAGTGATTACGAATACATTCTTGTTAAGGACAGAACACTTCACACATGACAAAGGACTGAGGCACCTTTCTCTGAAACATTTAGTAAAAATGAACCTAAAGTCAGATTTAAGTGATAATAATGATTTAATATGACTATGTTAAGGCCTGGATTCAAAAAGTTGCCAGAAGCCAGAGACATCCATAAACATGCCCTGAATTCAGTTCCTAGCTGTCAGTCAGTACAGCATCAGATCTTCAGCTATTAAAAACAATGCTAGACAAGTATCTGTAAAATTCCTATTTTCTTCGCAACATCTGAACAAGAGAAATATTTGCTTTCATAGGTTAATGCACAAAAGGCAGAGAAAAGAGTAACTGATTATGAATTCTTCAACCTCAGTATTTAGTACAGATGGGAAAAATTTGAAATTAAAATCAAGTTTTTGTAAAAATGCAGTGCAGGTAGGTGAAGCAAATTATCTTATATTTCAGCTCATGTGGATTGCACATGAGCTGATTATTATCAATGCAGCAGTGCTGTCTTCTGTTCTGAAACATGATGTGGCATTACAACTATCTTATCAAACTACAAATTTTTTATTAATAATTTTAATTTTTGTTTTTAACACAGATGCTTTAACAATTCCTATTAGTATATTCCATGGAATCCATTCCACTTCACTGGTAAAAAGGCAAAGGTATCCATTTTTTCTTCCTTCTAGCTATCAGGAACATTTCAGTTGTTTGCTGGATCATGTATGATAAGCCTTGCTGGATTATGCATGATAGTATTATAAGATTGTATTGTACTTAATGAGTTGTAAAAGGTAGATGGTATCAGGAGATACTATCTATTTTCTCTGAATATCCTGATTTTTATAACCCCAGCACACTGACATGGGTCAAACTTTTTTTTCTAACAAGAACCAGAGCAAAGTAGATGGAATGCTCTTCTCAGAAAGCAGCCCACTACTACTGAAGAACCAAACCAGCAACTGACTGAAGTACACAATACTTCCTCATACGAGCCTGATGTTTCTAGTCTGGAATCCTCATTTTGCTACAAGTTACAAACCAGTTCACATCTACTGCTCTTAGGACTGCAAGAGATGTATCAACACAACCAGTCAAATTTGAACTATGTGGGAGTCACTACTAAACGTGCCTCCTTTGAAATTAAGAGTCATGTTGGGAGATTTGACTTTTCCAACCCATGCATCTCTCAAAAGAGTGGTTCATGTTACTTGTGTGAAATCTGGCATAATGCTCAAGAAGCTTCCTTGCAACCTTGAAAGGAGATAGATACTCCCCAGCTAAGCCCTAAAAAAATGAACTCTCTCTATATAGCTCTTCACAGCATGCTTCAATACTCAACCCTTACTCAGAAAAATACAAGGGGAAAAAAATGTCCCCAGATGGTTCCATTAAGCTATGTTACAGAAGGGTTTTAAACTCAACTTGGTTGTGTTGTTACAATGCAAAAAACTATACACACTTTCATACAGAAGAGCACTTAGATCCAAGCTTCTTCTGTTTCTGTTTATAGCAGTTTTTACTTAAAATGCTAAGAGAACAGATATATCTAAGCTAAACAATTTAACTTAAATCTTCTTGTCACCTTGGCAAGTTAATTTTATTCCTTGACACTCACCTTCATTTAAGATAGCAAAAGTAAAGAAGAACAAAAACCACAACTTTTTCACCTCCTAGTGCTATAGGATCAGGAAATCCTACTGCCAGCAGTAATTCCATATTAAATACATATATACTTATTCTGTAGGTACAGAGTAGAAGACTCTGCTCAGTAAAAGAGATGTCAGTAAAAGATTGTCACCTACAGACTTCAGGCCCAAGTCCTTTTCAGGACATCTGCACTTACAGGAAGGTCATCAGAACTGTGTGAAGCTACTTGCACACACCAAGTACCACAGACAAAGGAAATGTCAATCCATGGCCAAGTGACCAAGACCCTTCTCAAAACCCAGACAGATTGGAACAATCATTCTGTGTGCATCTAGACAGGATCTTTCCAGAAACCTATCAGTTTTCACAAAGCTAATAGCTTCACCAGACAACTCTTGCAAGTTCCAAGCACTGCTATGACCTCAGAAGGGGCAGAGAAACTAACAACATCAATTAAGAATATATTTGATCCACAGACTGTATTTTTTCTAAAGACAAACACACAGATATAAAAAAGAAACCACACCTACGCTCTCATTCAAACAACACAACCAAGTATGTCCTTAATTGCTCTGCTGTACTGAGTGATTATTACAGGAGTCCATTACCTATGAACTATTTACAAAAATAGCTTGTTGCAGAAATCCCCAGGCATGAACTTCATGCCTCTTCTGGTTACAGCTGCACCACCCACAAGAACTGCCCATCCCTCACCAGAGGCAACCTTCGGCTGCGATGGGGCAGTAACCACCCGATAACCTCGGCCACTGGTCGTGTGTGCGCACATCTCTCCCTCACACGCACAGGGAATACACAGAAAAACAGTGCTCAAGCTACCTAAAGGCAAAAGTAACACATGTAACTAAATAGAACAAAAAGTCATCTTCCTCCAAGTAACAGAGTGCTCATGCATACAAATGCTCACTCTACCTAGGAGCTGAGAGCAGAGACTGCTGGAAAAATAGGAACTCATCTGGAAGCAATTATAGCTCCAACTCCTGCTTTTTGCCTCTTCTCTGGAGGACACGAGTGTGCTACTTTTCCTTCTCCCTCAGTCATGGCAGGACAAGGAGGAGACAAAGTTCTCAGTCTCTGCTCTGGGGCTTGATAGAGTGGGGAGGCAGCCACAAGGTGCTTTTCAACATCAAAGGAGTTTCCTTGCTTAGACATAGATGTTCCTAGTGGCTTCTTAATGACAAGACCCTGTTTGGAGACTAAATCCATTTGAGTGTCTAGAAAGGATGTTTCCTACATAGCAAGGGTATCAACATACTAAATTGGCCTTTAAGCTTTTTTGTAGTTATTAGTTTGGGAGAAATGTAACTGATGCAAGTGTAGCAAGTCACCTAGTGCCTAATGACTTAGGACCTTTTAAACCTACAGGTCTGGGTTACCAAGCAATCAGTTACTGTGTGTGTACACAGCAACAGGCAGGAACTTGAGAGTGAGAGGCAGGCAGATCTTACTAAGGGGAGGATTTCTAGAACCCAAATTTTCACTGTAAGAGCAACTTTAAGGGCACAGGGGGGAAAGGGGTGGCAATGCCTGCAATACAGGCAGCCAAATGCTATTGGTTCTATCAATTCTGGAAAGAGTTCTAAAGCTTAACAGTGTACCGATAAAAGGCTGAAATCACACTCTGACAGGAAGCAGTAGCATTACTTGAGAGCACACACTAAGCTATATGGAGTGCAGCCGACTTCCTTGGGGTCTGTGGAAGAGACACAGGCTAAAAATACAGCAAATGCACTTGATGTCCAGCATGCTACTCCAAATGCAAGTATAATGCCCTAGTCCACTAAGACAGAAGTGACAGAAGAGAAGAAGAAAGAAAGAAAACAAGACTACAACACAGAAGAAGTAGAACATGGTATATTGGACAGCAGAAGTCAGAGCTGTTGAGGGGAGAAAGAGTGGCCTCTCACCCAAGAGAGGTGACTAAGACAATAAACAAGTCAAGGCTTGTCATGACTGGGAAGTCACCTGCCTCAAAGAAAGGTCTGGTTTCTCCTTAACCATCTCACATCTTCATTTTGGAGCAGAGGAGCAAATAAAGAGGCTGCCTCCCCATCAGCAACACTTGTCAGGCATGAAGATGGAGTGGGGACAGTTTTAGCATTCAGGTTCACCTACTGATGGCAGCACAAACATGCCCTCAAACATGCCAGGTGGTTGGGCATAGCAAACTGCAACACTTTGCAACATCTTCATTTAACCAAATAAACACCCACATGTCATTGATTTGACATCAGCAACAGAAGAGGCAGTAAATATTGTGTCTCCAAAGGTAGCCTTGAGCAGGCTTTGCTGTGCAGGCTTCATGGCTGGCTTCGATACTTCTTCTCTTCTACTGGCTTTCATTAGATCTTTTTCCTTGAACAGGTTCTGCAGATATTGGGGATTTTCCTAAAGGAGATGGCATCAATAAAACTAGCTGCCATCAGGATCAAGTGTTCCATTGTGCTTCCCATTTCAACAACAGTTATGAGAATAGTGATGTTAAGGGTGTGCAGAGGACAGAAAAAACCATGAGAATGGTAGTGGGTTCAAGGAAAAAAAGGTAAACATTCATTGCATCCAGTGTTTTCCTCACATACAGCTTCGAGCATGAAACACTGACATACAGTTAAACACTAACTAAACTATAATCAAAACCAAGTCCTATAAACTAAGAAAAGGATTCCCTCAAAAAAAAACCCTCCTAAAGCCCGAAGTGGGATGAATTACAGTGCTACCACACCCACAACCACCAAATATTTGAAAGACATGACAACGAAGACCAAATTCAACTACTCTGTAACATGAGAAACTGCTTAGGAAAAGACAAAGAAGACAGGTTCAGAAGCATCACCATTTATCACAGTATTAAATCTTCCACCATGAACTACAGCCATCTTTGTTACAGCAACTCTTCTCTACAAGACATTTTCACCATTTTTTCTTTATTCTCTCATAGTACTGCTGCTGTTAGAGAGATATTCTTATTCTACATTGCCATTAGATAAATATTCATATTATTAGAATATTCAAGACATTAAAATTACAAATAAGTGGATTACATTCAATCACAATTTTTCCAAATCCACCTTATGTTGCTGCATGATTTTACTGTTAAGAATACAAAGTAGTTTAAAAAAAAGAAAAAGGAAGTCTAATTGTGTAAACAGAAGTATGTAAAAGCAAACAGATGACTGGAGCTTAGCTCAACAGTTTCATCTTTCCTAAGAGAGCTATAAACCACAAATTCCTCATGGGAATCTTCAGCCCTACATCTTCTCTCTGCTTGGATAATATCTTCCAAAAATTGACATTTTGAGTACATTAGAAGATATGTCAAAAACAACTGTGAATATTAGTTTGGATCCATTAGAAAGCAGTTCCCATTTCAAAATCCACACTGCAACAAATCTCAAAAGGGTTTTAATTTGTACAAAAGCATATAACTATCTCATTCTTTCACAAATAACATCACAGGAAAACTTCAAAGAAAATTTAAATTCTTCAACTGAAAAGAGAATTGATAGCATGTAGCTCTTTAAATCATTGCTTTCCCTTCCTTGCTACCCTTTACTCTGACGGGAAAATAAATCCTGCAACTTTTCACTTAAGGGCTAAATTTGCTTTTTAATTAAAGATGCTTGTGCTGATTCTGTTTTATTTAAAATGCAGAGATCCTTCAAAAATACTTAATAAATTATTACCTAAAAAAAAAAAAAAAGTACAGAATTAAGATAATTGAAATAAGTGAGGGGAAAGAAATCCAAGCCACTGAAGAGATCCTGAAAGTAAAATAAACCAACCAAACAAAAAAGCCAAACACCCAACAACTTGTTCCCAGCCAGAGGAAACATTTACGACTTCACAGACTTTCACAGAGGCTCAGACTTTTTTGATCAAGAGCAAAGTCAGATTACCTACATGCTGCTACTATCTTCAGTATGAGGACAATGGGATGAACCAGAAAGATTTAATCCCATAAACACTCTTATTTTTTGGCATGTTCTCTGTGTGTATCCAGTTACGCATCCTCACAGCCTCACAGGTGAGAGGTTGAGGTTGGTCATATTTATCTTTCAGCTTCATAAAGCATGTTCTTCTCCATTCTCTAGACAGATTATCAAAAGGAAGAGTCTCAATGCACAAATGTATATTGTTTGAGAAAACAAACAAACAAAACCCAACAAGCCCTCTTCAGCTGCCCAAACAGAGCTCCTGTCTCAGTCCCCTGCACTATTAACAAGTCCAAGCATCAGAGTTCTATAATCTAATAAGCAATACAACAAAGTTGTTACCTTCAGGTAGGCTAATAGGAAAAAAAATTACATAAAACCAAAGAGCTGATCAATATTTGCAACTATCCAAGACATACCATGCAGAAACACCCTCCTAGGAATACAAAGAACTTGACAATTCAAAATTGAGCTCAGTTTGTATATAAGATCATCTAGAACCTGTTCATTCTACATTAAGAAGTTGGCCCATCAAAAAGCACAACTTTAGGTGCTCTTTGGTGACACCATCAGACAACAACTATCACACATAAAGAGAAGCCATCAGGAAAGTTTTGAAAAACTAAACCCTGAATATCAGAGCTACCATGGCCCTTTGAAGAGATGAGCAACACCCCTTTACTAAAAATCTGTATCAGGGAAGTATGTTTGGAACAAGTCAGAACAAGCCCTGCCTGGTTACAGAAGTTACCTCCCTCCTGCTACTTTTAGGCTGAACCCCTGTAATCATCCCTAGAAGTGCAAATACTAACCATGATTATTAATCACTTGACATTTAGGCACAGCAGACCAGCATCATCTGGTTTTCAAGGCAGGATGATTCTAGTCACAACTTAAGTGTTTTTAAAATGTCACCTCCCCGGTTCCTCCGCTCGAGCAAAAAAGGACGAGTATTTGCACAGATTAAATGATCATTCACTGATTCATGCCTGCCTGGCAAGTAGTGCTCCCTGGGCATAACTCATCAGAAAAAGTGTTGGCAGATTGGGAATTGGGATGCTTTGTCACACACAGAACCACAACTGCACATTTATCACCTACACAAAGTAAGAGCAGATACAAATAAAAGTAATATACAGCAAATAAATAGCAGTGATAATGGACAGCTAAGGAGACCACAAGACACAACATTATTCAAAGAAATTGTGGAGATAAACATTCAAACTGAAAGAAAGACTATACACAAAACAACCATTATGTTTTACTGGCACATCTAGTGGGGCACCAGAATTTGCTTTGTGTTTTCAAAAGTACAGTGGATCTTACAAAGCATTCCCCTTCTACTGGATGGGGAAAAAAAAACAAACAACCCAAGTACTAGAACCAGCAGAAAGAGGATAAGGAAATCCACACTGCACCAGCAAAGTTGGTCCATTAGGGCAATGGAAAGCAACAAACACACAAGATGCTCCCCCTAGTAGTACAAGTCAGAGCCCTAAGGAACCTGCTGACCCCTGTACTAAACAGATGTGTCCTAGCTTTTCATCACCATCTTTCACAGCTTTCTGGGACACTCTTGATCTTCTTACTGAAGCCAACCTCTATAATGTTCCTACTTTGAATTTTTTTGTCTTAGCATGAAAAAGTTTAAAAGTTTCATTATTGTGGGGAGAGGGAGCTCTTAGGATCTGTATTTTTGGGGAAGAGAATGAAAAGCTGTATTCTGAAAGCAAACAGACCAACTTTTATAGGGCCAAACACTTTACCATGACCTTGGCTCCAAACACACATATGATAATCTTTCAAAACATACATCACCTCATCAACATCTCTGTCTCCTACCTAGAAATCCAGTATTGTATTTTCAAAACCAGAAATCAGGTCTATCTCTTATACTTTTCAAGAAATGAGGTAAGGAAAACACTTGCATACTTTTGGTTTGGTTTGTTTTTAATATAGAACTTTTGGTTTGGTTTGTTTTTAATATAGAACACTGTTTCTGAAGGATGTATGTTCATTAAGCAGAAAAAAACTGAAGTCTTAATTGGCAACAAGAGATGCACAAAGACAGGAGGATTGCATATTTAATTCCGTTTACCACGGTGGGCTTTCTGTGTTATAAGTTAAACAAACAGATGTCACTTGGAACAAACGACAACAATTTTCTGTTGCAAGCCTTGGCACAGAACAATAAGGTGACATGATTAATTTCTTTAAAATTAAATTTAAAATAATAATGAAGAATGTCACTGTTAATACACAGAAGCAAGATTATGTTTAGTCTTACCTTCCCAAAACTATGATCTATTAAAAAAAAATTCCAACTCCTATCCCTGAGGTCAAGATCAACAGTATCTTATGCTAAGTGCTCTGGCCTACATTTATAAGAGCTTGAATACAGATCTAGTGATGACTGAAAGCATTATTAGTGGTTTTAAAATTTGTTAAAACACACCATGTCCATAGACTATACATGTATTGTTCTTTCCACAAACAATGAAAATAAAGAAGAAAGATAACAGATGGGGTTTCAACAGCCAGACATTTTAGCCAGCAATATTCAACATGAAAACAACAGAAATCAACCTTAACAACTGTTAAATTACTGTTTATTTTTCCCAAAATTAATAGGAAGCAGAAAGCTTTCTGAGAAACAGAACCACTCATAGTAGCTCAGTCTGTTCTCTAGTGGCTATCCATAAACCACTGCATTTTAGTGATTGGCACAGGCATAGAAAAAGAGGATAAAAAAGAACAGGGTATAGGGTATACACAATACTACCATGCTAATTAACAGCAGGAATAGGTTTGGACAAAATGTTGTGGTGTGAAAGGAAATGTTCACCTATCAAGGAGTAATACCAATGTTAACACATGCTTTAGTGTTTTGCTTCCTATGCCAAACTTCCAGGGCACTTGACACCTCCTGTGTCCCTGTGAATAGAAGGTCTAAGCACAGATGGCATGAAGTGAAAATACTGCAAAGAACAAGGGCAGGAGGGATAAGTAGGGAAGTTTTCCCGACTGCACTCTGAACTGCTTTGTGGCACACAAGCTCTCCTGCCACTGTGATCTCATTGTGACAGCTCAGCCTGAAACACAGCTCCCAAATTCATACACCTACAACAAGAAGCAGGTATAGTACAAGAAAAATCCAGAAACCAAATCACAGTCATGTAAATTATGATAAATCTTTAAAAAGTTGACACCTTTTTCATGTAGTTTGGTATTAAGCCAAATTATGTTAACACCTAGACAATACAACACCAATTTGAAAACCAAAAATTAATGCTAGCACATTGACTTTTTTCTACTAAAAACTTCCAGCAAACTCAAACCAAAAGAATATCCTGCATAGAACTGCCTACAGTTGCAATGTAGCATGCATAGGTTCTCTATGGGTCTAGTAAAGCAACACTGAAGCTCCAGCAGTGTGTTTTAAGAGGAGTAAGATTCATGACCCAGAAGCCCTAAAGAACAAATCACAACTTTTGTTTTAAGAAGTCCTGTTCCTTCTGCCCTATGTTTAGTTGTGAACAGCAGAATATGTCAGCATGGCTTGTACACACAAAGAAAACTAGAATGATACAACCCACTCTGATTACCAAGACAGAAGCTCCAGTATGGCAGTATTGTGGTTGTTAAAAAGGCAGGCCAATAAAATTCTGCTTATTGTCTGAATAGAAATACTAAGGAGGAATGTTGCAAAAATTTTCTGAGAGGGATGCTGAAGAGTGCTTTTAAATTGCTGGACAGAGGGATAAAATTGAGAACCTGGAGAAACCTGATCTACAGCTGGAGCCAATGCTCATTTGTCTCGATATTCCTATTTCTGCTCAAACAACAAATGCTTTAATGTGAAACACAGCAAAAGAAAAATTTACTTCCCACATAAATTGTATGTCTCACATAAATTAAGTTCTATGTCAGTGAAGCAAACAGTAAAGGCACATTACTTCTGTCCCTGCCTTTCCCTGCAGATAGAAAAAGCTGCTGACCTCAAATCTTAGTCTTCACACCAAGGTGACAGAGATGCCCGTTCTGTTTACTTTTCATCAAAACAGACAGAAGATCTCTTTATAACATGCAGGAGACACAGGCTCCTCAGAAGCTGAGCCTCGGCACAGCACCAGCAGAAGACAACTGCTGTGCACCATCTAATGCTTATTTTCATGCTCAGGGACTTTTTTTTTTGGTGTGGAATAAGAAGCTAATAGGCAGGATGAAATGCTATTCATGTTTCCAAAACTTTGAACCTTGTTACTTTATTGCAATTTGCTCATTTTGAAATCTGTTCTCACAACTGAAATACTACAGTAATTATTGCACCAGTTAAAGAACTGAGAATGGGTAATATTTCAGCTTCATACAACCACTAAAAGCATAATGTCCTTTGTCAGAATGTCTTGCAGTGTACATTACATACGTGTCTAGGAACCTGTGTGTGTATATATAGGTACAAAAAACTCTGGAAAATGTTTCCACATCAACTACACATCTCACGCTTCTAATTAAATGTATTTTTTAAAAAATAAGTTCAATTATGAATGACAGTTTCATAAAAAAAAAAAAAACAGCTCTGAACTGCAGCCCCACTTATGCCTTCAGTACACCAGGTCTTCTAGAAGAGCCAGGAAAGCTTCAGAATTGATGATTTCAGCCATGCCCCATTTGACACAAACTGTGCAGAACCAACTTTGTGCCAGTAAACTTCTACAGCAAAAGCTATGGCACTCACTTCATCTAAAATATAGGCTGTAGAATATCCAAAACACAGCAACTTCCACCTGATCCTGCAGCTGCCAGCTCGAGACTTCCTTACGTACACTGCCAATACAAACTCTGCCATGGGATTTCCAGGAGAAGTTCCACAAGATTTTAAGACAAGGAATAAAATAATGGAGGATGTGGGAATGATGATACAGAAATTAAAATAGTGTGCCTGAGTACAGTGACTCCCAAAACCTCTGTTCACATACAAGTCACTTGCAGAAAACCCTGATGTCAAAGCCAGGTTTGCAATGCTTTCATTTCCCAGCCTCCCCTGCTGCTAAGACTAAATCCTCTGCACATGATTATAAGTGGAGGAAGGTATAAATTGACACATTACACTTGCACACTCATGACTTCAACATCACACTTACAAGGACCCTTCCCTTCTACCAAATTCTATATGACACATGCAGACCAATGAGAGGCTTGAAAATTTTTGGCATGCCATTTTAGCTTCTGGCAACCTGTTACCAGAAATCCCTTAGTTTGTCTCTAGAAAAGCTGACTGCCTGGGAACCCACCTAAGCCCTGAAAAGCTATCCAACTGCTCCAGGTGCTACACAAAACTAAGAAGGCAATGTGGTTCAAGGAGAAATTACTTCACAGAACATATATGGCTATAAAACATACATCCTGGGTTGGGATGGACACAACAAAGACACAAATATTTGTCTTGGAAGGAAAAAAAATAATTGTCTTCCCCCACATTTTGCTTTTAATCAATCTCCCCACAAACTCCCAGGTTGCTGGGACTTGAGCTGAAGAACCTCCCATGCTGCTGAACACTGAAAGAGGGAAGTAGGTTTTGACACTACCACAACCAAACCACTAAAACACTCTGATTTTGGCCACAGAATGTTTCACTTCTTCGTGCTGCACAATTCTTAGCATGAACCTTATAAAGCAAAAGCCATATTAAATATTTGATTTTGATTTCTCAGTCAAAATATTTTTCCTTCTTTATAGGAATTTTGGCAATTTATTTCCATTAGTTCCTGCTTGTAAACAGCAATTAGCTGTATTTTACAGCCAACTTACTCAAGAGAATGGCTGAAATAAATGTATTCACTGTTTATCTAACCACAGATCCATGCTATGAGAAATCAAATCCTTCAGAAAAGAAGAGTAACATGAAGGAATTATAAAAGGAAAAAAGAAACATTACTCCAAATTTTTCACAACCTTCAGCCATTTCCTTTCCAAAACCAAGCAGAAAGCCAGAGAAATACCAACAAAGAGCCCATAAAGACTCTCAACACCAATGCAACCACTCAACTTTCCCATACCTTTCAGTGAAGCTTTACAGTAATGCATTTCTGCTTCTGCTCTCTTCCAACTCATCTTCCTTCTCACCTCCAAAGAGTACAGGTTGATTGTACAGACAGTATCTCATATATGCTGCTCCCAAATCCTCCCAACCCAGCTAAGCTTTGTCATTATCACGTTGTTATTGTCTTCCTCATCAAGTCTGTCTTCCACAAACAGGTCTCTGATTAAAGACAGACAAGTTTGCTTAATAACCATGGTCATTATCACCTGGTTTCAGGTGCTGCCTGCATAACACTTCATTTTCCTTATTTCTACTATGTTATAGCTATAATTGTATTTGTTGCCCTCTTCAGCATTGCTTTCGGGATGAATGAGATCAGCAAGCAAGATCATAACATGAAATAAGCCTTAAGCCTAAGTTAATGCAAGCTGGAAAACAAAAAGTTGGAATAAGAAACTATGAAAAAAAGCACACAGGAAGCATTATTACAAGCAAGCATATTACTTTTGCCACGCACTGTATATGTATCAACATATCTTCTATGACTATGATCAAACAATTGAGCTCAGTCCCTGTGATTTAAAAATATAAGTTAATGCTGTGGTGTGGGGGGCCTAAAGAAATTATAGTTCTGTATGCTCAACAACCAAGAATTACTGGAACACTGCTAGTCAAGCTTCAGAATGAATTTATATTAAAGCAGCAAGAAGCTATAAAATCAGCCCTAGCAATCCTAAGAGCAGTATCTGGATAAATGCAACACAAATTCATGTCTGCATGCCAATCTGTTTAGATACAGGGGCAAAATACTTCATGCGCATCCTGGCAGGGCAATATTCTTTTAAAGCAACATCTCTGTAATCACTCAGATTTTTGGTTTTGCAAATACTTGGAATCATGAGACAGTGTGCATGTATCAACATTTTTCTGTTTAAAATTTTATACTTGATAACAGAACATTTATCGACATAGGTCTGGAGAAGACATTCCAGCATTAGTTTTAACTGTAAATGAGTAGAAGCCTTTGTCCAAGCGTGGCTGAAGAGAAGCAGTAGAAAAAAAAAAACCAAAACAACAACAAGAACAAAAACTCCATCCCAACTAACTAACCAAAGAAACCCAAACCACTTTCTAGTAAGCTTTTACAAGAAACTCCACTGGTATAAACTGAAACATGCACAGATTTCCTGCAATAGCCCGAACTGGGAAGTCTGCTAACTCACCCAGAAGCTACTGCCATATTTCAGGCCCTACAAGCCGCGCACAGCGCACGGAGCAGACACCTTCGCAGCCAAACCCATGCAGAGCGCCCTGCACACATGGCCGGGCCCTTGCGCTGGCCGTGGCACGGCAGCCGCGGCTCGGACCCGCGCAGCGCCGCAGCCCGGGCACAACAAAGGGCTCTTGTTCCACGGCAGCGGCAGGCGGCAGCTGAACCAGTTGGCCCAGTACCCTACCGTGGTCTGTGGGACATCAAAGGCTGGCTGTGACCTAAGCAGACAATTAGGATGTGTGGGTGTAGAGTTACAGAGTTCCAAGAGGTCACTCACGGATGAATTTTAGCGCCGCGGTACAACCCCTTTATGAAGCAGTATTACTGGCTTTGCGCAACCAGCCTTCGGGCTGACCCCACATCTAGGCAAGGGACTGCAACGCTGCTTTGTTTTTTTTTCCCTGTATAAAGTTTACTGCAAAATTAAAGCACAAATCCCGAGATGAGCTAAGTAACTTAAACAGATGTGTAGCAATTTTAGTTTGCAAAGATACTGTGTTACCTCCTCTTAAAGAGCCATGTAACCAAGTTAGCCAAGACACTGAGGAGGGAAGGAGGGAACAGCTGCAGAGTAATTAGCAAGGACAACAATCACACCCTATTGCCAGACGCTAAGGCACAGCAATAAGGTGCAACACCCCGGCACAAACTAAGGCTTGTCACTTCTGTACATATGGTACAAACACAAACTCAAGAGATACTTCCTACACAGAAACCCAGCTGTGCTTTGTCCTCCCTTGAGGACACCACCAGCATTAACGCCATCTATTCCACCACGCTGCACTGCCCTTCTCACCACCTCCATCCCAAGGTGCTGTCACAGGACGGTTTCTCCCCTCAGTTCCGCTGCTCCCCAAGACACAACTCTCCTCTTTTAACCACCAGTTCCAAACGTGCATGCCAAACTACTAAAGACAGACTTGAAGCAAGAAAAAATTGGGGTGAAGATCACAACACCTCTATACCATGCCAGTCATTTAATCCCGAAACGTCACATAAAGATGAAAAGTTCCTAGATGATGTAGTAATAAAAATATCAGAACAGATGCTTTCCTTCTTCACTCTTAGTATGGCTCCAGCAGCCCAGCTAAAAAAGATCACTTGCTAATCAGAGATGAGTTTGAGTCAGGTACTCTGAACAGTTACACAGGCTTGTGGCAGACCCTCATGTAATCCTGTACTTGGGATTCACAGTGACAACAATCAGTACACAAAGCTGCATATTTTTGTATTTTCAAAATACATTATGTTTGGGTTAAAAATCAACTTCATTTTCCCAATTTTTAAATGAGCTTAAAAATTATTATCTCATGATTCAGGTGCTTAACAAAAAGTTTTAAATAAAAGCAGTGAAATCCTGAGGTTTGAAAAAATATCGTCATGCTTTTGCTTCAGTCCAGCATCTCCTTTCCCATTTAAGATGATATCCGACGGCAGCAAGGAATCACCAAGCCAGGGCATTTAACTTCCAAATGCTGCCAAACTGGAATGCAACTGACACTATGAGAAAGCAAATTTTGTTTGCAAATTATCATATCAGGAACTCAGGCACTGGTTTAACAACATTAGGGTCATACTTAATCATCTTAACTCATGCAAGCAGCAATATCTGAATACAACCCAGGAGACAAAGTGTTCTCTTGCTAAAGAGGAGCATATGCTTATGCACCTCGTTAAACTGAATTTTTCAAGTGATGCTGTTTATGGAAGGTCTTTAGAACTTCCTCCTTTTTTTTTCCTTCCCCCTCTTTTTTTTTTTAAGACCTAAGAGGTTAGCTTATTGAAACTCACTTCAGCTGAAGAAAAATCTCTAGGGACCAAACGACTGTTTACAAGTTGAAAAAAAAAGAAGCAAACAAAACAAACAAAAATACCCAACACCAAAGTTACATTGTAGCACTTGACATGAAATTAATCAAAATGAAACATAAGCGTGTATTTTCCTGTTTTTTCTCTTACACAACTCATTGAAACAGACAGAATTTTCTGTTTTCACCAAATTGCATCCCGAGAGCTCTCAGAATGTTGTAACTGTTAATTCCTACACATTTAATTAAATACTTCCAAACCACAACTTTCAGGAAAAGATCTATTTCAGTCAGGACACCATCAGAACATAAGAGTTAAATGTAACAACCATACCAAGGATAGTTCAATCTGTGTATGGTAGTTCAAGAACTGAACCATATATTTCTGAAAAACACTCTATTTTACAGAATAAAATTTGATTAATTATACTAATTTGAATATTATATGCCCAAATCAAAGGGATTTAGTGTGTTCATGTCAGAGCTATGTTCAATAGCAGCAAATCTAAAAACATAGAATAGCACTATTTTTCATAGCATTCAATAACCTTTGAAATGTTACTGTGATCACAAAAGTAATTTCTACTGCTTTTTCCTTTAATTAAAAAGCCAAAGAGCAATAAGCAAGATGACAGAAGCCAAGAGTAAGATGAAGAGAGAAATAAACCAGATGGCATAGGAATATATTTATATATACTTAAGTTATTCACAAATTATGAAAAAAGAAATATCAAAATCTTTTCGTTTGCCCTATAATCAGTGTTTTTTTTTAAAGAGTTTTCAGATATTTCTATGTAAAGAGGATTGTGAATTCTAATTAAGATATAGCTTTAAGCCAGGATCCTCCATCATACAATTAACCTTAAATCCAGCCTCTAGCCAAGCAGGGTACAGATGGAGATAGACAGATGTAATTACAAAGTCCATCAGCAGTAAGCCACTGGGAAAGGTTACAGGCTTTCCTGTATTTCTACTTTGTATTTGGTAGGCTATTTTTATCAAAATATGCCAGGAAGACACAGCTACTGTGATATACTCACAGCACTTTTATATTAGCTTAGGCTTGCATCATATACTTGAAGGCACTAACTTGGAAAAAAATTACAGCTGCACTCTAATTTCTGCAGGCTGCACGTCTCACAGAGCACTGGAGTAGGTATTGCACTCCCAGCTTCATTTCTACCCTTCAGGATCAACTCCTCCCTTCTCTGCTTCAAACCTGTCCAACTGTAAAACTCTATTTTACCACCATTCTGAATCTCTAAAGTGAGATTAACTGTAGAAAAAACAGGATTTTGAACCTAAATTCCAAAAAATCCAAAAAAAGGTTGAAGTTGTACCTTGGACATGATTTCTGGTTTTGTGATACATGTTCTGCTCTGCCATGGTGTCTGGATGCACATCTTGGTTTCCTCCAAATAATGAGTTGAAGGCTTGTGGAGAGGTTTCCATCAATGTCACTAAACCCATGCATTCATGGAAATTCACAATTGTTGTCAATTTTGAGATAAGAGCCAGCAATGTCATGATTCATCTAACAATCATCTAAGAATCAGCACTTCACATGAATTTTGTAATCCTACATCTAAACATGGTATAGCAATTAGAACCCAACTATCATTCTATAGTTTCTTACAGCAAGAGTATTGAAGAGGAATATCCAATAGAAAGGCATAAGACATGTAATTTGGCATTTTCTACTAATCACAAACCTACAAACAGTTTCTGCTTAGTGTCTGAAAACAGTACTAAGATTGCACGTTGTAAATGTTATTAAGTTTCCATTTAAGATGTGCAAGTAGCATTCAAGCGTAGCAAAAAAAGAATACTTTATCCTCACAAAATGCAGAAAATTCACATCCCACCATAACACATGAACCATTTGTTTATCTGAAGGCAGCAGCAAAGATAAAATTTGCATTAACCATTTTACCAGTTATCCCATCCAAGCTGGGGAAATCAGCTACACCTCCCATGCACTGCAAAGGGCTTTCTTTAGGAGTTTTACACAAGAATGAGAAAGGAATCACAAAATAGACTGATGTAATGGGAAAACGTTCAGACTCCAACTCTTAACTCTTGGGTCATCAAGTGACGAATCAAGAACAGAAGAATTAAGGGTATTCATGCACATTTTTAATTATGGATCACTGAGTATCTGACCATGCCAAAAGACCTGGACAACAAATATCCTGACCTTTATGTTCAAAATGATATGTCAAAACCAGATGTACACTTCACTAGAGTGGCAACTATAACAGCAGCAGTGAGCAAAAAGCGGTTTTAAACATTTATTATGTGTAGCAAAGAACTCTTTGTGCAAACTCTAACCTTTAGTGAGGACAATCTCAGCTATTTTAACTGACTTCGTAACAAAGCACCACAGCAGAGGTGGCTGAGGTGCTCTCACTTCTCTCAGCCCTGAATCCCTAGAAAGATCATCATCACTCCACCCCTGCCCCAAAGCTGAAAGACCCTGAGCCCAGGCTGGCTGGTGTGCTCTCCTCTGACCCCAAGCTCACAAAACACCTGAGTTACAAGGCAAGTTGAAAACACTTAAGCCTGAGCCCATCAAAGGTCACTTAGGTCTGTCAACAAATTCAGGGCTTAAGCAAGCACATAGAATTTCCCATTATATATTTTTTTCTCTCTCTTAGAGAACTCCACCTGATTTTTATCATTAAAGCAGTCCTTGTGATCAGTTGCCTCATGCTCCCATTAACAATGCATTATTCACATCCTGCTCTGAATACACATCCTTTCCCTCTTCTCCACAGCAGAGAAGTCCTTCAGAGATGATCATTCCATGACCAACATTCTCACACTTACCTACATGATGTTCCTTCTTTACTTTTGCACTAGGAAACTAATGCAGAGCAATTACCATCAGTAAGGCTGGATGTTCAGCTTAGACATCCAGAAAATAGCTGAAAAAAAACCACCAGAAGGCAGCTGGCAAAGTAAGTTTCTCTATGAAATGCCATTTTTAAAGAGCATTACTTGAAGCTGAAATTGGCTTTTATACTGAGATGAAATTAGTATTTTTAACTTAAGCATCAGCAGTTCACTCTTAATGAACACAGCCCTAGACCTGCTTGGAATACTCAGAATGGCATCATTTCCCCATGATGCCACTTCCAGACAAAAATGAAGATACACACTATATCTTGTAGCGTGTACAAAATGAAACTTTCTAAGACTCCATGTTACTTTATTTAAATCCTAATCTTGATCTGAAAAAAAAGTTACAAGGAGAACTAAATATCTTTCATTGTTTTCATTATGATAACTAGTCTATGCTTACTGAAACTAGCCTTTGGGTAATTCCTGTTTAGAAAAAAGTCTGTAAATTTCTCAAGGCTGATATAAAATTAAGACATAAAAGCACCACAAAGCATTTTCTTTGAAGTGTTTTAAAAAAAGGAAAAGAGCCCTGAAAGTTCAGCAAGATCTGTGATAGGAAGAAACACTTTGGCAAACTCAGATTTTACATTCAGAATGCTGCAGATACACGTATTTAAGATGCACTTATTAAAACACCCACACAACATGAAAAAACTGTTGGAGCAGAAAGGCTAACTTCCATAATTCACTTCTGTACTTTAATAAGAGAACTCCAGAGAAATTTTATTTCTTCAAGGACTTTCAAAAACCTTTCAGGAAATACCTAGCCCCTGGTGTACCCCGCAATCCAATCATCACAGACAATTCGTTTCCCCTTTCCAGCATGTCACATCATGTAATAGCTTTATTTATAAGCGTTCAGAAAAACTTCATTAACCAAAATAAGTTTGTAACATGAACATCAGAAATTTGTGGTTTAGGTAATTATAATTTTTGAGTCTCACTGAAGAAGCTGTGCTTATCATAAGGATCTCTCTTAAGAGAGTTATTCCTCCTATTAGGCTCTTTCTCATGTTTATCTTCCACAAAGCATACAGGTAACAGAGAAAACAGGTCCTCTACCACAACCATCATGAACAGACACTGAGTACTCAGTGGGAAAGCTGAGAAGCCTGGCTTCACAACACACCACATGTGAACTGAAAAACACATGAGGACAGCAGAAAATCAAGAACAGAGATTAGCCAGCCAAATGAGATTCCACTCCATAAGCTAACAATGTTCTGCTGAAATCAAGCAAATGAAGCACACTTTTGGTTATTTTCTGAAATAGATCATATAAAATGCAGACACTATCTACATTAGGCACTACTTAGAATTAAATCAAGGCCAAGGCTTCATGAGCTAATCCATAAGGTCAGAAATCCTACAGCCTCAGTGATCCAAATTCACCTCCTCTTACTGTCATAAGACCAGGGAATTATTCTGAATACTTATTATCCCTCAAAAGCTATTATTTCACTTCAATGTGCAATAAAATGGCTTTAGCTATTGCTGTACATTTGTGTCTTGCACAGTAACAAAAATGTATGCAACCACACTTCAGCAAAGCTTAATTTAGGGGTGCACTGTAGGAACAAGTCAAAATATTTTGATAGGGGAAAACGAGTCTTTAAAAATCTTATCTACTTTCAATACATATATTTTTAAAAAGTATTTCTCAAAAAAACCATGTATTAAAAATTTACACACACATGTACACATATAATGCAGTTGATGAGATGAATGCCTAGAACTTCTAATGCAGATTTCCTCCATCAGCACCTACAACCCTCAGAAAGGATCTGGCTCATGTGCCCATGAGAAAGCTGAACAGATACAGGGCAAAACAAATCAACTCCACACTATATTGTTGCAATGCAGAGCTGCAGAAGAAAAAGAACTTTTCAGAGTAGCACCCGGCAATTCCTTACAAAAGAGCACAGTGCAACAAAATGCTCATTACTGCAGCCAAGCAATAGGCACTACAATCCTTCAAGCTCCACCAGTCTGCCTTTACCTTCTGCTTATCACTGGTACAGAGGAAAAGACAAGCTCAGTATCAAAACCACAGTAACAACTTGGCATTTTACAGCACTGAAGAAATTTGCTATAGTTGGCTCTAAAATTAAACTAAGATTTGACATTCTAGACAACATAATGAGGTACTCCCTGACAAATGAAATTTTATGCAAGTCATGTATGCACAGCATATCACTGAAGATCAGCTCAGCCAGGGATAGAAAAACAGCTCAGCATTTACACTGTGTTTCCTTCCAGTCCAGCACACACTACACACAGGTTTCAGCCAAACATTGCTGTACAGAACAGGATTGCCACCAGCCTTGACAGACAAGTTTTTCTTGTATGTTTTTACTGATTTTTATATTAATACCCATGCTCCTGATATCCTACCAAGCCCTAAAATTCTGAGGTAGAAAATACCTCTGACCCTAGGATCTGAAACTACTACTCTGTGTTATCAAGGAACATTCTTTTCAGCCAAAACACTGCTCTGACACTTGCAGCAGTGCAGCCCCTGAAATACTCCTGATTACCTCAAAGGTGCCAGGAAAAGAGTAAAGGTTCATGAACCAGGATAACAAATGAATATATCTGAAATAGAGCATACCCTGAAGTGCTGGCCTACACATTTTCAAGGGCAGCAGTTCAGAAAAATATCTCACTATATGTCTCTCAAAGTTCATGTCTGCAGTCTATATCAAGTCAGCCTTGGGTTATTCAACAGGGAGGGAGGCAGGGTTAAAGCCTTGATGCAAACTAATCAGACCCTTACCCAAAAGTAGTCAACACATCTTACACCAAGTGTCCTTTCCCAATATGCCCTAAAGGTAACTAGAAGCCTCAAAACCTTAAATTTCCCCATGAGAAAAGCAAGGCTTGTGCACTGTGCACAGCAAAGGAAAGCTCTGGCAGCACATATAAATAGAGAGGGGAAAATTGGCAGCCTGAGCAACCTAAGGTTGATTGCCACAGAAAGCAAAAAAGGGATTGAACAAGTCAGATTTTCAGTACGTTCTTCATTAAAAGAAGTGGAAAAAAACCAATATCTCAAGGCAAAAAGAATAGAACTGAAAGTGAATGCCCTCTTGAGACTACCTCTTTTGTGATCTTGAGAGGGTTTAGTAGTGCTTTTTGTGCTTTCAGTATTACTAAAACTCAGGTACACCTACAGAGTTTGTTCAGAGTCCAGCCTTACATCAGAAGTACATGATGGAACAACTGATGGCTATAACAAACCAGTTAATCAATTACAAAGGAAAGCCTACTGTTATGACTTGTTTGCTGGGGAGTTTTTTGTTTGTTTTGTTTTTCTTTAAGACCTTAGCATTTTATATTCTTTTTAATGTACTTAAGTCAAATGACCTTTAAACTGAAAGAGTAAAAACACATCCTACATTCAATTAAAGCTTAAGCAAGCTCTCAAATAACATTGCTCTCTCTCATCAAAGTGTTCAGAAAAGAAAAACCAGACTGGAAATTCATGACTACTTTAAATATTGAGAAGTGAAGTTAATAACTGGGTATTTTTGTTATGCTGATGCATTTTAGCCTCAAATAAAACCTTTAGATAACCTGATTTCACCACCATTAAACACTTCCACTTGCTCACCACCTGAAAAACACATCATGACCTAAATGCGAATTAGACCTTAAACATCACAGCAAGTGTTCATGAGATGATACATGAAGTGTTTAAGAGAACTTTAAAACTAAGTATCAAGATTCCCTGAAAGAAGTTATTAAAACAACATCTGTCAATCTTCTGTCACTTTCTAGTTGAAGAACTCCCAACAACTCAATCAACCCCTCTTTCTGCAAGAGGATCATAACTGTGGAAGGCAAACTCAGATTATATAAGTGCTCCAGAAAGAGCTAGATCACATGGTTACCCAAGTCTCAAAACTCCCCCTACAATGATTTTTCCACAAAAGCATGCAACAGAGGAAAGCTAGCCACAAGAAAACCAAATACAAACAAGAAAAATAAACAATAATATAGTTTCATGCTTTTTAAAAAAACCCATGAACATCTATGTAACAATTCAGACAGATTTGTAATTGTCTACACCAGCTTTATTTCCCCAACCCACAAGTTCTGATTCTTCTACAGAAAAACATATTTATACTTGCCAGTTGGTCAGTCTCAGAAAAAGAGACCAGAGTTGAAAGGGATTTTGGTGCACCAACATCAAAAGAACACAGTTCACTTACACCAAAATGAGTTCACAATTCCCACTAGATTTTACATCCATCCTCAAGGAAAATACCTTCTACCTACAGCACAGCTATCTCTTCCCACACAAACTCCACTTTGAGCACTGCTGAGCAGCAAACAACCATCAGCCTCACTTTCTAAGGTACAGGAGGTACTTTACTGATGACATTGTTCAACACAGAGAGCTCAGTATGCAAGGCCTGGATTCTGCCAACATTTGCACATGCCCAACCTGATACATATAAATGGGGATTACTCACATGCTGGAAGGTAAGTACATGAATAATAAACATGTTTGTGAATCAGCAATTATGCGCAGGTAGAATAAAAAGCTAGAGCAAAAGGAGATTTTTTAGGAAAACTAATTTTGAAATTAGTTTAAAGAACACTGGCTTTGAGGGTTTGGAGGTGGGGAAGAAGTTTCTTCGTTCACATCTGATACATAATAAATTGTCAACTACATAAAAAGTCTCCAAAAAACCAACCCCTCAACTCTCCAGTTGAAACACTTAATGGTTTTATATTCTCTCTTGCTTCTTGTCTCCAGCTGCAGGTCAGCAAATCTTAATCAGGATGATACAGGCTATTTAAAATACAATGCCTTCATCAGCCAGCTAGAAAAAAAAATTTATGATTTTCAAAAATACAAAGAGCAGCTCACCAGAACAAACATATTAATGCTGTGAACAAGCAAACTGCTGAGCAGCTCAACCCATGAACTGTGAAATTAGAGGTTTTCAAAGCTGTGAGGAAGAAGAAGGTAGTGTTATATATATGAAATAGGCTGCCTTTAACTTGCTCTGACACCAGTTTGGGTAAGAAGGGCTTTCCAGTTGTAGGATGTTATTCTGTATGCCCAGTAATCATAGGCTGTCTAGAAAAATGTTCAATGTTCACCCCAAGTGGCCAAGTACTTCCATCAACTTCAAGGGCCACCAGCTCTTGCTATCACCAGCTTCTGAAGCCTGGGAAGGGTGTACCATGGAAATCACACTCTTGCACAACAGCTGGCAACAGGAGCTCCCAGAGTTAACCTTATTTGTTAGCTACAAGAGGAGTGGATGCTGGTATTACCCCATCAGCATCAACACACCTGCTAGTGCACCACAACCCATGACAGGCATATATTGCACGTCACACTGTGCACTGGCTTTTTTGAATTAGTTTCTAATTAATAGCACTATGGACCTCCTTCAATATTTTAGTAATTCTGTCTCCCATTGACAAGAATTAATATACCTGAGTACCACTAAGAACTCAAAAAATGGCCCTTTTGGAAGAGCCAGGCTCCAACATTTGAGGCAGACTAACAACACCAGTCCCTTCAGATGACAGCACCCTTCTTGTCTGCTTCTACTAGAAAAGCATTGCCAGCCTCAAGCCAAAGCTCAGCCACTGCAAACTTGCCAGCTCCTCCATCATAATGATTCAGTTCTAAATTGCCACTGTTACCAAAAAAATAGCCAACGACTTGCATCTTGAAGGTCACAAACAATGTTTCACCGTGAACTACTCAATATAGCTCCATAACCTAGATGTCTCACCTACATGACTACAGCTCCTTTCACAAAAAGGTAAATCCACTAACAACAAGTTTTTCTGTCTCCATCAACACTATGAACAGTTTATGTAAAGAAGTGTTTTAGCATTACTATACATACAGCATTTTCCAATTCTTCTTATGAAAAGAACCCACAACAGGAACTAACTGCTTCTCACTAACACCCAGTATGTGCTGGTGGCTTATCACAGTTTAACCCCAGCCAAAACCATGACAGGACTGAACAGCTCTGAAAGATGCCTCTGTCCTTGGGGTTTTACAGAGTAAGGAATCCTTACAAGCAGTTTATCAACACTTACTGATATCTTTCTAATGACTGGAATTCTGAATAATGAATTTTAATGCTATAAAATAATAATTAAAGTAACAATTGATAGGAGCTAGGAAGAAGCAAAAATAAAGAAATGAAAGTAAAAAAAACCAGAAAGTGGCAAAAGCAAGCAGCAAATGGGAGAAAAAAAAATACTTAGCAGCTCATATTAGAGACTGCTGAGAGAACTGGAAAGCCCAAAGTCAATATCTGTGTGGTGGATTGGTTTTCACTAGCTAGACAAGGGGTCAAAAACAATCTGACAAACTAGGACTGGTTACAGCTGCAAGAGAACAAAGAGACTGAGAATGGTAGTAAAAACAAGCTAAAGATCTGAAACCTCTGAAACAGGCAATCTTTAAGCTTTAACGAGGAAGTAAGAAGCAAGTTACAGAAAGCTGTTAGTCTTCCTTAATGATCATGTCTAATTTTTTAAGACACCAAGTCTTGTGTGTGTCCAAAGCAACTTGATAGTTGGATGCACCAACACCACAAAAATGGTTATTATTCCCTTTGCTCTGATGAAAACAATGTCCCCGGGAGTTGACTGTGGCCAGCTTTCTTTCCACTCTGTCCCTGAGCACAGCAAAAATGTAATTGAGAACTACCACCCTTGGGATTTATGAACTACTAAAACATGCATTTCCTTCTTTGGAATTGAGAGCCTACTTCCATGAACTTACTACTATTAGACATTTCATTGGGAATACCCATCCGGACACTTGCCAGAATCTCCCTGCATTTCTTCAGCCTGGCAATTCCACGAGATAGCAAAAATCTGAGATCATCAACAGACACAGGTACTGCTGAACTACTGCCAGGTAGTTTGTCCAGGTTAATTACTGCTCAGTGCTGCTGAGGAGCTGCACTCCTCCAAAGGTGACTTCTGAACGCTGCCTGCTTTTTCATCAACACGATTTCAGAAATCCTGCAACACGACTTGCGTAGCTACCCTGGGAACTAATAACAGGTCTGGAAAAACCCAAACACACTGCTCTACTTCTCCCACTCTTCAATTTTCAGTGACAGAAGGGAGTATAAATTGTACTTAATTAAAAAATTGTCAGTTCAGTCCTTGAGTCAGTAAATCATGTTTTTCCAATTTCTCCTCATTCTCCCCTCTCGCTGGGAATGCACACTCACAGCACTAATTCTCATCTCCTGGAGAAGGATGTCTTCTCCCCTTTCTTCCACCTTGCTCCTACAGGAGTGTCACAGCACACGCCACAGTTGAGACGGTCACAAAACGCAGAATATCATCATACAAGATCAGAAAGCTTTAAGCATCCCCACACCACCTCAGAAGGCCTTAAGCTCCTCTCCTTCTTGTCCTTCAGCCCAACCTTTTATATTCCTCATCCTGCATGCTTTACACCTGTGTGCCCTGTGTTCCCTTTGGTGATTGGTCAGTGCCCATGGCTCACTGCTGTCAATGCTGCTCACCTGCCTCTCAGAGCTGTACCCACTGGGGATGAGGCTCAGGCCAGCTCCACCCCAATCACCACAAACTGTGTGCCTACACGGACAACACATCCTGCCTCCCCATCTCACACTCTCCTTCCAGAGTCTCTCAGCTCCCCACTAACACAAATTATCAATCCCTCTCCTTTAGCCAGTCACTAGCCAATGCTTTGGGGGGATCAGTCAAGACTTTGTGAGAGATGGGAAGGAAGAAACAAAATGTGGATGTCCCACCACCAGGTCCAAGCAGCCATGATTCCAGCTCTTCAAGGTCAGCCCTGGAATTACTGCATTTCCTGTGGGTCTCCTGTGATGCTGTCAGAGAAATGGGTCCCAGCTGCCTATCTCCTAAATTCATACTTACAGAGCTTGCTTTTTGTGTTTGGTTTTAAATATGCTGAAGACTTTGAAATATTTAAAACTTTGTGATTTCAAATCCCATATTGTCCAAAACAACTTAGTTCATTTTTTTATATACAAAGCAGACAGAGAAAGTTGAGATAATCCCTCCTTTTTCCCCTACTCTTAAACATGTCCACGTTTACTTTCTGACTGGGAATTAACATTTTATGTCTGACCAAACACAGTTAGAAAAAAAATAAGTCTTAATACTAGAAGAAAAATTTTCAAAGTCAATCTACAACCATCTTCTTTCTTTCCTGCCCCTTTAAAGATCTTCTAAAATATGCAATCAATTTTCAGTTCTAAAACTTAAATTCTCATCTTGAAACTGTTAAAGAAAACACCTTTAAAGCCTAACACATACTCACTGACTGCAGCTAGAGAAATACAGAAGACCAACTGCTAATAGGAAAGAAAACTCTGAACCTAAAATTTTATTAACTGTGCAAGCCATAATGAAGCTTTTGAGTTCAGCAATTGACTCTGTTTCGAGATAAAGTGCACCTCTGTAGCCCCACACATTCATCTTGAAAACAAATTCCAAGCTCAACAACCAAACCTGCCTTTTCCCATCTTTGTAGTATCACAAAAATGTAAATACAAAGCTCTACATTAGCTGAAGCAATTTGAAGACTTACATAGGTTCCTCAGATTTCCATTCTGGTCTTTTAATTACATGTAAAGAAAATACATCTTCATAGCACTTGTCACAATGAAGCACCTTCCATTGCATTATTGTCATGGACATTTTGTATGACACAAAATTCACATAAAGCAACAGTAGGAAAGAAACATTTTCTGGTAAGCAAGATATCTAAGAGACAACTAAATGATCAGAAATAATTTATTTTCATATTAGAAAGGATATGTACTTCCATCAGGATGAGGATTTCCCAGATGCAAGATGGAGGTCATTTGCCAAATCAAGTATTTAATGGTAATCTGTAAGTTCACTCCCAAGTAAATAAACAAAAAACTTAGCACACTACTTAAAGAATTAATCCATGTGTAAAATACTAAGAGATTTTAAATCAGCCAAGCAACCATTCTCACTTGGGCAGAGCCAATTTCTCTCAAATGTTTACGAAGAAGTGCAATGTAGTAATCAAAGGTTTACTCAAGAAAGAACTAAAGTCTGCAAACATGATTAAGTGAAACAGAAAATCCCACTTGGTTTCAGCTTCTAGCTTCTGCTTTACAGAAGGTAATTTCCTGTTTGATTTTGCACTCTTAATTAACACTAGTTTGGCATACTATGCTTTATTTCAAATTTGAGAAAACTTTAAAAACATATATTTTATTGGAGAAACTATAGAGTTTAAGGTTTAAAATCAGCAATTAGAAGTCCCCATAGAAGACAAATGTCTTTAAATGGTGACTGAACAGGAGGAAACTCTATAAAGATAAAAAACTCTTTGTAAAGTAGAGAAAGAGTGAAAAAATCTTTCAGCAGCTACCAGGACCCCAGTTATTTCCCTTGAGCAGTCTGCTCAGCTGTTTACCTCCCTCTGTGTGGCACAGATAAATACTTATAAAAGTGTCAGCTCTACATTGTCCAGCCAGTCACAAGAACTGCTGGTATAAATAACAACCAGAGTTCCCATCAGAGTTCACACATCACCTTTAAAGTACAAAAGGAGCCAGTATTTAAACTGAGAAGGATGAAAACACAAAGTAATGGTACATGTTGCACACATCAAAACGGATCAAGAAACACTCATCCTACTGTAGTGAGTGGTGTGCACGCTGATTTCTGAAACTTTGAACAAAACTATGTTGCTAAATTACCTTCTCACTTCCCTCACAACAGCAGCATAATGGAAAAAAGAAATTAGCAAACACCACTACAAGACACTATTGATTACAAATAGTTTTCATCTCCAACAAGCATTCAGGTGATATGCATTTTATTAGCCTCCTCTTCTAAATAATAATAAAATTACATGTACCACTGTAAGCTATCATTTTTACATACATTAATGTATGTAAAAAACTTATTCAACTCTACAGGTTTCATCAAAGGGATGTTTGAGATATTTATTTTTTACTTTTAAGAATACGTGACATGGACTGTTTCACTTTGGTATTTTAAATACATAATCCAACACTTCTCACTGCCACACGTACATCTTACTTCTTGCCAAAAAACGAAAAGTGACTTGACTCATCCACCTACAATATCTCCAGTGAAAAGGAGTAGAACTCCCAAATGGCACAAGAAGAGCAGAGGGGTGGTCAAACTTCCTACAGGGAGATATTGGAATAAAACTGATTACATGTTCAACAAGAACCTTTCTATCACAGTTACCCTCAAACATTAACTCTTTGTGAAACACATCCAGGACAAACTCACAAAAAGACCAGGAATTACCAGAGACATTCAGTGGACACACAAGCAGTCTCATGAGTAATTACCATAACACTTCTTCAGGGGGGGTGCTGGAATATTTTCAAATACACCAATATTTGAAGGTCCCCTACCTTCCTATGGTCTACTATTAATTAAGCTCGCTGTCAGCAATCTCCTGTGAACTAATTTTTAAACATGTTTATCACAAGAAAACAAATTAATAACTCTCAAAGTTAGCTTTTATTACCACTGATAAATGAAAGCAATAACATTTTAAAACTCATCACATCAAAGAAACACCCCTCCCCACACACGCTAGTTTCACTCAGATTAAGCCTCCTGAACACAGTCAAACAAGACATAGCTCACTTTGACAAACTACTTTTCCCTCGAGAACTCAGTGTTGTGAGTCATTCTTTGATTCCAACTTGCACTTTAAAAATTAAGACTATTACTATGTCCAACATATACTTTATTATTATTTTCTACTTTTCATATTATACACCTTTGATTTTAAGCCTGGGGAGTGCTGGTAGCACAGTACCATCAATCCATCTTCTCAACAAGACAAGAATGAGCTTTACTCTAACCATACAAAGCCATCATGGGTGCCATTCTGGAAGGCAGTGAGTGCCCTCATCTCCCATTGATGTCAGACCACATAATGTTTCAAGTATTGAGGTCTATTGTTGAGTCCATTTCTCCCCCATCTTGTGAGGTCCTGCCATATACTCATTAGAAAAGGCCATACACTACACTACACTGAAATAAAACAAAACCTAAGACCCCCAAGCATTTGCATTTACGGAACTCTTACCATTCACAGCATCATTCAAGTAATGGCAGAGTACACAGTGCAACCATACATGCAAGGACTATTTTCCAGACAGAAGCCGCTCTTAAAGGGCTTTGTTTTCTTAAAGAAAATGTATCATTTGTAAGAGTCAGGAAGCCCTTTCAAAGCATTTCTTTATGTAAAAAGGTAGTGACACTGTAAATCCTGAACCCAGTAACAACAGTGGAAAGACCCCACATTTCTGAATCAGTCAACTTGGTCACGCCGGATAAGAATACCTACACATCACTTGAATACAGAATTACCATTTACTCCAATTTTTCATTTAGAAACAGAGCTGCACTTGCAAGACCTTATATACTGTCAACTATTTTAATTTTAAAGCTTTGGTTTGTACACATGAAAGTAGACTGTGACTTGTTTTGGAGGGAGGAGAATAGGGAAAGACCTGTGGATCAAAGCCCAACTTACTTAAGGAGTGTTTTACACCCAAAACCTTCTCGTCTGGATTTGCAGTTAAATCAATGTTCTAACCTGTTATAATCAATGTTCTTCCCTGTTCTAACCGCCAAGAAGAATTACAACAATATAGCTTCAAACAAACACATGGCTGTCCGGAGAAAAAGAGTTACAAGATTTACTCCAAGGCACATCTGCTGGAGCCCTGCCCGCCGGCCAACTCCGGCAGAGTGGCTGCACGGGGCAGTTTCAGCTCTGCCCGGCCAAGAAGCGGCTGTGTAACACCACCGGCGTTGGTGCTCAAGGGAGAAGAGCCCCTCGGGGTTCGCTTTTCCCGAGTCCCCAGCCGACAGCCGACTTTGGGGAACGGCAGCAGCCGCAAGAACGGGGCTAGGCTGGCCTCTCCAAAGGGCAGGGCGCAGCATCCGCGGCACCTCTCGGGGACCAGTACCAGCGCTCCCGCCAGGAGAGAAAGCGAAAGGGTCGGAAGCAGAAAACAAGCATCGAGAGCCCAAGAGCAAACACGGGAGAGTTTTACTCCCCACCGGAAAAGGAGGACCCCCGCCCGTTCCCTTCCCACCTTCGGGCGGGGGGCCCGAGGGGCCCGCGCTGCCCCGGCGGGGGTGGGCGGGGGCAGCCGCTGCCTCCTCCCGCTCCCGCCCCGCGCCCCCGGCCCCACTCACCGGCCGTCTCGGCCGCGGCCGGCGTCCCCGCCACGCCGTTCAGGTAGAGGATGGAGAGCAGGTGGGGCTGCGTCTTCTCCAGGGCCACCCGCAGGTCCTGGAAGTGGTCCCGTTCCTTGCCCAGCAGCAGGGCGATGAGCAGCTCGGCCTTCCCGCCGCCCGCCGCCTCCAGGTCGCGCAGGTCGCGGGGGCTGAGGGCGCCGGCGGCCTCCAGCAGCTCCACCACCTTGTCCACCTCGGTCATGGCCTGCGCCAGGCTCTGCCGGCACTGGGCGAGCAGCTCCTTGTGCTTGGGCTCCATGGCCGCTGCAGGGCCGCCGCCGCCGCCGGCCAAACTTCGCCCGCCCCCGGCCCCGCCGCTCCGCCACCGCCGCCCCCGGGGAGGCGCGGGCCGAGGCGGGGCGGGCGCCGCCGGCCGCCCTCCTCCGGCACCCGGCGCCCCCGCAGCGGCCCCCGGCGAAACTTCGTCCGGAGAGGAGGAGCGGAGCTGGGACAGGACCTGGGCCGAGGGCGGCTTTGCCTTCTCCTCTTCCTCCTCCTCGTCCAGCAGGCGGGGGGCGAGCCGCCGTCAGGGGCTGCTGCTCCTCTTCCTCCTCCGTCTGGCGCCCCGCTCGCCTCCTTTCCGCCCCCCCGGGCGGCGAAACAACTTCTCCTCCTCCTCTCGCCTGCCCGCGGGAGGGGACCGCTGGGAGCAGGAGCCGCGGGGAGCGCCGCCGCTTCCCGGCACCCCGCACCCCCGCGGGGCAGTCGGGATAACTTCTCTCCGCCGCTCGCCGCAGCCACACGGCCGGGAGGGGGTGCGGGGAGACGGGCTCAGCTCCAGGCGCCTCCTTTCATCGGCGGGCGCACGCAGCCATATTGGCTACACAAAGCTGCCGCCTGCGCCGAGACGGGGCTGCGGCATCGCATCGCCCGCCCCGCGCCGCCCGCCCGCCGCAGCGGCCGCCGCTCCCCCGGCCCGCTCCGGCCCGGCCCGGCCGCCGCCCGCCCCCCGGCCGTCAGTCAGGGGCGCCCCCGGCCCCCGTGCGGCGCCGAGCGGGGCGGGCCGGGGAGGGACCCGCGGCGCGGCCTGCCCGAGGTTCCGCCGCTCCTCCCTCCGGGGCTCCGCCGGGCCAGGACGGGGTGCCCGGGCCGGGTGTCTCGGCGGCGAGACAAAGGCGGCGCTGCCGCGCTGGTGACGGGCCGGGGCCGGGCGGGCCGTGCCGCTGCCCTCTCCCCAAGGCGGGAGCGGCCGCCTGTTGAGGCTGCCGGAGTCGGCACCGGGCGGCAGCTTCAAGATTTATTTCGTCCTAAACCGGGAAAAGCTAAACGTCAAAATAGTAACAAACTGCTTACGGGCATTGTCCATTAGAATTTGCAAAAACAAAAGTTTGCGAAGGAGATCTAAACACTAGTAATAGGCGCTGGCTCATCTTCCTTGTAAATTTCTTCAGCGTTTCATGAATGACCAGAGCCGACGTGTCCATAGTCAGCCGTAGCAGGGGGACGCAATTGTTTAGCAAAGAAATAGGAGAGTAACAACTTTTCTGTCTGAAACTAAACGGGCTGCCAACATCACTTGCTCCAAATGTTAGCTTAATTTGCAAACAGACTGCAGAATGACCACAAGCAGTTCTCATCTTAAATTCACATTTCATACATTTCAGTTACAGTGAAAGGGCTTTACTGGTAGTGGTGGTAACCCAATTATACCAAGAGAGAACCGCAATTATCTGACAGTCTCCTTTCCAACCAACCCTGTGCTTGATTTAGTGTCCAGAGACCTGGACTCAGTCAGGTACAAGGGACAGCCTTTGTTCCCTAAAATTTCCTGTTAACACACCCACTGGGAGAATTCGGGTCCTGAACTGAGTTTCAAGCTACTTTATGTAGCTCAGTAGATGATGATTTCTCTCATGTGAAAACATCTTGGGTTACACGCAATTGTGCTATGCATTCTACTTCTGGCAAAGGCAGACAGACACTAAGAGGAGTTAGGGATTGTTCTCAACCTTAAGTCATTATTTATAACAATACTTGAAACTATGGGGTGATTTTGAAATAAGTATTTTCACTTTTGGTCTATTCATTTTTATTTTTTGGTCCATTTTTATTTAATGCTCTTGTAAACTAATTTCTTCTAATTTTTCTTCCATTTTTTTCAACAACTTTCTTTTCTATACAAAATATACAGAAATTACCTTTGTTGTCTAATGACTAATGCTACAAATTCCTGCAAACTATGTTAGTCCTAGTCTATTTGAATTTATCAGAAAATCTGCCTATTTCTCTCTAGTTAAAGTTGGGCAGTTTTGCAGGTCAAGTAATTGCAGATTCCACAAGTGCTAGCTAGCCAGTGTGCATTAATTGCTGGTCTCACAGCACGGGTGAGAAGTGAAAGCTGCCTGGTGTCACCCACTCGAGCAGTGCCACGGCAAGGCCCTCTGTGCCTGCCACAGGACACTGTGCAATGCAAAGCTTTTGGAAGGCACATGCACAGGAAGATTGAAGGAAGATTGCACAAGTTATTCAAATATGTCCTTTTTTAAAGACTTTCTAATCTCAGCTAATCTCCTTTAACAATATTATTGTACTGTGTATGTGCTTAAACAGTTTCCTGTAAAGGAAAGGAAACATGCCATCAAATTTCATTAAGAGGCATTATGTTAAGAGCCCTGCTCTAGGTCGGTGCAGCTGTTCTCTGCTACTTGAAATAATAAAGACAATCTTGAGTTCCCTCCTCTTCCTGACTGGGCACTGAAGAGCACCTTTCACCAGGGGTTGCAGTAACAGGAATGGCAGCGTTCAGGCAGGGCATAACTTGGCTATTTGAGTCTCATTTCAAAACCTAGAGGGAAGTGGTGGCTCTAGGTACTGCTGCTCCTGCCACTCCCAGAAGTGTGTCTTAGTCCTTTGCCTTTTCTTTAAAATAAACCATTCATCTTTTCCTCACTCCTTGCCTGCCCCAGCTATTGCCTGCAGATCCACATTGCCTGTTGCCCTTCTCAGGCAGTGCCAGGCAGCAGGTAGATCTCTGCTGTACCAGGTTTCTTTCTTTCTTTTTGGAAATGCAGTTTCTACCTTTTTGTACTATCTGAGTCTCTTAACATTCCATTTGTCTTGCAAATGGCAAGGCTGCTCTCAGAAAAATTCAGATGGAACTTTTCATTGGACAATAATCTTCTGTGCAAAATTAGTTGTCACTCCTCAAACATTTCCTCCTCTGCCTGCTTATTGCTGCCCAAGTCGCAGAAGCAGCTCTGCTGCTGTAGGTTTCCTGGTAAATCCCCTCCTCAAAATCCTTAGTTTGAACCAATCACATATTCTAATGGCCAAAACCAGAGGGTTTTCTTCAAGATTAGAGTGTTTTAAAATTTAATTTAAATACATGGCGGACATCTCAGTTGCTTTTTGGTATTGGAGCCCTTAGGATACAGGTCAGGCTCCAGTGGCAGTTGTGTATCCCAGAAATGGCTTTGTAACAAAAGCCACACATGTAATCACATGATTCAAACCTTCATAGGAAGGTTTAGAGAAAAATATGAGATTTACCATAAGTTAATGGAAGGAAGGTTATGCAATCTCCAAGACAGGCATATGAAAAATACAAGAAACCACCAAGATTAGAGCTCTTTAGGTACAATGTGAACACCACAGAGCCTTTGTCATGGGTGTAACACAAAACACCAGCAGCTAAGCAGCTCTCAACAGCAGCTTAGTTTTTCATATTAATGTAACTGATAGACAATTAATTAGCACTTGCAGGATAGGAAGGTGCTGTTTTAATGTGCCAGCAGATCAAAGGATCTCATTTAGCCATTAAAAAAACCCCAAACCATAATGCGAGCAGTCTGAGCAGTGCCCAGGGAAAATATTTCACCTGGCGGTATCGTATCCAGGAATGGGCTATGCCCATAAATTCTGAGATCCTCAGAGCTCCTGCTGCAGCTGCAGACTGAGGGAGCTGCTGTTGGACACTCACAGAAGCACAAGGATCATTTATCTTCCCAAAAATGAGTAACTGTGAACTTCAGGAAATGGTTTAGCTCTTTCTTCACTGAACTTCCGTGACATACCATATGAGGGAAAGCAGACCAGAGGATTATATTGCCACTTTTTGCCCTTTTTTTTTGTGGGTTTTTTTTTTTTTTTTTGTAGCCATAAAACCTACCAGTCACTTCATCTTGTACTGCACTAGGCAGTTTTCAGATAAAAATTATTATGGTCTTTTCCCACTCTGGGCAAATGAAAATGAAGATGAGACAGTTATTTCAGTCAGCTTCAACAAGCTTCAACAGAAAGCAAACTCTGCTGAAGGTTTTAGATTCCCCCCTGGGCTGTTCAAAAAGCAAATAAACTTGTTTTACTTAATCAACTTCTTAAAAGAGAAAGAAAAGGCCTTCCTCAAGGGCAGAATAGCTGGCAGGAAGGGTGTTTGTTTGTTTGGGGTGAGGAGGGGGAGAAGAAAAGGGCAGGTAAATCGTCTCCTCCTGGAGCTGTGAATACACACAATCACTTCTGTTTCTCAGAAAACTGCTTCCAAAAACAGGCAGCAAAAGCAAACCAGAAACCCTGTGGTGGCAGTCCTGCAGGGGTGAAAGAATTTCAGCTTTTATAGGGAAGACACTCTGCAAGCAAATCCCCAGTACCCATCTGCTTAGAACAGACCAGGGGCATGATTTAATTTTCTTTGGGAGACTGGGCTGGCTTGTGATGTGGTTAACTTCTATAAGCAAGCAGATGTTAAACAGCTCCTTTGAAAGCTGTTGCTTGCAGCTTGTTATTGGTTCAGTTTCTAGGTCACTTTTCAAGTCAAGGCAAAAGATTATTTATACCAATAATTTGCTTTTACTTCTTTTAGCACTCATGGGGAGATAAAAGCAAATGGGTGCCCTAAACATCCATAGGCAACTTCTATAAACAAGCCATGCAAAAACTGGGAGCTTGTAGGAAGAAAACCCAAACTGCAGTTGAAGAAGATAGTCAAATATAATAGTAAAGATTCCAGAGAATGCCTCAGGACATTTTCACCATCTTCATTGGTTTTGTCAGCAATGAGTACTTTCAAATGCGATTTCAATCTAAAGGCTCTGGAAGAAGCAAAAGCATTTCCTTATGTTCCATCTCTTAGCTCTAAGAATGACATTTGTACTTTTCACAGCAATAGTTGCCCTGCTCACTGACGTACAAGGGTTTAAGAGTTGAATCCATGCCAATTACAAGGTAAGTTTTCCAGGGACTCCAAGGGCAGTGCTTTGATCGTGGCACAAGTGAACTCAAACAAAATGGCTCCAGAAAAGTCAATATTCCTCAAAAATTCCAGGGTAATTCAAGTGTCTCTAGTCCAAGCCCAAAGAGCTCCCTGAGGCAATGGAGAGAGGTGTGCATGCAAGTGTGATTCTCTCTCTAGATCCTGTGTAACACCTGTGTTTCCACACATCCCTGAAGAGCTCATCCCAGAGCTCATCTATTTTGCAATGCTTAAGCCAAGGGGATAACAGAGGTGGCAGCCCATTTCCTAAAAAACCCCAGAACCCAGCACATCCACATTTGGGAACAGACCAATACTCAGATGTGGTTGAACTGCAAAAGCTCCTCATGTGTGGAAAAAGAGAAACAGGATTGTAGGGAGCTGGAGGGGATTATTATTGCTTCATAATAAATGCTCTAGTATTCTGAATTCATCTGGTTTATGATACAGGAGAAGCATTTCTAGTGTACTTTCATGAATTTTGCAGAGTTTTACAAATGCTTGTGAAAACCAGACAAAGGTAGATGGTCAGAACATAGAAAAATTTGCATCAAATCATGTGTCATACTCATAGCTAAGACCTGAACTGTGACACAGTATACTTGACAGTGACACATGGATTTCTGTTTACAGAAATACCACATAAATTTGATATGCTTCTGATTGGAGAAGAAATTTTTACTTTTAATATTGCAGGATATTCCTTGGGCAGGAGAGGGGAAAGATTTTTGTAGGAGGAAAACAAAATATTGGGATGACAGTGAGAATAAACTCAAAGAGAAACCCTCGTACAACATTGATATAGTCAATTTGCTCAGACAAAGCAGACCATGGACCAAGATGAAACTTAAGACTGAAGGGTGGTTAAAATGACAAAAATACTGGACTTAACTAAAATCAGCTCTGAAAACAGTAACAAATGTGAAATGAAGTAACTCCTAAATTACACTCTCATTTGAAAGGCAAAAGTACTCCAGTCTCTGCTTCAGCCTATGTGCCTTGGAGGGATGGGAAAGGCATCAGAGATTTCCAGAATGAAATAATGTCTCAGCTTGGCACAGTGGCAGCTGCATTACCAGCTTCCACTAGGTTTGATCATCCAGCTTAAAACAAACTACAGATCTTCAACCTATCTTGTATTTTTCCCACACATAACACAAATGTAAAAATTAAACATTCAGCAGTTCAAGTTAGTTTTTTTTAAAAGAAAAATAGCACAAAAATAATTTAGAACTTAAATTTTTATAAATACCAAGATTTGTTAGAATTGAACAACAAAAAACAACTCCCAAAACAAACAGAAAATCCCCACTTCCATATTAAATGGAAAAGAGCATATCCAGCACAGCCTAGAATAAGGAGAAACATCTGAGACAAAGGCCTGAGTGGCATAGAAGCCTTAAAAAGAATTTAGGTTAAAATTATTCTTTTTGAATCAAGTCTGCAGCAATTTAGAGAAGTGTTGTTCAACTGTTTGAAACTTATAAAGATGGATTAACTGGTGGGAGTTTGATGGATAGAAATATTTAATATAATGCATATATCAAAGCTCATCCAGTTCTGCTGAGTTCTCTAATTGGTTTCCAGGGGACTTGGATTAAGCCCCAGTTTGGTAATAAAAAGACTATGCAAAAGAATAACCAAAATAAGAAGTCTCCAAATCTGCTAGGGATATTTCATAAAGGATAAATACACTTCATCAGCAAGGCAAGCCAAATATTATCCTTTTTTACCATGGGCTATTTGTACTCCTAGAATTTTTTCCCCCTTAACTCACCTTCAGAGCTGCCACTCTCCCCTTCCAAGATCATAAATGGCAGCCTAGAGCTTCACTGCTTTGCCCTCTCCTTTTCCAGCTGAAGTCAGTGTCTGCCTTGCAGCTGACTGCAGCAGCACCAACTATTAACCTTTCTGACTTTCTTTGGAAGATGAAAGAATGAAAAGAACTACACACAGCAGATGCTAATCACATTCTTTAATCCCCACATCCTGTCAACTAAGTACTCCTTATAACATGTATGTATGTTTTCACAAGCATAGTCCCTTCCCTCACCTTGATGATTCTCTCATCTCCTCTCACAATCATAATGCTCAGGCAAGACTATTCTAATTTAACAGTCTTTCACAGACTGAATCTAAAGTACAGAGTCTAAAGATTTCCCCAGGTCTTCATAAGTCTGTGGCAGCAAGAGGTCACTGATTCTGCATTTGCCAGCGACTTCCCAAGCTGCTGTGCTGCTCATCCTTCCCCACATTTATTTTCAGCAGAATACATACAAACACGAGCAAGGCAGAAGCTATTTGTGCCAGCTAAGTAGGAAGGCTGAAGAAGAAAGCAGAAACAGGCTAAAGACAAAAGTAAGTGGAGATCTAAAGACCTGAATACAGTTTCTACTGCTTATAAAGAGCCACATGAAACAGGGATGCCTTTCATTTCAAAGTATAAATATATTACCTTATATAATAAGGTCATTTTTTTTTTCCAAAAGTTATTTGACCATAGCTGTAATTTTGATGGCAGTAGATTTCACATCCAGATGTGCTGAGGAGATGTTTCTTCCTTGAGTGGTTTAATTATCCTCCAGGCAAGTGTTCACAGTAACCTTGCATGGCTGAGCTGAATCCAGCCAGTGGCACAGTATGGTTGACATAGCACTGCTGCAGGGAAGCAGTGTCACCAGCAGTGACAGTCACTACGGCTCCAGAAGGGAGGAATCTGTGGGAGAAACAAGGACAAGGAGACAGAAATAAATGCAAAGGGAACTAGAAAATGCACAGCAGTAGCATTAGTCAGAAGAACTATGTATCTCCTGAAAAATAAAAGTTTAAAGAAAGTCTCTGATGTAACTGGAAAATATTTGCACGAGTGGAAAATCTGGAAGAATGGTATATAGGAAAGGAAGAAAGTTACTGTGTGGGCTTGTCAAGGTACCTACAGACACAGCAGATATTTTAGCATCACTGAACTGGAAAAGTGCAGGAATCAGGGCAGAGTAAGGGGTGAGGTGTATCCTTCCTTGCCATGAAAGAGATCCCCTACCCACTGTGCCCTACAGAAATGAGTCACACACTGTCCCTGCTTCAAACCTGCACCATGACATGGCCAGAGCCATCCTCATCACTCCAAACACCATCAGCAGTTTACCATGGGGGTGCTGTCAATCAACCTGAGCCAAAGAATCCCCTCCCGGTGACACATCAGGATGAATCACGCCACACTAATTAATTCCCAGAAACCAATGAACCCTGGAATCATAAATCAAGAACAGTAACTTCAAAGTCTCTTAACTAATTCTGGCATTTTCTGAGACTCGTGACGTTTACCAGCACAATTTCATTATTGCTTTGCTTTTGCATTTCTTGGCAGTTAATTTTCTTTATTTTGCTTCTAAAAATCTATATAATTTAACATATAAAAGAGATGCCCACTGAGAAAACTGTCATATGTATCAAAAGATTAAGCAACCAACCTACACTTTCACAAAAAGGAGAAAAAGATGGTTAATAATCCAGGTACCTACTGCTTTTGCAACAGCTTCATTTCAGGTCAACACTGTCTCCACCAGGCAGCACCTCTGTCATGGAGAAGAACTTGGTATGAAATCTGGAGGGGTACCCCAGCTTTCTATGGATCCTAAAAGCCACAGTGAGAAAGTGCAGAGGAATGGGTAAAAGAGGACGTGTGGGTGCCTATCTGGTTCTAAAACCAACATTAAAATTAAGACAGCTTGCAGTGAGTGTCTGCCACCACAGGGCTATGATCAACAGCATCATAGAACACATAGAACAGCTTTCCTTCACAGATTTCCTTGAATTACCTGTCTGCTCTTCGTAGATGTTGTCACCTCTCTTCTAGGAAGAGACACACGAAAGAAACTGATGTAATTTGTAATTGAAAGTAATTGATGTAATTTCTGTCTCTTGTCCCAGTAGCACAACTTACATCTTATTAAAAACACCTCAGCTAAGGATTTTCTAGGAATATTTCTGATCTAACTGCAGGTATTAACACATTTTAAAAGATTCCTATTTGCCTGCTAATTATAGTTACAATTTCCCACATGAGCTGTACCAGAACTCATCAGGAACAGCAGTTTTTACACTTAACAGTAGCAATCACTGTGGTTCAGCAGCTGTAATTATGCACAGTTGGTTGAAAGAGCTTTATAACTAAACAGATACAATACCTGAAGGACTTAATTGAGGGTTACTGCTCATTATTAACAGTCATCTACAAAATTAGTGATGATTTAACTACCATTTGTCACAGCCACTAAGAGCAATCCCCAGGACAAATGACAAAATCTTAGTTCTCAGGAATGAATAAATACCTGCCCTTTTCCCAGCTATTTCCATTACTTCACTAGGACTCCATAAAGAGATTATGAGTATCTGTGTGTCACTTTACCCAGCTGCCATCTTTCTTTCTTCCCCAAGCAGACCTGAATTCCTACTCCGTTTCCACACACACTTGCTTATTTCTGCATTTCCTGTCTTTTCAGTTTTCTTCCCTCTATCCTCAACACCTGCAGAAACCGCCATATTTTTGTACATCAGTCCTATCTACTGTCTTAGGTTCTGAAAGGAGCATGCAATTATTCCTGATGCTGAAGGCTTGGACTCACAGGACAGACCCTTTGGATGAAGAAACACCTTTTATCATCTGATGCACACAGAAGTAATGGTGGTGGTTAAAGCAATGCAGTATCAGAGCAGCTCAAGGCCCACAGAACTCCCAAGCACAGCCAGACAATGCCAGGTTCTCACAAATCCAACAGGAACTAACCAACTACAGGCACTCTTGTAAGGCTTTCAGATATTCAAGTGGAAGTCCACTTCCATAAATCTTGCTGGTTGCAGCTGTCTATACAGAAATATCACCTGTTTAATATTATTTCTAGTCCTAACCATTGGTCTCCTGCATCAATAGCATCACCTTCAAATGTTTTTAATGGAGCCTTGCCTTGGAGTTGTGCAGCAGCTGAAGGATGTGAGACACTCCCAAGGCAGCTGCCAGAACTTCACACTTCAGAGCAGCTCTGGGAGCTGCATTTCAGTGCCTGCTGGAGAGGCTGAATGCAGACTGGAACAATCTCAGCTGCATGGAAAATGCTGCTGCAAAAGACCTGTCCTCACTCACTGCAGATTCCTGTGCTGGCACTGTACAGGAGTAGCTCATGACACTCTTTTGGGAATGATTATAGCCTTTACTGACAAACTGCTTTTTGGGTGTCTGTTTTTTAACCCAGATAGACAAATGATATGAAAGTGAAAATTCTACTAATTAATGAAAAAGCGTATGTGGACTCTACTCTCTCCCTCTTGTGAAAATACAGTCCTTTCATCTCCTTCCTTAGGTACATCAAAATAAATATAACTATGAGAGGGAAACTTATGTCGAGATATCGCAAAAAACCCATTTTCAAGAGAAAAAATAAGCTACTCGATACCTCTTTCCTCAAAAGAAACCGCTGCTCTCTAGTGGAAGATGATGGTATGACCTAATTCCATTAGAAGGAATGTTACACAATTTTCATTTTAACAGTCAAAAGAAATCTGGATTCATTTTCACAAGCACTGAAACTCAAAAGTAGCAAGGCTTGTTTGTTTTCCATGACTCTTTTGGATTGGCCTGTGAGATTTTGGTACTCATTCTTCAAGATAAACTTGCTATGCATTTACATCAGAACCATAACCACATCCAAATAACCTGCCAAGTATTGGTGCATTAAAATATTAACCTATCTTTTAATTTGGTCCCTTTCAGTTTTTCTGTTCTTAGACAATATAATAATGAGCCAATTGCTTCTGGTTTTTTTGAACATATTGAATTACCAACACACTTTCCTAGGTCTGAATTCAAAGTTTAGCCAACCACTTTGAAGATAAGTCAGTTAGCAGCACAGAATAATTTAGGCAAATATGCAAAAACTATAAAAAAACTGTATCCTGTTTGCTATGGGTTTCTGAAGACATTGCTGTCTACAGGCACAGTGATACAAAACTGAGGCATTCCTATTGCAGTAATTCCTTCAACATCTACTGAAACAGTGAGAAATGCTCAGACATCAAGGAGTCTTTGTCCTGAAACAATCAATTTTTTTCTTTGTCCTGAAACAACCAATTTTTCTTTCTACTTGTAGTTATTTATAAAACACAGCATTCATATGCTTTCCTTTGCTTTTTTCTTTAAGCAAGATAAGCAAAAAAGGGAATAGCCCTCTACACTGAATTTCTTCAAGTTATGGACCAAGGCAGCACAGCTCTGGATTTACTTCCAACTTGCCATAGTCATAACAGAAAACCTATTTAGCACACACAGCTGTTTTCTGCTCTCTCTGCAGATAAGAGATGTGTGTGAAGTAGTTTCCTGATAAACACACCAAGAAAGTGCTTCATTTATTAAAAAGTCTAAATTTGTTTTAAAACAGATGGAAAAAATGAAAGCAGGATATGGATATTCAAAAACAAAATTATTTCTTGAAAATTTACACTTAACTAATTTCAATTAGCACATTAATGGAAAAGAGAAGAAAATGTAAAAATAGTATTTATTTTTTAAAAATTAAACCCAAACTAAGGTTAAAAATTTTATTCAAAATGCAAGTTTTAATATTCCAAAGTTCCATTTCTTGACTGATAAAACTGATGCTTAAAAAAGCTGCTTATGAGTAAAATCCAACAGCTAATTTGTTTACTGACTGTGCAGAGAGCTCAAACAATAATTACTAATTCAGAGTGCTCTTGTAAACAATCTATTTTTGGTTGGAACACTCATGAGGCTCAGAGCATGCTCTAAGGACAAGACATAGTGGCTTCATGCAAGATAGGTTTTATATTACTTATTCATTTATGTTATAAACACCTGAGATTTAAGCTTAATAATTCTCTACTGTCTAACTAACTACACAAAGAAATGGAGGTTAGCTCATCCATAAATTAAGCAAATAGAATATACCCATAAATAAACACAAGGGTCACACCTTCTTTACCTCTGCCTCTTTTTATTGTCATATTTAAGACAATGATAAAAGATGTAATTTTAGTCTTAATTTTAAAATATACAAGAGAGTAAACCCAGCATTTAAGTAGCTAATTTTTCTATATTTACAAAAAACCAAACCAAAAATCCCCCCAAAGCAACCAAACCCAAAAATCAAAACCAACCAAATAAAAAACCCAACCAATTAAAAATTGGAAAAAGGAAAGATGTGGTTATTTGTTCCAGTACAAACTCCACCCATTTAGACCTTGAAAAGAATCTTTATTCACAAAAATGTCAAGCACTATCAGTAGAATCTCCCCTGAGAAATCCCCTGATACTTAACCACAGGAAAGGTTTATGGGCTTTCGCTCCATGAAGCCTTTACCCATGTTAAATTTACATCTTGACAAAGAAATAGACAAATGAGTAAGTGGCAATCTCACTGAGATCACAAAGAAAACTTGAACTTATTCTGAAATTCCTATTGCTAAAACAGAGATAGCAAAATATATGTAACTTTTAGAGCAGATAATAAATGCACTGCCTTCTCCATTTTCACCCTGCCAAAATCAAGACAAACGTAGATCTTAGCATCACACCAAAAACACAAAATAATTTGAGAATAGCTGTGTTGGATTTCATATGAGATCTTGTCTGCATGGAGGATGAATTAAAAAACAGACACAGTGGGACCTGAAGACTTAAACCAATAGATTTACAGTCTCTGAATGTAGCCTTACACTTTTGGTGGACATAAAGACAAACTGCAGCAAAACTTGTTCATTTTCAAATGCTAGAATACTCAGCAGCCTGCTTTTTCTTCATGAGGGGACAACTTCAACTTTTTTCTTTACTTATTTCTCTTCAACTTTGACCCATGTCATGAGCACACTGAGTATCCAAACACTGCTGAGAGAACACTACTGTACTTTCCCTCCATAGCACCACAATAAATTTAAACATACTACACTGAAATTATTTGAGATCGTATTCATTCTGATGACTGCTTCAGTGGACTACAGCTATAAATACTTTCAAATTATTTCATGGCAATGCATAAAAAGAGCATCTGTTCAGTTTCTACTCTATATAATAGACTAAAGTAGGTTGCTCAATGATCCTGCTCAATTAGGAAACCTTCCCAAAACTAGGACTGCTCTAAGTTACTGATTCCAGCAGTTAAGACAGTTGCTGTCATATGAAAAACTATCTCTAAATTGCAATATTCTTACAACAGTCTTCTCAGAATTTAGTAGCATCCATGAAGTACAGCTTCTTGGAGATATGGTCCCAAAACAGAATCCTGGGGACGACAATAATTTACTGGATAATAACTTGGGATAAAGAAAAACTCATTAAAGCTACCAAAAGCAAAGAAAAGGATTTCAAACACTTTGAACAGTGCTCCTGAACTCACGATGAATTAATCA
The DNA here is from genome assembly GCF_051311805.1 of Agelaius phoeniceus. Taxonomy (NCBI): domain Eukaryota; kingdom Metazoa; phylum Chordata; class Aves; order Passeriformes; family Icteridae; genus Agelaius; species Agelaius phoeniceus. Next base: position 23,084,727 of record NC_135273.1, read on the forward strand.
CACGCTAAGTTCCAGCTTTCTGAAGTTTCTGTTCTTAAAAGCTGTAGACTGATCTCTGCAGCTCCCGCTGAAAGAACATTTCCAAAAGCATTCTGGGCAAGCTCACAGAACTCTCTTGCAAATCTCATTTTGTTTTTTAATAAAATCTGAATATACATTAAATAAATATTGAGTTAATAACAGCTTGTAGCCACTGTGGGTAACCGCAAACGCTAACACTGTCACATGAAAAAGAAAATGTCATCAGGTGAAAACCACTTTAAATTTGTTTCTACTCTCTGGTGCACTCTCTCTTTCAGGGTCAGTACTAACCACAGGTGGTGAACATTTGGGCAATTCTTTTGATATAATTTCACTTATCAATTCCCTATGAGACACACAGAACCAATAATACACTTTACTTAATTTAAATAATGTTTGCTGACTATTTCTTGGTTTGCTATCTTGTTTTCTGTCCAAGTGCTATGTAATAATGGGAATATGAAATTCATTATGATCAAATATCAGAGGCCGCCTGGGAGGGGTTGATTCTTTGTCCGCTTTGTGTAACAGTTTAAAGAGACCTGTTCCAATATTCATTGGAATTCCCATGATGATGCACTCAGAAACACCTAGGGAAAAAAGAAAACAAACACAGTGAACATTTGAACAGTAAGGATTTACAAAACTACTTTCATTTGCCCATTCTGTTTTGTGTTACCTACAAAACAGAATGGGCAAATGGTTCAACTTCACAGGTAAGGACCAAGGCCTCTTCACTGGCCAAAGTAAAATGTCATGGTCATCAGACCAGTACATTACTTAAGATATATGTTACTTAACAGTGTTAAATTCTACAGGAAAAACTCAACCTAACCTGAACATCTTCCCCAGTAATGAAAGCCCTTCAGAAGGTTTGTTTTTTGAGAAGACAGGTCCCATGCAGTACTCCTAGCAGAAGATGTAAGGCAAACTTACTTCATGTTCATTCTCTGACTCAGTGCTAAGGCTTCAGTCAAACTTGGCAGGGTTCCCTTGAAACCTCCCCAAGTTCCAGTGAGAAAGGCACAGAACTACTTGAGCTGTGACACTCCTGGCATTTTCACCACTCAAAAAGTGCTTGTTTTGATGTGAAAGATTGAGTCTGTCCCAACGATTTTTGATGGTTATAACCTTTCCACTGCAACGTGCTGATACATTTATATTCCAGATCTACCAATGTGCATGACTTTTCTAAAGAACATTCCACACTCAAAGCAAGCTCTCAGATATCAGTGTTTCTCTCTCAGCATGCTGTTATGATCTAAATGACATTTTTGTGTGTTCTCAGGAGTATAACTCAATTGTCCTTCACAAAAATGTTTAAGAAGGTAACAATAAATAGCTGTACATTTGAATACAGAGAGGATGAAATAAACTAGCTTAAAATTCTGACTTGATTCACAATTTGAATGTATACAAATGAAGATTCAGAAAATACTGTGCACAGAGCACTGTTTGAAACTGGCTACACTAAGACCACCAAGATATACACACAGGTATATATAATTAACTTTTGCATAACACATGCATATTTCTTTATTTTGTTAGTACCCAGAAACTCCCAGTTCAGCTCCAGGACAGTAGGTATTGCATAAACAGATTTTGCAAAGAGTGAAACCTGCTTTACTTCTTTTCTCCATTTAACCTATTAGACTTTTTAAAAATTCAGTCCCAAAATACATGTAGCTTAAAGGAGAAGAATATCTGAAAAGAATGGGGGCAAAGGCATTACAAAAACCCAAAATTATTTCAATTCCAAATATTTGACCACATGGCAAAAATACAAAAGAAAGAGACAAACAGAATGCCAGAACTCATTGACTGGGTTTTCTGTTTGCTGTATGTATGTGGGCATGCATGCACTTGAGCATATGTAGCCATATATTTTCAAAATTTAGCAGATTCTTTCATGAACTCACTAAGATGATTCAGTGGCTGCTAATGTACTTAAATTTAAAACTCAGGAACAGATACATTTAAAAAGAAATTTCTGACACAAGTATCTTGTCTGCTGTTAATGAAGTGAATACTGATAAACAAGACTTCTGATTAAAAAACCAACGACCCACAATATTAATCTATTTTGATTAGAACTAAATGAAGATGTGAAAAACTTGGCCCTTCTGCTTATTTCTAGGTACAAGTGCTAAATGACCTAAGCAATCAGGTAAGAGTATAATCTTCAGCTAGGCTGAGATGTACCTGTCCCCCTACTTAGCAGGAATGAAAATGAAACCTAAATACTGAGTGAGGTACTAGATTGATTCAACAGCCCCAGGTGTTGAAGATAAACAAACTTTCACAATTGGAAAACCAGAAGTATTGATAGTGAGACAAATTTCCTGGTATTTCACTGAGATCTAGGGTGAGAAATAAAACCAAATTACTCAAAGTCTACTTCAAGAAACATCCAGCGAATATCCAACTGACTTCAAGATCTCAGTCTGAGATGAGAGGTACAGAAACACAACAAACTTCCAGGACTTCTAGAATGAATTAGCCTCAAGCCTGAACTTAGCCTGAAGTTTTTGACATACCAACTGAACAGGAAGCTTAACAAAGACAGAACTCCAATGCTCTGAAGAGGTTTTACAGATGCTGGGTAAGGACCACAAACTGTAACAGACTTTGCAATACCTACCACAAACAGAATCCTTCTGTCCAAAGTAGGCAGCATCAAAGAGATGGTCTGCAGTCTTTTCAAAAGAAGCCAGCATCAACACACTTTCCTTCATTTTTGCCAGTCCAAACCTGGTAATGCCCAGAACTTCACCCTTGATTGATGGAAAAACCCAAAGAGTAAGCCTGAGTAAATAAATAAATACACTATCTACAATACAGTATTGTCATAATACACTGATTCACAGTTGAACATCCTGAAGGTTAATAGTTTGGTAGTAATGAATATTGAATATTTACATGAATATGAATAAAACAAAAATCATACTTCATATACAATAGAAGTTGGTATAAATGGCTAATAGCTCTTGAATAGATCTTGAGTATTGAACACATGGAAAGAAACATGGCCATGAAAAAAAACTCCACCATTATAAACTGGCTGCTGAGCTACAAACTTCAGTGGGGTCTGAGAGCACTATGCTGAATCTACTGCCTATTATCTACAGCTAAATCTGACTTCAGCTGCCAGGAGAACACAGAAGATGCTAAATCTTCATTTTTTCACTCTCCAGAAAAAAAGGTAATTAGCTTTCTAAACTCGCTTGACTTCTTTGTTTCTTACTTCTTAGAAACATCCTGATTATATCAGATTGCACATTGAAGCCTAAGTCAGAAGTTCAGGCAAAAGAATGCATGGTAGGAGCCTACCAAGTTTAAAACATGGCACTCTGATGCCCTTTTCTACTGCTGTGCTGCAGCTTCACAGGGTCACAGCCCTGGGGACTGCTGCTGCTCAGTACAAAAAGCTCTGCAGTTTGGGAACAAATCAGAACTCCATCCATTTCATCCAAATTAAACCCTTGCACTCTGGCAGGCAAATTGCAAAATCTTACTTCACTAAGTGTACTCAACTCTAAAAACCATACTGGATGTGAAAGAAAAAAATCAATCAGTAAAGAGCAGATGATTTTGTACTAACACGTTGAGTAGGACTGTTCATGTCAGCTGATTCTATGTGTAATGTCTGTATCCTTTGCCTCACATATGGTGCAGCTGTTACAAACCACTCCTCGTGGGGCTTTCTGCACAGCAAGCCTTAAACTGCACGCATGGCTACCCAAACAGTTGTTTTTCACACCATCATGTTTAGGATTCTTATTTTAAATTATGAAATTATCATTCCCTACTCATTATATCAATTTGTTTCCAGTCAAAATAGATCCACCCTCTCCCAAAGAACTAGAGTAATTAAGCATTTTGTGTAAAACACAAATAACAGTATTAGGTCAGCTCAACTTTGAATTCTTTAAGCCCAGAATGAATTTCGATCTCCTGTGCTCACCCACCCTTCTCAAACATTATAAAATTAATTTGTTTAAACAGGGCAACGTAACACTTAGAAAAACCATAGTACAAACCTTGTAAGTCATTAGATCAGACAATAACATGACATGTCTCCTGTCAATGCTCATGCCATGGTTCACCATCGTGTACTGAATCTCATTGATAATGGTTGTCCGAGCAGCTTCAATTCCCAGAGTTTTCTCTACCTACACAAGAGATTGTTACATGATTGTTCCATGTTACACACATGAAGAACCACGTGTTTGGAGCAAGTACATTCCTGGAATAAATACCATCTGATAGCATACTGATAGTCCATTTCTATGGCTACTCTTTTAAACTTCTCCATTTGAAAAATATTTATAGAAACAGCTTCTTTGTGGTGAACAGTGCTGCCACTGAATTATTCTCTTGTGTTAATGCATTCTGACATCTATTAGTAGAATCAGGCTTCATTCCATTACAAGTGCTGCATCTGAGCACAAGCAAACACTTGTAATAAAGATGCTACAGGGAAAACCCCACAGCACTCATTTAGACATTACCTCATAAGTGTTGTTAGAGGATGTTTTTGTTCCTTTCACTCCATGAGTAGCCATAACAGCTCGTAGATTATCACCTTCAACCAGAAGCTTGTATTTTTCCTTTCCACTTTGTTCATCAACATGAATGACAGCTCGGGAAACCTCTGGTATGCCTTGCACTACAACCTTCAGAAAACAAAAAAGCCCTAGTAACTTTGATGTATGCAGTAACACAGTATATAAGGGTAACATTTCCAGCATTCAAACCCATTGAGAAGGTCTCACTCAAAACACGTATGAGTAAGATTTCTTGCTCTTAAATACATTAGTGCAAAACTGACACACTGTAGTACAAACCTTACTCACTAGCTACATTTTATATTGTATGTCAGACATGCCCACACTCTGGTTTGTGTGTCTGAATGGTGGCAGACCCATACAAACCAAAGGGCAAATTGCTAACAATAAAGGTTCCCTTATCTCTGTTTTTAAAATCCAGAGTAGCGAGTCTCTTCACAGTAAGCTGAAAAAATGACAGATAGTGTCATGTGGTTCAATTTTAGATACAGCTGAAAGCAGATGTAACTATTTCATACAACTGCTGCACTTGGAATGCTTCAATAAATGTTGTAAAGAAAATATCAAAGCTTCCATTTTACTTACAAGTATTAGTAAAGGATGGCTTAGTTTCAACAGCAAGGCAGTACCATCACAATCTAAGAGCTACCAACCCAGCCTATCATCACTGTCAATACTGACAAGAACTATTGCATCTTGCCACCATGGAAAATTATTACTACTGATTACCTTCCACAAAAGCATCAGACAGCCTTGGCTTTTACCTTTGGTAGGTCTTCCTTGAGGGACTGCAAGACATAATACATGGAACTCTTGCTATTTTCACGAGGGGTCACACACACAACTGCTTCTCCATGCACAGCAACATCCCCAGGCTTCACTCTGAGCTTGGAGACGCAAATCGAGTAGCGCACAGTCTCGGCATTCACCTGTGCCAAAAGGCAGCCAGCAGACATCAGGGTTATCACAGCAGGTATCAACATGCTCAAAGAAATTGAGGCATCTTTCAACAGATCATAAAAAGGAAAAATGTAGGGAAAAAAATCCTCAAATAGTCGCTTCTAAATTAGTCTTATAAATCACATGAAATAGTATCCTATGCTGAGGGTACCAGCCTGTACATTAACCAATGGACAGAAATGGCACCCCTGTGTTTAGCAAAACACCAATGTATGTTCTCTCGCTTCCAAATAAAGGGGAAATTATCGACTTGGCAAGGAAAAAATACCAGAGACCCTTCCAGATTAAATGTAGCCACACAACATCTATCATTCACTCATTCACTTCCTTTTTTTTAGCTTCCCCTGGTGTGATTACTGACTCAGGATTAGGACACCCTTTGTAACGTATCCAAGGGTATAATCTGTGTAAGAACTGAACAACTCACCTCTAATCTCAGCAGCCTAATGCGCTCTAAAGACAGCTTCACTAGGATGAAACAGTCATCTGGAAGAAACACTTCCTCAATATATTCAGAAATCTTTAAGAGACAAGGACGAAACAATTAGAATGAATAAATGGCTAAAAGTGCCATTGGTAATTGCATTGCAATTGGCTAAGGCATACATTTAAAGCATTAGCAATAATACAATTTTCTTACCTCTCCTAACAAAGTTTTCTCAATTCTTCCTTTAACCAGACGGGCAAAATCAGGATCATCATCTTTGTCCAACTGTGCTGTTATAATAGGGGTGCTACAAGAATAAACACACACACATGAAAAACCAGGTAGTAATAAATTGCTCAGCTAGAATAGAGATGGCAACTTGAATTCCAGCCTCTCTTATCTAGAGTAGTATTTAGTAAGATAAAGAGATCTACAGCTTCCTCAGGTGTATTTAAGAAAAATTACTGTTCAGTTACTTCAGGCTGGTAAAAACAAGCAAACACACAAGTACTAGTGACTGCTTTCATGGCATATGTTATTCTAGTAATATTTAAGCGTGGCTTCATGCACACCTAGAAATAGGTATGCTTCAAGTACTGCTAAGCACCAGAGCACTCGACAATTGGTGAGAAGTCTAAGGAAATATTATACTTAAATAATCACTTTATTTGATTTGCTCTGTGGGCTTAAGTATCACAGTTGGGCAGACATCAGATTTTTGTTGCTTAAATATTTGCATTGAATGGTGTCTAGTATATTCCTCAAGACAGGGAAATGCTATCATGTATTGCAAATTTACCCATCAGGTTTCACTTGGGCAAAGGAAAAAAAACTCAAGAGATCAAAACAACATTTGTACCTTATAGCCTTTGAAGCATTAATGATTTCTTTGATTCTTGGCACACCCAAAGTAATGTTCATTGAAGCAACACCAGCAAAATGGAAAGTCTTCAGAGTCATCTGTGTGCCAGGCTCACCAATGCTCTGGGCACAAAGAGCTCCTACTGCAGAACCAGGCTCCATCTGTGCCCTAATTAAAAAAGAAATAGAAGGAGATAAGGAACTGAATAAGACATAAGATCCTAAGGAAATAGCAACAGAAACTATTCTGGTAGATATTTGAGAAGTTTGTTAACATATTTTAGTAAAAAAAAACAAGAGAGAGCTTAAAAGGCCACCAATACTTTAAGACTGATCTCCTACAAAGCAAGAAGATGCCCTATCATATAAGCATTCCACAGATTCAGTATAACTTCCATTATAGATTACAAAATGCTTGTCTTCCTCCTCCTAAGCATCAAGCACTAGATCCAGCATTCTCCCTTCACGGAAATACCATATGCTAACATTTACTTATTACAGTAAAAGTGATAATTCACATCTAAAAACACTTAAGACAAACGTAAACAAGTACTCCTAATAAGGGAAAGCAAAAAACTGGTAATTGCTTTAAAATAGTTAAGAATTTAATATATACATGAATTTTCTAAGAGAATAAAACATTTGGAAACAACTGATGCAGGTAGGCAACAAAAGGAGAGATCACTCATGGCTGCATGTGAATGTCCAAATCAAAAAGTCTAAGGAAATGAAATAAATCTCAATGGATAAAGAGATTAGAGCATCCACACCAGCATTATCTTGGTAGAAGCCAAGAATAACAAACAAAAGGATCCTATGAGGGCATAAGAGATCAAAGAACATTTTAAGAATCAAGTGTGATATAACTCCTCAGATTGTGTAGATTAAGAATAGCTATCAAGATTGATTTGAATTTGACACTCATCTACTTAGACTTGGTTCTGCATGGACTCATTGAAGGTATTAAAAAACCTCCTGCAAGAGGGGGAGGAAGGAAACATGTCTGGCAGTGGGTGTAAGAATGTGAAGTGTTTAAACAATATCCTCCCTTACTCTGAATCGTATCACTTTTGGCTTTTACCAGAATCTGCTGTCAAAACACAGTCTGTGGGTACAAGTAATGAGTAGTTAAATGCTAAAACTGCTTGTTGGTATGATTACTGTTACTTCAGAAGGAAGGTGCTTAAAACAAGCAGGTAGCTTTACATGCCCAAGGAACATAAAATGAAACATAAAACATTTTTTACAATGTAAAAGGATACCAAAGTTTGTTAATGAAAGGATCTGATTTTGACTCAAGACAAACATAAAAATCCCACCTAGATTAGATCTCTAGAACTTGTGTGCAAGACCGCTTTAACAAGCCCACCCACAGACAGTGATGCTTGTTCTTTGCATCCCACCTTTGTCTTGCAATGTTTATGTCATTGGAGCCAATTGTTTCTAATTCTTTCTACTGCATTCACAACAGAACCAACATGCATACAGTAAAAACAGCAAAATACACCCAGATGTTACCAACAAAACAGCAGCACTGAGAACACAGCAGGGTAAATACTCACCTCATGTATTTGTCTCTACAAGTCTCTAGAAACTTCTCTAGTTGTGTTGGAGTAATCCTATCCAACTGATATAAAACTCTTGGCTGAAAAGAGAATGGAATAGTTGGAAAAACAACAACTTATGAAAATGGAAAAGAATTACATCATTACCCCACTGAAATTATTTACCTCTGTTGTGCCATTGTCATTAATTCCATACTTGTCCCTAGTTTTTTTTATCTTCTCAGAAACACCTTTGATGAATTTTTTAATTTCCTGAAATCACAGCAAAACCACAGTAAGCAAAGACGTGATGTCCATATTGAAGTCTTGAACAATAAGTTATTTACTTTAAGCTCCAAATATTTAAAATAAATTAATAATGCATAGTATGAAGAGAAGAACATCAAAATTCAGACAAACACATACATTAGAGTTTAGCAATCCAGATCCACTTGGGTGTAGCAACAAACCAGTAGCAGCACATGAGGACTGTGGTCCATGCTGAATAAAAGCATCCTTCCTGAGCACACACTGACAGGTGAAGATAGCTGACTTGGGTTGACCCTTCCTACCCACCACTTACTCAAAGTGATTTAAAAACTCAAAAAACACCAACTCAGAATCCTTATTTTTTGGCAATACTGACACAAATACATTCTCACTCAACCCTCACTATTCAAAATAGTCAAAATGGAAAGTCTATGGCAAGAGAACAAGTATATGAAGTATATCTGCTGGATACATCTCAGAGATTTAAGGTGCACTTTCTTTGAGAGAAAAAAGCTCAAAACTATTATATACATGTATATAATATGATTACCTAATATGATTCAAATAACTCCTCTAAGCTGTGGAGAGGTCTTGAAGAAAATTGCATTTAAGAGGTCATACTACATAGACCTTTCACTCTCTTACCAGGCTTACCCAAAAGAAGTTGTAATAGTCTTTACTGGAGCATAAACTGAAACAATACTGTTAGAAAAATATCCAACATTTATTCTATAAAAGATTATTTGGTCATTACACATTGGACGCACACATATACACTACAAGTCATGAAATGTGAGATCCATGAATAAACTCTTCCACAAACATGGACTTGGTGCAAGTCATGACCATCACACAAGGTTATCAAAACCAAAATATAAACAAAAACCAAGAGGAAATCCTTCCCATCTATTTCAACCATGATTTAGGAAAGCCTCTATAGAGAAACAAACACTTGGATTTTTTGAGAGTCCTTTTAAACCTTTTCTACCCCTTTAGTCTTACCTAACAAACAGAGTGATGGTTACACAGCATCGCCTGTTCTGCACTTGGTACTGGACTCCTTGCAACCAGCACAGTCAGCTAAGCACTGACAATTACTTGCAAAAATGAGTGCTTATCTGAGGGACTGCCATTTGTTTTTTCCACAGCTGAGTTCATGGAAACATTATGAAAACATTTCTATTACATTCTAACAGAATTCTCCCTCAAAAATAACATTCTTATGGACATTCAAGGTATTTCCAGAAAGTACATTTTTTTCTGTGAGTACCAGAACTGAGTTCAAGAGGAAGAACAGGCAACAGAAGTGGTGCTGGAATGGATGCTCCAAAGTCTCTTCCCCACATGGATGACAGTATGTATTCTTATGTTTTTGCCCCTTTTTTCTGCCATGCAATAAGTAGCATTATTCACAAGTATACTGGGACATTTCAAAGGCTTTTGACCCCAACATATTTGCAATAAACTTATAATGTGATTTTTTTCCTAAAGTAAATGTTTAGGCAGTAATATGGAATTAGAGAGTTTAATCTTTTCATTACACATGCATAAAAAAAGCAATGTTGCAGGACTTGCAGAAGACTTTTCCTCTTTGACAGTGCCTGAGTTCCAAAGTACTTAAAAAATCCAAACAACTCCAACACAATACATCAGTTATTACATATAATTCTCACTAAGGTAATCAAATTATATGTTATTTCCATAGACCAGAGTCAAAAAAGGTAGAAGATAAACCTCTAAAAACTTATTTTTATTGTCAAATTTTTATTCATGCAGAAGACCTAAAAGAGGAAATTACTTATTCTTCTCAGCTTTCAAATATATGTTGGCAGTTTATCCAAACTATGGATTAATTTTTGCTACAAATGGAATGAAAATGTAGCTCACACTTTGCTGAGCCTAGCTCTGTCTCTCTGGATTTATAATCTTTAGTGCAACACTGTACTCTATGAGCACAGCTATGTAACTTCCAGAGTGATTTTTTTTACAACTTCTGAATCCATGAAGCCTTAGTCTAGACCAGATGAACAAAGAGGCACCAAACAGGCCTTGCCAGCTCCTCCTTGCTGTCCAGGCAAAAGGGCAGTTCAGGGTTTGCAGCAGGTGTCCCAGCAGCCAGGTTAGTGGGGTCACTGACATACAGAAGCATTGCTGGCATGGCAATCCTTGCAGTGAAGAAGCCACTGGAATGCACAATGGCACAGACAGTGCCATGAGATTCAGCACAATCTGCTCCACTTCAGGCACACCCAGTGGCCAACTCTGCACAGGGCAGCACTGACTGCCTATGTACTGAGCTTCTTCTGTGTTTGCAACACATTCACAGCATTTTTATTCCATCATCTCAAAAAAAAGCACAGAAAAATGACTCTTTTTTGGCTCTTTAGAGACATTGTTTTCTAGACTGGAGTGGATAAGCCCATTACAGGAACCTCTGGCTAAAATAACAGCACTAAGAAGCATCTCTGCTCTGCAATAGAAAAGTGGAGGAAGGGAAAGGAAAACACCAGAAAAACATACTCATATCCCTAGAGACTAAATGAATGACTTTTAGGAAGAAGAATCAAGTACTGAAAGAAAGCTTCCTCAAAATCCTTGAATTTAGCAATGGTTATTAATTAACATGTCACAGTATTCACATTAAGTTAAATAATTGTGATGAACACCTATGTCATAATTTAGCAAGCAATAATGTATATATGCTAATCAATTACTTTAGCACTATACACACATCTCTAGCTAAAAAGCACTAACATTAATGCTCACACAGTGCACACACATGCTACGGTTACCTCATTATATTTTTCATAACCTGTCTCAGTTAATGTCTTCAAGGATGAACAAAAAAAAAGGAAAGAAGAAAATGTAACTATCTAAAATTTAAAAAAATCTTCAGCTAATTATCACTAAGGTGATGTAACCATATCTATGCTTCTGAAATTAATAACAATTATTTAAATTTTCATTAAATGATTTAAAATACGTATACGTCAAAACCAGCTTTATCCACCAACTCTATTATTAAATTATTTGATTTCTCTTCCTTCAGACTTGCAGTTGAGATTTACAGCATATTTCAAATACGGATATAATTTGACTCTAACAATGGAAGTGCAACTCAGGTTTACCTTGTGCTCTGAAACACTCTGATCTATTAAAAAGAAACCCTTCAAATACAGGTCATGAAATGAATTTTTTCTCATCACTGTCAGTAATCAGAAGGTTCATCAAGCTAACAGCTTTATATAGATGTAAGTTTAAGTCTACAGGCAGGTTAATTCTACAGCTTTGATCAGTGATTCTCAAGCAAGTCTTGAGAGTGGCTGCTCTCATAAATATTATAATTGCCCAGTGCTCTTTCAAACAGATTGAATTTTACAATTCAAAGTAAAAGCAGCCATGTGAACTTTCACTCACCCTTAAAAGCCATGTAAGTCGTCTCCAGACAGGCTAAAGTCCTGTGCTTAAATCCTAAGGAAAAGTTAATCACAGTGTGATAAGGAAGTGTGATAATTACCTGCAGAAAACTGTCTTGGCAGCAAAGAAATTCATTCTTCTTCATGATAGACTCAGATGTTAACACCAATTCATTTTTGCTGAGGGCTGGTTCACTGCGGCACGGATAGACAGCCTTCACAGGAAAAAACAGGACTTAGCCACAGACAGCACATGCACAAAAACTCCATTGAAAAGATACAGAACACACTTAGGTAGAACTGAATAACAGCATTTTTTATTTCTGGTTGTGTCTTTTTGTAGTTTGTTTAATGGGTTTTTTTTTGGTTGGTTTTGGTTTACTACACTATATATCAGACTACTGGGGAAAGAAGGGCCACATGCACTCTTCCTTATTTCAGCAAATCTGAAGGTATACACCCAGACATTTCTAGTTCTAGCCATTTTTTACACCCATATTACAGAAATCTAAACAGTTACTTCAGCAAAAGGCGTTTTTCTGGGGAAAGGGGGTCACAACACAGCAACCAACCACAACACCAAAACTGAACAACACAAGTCTTCAAACATGACAATATTATTGAACAACCACCTGCCAGTTGAACTCAAGGAACATCCATGTCTTGATTTAATAGAGAATTAATCTGTGCAATGTATCAAACTAGTGCCCAAATAAGCCTGTAGTAATTATCTACTGAGCTGGATAACAGGCCACAAAACTATGCTCAAGCACAGAAAGAAATTTTACTTGTCACAGATTATACATGGTTTGGTCTCTGCAGACAAATTGCTGTTCCACTGGAAAAAAATCTCTATTACCCTTAGACTGACCAGGACCATTCAAAAAAAGGCAGTTTGAAAGTAAATACTTCCAGTGAAAAAAAATTTCCCCATTATTTACTACTTTCTTCTCCATGGTTAACAGTATTTTCACACTTTGAATAAGGATTTCAGCAATCCTTACCCTGATATTGTCTAGAACTCTCTTGAACTCCAGTGGTTCATCCTTCCCTTCCATAGCTGCAGGATCCAAGCCATCTCCTCCATAAATAAACTGTATAATGTCACCAGTAGAACTTCTGACTGTTAAATCATATTGTGAGCAAAGATCTTCAAGGGATTTTACCAGACGTCTCTGAAAGGAAAAAAAAGTACAAGGTAAGTAAAACAGATCTTTTTAAAAATAGCTGTTGATTTGCAATACAAGAAGTATAGAAACCAGACTTGAGAAATAAATCTGACACAGTGATGAGCAAGCATGAAAACCTACTTAAAATCATGTATTACCCCTCAGGCCTTACTGTACATTCCACAGAACATTCAAGTCAATAAAATTTCATGCAACAACACAATACTCCACATTTACAATTCCATTATATAGAAAAGCTAATGTCTTAAGGCTAAGCTGCAAAAACCTATTGTAGTTTGAGGGATTTATTTGGGTGGGTTTTTTTGACATAACAGTCATTCTTCCAAGCAGATTTATTTCTCAAGGGATACAATACTTTTTGTGTATGAAAGCAGAACCATTCAATGATTGTTTTCACTGAGAAAAAACAAAGAGGTCACCTGCCAAAGCCATTTTTGTATCTGCGTTATCTGCTTCTCCTAAATTAACTCCTTATATTGGGAAATCCCTTAACCACCATATTGCTTTGTGTTCCCCAAAAGAAAGCATGATATCAAACATTTTAGGTTAAAAACATTTCTACTTGAAAGATGGATTTTAATGTTCCATGAAAGCAAATTAGATCACCTAAACTAGACTATGAATTGGTATTTTTTTTCTCACTGGTGAGAAAAAAGGTAGGATAAAATAAATGCTAAGATTTTTTTTTATATTTCAAAGTCCAAGTGCTACAATTAATTGATATAGGAAGAAAGTTGAAGAGGAAAAATATTTTGCAGATTGCTTATTATATTTATACATATATATATGTAAATACCTGCACACATGCCAAGATTATTCCATTAGTTTTGGAGACAAATGGTCTAATTAGTCACCAACCCCAAAAGGTGTTTTTTTCTGTCTTTGCACAGTTAATTGTCTATCTTGGAATGTGTTCCCAGTCCTAATTCATCTTGGCTTTTCTGCTCTCTTTTACACTGGGAAGAGGGCTATAATTCACATACTACTTAAATGTTGGAACAGAAATCTTAAGACTGCACATCAAAGCAAGAAGCTTTGTTGGAAGGACATCTATTTATAGCCAAAGACACTAGAATCTTACAGAACCAGTGTAAGCCTATATGGCCAAGGTCCCTCTTACCTAGAGAGCAGACAGTGAAAGGGAGCTTTAGCTGCATTTCTGTCATCACTCCCATCAGGTTCAGGAACACAGTACACAGAAAGTAGTCCTCAACAATTGCACAGAACAAGGACTTTTACCCATATTCAGGAGGAAACAGCTTAATACAAGCATGTTATTGTACCACTAGCTGAGGTCTCAATTACAAACTCCACATCTCCTGGAGAATAGACCAACCCATGCATTTCACAGTGTAAATTACTCTGTTTACATTGAAAACACACAAGGTTTGCACTTCTCCCTGATCCATCACCTCAACATGCACAAGAGAAATAGCCACATCTTTGAAGACTGATAAAACCCTCACTCTGCTGACAGTTACCTGCATATACCCAGTTTCAGCTGTTTTTACAGCTGTATCCACCAGACCTTCTCGACCAGCCATTGTGTGGAAAAAGAATTCTGTGGGAGTCAACCCAGAATAGAAGCTGTTGGCAACAAAGCCTTTTGCTGCAGGGAGCTGCAGGGAAGAGTGGGAAAAACACAGTTAAAATGCAATGTATGTTCTGTATGTTACAGAAAGACAAGGTGCATGTATTTGAAATGCTTTCTGCAAGTTAGCCAATACCCCCACCAACACAGGACAATGACCTCAGCTCTGCTGAACTCTCAAGTTCCATATCCGTATTTTAGGCCTGAATAAAGGTTTCAGCAATCCTTGCCTAATTCTTCCAAACTGTTCACCAGAGTTGCTCCTTCCTCCTTGTCAGATTTCCAGCTATTCCTTCCGAACACTAGACCAACGCTTCCATTAAGCTTGCAAAAATTGAAACCGCAATTAAGAATGTTCATTTTGCTATAGTAGTGCAAAGATATTTGCTGAAGACTAAGGAAGCTAGGAAAAAGGCAACTGGAGATATGAATAGAATAAATTTTTTGGAATGGTTTGCCCTCACCCCTGAGGAAAACTCCTGCCAATGAAATTTACACAGGCATCCCTTCAAGTCAAAAATCACTTTTTGTTATTTAACAACACGTTATGCTTTCTAAATCAGAAAAAAAGCTGGAGCTACATTTTATTTTCCCATCTAAACCATTAAGTATTGTTTCCTTTTCTACTTATTCAGTATGTTACAGAACTCAGAAGTTTAAATTTCAAACAGCACTTAAAAGAAATTAATCTCACTGGATTCTATTAACAAGTGCATGAGAGTCACTATTGCTTCATGTAGGACCAAAACATGAAACAGAGTAACCCGTGGTACCTATCCTGGTGGAAAAAGAGAAAAACCAGAATGATTGATCTGGCATGCTCTCACCTGTTCATAAAGACACCAACATATTCAGCAGTTTTTCTGGAAAGCATTTGTGCAGTCAGACATAATACCAGTGAGAAACTTTTAACTAATTATTTTTAGGACTCTCAAGAGAACCAAAATTGTATCATCACCTCACTTGAATTCTACTAAATTAGAAAGGTCAAAGCAAGGCTTAGTTGTAAGAAGTAAAGCTAACTGGACATCCTACGGCAACTCAGAGCACTGTTGATAACTCCCAAACCACACAAAACATTTGACATTGACCATATATGATCCTTGTCCTTCAGCATATCATGGCAACATGTTTCATCATGCATTCTCCTCAAAATGGCTTAAGCAAACTTGTTTCACTTGGCTTCACAGTCTGTTGTAAACACCCAGAATTACCTTAGAATGCTTCTCGAAGTGAGGCAAAGACCTGTTCTCAAACCCATCAGGAACACGGGACCCACTGATAGCCTGCTGCCCTACACAAGCAATCATCTGGGATATGTTAATGAAGGAGCCTGAAAAGACAAAGGAAAAGAAAGCTCATCAGGGAAGAAGCATATTCCTCATTTGTGAGTGAAGGGCTATCTTCACTTCCATGAAGGTGAATTATTTAGCCTCATAACTGCTCAGCAAAACAGAACCACAAGAGTTAGAGAAGCTTTTCTGTTACTCGCCCTGGTAATTTCAGGATTTATGCAAACTCTTAAGTGCATTTATGCACCTAAGTGTATGATACAGCCAACATTTTTCATTTTTTTTCCTTTGAGTCATAGACATTCAGGCCTTTATTTGGCTCCCATCCTCTTCAATAAACATACTTCAACAATATTTTTCATAAAGGGTTGAGTCTACCAGGACCCCGAGAATAAATTAAGTCCCAGAGAATTAAGTCACTAACTCAGAAATTTTATTTGCTGAATATGTTTGCAAACAATGCCCCCCCATCACCCCCACAAAAATTATACACTTAATATATTCTTTTTGTCTTAGATTTCAGTATTTTTTTAGAACACAACATGTCACTGTGAGGCTTTCGTCAAAAAGCCCCACAGTGATATGTTGTTAAAAATAAAATTAAAAAATTTACTAGACAGCTAAAAAAGGCAAGAGTGACTTCTTCAAATTCTTAAAGGAAACAAATGAAGACTCACACAAGAATTTGAGACCTTATAGCACCTTCCAGTCCCTAAAGAGGGGCTACAAGAAAGACACAGAGGGACTTTACACAAGGGCATGTAGGGATAGAACAGGGAGAGTGATTTCAAACTGTCAGAGGGCAGGTTTAGATTAGACTTTAGGAAGAAACTCTTTTTTACAAGGGTGGTGAGGCACTGGAACTGGTTGCTCAGAGAAGCTGTGGATGCCCCATCCTGGTCTGCTAGAAGGTGTCCTAACCCACAGCAGGGGGGTTGGAACTAGATGATGTTCAAGTCCCTTCCAAATAATTCCATGATTCTACAAAATGTTAGATCCAATTCTGAATGTATCATTTACTGTTGATTTTCCTATGTGATGTAAATACTTCAAGTAGCAACACAACTGAAAACTTTTAACTGATTAATTACTAAGTCTTAAGATATTTTGCAACTTGTACTAAAAATCAAGACATAAGAATATCAGAACATCTACCTGATTTTAACTAACTATACCCAAGCTGTACTTACTGAACCACTCGAAACAGCTATGGCATGAACTTGCACAACTGACAGTATAAAACAAGCTATAAAGATGGAAGAACAAAGTTTGACATAACTGAAGGAGTGAGCAACCTACATGCCAAGTTCAGCTGTCCTTACCTTTAGAACCACAGAGAGCCATGATCAGGGGACTGTTGCTCTTGTCCAGTTCTCTGAGACAGGCACTGCCAGCATGATCTCTGATAACAGACAGTTCTTTAAGGATTAAAGCCTGAAATACAGCATTTCAGAGGTTCAGAATTTGCTAAAAAACACACAAACAGAACTCTATCACTCCCAGCAACACCCTCAATAGTAAAAGGAAATGCAAAACGCAGTGAAGACAAAGAAACCCAGTTGTTGCTTCAGGTAAGACAATTTTAAATATCAGCTTGCCTAACTTCCAGTTTGCTGAAGAAAATGTCTTTGTTTGGATAAGACAGGGGTATCCAAGAACATGACAATCTCTTATCAGCATCAGAAACATCAGCTAAATTGAGCATTGCACTAAGCTCTAAGTCACACAGTGCTGCATAGAAGATAACCACAAAAATCTTGATCAATGTAAATAACTCATTCCAACTACCTGTGTAATTTTATTCTCCAGTATCACCCCAATACACCCTGGAGGATTTCAGTTGATCTGTGTTAAGCTAGCTTTTTTAGATGCATACAAACATCCAAAGCCTGTACAGACTCAACTCAAGTTACATGCCTAGGGACTGTATTTGCTTGTATTTTAAGGTTTCAGAAGACAACCACAGACTTTCAATGTACAAGAATGTATTTGTGAAGCCTCTACTCCAAATGGAGAGTGAATTTAATTAAAAATTTTACCTCTAGTGTCTCTTCAGCAGTACAACCAGGCTGCTGCTGTAGCTTGCCAGTGTTCAGAGCTTCAATATACTCATCACATTTCTTATAGCCAGCATTCAGGAGCTCATACTTAGCTTTTAGCAGACCCTGCCCAGGCGTTACATCACCAATTCCAATTGAAAAGCCACGATTAGCTATTATTAAAAAGAAAAAAAAAAATTATAGTTCAATCTCATATAAACAAATTAAACCCAGGAAATATTATTGGGAACTTTCAATTTTGCCTCCCATCATGTGACCATCACAGGCACTTGATAAACACAATAATAATTGTTTCACTGACTCCCACCTTCAAAACAAGCCTACTTTTTTAAAAGCATAGAATGTCACATTTGAAACAAAAATCTTGCTTGCTCTCTATTTCTGTATTGAAGTACTATTTTACAAGGAAATATACTTACAAAGATAGACTGGAGCAAGTCTGGCCAGACGTGACATGGCATCTGCAGCTTCCACCTGGCCCCAGTCTCTCAGCAAGATGTAGAAGATGTTGTTCTTGGATCCTGACCCCAGTGTTCCTTTGTCCATACTGCCACTCATTAACTCACTATTTTGAATTGTGACATCTAGAAATGAAAAGGCAAAAAGAATTCACCAGTTCTCTAAAACACTCACCACCCATTAGTAATCACTTATGGAGGGAATTTTTAAATAAAAGCTGTGTCCATGCTCAATATTTTCAATGTGAATTTAGGTGTCATCTTCTTGAAGCACAAGTCACTGCTCTATCACTTATTACATCAAATCCAAACATGACCCAGGTTTTCTTGAGACTTTTGAGAATTTGCAGAGAACTTTCAGAATTACTGTGTCTGCAGAAATGCATTTTTTTCAGAGAACTGAGAACAGCCAACAACAAAATCTGCAAGTTTTCAACATCATGTGCTCCTGTTAAACTCAGAAAAATGGACTCTTCCCATATTTTCTGAAATTAATAGACTGTGAAATAAAGACAATGTCTTATGTGTGTGAGGGGTGTGAGCAGGATTACTTTGTGGCCTTTTGTCCTACAATATTTAGAGCCTTAAAAAAATTGCTCCACCATGTTTACAACCAACTCCATAGCACAGAGTGTTCCTTTCATCTGCAGAAACCAGTCAGTCATCTGTAGAGAGGACCTGAGTGCTAACTGGGAAATTCTTCCTTGAGGCAACATTGCATGACAGAATTAGTGCAAATCAATGGTTCCTTAACTTACACTCGTGAGCAGCAAGGAACCAACCTAAGCCTGCCTGCTCAAGTTCCTTTCCAACAGTCATCACATGAATGTTAAATTAATTCTAAGAAAAGTCTTCCTCTACAGCCTTTTCAACCATGGTGCTTTTTGCATCCCATCTGCCACTGACATCCCTAACTGGAAGGACATGGATGGTTTGATATCCTAGGGATTTATCTTCCCTGCATATCCTAACTCTTTACAGTGTTTGACTTCTAATCCCTGCATTAGTACCCCTCATCAAGAGACTAAATTTTTTCACTTGCCCTCTGAACAACCACTTCCTAAGCTTTGCTTTCCTCGCTCTCACCTTCAAACAGTAAGTTAGCATCATGACAAACTGAGCATCATACAAAACTTTTCTTTCTGTTTAAGAAAATAGACTTCAACTGTTGAGAAAAACTTCAAGATTTCATTTTTCATTTCAAGAACACTTATGTAAAGTATGGCTTCATTGCCTACAGGAAGCTCAATAATTTCTGAGATTTCTTTTGACGACTTGCAAAACATGGCTTTAGAAGCATCACTCACAAGAATCATTGTAGCACAGGTCCTCCCCTTTGCCACAATACTGTTTGCCCTTGGTTCGTAGGTTGGCTTTTACAGGACAATCATCACTGGGTTTGAGGATGAGGCTGAAAACCTGTTTTCCTGTCCAGAGTGTTACAGGCTGAGAGAAAGAGAAGGATAAGAATAAAGACTACAAGTTCATGCTACGACTATAGAAAAAGAGCAAGCAGGAATTTAATTGTAAAATTGCAAGATATACAGAACACGTCTACAGAGAATCATACTGGTAGAAATGCATAGTGGCATTCCTTTGAAAAACATCCTCTTTCAAAGATTTGAACCTCCTGGGCGCTGAATGGTTATCCTTTAGACCAGGGTATGTGCATGCACTCAGAGAAACATGCACTACTGCTCCCTCTTACTGTCATGTTCCCCATCCTAACTAGAAAAGGCAAAAATCCTCCAAGATGCTGCTGTCATTTCATTTCTGAAAGAGGCTGCAACATTCATAGTTCTTCTTTATAAAGTACCTTTGATTTAAAACTTAAGGAGTTTAAAGATTCATGTAGCATCACTATGGGTCAAGAACACACAATAAAGAAAATCTTAGTAACATGAAAAAAATAGTTTGACACACCTTCAGAATTGCTGGGGGTGGAAGGCGAACTTTGACCTTTTCATCCTTGCCAACCAGAATAGATGCAATAATTTGACAGGCTTTGGCTCGATCAAAAAAGGTATCTTTTAATGTAAGAAGATAAGCACCTGGAATGAAAAAAATAATATGACAGACTGAATTTAGATTCAATTTAAAAGCCATTGCATACTCAGTGTTAGTTATTTCATTCTAATATGAATCAGCTACTTACTATGCAAAACAACAATAGTTTAGACAGCTTTAGTTGTAAATCCTTTCCAGAATTTTGTTTAATTACGCCACACTAAATGTCTAAAAATTACAAACAGTCTATTTCTATAACTTACTCTCTTGATCTCAGACTCTATTTCCTATGTGAAACAAGGCCTCAGCACTTATTTTTGTACACTTTCTTCCTTATATTCATTGAACATTTCCTAAAGCATTAAAGACATTGAAGGTACATACTGGAGGTTAAAGCTAATAGTTATTGAGTGAAATCAATTCCTCTAGCATAATCATAAGCAGTTTACATTGTCTACTGAATGCAGACAAAGACCTCAAACACTCATTTGCAGAAAAACACACTCCAAGGTAGGAATAACAGCAGCTACAAAGGTAGACAACATCAGAAATAACTCTGAGAGCATCATGATCTTTCAGGAAAAGAAGGGTCTTATTTAATTATGTCACTTTTGACTTGTGAAAGGAGGAAGTTTTTAATTAATATAGAAAAATTCTGAAAAAGGGAAGTGATTCTGAAGGAACAACTGTTAAATCACACAGCTCTGAAATAAGCTCATACACACCTGTGAGGAAATCTTGAATAGCAGCAATAAGAGGCTCTCCATTTCTAGGTGTTACCAAGTTTGCTTTAGTCTGCATGACACAAAAAGATTATGCATTTGAAGACACTGATATTCCATTGGCTATTTAAAATGGAGCCCACCATATAAGACATTTATTTCATGGTGATATGGTCAAAGCTTATTCTAAACTGAACTACAGCTTTCTTCAAAAAGATGGAAAAACGAAGTCAGAAGTTGCAGTTCACTTCCATCCATGCACATCTACTGACAGGTAAGGAATAGTCTGAGAGAAGTTACTGAAAATGGCATATTCTGTTTCCAAACAGAAGTGGCAAACAACTTGATATGTTTTGGTAGGACAAGGAAGGGAAGACAAGCTAGCTTTGAGAACAGGGGAAAGGACAAGAGGTGTTACATTCACTATAGAGATGAACTGGAATACTGCAAGTGGTGTAATCCCTCCTGATGGGTAACAATCAAGCCACCTCGAGCCCCATGATCTTATGTTTTACTCAAACTACTGCTCCAGTTCATCACCCCCACCCATGGAGCAGGTTTGCCTGAACCCATTCCCACATAGACCTGAATCACTTGGGGGTGTTCTTCTTAAGCTCACAAGTCAGTTCAGTGAGCTCCAACAGGCTGCAGCCAACAATTGGATGGGTACACCTGAACTGAGAGCAACATTTGGTAACCCTAAAGGAGCAATGGATTGGTAAACCCTCAGCTTGCTGCAACTGACTCACACCACAGATCAAAGCTTGTAACCACCAGATCCTTAGTTATCTTCCCTCCCTTCTCCCTTTTTGACCCCACTCTATGAAGAAGCTCCCCACTCTGGGAAGCTGCATTCTCCAGTACAAGCCCAGTATCACCACCTCATTTCCAGCTGGTCCATCTAACTGCAATTCCCAGGCTGTCAGACCAGAAGCAAATGATGGATCTGCTGGTAACAGAGCTACCCTGGTAGCAATCTCTAAGGACAGCTAGGCAGAAACATACTGATGACATCTACCTACACTAGATTTTCCCCAAATGTTAGACCTAAAGCTATTAGATTACCAGGGTCTAACAGTCCTAATCTACTCTGAAGTGGGTTTTTCAGCATTCCCAGGCAGCTTCAAAGTTGTACATTATCCTCACCCACTGATCTTGACAGTAATTCAGATTTCACATCCAAGTTAAGAACTAAAGGACTCAGCCCATCTGTCCCCAGCCAAACCCCAATATGAGAGCATTTTATCTACCCACCCCCATTAAAACAAGTGCTTCTGCTTTTGCTTCTTCTGTCTGAGGAAGGTGAAGGTTCATCTCATCTCCGTCAAAGTCTGCATTGTATGGTGTACAGACACATTCATTGAACCTGAATGTCCTATGAGGTTTTACTCTAGCCTAGAAGAGGAAAAAAAAAAATTATGCACACAGTCAAGCATGGCTAAAAAAAAGCCATGCTCAAGTGCTTCCTTTTTCATTAAAAAAAAGAATCAAAATTCCTGATTATAGGATTTAACTCAACAGGAACTGACAGAAATTGTATTCACACTATATTACAGAAATGTAGCTAATAACTTTCATAATGAAATATTTATAAAAAGCCCATAAGACATAAGACAACATACTTTGTAGAGATCACATCAACTCCAGGAAAATGAAATGCTCACACAAGAAGAGATAGCAAGGTCAATTATGGCTCTTGGAAGAAGTGTGCATACAGGGGCCTGCCTGGGTACACATCAATTCCCATGCACGGGCACAGCTGCACTGCATTCATCCTTGCTCCACACACTGTTTCAGCAGGAGCTGTTTATTTGTGCTTGTGTAAGAAACACCATCAAGGCCAAGTGCCTGGTATTGCAGGCTGCACTGTCTGTGCCAGCCTGTGTGCACTCACAATGTGGGCCATGATGCTCAGCTTGTGCAGAGAGGGCTGCCTGTTGAACAGGACGATGTCACCATCGATCAGATGGCGCTCCACAATGTCACCAAACTTCAGCTCCTGGGCCATCTTCTCTCGGTTCCCGTACTTCAAAAATCTTCATAGGAAGAGAGAACAACGCAGTCAGAAGATACAGACACTAAACAAAGACAACTAAAAATTAATTCTGTGTTTATAATGCCAACTTTTCCATTAAATCATAGAGTATTTGTATTGTAATAACTAAAAAATGAAACTGGTGTGGACTGAACATCAGTCACTGCTATTTTAAGGAATGACTGTATTTTGACATTAGTCAAAGCTACAGTGATTAAACATTAAGTAAGAAAATAATCAATTTGTAAATGCACAGAATTTATTTCATTGTATCAGAGTATAGGAACTTTCACTCATGTATTACCCCTCCTTCCTACATATAAACTGACTTTAGATTAGCTCTCACATGAAAACCACCTGTTTCCCCTTGTGTCTGTACTACATCCTCCACTTCAACTAAGATGGATTTATGTTCTTTTATGACTGAGCCTAACTGCAGTTCAACATCATTAGTACGTGCACTTCAGTTTAAATGCAAGAGAGTATTTTAAAAATTCATACTTTAAACCTGAGAACATGAAGACAATTCTACTGCCCTTTATGAAAGATTCTAAAAATAAATTTTAATCCCTGCAGATATAACTGCCTTCACACACCAACAAGAACAAGTTGATGGGGAGAAATAAAAAGTAAATCATTACAGATAAGCACAATACCTTTTCATTTGGGTGTGCCTTTGCTGTATGAAGTTTGCTCCAGGATGAACATCAGGACCATTGCAGACAAGTTTCCTCATAAAATTAATATTTGCTTTGTTCACCTGTTGCATAAAGACTTCAATCAGAAGCAAGCAGAACATGTTTCAGGATCTTGTTTTTACAGGTGGCTTTTGTGTTCTCAAGTTTTAGGCTCAACTGACAATCCCCTTACACAGCCTCCAGCTGCTGAGGGGAACTTGCAGGAAGGAATAGAGCAGAAAAACATCAGCCTATCTTAGAGCAGAATTATCAGAGGGAAATTAAATTAAAAATCTGGGATGGAATCTTAGAAATAAAGTACCCAACCACTCCTTTATACAAATCTATGAATGAATTGAAAAAATATGAAGCAAAACTGTTAGTTCTAGAGATGTCACTCCTTAAACCACATCTTGTCAGCACTTGCCTATATCCAGTACTACAGATCATTATTTGTCAGCAGCAAGAGAACTGGCAAAGCATCAAGGAATGGCATTTCCAACATAATGCAGTACATTCACTCCCTTTTAGAGTGAGTAAAGAAACAACACTGAGATCTGACCTGGGGAAAAAAAAAACACCAATAAGAGAAACCTCTTGAGTCCTACACAACTTACCTTTTCAGGAAAGGTCAATATTTTAGCAACATGAATAGGCACTGCTACTTCATCTATTCTCAAGTTTGGATCAGGTGAAATGACTGTTCTGCCAGAAAAATCCACTCTCTTTCCAGACAGATTGCCTCTAAACCGACCTAACAAAACAAAATAGTTGAAACTCTTTAAATAAAAATAGTTTTCAATATGTTACGTGTTAAGACGGTACATTAGAACATCATTTAAGGTACAGCACTGAGGTGCAACACAGCAGTAGCAGAAGGAGACTTGGCAATAGCAAAGATTTGTGGTTCAATTATTAAAAAAATAATTAAAAGCAATTTTTTAAACAAACCTTGCTTTCCCTTAAGTCTCTGAACAAAACCTCTGGTCCATTTTTTAGGTGCCATGTTGAGGGGTATACCAGAGAGCTCACTATTAATGTACAGGGCACACTGCAGTTGAAGAAAATCCCAGTCTTCCATAATCATCTGTGTTTTGGCTCCTGATATCCTATGCTAAACAAAATAGTAATCCAATTCAGAAAATAAATATAACATATATTAAACTACACAAGAAATTTTCTGTTATGAGTACAACTCTTCCTTTGCAAATGATATCATGAAACTCGCATCAATGGCAATGAAAAAGGGAAAATAACTTTGTGAGATGATGCATATTACTATAGCATAAGGCACATCACAAGGCAACCCAGCAAAAAAGATAAGTCTTTTGACTAACATGGGCTTTGAACAAATGCTCACAAAATTAGGTTGTCGGGTCCGGCTGTCTGTCTCTGCCCCGACACGGGTAGAGTGGTTCTTTGGTGGGCGCGATGCAAAGGACGAGTCTGGACTCTTCAGCTTTCGGTCTTCAGGTTGTTTATTATTTCTTATCTACAAAAATTTTCTGTCTGCCCAACAGAGGTCTGATCTGCAGGCAGTCACAGGCACTCTCTGACCACCCACGGGGCGGTCATGTCTTTTTATACTAAAACCTACGTATACAATATTTACCTTTATTTCCCAATGCTTTTTGCCCATGTTGGCAAGTGCACCTTCACTAGAAACCAATCTCTAAGTGCCAACATCATCACAGGAGATGGAGGACAAGAAGAAGAAAGAAGAAGGACAAGACACGCCCCGATCTCTCCATCTTGTCTCCATAACCCCCCTGTACCAAAAACCTTAAAATCTATATCTCACCCTCTAAATGTGTCTCTTTTACACCTTGTACTCTGAGGCGATTCTCTTGTCCTCAGACTCTTGTTACTTCTGTGGATGGATCAAAATCAAGCCACCAAACACTCTTGGCAACATTCCAGGGTTTTCGAGACCCCCAAGGGTTCTCCTGGCATCTCTGGACATCGGGAACGATGTGCTGAGATCCCACATTAGGTATTGCTTTTAATTACATTTCTCCCAATCCACTTAAGCTAATATAACTTAACTGACAAGAAAATCAGTAGTTAATAGTTTTTCAATCATGGAAGAGTTAGTACTCAACTCATTTTGTCTGCCTGACAAAGGAATAGTTTTGAAAAGTGTGAAAAGTATTTTTCTGGTAGAAGTGCTCTTCTAAGCAAATGATAAAATGTCAAATCATCTTTTAGTCTCAATTTGATGGCTATGCTAAATGAAACCTGATTTCTCAAGATCCGATGGTGGAATAAAGAAAGCACAAAATGTAAGAAAAGAGGAAGGTCTACAAGAAAAAAACCCCACAAATCAATAGGTGTAATATTTTCATTGTATGTAACTAAGCAAAAAGTGTGACAGTCATGGGAGAGGGGAAAAAAAGAAACAATTAAAATAAGAGTTAACAGACCAGAGCTGAAATGAAAGAACATTTCTCATAAGAACCCAGCAGACCTCCAGCAGGTCCTACGCTGCAAGCAGCCACTCAGCCAGTCCCAGCTGAAATAAGCTGCTCCTCTCTTTCAGTAAAATGCCAAATGACACAGAAATACAGCACCAGACTGTAAGCAGCAAACCCACTTGCCATATTCAGTCCCACACAAGTCTTGCTGAAGGCAGCAGTCTCAGAGAGCAAAGGTCAACTCACCTTTTTTATCACATCATTGAGGAAAATGATCTCGGTCAGTTTCATTGTCAAATCGTCCTCATTAGTGCCAGACTTCAAATCGCTCACCACAGAGGGTCTGATACACAGTGGAGGCACCAGGAGTCGGGTGAGGATCAAATCTGAAGGTTTACCTGCTTGTGGGTTCATTAGAAGCAGAGGAATGTCTTCCACTGGGATTCTTTTAAAGAGGTTCAATACTACCAAAGGATTCAAATTTTCCTACAAAATCCATTGGGAAAATGGGGAGAAGAAGCCATCATGTCAAGTTTCAATGCTTCCCTCCTCCCCTTATTTTATTGATGTTCAGAAATAGCCATTTTCAAAGGCAAATAGACAACTAATCATGCAAACCCAACTATGTTTTGGATAATTTATTCTGAACTGATGTTTTTAGCATCTCAAATGTTAACTTGCTATATATTCTTTCCTTCCATTTTTTCCTTATACATGCATGTTTACTTCCTAGTGTGTTGCTCTTCTGTCTCAAGAGTTAATGGAGAGTATTTGACTGTCAATAAAGGAAGCAACTCAATGTCCTACAACAAGCTCACAGTACATTGTATTCATTTCAGTAAAAAAACCACATGATTACAGTACTACCTAGATATTTCTCTTGTCTTAGTACAGCTACTGCTGCATTCACTACTTTTTCTTTCCAAGTATGTACCTGGAGATCTTTCCAGCTTGCTAAGAGCAGAAGGAAACAAAAGTGCATCCAATGAAAAGTTAATGAAACAAAAAGTTAGCAAATTAAGTCTGCTCTTTTTTTCTCAACATTAATAAGAATTTCTGCAAAAAAAAAGTGTGTATCGGAATTTAGATTGGGAGTTACAGGGAACCTACATATACAGAGAAACTTTATATGGACCTGTGTTTCTTCTTCCTGGTCTAGTTTATAGAAGCACAAGACACTAAGAACACCCCTTCCTTTACAGGCAGGTAATAGTGTACCAGAACATGCTAATGTACTAAATTTCTAATTTTAGCAAATTAACATTATTGTACTGGATACAAACATTCTTCACATTGTATATTTTGACATACAAAACTCTTGTATCATCACAAGACTTTAGCTGATACATTGCAAGCCTTTAAGGTGTTTATTTCATGCACAAAAAACAGCAAAAGACATAGGTTACAGTAAAATTCACCTGAGCTCTTCCCAGTAAGGGTTCTACTTCTTTGTTATATTCAATGGCAGTTTCAAAGGACTGGAGAAAAGTGGATACCACTGGATCTACAACTTTCTTATTTGTCTTGTACTTTTCATGTATTATCTTCAACAAACCACACTTCTTCACAGTTCCTGCAAGGAATTAAATATCAATTGCCATGGGATCTTATTTCAAAAATAACAAAAATGCAAAACACCACCAAAACTTAAGCAAGTTACAGTTCCAAAACAAGCTAAACCTTCAGTAAACACAAGAACAAATTACAACTTGATCAGCTTTGTTAACCAGCTTCCTAAACTCAAAGAACAACAAAAGGACAACCAAGTTATACTTTTTATATGGATGGCTTGGTATACCTACATGATGGGGGAGCCTCTGAGGCTGAAAGTAGGTGGTTTAGCCCACACCTTTAACTCAGCTTCACCTCATTCACAGCAGATATTTTTAAAGTAGAAGTTCCCACTAAAAACAGGACTAAGAAGTGCCATTTATGTATCTTACCAGTATCTTCTGAAGTAATTTTGGAAGTGAATTACCAGAAAAATATGATAAATATTTTCATGTCACACAGGTAACACGACTCATGAAACTTCCACAGGCAAGTCCAAATGCTCAATTTGTTTCCCTGAAGTATTCTGACCCATCATGTAACTTGCCTGAATGCCCACTGTTTATGGCCCTTATGTG
Organism: Agelaius phoeniceus; assembly: GCF_051311805.1. NCBI lineage: Eukaryota > Metazoa > Chordata > Aves > Passeriformes > Icteridae > Agelaius > Agelaius phoeniceus. Next base: position 23,113,369 of record NC_135273.1, read on the forward strand.
TAGACAGGGCACCTACGATAAAGAAGCTCTCCTTTTATTGAGTTGTTGAACATTTCAACAAAGAACCCACAATTTTCAGGGTTAGAACTTAGAAGTTAAGTTATGGATTAACTGTCTACTATAAACCTGTAATAGACCAAGTCCTTAAACAGCAGTAGCATGTGAACAGAGTAAGTGGAAAAAAACCAAGGCCTATTTCAAAAACCACATACAAACTCTTACAAAAATACTCTGCCCTAAAGAAGCAATAATCTTAAGATAATTTAATTTGATGATGAAAAATGATGCTCACTCAAAATTACAAATGCTATCAATGCTTCTATATGAATATATTCATCATTGCCAATAGCTCCCAACATTTTTAAAAACACATTAAAAGGGGGGTTTTTGTCATTGTTGAAGTATCAAATATTGGTTACTACATGAAACATGAAATACTACAAGCAACTAGGAAAATGTCTGTATCCACACAAATGAGGTTAACAAGCATGTGTCTGGCTCTAAAAATGCCATTACCTGTTTCTTAATGAAGGCCAGAGAGAACACCCACTTAGCCATGCAATGAACAAGCATATTCAAGATTTGGATCCTACCACAGCCATCAAGGTGAACACCACCAGAGCAGATAACTTCACAAACTGCTCATGTTGATACTCACCATTAAAGGCCCCACAATAAGGACAAGTGTTTTTCTTTCGGCACTTCTCAGACACTTTCTTTTTCAGCCCTCTCTTCTGAAGATAAGTAAGGCCAGGTCGTTTTAGGTAATCTAAAAACTGCTTTTTTTCTTCCACTGACAGCATGATGCGGCAACAGGTTTTGCAGATCATCTTAAAGGTAAACGTGTATAAACACACTCGTTTCAGAGACACATTCAGAGATGCAACCTCTTGAACCACAGCTTAAGATCTTCAACACAGTGCATTTCTTTGAATGAGATACCACTGTCTTGATTGGAAGACCAACTCACATACATATTAAAAACCACATGAGAAAAACACAGTCAATGAGGCAAATCTTCATCTAAGCTCTGCAGGGTCTTAAAAATTCATATAAAGCAAACAGAGTTTTGATTTATCTGGATGTTCTGAAAGGCAAATTATCCTGCATATATTTAAATCAAACTGCAGAAAAATAATAGATTAAATTTTTGGTCTGAGATTGCACACAACATCACTAAGACTAGTCTTTAAATACATGTATTTTGCAAAAGGAAATGTACACAAAGGTTCATTATGCAACCTTATTTTGGCCTTCTCAACCACTTTCAAGCATCATCTTTTCTCAAAAGTTCCGTTTTTTAGACTAGAAGCTGACAGCAAATCATAATCGTGTTTACCTGTAAGATGCCTATCACAGCTTTGAAGTAGCCAACATGAAAACATGGTAGTTCTAAGTCAATGTACCCATAATGCCCTAAACAGTCAGCCAGACTCTTCCCACAGGTTTCACAGGGACGGTCTTTTTCACTGGTTCCCTTTGGGAGAAAGAGAACACACACACAGAGAAAAAAAAGTTAGCTGTAACTGATGGGATAGATACAAAATACAACAGTTTATAAGCTAGTCAGGAATCTTAGTAGCAGATCCACTCCTTTTCCCCAACACAAGAAGCACATCAATAGCATTACAGTCACTCTGACCCTCAAGAAAAATGGTTTTTACACACAGCCCCTGCTGATGCCAATGACCTGGACTCAGGCAGGTCTTGCAAATGATGTACAGATCATTAATCTACTTTGTGGCATTTTGGTGACACACATCTCTGGGTATCCCAGCACTTTGGTAGAAAAGTAACTTCCTGACTCAAGAGAATGCATTCCTGCCCACCAAAAGTGGGGAAAAAAGTAGTTGTCACTGCAACTAATATTTTATGAAATTCATGTAAAGACTCATTTGGACTTACTTCGGACAAACAGTACGTTTCAGTGACCCCAATCTTTTTTTAACCACTTAATCAATTCCCCAGAAAGAGACTAGAAAACAAAAGAAAGGTTCTCACCATGCGATGGTCCAGTACTCCATACTGCAGTGGAGAGTGATGGTTGTCCTGACTATACAAATTCTTGCTGACCACTTGAATGTGAGCTTGCTGACGCATCTCTTCTGGAGATTTCATGCCAAAACAGATGTGGCTTCTAGGACAGAAAATTTCAAATATATGTATGGGGACATATAAATAAGTAGATATATATATATAAATACATATACATGTGCTTACATACATACGCAAAACTGCTTATAATGACAATCACACCTACGTGCAAGTATCACTGATCCAATAGGGTTGAAAAAGACCTCGGAGATCACTGAACTCAACCTATGACCAAACACTGCCTCGTCAATTAGGCCATGGCATTGTGTGCCACATCCGAGCTTTCCTTAAACACCTCCAGGGTCGGTGACTCCACTACCTCCCTGGGCAGACCATTCAATGCTTAACCATCCCTTCTGTGAAGAAGCTCTCCCTGACGCCCAAGCTAAACCTTTCCTAGTACAACTTAAGGCTGTGCCCTCTCATCCAGTCACTGGTTGCCTGAGAGAAGAAAGCAATTCCTAGCTGGCTACAGCCTCCTTTCAGATAGTTTTAGAAGTGATAAGGTCTCCCCTGAGCCTCTTTTTCTCCAAGCTGAACACCACAGCTCCCTCAAACGCTCCCCCCTAGGGCTGGTGTTCCTTCAGCAGCTTCGTTGCCCTTCTTAGGACCCCAAAGTACTTTAAAACAGTACAAAAGTAGCTAGGTTAATTCGCAACGTTTCTGAAACAGATTCGTGTCAGATAACTATAAAAACAATAAAGCTGCTTTACAGTGACTTGGTGGTTTTTATCTGAGGGACTTATCGACCTTCCTGGGCATACTCCCAGCTGGACACAGGCACAGCCACCCGTGTGACAGACCCCAGCCCGCACCAGCGCTCCTAAGAGCGGAGAGCGGAGCAGCCGTGCCATGAGCTGTCCACCGCGGCCCTCTACACCAACACCGCCAGCTCCGGCTACAGCAGTTCTGCTCCCGCAACTCTGCTGCTGCCCGCCTCAGCCCGCGGGCACCGCACGACCCCCACTCACATTTTTTTGGCCACATCGGTCTCCCTGAACTGCTCCTTCACCATCGCGGCGGCGGCGGGGCCCACGCGGCTGCACGCGGGGACTGGGCCGGGGCGGTCAGCGCGGCCTCCGCCTGCAGCGCCCCCTGTCGGCACCGCCGCTTCGGGGACACCGCCCCAGAGGGTCCCTCCACAGGCACAGACACCCGCACCCTGCTCCCGTGCGCGCTCAGTGCACAGCGAAGAAACTGCTCCCCGTGTTCAGGGGGAACTTCCGGAGCATCGCCGACACACCACCCCTTGGCCTATTAGCCGGCACCACGGAGCGGAGCCCAGCTCGGCTCTCTGACACCCCTCCCTGTCTATGCATATGAACGAGGCTCCCTCTCAGTCGTCTCTTGCCGAGGCTGGAAAAGCCCAACTCCTGGAGCCCCAAGCAACTCCTCAACCAGACTGCGCTACCACGTTCAGTCCGTGGCTCTGAGTGTCCTCACAGCACCCACAGATCACCACGGGCAGAAGCCCCAGGACGCACAGCCCGCAAACAGAAACAGCACACAGCAGAGCTGAGCTCGGCCAGGGGTACCACCGAACACGCACAGAACTCATCCCAACACCATCAAAACACAGAACTGCCTCCGCGCCCGGATTTATGGGGCACACGATGGCCACGCCCGCCTCTATTTCCGCCCAGGCCTGGCTCTGAAAAGGGCGGCCCCACGCATGACTCCACCTTTGCCGGAAACACTCGCGCGCCGCCTTATGATTGGCCGTGGGGGGGCGCCGGTCCTTTTCTCTTCCGGTCGCAGGAGCCGTGGTCGCAGCCATGGTGAGTGCTTGGGCTGGGCCCAATCATCCACCCTGCCCCGCCGCCATCCTTGCCCCGCCGTGCTCTCGCACCGTTACGCTACGTTGGCCCGGCCTGCCCGTACTCACCCCCGGGGATATGGCGGACACTGAGCCTGGGATCCTGCGACCGGGCCCCTGTGCGTTCGTGCCCGCCGGCAGCAGCGAGCTGCGGGGTGAGGGCCGCGCCGTGTCTGTGCTCGGTCAGAGCAGCCCCGTGTTCTGCGGCACCCGTGCGCTGCTCCTCTGCGGGGGCCGCTGTGGGTCACACCCGCGATTAGTGCGGCTGTTCTTCTCTGAAAACTTTGTGCTATGCTGGGTTTTCAGAGAAACTTCCCCACTGCGTTAGGGGGAGCGTGGCCAGCAGCTGGAGAGAGCTGCTCTCTTTTCTCAGCCCTGGAGGGGCTGTACCTGGAGCGTAGTGTCCAGGTTTGGGCTTCTCAGTCCAGGACAGACATGGAGCTCCTGGAGCGGTTCCAGTGGAGGGCAGTGAGGATGAGTGGGGAATTGGAGCATTTTTCTTACGCGGAAAGGCTGAGAGAGCTGAATGTCTTCACCTCAAGAAGAGGTGACAGAAAGGCTGACTTACCTATGTTTATCAGTATTTGAAGGAGGGCATTAGAGGATGCAGCCAGGCTCTGCTTGGTGGTGCTAGGCAATAGTACTGGAGCCCAGGAAGTTTCACCTGAATGTCAGGAAGAGCTTCTTTACTCTTCCAATGCTTGGTCAGTTACTTTGTTCTATATCTTCACTTCCTTTTCACCCTGCCCTTTACCCCTCTACCCATTACCATGTCCTTACTCTGAGGTTAGGTACTAACACGCTAAGTACCGTGCTAAGTCTGTAATTTACTCAAAAAAATTGGTAAGCTTTTTTGTACCCACTGACCTGTTTTTCCTTTCAAGGAATATTGGGCACTCTGTTGTGCTTAGGGCTGGGATGCCATAGAGGCAGTAACATTTAGGCTTGGAAGGAAACTTGTGTTGTATTGTTTGAGTACTTGGGATTGCGAGCCATGTCTTTTACAAAAAGCTGTGTCAGCTTTTCATAGCAGTGCAGGTGTGTATGTTACTATGGTGTTTGGAAACAGGATGAGTTTATCAGTTTCTCACTGTATTTTTTATAAGTGCTTTCTGTAGCCCAAGACCAGCCCACTTAGGTTGTGAGCTCACTGTCAGTATCTGTGGCTCCTGACCATTGTGGTACTGTGCATTATTTATGCTTATATTGAGTTTCTGTTGCATTTGTAGCTATTGTTTTGTTTTATTTAATGCTTTCTCTTGCAGAATGACACAGTGACCATCAGAACCAGGAAGTTCATGACCAACAGACTTCTGCAGCGCAAGCAGATGGTAAAAGACTACAGAAAATGGCATTTATTTGTTCGGTGGTTCTGAGCTGGAAGGTTTAGCTGCTATAAATATGGGGCCCTTAAAATCTCCAGAGTTCTTAAAAAAGGAAGTGTAAGAACATATGGGTTTAAATGTGTTTAAAAGTCTTGATGGTGAAGTTGTACCAGCTTGAGACTGGATGTTGAGGAAAATTTCTGCACCAAAAGAATTATTAAGCATTGGAGTAGGCTCCTCTGGGAAGTGCTTAGGACATCCTTCCTGGAGGTATTTAAAAGACAGGTAGGTGTAAGAACATGGCTTAGTGCCATTGAGACAGGTTTGGATCTACTATTGGCTTTAATGATTTTAAAGGTGTTTTTCAGTTTAAATGACTCAGTGAAGCAAGAAACTTGTGAATGCTTTTGTGTCAAATGAATAAGTTTATGTTTCTAAGGTGGGTTAGTTTAAATGTTGAGCTCATGGTGGGACTGTAGCACCTGCTGGGGCTGTGTACTGGATATTGACCTTTTATCAACTCGTTTAAATTCTTTCTTAGGTCATTGATGTTCTTCATCCTGGGAAGGCTACAGTCCCCAAAACAGAAATCAGGGAAAAGCTGGCGAAAATGTACAAGACAACCCCTGATGTAATTTTCGTCTTTGGCTTCAGAACTCACTTTGGTGGTGGCAAGACAACAGGTTTTGGCATGATCTATGATTCCCTGGACTATGCAAAGAAAAACGAACCAAAGCACAGGCTTGCCAGGGTATGTTATTTTCTGGTATCTTGAAAGCAGGATTTGCATGTGTAAAAACTTAGGTTTTGTGAAAGTACAATTGTGTGAGAGCTCCTAAAATAGCACATGTTAACTTCTGCATTTGCAAAATAGGCTAAGTGTGTTTTTATTCTGTATTACTAGGGAATTGGGAAGGCAAAACTGATAATACCAGAGGTGTTTAGCAGTAACTTTTAATAAAACATTGCTAGAAGTCTAAAATAAGCATAAGAAATGGGGCTGATCCATGTGCCTTTTCAATGTTTACATTCTATGTTGAATTATTCATTAATTAATGATCTTACTACTTAGTTAATATTTCAAACATAAACTTTATTTGAACATTTCAGAAACTATAGAACTTTTCAAGAATTGTTAGTAGAGAAACAATGTTAAAAGCAACTTTCAATTGTTTTTAATAGCACGGCTTGTATGAAAAGAAGAAGACTTCCAGGAAGCAGCGAAAAGAGCGTAAGAACAGAATGAAGAAAGTCAGGGGCACAGCCAAGGCAAATGTTGGTGCTGGCAAGAAGGTAGGATGAGAATATCTTTGAAGCTAGAATGAGCATATGCTTTTGAAATGTTGATTATGAATTCATCAACAGAATAACATTGTTTTTCTTCCATTTTTTCACCTATTCTACTGGATAACAGAAGGTAAACTGTGTGTTATATAGCTTGTCATCAGCTCAGTAGCTTAGTTTTGCTCCTCACTGCTGCCAGCCTAGCTGATATGACATGAAACAATGCTTCCTAAATTACTGTTTCCTATGTGTCACTGTTAAACTTCATAAATCTAACAGTGTTGCTCTAATCACATAACTCAGTCTCGCAATACACACTTGAGATTATCTTAACACTTGTTACTCGGGCTGCCTAAACCCCTAATGCTTACTCCCCCAAGTTACTGTTGGTATGGTGTTCCTTACCCAGGTAAGTGTGTTAAGGATGCGTGGTGTAGGCAGTGAGGACAGTGTGTAAATAAAGATAAGGTAGAATGCCTTGGGGTTTCAGGGACTGATAGCCAAGGTAGTGGAGTCTTCCTCTGGTGAGGCCAGACTGATAGACTTGGCTGTGGTTACAACCTGATGCAGGCAGGTTAGAGGGAGGTAGATTTATTGTATCATGAAACAGAACCAAAGCTGAGGAATAGGTTGGGTGGGAAGCCAGTCACTTTCCTTCACAGTGTTCTGTCTTCTGATAAAAATTGAATAAGCTGTGCAGGCAAGTGAGGTTTTTTTCAGGTGTTTTAGCAAGGGGAGAGAGGGTAATGGGTTTTGATGCTTAGTTCTGTAGCTGTGAAAATACCTTGTTATCTTGAACTTTAGTAATCTTCACTTTTGCTTTTTTCCTACTTTCTTGGAACTCTCCATCAGAAATGAAGTATCTGCAGGTACTGGAAATGAGCATGGATTTGGTGCCTGAATTACACATCACTGCAATGTGTCTATTCTTTTATTTGAAGCACTGTACTGCCTTGTATGCATGTTTGAAACTTTTATTTGTCATACGAGGGTTCACTTAATGACATAATGAATTTTATTTGTGTGACTTAGAAGTAAAATTTGGCCAGACTTTTTGAAACTAGTGAATCAACTTGAAAATAATTCCCAGTGAAAAGAAATAAAAGAAACCCAATGTTGTTGACCTGAGACATTGGTGCAGTCACCACAGGATCTGATTCAAAGTAGTACAGTGCACTTGCATGTGTAACTTGACCATTGTGTGAAAGTAGTCGTGTACATGAAAGCTAAGTCACATCACACTTGATGCATTTGAGATGGTGCTTGGAAATGGCACAGTTGTCAGCATTAAACTGTATTTAACTATTGCCCAGCAGTATTCCAAGTTAACATGCAAATTACAGTGGAATTGGAAGTCTCAGTGGAATTACATTTTGTAGTTAAATGTGGAGGTGAAGCTCTTGTTACCCCTGGATGGAAAGGAACCAGTCTTACTGACAATAGATCAGGGAACTACTCTGCTGGAAAACACTAGGCGCTTTCTTCCTTTGTGCTTTAATGCTGTTTTAATCATGAAGTCCTACAACGGTTTATGGCACAAAATTAGCCTTTGATATAGTAGTAACACCTAATGTTACTACTAGTAGTAAAACCTAATGTTACACACTTCTGTCAGTGCCAAAGGAGTCATTTCATGTTGCATCAATCCCAGTAGTATGGAGCAACTTCTTCCTTTTAAGATTTTTGTACCCAAAGGTAGCTAGTTTTGAGTGTTAATGAAAAGTGATCAGATGACTCACTTGAATTATTAATGGTGTCCAGTTCATAGAAGCTCTTGAAACATATCACCAGTTGAGAAATTGAAGGCAAGCATCATGCCTTCTAGTAGTTACGTAGGAGATGTGACTTCTGTATCAAGTGCTTGTCAAACTAATGTGTAGTCTTAGGAGTAGGTAAACTGTGCTTTTGATTAGAGATATTTTGATGTCTTTTAAAATGATCTTTCAGTTGATAAGTATGCATGGGTTAGATGTGACTCATTTACCAGATTTGTTCATCTTGGTGTTGTCACTTAAGATAAATTATTTTGTGCACTTCCTGAACAACTTACTTGAGAAGAAATCTGTGCTGCATTATAGAAAAACATTTGTGAAATACACTAAGCTTTGTCTTCAGAAATGCATGTTCAGAGATCATGATGTGGTATGGTTCATCATCCTTATCACAGCTGTGTGGAAGAATTAATAGGAGCCCTGGAATACATTTCTGAGTCCACCTACAGAATCTGTGAGAATTATTTTACCTTGTAAATGTGTCAGTACTTGATTTTGAGAAATGTTTAGGCAGGTGTATATTCTAAAAGTTACATATGTAGTCATGAAAAAATCAGAGCTGACTATGCTGATGTCTTGTTAAGTTTTCTTTGATGCTTCTTTTCACTTCTCACTACTTCAGCATTCCCATTCTATTTTCCCTGCAGTTTCAAGAGAAGTATTTTCAAATATTTTGTTATTTAATATATTATGTGGCTCTAGAGCTTGCTGAGCTTGCTAAAATTTGGAGCAAGAATATGTGGATGTGCCTCACCTGATCTTTGCATTCAAAATAGTGATACTGAAATGGAAAAAAATCCCCTCCCTCCCTTGAATGTCACAGCTGTAGCTGTGACAGCCATTGACAGGTGGGGCTGTCAAACAGAAGTGTGGATGGATAAGCACTTGGAAGCCATTGTAGCCTCTAGGTGTAATTGAACAGGCAGCTGCATTCTGAGCATTAGTTAAGCTCTAAATAGCTGTTGAGTTTAAGGGAGTAAGTGAAATCTAAGTCTTCTGTCTCTGCAGTAGTCAAAACTTGGAGGGTTTGCTATCACATTTCAATGTGGTTAATTGAAAAAAGCACATGAGTGTCAGTAAAAACCCTCAAAGCTCAATTTTCTACAGTTGTAGAATTTAGATAAAATTCTTACTAATTGATTCTTTCTCTTTTTCAGTAAATGAACATCCTTCAGGTGGAAAACAGATAACAGGTATGCCTTCAGAATCCTTTGTAAGGGCAGCCATTCAGCAGTGCATTCCTTATGATAACAACTCTGAGGTTCACTTATGCAAAAACTGTGCTGCCTCTGCAGACACAGAACCCAGTGCAGGAGTTTAAGGTTAAGAATATTTACAAATCACTTTTGCACTTAAAACTGAGTTGGTAGCTTATGAGACTTTGACTTGCATGAAATAACTGATCAGTATAAAGACTGAAATAATACATTACGTACTGCAGATTTACTATTACCAAGGTGCTGATTGTTTAGTCTTACTGTTTTTCATTTGAAGGTATGCTAAAGAGGATAGATGTTTAAATTTTATTGTCTAAAATAGATTGAAGTAGCACGATACCTATTTTTGGAATAGATGTATGTTGTTTTCTTACAGGTAGTCATTTCAAGTGAAATACTTACAGACAGGATGCTCTTACAGACAAGTCAGACTACATTTTTATATCTTTGCTGCAGGAACATAAGTGCTGTGGTCAATAACTGCTCCAGAAAAAACAGGTTTTATTACAAATGGCCTGAGTGACTCAGTTGGAAGGAACTTAAACAGTCTGTCTGGGAGCTGATATAGTGAGTGTAATGTCTTAAACAGAAAGCTGTCAAAGCAGTTCTAGCTTGTTGATCTCTTCTGCAGAATTGCTATAATTTAGGCTCATTTATTGCCATGGCAGTGCTGGGAAATTTTGAGCTTTATGCTCTTACAAGAGGAGCAGTGTGGTTCATCTTACTTGTTTGGGAAACAGTCTTTCAGGCTTTATAAAAGTACAAGTGTAAAAATTGTTTTAATTGTGTGTCAGTGATGTGTTTTTTCCTTTACAGGCAGCATCATTCTGTGAAGAAGTATAGAATGAATTACTCTGGAAAGCAGAAGCTGCTCATGACTTTAACATCAAATAAAGTCTGTCAATAAAATACTGGTTTGCCTTTTAATTTTGATTCAAAAGCTACCATTTTGTAAAGTTTGAGAATTTCAGTATAGGTGTACTATTTGCACTGGATTAAAATCTGTTGATAATTAAACAAGTCTTGTTTTGACTATCAATTTAAAGTGAACCACAGCTTCCTACAGGTAGTAGTAGGAGCTAATTCCAAGCAGGCAGTGTTGGAGGCAGGCATGCTCTTGTTCAAATGGTGTTTGGAAGGTCCTTTTTGTATGGCTGCTAAGTATAGCTGAAGCACTTAATGCCTCTTGTAGTGCCTTCAGTTTGAGTTTTGAGCTGGCGGGGTTGCTGCTGTCTGTGTTCAGCAGCATCACACTGTTAGCTGTACAGCTCAAAGAGCTGGGGTGCTGCAGTAAACCCTTCCCATATATCATGTTCAGCATGAAAGGGGAGAGCAGTGACACTGTTCAGTGGAATTGAACAATCACTAGGGGGTGGTGTGAACACAGCAATACAAATACAAGGAAGACACACAGCAATTTTTCATATAATGGGCTGAAAGGAGGCCAAATTGTCCCCTGCCAAAGAGGTGAATTTCTTTGAAGACACGCATTTAAAATAGTTCTGTGAAGGAGCTGAGAAGTGAAGTGATATGCTTGTTTCACTCTTGGTTTGAATTCAATGGAAACCATCTGTTTCAGTGAAGACCATAGAGTTAGTGTTTTCCAAATGTTGACTACTTGAAAGCTCTAGACTGCTGGCACAAATTCTAGTTGCTCTTTTCAGAAGCCTCCTTACCTTAATTCTATGCAATCAAGAAAGGATCTGTAAATAAGTGCTTGCATGAAGGTACGTGGCACAGTGCCTTGTGTAGGATTGATGTTTTGAGTTCATGTAGTAAGCGGTACTGCTCTGGGGGGGTCTGCCTCCACGAGAAATTATTTCTGGAATTTGAGTACTGAGGGTTTCCTTCAGCTTTGTAATGTCTTACATTTTATTTAATACAGATTTGTTTTTGTGGGTAGTACAGTAGCTGTGAAGCAGATGGATTGAAATGATTATACTTGGTGCCATATTATTGCAATCTTCATGCTTCAGCAGTTGGGAGTTGTACACAGGTCTTCCTGTGAGTTTTGCTCTGCCAGTGTTTGCCTCTGCACTCCAGTCGAAGCAAGGTGTAGCAGGTTTTCTGTAGTTCAGAGGTTTAATGCGCATGTGATGCTGGGAACACTCCAGGTTAATCCCCTTTCCTGTGGGAGGTAAAACAATTAAGTGGAACTGGAATCTGCCCTTTTTTTCCCCATTGTGAGCTGAAGGAACCCTTTTATTTCCTGCTGAACTTGGCACATTGCATCATTTAGAGATAGTAGCTTTGTCACTGTTGCCTGCTTGGTCTGGTCTTCATTTCGGGATCAAGAATTTTATCTATTTAACAACAGTCTGGAATCTGGATTAGAAGTTGAAGGAATTTTGGAGAAAAACTTCTAAATTAATCTGGTGGCAAGCAATCTCAAGTTGATATATGTGGAAAGACTTGTAATAATCACTGTTTACAATGACCAGGGCTTGTTGGAGTTGCACAGACAAAAAATGTTTTCCTGTGAAAACATGGAAAATGAGTCCTTGAGGAAGGACCCAAAATTGTATAGAATTGTATAGCAGCAGAGATGACTGTCCTGGCTGCACAGAAAAAGAGCTTTGATAGGCAAGAGATGGCAAAATTTGGCACCATCTGGGTGCAATGAGGTGGTTTTGTCTAGGGACCAGCAAGTAACAATATTTGAGAACAAATATTGAAGGGAAGAAATGAAGCTGACCAACAGTGGCTTGAAATAAATTAGGCATAGTATGCTTTGAGAAGACTGCAGTTCCAACAGTCAGCTGAATGGGCAATGTGAGTTCTTTCTATTGATAGAAAATGTGTCATTTAAGGACTGAAGTATGTAGGTCACTATCAAATCTGTTTGAAACAATCAGAAGAAATTAACTTGTTCATATTGTTTTGGTCAGTTCCTACATAAGAAGAGTTTTAATGTCATTGTTTTCTTACAGAAAGGAAATAGAGTGTCCAGTAACAGCTGTTGATGATACTAGATTCATGTAATAAGTTTGAAATACCTGTTGTGAATGCTTCCTGCTCATGTGCTTCTATTTGAGCAAAACAAGATCTAGTGAACCTTTTTTTGGATGGGGTTTTTGGTACTGCTAAGAGATGAGATAGAAGTAGTTAATAATTTTTTCTATGAATGCTGGCAAAATTTCTTCTGAGCAGGTATATTTTCCAATAAGTTAACTTTTACAAATCAGTGTTAGGAGTAGGCACATCCAAGTAGATTCATGTCTTTGGGCACCTTCATTAAAAAGAGATTAAATGGAAACTTGAGTTTGTAGCTAACATTTTTGAATTCTAGTTACGTCTCAAAAATATTCCCTGGGAAATTATGTCCGCATCTTGAATTCCGTAAATTTCCTCTTAATTTATTCCTCTCTGTAAGGGCTGTGGCTAATGAAGCAGCTGCAGAAGTGACTAAAAGACATCCTGAGTGGTAACTGTGATTCCTATAGCTGGCCATTGGCAGCCAGTGCTTCTGACAAAGCTCCATCTTCTTTCTGTGGCTGCTGTTCATACATGGAGATCTTAGGTAAAGTCCAGCAATGTGCTGGGGCAGAGGATTCAGAGCCCCTGTGCCTTCTCCTAACATAGTAGGTGTTGCACAACCAGCAAAAACGACGAGTGCAGTGCTTCACTAGGGGGGATGATAACAGTTTGTACTTGTGTTCACTGGGTTAAAATACAGCTGTTATTTAATGAAGCTGGCCAGGCTGCACACTGACCCCCATTAGGCGAAACATGCTTCGCTGCCTTTCGTGATGATCTGATTTGATTGTACTGGAGCTGCTACCCTGCTATCATTTTCTGTCAATTTTTGCTAGCCTGTTTGTTAAGCCAGGCATCATTTGTGTTGATTTGATAACAGGTTTCAATCACTGATAATAAAACTTTTCTGTGACAGATGACCTCAGATCCATATCTCCTTCACAGTGTTGGCTGTAAGTAGAAAATTGGGACTGACATTTTGCTTTTACAATGTTTTCTGTCTGGTTTTACAGCCAATGTAAAAATAACAATCAAAATGGCTTAATATTTTTAAATTAAAAGAGTGGAAACAGTTGAATTCTTAAAATGTTGGTCAATAGTTCTTGCATAGCTTGTTTCCCTGATCTTTTCATACTGTGATGGATCCTGCCACAGATGAGGTGAAATTAAGTTTTTGTTTTGTTTGTTTTGGCAAGTAGAAGGGTTTCAGAAAATATGAGAAGTGAGACATTTTATGTTTTAAGTATTTATTTTAATTGATCAATTCTGGTTATTGTAGAGAGGTTGATTTAGGCCCTACTTCAGGGCATTACAAAAGGAAAAAATAATGTAAGGACCTAGGACTGGGAAAAGCTGCTTCCTATTCACACACTAATACTAAACTTGTATGTTTTTGAGGAGTTAATTAAACTGAGGATATATTATTCCTAGCACTGAATTGCATGGTGCAGGTAAAAACAAGCACTGAAGGACTGTACTCATGCATAAACCACAGAAAACAGTGAAATTGAATTGTCTAGGGTCAAAGAAATGCTGAAAAATAAACATCTGTCATTAAACACTAAGTGCAATATGCATAAATTTTTTTTTTTCATTTTTATTAAACATGAAAATCTTCATTTGTGTTAATGCCTGTTAATTGCCTTTTGTCCCTCTGATTTGTGCTTTTGAAAAAAAATAAATCTCCCCTCAGCATGGTGAATACTTTATTTTGGTTCGACAGTGTTTTGGCTCCTGGCTATACTTTGTTGGTATGAAATGTCTGATGACCTGGGTGAAAGCCTCAGTGTAGGAGTAAAAAATACTTTTACAGGAGCTTTAACGTGGTGTGCTGCACAGACAGAGCTGGGGGAGCATCCTTAGAAAATCCTGTCCTGCTGAAAACAAGTGAGGTGCTCCTACAGACCTGGTAGGATGTCACTGGATGACCTTACCATTCCCTGGACAATGCCCTTCATATCTACTTTAAGGTCAGCCCTGACTCAGTCAGATCATTGGACACAATGATAATTGTAGTTCCCTTCCAACTGAAATAGTCTATTCTATGTATTTGTACAGAAGCATATTGCACTTGTGCCTTTAAAACAGTGAGGTACTTAAAATATCCTCCTACTTCATTCTTCTGTGCTGTGTGTGAAGTGGGAACACTGGAACAATGCAGACTTACTGTGTGGGGATTAACTCTTGTCAGTGATGATAGATAAACATAATTTTGTACCCTTTTAGTCTCACAACTCAGCTGTTCCTGTATCTGGCTGCCTAAGTAGGGGCATTCTTCTCTAAGGTTTATAACTTGAATCCCCGTATTCAGTAGCAAAGTTCATTGGCCCATAGCATAAACACCTTGTCCTTTAAATACTTTGTGTGATTACTACTGATTTTAATGTTTTGGAAGTGGGGAAGCTAGTTAGTTCTTCAATCTTGGATCTTTTACTGTCCCCTTAAAGACTCCTGAGGTTTCTTTAACCCACAAGCCTGCTTGGCCAAGAGAATATCTTGTCTCTGTTCAAGCTGCCTGTTGCATATGGACCCAGTGGCTTTTTGTTTCTTTTATTTGTTCTGCTTGCAGGTGCTTTTTCTATCTTTATATTCCCATAGACCGTGTAAGAATTATAACAATCACAAAGTTCATACAAAGCAATTTATTTATCACTCTCTTTCCTAGTGGTTCATCAGTGCTCCACTGGAACCCCTGTGGGTACAAGTGCCAAAAAACCCAGCAGAAACCTGAGGGTGCTGTCTGCATGGTCAAGGGAAGTTTGCAAAGCATTTTATATTGCTGTTATGTGGATGAAAGGGGATAGACTTCCCAGGTGTGTCAAGATTGTACACTTCTTCACTCCTACATTAACTGTATTATTTAGCAAAGATACAACATAATTTCTTTTGTAGTTAATCTTCTCTTGCTTAATTCAGCTTAGTTCTCCCAGACTTTTTTTTTCTTTTCTTTTTTTTTCAATTGTTTTACCACTTAAGTAGCTATCTTGGGATATGAAGTGCAGGAACATGTGCAAAACTTTTTTCATGGACCTTGCTGAATAATCAAAATGTTTTTATCCAGCCATTTTTAATCCACACAAACTTCAAGAGCAATTATCTTGCTTTTCAGTAAAGGCACATACAAGAGGACAACCTATATTCTGAAAGGGATTGTGCAAAGTAATCCTTTAGCCAGCAGAGGACTGTAGAACCACGTATCACACAGTTATGCAAAAATGTTCCATCACAAAGAGTAGGAGAAAACCCATGTACCAAACTATGAAGTCGAGATAGTCTTTTAAATATGGTAAAATACTGAAAAGGGAAGGCTCTTTTCATTGTTTGTTTCTTATTAAGGAATTTAATTTGCCTCAGGTTCCCCTTGTCAATGAAAATCTATGGGAATTTTGTTTACATTTGGAAGCACATTGCCAAGAATAGTACTTCATATGGTAAGTATACTGAACCTTTTGGGGGAATGACAACACTACAGAAATGGTGGTGCATTCCCTAAAGGAAAACATACTTCATTTGTAATGAACATTATGTCTGCAGAAACTAATGGCACAACCTCCTATTCAGCTTATGTAAAATAAAACAGGCCCATATGTTGCTGCTTTTAGGGTTTGGGTGTTTAAATTAAATGTTGTTTAATGAATATTCAAGTCCATTTGCTCAGAAGTTGTGCACAGCGTAGCGTATTTTTCCTCTGTTTTTGGTCTTACCTAGAGTATTAAGCCATTACAAGAGGATGTTAAAGCTGAGGCATCTGTTTCTAACTAAAACTTGGGTATTTAAAGCACCAGAGCAGATGAGAGGGTGAAGAAAGACATACAGTAAGAGGATCATATTATTTTTTTGTTTTGTAATTAAGACTGAGAATGGTTTGATATACATGGCATCCTCTAAGAAACGGGAACTTGACTGTGCTATTACAGCAGCTGCAGTTTGGCTATATTATTGTAGCATACTCAGTCCCTCCCACTTCCTACAGGGCTTCATTCAACTTCTTCTGTACGTGTGGGCAGGTGCCTGAGCCATGCTGGGATGCTCAGCCAAGTGTTTTTGGGCAGGGACATTGGTGTCTGTGTGTGGGGGGCTTTGGGGCTCCAGGTCTCCATGCCTGGGTGGGCAGGTCAGCTGGAGGCATTCCCTGAACCTGGAGTTCCCATACTGGCAGTAACAAGGTCTCCCCTTGGACCATCCAGCCCCTGCTCAAAGTCAAGGAGAAATATTAGTAGTCTGGAAGAGTTCCTCTGGAAGCCAGACCTGTCCTTTTGACTGCCCCAAAATACATTGGGCATTTATCATCAAAGGTGAGCAGTTCCTGTGAGTTGGGAAGGGACAATGGCTATAAAGGGGGGGCTGAGTTCACTTTCATTGTGCAGTTACTTGCTTCTATTTCATCGATTTTTTTAATTCATGAAGGCTCTCCTGGATATGTTTAAATTAATATCTTTTCAGGAAAATTTCTCAAGAAGACAAAATGTGAAATAGATACTTAAATGTTTTCATGAACTTTATCTCTGAGTCCAGAATTGACAGCGCTATCCTCTCTTTTTAATGGCATGGAAAAAATCTCATTAGAAGACAGCTGGAATGTAAACACAAATCACAATAATTGGCTTTTATGTATTTTCATGAGGGTTCTTCAGATGCTTGTTTTTACTGCACAAGTGCAATATTGTAGATATACAGTGAAGCCCTCTTCAGAGAATAATTGATACATGGATAAAATACTTAAAAACATTCCCTAATGCTGTAAATCTAAATGAAGGCTGAGAAAAACAAATACACAAACTCTCAAATTCTTTAAAGTTATGTTATTTCCTACATTTTCCCTGGCCTAAGGAATTCCAAAGTCTCCTCTGAGCTGGGCTGTTAAGCATTAGTGCAAAAGAAAATGGAAATTACCTGTCCAAGGAGGTGTCACCTGAAGATATTTAACCTCTTCTGGGCATGTCTGTACACAAAATTTCACCATATACATGTCTCTTTTAGTGTGTTTGTTAGGGATCTCCAATTAGAAAAAGAAATCTCTACATAGCTTACAAAAAACTGGAGTTAACAATACCATCACTTGTCTGCAATGTGAGTTTCTGAGATGAGCCATACTTTATTTAATTTCTAATTTCAACAGGAAATTACTCTGTTCTGGCTACTGCACAATAAGCAGTGAGACACAGTTCTACCTTGAAATACTGATTTTATTTAGCATCTCTATTCTGAACTCCTGAAGTACATAGAAGAATATCTCTTTCATTTAAAAACTTGATATGGTAGGGAAAGCCTTAGTAGGCTAAGTATTTACTTTTAAAATGTATCTATATGTTAAATATTTTTATACAGTCTTTCTATGTATATGCAGTGAATATACTGAGTTGCTGTAGTGAAAGAGTTCTTTTTGATTTTAGCAGTTGTCTTTGGAGCCAGCCCAGGACCACAAAGGGAAATGAACTGTCCCAGGTTTGTTATCAGTGGGACTGTTCAGTGGTTCCCATCAGCTGCTATCTTCTAAACCCTCTGTGTGCACAGGGCTAACCAAAAATCCCCAGAATGCTGGGATATTTTTTAACCCAAACTGCACTGCAGTATGTGTGCATGCTGAAATTTCAGGTGATCTGCTCCTTTTAGCTGTAAGACAAATACAGGCTAGGTATATGTAGGATAAATGCAGTCTGGGCCATTTTATATTAGATTGATAGGATCATGAAGTACACATGGCCTGAAATCACTAGCAAGCAGCTTGCCAAGTTGTCAGTGTCTGTTTGACTTCAAGTTTCTAGACCCCTCTACCCTACACGATCCTGGTGAATGCAGATTCAGGATTCAACTGACAATTTCCATTTTGTTTTCTCATGTTCCTTCTTTTGAAGGACTCCCACCCTTCACCAGCTACAATCTGTTAAAATTGCAGAGCAAAATATTCTCCAAACACCAGGAAAATATGAAAGACTTGCCTTTTTTTTTCTTCTTCTCCTATCCTGCTTTAAAACAGACTGTCTCTTTCTTCCTCACCTTTCTTCTTGTCAGCTATAGTAAACACAAACTGTCCCTAAGGAGAAAACAAACACTTGCTGTGGTATGCAAACACTCCATGACTTCATGACATCAGTGCTAACATGGCTTGTTTCAGCACCAATTTAAAACTCTTTCTACTGCACCTTATGTCATCTCTTCCTGGCTATCTATCCAGCTTCTTGCAGGTTTGTCACATTAATCTGGCACCCACCCCTTAGAATGCTAAAATGCATTATCCCCCCCTTTCTACAGTAGTCTGTATGTTAAAACATTGAAATTGTTCTGCATCCTCCTTTGCTCCGTAGGAAAGATGAAAGAGGCCGTGGAGAACAATTGTACATCATGGATCTAGCCCTCAGGATAGGGATGGTACTGATGACAACCTGTCAAAATGCTGAACTTGTGGTATTGTTTGGATGAAAGAGAGAATGCAAATGAGGGATAAGGAGAAAATAAAAGCTTCAGGATAGGCAAGGGGGATTTTCCAGCAACAGAATAGCAAACACTGTCAGAGCACTTGTGATTACAAGTCATATAGCCTCCACAGTTGGGAGCCTGAAATGTCTCTTCCTCATTTACACTTCTTCCCAAAGACTTTGTAATGCCTGAAAGAAAATAAATCTAGACACATTCCACAAGCTACAGAAGGAAGATTTGTTTTTAAAAGTCCTAGAAAAGACTCTTGGACCCTGTTGTGTACTACCTGCCAGGAACTCTCTGGTGTAGACTATGAAAGTTTATGAATTTCCAAGATGGTTGGGTTTATATATATGGCAAATTCACATTATTAAAAATTAAATAAATTGGTAAAGAGGTGTAACACCTTCATGTTGGTGCTGTCACTTGCTTTCCCATCAACTTCTAACAAGTTATCTTAGCTAGATTAGATACCTAAATCAATGCTGTTTCTGTAATAACTCTGACCTTTAGGACTGTAACTGACAGTAGTAGTAAGGCTACAGCTGACTGCTTTTGAAGACTAAAAGATGTAATAATGCCAAAATTTGTTACATGTGTTTCCATGCTTCACTGTAGACGAGAACAAATATGCTGTAAAATCTGTACTTTTTTCTGAAATACTGTCAGCATTATGCTATGTATGAAGAAACTCATTGCCTCAGATCACATGGGTGTTCTGAGGGAGGGAAGAATTCTGTTTCCCACCCATTTTTTAGGCATCACAGAGCAAATACAATCAAAAAAGGGTAAGCAGCACTAGGTAGAATCACTACGAAAAGAAGAGCTGATTCTCTCCAGTCCTATGTTTTTCTGTGCTATTTCTTCCCATTGCCCTGCAGGTATGACATTAAAAGAAGCTGTATACAAGGAACTGAGAATAATCAGAGCACAGCAGTCTTTCTTGATTTATTATTTCATTCATTAATCCATATATTAAAAGCAATCTAGGGCAAGGTTCAGAAATCCTCACTCCTGACAGGTTCTCACATATCTGATAACTGATTTTGCTGTAAGAGACTTGTAGGGCATCTGCAGTAAGTTCTGCTGAGATCTATTTCGCAAAACATTTTTACAGCTTCATGTCAAATTATAAGATATAAATTAGTGATTGAATTTCTATCACTTGGATACAGGTGGAGGAGTATATATAAATAGCCAGCATCATAAGAAACCCTCAGCTTCAGGACAGTCCTGAAATGATCCTTGGAATAGTTTCCTGTTTCCTGTTTCCTTTCAGCCCAAAGCTGTTAATTGCCATTGAGAGGTTTGAAGGCATTGATGTGAATACTGTTTTCTCTAACTGCTCAAAAGGAAGGAGCACTGTGATATATGCATTTCATTTGAGTTTTTCCAGGCGGAATGTGGCTTCTTAATATTAATTTGAGACAGCTGAACTGAGCTTTTGTGGCAGTCACACAATCTTATTGGAACAAGTTGCTTAGAGAAGCTGTGGATGCCCCATCACTGGAAGTGTTCAAGGCCAGGTTGGGTGGCGATTTAAGCAACTTGGTCTAGTGGAAGGTGTCCCTCCCCATGGCAGGGGTGTTGGAGCAAGATGATGTTCAAAGTTCCTTCCAACCCAAATTATTCTGTGGTGATTCTAAAATCTGAACTTTAAAAAGAAGAGTTACATTGATCTTACATTGATCTGGCATAAAGATCCAGAAGCTCAATTTTCTCTATTTTGATTTTGTTGAGGCAGTAGAAGTTAGAATCAGTCATTGGAGTTGTCTAATTTTTCTCTTATCCTTGCCAGCCCTTTAGTTCAAACATCCTTTGTCTATTTCTCTCTATATTTATTTAATATAAAATATCTTCCTGAAGATGAGACGTAAATTCAGGGATGCTGGTTTCTGATACAAGCTTAGCTGCAACATCTCCACCTCTGCAGTGAACATGGTGTGCTGTGGATCTCAATCATGTGTTTAAATTCTCTCTGAATATACAGATTATTGCTGCTGTGCAAAGGAAATCTTTTTACTCCCCTTGAGTAATATCCCCCAGCCTTATGCAGCCAGGCAGTATTTATCAGAAAGTCATTACAGCTGTTTTGTTTGCACATAGCTTTCATTCCTCATATTTTAATGTCTGGACAGTATTAGCTCAATTAGTTTAATGAACAAGTAGGTCTTCTGATATTTACTATCTAATTAGTTTATTGGCCTAGATGTAACATACTAGGTCTGTCTGTGCAATGTGTCTAGCCAAGTCTCTTCTGATGAACTTTTCTATTTTGGCTCAGCACTTTTTGGAAAATAAAGAATGGGCTACATTCTGCATCTTTTTTCCTAAAGGATATCAAAGCAATAAATTTCCCTACAAAAGATGATAGTCTTACCCTTGTAAACTGCCAACCAGGCAACTCTGAATCCCTTCTGTGTAGGGCAACCTGAGAGAGAAACTAAAATAAAGAGCCATCTTCTGATTTCCACATAGCATGCAGCAACAGAAGTGGAGGACAACACCATCGAATACATACCAAGGATCATAAAATGCTTTACTACATGCTCCTCTTTCTCCAAATGGAATAAAATAATTAATGTTTGATAGATGTTAGTTGTATTGCTTATTATTTACTTGAAAGTGCTGAAATCTCACCAAGAGGAGCTCATGCACTGTGGATGGAAACAATTATAAAACGAGTGATATGAAACTAGAGTACCTCTACTGTGTCTTAACAAGTAGAACAACAAATTCAACCACACCTTTTTTTCCCTCCCTATTTGTTCTATGAAAAAAAAGATAGGTATTTTATCAATAAAAGCCTCTTCCTCCCAGCAGGCTGAAGAGCCTCACAGGTTGGCCAGTGTCAGCCCTGAGGAGAAGGGTGGTAACTCCAGGCAGCTGCAGGTGCTGGTGCTGTGCCAGGCACAGCTGATGCCCATTCCCTGTGCCCCAGGGTTGGCAGGGTGCTGATGCAGCACAGCTGCTGCTCATCAGGGCCAGGTGAGCCAGGGAGCTTTTCTTGCTGCCTGGGGTAGGGCCTGGCCTTCCTTCCCCCATGGCTGCTCAGGCTGTGCAAGCCCAGAGCAAGGAGGAGCAGGAGTGGGAGGCTGAACATCCACTGGTTCCCTTCTGGCTACGAAGGTGGAAGAGTGACTGCTTAACTAAGATATTTCTGAGTGCTCTGGGGAGTCATCACTTATCCTGAAATTCAAGGAGAGCAGCCCTAAGAAGTCCTGAGTGCAGATAAAGGTAGGGAAACTCTGGGACTTCTGTTTAAGACTGCAGAAGCTTAATTGCTTTTATTCAGATGTTGGAAATGCTTAAAACGAAGAGCAGAAAGTTACATGTGTGAGTAGAGCAGTGTCTCTCCTTTTAAGCCACAAGAAGCACTTTGCCTCTAAACTTGAAGTTGTCCTTTACAATATCAAAAGTGAGTAAATCAGCAGGTAATAAAGCAAAAAAGAACATGATGTTAAGTGGGCAAAGTGAATACATTAGGAAAAACTATTTATAAGAAAGGCTGCTTTTTGTCATTATTTCTAGTTATTCACCCGTTTGTTTTTGACCCAAAAGGTGGCTTTATATGAAGGTCTTCTTTGGTTCAATCAGTATTGAAAACTAAAATTTGAGCTGGTAAAATCTCTTTAGTAAGAAAAAGTATAACATATCTCACAATTTGGAGGCTGTGTAGCTTTGCTTCTTTCAAGCTGTTTTACTTGGTGATGCCCTGTACAGCTGTAGGGTGTAAACTGAAGGGATGTAAGAATTGCTAGCTTAGTGTATATGTGACTATAAAGTTACTGGTTCCTTCCTTTTTATTGACTTTTTTTTCCTCAGTGTTACAAGGGGTGCTGTGAATTCTGGGGAAATGTCAGGGTTTGCTCTATGATACCAGCGCTTATGGTTTAAGGAGTTGGTCTTGAAGAAAACTTCTATTGCCTTCTGGTCCTGGTTTACTCAAATAATAAATGCTGTTAAGGCTTCTGAAGACAGGTGTAGGATATTCTTGTTAGAGAGGTATTGTGGTCATAGGAGGGCTAAACCTATGGGTAGGCCCTATAATAAGTACAAGAATCTGCTCACAGAGCTTGGATGTGTAGTCTGAAAGGTGCTCTGAGCATGGGATGCACTGCAAATTTTCCTGTTAAAACATTTGCTGGAGCAGTTCAGTGACCCACCCATAAGAGGAAATGGGCACAATGGGCTATTCTAGCCTTGGGGCCTTTTTCTGCTCTACAGCAGCATCCCTGCTAATGATGCTGAATGGGCCATCCCAAATAACTAGCTACTGGAAGTCAAAGCAATTTGTGAAGCTTCTCAGAAATGTTTGTGGAAACCTTGGGTAGATGTGCAAATTGATATGAGAGAAAAAGCAGCCTCTTATTATTCATATATTATTTACATTCATAGTATATCAAATGGATTAGTATGGTGTCATAATTACTTGTTTGTGCCACGTTCATTAAGTGAAAAAATGCCTAACTGAAATGCAAAGATGGGAGATAGTCCTTGGGGAACAGGGTTTCTTCCTGGTTTTTGGGAAGCTGTTTATATTTGGGCAGGAGACCAGAGAGAGACCTGGCCTTTCCTAAGACCAAGTCTGAGAAGTCTTGACATTAATTATAAGTTAGGTCTCTGATTCACTGAACTGTTAGCTGCTGTGGTATCTCACAAAAATGGATATTATGTAGTGAATGCCTCTGCTGTTATGGGTAGGGATATGTTACTGGTGTTCAAATAATCATTGCTGTGTTTCAGGATTAACATCATAGTAAGTGGTTAAAAAAATAACAAACCACTGTTTAAAGTTTTCTTGTAATATTTCAGGGAACTTATTCTGTCATGATACACAGTTGGAAACTTCAACCAGTGAAATGAACCTTTGTAAACAGATAGGAGGGAAAGTTTTATCCTGATGATAAAACTTTGTGAAGTTGTATGATGTCCTAAAGTGGACAGTCTATATTGTTAGGTACTTCTGATGTACTTGAACATCTGGTGCTGGGTTTCATTCTTGTACAAGCACTCATTTTTATGGTGTGCCAGCATGTCAATGTGTTGGAAAGCAGTTCCGATTGCTGCACTGGTAGTATTGACTGACTGGGATCAATAATGGTACAATCAAATATAGTACAAGCACTGCTTACCCTTCAGCTTTGCATCTGGCTTTGGCAAAGTGAGAGCATTTCTCTTTCTGAAATTTTCACTTTCAGTGCCTTTCATTCTCAGCTAATGCTGCTTCTGCTTTCCTCTTGGACTTCTGTTTCAGCTATGATGATACACCTCTAAACCAAGTTTGAATCCTGCTTTGTAAACATTTATAAAGGTTTATGAATTTGCCCCAACATTTCCTGTTGTCTCTGTGTGTTAATAGAATAATTTCTGATTCCTTCTACTTCATCGATATGCACTCACATAAATTCATGTTGCAGTTTAGAACCAATTAAAATTTATAAGCCACAAATAGTGAGTGAAATTCTGAGGATTAATTTACTCAGTGAAGTATTAATCTGTGTAATGTAGTAGGTTATCCTTCAGTAAACCTGGTTATATGGAGATGGGGAGATAGGTTTCCTTGCATGTTTTACTGTAAATGCAGTAATTGGTCCCACTGGGCTGTTGAGCTTGGATGGTTACAGCCAGCAGTACCACTGCAGCCTTGGTATGAACCCTGGGAACAAGAACCCACTTGTGTTTATCTAGCAGCATCCATCTTGCTTTCCATTCCCTGCCCAGACTTGGAGATCAGCAAAGAAAAAAAAAATCAAATGAATAAAATTAATTAAACTTTAAAGAAAGGAAGTCTTTGATGTGAATATCAGGAAGTACAACCTATTATCTTTACCTGCCCCAAATCTCTGCTTTTAAAGAAGCAGTGGAGAAGGGATTGAAAAAGGGCAGTAGTGATCAAAAATTGCATAATACATTTGGCAGAAGTGAGTTCCTCCATAAGGCTTGTGAATTAGGATCCTCTTACACTTGGAAAGCCTAATTGATCAAGCCTAGCAAATCTGACTTTTGTTAATGGGTTTTTAACTATCATTTATTCAGCTAATGATCTTGCTGATAGGGAGCAGGGGCAGAGAGAGACTGTGGCTTATGAAGGCCCACAGGAAAAGCTAGTGCCTGATCCAATGCTTTAATTTAGATCCTGTCCTTTCTGCTTCAAGATGTGCTTCCTTTCATCAACTTCTGCCTTCTTCCTGAGTTATTAACTGTGAGCTTGCAGTGGTAAACCCACTGGAACACATGTGTTCAAAAAAAAAAATGTAAGCTGGGGAAAAAAATGTGACAAGGGAGTCCGGAAAGATTTTTTTTTTCTGTAAAGACCCAGCCAGGGAAAGCAAATAAATAAATGTGCTGTAGGAACTTGTATTTTGGAAGCACTGAGGTTTCAGGATTGCCTTGCAGTAGAGGTTCCCCTCATAAAAGAGGATGAGCCTGGTGTCCAGCCCTGTTTTCATTGTTGTTTCTGTCTGTGATTTGGAAAGCCAGCATCCCTGTTGTCTCACTTTATTGGGTTTACGTGCTATTTTCCCTCTGAGAGGGATGATGCTGAAAGACCAAAACCTGCTGAATTGCCTTTACCTGGATGAAATGTCAATTATCCCTGTCCAATCCTGTAGTTTTAATTCTGGTGTGTGTCAGTTCATATGGAGCAGAAATACAGGTGTAAAAAAAGGTAAAATGGCTTTCTGCAGGTAACTCCATCTCAGCTGGGACACAAGCTCTTGGTGAGCCCTGCCCTGTTTTCTACGATGTGCCTCCTTCCAAACTCTCCTTCCCAGGCCCCAAATGTCAGATCCTTGGGGAACTCCAACAACTTGAATCTCATAGGAGACAAAAATCACAGTCTGGGCTTACCAGTCCCTCACTCTGATGGAAAATCCTTGTTAATGATGCACATCAAGAAGGTGGGCAAGAGCTTATTGGTTTGACGTCTTTTCAGGATGCACACTGAAACAGTGCCCAGAATAATGGTGTGGGATTTAAAGGGGTTTCTTTGACTGAAAATGATGACACTGTACACTCACTGGAAGACCCTTGATAATGCTGTCCAACGCTAGAAAGTTTTAAGAATGATGAAAATAGGATCATATATGACAGAGGTACTGTTGGGGGAAAAAACAGCAGTTTGGAAAGGTGTACCACAGAATCTGCTGTTAGGAATGGAAATTACCTCTTGGGTTTCATATATATATGGTAGAATTGCTAACTTCTGTGCTGCTGTTTTTTTTTTTTTTTATGCTGTAGTGGATTGACCTTGGCTGAATGCCAAGTGCCCTCCAAAGCTGCTCTCTCTCCCCCTGTCAGCTGGACAGGAGAGAAAATGTAACAAAAGTTCATGGGTTGAGATAATAATTCACTGATTACTGTCGTGGAACAAACAGATCCAGCTTGGGGAAAACTGATTTATTGCCAGTCAAATCAGAGTAGGTTAATGAGAAAATAAAACCTAACTATTCAAATGCCTTCCCTCACCTGTGGCATCTTCCTGGGCCCAGCATTACTCCTGATTTTCTCTGCCTCTAAAGTGACTTGTTTTTCTCAGACACTTACTCCTATTTCCAGTTGCACTGTCCATTTCCCCTCTCCCCATTTTTGGATGTGCTAACTCAGAGGTGCTACCTGATGCTTCTTGGAGCTTCTTGGCCTTGGCTCTGTCAGACACAGGCAGCTTCTCACAGAAACCACCTCTGGAGTCCCCGTGTGACAAAAGCCTTGCCACACAAACACAATATTGTGGAACATTTTCAAGTAATCTGGGGGAGAAAGCTACCTTGTTTCGTACCATGCTATTTCTAAATTGTTAATAGTAATTCTTTCTCCCACCTTCTTTGTCTCCAGTTACTGAAGCTTGCACATAGCATATTTTTGTGTGCACTGCTTTCTAATTATCTGTTAGGAGGTATTACTATTATATTCCTACAGAGGATAATAGAAGTTGGTAGAGATTCATAAAATGCATTTAAAAACCCTCTAATGAATGTGGGGAGAACAGTGAATTTCTTCTTTTTGCTTTTAGGTGTCTACCTCTATTGAAATAGTAGCATTCAGGAGGAGGGGATTTGATTAGTGTAGTTCTGTTCCATGGCATTACTTTCATGGGAGAGAGTCTGGTAAGAGTTGTCTTCTCCAAAGATCCCCATCATAAACACTAGTGCTGCTTGTTCTCACATTTCTCGGTAATTTCTTGGTAATTTCGTCATAATTGTTGTTTTCTTTTTTTGTTACTCAAATTAAGTCACTTATATAGATTTTTATCTTGACTATCAAAAAAGGATCCTCACTTGCTGGAAATAAAAATGGAAGGAAATTTCAAGTATGCAAATGCAGTTGTGAATACAATTATAATTTACCCTTGCATTTATTTACTACAGTCACTTTGTATTTGAATGAATAATATTTTTTTCTTGATGACCTGAACTGAAATATTCTCTTACCAAGGGCTTTCCAAAACTTTTACTATGAAGTAAACTAGGAAATGAAGCTTCTTGCACTTCGAACATTGAGCCTGAGTGGTTGCTTGGATTCTTCATTGGTAAATAACTTCTTTTTTATTTGGTTTAGATTTTCACTCAGATGTAGCAGTGTAAGGGACCGTGACTCTGAAGGCCTTTGCTGGCCTTAAAGGTATTTGCTGTGGATTAAGATGCAGGATGAGCTGGCTGATACCGCTCTTGCAAACACTGCTCTAGATGCCAGGATGGGGAACACATGGAATAATGAGCTTTAATCCTTGTTAATAATACGAATGAAAGATGCAGGTCAGCCAGCCTTGCTTGTTAGAAGAGCCTGATTAATCAAGCCTTACCTTTTTGGAAAAAAGTGGTTGAAGATTGATTACTGCTTTTTGGCCACTGAAGTTTGTTTCCCATTTATTTTGTCTTGACCTTTGTTCCTGGTGAGCTTTGTTAGATGTTAGCAGACCTCCATGTGGTCTTTTCCACGTCAGAGGACTGGGTTGTCAAGCAGTATTTCCTTTTTTTTTTTTTAGCTTGTAATTCCTGTTTGTGCCCCAGCACCAAGCTTGTGCTCTGATATGTGTAAGGAGGCATTTGTTGCAGGTGTCGGTCTGTGTGTGTTGGAGAAGTTGGCACAGCTGGTGCCCATAGTGTGAGGCTCTGAGGCAGTGGGGTTTACCTGTAGCCGTTGGTCAGTGGAAGCTGATATCCCAGGCTTCCTTCCATGACACTTGGTGGGTTACAGAACAAAGGTCCTCACTTGGAAATTTCATATATGCTTTCTTGTTGATGATGGAGATGCTGTAGATGATGTGGGGCCCCTTCACCTTGCCCCAGGCCCCATTCCAGCTGGCTCCTGCCTCTCAGCTGCAGGCTGCTGTTCAAGTAGTGGGAGCAGAACACACCAATGCCTCAAGCTCTGGCATTCAATCATCATCATGGTGTTTTTGCTGCTGTGTCCTTTGCTTTCCTGGGACAGAGAAGATGGTGCATTAACCAGCTGTTTGGGGCTCCTCTGCTGTTCCTGGGCTCTGCCTTGCTCAGCTGCTGCATGCAGGTTTGCTGTGAGGCAGGAGAGAAACCCCTCAGAGCACTGTCAGACTCTGTGTGGTTCTGTGTTCCTGCAGTTTGTCTCCTCTGCCATCTGCTGTAGGACACAGGTGAAGATCATACAGTACTCTGTACTGTGATGACAAATGTCTTCTGGTATTTAACATCTACCAAGGAAATTTAAGTGTATGCACATGGGAAAATGTATTTTATTGGAGCTTTTCAGGCAGTATCTGTAGAATTGTCTTAATAAAAATGTATTTTTAAAGGCTTTTAAATGAGATTTGTGTAATATTTTCAAGGTATTCAAGCACAGTGGTCTTCATCTTTTGCAAACAGAGTTCATACAACAATATACTCTGGTACCAGACTTGTAGTGAAGAGGAGGGAAAGGCCAGCTTTGCTTTTAGCACTTGTTTTTCAAGCTAGAGCTTCTTCTGTTTATAGCCACCACAGAGTTTAAAGGGCTTATTTTACAGGCTGGGTCATGAGCTGCTGCTATTAGTGATATTTCCCAGGTCCTAATTTCTTCTATCATAGAGATCTAGCCACCTTTACATGTTTTATAATTGTTTAGGTGACTTCTGGGAAGAAGAAAATCCAATAACAACAAAAAAACTCCAAACCAAAACCCAAAAAGACCTAACAAAACAAGCCCCAACCTAAAGCTGCTTTGGGAAAAAGAAACAATAAACTCCTAAAGCTTTTGTTCTTGATGAATGATAATTGAATTGCATATTTAATGTGAACAAATTACTTGGATTTGCTTCTTTAAGTCTGCATGCAGGGATGAAATGAATATATTGCAGTGGGATTACTTCAAAAGTTTTGCTTTAACAAAACCCAACTTGTATGTACCAATGAGTGTATGATGACTTCTACCACAAGGCCATATAAAGCCTTTCAAAACCATTGCTAACTTGAGTTAGATGCTGGCTTTTTAGTTCAATTTCTGCTCTGCATGTAAAATGGAAGCACAAATATGACCACTGTAGAATGGTAGGCCACTTTGTCTTCTGTAGGGACTTGTGTATTTAGCTACTGTCAGCTTATATCAAAAAGTAATTCAGTAGAGGTCTGGCACCTGGGTAAGTGCAGAATTCACTAAATTTGAGCCTCAGACTGCTAGTAGCCTCAGGCTCAAAAGTCTTGCAATTCTAACAGTTGATAGATTTATTTATTTTGGTACAGGCATAGGTAAGGGTAAAAGAGAACTAATTTACTTTTGATGTTTTAAATAAGATGCTGAAGAGGCCCAATGCCAAAATAGCGAAAGCCTTTTTCCATGGAAAGCAAGGCATGGGTGTAGGCCTTTCCAGGCTCCTTGTAAAGGCCAAACCCTGATGACCCTGATGGCCACCAGGGAGCTCTAATTGGCCAGTGGGATGCTGGCACACCTGTGCTGTATGTTGCATGCTCCACCAAGTCTTAGCTCTGTGATCCAGATGGCTCTGGAGAAATCATGTCTTGAGTAAGAAAAATGTGTGTGGGAGTTCTGGAGAGACCACAACATAGTCAAGTCTTAGGAGCAGTTTAAGCTGGTGCTTTTTAGTGGGATTGAAGCATTATCAGCAAGTAGCTTCTATATATGAGTAACTATTTATGTGTATAAATTGACATGATTGCACTTGATCAGGTATTATGAATATCCATGAGTGATAGTGGTTGGGGAAGGCATGAAGGATGCAGAGCTTCACAGCTCAGGCTCAAGCTCTTGACGCATCCTTCACAAATAGAAATGCGTTTGGTAAGGTGTGAAACTGTCTTGTTCATTGATTGCTCCATGGGACCTTCAAGAGGTCAGTCACACACGCAACACAGGAGAACCGTACCACTCTGAGTCCTTGCAAATGAGCTCTGTGCTGAACAAAGGTCCTGGAGGTACTCTGGCATCCAGCTTTCAGTGACTCTTTAAACACTGCAAGTTGAAGCTCTACCCACCAAAACTGGAGTTCACTGTGAATTGCATTTCTGGTGAATCTTGGGTGCAATTTGAGCTTGAGAAGTGAGATGTGTCCTTTCCTGTGCTGCCTGCTGCGTGTCCCGGTGCTAGCCATGATTTCTTAGCTAAATCCTCTGTGGAGGGAATCACTACCCCATCTGCTCTTGAAGCTCTTTGTTTCATTTTGGATTCGTGCTGCACTTGGGCCTCTTCCCCTGCAGCAGGAACACACTTTCCCTCTGTGACAGAGACATAAAACATGAGGATGACACTACTGGTTCACACCAGGCAATGGTGGCGTCGCTCTTTCCCCTGGCTGTGGTCTCCATATTCTGGTGGCCTGAAACACGACCTTGCTCAGACAAAATAAATGTATGCTCACATGTAGGTCATGGCAAATACTTAGTTTTGTTGTTATTCAGGGAAACCCAGATGGACACCAGTCAGAAAGGTTTAGGTTTTTAACTTTTTTAAACCTTCTGTTGTGAGAAGACAGAAGTGGACAACTTTCAAACTACTAGAAAAATTAATTAATAGGTTTTCATTTTTGATATAGTGGCAAATTACAGGGCTGTATTTGTCTGTCTTTTTGATTCACTTTTTTAAAAAAAGTCAGTAATATGGTATGCTGCTCTGATGCTCAACTTTTACAGCATGTTACATAAGAAACTAAATATAAATGTGTTGTAATCATAAGGATTCAGTATGTTTAGGTGTCAAATAATTGTCCAGTATTTATCTCTCTGGGTATATGTTAAGAAATATAGAGAATTTCCATAGTCCTACTTTTTGGATTCATTTTTTTTTTGGTGTTATTATGGAGGGGCTAATTCATTATTTGGAACAACCCTAAGGAGACTGTGATGTAAATGTTAATTTTTTTAAACTCCCCACTACATGATTTGGTAACATTAATATTTAATGGAGTCGAAAGTTTAATGCCAGTGTTTATTTTTAAAAAGGCAGAGATGCTGCAGGACAGCCTCTAACTTTGCTACTTCAGAAAATATTTATGCTTACAAATATTCCTTTCCTTTGCCTTGCCTCTCTTGAAACCTTTCTATTCTCTCATTCCTTATTCCTAAAAATAAGCCATAGGGCTCTAATAGAGACACTGATTAAATATGCTGTTCTGTAATTTATGCAAAAGTGAATCCCAACAGGAATCAGAGACTCTGAAAATCTGTTGTGAAATAATTATCCTGAATGACATTGTAGAAATGGTCCATGAAGATGTTGTCAATAATACATTACATAAAATTTGTTTGAAATAAACCTTGAAAATTACATGATATTCATAGGAACCTGAAAGAATTATCAGTAAACAAATTTAATCAGCCTGATGTTATGCATACCACTCAACCTCTTATTATCTGATCATCTAGGTTTTAGAATACTATGGGGAATTGAATGACAATTAATATGGAGAGCTGTAGGAGCTCATGTAGTGGTTGCAGAACTACCTTATTTTCTCAATTTTTGCACATCTCTGTTTATCTGCATTAATTTCTTGCTGCCACAGTCTTCAGTGATGCCCACTGATAGTGTTCTGGCTGCTGTTGCACCTGTTCCCCTAACAAGAAGGCACTTGTAAACAAAGAATGAACCCACTTGACAATGAAATTCTAATTTTTCTCACTTATTCAGGAGAGTCTATACCAATGTCCAGACACTTCTGGTTGTGATATCCAAACTGCATTGGGAACATGGAACTCAAACTCTGAAGTCAAGTGCAGAATGCACTAGATTATGTAGAGATTTATTGAAGCTTCTTTCAGGAAAATGCAAGACCTTGGTCAGCTACGTTGCATGTCAGTTCAGAAGAAGTGATGCTCACTTCTGCTTGCTGAAGACAGTAGGAATTTTGCCACTGGCTTCACAAGGAGAGATAGGAGTAGAATTGGATTCATCTGAACTCTGGTGTATCAAGCTACTGCTTGCATCTAGCAAGTTCTCTAGAAGGCAAAAAAATATGCCAGAGGACTTGATGGGAGCTTCAAATATTCCTTTGAGTAAATGGGAAAACAGTGCAGAATTCTTTAGCCTGTCTTTGTTATTTAAGGTCATTTGCCAGCCTCTAGGACAGATGTGTGAGTATTCACTTTCAGTGTTACATGTGCATTGCTCAAAGGGATCTTCCATTCTGTGAATGCGTTTGGATGAAATAATTAGAACTGTGCAATGAGGTACCTGTTCAAGGTAGTGTTTCACTTAGTTCATGAGTTTGGAATATGCTGGTGAGAATGCTGCTAAGGAAAGCAGCATCCTTTCACAGAGAAGCCATAAGATTTTAATGAGAAATTATTCCTTCAGACTCCTTTATGTCAAGATGTCAGAAGTGCAGCCAGGTGCACTTGTAAAAGAGCTTAAAGATCAGCAGTAGACAAACCAGTGATTACACAATATTTTCTAGCCTTAGCCAAAGACTCTGTCTAATATTTAGGTAAGTCAGCAAATTAGTGCTGGATTGTTTAGATTCTAAGCTATGGGTGATCCACGTACTTGAAGTTCAAAGACATTTGTAGCTTTTAGCTTTTGCCAGAAACATCAGTTCATGTTTGCGGGTATCCTTGCAGTAAGAAGCTGCATGGAAGTTTTCTTCTAAGGAAATCTCTAATAACTCCTTTTATTCAAGTGCTTTACTGAAACAATTGGTCAAAGCCCCTCCTATGATGACGGGGTTGATAGGTCAGTACATTGCAGGTGATAAGGACCACATCATTTGTACACTTAGTACATTTCTACACTTAAAATATCTCCCATTCTTTTTTTTCCCAGCTGAAGTGCTGTCTATGTAAATAATGTGATATGAATGGCAACAAGATAGGCGCACCTCATTTTTTTGTGGTGTGCTGTTAAAATCGGTTCCCTTGCTGGAAAAATAACTATGCTAAACTGCTTAATTAACTATGCTCTCTGTGTTTATGTATGTGTACTGTATGTACTTATATGTACTAAAACTTGAAAAAAAATTCTTGGCTGTGAGTATAGATCGAGGAGGTTCCTTTTTTTTTTTCCCACATGAGTAGGAGAAACTGCGATTTTAATCCCAAATAAGATTTGAGACAGGTCATTTGGCTAAGTTGTTCCATGTAAAGTGCTCAAAATTGAAACTCCACCCATTAGGGGCCACATAGAAATATCTTGTCTGGTGATTAACCTTTGAATTGTCCAGTATTGTTGGCAAACACAAGTCTTAGATGGGGTACCAGACTCCTCTCACCCTGAAAGCACTTGGCTTGTCAGAGACAATTTTTATTATCTTGTTTGCTTCATGAAGTTAACAAGATTTGGCAGCTCTGGCACAATGGTGAATGAGAAGAACCTACTATGAAGGTCATGGTTCACTATTGCATGAAACCTGAACGTGACATCCTATTGCAGTGTGTATTAAACACAGCTGAAATGTTTGGTTTTGGTATGGGAGGGATGTGGAAATGCTGTCTTGAGCAGAACAGTGTCATCTTCCAGTTCTAACAATTAAACTTTGATTTCTTGATTTTTTTTCCTTTTTCTCCCCTGTGTTAGCAATGCCATCTTCTTCATCAACTTTTATACATGCTTCCTATATATGCATTTTGCCAGGCATCAAAAGGGAGCAGAAGAGTTTCAGATACTGACAGTCATTCAGGTATTCTGTTCTTCAGTTGTTCTGGACTTGAGTAAATCTTTGTGTCTCCCAGTTTTGATGCCATTGTCAGTTGGCCTTCCTGCTTCATTACCTTCTATTTGACATCCTGAAGCTTCCTCCCTCCTTCACACTGTCATTAGTCTTTCCTCTAATTTCTCACTGACCTTCCCTTTGGGAAATAACTGAATCCAGCAAAATAGGTCTTGTAAGTGAATATGTGAATTTTTCAAGGCATAATCCCTCATTGCCTTCAGTAACATTGAAGTACAAGGCCTTTGGTCATCTTGGATTTCTGTTTCTCTCTTCTGTAGTTGTTCTAATTGCCATTGAGGACTGGCCTCTGTTGGAGCCAGGTTTTGTGTGTCATAGCCTCAGAAGGGCTGTTAGCTCGGTGTGCTCTGCCCCTCAGTCACTGCCTGTGCAGCTCCCCAGGAACGCACTCTGCTCCCTTTGGATCGGAGAGCTCAGCCACGTGCCAGCTTTGGCCCTGACATGGGGGCTTTGGAGGGCAAGCTGCTGCTATGGCTGAGTCAAATTACAAGCCCAGGGGATGAGGGATGAGTGAATCTGCCTTTTCAAAAGTCCATGTTTCAGGCTGTGAGGTAGTGCCATCACTTGGGGGTGTGATGGGAACTTGTCTGCTTAGGCAGATTTACTTGTTGCTTATCTAGTTCTGTGTTTGTTCTTGTTTTACTCTTATAAAATATGTGAAATTGGGACTGGTTTTATACTTTACACCTTGATCAGATCTACTTGTACATGTCTTTCAGTGATCAACTGAAACCTGATGACATAGGCAGGGAAAGCATTGTCCTTTTCATGCAATGTACTTGGGACCCCAAAGTAAATACTCTTCAGGCAATCATAGTCGATGCACTCCAGGAAAGCTGTGATGATCAAACTTATCAGTGTAGGCCTAAACTATTCAGCCAGTTCTTGTTATTAGCAGACCTCTGAACAGAAAAACAAGCCAAAATATACGTGATTTCATAGAAAAGCTGTCCATGATTGGTCAGCCTCTTGTACTCAGCCTGTAATATTTCTCCAGCACTTGTGTTATCATTTCTTCTGTTCTCTGACCCAAATAGCTTAAATCATGGTATTCTCTGTCTGCCTTAAAATAACTACTGCAGTCAGCTGTGAGGTGACTACTTCTGAGCAGTGGGTAGAAAAAGTGTTTTATGTATACCTACTGAACACAAGCATTTAATTTGTGTGTTTGAATGACAGACTACATACACTCATATTTAGGTAATAAATATAAACATACATAAAACTGGACACACTGATGTGAAACCTAGTCCTATAAGCACTTAATAATGCTTCAGTTTATCTGTGACATTAATGTGAATAAAGAACTCACAGTAGTAAAAGACGAAGTTTTTTTTAATCAAGGCCTCAGTATGTCTGTGGGTTTTGAGGAAATGCTCCATGCTCTTGGGGATGACTGTGCTGAACAAGGGAAGTTAATGCAGCCAATGATAATAAGTGCCGCTATTGGCTATTGCCTCCATTATCACTGAAACAAGGCCTTGTACCTTTCACATATGTGTATATCCAATTAAAAGTAGCCATAGATAAGAATGAACATCCCATTTCTTCCACTTCCACTTCAGTTTGTCATGGTTCCTGTTTGAACTCGGAAGTAGATTCCATGTCACCTAAACTTGTGGACAGCAAGCAGAAATACTGTAGCAAAGCTAACATGTTTTACTTTGGGCTCACGTTCAGTTCTTTTGTAAAAACATTGCTTATGTGTCAGTTGTATCATTCTGCATTTTAATAAGAGATGGCTAAAACATCTAAGTGCTTCAACAAAATAGACAAGTCTTGGGGATTTTTCTACTGGCACTGGCAGTAACTCTATGAGGCAACTTTGGAGATGAGAGTTATACTCTTGGCCAAAATGGAGCTACTGTACATGGGCTTACAGTCCTGTGTAAGAATTGAATCTTTTTCTTTGGAAGAATAGAAACTTGCTAGTGGGCTCAAGTGTCACTTCAGGAAAACATGATGGTATTGCATGTGGCAATATCATGGAAGCCTCAATGAAGAGACTGTGTTGTTCTAATGCCAACTGTCAGCAGTTTTCTCTTTATGCCTCATATTGTGTACCTCTGGAAAACTGATGGAATAGTGGAGGTAAAGCACAGCTGTGCTCCTGGTTTTGATACATTCTGTCACTTGTGGAGTTTGCAATACAAACGTTTGTGTTTGCAAAAGCTCACAAGGTGCGATGCTTCCTGGTCCTTGTAATATATTGTGAGAAAAAGCAATACCTACTTCTTGACATCTTTTTAACCTGAAAATGCTTGTGAAACCTGATATATGTATAAAAATGTGTTCGTAATCCCTATGAACTATTTGTCTTGGTAAATCGTGGCTTGTAAGTTACAGAATAATCTAGTTTGGAGAAGGTCTTTAGTATCAACCCCAACTGTTAACTCAGCACAAACCCGTGTTCCTAAGTGCCTCAGCTATGCCTTTTCTCCTCCAGGGATGGTGATTCTCTCATTTCCCTTCCGTTGCTTAATGAATCTGGTGAAGAAATGTTCCCTAATATTCCATCTAAACCTCCCCTGATGCAGCTTTTCCTCCAGAACAAGAGGCCATTTCCTCTTGTTCTGTCACTTGTTGAATGAATGACATAAAGCAATCCTATCAGTATGATGATTTTATAAGTGATTGTGGAAGTTCTTGCAAGGATTGGCCAGTTATCAGTTTAGGTAATTCTATTAGGTTTATTTATGGTCACTTTATTTATGGCTATTGTTTTTAGTACCTGAGAAATTTGCAACCAACTGAACTTCTGGTAAAATGCTTTTCCACTTATGGGAAACTTGAATACTTGGTTTTCCTACCAGATGTAGGATGTTCAAGCTACATAAAAATGGTGTATTTATTAAGGTGAAACAAGACAATTGGAAAAAGGTGTAACAGCCAAGAAAGTGGATGCTGTGGACACAGAGCATATCTTGCCTCTAATTTCAGATCCTAGCAGTGAGGTGAAATGTCCAGGGAGTTCAACCTAATTTGAATGCTTACTGTAAATAGCACTTGTGTAAGATGTATTTTATTATGGCATAATGAAAACAAAATTAAAATCTTCTAGAAATTAGGACTCTGTGCTTTGAGGCAAAATAAATACACTGGGGAGGAATAAAAACCCCTGTTAGAGTGATTGGAGATAGTATATCAGTCTGATTCTGATCGGCAGCTCAGTTCTTTCAGTTATTTCTTGCAAATCCTCTTTCAGACTTTTTTTTTTCTGGTACGGGTTCAAAAGCAGAGACAGATTGTGTACAATCTTTATTAAGTCCCAGAAGCTGGGGGTCCCATATCTCATTGTTGTATTGATGAAATCTGTGCCTTATCCACATTCTTGTAGAGGAAAGAGAAACTTAGTTATGTACCTGGGAAAAACAGAATGTAAGGAAAAAATCACCAGCATCCTCTGGAATGTTAAAGCATTCCAAGTGCTTTAGAGATGGTATGTGACTGAATGGTGTTTTTATCCTCTAGCTTGCTGTTCTGTGTGAGAAATGTTTCTGTGTATAACGTATATTACATACTCAAATATACATAGGCATATGTCTGAATATATGTTTATCTGCGCTCATTTGAGCTGTTAGTGATAGTGACTATATTTTTAATTAAATTATACCCAGTCAGTGTAATTAATAGATTTTGCTAGGACTTTCCACAAGATGATGTAAGGTTTGAAAAATATTTGAGGTGAAACATGCATAACGATGTAAATTTTTTCTTTGAATTCCCATATCATATATCGTCTCCAGACATTCTCTCAAACATGAACTGTAATTGGATTCCTTGGTTGTGCCTTTTGGAGAAAGCAATATGTTAGATTAACGGTACTTTTTAAACTAGAGTGCATCAGGAGCAACTCTGAAGACTTGCAAATGCAACATCGTTTAGTGAAAGCAGTGGTTGGGTGGCAGAACAGCAAGATTGCTAGTGTGTGCTTGCCTCATCTCTTTCTACTTGAATGATAATTCCACTGATTTGTTGTTTTTTTTTTTTCCTTTTCCTCCTCTGTCCAATAGCAGTAAGTAGGTGTTTTTATTTCAAGAAGTAGTTGGGAGACTGACAATCCTATATCTTCAGTCACAATCCCTGTAGGAAAATAATCCACTACTAAGTTAAAGCAAATGGACATGAAGGTTGCAACATGTTTCATAGAGTGAAGTAGAGTTAGCACATTAGAACTGGGAAACAGAATGGAGTGTGAGCCATCATCAACAATGAACACCAATGAAGAATATAGGAACTGCAAGAAAAATTTATCAATAAAAGGATAACAAAGCTGCTGAGGCAGAAAAAATTAAAGAAAATTAGTTGTAAATAAGGATTTAGGATGGGTGGGGTGTTAGAATAGAAAATGCCTAGTAATTATTGGATTTATTTTCAGTTATTAATTAAAGTTAATTACTTGGTGTGTTGTGCGTTGGATGGTAGAAAAATAGAAATACCAAGTGTTGTCTCATTTCCAATTGGTATTACCTGTTTTGACTACTTCCCACATTGATCAAGTTACTAACTAGGCTATTTTACTGCTGATAAAATAGTTGAAGATTTCTTCTGTTTCCCACTAGGTATAAGAGGTAATCCTTTTTACCTTCAGAATTGCTTAGAAGCACTTGCTTTGGAAATAAGTCTCCACTTCTCAGGACTGGCTCTGGAGGAAAGTTGTTTATGAATCTAACAGTGCTTTGGGAATTGTGTGGGCCCCAGAATAGAGTGTACACATCACCATGGACATCATGATCTCACAGACAGGGTTCTGCAAGACAGCAAGAGAATACTGATGCTTAAAACTCTGTATTTGAGTATCTTGTTCAGCATCTTGCTGACCTGGTATTCTGGTTCATTCCCACAGGTGGTTCTGATTGACTAAGCAAAGAAAATTAGAAGGTGAACAGTAGAGCAAAGTAAATAGTTGTCTCACATCTTGGTGTTGTCCTTGTATGCAACAAAGCTGCAGGAGGAATAAATCCTTTATGAAAAAGATATTAGTAATTCTAAAGGGCCAGGAGTCTGTAATACTGGAGAAAATGAATTGGTTAAAAAGGAAATGACAAAATAGTTGCTAGTTGTAGTTCCCTCTTGCCTCTGAAATGTCAGGTTAGATCCTTACTGCTACCAACTGTTCTGGCTTTATTTTGTAATGAAAAAATCTGGGAGCCTGAGTTTTTTTAGGTAAACATGAGCTTTCTGATTCTAATATTTTGTAATCAAAGTACAAAAAAAAAGTGCATCTTAAAAGCTGCAATGTAAGCTGACAAATTTAACCACAGTCTTGTCAAAATCAGTCTTGCCAATCTTCGATCTTGATCTGGATTGATGGTTTTGAAGTGTGGAATCTTCCAATCAAACCTGACAGGGAAATATTTTTATGCACTGGTGGCTCACTTAGCATATAGGAACATTTTCAGTGAAATATGTTATTTCTGATGCATGTTCTCAATAGAATTGGAATGAGAATGTAACTGAGAATGGCTCTCTTGTCCCCCTCTCCATATCCATATCTGTTTAGGCCACTGCTCTGGGTTGGAGGTTCAAGCTCTGCGCTGTGCTTGTGTCAAATTATTTGAAGCCTGAGGAAGGTACCTTTTTGTCAACCCCAACTGTGTTAAATAACTGTATAATCTTACTCAAAGAAAAGCTGAAAAACTGTATTCTAGTGGTTAAGACCTTGCCTGGCCTATAGGAAGAACATGAACTCAACTCCAGAACTGGTATATATCCTATATCCATGGAAAACTAGTTGCTGATCTGTTTGTTATCCAAAGATGTTTCTGTCTGTCCCCGTTTTATGTCTAAAAACACTTGACAAGGTCCTGGAGCTGATCAAAGACTGAAGACATCAAGTGAAAGGGGTCCAGAATTTTTGGCAAAATGCACCCTGTTATCACAGTTAGGCCTTCTGGCAGTACTGGGTTTCCTGGTTTAAAACCACTCTGGTCTTGGTCTTCCCATCACTGCTGATAACTGCATTGCTCGTGAGTGCCAACAGCTTGCAATCTCTCATGATTGTTACATTCTCCATTGTGTTTTCAGAGATTATTTAGATATACATACCAATTCTACTAAGTCATTAATCTATGTACTTGCATTCCAATGTACATTTTCTACACAAACGTCTACTTGTGAAGCTGTGAAGGTGTTTGTTTACCTATGAGTTGAGAATCATTCTCTTGTCTCTGCTGCTAAACTGCTGTGAGTGAGAACTTGGATGATGGATGGATTTAAGTAAAATGGGGGAAGCTGTCAGTATGTTACAATGGTGCAAACAAGTTAACTTGATTTCCTCTGTTTTGCAACTGCTCTGCCACAGAGGTTGGTTGAGTGCAGCTGCCCAGAAGCTGTGTGGGATGGGGGCTGTAGTTGAGCTGCCAGAATAATCTATGCTTTCAAGGCAAATCTCAGACTCTTTTGCTGTTGTGAAATGGGGTACTTTAGCAGTGCTGAAACCCTACAAAGTCAGTTGCAGTCCGTGTCTCCTGCATTCAAGATGCACCTAAGTGGAGCTTCATGTTGAGTTTCATCATGGTTCAATCTGTCCTGGAGAACAATTTTGCCCCTCAAATAGTGGAAGGCCAGTCAGTTTTTCTGTGAGACATAGAGGTTTTTGCCACTTGGTATATAGTAAGTGAGATGGTAAAACCTGGGGGAGGGTATTAAGATAAAGAGAGAAAAAGCTTCCAAGTAGCTCTTGACAGATGGTGCTTGAAAATGAGTTTCTCTTTGGCACCATGAATGCTCCCTGAGGGGTTCTTCATTCTCCAATTCTTTCCCCTTTCTTTTTTCCCTTCGCTTGCTCCCTGACACTTGCCTTCATTTGCTGTAATTTAAATGAAAGCACAGAAAAGGCATATTTGGTTTTAATATGTAAAGAGCTACTCCTGGGTTTGAAGCAGCCATTTAACATGCAGGTTGAGTGAAAAAAGAAATGGAGGCTGGGGCTGCTGGCTGTCAGTTCCTGCCACAGCAGTTGCTGCCATTGCTTGGCTGCTATCAAAGATTCATCAGGGGGAAGTTGCTGCTTTGCAGACAAAAATAACAGATGGTCGTTCGTGTTTGCCTTACTCCGGGGGCCTCGCCACAATACACGAGGTCCAAGAGAATTTGAATTACTGGGGGTGGCTGCTTTCTCTGTGTGTGTTCATGCATATTTGAACAGATTTTTTGTTTTTGGATTTTATAAACTTGCTAATGAATTTAATGATGAACCTATGGATTTCCTGAAATGCTTACATGATGTGTTGGTTTTGAAGTGAGTTTTAATTAAATTTTCCAGCACTCATCCACAATTTAGCACTGTTCTGTTGCAAAACAAGCTTCTTGCCACAGGTGGCAGGGCATGGATGTGACTCAGAAAAAAAGCTCTCCCTGCTGCCAACCCAAATAAACATGGTTCATTTTGGAAAACTACTGATCACATTTTTGTCTCCAGCAAACTAAATACTTATAGGCAAAATAAATGTCTGTTTCTGTATAAGGTAAGTAGAACAGAATAGGATAGTTAAGTTTTGAAATATCTTACTTTTATCTCTTTAAATTTGGATAATTTTTTTTCTTGAAACTTACTGGCTTTATCTTTACAGAGAAGTTCTGTTATGTAAAATTTAACATTAAACTCCTCAAAAAGGTACCTCAAATACTGCGTATGGCCAAGGAAGGAAACCTTTAGCCTTTTTGCCCTAAGCTTTTCAACGTTATTGCTTCCAATTAAGTGACTTATTTGGTATTCAGACTTAGGTTTTAAAACCAATTATAGTTAGAATGCGTATGTGAGTTTACAGTGTGTTTATATTGATCAAGTACGAAGTTTATGAATTGCAGCAGCACTGATGAGAAGTCAACCCCAGATCTAGACCCAGTGTATTGTTTGGTTCCAGAAAGATTCTGTCTGAGAATCAAATACCATCTATATGTACTTGGTCAACTTGTGTGCACCACGCTGGCAGTTCATGTTCGGTACCCCCACACAAGTGGGTGTGCTGGTCATGTGAGGGACACGTCTCATACTGAGGTGCTGTGTGCCAAGGCAGTGGTTCCTCTCAATCTAATGCCTAAAGAACACTGAGCAATGCTTGGAAATCACAGAATATGCTGCGTTGGAAGGGACAAGGATTGTTGGAACCAAGATTGAGTTCAACTCATGGCCCTGCACAGGACCATGCCCAAGAGTCGTGTCACGCACCTGGGAGCGTTGTCCAAACTCTCCTTGAACTCCGTCAGGCTTGGTTAAAACCCTTTACAAAAATATCTATTTGTTGTTACCAAACACCAGCAGTAAGGCTCAGTAGCCTGTTTGGATTCTCTGAGTCCTGACTCCATTTATCTACTTTTTGCAGTCACCTGGGTCTGGGAAATAGGAGCAAAGTGTTGAATGAGCGAGTCCAGTATATAGCATACTGCAGGCTTTTGGGATGGTGTT
Source organism: Agelaius phoeniceus (assembly GCF_051311805.1). Lineage (NCBI taxonomy): Eukaryota > Metazoa > Chordata > Aves > Passeriformes > Icteridae > Agelaius > Agelaius phoeniceus. The sequence continues at coordinate 23,155,807 of NC_135273.1, forward strand.
TTCTTCTCTCAACTGGCCACCTAACTTGCTTTCTTCCTGACAGAAGAGGAGATAGATGCATAGATAACTAGGTGGTGGTAGGCTTGCTTGATTTCAGAAGTGAATTTTATGTTAATGTAGTGGCTATTCAAGCATGACTGAAAATGCATATAATTTGGCTTAGATTCCTTAAGGTGGTTGGCTGATTCTCAAGTGAATTTTGCTAGATGAACTGTGTAATCAAGTTGTACTAGACTATGAGATGTGTACTCTGTGTATAGATATTTGGTAAATTAAAGTTATTACTGTACTTTTGAACTCTGTAGACCACTTATTGTCAGAAGGAGAAAGAAGCTGGTTCTGTGGTGATTGTTGTGATGATGGCCAAGATAATCTAACAAAGGTCTTTGGGTTTTAATTTTAGATTTGCAGAAGCATGGCAAACTGGTGAAATGTTCGTTTAGTTAGTCAAGCTTTTTGAAATTTGCAAACAGACAAATTACAAGACAATACAAAAGTTTTTTCTTATCCTATGTAGAAAAAAAACCAACCCCAAACGTAACAAAATTCCAACCCAAAAAGTTGGTTGGTTCACAGAACTCAAATCAGGCAAAAAGTGTTTGGGGATAGGAAAACTCTTTATTCTTCATGTCTTTTCATCTGCCAGATCTACAATTTCTGTCTTTTGAGAGCCTTGAGGAGGTGTGTTTGTGTACTGGTGACAGACTGCTCTGGGTTCAAGTACCAGTGAACAGCATTCATTGATCTGTTATTTGGGGATGTTAATTGACACAGTATATTTTGAGATGTTCAATTTATAATGTTTATGACTTGAATGCATGGTGGTGAAAGGGTCTGGCAGAAGAAGTTAAAGGCTTTAAGTTCCTCTCTCTAGACCACTAGATGATTTCCAATGTGCTAACAAGGATGGATAGATTAGCAGGTGCTTCATTCAGGAAAAACACTTGTGGTGTAACTTATCTACTGCGTGTGAAGATATATTCCCTCAGACTGGAAACCTGCCACTTGCCTGCTAGTGGGACTGGGAGAGAACTGGAAGGGCAAAAGAGAACTCATGGGTTGAGATAAAGACAATTTAACAGGGAAAGCAAAACCACAAGCAAAATAATCAGTTCTCACTTCCCATGGGCCAGCAGGTGTTCAGCCATGTCTGGGAGAGTAGAGCCCCATCACACTGAAGTTGCAAAGGCAAACACCATCATCCCAAATGTCCCCCCCTTCATAGCTCTTCCATCCACTTTATCTACAGAGCATGATGTCACATAGTCTGGCATGTCACTTTGGGTCACCTGTCCCGGCTGTGTCTCCTCCCAACCTCCCATGCACCCTCAACTTCATCACTGGTGTGTCAGTATGAAAAGTGCAAAGGCCTTGGATCTGTTCAAGCTCTGCTCAGCAATAACAAAACCATCTCTGTGTTATTAAACCTGTGCTCTGCACCAAGCCAAAACACAGCCCCACACCAGACACTGATGAAAATAAACTGTACCCCAGCTGAAAACAGCAGAGACATCTTCCAGGAAATTGAGCTATGGTTCCTCAGACCTAGGTCTAAAAGAACTTTGTGGTTATTGTTGAGGTACATAAGGCCCTTGGGTTAGTCTGAAGTCTTGTTGGATTTTTAGGGCGTTCTGGAATGGGTAGAGTTAGCTAGGCTAGGATTTACTATGGCTACCTGCTTCTGGGCCAGAGCTTGAGTGGTTCAGATTGCTGACATGACCCAAAAGGATGGGAGTTAGCAATGTGGAGGAAATAAAGATGACTTATGTGACCCATCTGGTTCAAGTGACTGGAACCTTTGTGCTGCATGGCCTGAATATAGAAACTATGTAGACATATAAGGTTGATGATGTTAATGAAAAGTGGCAGTTCCACATCTCTAGTGCCAAGTGCATTACTGAATAATTCAGTCCCTTGTACTGTACATTTCACTTCATTTCTCTTGTGAAGGGATTTAGTATTTGGCACAATAATTCTACTGCTGTCCTTGTCACGGTTTGGCCATAGGAATGCAATAGGGTGTGCATGGAATCAGGAAAGAGATTTATGGGAGATTAAAGCTACCCTGTTCTCAGCTATAGTAGACTCTATGACTGATCCTTGGAGCTAGTCTAGTTTATAGTTGAGAATGGAAGAAGTGAGAATGCCTATTCAAATCAGCACCTCACAGAGCAGTACTTCTTAATGCATGTTACTCAGATTAGGAACTCTTGTAAGGAGAAGTTCTTTTGAGTGTGAAAAATTCTTTCCCCAGGATTTTTTTTTTTTTTTTGTGTTGAATATGAGCTCAGATTTCCACCTACCTAACTCTTTCTGTAGTCTTCAGATTTTGGAGTAAATTTGGGCCAATGAGTATGCAACCCAGGAGTCTGAATGAAGAATCATCTCACAGTTCTTTTGAAGCACAGTTGACAGTTTAAACTTACTGGGTTCCAGCTTGGGAAAAAGCACAGTAGATTCCACAGTTGAAAATGTCATGCAAGACCTTTGAAGACCTATCAGGTGCTTCTTCCAAGTGCTGAACACCTACTGGAAATACACTGTTGTTTTTCTCTTCAATGCAACTTACTGATATCCTTTTGTATCATGGAGGAGAGCAGTGCTTATGTCATGGCTTCAATTCTTATCCTTTATTGGCCACAGACTTAAACACAGCAGATCATGGGATCTTATTTGTACTCTCTTGCACTTCACAGAGGGCCTTTACAAGGCTTTTTTTTTTTTTTTTCATTTAACTGTATGATACAAGTATTGGCTTTTGCTTTAGATGGTGTTGGTGCGTTGCTGTATTGCACAGTAAGCTCAAATGATAGTTAAAATTGATGGAAGGAGGTCCAGGGAAGTACCTCAAGGTGCTCGTGACCATAGTACTGAGATGATATTGTCTTGCAGCAATTCTTAAGCTTCACCAAAAATTAATCAAGTTATGGAAATATTTTGATGCTTCAGCACTTGAGAAGAGGGGAGCAGTGTTCTTTTTGTTTTCTTTGTCAATAGTGGTAGGCTGTTACCTGCCTTTTGCACTGCTAATGGCAATGGTTTTATCTATAAGTGTATGGGTTTCCACAATTACTTTGATGGATTAACACCAAAACTGCTTAAATTTCCCTCACTTTTTCTCTGTTGCTGTCTTTTCCTGGCTCCACATATCCAACTTTCAGGTTGTATCTCTCTGACTTTGTTTAGTAAACAAGGGAGGAGATTAATCTGAGTTATCTAGGGTGGCATTCAGCCATCTGTTCAACAGGATCCCTGGCTTGCAGAGTTGCTCTTTGATTATACGGGTGGTTTGTTTTTCAGATGAATTTTTTTGATAATAGGGAGCATTTTGCAGTAGGCAGTCTCGTGTTTTTTCTTATATTACAAAACTTGGAGGGAAGTGTATAGCAATAAGTATAAGGAAGTCAAGGCAGCACATGAAATAGCTCTAAGAAGTAATAAGGTACAGAAGCATGTGGAAAAGGGAACAGGGTTTCCTCAGAGCTAGATGGGAAATAGCTGAGGAGTGGAGAGGAGGATTTTGCTGCTCAGCTATAATCCTCAGCCAGACTCCCTACAGCCAGGGTCAAAGTAGTGTCTCTTATGTGGTAAAGAACTTTAAATCTTACTGTGTTCAATTGCTTCTGGCTGCTGGTGAGAGCAGAGCTTACCTGATAGTTCTGAATGAGTGAGCTCAGGTATTGGAAGCAATTGAGGCACAGAAGGAAAGAACATCAGACCTGTGAAGAACAACATTGTTTCTGGTACTAAACTGAAATACAGCTTCTTAAATGTAAGTTTGTGTTTCCCCATTCAAGCACATTTTGTAGTTTAGACTAATACTCAGACACATGCTTAATTATCTATCTACATAAGAGACAAGCAGCATAATGAACAGTCAGCATTCTAGAGTAGTTGACATCATGTGGTGACCCATGTCTGTTCAAATAACTGTTTTTTTTATGCTGCTGGCAAAGTCAGATATTGAGGGTGAGCTAGCCCATGGTTAGTGAATAAGGAGCTGTCTCACGTACAGGAGCGATTTTTCTGGAGACTGAACTGGGAGCTGTATCCTGTACAGAAGTGGCTCTGTGGACAACACTGAACTGGGAGCTGTGCCCTGTACAGCAGTGGCTCTGTGGACAACACTGAACTGGGAGCTGTGTCCTGTACAGCAGTGGCTCTGTGGAGACTGAGCTGGGAGCTGTGTCCTGTACAGCAGTGGCTCTGTGGAGACTGAGCTGGGAGCTGTGTCCTGTACAGCAGTGGCTCTGTGGAGACTGAGCTGGGAGCTGTGTCCTGTACAGCAGTGGACAACACTGAACTGGGAGCTGTATCCTGTACAGCAGTGGCTCTGTGGAGACTGAACCGGGAGCTGTATCCTGTACAGCAGTGATTTTTGTGGACACTGAACCGGGAGCTGTATCCTGTACAGGAATGGCTCTGTGGAGACTGAGCTGGGAGCTGTATCCTGTACAGCAGTGATTTTTGTGGACACTGAACTGGGAGCTGTATCCTGTACAGGAATGGCTCTGTGGACAGTGAACTGGGAGCTGTATCCTGTACAGCAGTGGCTCTGTGATCTTGGTAATGGATTAGTGACTTGGTATGAGCTCCAAGTGTGCTGCAATGCAAGAGGTCCAATCTGAACCTTGAATAAGTGAATAGGGGAGAACATCAATTAGGGATGACCCTGTGTCTTTAAGCACCATTTGTCAGTACTGGAATGCTTTGCACTCAATCCAAATTTGCAATATACTGAGGGGAGGAAGGAGGAAAAAGGAACCATGATTTATTTGAAGTCTGTTCTTTAGTGATTGATTTAAAGATATGTTTGGGTGGGCAGAAGGATTAAGCAGTACCTTGGTGGCTATGTTGTGGTACCTTCAGTGGAAGGAAATTATTATAGAAAAATACCTATTTCTTCTAAATAAGCATAGATGTCTAAAAGCTGAAACCAGAAAAATTCACATGAAATGGGAAGTTTTTGCTAGGTGAAGTTGATTAACTGTTGAATCAAAGTGTCAAGAGAGCTGTGGCGTCTGTTTGCCTTAATTCCCTCAGGTAGAGACTAGAAAGTATAATTTGATCAAACAAGTTTCTGGCTTAAACACACAGGCAATTGGTTAACATTTTAAGTGCTATCTCAAGCAGAAAATTATATTACTCTGTAATGGCATTCTTTGGTTTTAATATGTCTGATCAGCTGGTGGAAAAAAGAACAGAGCATTTTTCTCTGTCACTGAAAAATTAAAATTCATTAGAATTTGATCTAGAGAATAAAATAATTTTTGTAGCTTTTCATGTAGCACTTTGTTGCTGAAGAAAAACAGATTTTCTCTATTTCTGCAAAGACAGTCCTATATCATCAAAAGCTAATGTCCAAGTATAAATATCTTGTGCATGCATGCATACTCTATATTTTGAAAATGCATTTCAAGAAATGATGGATTGTTGCATATCTGATAGCTTAAGATCAGGAAGAGATGACTGAAGCTCCTTGGTGAAAGGTGTATGGTGTTTGTTTACCACCCACTGCTGTTCTTTTGAAACACATCTGTGAGCAGAATATTCTCAAGGGATGTTTACAAAATAAGCCAGGAGCCTGTCAGCCACTCAGCCTTTTCTCTGTGTTCTGGTGAATATGTTAAATTTCCTCTGTGTTTTCCTATCCCTCTTGTAACATAAAAAAAAATCTGAAATCCACAGCAGTGCAGACAGCTGGGAACCTGGCAGCCCAAGTATTCTTTTAGGAAGAAAACTGGGCTTGGAAAACATCTTCTCATGCTGGGAAACTCTGTACTGTCTTGCTGGAGTGCTGGGAGCCTCTTGCAATGCTTTCACATGCAACTCCTAGGTAACATCTGCTTATTGCTAGAGAGTCCTTCCTTAAGTCCTCAGATTTGTGCAGAGGTTTTTTTTTTTGTAACATGTTTTATCTTGCTAGCCTTAGAGGTTTTTATTGACTGTCTTTATTGAAGCACACAATGAGTAAACTGCTTCTGCTTACATGTGATTCCTTCCTTGCTAGTTCTGCTTTCAGGAGCTTTTCTGTTCCTGCTTCAGGAAAAGTCCTTGTTTTAAAGATCAACAGTGGAGTTCCTCATTGGAAATGAAAAAACTGTTTCTTAAAAAGAAAATAAAATATCAAACAACCATCTGATACCTTGTGTGGTGCCAGCTTTGATGGCACCACCTGCCTGATTGAAATAGCATTAATTATGGGCATTTGAGTTTAAAAATAGCAGTCTGGAGATCACTTTTCAGCTCTGGACTTAGTTACATATAGGCTTTATATTGCATTTTATTTGAATTTCATTTTGTTAAATTGTAAACTTAAATGAAAACTGTAAATTTCTGTTTGAAAATTATAGATTAATTAAAAAACGTTCGTCTCTGAACTTCTGAATTACTTCAGTTTTAGACATGGATCGTGTGCTTTACTATAGCCTTTATTACTGAAAGATGACAATAAAGGATCTGCTTCCTTCATTCTAAATAAAATGGAAGTAGGTGTAATAGTTTTCATGTAGTGTTCTCTTAGGCAAATGATAAATTCAATTTACCCATATTGTTTATCAGTGCTGTTTTGTAACTTGCTGAGTATTTTCTGCATCAAGGGCATAAAAAAAGCCACAAAAGAACCAAACAAACCTGCAACTAACACCCCAAACAAATGAGGAAAAATTGTGAAAACCTTGATCTAGAGTAGAAACACTGAAACTTACCAAAGTGCTGTGCGAAGTGGAAGATACAAACCCACAAGAGTGGAATTTTAGCTTTTTTGATATCTTAAGTCAGTACAGGGTATGTTTTTTTAGATGCACCAGCTGGCTCCACATGGGTGTCTGTTGGGCACTGTCTGTCACTCCACTCTGATCACCTGTGGTCGCTGAGCTGCCCTGGGCACTCCTGTGTCCTGCTCGGGCCTCGGGTCCCTGAGCTGCCCTGGGCAGTCCCATGTCCCGTTCTGGTCTCGGGTCCCTGAGCTGCCCTGGGCACTCTCATGGCCTGCTTGGGTCCCTGAGCTGCCCTGGGCACTCCCATGTCCTGCTCTGGCCTCGGGTCCCTGAGCTGCCCTGGGCAGTCCTGTGTCCTGCTCGGGTCCCTGAGCTGCCCTGGGCAGTCCCATGTCCTGCTCGGGTCCCTGAGCTGCCCTGGGCAGTCCCATGTCCTGCTCGGGTCCCTGAGCTGCCCTGGGCGCTCCCATGTCCTGCTCGGGTCCCTGAGCTGCCCTGGGCGCTCCCATGTCCTGCTCTGGCCTCGGGTCCCTGAGCTGCCCTGGGTGCTCCCATGTCCTGCTCCCACCTCAGCAGCGGTCACTGCAGTCGGGTGTCCAGTGGAGCCCGTGCCCGGCCTGGGCAGGGCGTGCTGGGCTACCAGGCTGGGCCATGTAAGGATGAAAAGGTGCAGGGATGAGCAATGGGGAGGACAGGTGAGGGTCCATCCCCAGCAGGAGCAGTGCAGGGAGGGTGGGGGTCCCTCCTCCATACAGAGCTTGGGTGGCTGAGGCCTGGAGCAGATGGGGGCCGACTGGGCCTGTGGGTGCCCACAGCGCACTGGTGGTCTCAGGCCTGTGCCAGTGTCTGGTGTGTATAGGGGGGATATGCTGATAAAAGGCTGGCTGAACTGCTCTGAAAAGTTGATATGAGGGCCAAACTGTGCTGTCCCCATGAGCTGGGTGGGCTGGGCTGCCTGATGCTGCTTTGCACTGTGACAGAGCCCTGTCTGGCCTCACCTGTGCCCTGCCAACTGAGGCTGGAGCAGTCCCTGGGTTTTCACTGACTCCTGTGCTGTAAACAGGAGCATCAAGCAGACTTATCTTTGGCTGTGCAAGTAAGTTTGATCATACTCCTTTTATGCTGTTTGTTAATGAATAATCCTCTGTTAGGATGTCCTCTGTCTCACTAGAGTTTTCCAGTCATCTGGGAAAGGATGAGCATGAAGACAGCCTGCTCAAGTCCGTCGTACATGTGTGTTGAAAATGTGTCATTGTTTGCCTGATATTGTTAGCACAGATATGATTCATGAATCAGGTTTCAACCACTGCAGATGTAAAGCTAGTTTTTGTCAGAAAAACAAGGCAAATGGGTATTAACCATATTGTACAGAGTGTAGCACTTTAAGTTAACTTCTGAATGTTTCTGTGAGGGTTTTTTGCAAAGGTTTGGCAGGATTCTGTGTCTTGTGGCAACTGTTGTGTGAAGCTTCATCCTGCAGTTGTCCATGTGAATGTATGCTGTATTTAGTGCCATGAGTCCCAGCTAGGTACTTAGTGGACAATGAACAGTACCAGCACTTACCAGTGCATTGGTATCAGAGTTACCAGCTCTATTTGTGTTGTGATAACACATTAACAGCAACTCAAATGTCTGAACTCTCAAGTTCTGTGGAAACTCTGGGGCAAAACCACAGTAATATGTTATTATCTTTATCCTATAACCTTCAGGGCTTTTTTGCAGATCTGCAAATATTGAAGGGATGTATATAATTTTACAAAGGTTCACTTGGAAGGAAGCAGTGCATCAGCTCCAGGTTTTCTGGCTTAGCCAGGTCCTGATGCTTCCTTGCAGCAGCTATGAACAACTTTACCACACTCTAACTTCTGACAGAGTAGAAAACTGCATGATACAACTTGTACTGTTGGAGTATGGAAAACATTGTTTCTGGGACCTTGAAAAGGCTTGTACTAGTGGTACAGACTTGGAACAATGAGACTTAGATCTATGTTCTCTGTATGTACCTGCTATTCTTATTTGTGTACAGAAAAGCTCCTAACAGAAATTGCATAGGCAATGTGGAGATGGTGATTTGTGACAAAACTCAAGGTCAAGAAGTTATTTTTTGATCAATAACCAGTTTAAGCATGTTTGACAAACCTCGTTTTTTAAAGTCAGTGCTTTAAGGATATTAGGCAAGTTTTCACATGGTGGCAAAGATGATGAGAAAACACATCACCTGCAGTAAGCAGTAGAGCCACAGTACTAAAAACACAGTAGCAACTCAGTGATTCAATTGCATTTGTTCTCACAACTCCCTGTTTGCAGCACTCCTTCATTTATTTATTTCATGTGTCACACAATGCCATTGCTCAGCTGGAGGCTAAGAGGGAATGTAGATAGACTGCATACCTGCAAGAGGCCAGGAATGTTGCATCTGGAGAGCAGTATTTGTGATCCAAAGACAGGATCCCATGTCCTGTGGCCCTGGTGTCCTTGTGTTTGCATCAAGGCAGCAGCATGGATCAGTTCACTGCGGCAGCAGGCCAGCTGATGTGACTTGCATTATTATCAGATACCTGATTGCAGTCTCTGGATGGATGGAGGGTGGGATGTGAGCAGCATAACAATGTGTGTGCTGCTGCTGTGTGATAGTAATCTGTGATGAGGACAGAGGCTCCTAAGCACTGCAGAAAAGTTTATAAGGACATGATGAAACTGCTTTGTGAAATTTTGTTTGTTACTGGGATTTTGAACTCTGATGTACTGCCAGCTTGTCCAGAAGGTGTTTTGACAAACATGTTTGGCCTGTGCAGAACAAGAAGGTAGAGGGATTTAGTTCTGAAATTGAAGTTTTCTTCTGACAGAGACTTACTATATAATTTGTGACAAATTTAGATATTCCAAGGCTAAAGTAGTCCAAGTTTTGGATTCCAATGTGGTATTTAATGATTTTTCTTTTCAAAAATTTTAAAATTTCTTGCATAACTGTGTCAGTAAAATTTTTTGACAACACTTCTGATTTTCTTACATGCTGCGGTAAATTGCTCAGACATAGGATCTTGATCTATTTCTTGATGGCAAATTGCTGTGGTCTTTTCAGTGGAGCAATTTCTGGCCCATGCTGGTTGCAGACTGAGCACTGTGGTATTCAGAGAAATACTTTTCTAAACTGAATGTAATTGCCAAAACATATTTTTTGAGCACTTCTTAGGGGTTAGTAGAAGAAAAATCCTGACATAAGGTCTTTGCCTTGACATTCCTTTTGGAAATGAAGACAACTGGATAAGTAAAGAAAACTAACAAAAAAAGAGAAGGAAAAGAGAAGAAAATACATCATAGCCTTTATATTCAGAGCAGAAGCAGCTCTTCAGAAATGTACTACAACAGAGCACTGCCTCAAACTCAGACGTATAGAAGTCCTCACGATAGTGGCGTGCTGCCTGTACGCTATTGGCTGGGGGAGCCAGTCAGTGAAGGATATTGCTGGCTTCTAAATTGGTCCCTCAAACACCTATTGAAATCAGCCATCATTCACTGAGCAGAGGGAGGGCAACAAAAAACCCCACTGTAGTGGGAAACCACTTGAAAAATTTCTGAGCTGCTAAATTTTCATTGCAAATCCCCTGGTATCTCTTGTATGAGCTGATACAAGAAATTATGTTAAATATTCAGAATGTGAAACAGTCATCTGGTGGGAGAAAAGAAACTTTGTAATGCTTTTTTCTACTGTCTGAGACTTCAGTAAATTATTCAAGTGCATCATTTGTAATGATATTCTCTAAGTCAGTTTTATTGCTGTTTGAGTACAGCAGAATAGGTGACAAGTTTTCATCCATTTTGCCTGGTTAAAACTTTTTCTTACATTATGTTAAAGTGCTGTCTGGGCCTGTGTACCCAAGAGCAGTGCCTTACCTGCTAGCCTGACAATGTCAAGGAGAAACAGATTGCTTATAAGGAGAATATGCAACAAATGGCATGGATCATGAGTTAGGACATTGTCAAAGACAGTAAGTGTTGGAGATGATGTGTGCTAATGAGCAAGACTTAGTCAGAGCCCTTCTACTGAGATGAAAACATTGTAATGGGACTATGAAGTTATAGCAGTCACACTACAAGTGGTTCTTATTTGGCTTATAATAAATTTAGTACCATTATTTTAAGCAAGAATTTTTTTCCCCTCAGACTCATTTGCCCTCTGGTGTTCCCAATTCTGTCATTTTCATGAAGACTTTATAGTTGTCACTTGATGAATATGACAGCGTTTGGCCTGCGTTACAGCAGGAAAAGGAGAAAGCAGTCATGTAAAGGTGTTTCTGTCATGAAAATTAAATGACTGGTTTGGTCTACAGTATACAGTTTGCAGGTCCATTTGATAGTGTGTATTTAACATTAGTTTGGTTCTCTGGTAAAACTGGAATTTTCACTTTTACAGGTGGAACAGAAAAGACCATATCCATAGGCTTTAGGAAAGAGGTTTTTCTCTAAGACTTAGTTTTGTTCTTTTTTGGTTTTTGTCTTTGTTTTTTGTTTGTTTGTTTGTTTTGTTGTGTTTTTGTTTGGGTTTTTTTCTCCCCAGAATTGCATGGGCTGTAGATTTGAGTCTGAACAAAACTTCACTTAATTTTGGAGGAGTTAATTTTAGGTCTGTTTTCAAGTACAACTTCTGTAAGACTACAGTGGCTAGATTTTTGAACTCCTCTGATTATTGATTGTACTGTATTTTGAGTATTTTATAGAAAACCCAAAGCTATGTTCCTTTGAACAAGTGCAGAGCTAGCACACCTTTTCCACTTGCAGAAGTATACTGTATAGTACTGAGCTCCCTGGATCATCCATTATCTGAACTGTCCTTTGTGAGCCGCTCTCCGATTCTTTGCTGAATTATTTATGTTTTGATTTCAGCATGCCCCTTGGATGAGGCACTGTAAACTCCAGGACTTCGGTTGTCAGGTTCATAGTAACAAAGTGCAGGATAAAACCAAGTGAAGCTTTCGTAGTAAAATGTGAGTTTGCATTCTAGTAAAAGAGAAATGGCAATGTTTTAGGGATATGAAGAAGAAAACCACATTCAATTGAAGAAATGTTAAATTTCTCTGTGTTGGAAAGACCCCTATTTTATTTGTAAAAACCATCTAGTTTGTGGAGATAGTGTTTCAGTAGAAAGTCTTATTCAAAAGTAGGATGGGGCATTCAGACGTTGTTCCTGGTGTTTGGTCTTTCTCAGTTTTTACTTAGTGAATTATTTGTGCTGGTTCTCAATACTTCTGTCTACGCTGATGAGGCCACGTTGAAAAATAAGCTTATAAATGTCTTAAAACGGGATGAAAATGCACCCAGGTCTAGTGAAGTTCTCAAAATAGGTGGTCCCAAGCATGGGCACAGACTTTACCAGATTAATTTAGATCTAAGGTTATCAGTAGATATATCATGCTGGTAGCTGATGAGAAACCAGCTGCAATTGATTGTTTTGCATTGTCAATGTAGACTTAGCACCCTCTGTTCTTAACTTATATGCAAAGGGAACTTCTATCTGTAGTAAGAGTAAAGCTCTGATATTTCAGAAATTCAATACTATACTTGATCAGTGTTAGATACTTTTGCACATGGTATGCCTAATGTTACAGTGTCAGTGTTATTTGCAGGGTGTTTTGAGAGTACATTACCTTTGCTGCAATGTCATGACCATTCCTATGTTTTAAACAAGTTATTGATTGGTACAGTTAGATAAATTTCTATTTATTTAGTTAGCATGGTAGTAAGTACCTTTCTGTAACTCACTATGTTAACTGACAGGCAGAAAGCAAGAACTCACTAAGTAACTGAAACATTTTTCAGTTGCAAAGTAATTTTTAATGAGGTACATTTTGTCTAGGAAGAGGAGTGAGGAAGGAAAAATAGCAAGTACAATGTACAAAAGGATCTTTGTGCTCCTAATACTGGCTGACATGAGAAGCTTGCCAAACAAAACCAATTCTTTTGCAATGGTAATGAAGTGCATGTACAAAGAAGAGACCAAGGGTGAAATGGAAAGCAAATGAAGTCGGTCATGTAGTTTCGTTTGTACCTGCTAAAAATGAACCCTTTTACTTGAGAGTTAGTAACAAGTTGTGCGCTTCAAGAATTACAACTAAACTGACGTGGTCTGTTTGCATTGGGAAAGCCGAGAGTAGGAGAAGCAGTCTCCTCAGTAGTACTATTTCAAATCTGGATGTTAGTTGGGGTGTTTGGGAGGGCAAGCCAAGTTGCAGCAGAACAAAGACCAGTAGTACTGGCTCCTCACAGGGATTAGAACAGATTTGTCTGCTATCACACTACAGATATACTTTAAGCAGCTGTAGCTTTGCTGAATCGTGGGTAGTTCTCCTGTGTCTTCGTGCTATACTGTATCATTCCTAGCACAACAGTATATGGAAAAACAGGCTAAGAAAAGCCAGTGCCCATAAAGGGGATTATATTTGAATAAAGGGAGAGAGTCCACGAGGGCACATTGCTCTAGGATTTTCTCACCTGCGATTTCAGAGGGCCCAGCCTCCATTTCTCCTTAACTCCTGGCTGCATGTTGTCCTCTTCCTTTCCCCTTTGGCTGATGTACCAGGAAGGTACAGCCTTCCCAAACTGCCTACCACATATCCCCCCTTCAACCTGTCATTTTAACCCCAAAGTTCTGAAATTCAGGCTTGTGCAGACCCACTTGTTTCAGGCGACAACCTGCTGCTTAAACTTAGTAGAGACATTAAGCCCCATTTCAAAAATGTTAACACCCATACCTTCACCCATAGAATTGTTTGTAAAGACATGATCATACCTCTTCGCTATCGCAGTGAACAAGGACTGTTTGCTACTTTGCAGGTTTTTTGGCTGTGAGACAGAGATGAGGCTGTCTGTGTTTTGTTTGAAAAAACAGTTTGAAATTTCTGCAAAAAGAGGCTGTGTAAGTTCTTGGTTTGTATCACTTGCTTTTAGGTAGTGTACTAGAGAGAGACTGCTCCCAATTGTGGTCTTGTATTTTGCCTTGAATTGAGAAGTCCCTTCTGCAGCACTTAGCTAGTTTTTGGGAAAGCATTCTGTCTTTGTGTGCATATGTGGCATTCATGCTTGATTTGGGCTTTTAAATGATGCTCGTCTTGACAGCAAATTAGTGTGCTAGATACACATTCTGGTTTACGAAGAAATGAACTTGTTAAATTTGGTTGTACCTGATTTTAAAAGCTCCTTATTTCTTTTGGAGAAAAAAAAAGTAATTGGATCAACTGAAATGTGGCTTAGATGTGTGTTTTTTTAAGTGCAAAGTCTTTTATTAACACAAGATTTTTGAAGCAACCACAGTAATTCAGTCAAGCAGTATCTACAATAATCTGTTTTAATGGTTTCGGGTCTTTTGTGACCCAGTTTTCTTGCATAGAAATTCTAGGAGTACTGATGAAGCTCAGTGCTCTTATTTTGGCATGACTCTACCTTCTTGAAATTACTCTTTTTATCTCTACAGATCAATAACATGCCTATTTGTGGGGTGTATCTGGATTGGGTCTGCACTGTCTGTTTTGAATGCTGTTTCCTTTTTGGTGTACTGTGCTTTTGGATGCTGCAGCTGCTGGCCTTTGCTTAAGTTGTGCATTTTAATTCCCCTTTGTCATATAATGACCTCAAATGCAGTCAGCAGCAGGTTCTTTAGCCAAGTTGCAAGAAGGAACAGGTTCTTTGCACAATTTGTCTCATATACTTAGCAGAAACTTTGTTATTGCCTTTTCTGTTTCTTGTTTAGCACTTGTGCTTCAGTGTGCTGTATTTTTCTGGTGGGGGTTTTGTTTTTTTTTTTTTAGTTTTGGGGGTTTTTGTTCTAAAACCTATCCTACTGGGCAATGTCTGTCATCCTAAATGAGGGCTGAAGTTAGGTAGTCTTTCATATTTCCTATATTTCCAAGTGATTAATTTTTCAAATAGTTTTGCTCAGAGAACAGCAGCGGGTTCCTGTTCTGTCCTGTAATGTTCTGTGTCTCAGAACATTAGTTTCTGACTGCTGAGCTCAGATTCATTGGATAAAAATATTAAAGCTTTCTGCAGCTGTCCGTGAACTGGGAGTTTAACTTTGCAGATTAAAGTTTAGTAGGAATCCCAGAGGGTAAGGTTTATTTCTACAGAATATTTGAGGTCAGTAAGAGCAATCAGATAATGAATTTGAAGTGTTTCTTTCAAGATACTGGAGTATTAAACTAGGATATTCTATGATATGAATTACTACCCAAAACATCATTTCCTTTTTCTATAAACTACTACCATTACTGTACTCTAGGCCCCAACTTCTCTTCACAGTATTGCTACAAGGCTTGTTGACCAAGCTGTTAAACCCCATGCTTTATATTGTAACTGAGGTTTCTTGGGCTGCAAGTAGAAACTCAAGAAACACTTTGTATCACCTTACAACAGGATGTCTAGATCTGATTCTGTCTTGTAACTGGTCAGTTAAGAAAAATGGTTTTAGTATCCTCCTTTGAAAAGCCTTTGATTGCTGAAATTAGTGTTGAAGAGTGAGCTAATATGGTGTGAAAACTCTGACATCTTATGGTTTAAAACTTGATGTCATCAGCTGTGTCCGTCTAATTCTAGGCTGCTACTTTTAGTTCTTTTAATGTTTTTTAAATTGCAAACAGGCGATTGTTTGCTTGGACAGGAGCATTTCATGGTAAGTAGAGGTGATGTTTCCAGGAGATAGGAGCTTAACAAGTGTGGTAGATACTTGTTTACTTGTGGTTGTGAATGCATGAAAATAAATAGCCAACACAGTGGGAGAAAATCTTAGAAAGTATTAAAGACATCATAGGATACAATAACTTAAAAAAGGAAGAGCTTATGGTTGTATTAAGAAGTATTGCTTGAACTGCGTGAACACATTCAAAGAAAATGCCACCAAATCTTTCCAACAAATATCTTGCTGAGGTTTTCCTGAGTTGAATAGAGATGATTTTTAGTGTTTTTATTTTCAGAGAGAAATGTCTTCATGGTGGAATTATTTCTGAGGCTATGGAACTTTACAGTAGATGGTAGGCTTGCCTTGAAGCAGAAGTAAATAACCCTAAGTAGAGGATATAAAGCATTAAATTGTTGAGTGTCAGTCCTTCACCACAAGAACACAAAAATCCATCTTGCTTGCTGTAGATAAAACACTGAAGCAATAAGCTGGGCTTTTTTGGACACATGCACACCAGACTGAACTGGAAATAAAGAATTCTTGGGAGTTGTTTTATCGTTTATCTTGGGAAACAAATAATTCACTGCAGAGGAGAATGAACTTCAGATAAGAACCCATGACAGTGATGTAGTATGATATAGTGTAGTAACACTTTATTTTATAGCATCTTTGCAGAAAATGATATCTCAAAGTCTATGTGTGGTTAGATAATACAGATATAAAGTTAAATGGTAGCAAGGAGACAGAAATTAAGACTTTTTAAAGAAAGAGAGGACAATCAGTTTCCAGACAGCATTTAGAGGATAGATGGCAGTATGATTGCAAAGGCTCTTTTTTTTTTTTTGGGAAATGTTTTTCTAGATGAGGCAGGTAGAGTGGGAAAATATCTATTTAAAGAATGGCAGGCAGAGATGTGCATGTGTAAACAGACTGCTGAAATTTGTTCTTGCTTTCTAGTACCCACTTGGTAATGCACAAATTGACTTGGGCATTATTTCCATGAGTTTCTTCCCTTAGACCTAACTTCATTGTGTTATATTTGTGCTTATTGTAGTTATATAATTGCTGGCTTGTGCTTATTGAAGTGAAGTAAAAGTAGACTGTTCTATTCATATGCCTCACTTTTTGTGGTGAGTTTTTTAGCTTCCCTTCCTCAGCTTTTTGGCAAATTTCCCTACAAGACTGTCCTGGGCAAAATAGTCTTGTCTTCTTTTTTTTACTCCATGTGTTGCTGGTTAACATGATCTGCACTTTACACCTGATACAGACTATTCTGTTCCTGACCTGGAGATGTTTTTCAGATGCTTTTGCTCAGCATGATATTTCACTACATATTGGAGAGCCTCTTCAAAACTGAAGCTGGATTGAGCTGTGGAACCTGACGAGGAGAAAAATGAGAACATCTTAGAGAGGAATTTCTTTACCCTGCTGTTTCTTGCCCTTAAATTTGATCCTAACTCGCTGGAATATACACAACAAAGGCCACTGTGAATGTGAGAGTAGCCTTTCAAGCTGTTCAAATGTGTGAAGGGAATGCAATGTGTGTACGGTCAGGATGTGCACAGTATTGCTTTCTGTGGTGTGGTCAGCTGCTCTGTGGCTGCAACTGCCTAGGGGTCTGCTGCTCACTTAGCTGCAGAGTTTGTTTTGTAGCTACCCTCAGCATTGTATGTCTACTTCCCTGCTTTATACTGGGTGGCAGCTTCCCTGCTTCTGTCCATAAACTTCCATCTGGAACATTGTCCCAGAATGGGTTCTTTGACCCAGTGCACAAGAGGCCAATCCCCACACAGTTGAGCTATTTGAACAGAGATTAACCAACTTTTGCTCATGAAGTATCTTTGCAAACCTGCTTGCATGAGCTGCAGCCTTTCTGTTAACCCAAGTCTTTGGAATGGATGCTTATTTGCAAAAATTTCTGGCAAAGTTTGTCTTCTCTGTACCTTCATGTCCCAGCTGCGCGTTTCTTCAGTGTTTTGTGAGAATGCCAGGACTTTGCACTTCAACACCATAAGTAATGCTTATGTGCATTAGTGGTAGAGAGAGTGAAGCCCAGAGCTAGTGTGTATGAAAGAAAATTGTCTCTGCTATTTTAAGCAGCAGAAGTATGATATTGTGCTATTTCAAGGCTGTAAATCACTGTTAAATATCCATGACTGTTCATTGCTCACTGAAGGCTCAATTTTGATAATTGGATGTTGCAAGTTGTTAATGAAGAAATTGAGTACCTAAAATTTTGGGTTAATAATTATAGTGTTATGGCTGTTTCCCGATGTTCTAATGTCTTAATAATGCAAAGGATATAGCTAGTATTGTTTGTTAATTTTCCTGTGTATACTCAATCCAATTCCTATTGAGCCATCGAGAAACTTACTAGCATGTCAGTCTTGACATAAAAACTTACTCAGCAGGTTGTATTTGAATATGAATATCCCATTCACTCAAATTTGGTAATAGTACTGTTACTGCTTCAAAATGAATCCCCAGAGCCAAGCTAGCAAAGGATACCTGGGAGACATGAAGCCAGGGTTTAAGTCTGGCTGATCTTAACCACATCTGTACTCTCTGACATCCTAGTTCCACATCCCTTGGGAGATGCTGACAAGAGGGTGAACATGACACATGTTTTGTGAAGGTGATTAAATCAAACCTCTTGATGACAGTCTTGACAAACTAATAATATGACAAAAAAAAGGTCGTTTTCTTTTTACCTCTTATCTTAGTTTATAGTAAGGCTGTCTAGATTTCAAAAGCAGAATGCAGTTTAAAATTAAATTATTATGGAAGGATTTTTCTCCTGCAATTTTTCTCTAAGAATAACAACTTAGGATAGAGTAGAGTAATCTTTAATGACAAATGGATAGAAATGACACCAAGATCTTGTTGTAACTAAAAGATGTCTATGCAGTATTTAGCTATAGATCTTCTATGCTCCTAGGTTCTCTTTAGGTAATCAGCCTTCTGGTGATGGCTGCACAGAGGGAGAACCAAGTCACTGAGAAACCATTAACAGAAGATAACAATAGCAGATTGCTCTGTTTATTCTATTAAGTATTTTCTGATTTGAATAACACGAGACAGAGTTTGAGTGCTTTACCAAAATGAGTGAACATTTCAAGGAATATACCTTTTTTTGGTAGTGCCTGATGAATATGCTTTGAGTATGTGGTTTCTTTTATACTCTTTATATATTAGTACCATTCATATCCTGCAGTCTGGATCATGTACAAAACTTTTAGATAACCTGTCACTGTTGCAGTAGCTCTGCTGATGCTGGGATGAGTGTGAGAAATGAATGTATTAGCTGTTGGCACATAAACTATTGTGCGTTTTAGATCCATCTCCAAGCTTCAGTGGGGCACTGGAATTATCTTAACCCATGTACACTTCTTTATGGACTCTGCAGTTGTACCAATAAGGCAAGTACAGCCTCAGGAAGCTTTTCTACAAATGTTCAGGGATGGAGTATGTGTCATTCCATGTGAGTTACAGTAAGGGATGCTTTTTGCTGCCCACAGGTAAGTTCACTATTGTTAGTATAATTAAAGATTATCTAATTAATATAGAGGAAACTCTTTATACTTCACAGAGATAAACATCTAGAGACGATTAAAATATCTTCATGCACTTTGATGTACTTTCAAACAGTTAATTTCAAAGGTTGTGCAAACAGAAAAACTCCTCATGTTCTATTAGTCTTTTGCCCTAAGTGCCTAGATGTAATACTCTAAACTTGAGAAGGTGTACCTCTGTTTGCCAGGTTCTCATAGGAATGATGAAAGTTTATCCCAAATTGCTGGGGCTTTTTGCATGAAATAAGTTGAATAAGACTATCCTAGCAGAGTATAGAAACATGGGCTACTTCTAAATGTCTGTTATAACAATAAAGCTTTATTGGGGTTGTTCAAAATGGCTGAGATTGACCTTGACAACTGTATTTCTGATGTGAAATCACAACCTGTGCTCTGGAGAACAGTCAAAATGATGAGAATATTGTTGGTATCTTTGTGCAAGGTTTATAATTCTATTGAAAGACTCTTCTTGGGGCTGGTTTTAGTGTGCTGATAAAATATTTCAGATGTCAAAGCATGACCCGTATCAGAAAGTAATGGCTGAGCAGTCTCATCCTAGATCACTCTAAACAGTTTCCAAAATGCTGAACTGTTTAAAATAGCAGAGCATGTGATGATTGAAAAACATCCTCAACATGGTGTATATGCTGAAATGCAGCATATTTAAGTGAGAATGGTTCATGTGTATTTCTAAATTTCTTTAGCACTTTCATTTCTATTCCTAAATGTTAACTAAGTGTGGCTGTCAAAACTTCTGTCTATAAATTCAGAGCCTCAGAT
The DNA here is from genome assembly GCF_051311805.1 of Agelaius phoeniceus. Taxonomy (NCBI): domain Eukaryota; kingdom Metazoa; phylum Chordata; class Aves; order Passeriformes; family Icteridae; genus Agelaius; species Agelaius phoeniceus. Next base: position 23,175,546 of record NC_135273.1, read on the forward strand.
AAAGGATGCTCAAGGCAAAAGTTGAAGTGTGTAATTGTTAAGGTTATCTGGACTGGTAGTGAAATTTAGGTTAATTATTGTGCATGTTCCTGTGTGTCATTTGGAAGGGTCTTTTCTGGTTCTCTTAAAATGGAAATATGTAGCTGGCACAATAATTATTTTCAAGACTTATTAATTATTTGTAATGCACAGACTTAACTGGCATCTTCATTGACAGTGTTAATAAAATAAGATATGGATATTGCAATCAGGGTTTCATCCAGCTTGATGAACTGATGAACATTAGGGGAACCCTAGAAATAGTATTTTTACATTTGACTTAACTGGTAACAAATCCTAGAAGCACATGTGTGATCTACATAGAAAAGCAGCTGCTCCCAGTGTTGGGAAGAATACCAAGTCTACCTCCCCATCTTCCATTAGTATTACCTTTGTTCTCTTTTTCAAGTTTTTATTGTCTCCTGGATCTCATGGAGGCACATCAGTCACGCTTCTCAAGAGTGGAGAATGACAACATTCCACAAGGATGCAGAGGGGAAAAAAAAAAGGAATGGCTGAAGGGAACCATCTTGGAGTAGAATGCAGAGGGAGTTTTGTTAGGGGAATAGAATGGCAAGTTTTGTTCACAAGGATGATAAATACAAAAGATAACAGCATCTTAAGTGAGTCCAGAGGGAAAGATGGACTTATAGTATAGAGGTACTGAGTAGGACAGGTTTGCTTATAAGTCAATAGGGCATCGCAAGAATAGCTTGATTATACATTATTTCAAACATATAATTCACTATTTCCCCTAATAAATTAAGTTAATAACAGTTGGCTGACATAAACCCATAAAACTCAAGATTCCCCCTTAACAGACAGATGAGGGACTCAGAAACAGCATGTAGCCCATCTCCATTTTTGACCTTGTGCCTTAAACCAAGACCAGCTAAAAAGAGGGAGGGGAGTAGGCACTTTGGGACACTAATTCAGCTTAATGCTGAGTATGATTGAAGCTGTCTCTGTTGGCAGTAAAGTATATTCTCCATAAGGTCTAGGAATAATGACATGTTGTAAATTCATTTAATTTTAAAGCTTGCTCAAAGGTAGAATTACTAGAAGCACTTCAAGTCTAGTGTGGATCTTGGGCTGGATTTTTTTTTTTAACTACAGACTCACCAGGCACTAGTTATTCAATTAGAGCTCTGGCTTTAAATGTATAACAACCTGAATACAGATTGTGTTACTAATGTGGAATCACCTGGAGCAGAAAGCATATGAATTATTTCAGTGGTTTGTAATTTTCCTCTGTCAGAATTTTGGGTTAAAAAACCCTAATTAAAAAAAAAAGTATATATAGTCCTGTGCACTTATATCTCTTTAGTATGGAGTCTAAATTCTACCCATACAAGGGGTGTGCAGGGCAGTAGTACAAAAATGAAATGTAACTCATTGTCATAGTAGGCATGAGCTTTCAGCCTATGTAATTACCTATCTCTAGCCAGGCTGAAAATATTCTGTAACCTCAGAGTGAACTCTAGTCCTGGACCTCTACAGTAAGAGTAGAGAAATGCCATGCTCCAGCAGTCACTTAGATGAAACACAACATCAGAATATACTCTCATAGGCTGATTTCCTCCTGAAGGCATGGACACTGGTTCTTAGCTTATATTGGAAATGCAGTTTACTACAGATTAATTCTCTCAATGGGTGCCTCAAGGCTTTAAAGGTTATTATTATGCTGTTTTTAAAAAAAACACTGAAGCATAATTTGCTATTAAAGGCAATTATGATAACTGCTGTCTGAGAACAGTCCTCCTTGGAGCCTACCAGCACATGAGATATTGCTGCTAGTGCTGCATTTCCACTATCAGAACTCACCCATCTTATTTGTGCTGTACTCCAGTCTTATGTATGTCTCGCTATACCATTTTGATACAGATACTATGAAATTTTTGTCATTAACTTTGCCTTGGTTTTGGGTAGACTTCTGTGCATCTTGTTTCTGTACCAGACTCCAGTGGTCAATAGCTTTGACTAGTGCCAAAATCCATTTTCCCCATCCAGTAATCAAGCCTTGGTGTTCTCTGCAGTTCCTAAGGTGTGAAGGAGTTAAGATGTAGCAGTAAACAATTCTTTGGATATTCTTACAGGATCAGATGTGTAACGGGGCATGTTTGCCACCAGCAGTGGCCTCAGCTCTATAGAGAAATTTGGGTAGCCTCAATCAAAAGGGAGACCTCAATCAAAAGTTGTCCACCTTCCACCAGGGACAGGTTTCTTAGGACCTTCTCTGTGTTACCCATAATGCTGGAGAGGCTATGAATCTGCTTTTATCAATTCTTGGCAGTTCAGTTGGGTGACTGCCACGAGACAGCATGGAATCCTCAAGTTTAAGGGGATAGAGATTTGGGATGGCTCTGCCTGCCTTTTGACCCTACTGTTTGTGAGCCTCCTTTCCTTGCACTCGGGGAAATGCAAATATCTGCTGAGCTTCTACGGTCTATACATAACTGTGTTGTGAAGCAACGCTGAGTAATTTTCTTGTAAGTAATAGGAGAATGTCATGGGAAAGTATTTATTATTTATCTGATTTACCCCTAATTACGCCTTTAGTTAGCACTTATAAGGTGTTTTTCTACAGATATTGTTAAAACAAAAAATATTGTGTGGGTTTTCACACAGACAGTTTGCATTCAATCTGATGTACAGCTGTGATTACAGTTAATTCCAAACTCTGTTTAAAAGAGTGAGCTATACAGGCCAAAGTTTTATGGCTGATAAACACTGAAAGTTAAAATCCACAGAAAATTCACATGCAAATGACAGCTCACTGTAGCTACCATGGAGAGGAGAAGTGATGATTAGATAATTCACAGATTAAGTACTTATGTGTTTAACATGTTTCCTGAACAGAGATCAACTTATTGATGCACTTCTGCTAAACATCCAAAGGGACAGGTATGTCACAAGGAGTGTAGTTTTAATGGTGGTATATAAAGCTATTTGTTCAGGAAGGACCAGGGGGCAGCTTTCTTTTAAATGCAGGAGATGCTGCAGTAAGGAAATGCATCTGAATGTAGTTCAATAGTTCTTCTACTTCTAGCACCAATCTCTGTTATAAATGCACTGCTGGGATGTAGAAGGTTAGTTTTTTTAAGAAAGTATTTATTAAAATATGGTTTTATGTTAGGATTTTGATGATGTTATACACTGGTAGATTTTTCCTTTAATGTGTTCCAAATGAAAGAAAATTTTACATTCATCAGCGGTTAGAGTTCAAAAGCTGTTAAGAATAAGTTCTGTTAGTCTCTTAAATAAAACCACTGCATCTCTAAGAGCTTGGACAAGCATTCAGTCCACTCTTGCATTTCAATGGGAGCTATGCTCCTACTCTGCTTCATTAGCCTGCCCCTGCCAGACAAACACAGGGTATTGGCTGCCTGGGAAAGGCAGCTGCCACCTATGGAGAGAGAGGAGCCACCATAGATGGCTGGTGAGGGGCAGTTGGTGTCTATGTCATTCTGTGCCAAGAAGTAGCTCTGTTTTTCATTAAAAGCTATTTTGAGACCTGCAAGTGTCTTGTGTTGTTGTTATGCAAAAAGACAAAAAAAAATAATCTTTTGTTATACAAGTTTAACCTAACAGTGACCCAATGACCACACTTACTTGGTCCTAAAAGCCATAATTAATTATGTTAGTGGTTACTGGAAATATCTTTGAAAATGTGTTTTTTTCTTGAATAGAAAATCTTTGCTTCTCTGTTTAAAATATCAGTCCCTACTGAGGCCTAAGGACTCCATAATGAGGAAGTCTGTCTTTTTTTTTTTTTCTTCCCTCCTTTTTTTTTCTTTTGGTCCTCTCTGTATAGCTGTGAAGAGTAAGTACACCTACACTGTTCCACAGCATGCTTTTCATGGAAGTGACTCAGCAGGGATGTTAAATTCTTTGACCTCTGACAATCCCTTAAACTTGTGTAAAAGAAGAAAAAATTTCCAAATACGAATGTTCTCGTGGTGGATTTTTATAGCTGCTACTCTACGTGTTTCAAAATGGTAAGTTCAGTTCTTAATTCTAAGGAGAGGATCAAGTGACAACAGAAGTGAACTCTCTACTTAACTCGCAGCTACCTTCTGGAATAGTTTTTCCACAGCTTGACATTTCCCTTATTGTAAAATATATCACTCCTCATACATTAGGCTCTTTTAATTTCAGAAGCCTGCTGGGATTGATGTTTCGTAAATCCATCTACATGTGTAATCCTTTCCTATTACTTGGATAAATACTTTGACTCTCCTGCTCCAAGCCAGAGAACTAGAAAAAAATGGATCAGTTCTTTCATAGGGAAGGAAAAAGTCAGTCTATAGACAGAATCAGTCATCTCTTTCTAATCTTTTAAAACTATACAACTGAATAACACATTTGGGTCTGTTTGGGTTTCTTTAGCAGAACTGAGGCAGAATTGGGAAATGATTTCTTGGAAAATGCCCAGCCTATAAAGTTACAGGGTATTTTGCTCCAGCTTCAAGGGATTTTAGATCTGTAGTGTAATTTTAATATGCAGACATCCTTGTCTAGTCATCTCACTGTTGCTATGGGTGTTCTATGCTTTCATCAGAAAGCTAACATAATTTACACCTGCCTCAGCTTGTACATTTGAATTTCAGAGTGACTTTGGGGTAGCTATGTATGCAGGTTGCCAACTGATGTACCAGGGCTGTGGTAAATAGTCTTTCTAAGTGCTCACTAATTTGTCCTTATGTAAATATGAATGGAAAGCAGCCCCATAGTGTGTTGGAGTAAAATTTGCGAGACCATTTTGTTCACAGCTATTTTAATACAGGATATTTTAAAAAATCCTGCCCTTGTCAGTACTGCTTTCTACATAACATGTTTATGTGAACCCTACCCTGGATAAAGAATGGCAGAGACATAGGAGACTACTCCATTACCTTCTTAACATGTTTATGTAATTAGAATTTTCCTCAAATAGCTCCAATTAGTGGGGATAAAAGTATATTTCTGTTTGGGCTGTCTTTGTTTTAAGGCTTATTTGCCCATACATGTACAGATTTGGTTTATCCCAGGAAAATTTATATTATTATTTGCATGCTAATCGATACGTAGCTGGAGCCTCTCTTTGCTAGGGTCTGGACAAGCCTATATTAGAAGAGAATTGGGGCCACAGATGAAAAAATCCTCAACTAGACCCATCAACTTCATGTTTCTAGTAGAAGACTCAGGTGGCCCCTTTCTCCTTGGTGGTTGGCAGCAATACTTTGTGTACTTGTAGTGTGATGTGAATGCTAGCTGGGAGAAGTACAGGAATGGTAGAGGCCACCTAAGGTAGAACTTTCCAGAGAACACTAAAATGTAAAGGACCTCATTGCAGGACATGTTTTGGATGTGCTTATGAAAACCATATAAATGGCAAAGGAAATGGGGACATGATGCCAAACGCCCATGGAAAAGGGGTCATGTCTCTCCCAGTTGCCACCATCTAGTGTCTGATACACTTCAACTATGTGGTGTGTCCATGAGTTGATTAAGTGCTGGTTTATATGAACATGCAGTTCTGCAGAGAAATTTAATTTTTCTAGACTCTAGTTTTCAGCTGTATTAATATTTGGGCTGGTTTTGTCTGAGGTATAATTAATTTTCTTCATAGCAATTAGTATAACTGTGTTTTGGGTTTGTGCTGAAAATGGTGTTAATAGTATAAGAAGGCTTTTTGTTACTGCTGAAAAGCTGTAAATGGTGTTGATACTCTAAGAAGGCTTTTTGTTACTGCTGAAAAGCAATTCCCTGAGAAATTCCTTTGAGTCCTTTCCAGCTTCTTGCCCCACCTCACCAGAAAGGAGGCTGGAGGTGCAGAAGAAGTTGTGAGGCCACAACAGCTGACCCTACCTGATCAAAGGAATATTCAATACCATATAGCATCATGCTCATCATATGAAGCTGAGGGGAGAGGAGGAAGCAGAGACATTCAAAGTGATGGAGTTTTCCCAAGTCCTCATTGTGTATGATGGAGACCTGCTTTCACAGGGATGCCTGAACACCTGTCTGCCCATGGGAAGTGGTGAATCAATTCCTTGTTCTGCTTTGCTCACACATGTGGCTATTGCTTTACTTTTTGCTGGACTTGCTTTATCTCTACCTACAAATTTTCTCACTTTCACTCTTTTGGTTTTTCTCCCTTTTCCACTGTGTAAGGGAGTAGATGAGTTACTGGGTGGTGTTTAGTGTCGTGGGGGACACTGGGGTTAAACCACAACAACTTTTTATGACATAAAAATACCCCAAACGTTAGTAGTTAGAGGGAAGATGCAATTTTTGCTAAAGGATGATACATTCCATTTAGTCTTAGGAGATGTTATAAACCAAAGAAAACCCAAGATGAATGAAAATATATTTTTTATATTTATTGTGTACAAGACTCTTGCCGAAACCTGCTGCTTCTCTAGTCAACTTTCTATGCCTCAAACTGATGGTAATTAGGATTACTCTAATAAAGGGGACCCTGAAGAATATTATAATTAAGCTTGTGCTAAAATATGCCTAAACTTTATAGATCAGACCTAGCTAGCACTTTGAATATCCTTTTGGAATGAGAAGAGCCTTGTAATATATAAAGAATCAGCTTTAAAAGTGCCCTCTAGGGAGAGAATAAGCTTGGATGTTTTGGTTTTGATTTGAATTTCTGTAAGGCAAAATGCTATGGGCAAATATGGAATCTGAAGTGCTCCTCTAGGAGATAACACTGTACTATTTTACAAAAAAATTGAATCTGCTTTTTTGTCTGTTGTGTCCACACCTCACAGCCCCCTGCCCATGACACTTGGAGTTTTTTTTTTGGTGAGAATTTTTTCCCAAAATTCATGAAATTGGAAGTAAAGATTTCAAAATCAAGATGTGGCTTTATCACAGAAGAATTCTTCATCTCAAGGTTGCAGATGTTTTTTCCTTGCAAACAAGGGGTTAAACTTCATAGGAAGTTTGGCTCTGAATTTGGAGGCTGTAGTCTAATTGGATTTCATTTCATGTGCACGTTAACATAAGCTGTAAGTGGGTCTGAAACAGTCTAGCTGATGGATGGCTTTTCTTCCGAAGGTGGCACATTGCCACTGGTTCCAGAGGCTGCTTAATGCACTACAGGAGATGGAGCAGGTGCAATGCTCTTGCCAAAGGCTTGGAATACCTGCTCTGTCTGCCTGAAAAAGGATAATGTGTCCATGTTGCCTTGTGGTTTCTAGCATCAGTCCTGTGACAATTATGTTTTGTAAGTACAACTTACACAAAATATAATTTTTTACCAGGTACTGAATTTTCTTCTAAAGTACAACTAATGGCTGAAACTACTCATTCCTCTGTAGATTTTATTTGCTATCAGCATTTTCCACTTGGCTGTCTTAGTCACAAAACAGGCAGAGAGAGTATACCCAGGAAATGGTAGCCAAATTGGCGATATCCTGAATCCACTGCCTGCATCTTTGACATCTGCCTTGAACTTTAATGGCATCAAAAGTTGTATGTGTGCTTTCTGAAAAATTATGCCCTTTTCAAAAAAAAAGAAATAAAAACCTCCTGGAGTTTATTGGAAGGCATGTGCTTATAAAAGGTCCTTGGGCCTGACTTGATACCATTGCAGTTTGAAAACAAAACCACAAACACACTCTCCCTCCCCAGAACAAAAAACAACTGGAAAAACACCCTCCCCCCATCTCCCAACCCCCCCAGTAGTTTTTTTTTTCTTTGGTATTTTAGGCATACTCATATGGCATCAGTTGTCAGTTTCAGTATTTTCAGGAGTAGGAAGGCAAAACTGTAAAAATTGTCACTAATATTACTATTGGGAGCAGATTTCAGCTTACTATCACTTTTGGCTGATAACTGAATTTCCACTAGCTGCTGATAACTGAATTTCCACTTCTGGTAATTTACTCTAGCTACTTACTAATGCAAAACCAGTGAGTCCCTAGATTTATTGACCTGTTGGTGTAAACCTCTTATATGAACATGGGAAACATAATGTAGTGCTAATTTTTGCATCCTATTTTATATAGTGCACATAAGGTTAACACAATTTTCCTCCTTGGTATCTATTGAGTAAGAGGGAGAATACCAGAGATGTGGTTAGGCATTCATAGCTAATGTAGATGTATTACAGTCACAACTTGTAATCTGAGTATCTGTGCACTTCTGGCTTGAAGATGTGCTGACATTTTTTCCATGGAATGGGTATGGGGTTTTTTTTTGTCTGTGTCCATAGACAGTAAAATGGTGAAGAGCTCTGCCTGTTTGCTAATGATTTGGACTTGAGACATGATGTCCCCACTTATTTTCTGGGTCACTTAGCTGAACAGAGGAATGTGATATTTATGTGGATTGCTACCTTCAGAGGAGACACAAAGCTCACTGCATAGAAAACATGAAGAAAAAGAACTTGGCAGGGTTGGAAGGAAGAGAATGGGTGAATGAATTGAGATAGAGGTGTTAAGTGAGAAAGTTTGGTAAAGGTGAGGGATGAGAAAAAATGGAAATGTGAAGAGGAAGAGAAGAATTGAGATAAGAGTACCAAAGGGACAAGGAGGATTGACAAGAAAAAGATGTTTGTGCCCAGTACTACCAGTCTCTCTCTGCCCCAGGCAGAGAGCAAGGCAGCAGTGTGGTGATGTAAATTAAGTCTTATATTTCTCTGGTACGAACACTGGCTGCCCCATATGCTGTTTCTTAAAATTTTCATATCCATACTCGTAAAACACAGTAAATGCTCAAAAAATGCTTTTTAGAACTCACTGTGGAGTGATGTTGTTTCTGTTCATTATCTTGCAAGTTGTTTTCCAAGTAGCTTGAAGAAGCATCAAGTCTTGCAAATGGTACACAAACCCTCATGGTCTTAATATTTTTTTTAAAGCACAATTTCTGCGTTCTTTTTCTTTTTACTCGTCCTTTGAAGAAAGCAGCTGTTGGAGTTTGTGTTCTCAAGCTGCTTTGTAAAGAGTCAGGAATAGAAGTAGCTCCTTTTGACACGCATAAAAGTATTCATGAGTGCAGTAATTGTCACTGTTGTAACAGGGAAGTAAAAATTAACAGCTCATTTGTGCTTTTAAGACCATAATCAGAAATATTGATTTGTAGCAACTGAATATGAGTTTGCAATTAAAAGCAACTACTCTAACATTATATTTGTATTTGGAAACATATATTTGTATTTGTTAATAAAATGTTTTCTTTGAACTGCTATTTACAGCCAAGATGAACATTTTTAACAATTGTAGTACAAATCATAAATGTGAATCATGGCTTAAATGGTGGTTTACTGCAGTTGGTGATGCCCCTTTGCTGCCAATTACCCAACTGCAAACTCATAGGATTTTAAATTTATTTTCCACATAGTGCCTCAGCAGTGAGAGAAAGAGGCTTAGCCACAAACAAATCAAATCTTGGACAAACACTGTACGTTTTTTTGCTGTGAGAAATCTGGAGCTAGTTTGCCAACTGGAGGCAGGAATTATTTCAGCCTGCTAGTTGTCTTTGAAGTTAGCTGCCAGGTAATTTCCTAATTTCCCTACTAGACCATGATATCTTGTAGGAGTGTGCTAAAAATACCACGCTCCATAACAACTCTCTTCTTGTAAGCTGACTATTGAATAATTGAGCAGGTTTTGGGAAGGACTTTCAGACTGGCTCACCAAGCAGCTGCCTAGTAATTTTAAGTAATTTTAAAGTGGGCATCTACTTTAGAGGAATCCACAGAGTATCTTTTGCATGCATAGATAGCTACATACACATAAATGTGTGGATATAGTACATAGTTTCCCTATGATATGACAGTAAGAAATATGTTATCAAGACTTAAAATATGTCTGTGTAAGACCTAGAAAGGCAATAACATACATCAGTGATCCTGTAGTGACAATGGGGTTCAATGGATTTATTAATTTAGTTCCTAGATGATTCTTTGGATTGCAGCACTACAAAAGTAAGAGCAAAATGAAAAGCACTGAACAGCAACAAAGAAACCTCAAAAATCCTGAACGCCAAAACTAAGTGCAAACCATCTCTTCAAATAAAAACTTGACAAAGAATATTATAGATAGAATGGTCTAGAAAAATTAAATTTTAGGTGTAATAGAAATATGTTACTGTCATTAGAAGCATCAGTACCCAAAATCTTTAATGATCTGCATGCAATTTCCACTTGTTCTGAGGAAGGGGTTTTCTTCCTCTTTTATTCTTTTATGCAGAATTGAAGCTGTGCTGACTGTGGGAAAAGTGTCTCCTCTCCAGGTTTCTGTAGCTAGCCATTACTGTCCTGATGTAGGGGATTTATAGGTGAAATGATAATGAAAAAGAAATAATAATCTAGTTGGATTTAAGTGCTCTCTTTGAGAGATCACATCAGATACATGTGGATTTGAATGCAAAGATAATTTCTGTCTTCAGCTTAAAAAGAGTGTTGTATTTCTTTTACTAGCTACTCTGAAAGAGTACTCTTGTAAGACTAGTTGGGATAATATGTGTGACTAAAGTAAAGCCATTTGATCTGTAATCTGTCCTAAGTGGTTTTTATCCCTCCTTGATAATTATACTATGAAGTCAGATATTCTTTCTCAGCATTTAGTTTTGTAGCAAAATAAAGCTGTTCACTCTTATCTACACTTTGTTGACACTCTCGTTTTCCTAATCACTGTAATAGGTCCTCTTTGACTTTGTTCCAATTGAAATTGTTTTTTGTGCATAAATGTGACAAAAACTATTTACGTTTTAAGTGACATCTTACTGAAGATGTTTAAAATAGTGTTCATTGGATAGGTTCTAAAGTCTGAGTATCAACCTGCACATCTATGAGCCATCTTTATATTCCTAGGCTGCAGATGAATACATATACTTGAAGATTGATCCTAGGTAGCATCCAAGAATCTTTTGTGTTTAATTGTTGAATACAAATGGATATTTTTAGAAGTGGTGCAGAGATGGTGGCAATGTGGATATATGCAGCGGTATAGTTTTATGTCTCTGCTCTCTTGATACAGTCTTGATAAAGGCGTTAAGCATGTGGTTTATGATACTATGGGTAATGGCTTAGTGAAATATGCAGAAATTTTAGCTGAAATATTTCATGTTCTTAGTCTTGGGTGTATCTGATATGTGTTTATAAAAAGGGGTTTTTCATTTTTTTTTTTTTCAAATTTGGAGGCATGTAACAGTCAGGAAAAATGTCTGCTACTTATGCCAATAGTAATTTTGTTTGAATGGATGCTTTATTTTTTGTACTACAAATTTATTGTAGTTTGAAACTTTTCCCTTGAAATCCAGGTACCTTGTATAGTAAGAATTAATATATTTTTATTACAACTTGCAGGGTTTGTCTACTTAGGTTTTCTAAGTAACGCTGTTTTCAACACACACATAAAATTTCATTCCCTTGTACAAGCCACAGAAATCAGCCTTTTCACTAAATACTCTTCAAGTTTTTTGCTTTTTTCTAGGCGGTTGGCTGGAAGTGACTTTAGTGTGACAATGAAGGTACCAATGAACTTTTATATAGGGGGTGAGACCCCAAGCAAATGTTTTAAGCACCATTTTGTATTTGTTCTATGAAGTTGGGATAAGGAAGGGTTTAAGTACTGGTATCTGTTTCAGTCCTGTTGGCACACACTAAGCAGGAGAAAAATGCTGAAAGTTTCTCTGCTAGGTTTGTATACACATACTTCTATAGGTATATGTAATAATATATGCTAATATGAAACTAGTGTCTACCTTGGACAGTTTAAATAATTGTGTTAGATTACACTTCAGCACTCCTGAATACGGGAGGCTGTGGCAATTGCCAAGTGAGTCATCTTTCAATACAGCATTGTGTGATTTCTGGGTCACTAGTGCCATTGAAAAGCAAAACTTGACATTTGTCTTTTCAAGATAACCTGAAAGCTATAATTATGGAACTGTATTTTTGGATTATTTTTCGTTATTTCTTTCATTAAATTGATGCTTCAGACAGAATGTTCAAATATTGTTTTTTTAATTGGGGGTTTGGATTTAGCACTGGATTTAGAAACTTTTTTGCCACATTTTGATCTGTAAGGTCATGTGTTCAGTTCCTCTTTCCTCAAATGCATGAATTAGGAGTTGTATGCTTTACCTTACCTAAAGTTAAGAATGTTTTACTTAATGTTTCAATGCCTCATCAGTTCATCCATCTGTATTAAGACATTAGAACTTTCTTATTTTGCAAGGATGTTTTCAGTTTTAATTCCTTTAATGTCTAAAAATACTTCCATAATCTTATGTGAAGGAACTAATCAGTGCCAAGTGTTAACAAGGCCAAGTACTCTGAAGCTGTCTAGTACTGAAGTATGAACAATATGAACAATCTTTTTATCACATGAGTTTTCAAGGAAATAGTTTACCTGCAATTGCTGTATGTTGGTATTTTTTCATGTTAGTGGAAAGGCTAATTTCTGTGCAAACACTTTTGTATCATAGCAGCATGAAGTTTTATACTTGGTCACAGCAATAGGGCTTGAAAGAGTGCAGAGACATGGAAAGCCTGAAGGCTTAGATCTCACCTAGTGAAAAGATATGAGAGCTTAGAGCTTAGTTATTCAGAATATGAATAACTGTGCAGGGGATATTGTAGCAGCCTTCAGTTCAGTATCTACTTGATTTAGAGTTCCTTTGCAGTGAGCCAAGGAGAAAGGCTCCTTAGGGATATATGAAAAATCTGTCTCTCAAGTATTTTCACCTGATCTATCTTTATTGAGTGAAGCCAGTTCACAAGACTGAAAAGCAGTGCCTTAAAAAAAAAAAAATTACACGATAAGTGTACAAGGAATTAATGGATACTTTTTCATTACTGTCATTACTACTGTGGCTTTTCAGTTTTACCTGTGACATGACACTTTGAACTGCAATTTAATGATGATTTAGAAAATACAAATCAATCAGCACTTAATCTATTTTTGCAAAATTAAAAGTCATGTAGAGATGTGCTTCAAAAATTAGTGATAGAAGTAGCACTTGGTTCTGTTAATAAAAATTTACATTAATGCAGCATTTTCTATTAATTTTGACTAATTTCATTCACATTGTGTTTGGTTAACTGCTAGGTTGAAATGCTTCTACTGAGCAACTTGATTCACTTCTGAGGTGGTGGTGATCAAATGTCTTGTAGCAATTGTAAAGCTTGGCAGAGGTGGAGCACTTGGCCCCAGGTAAAGGATCCAAATGGTGAAACAAAGTGCTGAGTACTACTCTGCTCTAAGATGGGATGTCAACCTGATCACTTTGGTCAGCTTCAAGTCTAAGACATTTATGAAAGTGTAGAAAGCTTGTTCTATCCAGATGTGGGGTGAATATATTGTTTCAATACATTTAGCTCACTTTACTTGTGTTAGGGTGGGTTTTATCATTGTGGGCAGGAAGAAACCTAGTTTTGTTTTTGACTTTGTGTGTGAATTCAACTACATCAGTTCATCTTCTGCTGCGTGAACTGCTACGCTTGTTTCTCAGGATCCTGCGAAAATTGTAGGAAGACCACCTTAAAAATAAAGTGTCTCTCATGAGCTGTGGCTATTTTAGGAATTAATCATATTGTCTTTTGGACACACTCAGGTTCAGGTATCTCCTGAATATATGGTAAGGTTTGGACTAATTATTTGTCTCATTCTCATCACCACAAAATGTATATACCCAGGTTGAGGTTTCCTACCGCCCTATCTTATAGTTTACAGTGCAAGTTTATCTTAGTTGTTTTTAAGTACTGTAGAAACATCTTGGGAATTTTGCTGTTGATTTCTGTGGCACACAGGTTGTGGCAGTGCAATTTGTTCTGTCTCTTCAATTGCAAAATCATTAATCTGGAACCTGTAGGAGGTTCTTGTTAGAATCTCAGTAGTAACATATCACACTTATTAATGAGATGTTCATAAATTAGGCTCCTAAAGGCATTCACTTGAGCCTATCAGCCCATGAGGATCGGGGTTTGTATGAGGATTTTTTTAAGCAGATTGCTGCCTATTCACTGAGCTGGGTGGCACTACAAAACAGACACTGGAACAACAGACTATTTATATCACTCTGAATCCAGCAGAGCCCTGTTAAATGATGTTTGTTTGGTTCTTTGTTCCTTTCTCTCTATGGATGTTTAGTCTCTCCTTTGAATGAAGGTGTTTGGCTGTGCAATACTTGATTTCAGGAGGTGGAGAACAGGCCTGTTGGCTGGCACTGTTGGGCAGGTTACAGCAGGTGGCACTGTTTGGTGACTTTTGCTTAACACCATTAATTATTCCAGTGCACAGGCATGTGTTGATATATGATGATTTTTTCAATTGGGTTTTTATGGAAACACTAAATAAGGTACCCAGTCTGAAGAAGCAGGTACATATGTCCTTTCTCCTAAGGAATAGTAACAACTCCTGTGCATATCAATATATATGAAATGGGTCTAAGACTGTTATGTGTTATATCAATAATAAAGAAAAAGACCTATGGAACTCATTTTTCAACTGATGCTTGGACTAGGTGTGCTGGACTCGTGTGAAAAATTCTGGAGGAAGTAATCATGTTTAACTTCTATGTATCAAGGGTTAATTATTTTAAAAGGGCTTAGAGGTCTCTACAAAAAAAAAAGTAAGTTTTTAACATATAGCTTTGTTTTCATGTTCACTTTAATTTTGTCATCATGTCATAAGAGGTAAAACAAAACATGGTCTTGTGAAGATGATATCTCTGTTTACGGGGAGGGGAGATTCATTGTTGCACTGCTTTTCCAGTGTGGTAACTTACACAATAAATGCATGTTCTTATTCAACTCACAGATGAAAAAAACATGTGTCTAGGTGTGTGCACATATGAATTCACTTGTAAAGTCACTCTACCCTCACTAGTTTTGCAGCTGGGAGATTTCTTTCAGCCACTTGATAAACAGGGATGTTGGTAAAAGCAGAATTGATGTGATTAGATCTGCACAAGACAAAATAAATACAGTTTTCTGCTTATTTGATATTAAATATGGCCATTTAACAGCTGTGTTAAATGTGTCTGAAAAGCTACAGATAAATTGTTTCTATCAAAAATAAAGAATCATGTGTCTGGGGGAGAGAAATCCAGCAAAGCACTGGTTTCTGACACTGCTCGTTTTCTAATGTAACAGTTATTTTTAGCTCTAGAAAGTGCAAAACATGTTTAAGAGAAATAGGCTGGAAAATGTGACATTGCACAACCCATCTTTGTGGGTGGATGAGGTTTCTCTGTCTGGATTGTGCTGTTTGCTCTCATTTGCATCCTCTCGCTGAAGTGTCATGCTCTTATGAATTACACATATTTGTGGTTTAGAAGCCCTATGCAAGCATATTGATATGACTGGAAAATATATTTAAATGGTATAACATACAAGCCTGTGATGTTGTTAAAATCAATATTGTAAGAAATAATTCCTCATGTTTTGACTCAATACTTATATTTTGTTTATCAACCTTACACTAATAGCAGAGTTAGACTGAGAAGGATGGATTTTACAAGGTATTAAAATAACTTTAGTAGGAGTGGGAAAAAAACAGGTGCTTCATGTTTATTTCTAAGGATGAAGAGAATCATTTGGAATGGAACAGGGAAAGGAGGACTGGAGATGTGCATTTCCTTGCTGCCTCTATTCTCAGTTCTGCTGCTGGTCTCCTGGGATAAGTGTTTTCATTTCTGTGTGAGTTGCATGCCTTAACCTTTAAGATCGGAATAGTGATTATGAACTTGCTG
Source organism: Agelaius phoeniceus (assembly GCF_051311805.1). Classification (NCBI taxonomy): domain Eukaryota; kingdom Metazoa; phylum Chordata; class Aves; order Passeriformes; family Icteridae; genus Agelaius; species Agelaius phoeniceus. Next base: position 23,191,284 of record NC_135273.1, read on the forward strand.
TTTACCCACTTGTACATGTTTGGATGAAAAACATTGTGTAATGGTTTATTAATTCTCATATGTTTTGCTCCTGCCATCTGCCTATTTGCTGGCCTGCTTATTCAAATGGAAGGACCTGGGCTGCACCATGAATTTTTTTCTTTTCTTTCCTGTGTCCAAAATTGAGAGCTTGGATGATGCTGATGAACTTGTGACTGGCGAACTTAAGTGGAAGAAAGCAGTTTCTCTGAGGATTATGTATTATTTGCAGTGGTCAGAAGACTGGGGAGTACACAGAAAGTCTCTACTTGTCCAGACAAACAGTAAAGAGAAAGTTGAGAGGGAATATTTTTGTCTGTGTGGCGTTTGCAGCTCCTATGATCTTCTGGTCAGAAAGGGAGAATTAGCCTCCTAGTTGCAGATAGAGCTGCTTCCCTCATTTACTGATTCACACTCAATTAATTTATATGTATCCCAACTTATTCTTATGGTTATTCTTACCAGGTAGAAAATGGATTTCCTGGTTTGAATACTGAATATTGTCAATATTTTTCTTCTTTGCTTGTACTGTAAGCAAAGCAGGCTGGTATCAGTGCTGATGTAGACAATATGCAGTATTAGAGAACTAATACAAAAGGTTTTCCAGCAGAGAAAATCTTGAATTAATAGTAATTGAAGGCAACATTGAGTGTAGGTTTTTTTTCTTTTTTTTTTTTTTTTTTTTTCCGGAAGCCTAATCTTCAGAACTAAGAAGAGTGAAGTTTAATTACCACTACTCACATTAAAGATGTTTCATCAACAGTTCTCCTTAAAAAGGGATTGAAGAAAAAAAAATCATCTTCTTTATGTGCTTTTTAGTCTGTGTGGCATTTTGCACCCAAATTTGCCCGTTAACCAGTGCAAGAACAAAAATGTCTAAGTATCCTCTTAGATATAAACTCTCACACAATCATATAAGCTCCATCTAATATAGCTCTGCAAGTGCAATTTTTAGTACTGAACTGTTGAAAGATTTTAATTTCAAGAGGATCACAGGGTATGTACAGAAGGAGAAATAATCTCAACTTTGTGTGTAGAATAATTCAGATTATCTGAACTTTAATTATTTCAAACTTTGTCCAATTATTAAGTGTGCTGAAGCCATCCTTGAGTATCTGAAATCTAGTCTCTAAATGTGTCTGTTGGTTCCAGTGACTCAGATAATCAAGATTGTAACCTTTATGTAAGTTAGACACCTAGCATTTGGGGTAATTCCTTGTGATATCTTGAGATCTTCACATAAAAATCTCTTCAAGTTTTTGCAAGAGACTCTGGCAATGAACTTAGACTGCCTTGATTAACAAGACTCAAGTTTCAAATGTGCAAGTTGACAAAGCCATCTGAAAAAGTAAAGGTCTCTGGAGGAAGAGCCACAGTGTGTTCTCCAGGCTGGCTAGGTCCTGTTTTCATGGGTTCAATTTGGGGCAAATGATATTTTTGTTGCCTTTCCATTAAGTGGTGTTGTCCAGATACTGCCTTATGTTTAGTGTAGTTAGCTAAAATCAGAATAGAGGTATCTTTGAGGGAAGTGGACAAATACAGGTAAAACAAAATATAAGTTCCAAACCTCAGAAGATAAAAATGATTTTTTGGATTTAAATTCACACCGTGTTACTGCTTTTAACATGCAGAATGTTTGGTTTTGTTTTTTTTGTTTAAGTGTTTTGTTTTGTCAGCTTTGAATGCCTTAATACCCATCCTTGTCAATTTCTCAAGGACAAGTGTTTAGATCTTACTGCAAAATTAGTGTCTCAGTTGGATGCTCAGATATGCTTCCAAATGCATAGGCCATATAATGTTGTTTATTGTCCATTTTCCAGTTTCCCAATTTCACAGCTTTTATGAGAATATGAATGATTAAAGCTCAAAAGAATAAACTGACAGAGCTTTGTTATCTTAGAGCCATTTGTAAAATAACCACTTTGAGATGCTTTATGGTTTACATAGCATTGTGAATATTAGTATGAATTTCTCTTTGCTTCTGCAGGTGCTGGTTTGCAGAGACAAATATAACCTCCAATTCCCAGCACACTGATCTGTCTAAACACAATTTGACATGCATTGCTATTAGCTTAGCACCTTATCAAATAATGTGCCCTGATAGAGATAAAAGGTTTTACAACCTTACCGCCTTTGTTTCTGTGTGCGTTCACCCACAGAGACAGCTCTGCAGCAGCTAATAATTAACACAAAAGACAAAGACAAATCTATATGGCTCAGTGTTGGAGGGTCCAATGTGCATGTTAAGTAGCTGGGGAAGTGAAATCTACAGCAAGAGGGTCTAAAATGGGATCTTCAAATGAGGCTTTCAAATGAATTGAAGTTGGGCTTTGTAAAGTCTCATTTTTACATGATGGAGCAGATGTCATAGTGTTGTCTGGAAATCACCATGGTTCTGTGTGTCAGAGCATTTACTCAGGTCTTCAGAGAGGCTCTCACTGCTCTGTTAGCTGTAACTCTGTGTTGCTTTGCATTCCAAATGTAAGCAAACATCTGAAGAAGGAATTAAGTGTGCTGAAAAAAATAACCAGGGTGATGATATAAAATGTTCTCTGAACTGAAACTTTCGTTGCTAACTTTTGTGTCTTTGTGGGTACACACAGCTCTAAGTGGTAGCTTGGGGGACTAAACACAAGGCCATGCTGGCTTTTTCTGACTGTTTTCTATTCAGAGGCCAGTGAGGGCTCCTCTCCTTTTCTTGAGTCATCCAGCATCTTTAACCTGCCTAGCAATACAAGTGTCATTTTAGCCAGACTAGATACTCAAAATAGGAGCTGTTTTGACACGAACAACAAGGTGGCTGGTCCAGCATTATACAGGACAATGAAGCGGTGTGTTTCCCCTCTCTTTGCTAAATCTAGTTAAGTACATCAAAAAAAGAATCTTCCTCATGACTGTTGAAGCTCTAATTCATCATCTGAATAAATCTCCAGCCCAAATTAACTGAGAACAGTGGGGTGTTTAGTAGTTTTAAAAATCAGATAAAAATTCTAGCTATCCATAAATATTGTTACATTTTCAGGAAAATCAATTCTAGAGAGACTTTGAGATATTTGACAACACAAGTACCAGTAGATGCCATGAGGGATATTTGCAATTGTGTGTCTTCAGGTGCTTTTGAAACTCAATAACTATCCATGTATGTTTTAATGCTTATGAATGTCTCTACAGTTTGAATCTGGGTTCAATTGAAAATTGGCTTGACTATGAATTAAGAGGCATGTTATTCTCATTCCTATTAAATGTGAGCTATCAAAGAAAACTATCCTTAAGTATTGAAATGATAATGCTGAAGTGAAAGTATTTAGGAACAAGGGAAACTTTGAAATATGTGACTTTTTTTCCTAAAAAAATGATTAGGAGAAACTTAAGTTTATTATCAATTGTATTGCTATACTGAGTTTTAATTTATCACCCCATCAAAATAATAAAATGAAGCCAGAAAATCCAAATGAGTTCAAGCTCCAATTGCCCACAGAGAGTAGGAAGAGTAAGTCAGAGAAGAAACAGTGATACTTGAAGGATGTTTATAGAATAGATGTTTCACTTGGAAACATAATGGTGTCATGCTGATCCAAACATCCAAAGCAGATTTGCATGATTATAATTTGGCTGAAATTTATATAGGAAGCCTATAGAATTTTGGTATTAATTTGCCATTGAGTTTCAGTGAGACTTTGTAGTCCTTTTGAAGTCTTACTGATGCTGGTTTTTAATTCAAATTTTCCTGTAAGACATCTCTGAACATCTTCTTAAGGTGAACTTGCATGCTGACATAGCTTTCCAAACTGATATTTTTTCCTGGTATTTAGTGTTTGATGTCTGAGAAAGCTGCTTAGGGATGTCTCATCTTATGTCTTGACTTGATTGGCAGTGGTGGCAATTAGTTTTAATTTTGTGAGCCAGCACAATGTCAAGCACATTTTGTGTGCAGAAGACATGTCATGGTAGGACCCAATCCTAATTTCTGTGGATCTGACAAATGTTCAATGGAAGCAAGCTGTGCTACTGCTCATGGCCTGATGAAAACTTGAATTTTTTTTTTCTGTGTGTGTATGTGAATGCCTGAGTAGTACAAAAAATGTGCCAAGTCTTATAAACTCCCCATCCCTCTGAGTGCAGTGGTCTGTGTTTATCAGCAAACTAGGCAAAACGGTGGAAAAACCCCTTCTTACAGAGTTCTTTTTATCTATCTGAAATACAACAGTTCGCCCTTTGCTTGGTTTCTAAACCATCAAACAAGATTCAAAAGATTACCCAGCTACCAAAACCTACATATTAGTCTTGCCTGAGTTGAAAAGAAAAATGGTGGAAGACTGTATGGGCCTTAGTAGCTGCTTCCCTGTGATTTGTGTGCTCAGCAGCTGTCTCTGCCCAAGCACTGAAGTTACAGTGCAACAAAGTCAGGGAAGGAAGATCCCCTCATAAGATCAGGGTATAATGCAATCTGTGCCCCTGTTCTTTGAGCATGCTGGTAAAACCAAGCAAGGGAAGAGGATGGAGAACAGAAAGAAACCTGCAAGAGCAGTGTTGGGCTGGGCTGATGACAGGCTGCTGCCCTGCACCTTCTCCCTCTAATTTTCTTAGCTTCACAATCACTAAAATTTTCCCAACTCTTCAGCAGTGAACAGAGGCTAAGTGTCTGAAGCCTCAACTCTTGTTATTCTGAGTGAGTTTCTTTACTTGCAAAAAGAAAGCTTATAGACTAATAGAAATTTTAAAGAAAATTTCATTAATAGTCATTATTGAGATGGTTGTGCACCTAAATTAATATTTTATTAATACGACATATTTGTCTTTTAGTATTTTCTGTTCTATTAGCTGGTGAGAAAACTGTGAGATTTACCATTTCTGTCATGACCAACCTGAGAACCTTCTCATCTTTCTTCCTGATTTATAGCTCACAGAATAAGGACAGATAAGTTGCTGAGTGGTCTTAGTTCCTCTGCCTGACCCTGCTCTGGCAACTTAGCTTTATTTGAAGGCTTTTATTTTGTATGTGAAGCTTTGTGGAAAGGATGCTAGCAAGGTGCAGCATGACAGTTCTGGTAAATGAAGCAGTCTTCTCACATGGTTTGACACTGCAGAGCAAGTTCTGCATTGGAAGCATTCAGTACTGAGAAGATGAATATTAAACACCTATTTTTATTTGCATTGTAACAACTTAGAATTGTTTTTCAAGTGCAGGAGCCCTTTTGTGAACTACACATATCTGAGAGAAACTCCAGCATCTGATGATACATTGAGGCTATAATAGGTGAGTGCAGAGTGCTAGAACAGACATGCAACATAAACCAGAGGTGATCAAAACAACTGTAACAGCAAGGAAGAGTGCCTCTTGTTGCCTGAAAGGTAGCAAGCAGTGGGAACAAAAATAGAGCCTCAAGACCCTCCCTGAAAATTGCAAAATGAAATCTGAAGCAACAGCTGTGTTGCTATCTCTCGTGAAAAGTACAGATGAGGATTGATGCAGAGGAACATCATGTATCTTGGGACATCGAGTCTTTCTTGGCAAACAGCCAGATCAAACACATATGGGTCTATGTCCTAAGCTATTCAGGTTCCTCTGTGACCTTCAAAACCTCCCTGGAGGATTTTGGGATATTTCTTACTTTGAAGAACTAAGGGAGGAAATTGCACACACTACAGCTTTCCTCCTCCTTTGTCACTCATATTTTGTTTTGGTTTGTTTTTCATTGAAGAATTGTTAGGATTTTTATCTTGTGAGCCTTTTGGTGGATGCCCAGAACCATCTTGAGCAGTGAACTTTGGGCTGATAAAAGTAATTGTATTAAGGTAGCACACAAGCAAAGGTGAAATAATAGGAACTAATAGTCTTGGCTGTTACTGCTAAGTTTTAAAAACTATTATGTTGAGCAAGGATGCTTTTGATTAAATTATGAAAGACACGATCTCTGTGCAAATTTTATGATTTGTTGCATTTCAAATCAAGTTAATTCATTGCTATGAATGCTTCTCCCTTTAGTGTCTTGGAGTTTCACAGACATAGTTTTGTGACCATTTGCATAATTATATAAATGGGCAACTCTTTGTCCTTCATCATCCTTTCCCCCTCAGGATTTCTTCTTTTTTTTTTTTTTTTCCTGCAATCTTTTGAAGTCCAGCCCAGAATTTCTGAAGGTAGGTACTGGCTTGATTAACTTCAAAGCGACGCACTGCTGACTATCATATTAGCTTGCCACTTGGCCTCCAGCAGACACTGCAGTTGTCAATGGAATTGAGTAGCTTTACTGGAGCTATGTTTTTTTTTCTTCCATAGCAATGGGAAAATAATTAACTATGAAGGTTCAACAATGTCACTCAAGTATATGTTCATATGTTAGCTAATAGTGTCTGCTGTAACTTTAAATGTAGAGATGTATATAATGACAAAATATTTTTTGTCTCATGTTTATTCTTTTGTTGCCCCAAGAAGTACCCAGAGGAAATGTGGTGATTTGGCAGAATTGTAATCAAGACCCTTTCCCAGGACTTGGGAGTTTGAAATAGCATGAGATGCAGATTTATTTTTATAATTTCTAATTTGTTTGGTAAACTAAATTTTGATGGACATCTAATAAACAACTATGTCCCTGTTTTCTGTGCAACACTAAAGCTCCAAAGGTCAATGCAATGTATCTCATTATGACCAAGCTGTAAATTGTCAGTCGCATAAAATCATTTTTATAAACTACATCCTCCTAATGTCAGCTATATGATGCAATTGCATTTCTTGCTGAACTAGTTTCCCTGCCTTATTGTTGTAATTAGAGATCTCAAGATATCATCTGGCCCTGGTAATAGTTATGTCCTAATGATGAAATAGTTGTGGTAATCTGTGGGAGGTGAAAAATTTTCCTGAAATGTTGACAAATATAACTGTGAGTTTTTATGGAATGGAGAAATTTTCTTGATAGAGACTATCTCTGTATGCTGTTTTGAGATTATATGGCTGCATCTAATTTTGCCAGAGAAACCCCCTTTTCTGTCTTTAATTTCTCTATGCAAATGAAAGATACCCAAATGCAAGCATGACTAGATTGAAAGTCAAAATGCACAAACTGTGAGAAAGGCTGGTTTTTCTGAGATCCAAAGCAGACTTGTTAGTGAGCAGCATTATGTTTAATTATTCTTTGTAATGTGAAAGACAATATATAAAGACAATAAGGGAAAACATAGATTTAGAGTTCCATGCAACTGAATATGTAGTGTGCTTGCTGGGATGGTAAATAGACAAGCCTTTAGAAGTTCTAAGTATGTTGGACAAGAGACAAGCACAGGTACTCTCAGAAGGGTTTATTTTGTTGGTAATTAGAAATCTGAGTTAGAAGAATAGGTCACAAATGATCTAAGGATATGAACAAATCTGACCAATGAGTTTCTGTAGGGTATTTAAGGTATTTTGATGATACAGATACACTATGCCTGCCTTTGTCAGCCTGTTACTCATTTGATATATTTCAGTGATTTTGGAAAGGCTGTCTTTTGCAATGTAGTTCCATGCCCTCCACCTTTTGTGGCTTTCTGTACAAATGAAACTGTACATGTTATGCAATAAAGCCTTGTAACTGACATCTGTAATGAAAGGGGAAATGAGAAATTAAGAATTCAGTCCTAGGAAAGCCCTTGCATGTGTTATTCCAGAAACCAGGACTAACATAAAACACTCCAATTAATACTGAATACTGCATATTATTTGATTACAATTCAGAAAACTTTTTTTGGTAGGTCACAGTAGGGTGGCTTGATTTAAATCACCAATTTAAATAATGATTTAAGTCAGCAGGCAGGAGCCCTGTAGTTAGATAATTAATTTTAATCCGTACTTAATTATTTTCTTAAAGAAATTTCAGTCCTGTTGGTAGGTATAAAAAATTAAAACACACTGACTTGCAAACAGATGCAATCTTATGTTATTAATTAATAATATATTTTGTTAATAGAGAAAGATATATTAAAATACATGTGTGAGTAATTACATCACTCAATATGCATTTATTTATATTGTTAATGTTTGCATTTTCTGGCATTAGAGAATGGTGAGTTGTTTGTTGTCTGCTATGAGGATACTTTTTCACGTGGGGTTTTTCAAGAAGCATAACTTGGTTCATGGAATGTAAATTAAGTGATTAGTTAGGTTACTTAAGGAAAAAACATATAAGGAGATGGATACATGATTGTAAAAAGCACACACTAAAGAAGTGTAACTTAGTTCCCTTGTTCAGTAAATATTGAAAGTACATTAGCTGTAGTGAATATCTATGCTCAGTACACTGTATTTTCAACGGTGTAGATACCGAAAAATCCATCAACCTATCTTTAGGTGTCTAAACAACTTTCAGTGTCTTTCCCCACATATTTCAGAATTTTAGAGCTTCCAGTCTTGTAGTCTTTTGTATCTTTTTCTTAATTTACAGATGGAAGAGAACACCATCTCTTTGAAAGTAACATTTACTTATTGCATAAGTTTAACCCAGTGAAGAAAGCATAATTGCCATTTTTAGTAGATGTTGAGAATAAATATTACTTTAAGTAAAAATCTGGCTTTAATATGACTGGTTTAGAAGGTTGAAATTATTTACCCCTACTTATTAAAAAAATAAAATCAGGAACACCAAGAAAACAGCATGTGTTTGGAAAAAAACCAAAAAACCCCAAACAGTAATTCAAGAAAACAGCTCTTCCACAGCTGTGTCTTATGGCAGTAGCCAAATGGATCTAGTAAAAAAGCTTCTAAGGGGAGCTATACCAGGTTAGATCAACAATTTATTTCATAAAGATTCCTGTTTGCATGGGAGACAGTGGCACCTAAAACATTGTCATGGTTTAATTATATACTTGGCAGTTATGTACAGTGATTGTACTTTAATGAGGAAAGAATACTCTCTCTGAAGTCTACATTTGTGCATTTATTGCATGTCTAATTAAGGAAATTTCAAAATATGTATAATATACTGTAGAAACTTCTAAACAAAATATTCTGTGCTTATTTAATAGCCCATGTTAGATGAGCAACAACTAAAGTAAGGAAATGAAACAGATTTTAAACCCCAGTTTTGCTGTAGATCACAGCTTTGAAGAAAAGTAATGGGAGAACCTGAGACGTGCTGTATGAGGTAGGCTGAATGGTGTGATGAAATGCTTTTTTGATCTTGTTAGATGACATCAAAAGAAACAATTTCTTACTGCTTTCATCTTGATAAGAGAACAGTAACTGAGTTCCTTCTAGACATATAGATGCTTTACGTCCTAGAGCAGGTTGCAGTGAGATGGCACTGATTTTCCAGTAGGTATGTACTTTTTCTGCAGCAATTGGCTCCAAGAGAAGTCCTTCCTACCTGTACCCAGGAGGAAGGGTTTTCATCAGGGCTCACTGCTGTCACCCATCATGTCTGCATCTTTCACCTTATCAGCTTTGCAGCCTTGAGTGGAATGGAAGCGGATCCATGACACGTATCTAACCCTTCAAGCATCACTCCAGCTACTCAGTGCCCTCTCCCCAGCCCAGTTTTATCACTGTTACTTGCTAAACAGGACTGCCTGGGGGTTTTGGGCAGAGCTGTGCATCTGCACAGTGAGGGAGCCTTTCTTCAGGTTCGTTGTATTTACTATCCCAAAGGTATTGCACCTTTTCCATAAAGCAGTATATTTGAAGGGGGTGGTGTGGGAATATTTTTGTCTTTCTTCCCTATAATTATGACTTCATGAGAAGCCAGACCACCTAGTGCTGATTTGAAGAGTCTTGTGAGGTGGGGAGGAAGGCATATCTGCATTCCCTGCCCTAGGACCCAGGGAATGATCTCAACTGTCATGTCAGATGAAAATTCATGAGGCTATTCTGTCACAGTGTGAGGCAGCATAATAGAATATGGTCTCATTCGTAAAAATTTCTGTTTTCTTCCCCTGCCACTTGTCTTTTTAGCTATTAAACAGGGTTAAGGCTCCTCTTGTCACTTTTATTAATGCGGAGAATCTACATCAAGGAGATTTTTTGCCCCTCTATTCCTTGGAAAGTTTCTCTCAATGCTAGAATTAGAAGTGAAGATTAAAGCAGAAAAAAAATAGACATTGAGAAAAGGATAGATTCTCAGCAGCTCTTTTTCAGGAAAAAAACTCAATGGAGAGGACATATGTCATCACATAGTTTAGAGATACTTCTCTTTCCTGCTGATTTAAGAGAGCGAAGTCAGATGTAAACAATAGATCAGTGGCCTCACCATGGAGCATGTTAGAATAGACTGCAGCCTAAATCCTTATCAAATCATCTTGAATATTAGGAACTTGTTGATTTCAGTAGCTAAATGATTGCAGCTACTGCAGGGATTTGCTCTTTAGATTTCCTAGCTCAGGGAGCTGAACTTTTCCTTCAGGAGGATTACCATTAGGTCTATAGGACCTAATCAGCATAAACCTTCAGCCCAGCAGGCAGGTGTCACAGTAGCTGTTGGTTTGCAAGGTAAGTAGGTACAAAATGTGAGAAGTTCAGAATTAGTAATGCAAGTCTTCTGTCATTTTTATCATTGGACCCTGCAGGGAAGATCTGATTAAATGGATATTCAACTCTTTGCATTAATGTGAACCCAATTTTAATTTGCATTTAATTAACAGCACAGAAAGTATAATTTTATTATTTGCTGTTGAAAAGCAGATCTGTGGTGGCAAGGAGCTACATACGGTTGCTGAAGTGTGATATAAATGACTTTATCTCATACCTCTTCGTTTCTTCTATTTCTGCTTGCTGCAGCATATTAATTTCAACATCTGTTTTGTTTGGTACGAAATGCAACATCCAGATTTTTCCTGAATTAAGTTGCTTGACATGTTTCTTTGTTTTGTAGGTCCTCTATATAAAAATAACAATGCTGTAGGCCTGGAAATCTTCAAATGCCCTGTATAGCTTCACAGAGGTGTGTTTCAGGTTCTGTGGTACAGAACATAAAAGCAATCTGATTTGGATTTCTGAGGGCATTGATTCTGTCCACAACTTCTGACATGCATTTCTTTTGGGAAGTGACAGGGAGCAAATCAGTTGACCTCATTGCACCTTGGTTTCCTGTCTCACTGTGGCCTAGCTGGTCTATTTAGACTCCTTGGAGCATGGTAAGAATAAGAAAAGCAGAATAGCTCCACTTAGGTTCACTAGAAGGACCTCTGGCTCTTGTTGGGCATAAACTGTAGTAATTGAGAATTCAGTTTTCTACTAAAAGGGTTTATTTATGAATCAATAAGTTACATTTGAATCTAAATGTGAAATATGCCATTATCTTTTTAAAATTATTATTATTATTATTTAAGTTTTACAATGCATGCTCCTGTGTCTGCAGTAGATAAGATACAGCTTTATTTCAGTCTAGTATAGCAGTTTTAATAATCTTAAATTAACAGCTATAGGTCCTTCTACTTGCCAATTTGTGGGCATGACCTTTCTGCTCAAAAATCATGCTCCAGAAATGCATACCATCAAGATTTCTTTAATGGACAGCTGTAGTAGTGCCCAGAAACATCATGTGCTTTGTTCCACCAGTAGCTGGAAATGCTGTACTTCATCAGATAGCTGAAATGAAATGATAGATGTAAAATCATTTGGTATATGCTGACTAGATGTGAAAAACAACACATCCCATATGTTCTGATATGTTGAACTGATATGCACACATATGTTGAACCAACACATGAGCCAACATATAACAGAGAACTGAATGTGTTAGGAATCAAAGTCTTACTAGATTGAACATATTATAGAGAAACTGTAACTTAGATTAACTGAATTTTCTAGAAAAAAACTCTTCCACAAAAGTTTATTGCAACTGATTTACAACAGAAATTTAGTCATAAGTTTACATATTGTCATATCCACGCAGATATGACAATATGACAAGCAGAAGTATCTTCCTGTAAGATTGCGTAGAAGTGAACCATCTGGGGAGTGAAACACACAAATACATGGAATAAATGCTAATTGCTGAACTGCACAACTTGGATTTCAAGCTTACACTTTTCTTAATACCTCATTTGAACAATGCTCATGGATGTATCTTTCCCTTCCATTTACTTTGAAGTCATTCAGAAGGGAGTAGATTCTAGTCCAGTAATTAGCATTTAAAATAGCATTTAGAATCTGGAATCTGGTGATCCTGTGTTCTTTTTACCTAACTCTGGATAAAAATATAAGTAAGCAGTGTCTCTTTACTTAGCTCCATTCTTTTGTGACTATTTTCCTAACAGAGTAAGATGGATACAAGCCATCAACCATATGAGTGTTTTGCCATGAGACTGGAATGTTTATACTTTGCAAAACGTAAGTTTTGCAGTGTCTTAGAGGCTGAGAAGCCTTAGGCCATCCACTTTCTAGGCAGTTAGAAGGCAAGAGGCTCCTTGGAAGGCTGAGGGGTTAGTTCAGCAGCTGTTGCTTATGTAATTGTACCAGGATGCTGCAGCTAATTATGGCACTGTGATGTGAAACTGTTCTAATCTGGTTTTACATTGATTATTTTAAGAAACTTCTGTAACACCATAAAGAATTTTTAAAAATTATTGAGGCACTTGCAGTTTTAATTTTAGCTGTCTCTCCCCAGTTTGGATACCCAGTACATCTTTCATTTATTAGCATATGGTCTTTGTATCCTGCTTAGTGTATCCTTCCTTGGGCCTGTGTGTGCCAGGCTCTAAGCAGAAGCAGCAGATCACTGCTGGAAAGGAATTACAGTAATTGACTTGTGGGGTCACAAACAGTTAACTCTGTGGGAGAGATGTTAATGCTAAATGATGCTATAATGGCATTTCTGCTCAAATAAATGATACCAGCATAGCAAGGTTTAGAAGTAGTTTCCAAATGGCCAGGAAATGTGAGTAAGCAAGTCATGAGCTAAAACATACATTCTCTTAGCAAGGACAAAGCTGTATCATGTGCTGCCAGTGGGGCTTCATCAGTGAGCAAAGGGTATGGCTGGATTTAAGAGGGATGCAATTTTCAAGCTTATTGAGAAGGGACACAGGAGGCAAAAGTTGAATTCAGGGACTTGTTTAAATGTGTGGGCTGAAAGCATATACAGAAGAGAGGACTTTTGGGTGTGCTGAGTGTCCTTTATGTAGATTACAGGCAACAAAGGGTGTCTCTGATTACACTGATGTTAAACTATTCCTCTTATGGCTTTTTCCATCAGGTACATTGCTCATCCAGGTCCCCAGAGCCTCTTATTATTGGTATAACAAGGTATATTATAGACTGTGTTGGCTTATGTGTCTCATAGTCCAATGTATGTACATGCTTTATATCTGTTGGTTCAGTCCATGGTGAGATTGTCTCCCGTGGAAGGGCATGGGGCACAACTGGGGAGTTTTTCTTGTGTGGATGTTCATGCATGCTGTACTTTTTCATTCAAGCAATTTCCATGTTCCTCTGTAAATAAAGCAAGATTTCTACTTCTGTGTACTGTTGCTCCTAGGTTACAATGTGTATGAAACTGAAGGTGGAAGAGGTAGAAAATTGTAATTTCCTGTTGTCTTCACTAGCTCATTATTTTGTCTGATGGGACTGGGATCCAGTTGTAACTGGACATGCTGGACATGACAGCCTTTTCTTTGTCTAGTTTTGGTAGGATACTGGCAAATTGACATACCCAAGGCTTGTCTGGTTCATGACTTAACATAATGTGAGCCTAAGTGATTAATAGTCAGTAGTAATTAGCATATTAGACTAGTATTCAGAAAGTATATCTTCCTGAGGCACGTAAAAAGCTTTAGGATGTATTGAACACCAATTATAATCTAATAAAAAGGTAACCCTCCTATCCTTTTGTCCAAGAAGTAGTTGGGCTGGGCTGAATGTTCATGCTAATACACCGTTTCAATGTATTTCTGAATAAGTGGTAACTAAATAATGTAAGATTATCATGTAGTGGCTGGCTACACTGAATAAAAGCAAAAACAAGATGAGTAATTTACACCATTATAAATGTGAATATAATGCAAATTGGTAGCTGTACTTTGTATCTGAGAGATTAATTGTAAACTTCCAATCTCCTGTAGGCACTGGGAAACCTTTGAGATCCCAGGAAGATAGGAGTTATGAACAAAACTTTATTGGCTTTGCCTTAATGCATTATGCAAAATTTGGGAATGCTGTATTCCTCAGTGATGCCTGATCAAATACTCACTGTGTCCTTGAGGTTTCTTGCTTTCCTCCTCTGGCACACTGAGCTGTGACTTTTGGTCTTTTGTCACCAATGAAAAATTTGTTAATTTTTGGAAGTATTTTATGTCTCACATTGTAGCACATATGATAAGAATGTTCTATAGACTCTTCTAGCTGAAAAAGGAGCATGTTTACTTTTGGCAAAGGATGGCCTGGGCAAATGCTCCCAGGCATACATTCTTTAGCTGTATGTGACACAGGACTTTCATAAGCAGAAAAGTAATTTGGGAACATGGAAATCCTTTAGTTGAAGCTGTGTTTCTTGAAACACAGCAATTCTTTGGAAATGCTCTGTGTTATGGAAATATATTTTTCTTATTAACAGGTTCTTATGTGTAGCTTTATTTTTAAAAGCTATTTGTTAAACCCTGCAAAAATATTTATTTTATATATGTTTGCTGCATGTAGAATATCTGCAGCTGCAGATGATGGTGGCAAATTCAGTCCATTTAAATATATCTGCACCTTTGAATAACAAAACTTATTGAATTTGGAAATCAATATAGGCCAATGTTACAACAGTTCTATGTATTAGAACTTTGAAGGTAGATGGGATAAAGCAGGTGTTGTTTAACTGCAAAAAGTCCAAGGATCTGAAAAATCTATAAATCAAATATAATAACTTATTTTCAAGATAGTCACTATTATAATTTAGTAGAAGGAAGCTTTTACAAGTTGTTGTTGCCAAGGTAACCACTTCATTCCCATCCATGTGTTGAGCATATGTGTATCACTTTATCTCAGCTCTCACAGGCAATAGCATGGTGCTTCATTTAGGAAATGATTTTTTTTTTAAGTGTATAAAACCTCTCAACATCTAGAAGATGCATTAAATGTTCTCACTCAAGACAGACTTAAATTACTCTTTTGGGGTTTTTTATGCGAAAGTTCTGAATGTGACTGAGTCTTGTTATAGCTTCAAACTCCATACAGATGAAATTTAAAAAGTAAACAAGTTGTCAATATTTAATTTCAAATGCATATATTCAATGATTTATGGATTATATCTACACACAGGCATTTATATATAAATGGATTGTGTTTATATTTGTGTGTGGGAAGGACTGACAAAAAGCAACTGAAAGAAATGTCACCATCTTAATCTTTCTTATGGTTGCTATATGTTGTAGCTAATTTTTTTTTATGATTTCAAGGAAGCTAAGATTTGTTGTTGTGTAGATGGAAACCTGACCAGCAAAGAATAAGTGTATTTGCAAATTTCACTATTTGCTGCTAATTTCCAAAGTGCCCAGCAACAGAGTTAATGTGGAGGTTAAAAAACCAAACAAGGATAGGGGGAGCAGACAGATTAAAAATTATGGCCTAGACAGGTGTATTGAATACCTCATTTGAAAGATCAACAGTATCATTTTTAGTCAAGTTTAGTAACACCAGTGCCTAGATACGTTATAATGTCCTTTTGGTACTGTGTATTATAATGGGAAAATTTGCTGTATGATACTGCCTGTGGTTTTTACTGCTGTCCAATACTGAAGTTGTGTCAATTTTTGCATTGCTAAAAATATGTAGAAGTTTTGCCTTATGTTTGGCTTTTGACTAAATTTCCCATCCTTAACTTGAAATAGTCTTTATTTTTTAGTAAAGACAACCATTTTGTACCATCTTTGAAAGTGGTCAAGGTGGCTATTTGGTTAATGGCCAGGTTTATTATATGGGAAACCTCTCTATGATCAGTAACATTTTGCAGATGGACATGGTAGACATTAGAGGGTGACAGTGCAAAACCAACTTGAGGTGGATTTGCTGCAAGATGTCTGGCAGAGCCTCAAATTTTTGTGACTTATCTTAAAAGCCAGAGGAAGAGGTCTTTGCTAGAGCCTCATGTTGTTGGTAAAACATTCAGAAATGCTTCTGTTGAGCACAAACTCAGCTACTGGTAAATTATGTAAAGTGGGTTGGTTTTTCCCTGCTGTTTTGAGATTTGGAGGAAAAAAAAGCCTAGTCTGGACAGATCGTTCTTGCTGAACAAGACCATGAAGGGAAATAAGTTGTTTTTTATCCCTGTAAATAGTGTTTCTAAATGTATTTTAATAATCTTTTTGTGTGTGGAATGTGTGCCATCAGAACTGTCTTTTAACTCTGAAGATATCAACTGGAAGGAAATTATGGCCTAAGGAAAGACTAAATATAAAGGAAAAACCATGAAAGCTTTTATTTCAGAAATATCTTGTTGCTATCTTTTGTTTAAAACAAAACAAATTGAGTTCACAATCATTTTCATGCCAATGTAGAAATAAGCCACCACGTTTTGTAACAACAACTGCTTGGTAGTTCACTGTTTGGCTCTCACGGTCAATTCCAGACCAGCTTCCCCTCACTTTGCCTGTTCAGCAGGTACTTGACAACTTCAATTGCATGGCTGGCGTTCAGAAGTCTCAGCACCCAGCTCATGCTCAATGTGCCTTCTGAAGTTACGAGGGCTTTTTTCAATTTAACATAACCATGTGGCCTTGTACCTGCAAGGTTCACTACTTGGTCTGAGGTTTATTTGCACATGAAAGCATCTGAGATAGCTGTTCAACCCACAGATCCTTTAGTAAAAAGAATACTCACAGGGATGGCCAAGTATTCTCAATGCAATGATCTAAGTGCAGTCATATGAATGGGGATTTTCCACTGGCTTATACAGATTTGGGCTTGAGAACTTGTGTCAAGTTCTGGGGATACAAACACACACCAAAAAATTGCAAAGACCAAAAATATGTTTGTTTTTAAAAGATGATGATGATGGACCATCTGTTTGAGGGTTTGTTTTCTTTTTTTATGATAATGCTCTTTGGAGTTACGCATTTTCTCCCAAGCTGCCTCATTATTGTAAATCATTACATATAGATGATTCTTTTCTTTTGTTCTTCTTTTATATTTCAGGATTTCTAGGGCACATTTTATTTGAGCAAAAATCCCTCTACTGGGTAATCCCTGACTTATGTTCTAATATAGTTAGCTAAATAACTCATGATGTTTCTATAGTTTTAATTACCTAAGGTAATAAGTGATTATTAGCTTAAAACTAATACCACTTGGGATAAAGAATTTGCAAGTTGGGATCCTTAAGGCCAATATGTAAATACATAACCCTTAGTCCCCAGTCATATCTCCCTACTTGCCACTTCATCATGGAGAAGCCCCCAAAGGATCTCTAAAGAGCTCTAACCATGCATCTGCACAGATCTACCTACAGTACAAAGGGTGGTAATCAAGGTTAGGCAAACAGTTTGCAAGTAACTTAGTGAAAGCATTTCCCTTCCCTCACTTGCTTTCCTCCTCCTTTTATGGCTTCTTTAATAACAGGAGATTTCCATAGCATTTTATCTTGAACTAAATTTTGCTTGGTATTTCTGTGGAGCAGGTTTAGAATGCAGTTAAAGGCAAACTTTGTATTGAGTGTTCATTTGAACGTTTTTATTTTAATTGACAATTAAATGTTTTGGATGGAAAATCTACTACATTGGATGACAGTGGAAGTCCCTGATCTAATTTTCTCTTAGCACTGGGGACTCGATAAACAGGAGACTTGTAGTGGTTCCTCACTAGTGGAATAACAGGAAAAATAATTTAATTTCATCCTTGAAAAGGACATTTCAAGATAGCTATAAATCTCCTTGTGCAGTGATTCTCTGTAAATAGTAATGAAATGAGGTTTTCACCAATGCTATCTAAAATGAAAACAGGTGTGTTGAGAGGACTAGTATTTGGAATACTGTCATAGCATGTTCGGGAAAATGGAGAGCTTTTCAATTTCTCAGGTTCTTTAAGGACTCTTTCTCTGAAAAATCAAGCTTTCAGAAAACATAACTTTTGGTAAGATGTAATTATAGAGTTAACCGGCCATTAACAGTGTTCCATATTTGGATTGTTGTATTTGTGTCCTGACTTATTTGTTCAAAAAGGATGCATTAGTTTTTTGAAAGTAATGGCAGGCTGTGTTTGCCTAAGCTGTATGGAAATTCTAAGGTTTTAGTACAAATAGGTTCTATATTTGATAAACACTGATATATGTGGCTTTGGAAGAAATAATATGGTCTCAGCAACAAAAAAATATCGACCATTGAATGTTATTTTTTCAACTTAAAAGCTTTCCTTTGAATTTTAGTTTAGTCTAAGAATCTTATGCATTAATTGAAGAGGTTAGGTTTGTACCTGCTCACTTCATTACCAGCTGTTACCAATTAGTGGAGCTTAGTCATTAAGGAACCTGCTGGGGTTTGAGGAGAACAATTTATATTTTTTCATGGCATTTAAGCACACAATATGCTTGTGAGTGGAAAAGTTTCATTTGGGAGCACTCAGTTTTAGCGGCATTAGCATATCTATGGTGGGCTAGACTTGAGCTAATATCCCTGGGGCAGGGGGCACGGGAGAGCTCCACTACTTGAGTAGGTGCTCCAGGAGGGGTTCAGAGCAGCCTTTTGGGCTGTAGCTGTGCCTGTGCCAGGACGAGTCATGGGCCCTGTGCTGTTTGTGCATGGTGAGCATGCATCATGGCAAGCTTTAGCCTCAAGCAGTCTCTGAAAAACAGTTTTTATTAAGCCTCAGTATACGGACAACATGATGTCTCATAAGGGTATGGGGGAACAGAATTGCCTCTTCATGGGTTGTTCAGGTCATGGCAGGCTGGGCACACATGCTGTAATCCATTAGAAAGGTGTAGGCTGATTTCCCTAATTAATTATTTTTGTTATGTGAAGCAGAACCATTTTCTCCCCTTCCTTAATCTAGTCCTTGCTTCCCATAGGTAGTGGTATATTTTGTGCCTGTTTCCAGAGCCTTTGTTAATAAATCCCAGTATTAATTCCAGGAGCTTGGAGATTTTTTTGGTCTATGTTGCTCTCATACTTTTCTGCACAAGTTCTGGCACAAGTTACCCTGTGAAGTGTGAGGACAATAGTTTTGATTAGTTTCTCTGCTTGGGACAGATCAAAGAGGAAGCATTCCTGCTCTTTCCTCCCCTTGAGCAGCTGTGTAGGACAAGTTGTCCCCTATTGGGCTGATGTCAAGATTCATGTTTTGCTCTTATGAGGTCTCTCTAATGGGACCATTTCATGTACTAGATGACATTACTGGGTTAGTCTTCAAGTTTTTGCTGATGGACTTCCACATCTCTCTGGCTACATTGGATTTAAACTTTAAACACACTCCTAACTTATGCTGTTGCATGTCTTCACTGGTGGAATGCATGTAATCACAGAATCACTGGGTTGGAAGAGATCATTGAGTTCAACCCAGCCCTAACACCTCAACTAGACCATGGCACTGAGTGCCACATCCAATCTTTTTCTAATCACATCCAATCTTTTTCTAACGACATCCAGAGATAGGGACTCCACCATCTCCCCAGGCAGACCATTCCAGTACTTGATCACCTTTTCTGTAAAAAACTTTTTCCTAATATCCAACCCATATTTTCCTTGGCACAGCTTAAGACTGTGTCCTCTGGGTCTGTCAGCTGCTGCCTGGAGAAGGAGAGCAACCCCACCTGACTACAGCCACCTTTCACGCATCTGTAGAGAGTGATAAGGTCACCCCTGAGTCTCCTTCTCTCCAGGCTAAAGATCCCCAGCTCCTTCAGTCGTTCTACACAGGGCTTGTGTTCCAAGCTCCTCACCAGCCTTGTTGCCCTTCTCTGGACACTCTGAAGCATCTCCATGTCCTTCCTAAACTGAGGGGCCCAGAACTGGACACACTTGGTTGAGTTTTCCCTTGTACAGTTTTGTTTAATTAGAAGCTGCCTATAGTTCTATTGAAGTATTTCAGCTCCGTGTAATGTAAATGTGCTGCAGCTAGGTACAGCTCCTAGATGAATACTGGCATTCTCTCTGGGTAGAGGCATATACCCAGCTACCTAGTTATACTTTAAACTACCAATTCAAAAAAATCAAAATAACCAGAGCTGAGCTTGTGATTGAACACACCCATTAACAAAAAAGTAATTGAAAAAAAGGAATAAACATTTTTTGTGACTGTGCCTCTAATACTAAGAACAGATGATTCCAGTTTTCTCCTCTGCCCCAACTTGCAATCAGACTAATTTCTTCCTAGCTAGGCCTCTGCAGTGTATGGCCATGTAGAAGTGACAGCTTGCTGCTCTTTCTTGGCTCACATAAAGGGCTGCTGGAGGTCACAACAAGATGAGTCCAGTGCCATCCCATAAGCTGCAGGAGGGTAAAGCTGGACAGCAGAGAGCATTTTTGTTGAAAGAAGCGCTTCAAAGCAAACTGCAAATAAAAGGTTATTGCTCACTAAAATTTTGGCCTATTTCAATCTGGAATATGTCAAAATATTTTGACAGCATGGGAAAACTCCCTTCTCCCTCTTTGCAATATGTTCCAAAAAACCCCTTCTGACTGAAGGAAATTGATTTTGCCAATTATTTCTGGTTTTATGGGAAACCACAGAGGCTATTTAAATTTCTGAAACTGGCTCTTTTGGGAAGTAAGTTAGGACAAAGGAGCTAAAGGATAATAGGATTTACCAGCGGTGAGGAGAAATAGGTGTCTGTTCTCATTTGTGCCATATGAACCCCCAGCCCCTTGTCTCCAGCCATGCAGCTGCTGCTCAGGTCAGGTACAGGAGTGCCAGGTCATTTCTTTGCTGTGGACTTAGCTTCTGTAATTATCCTCTGTTTTATCTCCTTAAGGGTTGCCTTGCATATGTCTTGTAGAGAATTTCAACTGTCAGGAGTTTCAGATTTGCTACAAACTGCACCCTGGTCATTTTGATAAGGATGCCTTGACAGGAGCATTTTCTTCGAGCATAAAATTTCAAGGACAGAGTTGGTTTCATTGGCTGTTAAACCTGCTGTCAGATTGTTTTGGAAATGGATTATGGAAAGGAACTGTATTTCTGCATGCCATTTTATATTGCTGAGTCTCTTGGACTACTGTTTGGTTCTCACGTTTTGCATCTTAGAGGCAAAGTCAGAGAAACATTGGTGCTTTCTAGGATATCACCTTTTTTTTTTTCTTTTTCTATTTTGTTAAGATGTATTTCAAGTCTAATGAACACCTGATCTTACGGAAATCATTGGGAACTTTGTCTTTATGGGCAGACTTTTCCAGAAGGAGTTTCTTCTTAAATAGTGTGTTTGGTGCTCAGTTATCTCTGGAGGATTGTCCAAGGTTGCAAAGTATCCTTCCCACATATTAAATACAAGCACAAACAAAAAACCTGAAGAAAACCCAAACCCTTTCATCAGCACTATCAACAACAACTCAAGCATGAATCCTTAACTCAAGTACTTGCCCTTGTCTTTGTAGACTCACTGACGACATAGCAGCAGCTCAAGTTAACCTAGTGGTAAGAATGATTCACTTAGAGATGAGAGGTTCTTCACATGCTGTATAGCACTTTAAAATGCTAAGTACTTCCATATTTGGAAGTACTTATCTTTTATTTTCTACAATATCTTAATTTTTTTAAATGCCACAGAAATAATATTAGGGTTCTCTTAAGTGTTTGCTTTTATATTAATAAATCTTCAGAAAACCACATAATTTTTTCTGATTGATTTTATAATTTGACACCTGCTTCTTATGAATTTCAAACATTTAAAGACAGTACTAAGACATCTCTTTCATTTCTGCTATCGTGTGACAGTGACAGATTACTGCCTGCCAGTAATTTCATTAACATTTCAAATTAAAGAATAGAAGGACACACAATTTATAACAGGACTTTTTTTCCTGGTGTTCTTTTCTTCCTTTCCCTTTTTAGGGTACTCTAAAAGTAATTTGTGATTTATCATGTTGCTAATCTTCCTGTTATGGGGGTGAACTTCCTTTTCAGGACTTCAGAAAGGAAATGGCTGCTGATGAAATGTGCAAGGTTCACAGAAATGTAAACAAAATAATGGCACTGGATGACAGAATAGGCAAAACAGGCATCAGAAGTACAGAATTCTCTTTTAACCCTGGCAAATTTGCCTTGGTCTGATCTGATGGCGAAAAGGAGGTAGCTGAGCCTCCCCTTAGTTCAGACTCTTGGCTCTTTGTTGAAGCTGATAGTACAGAAATTCTCACTGCAAATTTGACAGAGTGTTTTGTGTGCTGTGTGACTTGTGCTCAATTCACTCCAAGTCCTACACCAGCAGCCTCCAGAGGTCTTCAATCTTTGTAATCTGAAGTAGTCATAAATCTTCGAGCTGTTTCTTTGTAGCTAAGCGCTGGTAGAGTAATACTACATTACACTGAACAGGCATCAGTTCATCGAGCTTAAGAATTAACAGATATGTGATACTGAATTTGGAGAAAAAAGTTGAACTGTCAAAATTTCTTTAAGCAGACTGAGTGGGTATACGCAAGTATCTGCCCCTCGCAATTCTGTTCTGGAATCAGCTGAGACCTGCTGGCAACTTCAGTGCTATGTGAGTTCTCACATAGTGATATAGATAGGGGAATTTAAAATGTATGAATCTGGTGTGAATCAGCTAAAAGCTGGTTCAAGTTAGTTTTTTTAACTTTAAAATGAGCTGTTCAACAAATTCAGATTTTGAGCATTCCTTTTCCTAGGCCCTGCATTTCATGCTGTCTTTATCCTTTTTTTTTTTTTTGAGTAAGAATTTGCAAAAGAAAAATGTGCATTCTACACCTGTTTTTATCAGACTTTATATTTCAGGGTTACAAATTACTTTGGGATATTTAAGGGAAAATAAGCCACCTTAAGTATGCACTAAACATAATTGTGACAGGAAAATACATCTGCTTTATTGATGTGTTACTGCAATTAGCATGTAGGAAAAGCCAAAAAAAAGGCAGAGTTTAGTGTAACGCAATTGCTCTATTAATTTAATGGGACAAAGGCTTGGTTTAAAAATACCTTTTTATAAGAAATGGAGGTCAAAGTGTGCAGTATTCTAAGATCTTACTTACCAAATGTAAATGAACTGTCGAGCTGTGTAGGGAGGAAAAGAAGAAAAACACAGGTGCAGTCAAATATCAGGGCAAATTATTGTTTTCAAAATTAACTTTATCATGTGTTTATTCTGTTTTACTGTGATAAAAATATCCCTAACAATCATTACTCAGCAAATACCCATCTATTCCACCAGAGCTGCAGATTTTTCTGGCTTTGCTCTTGAAACACTTAATCTAAAAGGGTTTTCTTTAAGTGGTGCACTGCTCCCCAGGTTTCCATTCTTTGAAGATTACTGGTGTATTTTCTAGTTAAAAAAAAGGCTTCTGGATTTAGCTGAACAGTGATCACATCCATTTAAAAGGAGTGAGTTCTGAGTTCAGACCAGTGTTTTGATTGCACATAACCTGGAAGATGGTGTTTAATGGAGATGTAAATGATTTCTTGAGGGACAAGTCCTTACTTTTGGGCTAAACAGTCATATTTGAGAAATACTCTAAAATAGGTAATCATCATAAAAATAAATATTCTTTGAACACAAAGGCTTTTGAATTATTTTATAAGGTTACAAATGAAGATCTTTTAGAGATTTGTAGTGAGTTATTACATCAGTTTACCAAGTGATGCCATTCAGGTCCTGCTCTTTCTACCTTGACTTTTAATCCCATCAAAATTATTTAAATGCAAGTGGTAGGAGTGTGCTGGGATTCTCACTCATCCCCATGGAAAACGCTGTGGTATCCCAGCAGAGCATGAGGAAGAAGAGCTGTATAATGCTTCCTCTGACACAAATAGTTCAAGAGTTCTAAGAGAAGGTTCCACACATGTTCACTTAGCTGGATTTCATGTCTGAGGCATTTACTGAAATAAGCGAAGAATGAAATAGCACCCATTGTTACCAGATGATAAATGTGGGATTTTATCAGGCGCTGAAGCTGCGTGTTTTGTACAAACAGAGATAGAGATGATCACTTTTACTCCCAGTCTCACTCCTTCCACATAAATATTGTATAGGGTTGAGGAGCTTATTAAACATATGCCTAGCATATTATTAAGTTTTTTTCACTCAATCCAGTCAATTACATGTCAGGATTGCTGCTAGTCTGTGGGATCTGGTCTTTGTGTTTGACTTTGTAAAATTCATGAATAAGGGGATGGAATTTTAATTAGATGCATTAACGTGATTTTAGAATGTTGTACTGTTTCTGACTAGTGGGGTGCTTATGTAGCCAGTCTGTCTCATCTCTGACAGTGGCCAAAAGTGCATGCGCTGGGATGAGTAAGAATGTGGCAAGTGGATGTCCTATGTTATAGGTACTTTTGGTCTTACAGCTTGTTCAGATGTTTGGATGTTCATTTTGTATTGGTACTTTGGTACTTTTTTTCCTCTCTGAAGTTGTGTAGTTTTCCCCTGAGTTGAATCTCCCTGGTTCCTCTTTGTCTAGGAGTCATATTTGCTACTGGTTGGTCTTCAAGTGTTACAACTGTTCATAGCAAAACTGTTAATTGTTACTGCTAGTGATTAAGCTTCCACTCTGAGTTCCTTTTGAATCCTTAGCTGAGTATAACCTAGTCCTGGGAATTGGACACTTTGTCCAGTTTTTCCTTATTTTCTTTAGAGCATTTTAATTTTAGAGAGACCCTTAGAATTTCTCCAAAAGTAAGAACCACAGCATGGCAATCTCTGTGTTCTCCATGATCAGCACTGATGCAAATGACTGATTTTTTTGCTGCACCTTTGAAACCTTCACATGTATTGAGATCATCACCTGACCTTCAGATTATCTGTTATGATTTGTGTTCCTACAGTTTCTCTTATAATATTTATGTTCTTGATATATGTGGAGAATAACTTATTTGCAGTTATGAGTCCTGATAGTTTTGGAGTTTGGTTTTGGTATACCTTGGGGGGTTTTGTTTAACTTCTTCTTTTAATCCTGTAAGGGTTTTTAAAATGGATGATAGCTCCAGCTTTCTGAATGGTATCTTGCTCCAAAGAGGCTTCCTTACTCTTCTGGTGAGCTGTGCTGGTTTCATTCTGTCATTTTGATTTGCTGATAATGAGACTCTGCATTGGTAAGATTCTGAACCACACTAAGCCTTTTGAGTTTGCTACAACATGAGGTTTGCATCTCTGATTTTTTGGGAGACCTCTAAGTAGCAGGTCCATGGAATATTTCTTTTTAAGGCTTAAATTTTATCTCTGAATTCTCTCCTGATGGGTCATTTTCCTGTGGTGTTTTCCTGTTTACCACAGAATGGATCAGTAGTATTTCAAGGGCAAAGGAATTTGATTCTATGCAATTCCTTTAGAATGCACCAAAATACTGCAAAGATATGTAAGAGGCAGTTAGCAGTCAATTTTCCCTCACAATTTAGAACTCTGGTTCTCAGCCTCAGAGTTTCCAGTTTTTTGAGAAAGACATGATGCATTCAGTTGGAGATGAACTCCACTGTACCCACTTCCTAAGAGTTATAGGACAGCTTGTAGGAACAGAGTTCTTTGGTGTTCAGGCTATTTCTTTTTGCAGTGTCTTAGGTGCAAAGGTTTGGGACAGTCAATCTCCTGATGTGCTCAGTTCCACATTTCCTGTTATTCCTGTACAAAGGAAGGGGGAAAAAAAGACCTGTAGCTGCAACACATAAAAGTACTCATCATTTAAGTAGGAATAAGTTGCCTGCCAGGTGGTTACCCTAGTACTCTTGTATGATTTTATAAATAAAAGGCAACTTTAATATTTTTACTGGAATGCTTAAAAGGATATATAATTCATTTCATACCCTTTCAAGACATTATATTCTTCCTCTCTTCATCCTTAAGAAACTTCATAAACCCTCAAAACTAGAAGTAAAATTACCTCATGGTGATCTCATTTTTTTTCTAGGCATAAAGTTATGAAGTTGCTAATCCAGTCTTTTATCTTGAATTCACCATTATAATGTCAAGATTGAATAATCTGCCTTTATCTCCAGGGTGACAGCTATGTAGAAACTTCAAAAGGGACAGTTTTGCCAGCATCTAAAGCCTCTTGTTAATTACTACATCTTGAAGTAAAGTGAAATAAAGGAGGATGAAAATTATATTTCTCTTTGACAACCTTGTAAAAATATCAGTGATGAAGCAGTACATTATAAGTACTTTAAAAATGCATTTACTGAGATCAAGACCATTCTGATCATGGTTCAGGTTAAAGTCTACAAGATACATTATAGGAGATGTGTGTGTCACTGATGGTTTAGAAATTTCTTAACTGGGAATTAAGTATTTTGCCTCTATTTTCTTACTTAAATTGAGATGATTTAGTAATGGTGTTGCTTTACAGCTGGCAGAAGGGCTTGTATTGTTGTGTCTTCCAAGTAGAAATAAACTTGTTCTGTTTCATATCCCAGCTTTACCCTGTTTTCACTGCTGCTGGCCTTACATGACCTTATTATGTAAAGCCAGATAGAGTGTAAATATTATGACCTGTAGCAAGCACTGTGCTATCAGCAGAGAATGCTAATAGTGAACTGTGTGTGTTTTCAGGAGTAGGGTTTGAGGCGTTCTGCATTGTGGCAGTTTGTCTATGCCCTTCTCTTGGAGATCAGGCTGTGTGGGTGAGTCAGAGGAGGGATATTTGCTCCATAGGAAAAAAGTCCTCATATCAAACCTGTAGGCCAGGCAGGAAAAGTTGTGGATCAGTTATTTTCTTTTAAAGGGTTGTTATACTAATTGTCTCTGAAAATCTGAGGGAGCTTCATGCAAACAAGAAACCAATTAATCCCTTGTTTGTACCAAGTTCTAAGTACATAATATGGTCAAGTGAGAAATAAAATTAGGCTCAGGTTTTTAGGAAATTTGTAGTGTTTTGTATTTTTTTTAAATGTGGTTCAGTATGAAATAATTTATATCACAAAATAGATAATATAAACCACTGTGGATAACAAAGTTGACTGAGCTGATGGTGCTAGAACAGTGCTTGTTTAATTAATATTAACTACTTGAGGAATTGTAGCATTGTGAATTTAACACTACATCAATAATGGCTGGCTGTCAATCCAGTGTCCTTGTATTACTGGTAGCCACCAGATGATGTTTCTAAGGAAGGAAAATCTTACCAGTAGTGTGAAGGCTTAAGTAATTCTAGAGGCTTGGGCTGGATAAGGGGGTTGGAGCCCCCTCTTTGGTCATCACAGGTCACATCCTGAAGGAGCTATAGTGCAATATAAGACTCCCCTTTGTATTAGGTGGTCATTCCTACTAACATTTGATTTCAGCAGTGCTGTTTGCCATAAGTATTTAGCTATTGTGCTGTATTGGTTCAATGTGACATTATAAAAAAAAATAATGACAAATAAGGGAAATCTATACTATTCAAGTGAGATAATATTCCTTCTTTGCAACGCAAAGAAATGAAATGTGATGTTCCTTTTGTTAGCATAAGTTTCCAGTGGTGTCATCCATAAAAAACTGCAGTTATAAAATCCCTAATCCAGGGTTTCAGCCTGGGTGTCTCCCCATGTAACAGAAGGGAATGCAGTGTTTGTGGCTTTGTCCTTGTATATAGATTTCCTCATTCCTTTTACTTGTGTGGAAGACAGACCTCTAAAGTGGAAGTTCAGTAACTGGATAATTGTGGCTAAATGAGCTGCCCTGAGGATTTTAGGACTGTTTTAACAAATTATCATGGTGCCATCAAGAAATCTGTGTGGTTAAAATGAGGCAATGAGGCACTGCTATGTCCCTGTTATGTGGTAACAGGGACATAGCAGTGTTTGCACATTTCAGAAAATTAAAGGTGTCCATTAGTGTGAATGTCGTAATATATAAAGTAGGATTTCATGTTAAATACCATGTGATCTGTGGGATATGTTTCAGTAATATCTAAAACTGAGACTCCTGGTTATTGCTTTAGGTTGAGATGAAGTTATTGCTTACTTTGTTATTATCAGCTTCTCTTTTAAAAATACTGAGCAAGCTTCAATGAGGTGCTAAAACTCAGAGGGTTTTAAGGTAGTTCTAGTACCTGAACAGCTTCCAACAGTGAAAGTTTGTACCTGGAGGACATCAGCTTTGTAGTGCAAGTGTCCTTTCTGAAAGAAGATGTGGAAACTTATATTACTTGACATATCCACAGTGGTGCCATCATGTTGAGAATCTTGTAAAGCTAGTCCTGGGACTAACCTGAATGAAGGATATCTGTGCTAACCTGCAGCAAAAGCAGTGCCTGCAGTATTTCCAACAATATTTACCTTTGGAAGCATTTTAAGATTTCTGTTGTTACAAGAATTGTCATAATACATCAGTAACAAATCTAAGAAGTATTGATAATATGTCTTCAACTAGGTTCAACATTTAAGATGCTTGATATCCTGTACTTTCCTGAGCCAAAACAGTCTAGTCATTGCTGAACATTACACTGGTGCAAAAATTACAGTAGTGACTTGAACAGATTTCTCTACAGCCATCTTCTCTGAGACTTTTCAAACTAATTTATCTCATTCTAGGGAGAAGAAATAATATTCTGTTATCTTTTCTGAAATTTCATTCAGATCTTAAATTAATGAGCAGAATATAAGCTTATTTCTGAACATAAGTCTGGGAGGGATAGTGAGTGAAGCATGAAAAACAATCAAATAATATGAATGGAAGCAATTCCCAGAGTATGCATTAATAATTAATAATACTGCATTTTGAGAAAAATCTGTGGGTTTTCAGTTGCTGTACTTTTGGGTCATCTGACACAGGAGGATGGTAACAGCACTGCATTTTCACTCAACAGTGCCTCCAGGTCTGGAGAGGTTTCAGCTGAGGATTTTAGGGAGAAATTTGCTTGTTGTGTGGTCCTGTGTAAAATTATATCTGCTCTAAATATCCAGGCACCTCATAAATCCAAAGAGCAAGACTGGGCTTTTTTTGTTCTCTTCCATTCCTTTGTCTGTATGAATTGATTCATAGTTTTAATTAACCTGCCTTTTTTTCACCAAAAATACTCTTTTGAAAAGCAAAACTTATCAATATTTACAAGATCCTTTTTTTGCTAGGATCCTTTGATTTCTAAAATTTTCTTTATATATGTTTCCTTTCTTCTAGAAATGTTGTTAGCTCATTCAGAATTTCTAAATGTAAAATTACCAAAAGAGACTGTTTCTAAACTGTTGGGGGAGGGGTATGCTTGGTATAGGGAAGTATTTTCTTTCAAAATCAGTCTCACTTTCTTTTTCAGCATCTCAGGAGAAGATCTGTGTAGAGAGGTCTGTGTATTTCAGACTCCAAATGCATGGTAAACAGTTGTCAACTCAGTTCTGCTCATCTGCTATCAGAAAATCAGAAAAAAAATTGCAGGCTTATTGTTTTTCTTGAATAGTTCAACAAAAACTATTGTACTGGCAGATCCTAGCCTGAATATTTAAATGCTGAAATGTTTATTGTAGTAATTAACACATAGTAATTAGATCAGTTCAACAGTGCTGGCTATATATAAATTTAGTCCATGGATACTCAAATCCAGCACAACACTTGCACGTAATCCCACTGAAGTCCATGTAATTCAAATTACATCCATCCTTAAGAGCTTTTTTTGATTAGGGCCTAAATATTCTTTATTATGCAAGAAAATGCTGTCTAGCTCCTGGTTCTTAGATATTCTTGCTCATAAAAGTCCAAGTTGTAAACTAAGTTAGTGGATAAAAATGAGGCGGTCACTACTCCCAGCTGTTTGTGAAGCTGGGACTTGCCTAAGCACATATGTCTTGGGTCAAGCACATGATGATGGAGCTGAGAGTCTGGGGAGAAGATGACTCCATGAGACAGGTGCTGGTGGGAGAACAGGCTACTTTTCTTGACAGAGAAGTACAGATCAACTGTGTGCACACAAATTTTAGGTAAGTATATGTAATTTTAGAGTAACTTCTATTTTACCTTCCCTTTTTGTCTGATACCTTGTTGCAGTTAGGAGTCAGCAAATCTTTAAGTGCTTACATTTCCTGCAGGAAAATGCTTCCAACTTGGATATGAGCAGCTATTCTAGAAAATGAAATGGAAACGAAAAATAGAGAATTAAACACCCCCTCCTCTCTTGAAAGCAATACCATGGGTGTGATGCTATCACAGTTAGGTGTGAGTGTCCTGCTCTGGAAAGGGACTCCTGAATAAGAAAAGCACTGCAAAGAATAGTAGCTGAGAATAGAATGTTGTGTGGATTACAGGGATTAGACAGTGGACAAATGAGTTGTCTTTTGTCTTTTTACAGGCTTATTCTTGATATTTTTCTCTTTCTCCTGCTAAACCTCTCCTTTTTTATGTGTATGACATGCAAATTTAATGTGAATTACAAAAAGTGCTTTGGAAGTCCAGAAATTTACTTTTAGACCTTTATATTCTAGCTGGTATGTACAAGGGCCTCTAACTAGACTGTTGTCACTGTAGATCACAGGACACTGCAGAAATATTAAAGCATAAGGAAAGACAAATATAATAAATGTAGTTGATGGTCTCCAAGATGTATTTCACCTCAAGCATTTTGCATTCAGTTCATTAAAAGTAGCTGCTTTGCCTGCAGGACAAATGTATTTAGCATTCATGTCCTGTTCCCTCTATCTTATTCAAAATATTTTTATCTCTTTGGTTAAAACCAGAAGCATTTTCCACTTACATGAGATTCTGCTACACAATTCTATTGGTCTGCCAGGTTTTTTCCTGTCTTTTCTTTCATCTTTGTGTTCTGCACAAGCAGCTTTATCACCAAGCTCTTCTGTACAGCGACTTCTGCTACATTTCACAGAATCCAAGGTGCTTCAAGGACAGGGATTTTGTCATCTGTTATTGTTTTTCTGAGTAGCATCCCTGAAAATTCCCAGGTGTGGAAGCAGGAGCATTACAATTTTCTGATAAAATTTAAGATGAACCGTAATGCAAAGCTCTTGACATTGAGGAAGGGCTAACATGACTAAATCCAGATTTAAGAGCATTCTGCAGCAGCACTAGAATCACAGCTAATGACTGTACTCAGCTTGGATGGGAGGCACAGTGCTGTCAGTGTGTCACTCCTGCATTCATGGCTCAAATAGCAAAGCCTACCTATCCTAAAGAGCTGGCACTGCTGGATCCATGGCAGCTGTTGTAATGCATAATTAATGCAGCCCTGCCATACAGTTCCAAACACTCCGTGTCAGTGCGTGCAGGAAGCCTGCAAAATGGGCACTACTTGCACTTAGCAAATATTTATTTTTACCTAACTTTATTATGGCATATACACTTCCGCAAAATTGGGTGAAAAGAGGTAGGGTTCCCAAGTATCTTGTGATTGAGAGATTCCAGTGGAAATTGTCATTTTCATTCTCTACAAACAGCAAGGAAAAGATGAATTCATGTTTCCTTACTCAGTTTTGGGCAATGTACAGCATAAGCACTAAAATGAGTAAGGAAACATCTAGTTGGTTATTTTAGATCTAAGTAGGTCAAAAAAAGATACTGGGTGAAGCAAAAATTGTGTTAATGTTTGGATAGTGTGATCAGAGTTGGTTTTGGAGCAAGCTGGTATGGGAAGGGTTTTGAAGGAAACACTTTAGTCAGCAAGGTACGTAGTTTTTATATTGACAAATCCTTTTTTGGAAGGTTGACAAAAGCAAAAATGGCTGTTTAGCAGCATTTCCTTCTCTACATGCTGGAAGCCTTTGCCCTATGATGGGAGCACAGTCCTGTCCCTTAGCTGTGGCTGACTCCCAGGCCGAGGATGGCACTGGAGCGTGAGCTTCTGCATGGTGCTCTCACCCGTGCACCTTTGATTAGCTGGAAACAAGCTGCTGTGATAAGGAATTCTGCAGGGAAAAGTTTTGCAAAGAAGCTATATGAAACTGATTCAAGTATGTGTTGTGCTTGTTGTGCTGTGTGTTTGAGTGCCTTGAGCAGTACTGTGTAGCAGTAGCAGAGAATCTCTGGGTGGGGTAGTAATTACACCGTGTATACTTCTTTCTGGTTTGATGTGCCTAGGAAAATACAAACCTCTGCTGCCTGGAAGATCCAAATGTAGAAATCTAATATCTCTGACCTTAAACTTAATTCTTTCCCTGCATGTTGGCAACATCTCTTGTTGCATATGAATGATGTAAATTATTTGAATTATATTCCCAATGCCCTAAGTGGAAACTTGCCTCATGTGTGAAATTTAAGATGAGAAGTAGAAAATGATTTTGAAATTTTGTTCTTACTCTACCAGTTTTGGCACTTTGCTTCAATTAGTGAAGTTCTATGAATTTCAAGTAGCTGAAAAGTTATAGTATCTTCTTGCAGATAAAGGCATCTAAAGGTACTTTTACGTAGAATGTAATTTCAGGACATGTTTCTTGAAATTATTTGAGTTGAATTCAAATATGAAAACAAAACCTGAAAATAATTTGATTGTGTCCAAAATAAATACGTTTGTTGTTTTTTTTTATTTTTTCAAATAATTTTGAGGTCTTTGAGAGGTGTAAAGATTATTAGGCTTTATTTCATTCTTTAGAACAAAGAAGAGCATGACTAGGGACAGCAGCACAACCTTAAGTTAAATGCCTTTCTCTCCACTCAAGATCCTCCACTTAACAGTACTTATAAGGGATGATTATTTCTGCAATGTGCTATGTGCTACCTGACCTTTAAAAAACCAAGACACTGTATGTGAAAACTTGTGATAGCCATAGAAAGAAATCAGCTAAAAAAGGTAGTGTGCATTTTATGGTGAACTGAGGTTCTTCCTGATGATAATGATTCCTTTCTGCACCTGTGTAATTAGATGGTTGGTTTCTCCAAAGGGACTCGGCCAGTTTTGAAAGACTCTTTTGCACAGGTATTTTTAACTAGTGGAATTAGTAACCAGGTCTGTCCAGAGAACTGTTTATCTCTGCAAGATCTGCAACAGTGAACTATAAAAGCTGACTTTTCTAGTAGGCAACTTCTTAAATAAGGGTTATAAAAAACCTGGAGAAATGTTAGGAGGACTACAAAGGCTCTGGTAAACACAGCCCCCCTCTGTAAGGGAATGATGCCTAATGGACTTGCATTGAGATGTGTATTCTGAATCTGGCTAATGTTTGCTGCCTCTGGATTGTGAAACAAAGAAATCATGAATCAAATGGAATAGCTGCAATTTTGCCACACAAAAAAGCAAATTGTATAATAGATGTCTGCTGTAACTAATTTCTGTATACATATCTAATTTATTTCGTAGTAGTTTGGGACACATTTAAACAAGAGCTAATTGGATATAGAAAAAATCTGAAGGGAGATGGACTGCATTTAAAGTACAACCCTTGCCTCAAACAAACCAAAACGAAGGAAGACCTCTATTAAAGGATTATTTTCTGAGTTGTAGAAAACATTTTTGTATTAGTTCTTTACTCTTTTCCATAACTCTTGCAGACAAGTGTATGGTTCCCTTGCTTACAGAGACTGCACACTGTTGAGCAATATCTGCCCCATTTATACGAATAGACTTGTTTTAATTGACTATATTTGAGCTGGATAACATAACTTGGAGGGAAAAGAGGAAATTTGTTTTTCTGCAGAGAATAATCCCTGGTTAATAGATGGGGCTTTATTAATAGTTATGAAGGAACGACAAGATGCAGGTTTTTAGCCATAGACAAACATGACCTAGCCTGAGAGTCACTTAAAATAGGTAGGGCACTCCCCACCAGAGAGGAAAACTAAGAGCCTCATGCCATGTTATGGTCCTGGGTGATGCTTAAATGGGTCAGAACAAAGCATCTGTTTGGAAAGAAGTTACATTAGGATTTGGCCCAGTTACTTCATTTGTGCCCCATTTCTTTGTCAGCCACAGAAGGTGATACAATAATGGGTGGCCCTGTCAGGGACCATTTAGGTATAACAGAGTCTCTTAGTAGAAATGCAAGTAAATTTTTCATCTACCAGCATCAATGAGCTGAAAAGCTTGAAGAGAGAAAACCAGACTAGTTTATTTCATTTCTTTATTTATTTAGTCTGAAAGGCTTGGAACGATTCTGGAGTGCAGTTCTGACCTTTTCATACACACAACTAAGTGGTAAGGGAAGCTAGGCTTCCTGTCAGCCCTTAGAAGCTGCTATTTCTCTCTTTTTCCTTGTGGTCAATACTTGGCTTTTCTGTAAAGCCTTGCTTGATTGTTATTTCAGTTAGACCATAAAGGCCCTTATCTGACACTGCCAACGTGTTTCCTTGCAGAAATAGATTATTTCAAATGACAGAATCCAAGCAAAAGTTCAACGTTCATGTCTGATGCCTTATAGAAAACTAGCAGCATGCAATACATGACTTAGCAGCACTGCACCATCAATATGTGTGTTATTCAACATTTGCTTCACCTTTCCTTAGAAATAATTTTAAATGTAGAGATGAAATAGAATCTATTTTGTGTAAAGGAAATATATTTCTGGCTTGATTTAGGATGAGATGACAAGAAAGGACAGAAGAAAAGTATGGGAGGATGGCATATAAAATAAACAAAAGCGATCGATTCAGTGTAATAATATGATTTGTGAAATTTATGAAATTAGGTAAATTTCAAAGCCAAAAGGGAAAGTTATATATTGAGACTGACTTGTGTGAGCTCAGATAATGAGTAAACTCATGTGTGAAATGTTTTTTTAAATTACTGAAATTCTTCACATGTGAAATTTCAAATGGGAAATTAGTTTATAGTTTTAAGGAAAAGGGACTGTTCTCTAAAGGGACTGTGTTCTGTAAAATGATTTATGGGTTTAGTGGTCATTACTTGGAGTGAAAATAAGGACTTAGTATGAAAACTGTGATTTAAAACTGTGTTGTAATAAAGCAACATGAACATATATGCAAAGATGAACTGCTGAAAGTACTGGTGGGTTCTGTGACCTGTAATATGCAGTTCTCTCTCTGCATCTGCTATACTGTAATCAAGGAGAATTATATGCCAAGAGGAGGCCTTGCTAAGACTAATTCTGGTAATAAAAGGGGCTAAAATGGATAGGTTTCCATATTCTGAGCTTATCTATGAAAAAATCTTGTGAAAGATAAACAACAAAAGCAAATATTTACTGGGGGCTGAAGCATCAGGATGTCAAAAGATTTCATATGAGGAATAGGTAGAGAACTGCAGCATAATTTGAAGAAAAAGTTAAATTTTTGGGCCATGAGACTGATTATTTTCCTTCTGTCTTTGACATCCTGTTTTGTGAGAAACATAGCATTTTATTATTTCTGGGAAAGGTGCTTTAGGGAATACCAACTTTGAGAGTTGGACTTAGTAAAGGTTCTACAAAGATATATAGTGAAAAAAAAATCTTTCCTGTAGAGCACATTCAGCCCATAGATTATGACAGAAATGGATAAGAGATTGCATTAAGATAGGAGACAGTGTAAAAACTGCCATAGTGCACTATTCTATGCAAAACTGCAATACTTAGATGGCCCCCCATGCCATCCCAAGTGCTCCTGATGAGTAAACTGATCAGCTGGGATGCAGGGAATGTGATTCTGATGTTTAGAATATCTCTGTGTGCCTGTACATTTTGATACATGTGTATCTGTACTTTTTTGTCATAGATACATAAAAATCAGAAGCCAAAATGGAAGGGATTATAGTCTCTTAGGCAACCTGGCAGGCACAGATCACTACCCTTGGATTCACAAAGGACAAAATCCACATGGCCAAAGTGTGACAGGGAGGTGGCTGGGAATATTCAGAGCAATAGAAATTTTAGGGCCCCTTATGTTGAGGAGGCGTAGCTTTTCGGTAGGGAGAAGGATCAGAAAAACTGCTCCGTTTGAAGCACAGGCTCTTTTTGTCTGGTCAGGACTGGCTGGTGATTTGAGCATGTCTACTCTCCCTACAGTTTTCCTTTTGCACTGCCATAGTCATTACTCACTGAAAATATCCTGCAGGTTTGGGGAATCACTGGAAGGCCAGGTCAAGGAAATGGGCAGCAGATATTCCACTGAAGTCAGGACAAAGCAGATGAGAAAACCTGAGCAGGGAGTGTGAAAAGATGCTGCAATGGAAAGTGATGTAACAGAAAAGTACTCTGTAATGAGCTTCATTTAAAAGTACAGACACAAGTTTGTGTTGTCCTACAGAAATTCCTTCAGGCCTTACTGAATGGCTTGACTGCTTTTCAGAGATTGAGCTGTCCTTGTGAAGAAAATGTTTCAAGAGAAAAGGCTTGGATCAGACCATGTCTGTTACACCAAAGGGTGTGAAAAAGAAGTGGTACTCAATGTTTTCTTTGCTTCAGTCTGTAC
The DNA here is from genome assembly GCF_051311805.1 of Agelaius phoeniceus. NCBI lineage: Eukaryota > Metazoa > Chordata > Aves > Passeriformes > Icteridae > Agelaius > Agelaius phoeniceus. The sequence continues at coordinate 23,227,598 of NC_135273.1, forward strand.
TGGCAAGGCTAATGTTCAGGACACAGGTCTTTCAAACCAGTCAGAAAGTCTGGAGGAAGGTACTTTCCCTAGAATGGAAGAGGAGCATGCTATGGAACTGGTAAATTAACTGGATGTTCATGAATCCATGGCACTTGATGAGATACAGCCCCAGTAGCTGAGGAGCTGCCTGCTGTCATTTTGAAACAGTTCTTGACTGAGGTCATGGTGTGCTTGGACTACATAACACTTAAAGGTTTCTCTCCAGCCTCAGCCAATCTATGATTTGATTGTATTGAGCCTTTGCTGAAGGTGAATGAAACTGTTTGTACCACACCAGTACCTGAAGTCTCACTGTTGGAGGAATGTATGAAGTAAGGTGTTACTGGAATGATAAGGCTCTTGCTGACAAGGACATAAAGCATTTTGTTTGAAAACTTGTCTACAGGGCACCTTCTTAGATGACATGGATATGAGATGCTCTGTAGCTTATCCTGTACTTCATGAAATAGTGATTAAATTTCCACTGGGAACAGGATGTAACTGGGGAGCGTAGGGAGGGCTACAATATCAGAAATGTAGTTGTCCTCTCAGGAGTGCCTCAGGGAACAGCGTATTTGAAGTGAAAATCTGTTTCCTGCTTGCTCTCTGTGTTGTAGCTCCTCCTGAAAGCTGCTAGACTTTGCTGCTCCTTGGGGGGCAGCTGCTGAAATTGCAGTGGAATGCCCACAGATAAGAGATGCTGTCATGACAGAGAATGATTCAAATTCCTACCTTCTTTTTTTTTTTTTTTTTTTTTTTGCAGTGAGTGACTCAATTACATAGTGATACCTCATATTATCTGCCAGATATTCTGCTCATGTTGTTCTGTGTTCACAATATATAAATAAATGTTTTCTTTTCAATTTCACTTGTTCTGGTACAGATATTCAAGAAATCTGTATAGCCTTATTGTGCTCAATGTTTCTTTCTGACCTCCTGCTTGTCTAGCTCAGTTCAATGATAAGGTATTGAAGGTATATGCTTTCTTGTTTATGCATGAGGGTTCCTACAAACCAGTGGTGGTGGCTACATCCTAGTGTAAGAGTAAAGAAAGAGTATGAAGAGTTAAATACCTGTTAGCATATGATGCTTCCATAATATGTGATTGGGTGAAGTGCTGGGGAATAGCAGCCAATCAGTCTACTGTGCTGCAGACAATTACTCTGTCATTCAAACTGCACTTCCATAAGCTGATTGCTGTGTGCTTCTTCATCCTGGCCTATATCTTAGCTCATGCACTAAATAGTTTCTGCTATGTCTGACAGAAAGGGTACTGGGAGCGGAGGAAGGCTTTTTCAGGGAACTAAAAATCAGTGAGACTACTATTTTTTCACTAGAATTTTGTAGAAGGTTATGTTCTTTTTTTTACCTATAAGGGTAATCACTATAAATGTGTGCATTGCTGAGTGTGTTTGGTCAGAAAAATTTGTTGTTATTATGCAGTTTGCTTTTCCCCTCATTTTCAAGTGTTTAGTTGTGGAAAAATGACAGAATTGTTTGATATTACAGCAACACCAACTTGATATTAGAAGTTTTTTTTAACAAGACAGTACTCTGAACGTTATATTTTTGAATAGTTGTCAGAGAGAAATTCTTTTGCAATCTTGTCTCTAGAGACAGGAGGAGTTCTCATAGCAGACATCACATTCATGTTCAAACCTTGTTTACAGTTCCTAATGAGAATGAATGTTTGTATTTTTCTGTTTAGTCACTTTGCTTATCCTTAATTTGTTTATGAAGAAGGACGGAATGTTCTGCAGAATGTGTGAAATATTAACGATTATTTCCCAATAACATCACTGCTAAATAGAACTCTGGTTTTACTGCTGAGATGTTTGTGAATCTTTGAAGAAAGGAAAAGTAGGGTTGTTTTTTCTCAGAGGTTTTATTTTTAATGAAATGCCTGTACATGCAGACAGGTTTAATACTCTTAACTATAGTTTTAAACAATTGCTTTATCCTTCGAAAAATCTCAGCTGCATTCCTGTACATGCAGACAGGTTTAATACTCTTAACTATAGTTTTAAACAATTGCTTTATCCTTCGAAAAATCTCAGCTGCATTTTCTCATGTTTGAATTAGCCAGAAGTGAACAGGATGAGTTTAAAGACACACTGAGAAGTTTGATTTGGCTGAAAACTTGAGAGGTCCTAGAGTTTGGGAAATAAAGTATATCCACTTGAAACTGAATAATGTTCGCTCAATAGTGCAACATAATGGTAGACTTTACAGGCTACAAGTTTGTTCATCCATGTTCCAGAAAGATGAACTCAAACTGTAACAGGTACACAGAATTATTCTGAGCTTAATGAAAAGTCTTTTTGAGAAGAGACTGAAAAGAAATTGCTCATTTAACTTTGGACCATGAAGCTGACTGGACATCAAACAAATGGGAGGTAGTTTAAACAGAGAGGGAAAAGAGATGAGCTACTTAATGTAAAGGACCGGCACAGGAACAAATGGTTACAAAGTAGTCAGTCATGAATAAATTTTACGTTGGAAATAGAAGAAGGATCCTCGCCATGGAAGGAGTCAGGCTTTGAAGTAGCCTTTTAATTAAAGAAGCAAGGGCAAGAAATTACCAAGGAGTTTACATTATATGGTGCTGCTGATAGGGAACTGGAATTGATAATAAGGAGGTCGATTTCAGGCTTACTTCCTACAAGCTTTGTTTTCTTTTCTGGGAAGGTAAATATAAGCTTGTTTCTCTTTCAAAATACAAAAGTAAAAACCATGATGTAGGAAAACCTTATGGGTTTGAGACCTACCACAGAGAGTAGACTGGTCTTAGGGATGAGAGTAACAGTTAATTAAATAATTGCCAGCCTGTGCCCTTTTGCTGCTAAAACAATGCTGTACGATCCCAAATGGATAATTTGGTTATATCTCAGTTCATGACAATGAGCAAGAAAGCTGCAAAAAAGAAACATTAGGTGAATTTTTATTATGGCATAAATCAAAACTAGCTCATGTTTTTACCATAAATATTGAATCTGTTATGTTTTCTGATATAAAGACTATGCTGCTCAGTCTAGTAATAAGTGCACAAGTGTTCAGGGAAGGATGGGTTTGTAAGTTACTAAACACTTCCTGTGTTCCCCAGGCCTCACTGTCAGCCTGGCCTGGTGTGAGCTCAAGCTTTGACCTCGGGTGACCCAGTGAGGCTGCAGACACTCTGACACTCTGCCAGCAGGCTGTTCTGTCAGCACAGAGCATGACAGGCAATGTGTCACAAAGCACAGCTGAGGAACTCCAAAAGCCCCTTCTGACCACCACCTAGTTACTGCTTTTCACATGAGACTGCTGCTCCCACTGCATGAGCACTCATCTCTGTTCTTAGGAGGGGGGAGCAAAAGGTGCTCATTACAAGCTGAAACCACAGCCTGCCACCTCCTCAAGATAAAAGTCAAAGAAAGAAAATTTGTGCACTGGGCTGTCTCAGCTGGAAAAGGGGTTGAAGTCCTGCCTCCCAGCTGAGAATGGCTTTCAGTGAGTCCTTGCCAGCTCTGCTACCTCTGCATGTCAGTGTAAATAACAAGTACTGACTATAAGTGGGCATTTTGTCTATATTTAGGTACACCAGGATCCAATCTCTAAAATTAATTTGCATCACAACAAGGTAAGAAAATGTGGCAACAGTTGTTGTGAGTTCTTTCAAGTTGTAGACATATTACTGGGACCCCAGAAAGTGCACCTACACAACTAAAATCAACGAGCTTCTGCTGAAAGTCTTTTCATAAGGCAAAACCTCATAATTGTATGGTAAATATTTAGCTTTTAATAGCATTAATGACCTTGATAAAAGTAGTTAATGAGCACCTGAGGTTAATACAATCAGCTCCACCCAACTGATCATTAATTCAGAGCCTGTGCCCTAGATTTTGATCATTAGTGCTAAAATACAAAATCAATTTTGCATGGTTTGGGGCACCTTTTGACCAGCAACATCAACAATATAGATTCTTAATTTTGAAAATGACCTTCCTGCTAGATTTTTCTCTTTTTCTTCCTTACATTGCCTTCTCTTCAATAACATGTAAGCACTTAAATGAAAATGCCACATTTTAGCATGCTGTGTTTTGAAATGCCTGCTTTATTAAGTCCTGAGGCGTGTTGATAATAGAAGCATAACAGCTTTTTACATGAAGCACTTGCAGATTCCAAAGTCTTACAAATGGCAGCTCTTAATGGTTTGAAAGTATTCTCTAAACACTTTGGACTGTTTGAAGTAATAACTTTGGAGTTCAACATAGTATTAAATACGTTGGTTGTGTGCGTGCCCTGCACCAGTAGGTGGTGGTTAAGGATCTGTGTTCATAGACACTTGTGCTAATAGCTGTTTTTAGGAATAAATCTTGAACTTCTGGGAATTTTGAAAATACTAAGGTCTATTTCAGACAGATTCCATTACCTTCAGGTGTTTCACTGCAGACTACATTTAATAGTATCCAGCCTCAGGCTGAGCAGACAAAAAGGATGCCCCAGTATTGCTCTGGTATGGGATAAACATGCACAGGAAACAAATACCAACAACCTCCTGAATTGTGTAACCTGAATACTCTTGCACCTGTGTTAGAACATGTCATGTAGAAATTTGAATTTATCAGTTCATTTCTGTGATGGTGTGGATACTAAGCCTTCCCCCCCAAAAAGAAAACAAATACTCTATAACTAAGCCCTCTGCTACATGCAGATCAGATTATGAAGTAGGCGAGTTAAAGGAAATTAATAAGAACAGTCCAATTTTTAAAGTGAAACATGGGAAATGGGGTTCTTTGTCTCAGTGCCCCAAGGTATCTGACCTTAGCTGCAGCAATAGATGCAAAAGCTGCAGCAATCTCATAGGATATCCAAACCTAAAACCTACTATTTAGACCTCATTGTGAAATATCCCACAGATAAAGGGTATTTGTTTTTATGTATACATATAGTTGAAATATCAGAAAGGCATTTTCAATAATTAGTATTTTTCAAAAAAAGCATTACTACAAGGCATCAAAAAAGCTATTTTTGTGTTTGATACAAAATACTACTTTATTTTACTGCAGAATGCGTTTCTCCTTAATTCCCTATATTTTGTTCAAAGTGTAGGAGTGGATTACTAGCCCATTCAATACAGATAGCCTAACATCCTTTATTTTCTGTGTGATCATAATTACATGTGAAGATTTTTATCAGATTAAAAAACAGGACCACCACAAACCCAAAGTGTAAAGAAAGGAGAGGAAATTACCTTACAGAAGATTTGTAAAAATGTACTTGTCTATTTCAGCATCAAGGTACACGATCTAAGAAATTAAAAATGTTTTTCTTACATGTTTGAAAATAATTAAGCTTTATGCAGTGTTATATCATGGTAAAACATGTGCTTAAATTTTTCATTGCCTTGAAAATTTTGAGATCTCACACCTCTATGGTAGATTTTACCATAAATGTTCTCTTAAGTTTCATATTCAGTATGCATGTTAGTTGATAGCACGATTTGTTTCTACTTGGTCTAATCAGAAGCACCTAAAGATTTCAATTGACATCTGTTTTGTTTGGTCTTTTTCGTTGTTGGATTCATCTCAGAAGTACTTGAACAATTAAGTATCCTGACACTACTGTTGTACTGTGAGCAAATTTCTAATCAGTTTTTGATTGTGGAGTATAACACTCTTAACACTACCCCAGGTATGCACTCCCCTACTTAATTCAGCAGAGTCTTATTAATGTTATTTTTTATAGCACTGGTAGTTTTCATAGATGTTTCTCTATGGGATTTTTGTTTACTGTTTAAAATCCATCTGAACATCTTATTCTAATTCATGCTTGTTCCTTCCCAGTGAAATGCTGGGAGGCTGATGAGGCTGTAAAAGAAATGGTGAATGCAGGGAAGGTGCAGAGAAGCCTCTGCCCTGCGCTCTGCAGCCCCATAAACAACTTGCTAACGAGCGTCGGGTAATGGCTGTGGATGCTAAATAATCTCTTTCCCTGCCATCGAGCGGACATGTTTAAAATATGGTGGTTTTTAAAAATTTGTCTTTCCAGGGGAAAACAAATAATTTTCTGTTTGATGTACACCACCTTTTTAATAACATTTTATGGTATCACACAGAGGAGAAAACAAAATAAATTCAGCAAATGTAGAAATCGATAGAGAAGCTGGTATTTCCTCCGGTGAGTAAAATCAATTACATCTTCAGAAGAGGTGTATCTTTAAAATAAATTCAAGCCTCCAAACAAGCGGGGCGGAGGGAGAAGAGCAGCCATCCCCCGCGGTGGCCGCAGCGGCGGCGGTGCCCTCGGGCTGTAGGTGTCACTGTAAACATGGCTCAGGGCCGCGCACGGCGCTGGCCGCCCGGCTGCCAGAGCCGCCGCTCGCATGTTCAGCATGCTGGGGACATTGTGTGCCGGGCTGTTGGAGGCGCTGGCAGCAGAAGGTGACATCTGGTGACTAATGGGCTCAGATGCGGGGGCCGTTCCCAGCGCTCGGGCGGCGGCAGCTGCGGCAGCGCCGCGCGGGGAGCGGCTGGCGGGAGACGATCGATTCCTTCTGATTGCCCGGGAACCGCACCATGGCCCCACCGCAGGCATGTGCCCAGCCCCGGGCTCCTGAGAAATGCACAGACCACCCAGCCAAGCGCGGCGCTCACTGCCAGCTCTCCTTGCGCTTATCGAACCCGTCTACTTTTAAGGAAATGGCTCCACCCTATGAAACAAAGATGGACCCTTTCCAGGCACAGCCCGGGCTCGGCGCGATACTCGCGTTCGGCGGGCTCTGTCAGAGTCAGACCGCTCTGCTCCCAGCCTAGTCCCAGCTGCCATCCCCCCTCTGCGCTGTGCTCAACCTGACCGGGGCTCCCGCTGATGGCGCTCATGTGTGTTAGGAGACGCACATCTGTCATTTAAACTCCCTGAAACAAAGCCGGAATGGGGGGCCCTTATTTTTCTCATTTGATCTGCCGAAGAAATGTGATTTATTTGGCAAATTCTTAGAAATGGCAGAGAGAAACCACAGGAAGAGCTCAATGTTGCAGATGGTGATAAAAACTCTTATTAGCAGGTGACAATGGAAAGCATAGACAAATTCATAGCTGAAAGTTAGTATTTGCTGCAGAACGGATTTTAAGAGGGGCTTTTTGGTGTGTGCAGGGAAGGGGAAGTGGGCTGTGAGGTGGTCAAGGAGCAATTTTTCGTTGTTGTGCCCATTCGCTACAACTAAAAGAGAGTATTTGGTGTTAGGGAGTCATGAAAAGAGCTGACATAAGAAAGGAAAAAGTAGAACCCGAGAACAGAAATGTTTTGCTGTGCATGCATACATACACGCACAGATAATTGCATGATTTTCTATCATCCAAGCCTCTAGTGTGACAGAGGGAGGGAGGATAGTCACATGCATCAGTCCCATAAAATCTGCAAAAGCACTGTTCTTAATTCAGCCATCGGCTGTTCCGAGACCTCACGCAGAGAATTACAACGAAATTCTATTTTCAGACTGACAACCCTAATGCTGCTGTGTCCTTATGTTTACTTCGGTTAACTGTCAGCCCTGATAACGTGCACTGTACCACAGCTGCTGCTGTGGAAAAGAAAACCCTCAGAGTAGCTGCTTTGGGGGGAGGCATTTGAGAGAAATGAAAATAGAAAAAGCAGGGGAGAAAAAAAAAGAAAAGAAACCCTGCTTGTGTATCTACACAATGTGAGACTCAAAACAGAGATCATTCAACTCTTGTTTTCAGCACATTTCTTGGTTTTAGTCTTGGCTGATAAAATATTTAACAGCCATCTTAGCACTCAGCATAGCAATAACCAAAGAACAGTCAAGCTCTCGGCCCCCACTGAGACATAATCCAATGGCATGAAGTTTTTTCCTCCTCTTCCCATATGATGTGTTGTCTAGCCTAGCTCCAGATTTTAATCTAAAATAAAAAAAAGCAACAACAAAGCTTCATTACAGCATGCCCTGTTCCTGAAATATACCTATGGAAGTTACAAATTGAACTGGCATTGCTACATTTACTGGTCAGGTTGCTGTGTTTGCCTGCTTTTAAAAATACAAATGAGGTTACTTCATGTCAGTCCCCAAGCAGGATGGAAATCCCCAGCTAAGATGGAATAATGTTTTTTCATGTGGACATAAATCAGAATGCAGTCTCTACTCCCAGGAGTGTGCTTTCTAAAAAATAAATAATAAAAAGAAAATTGGTGGAAAAAATCAACATGGGAATTCTGGTGAACAGAATTCAGTACCAGGTAGAAGATTTTCCCTGTCATTCTTTGCTCTCAAGTCAGGACCTGAATTAGAAAAAGTTACACTCCAGCCTGTGAATTCTGAATACTAATTTTAAGATCACTGAAAGTTGTTTTTCCATGTGGGAAATTGGGAAAATTATAATTAAAAAGTTGCTTTTGCATCAGCTTTCCTTGTGATGATTCATACAGAAATAGAGTACATTAATTACTAGACCATGATATGTGATGGGATCTGAGTACTTTGTGTTTTGTTTTGTTTTTTTTTTTTTTTTCTTTTGGTATTGCTAAATACTCACAGCTCCCAATCTGATTGAGCAGTGTCTTTTCAACATCTTTGGAGAGTTGGCCTTCATAGCCTTTTTGTAAGAGGGAGCAGTATCACTTCTTGAGATTTTTATTAGATCTGTCATGGGTTTTGTTGTTTTTTTGTGTGTGCCAGCTGTCAGAATCAGGAAATTGCACCATCCATTTAGCTGCTGTTACTAAATAAGTAAATAGGCCTAACCCTTTCTGATGGGAAACTTGCCATTTGGCGAGGCTCAAAAACTGCTCATCAAATACCAAGCTCCCAATCTTATAATTTGGAGATGATATATCTTGATGAATTTTGTCTATCTAGGTTTTAATTCTGAATGAATCTTAGTAGTTATCAGTAAAGGTAGAATCAAGCATTATGCTTTAGGATTCCCTCTTGTTTTTCCTAGATGTTGTTATGCATTGCATAGAGTGCCCACGGCATCTCAGAGGGAGTTTTCTCATGCCAGGTTTCATGTATTGAGATGAATATCTTTTTCTTCTTTTATAAATTTTAGCTTTTACTCAGAATATCAGACACCTTAATTCTGGCTTACTAAATCTTTAGCATTTGCTTGCTCTGGAGCAGGGGCTTAAAATACACAGAAAAAGTTGAAGACCACTGGTAGAAGGAACAGATGAACACATAAGGAGAGGAGAAGAGAGAAGTGCTGATGAAAGACAATTATGAGATGTAGGAAGGACAGTGGGAAGTAGCAGCCATTAAAGAAACCCTTTAGCAGAAGGAGCACAGACTGGTGTGGCTTTACAAGCAAGGCTTTTTATGGTGTGGTATGCTTAGGTTATGACCTTAAAACTGAGATGGAGTTTTATGAGAAATCTGGCATATTTAAAATTATTAAATTAGCTAAAAGTACACCCTTTTCCAACATCTGAGTAACATTTTATTATTATTATTTTCTGGGATAATTTAAAAAATCTTTTTTCAACAAGTCCCTAACACTTGAGTGATAATGGAACTTCTTATTGAACTTATAAAGTAAGCCCTAAACCACTTTTCTATGTATATAAATTACTTAGATTTTAATGGTAAATAAATTAGTCTTACAACTTAGTTCCTTTCAGCACCACTGATTAATGAGAGGAACTTAAGTGGTTGCTCAGCTTCCCAAGGCCTTTTTTCTTTTCCATCTATAATACAGTGAAAATTTTTATCAATTTTCATTCTCTGAATGAAATCACAGGAATCTTATTTCAACAGATTTCTTAAGATTATCTTTCCAAAATAATTGACAGGTTCTCTAGGAAAGTAATTTTCTCCAGATAGTTCAGGAAGGCATGTTAGATCTATACATACATTGATATTTGCCTTTCTGTAGAGCCTGGATAGCAGTCTCTGTAAATCTTCTCAAAGGCATATTGCAATATATTATAATAACCTTCAGAGCTTTGTGTTCTAAATCTGGTGTGTTTGCCTGTTCACTAGGGCTTTGTCTGACTGGTCCTCCTGCAGTCCCTTGGGAACTTGTTACTCCTATCTGTAAGATCTGGGAAATAGATCTGTCAGCCTCATACTGTGTCTTCAGGGGCTGATCCTTGCATTTTCTGTTCCTTTTTCAAGTAACAAGGGCTTGAGATAGACTGGTTTTGACCATGAAAGCGAGTGTAGGAGGCTTTTAGGACACAGCCAGACCTTCTGTATCCATCAGTAACAGCTGGAGAGAGATGGAAGAGAACATGTTCCTTTTTATGTGAAATGACTGACCTTGCCATGCAAAGCTAAAAAACTTGGTAAAGGGTGCTAAACTACTTGTAGTTGACATTTTTTTATTGGGGGCCTGGTGGGATGATAAAAAGGCTAAAAGGATTAGGAATCAAGGAGGGTTTGTACAGTTCTCTGCATGAACCTGGCTCCATAGTGTGGTTTTTTGCACATAAAACCAAGTTTTCAATGTTCAACATTGTCAGTTAAATGCTGGGGTGTTATTTCTGTGTCTATATTGCTAATAACCTACACTAATAAATGTGAAAGAAGGGTAGAAGTCCAGCTGGATTCTGACTGGATTTCTAATAGCAGAGATTTTGCTGAAAGTATTGCTGTTGTTAGGACTACTTGATGCCTCTGCTAATCATGTGGGAGTGGCAGGGATAGAGTGGAGGCAGAGCTACTCTATCAAACAACTCATTTTGAGGCCCACCTTGAATTAGTATGAGGGGAAAACTTAACACCAATTTGAGAATTTGCTGTGGGAGTAGAGCCTTCTATTTACTTTGGATAAGCATGTGCTTATTTATTAGGAAGACTTGAAGAAGTTCTCATTACTTCCTGGGCTGTGGCTGCTGAGATTATACAGTGAGGTGATGCTTTGAAATCTTTCACTGAAATGTGCTCTTTCATGTGAAAGGAAATACTTGCAAAAGTACAGGCTGTTCAGTTGGGTTGAAGGTAAATTTCTCTTACCTGAATTGCTTTCTGTAAAGTGTTACTCTCCTTTATAGAACCTCTCCACCTCTTCTGCTACTGCAACAATTATAGATTATGGACCTGAACATGCAAACTCTCTATCTTGATGCAGTCATGTCTGTTGAAGATGATAGTGCTCTGAGAGAGAACCTTCAGTTTTCTGACTGGAATCTTCTTTTTAGTCCTTGTGTGAAGATAGCTATAAGCAAATACAATGAATGACTTAGTTTATTGTCAGAAATGTTTGTGTTATTCTGCAGTTATGAATGCTGCACTGTGCTTTGCTAGACAAATTAACATAGTTAATAACACTACAATGATAAGGCTTTTACTGTTTACTGAAAAACATTTGGCTCTGGTGTCTCTGGGGATTCATTTGGAATATCTGTATTTTCACAGCTGCAAAATACAGGTGGCGTGGGCTGTTGTTGAATGAGTATGACATGTTTTTCAAAGGCAGAAAAATGAAGTCAACAGTCACACGACTAATTGACAATCATTAGTGAGTTGATCTTTTGCACCAATTGTTGGTTTAAGGCTTGAAAAATCTATCATTATCCCTGACAGCAAAAATTAGCCTGGTGAGATTCCAGCTCTCAGTTGACTAATTAACTTTTCTAATGCTGATAGACTTCCACCAGGTACACCTAGGAAATAATAGCTGTGTTGAGAATCCTCAGATACTGCTTCATTTGAACGTAGTGCCTCTTGGGAACTATGGTGCCAGGAGATCACCGAGCAGTCTATCAGCACTGAAGGTGTTAAGTAGAGAGAACACTCTTTTGGTTGCCTTAGAAAAGAAGGTGGCCATGTCTAAGCTGTGGTGTCTTATCAAAATTCCAAAAATGCCTTCTGGATTAGGGAGCTAGCAAATAGTATCTTAGAAATCGTACACAATGTTGTAGATGCTTCTGATTTGTTTTTTTACAGACACTGTTATGTTTATACAGCAGAGTCCTTAAAAAAATGCTGCAAATCTGCTGTGTTTATATTTCTACCATAGCTGAAATTGGATTTGTAATCCTGTACTTTTTGACTGTTTTTGAATATTACATTTCTGATTTTGTAAGAGCAAAGTTCTTACTGAGAAAAACACTGTAATTAATAGAGTTGAATTAAGGTAGTAGAGGTAGAAAGACTAAAAATGATTTTTCAAGATAATGTGACTATACTGGTATTTCTTTAAATCAGTATGACTAATTGGTATTTCACAATAAGAATGTAGAGGTCTTTCAGGAAAAGCCTGACATTTATTTTCTTGACTGAGGATGCTCTAGCACAAATGGCACATTAATAGTGGTAAATAGGGAAGTGTTACATGAAAGGCACTGTACGACACACAGTATCAAGATATGATGCACATCCATTTTATTTCTTAAGTTTTTTTTTGCTTCACTAAGCTAAGACTGAAAGGAAGGATGTATTTTTTACTATTATCAAGTTATACGGTTTATGCTCTGCACCCTGGTGTCTGTCACATAATTTGGGCAGTCACATGGCTGCCCAAATTGTACTCTAATCTATTGCTATCACAGACTTTCAATGTCAACCTAATGAGTTGTAATCATTAGTTTTATGTTCAATTTGACCACATCTGGGTGTTCTGTACTTTCACATAACTTATCACCCTTTCACACTGTACTTGAAATAGAATTTTTAGTGGAAATATTGGTGTCTTGTTCAAATATGTTAGTACCAGACTTTAATGTTGGCTAACTACAGAAGTTCAATTTCAGGAACAACTTAATCAATGCCTGCTTGTGTTTATATAATCAGAGAATAATGTCTGAAGGCTGAAGTCCTGGGGTATTTTTCTGTTTCCTTTCGGTGACCTCCCCCACACCACACCAAAAGGGTTAAAAAAGGAAGCAAAATGCAAACCAAAACAAAACCCCAAAAACCAATAAAAACCAAACCAAGAATCAAAACCAAAAAATCCAAGGCAAAACCTGCAACCCACAAACCAGTGTGAAGATGGAAGGTTCAGGAGTCACCTTTAAGTGATCAGGAGTTGCTGGTCATATCCACCAGAATCAAGGCCATTACTCAGCATGTAAATAAAGCATGCCCCACGTTGCTGAGAGGTGAAGAATGTGTATCTCTGTCTCAGAGCCTCTTGCAGGGAATGAAAAGGATTTCCCGTTATGGAATCAGGTGATGGACAAGTTGAGAATATTTGTTTGTTCTTTGACCCACACAGCATATTAATAAAAGGATGCTTCCAGCACAGTGTAGCAAAATTATAGGTGAGAAACAGGAGGGGTCTGGACTTCCCAGGCTCTCAGTGCAGTGCAGGCCCTGCCCTCCTCAGCTGCCAAGCTGCAATAGAGAGAACTGGACCAGCCTGGTCACCCTGTTCAAATGCCAAAGTGTTCAATCCTCTGTCACCTTTAAGTGTACATGTGACCTTTTGATGAATAAGAATTGGCATGAGTGTGCACTTAGCGTTAAGTACATGGTAAAATGCCTCTCTGAATTGGAGTTTGTGTTGAAGGAATCTGGTCTTCACACAGTCTGAGTCATGAGTATGTAAATGGCTGCTCTGTTACTAATGAATGATTGCAGTTCTTTATCTTAGAATGGTATAAAATTGTTTCTTGTGCACTCAGTTTTTTCAGCTCAGTGACTTTTTCACGTGTTTAATCTATTTGCCAAGCCCTTACTGCAGAAGTGTGTTCTGCTTGTGATTGGTTCTGTCCATTTGTCCTGCAGCCCTCAGTATGTGTATTTCTTAGCATGTGTTGGACTAGCTGATTTGGGTAATTTGGAGGCTTCTTTTGCAGACTGTGGTTAAGCACAAAATCTTATGTTGAATCCATTCTGTGATTTAGGGGAAACCAGCATAAGGCCCTCAGCAGTTACATATACATTTAACTTGCTGCATGTTGAGCATCAATAAGTCACATACTCCAACTCTGGTTGCATATCAAAGGCTTTTCAGAGAAACAAAATGTCCAACATGAGGACTAACCCCTTAGATAATTGCAGATACTACTCTGCATCTTATTTTAATGCCAGGAGTTTCTGCACTCCAGCACTGGATACATCACTGACTCACAGTGTTGTTTTATAAATGTACCTGAAAAGTCTCTGTGAAAATCTTACAATCTGTCCATTTCCTCATTTGTAATATAGGATTTAAAGGGTTTATTTCACAGGAAAGGTAGTTAATGCACTGCAAAATTCGGTGTATTTCAAATTCTCTGTACTTTAGATACTGCTATGTAACTGGAATATAAGAAACAGCAGTGTGCTTTACTTTTCATACATTACCAATCAGCTTCTCTCTAGTTATTGTATCCCCTCCTAGCCCATTAATTAATTTCTTTCTCTGTGTGCTGGTTTAAAATTACCTAATTACCTGTAAACAAAGGGAAGCATGTTTCTCGGGTTTTTAAATGATGGAGTTTAATTTTTACTAATCTTATTAAATAATAATATTAATAAGACTTAACAGTTCTCATACAAAGAGAAAGAGTCCTCTATAGAAAACATGAATACATTTAGGCAGTGTAAAACAGCTTGAGCCATTTTCATTTCCACTGTGTATAATGTATTTTTTAAAGAAAATCAGACATGGGAAAATTAATTTTAACTTTATGATTTATGAATTATTAATTCCTCATGACTAGGATTATTTACATACTGAATAGTATTTAGGGAAAGACCAATTAGAAAGGTGTAGCTTTATCAAACTTGAAGAAGCCAGAATACCAGGCTGTTGCCCATTTTTGGGGTTTGTATGTTTGCTATTGGTGGATTTTGCTTTGGGTTTTTGTTGGTTAATTTTGACAATCAAATTTCCATCAGATTTCCCACGTGGGTATGTGTACTCTTAGATGTGCTCTTGGAAAGGCAGCATTTTAACTTTGATGTTCCCTGCTTTATATACTCCTCTAGACCTCCTAGTAACATTTTAGCAGTTTTGTGTTTTGACTATATATTTAATATATTCTGTTGGACCACTGCTGTCTTAAATTCAGTATCTCAAATTCAATTGCTTTCCTGTAGCTCTGCTTCCCTTTCTGTTTCTTAGCATAACTTCTGTGCTGTTGTAACCAACTCTTGCTCATTCTTTCAGCCCTCCGCTGATTGCCTGTTTGATTTTGTGTAAAATTTTATTCCATTTGTTGCGCTTTTATTCATTTTGTTGCTCTTTTAAATATCTGACACCTTCTTTCTCTGTCGTATTTCTTTTTCCTGTTTCTAGTCTGGACTGTTGCCTTGAAACTGTTCCCCCACTTCCTTCCTGTTCTTAGCCCTTGGCCACATCTTGGGGTCTTCTCAGATTGCTTCCATGGCTCAGTCAGTCTTCAGAGGAAGAAGACATGGATATAGATCTTGGATTGGTAATATTTTACCATAGTTCTTCATTCATCGTCTTAAAAGAAATTAAAGTTTTATTTCAAGATATGTACATTTTTATCTACATATATTTCTGGTCATTGTTGGAGCAGTGTTTTCCACAGCTTGTGCCTTAAAATTATGATTTCCTAGAGAGAATGGTTTCAATTGGAAGGGACCTTAGAGGCACCTCCCACCAGACCAGGAGGATGTTCATCCAAGCTGCCCTTGAATACTTTCAGGAGTAGGACATTCACAACTTTTTGGGGCAACTTCTCCCAGTGCCCCACGAGCCACATGGTGAAGCATTTCTTTCTAGCACTTAATCTAAACTTGCCCTCTTTCACTTTAAGGTCATTCCCTCTTATTTAATGTGCCCTTTTCTGAAATCCCTCTCTGTTTTTTTTCTAGGCCACCTTTAGGTTCTGGAAGGTGCTATTGAGGTCTGCAGGTCTACTTGGAGACAGAGATTCAGAGTGTCCCATTTTCCCTGGTATGGACTATTGCTTCAGGCTTTAATTTTCTTTAGTTTTGCAAACATTTATGCTCAGCAACGAATTTCGATATTTTTTAGAATCAATGGGGAGTAATGATGTTATCAAGTGCCACTGCTGTTGGAAAGGCCAAGTCTTATCTGAAGAACTTCATGCTGTAATATCCAAGTCAAGTTACAAAAATTCTGAGACATAAGTGGCACTGTAATATTTTGGAGTATTTTATGTGATATGAAAGTACCTGGGGATCTCTGATAATAAGATCTCAAAAGCTATTCAAGACCGTACTAAATTGCAAAGGGAAGAATACAGGCCTGAATATTATTCCTTCCTTAATGCCAGATGGATTAGTATTATGATAATGAATATCCAAGGAATTAAAAGTGATTTGTCACTTTTTGTAAAGGGTTGCCCAGAATAGTAATCCATCGTTGCTTTTTCACAAAAGAAGCTTGATCTGTGAGTGTGATCTGAGATGGAATAAAAATGTGTATAAAAATGTTAACAGAAATGCAGGGTAAGCCCTGGCAGTTTAGCAGGACTCGAGACAGGACTGAACTAAAACTTGTAATGAGATTACATTGGTTTACAGTAATGGGTTAACTTCCCTCCCAGCTGCCGTCATGCATGACTATCCTGTTCTTCCCTGCAGTGTGCAACAAGCAGATGGAATGGTCAGCAAGTCAAAATATGAAGTGTTGGAAAGGTCACAGTACTACAGGATGCTGCTGTCTTTCTCATCTGTCTTACAATTAGGGTGTCTTGTTCTTGTAGCAAGAGTCATAATGAGGACTCTAATGAATACACTGTGTATCTGTTCCTCTCATCCAGAAGCTGAAAACAAAGGACAGGTTGTACTAATGAGGGACCAGGCAAGGCAGCTTTTATTTATGTGGGCAAATGTTTCTCATTCATATAGTTGTAGTTATACTTGGAATTCAAGAGAAAAATAATTACTAGGTGAACTCTTGAATGAAGGGAGGGTTACTTAAAGACTGTTTTGAGTCTTCAGCTTTTTGAGATTGAAAAAAATTTGATCAATTAGCATTATTAAAAAAAGACACTTGCTCGAGATGAAGATGGTTAGGGTAATGGGCTTAGGTTCGTGAGACTTGGATCCTGGCTACAGAGCTCTTGTAGAATTTAGACAAGATTATTCAAGGACCACTGATGGTCTTGGAAGATTTGAGAAAATTTCTGTTCAACTTGAGAGTTCTTCTAAATATTATGAAGCAGTTGCTGCGGGAATTTCTCTATTACTGAATAGCTATGGGATAGTAGTGTTGGATTATATGTCTCTGTAAGCCTGGGACAGCAGTAGGTTGGTGAAGTTGAAGAAGTTAGCTATTCAAGGAGAACTTGCTCAGCCACCTGCTCTTAAAGGAATACGAGACAAGAGAAGAACAAACAAAACACACATCATCATATCAGGACTGAAAGATGGATGCTATTTGGATGTAAGGAGAGATGACATTAATCCACACAGAGCATTTCTGCTGTAGCCACAGCAGTGCCCTTGGGTGATCTGAGAACAGCTGACAAATCTGTCGGTAGGGCTCTGCTGAGTGGCTGAAGCCACAGATGTGGCTCTAAGAGCTGAGCTTTCAAGGTGTGCCATCTGCAAAGCTGCAACATTATTTTGTTTTTCCACCTCTTTGCAGTTTATGGAAAGGTATGGATAAATTTGTACGTTCAGCCTTTATGATAGCCCCAAGATAAGGAAGCTCTCTAAGTTCACTCAGCAACTCTGGCAGCTCTGCTGGAATTCTCTGTTTATGAAATGGAGCAACGCTTCTTTCTGGCATTCAATACCAACTGTGGAAGGTGTCTTTTCTTAAGTGTAAATGGAAGTAATGAAGCACTTGTCACAGCTTTTTTATTCTCTGTTTTGTTTCAATACCTTTGTTGTCTTTTAAACCATAGTTGCAGTAAGTTTGGATAAATTGTACCAGAGATCTATTACTGCACATCCTGATGTCCAGTATAGCTGTCAGTCTGTGCAATGTTCTTGTGACTCACCAGGTAATCTTCCAGTCAGGTAATCAAAAGCACAGAAATATGAAATATTAATCTTTCAAGGCCCATGTTGTCTTTTGGTAATATTATAGGGTTATGCTTGTACCTATTACCCTCCAGCAAAATTATTGCCTAATAATTATTCCCTAATGCACCTAAGAAGCGAAGAGGAGGAGAAATGCAAGTAGGCAGCCATCATTATTTTACCATGGTTACATAGCAGGTGAGTGGAAGAACCAAAGATATCATCTCATGTTTTCTTGTTTTCTGCCTAGGGATCATGTCACTAAAAGTATCAGATGACACTGAATTATACTGTTGTAGATTTTGATTGGGCTGTACTTTTAAAAGTTTTTCATGATATAGTGTAAGTCCTTGCTGTCCTGTCATTTATGGTACAAGTAGTGCTAAACCATGTAAAATCCTGAACGAAACTCTAATGTATGAACAGCAAGAGATTCCTACACCGGCAGTACTTTCTATAAATAGAATTACAACAATAAACACAAGCTAAGATAAATATTAGAGAGTTGATAGTTCTAGTAAGGAAAATGTTAATGTTTGGGTTAAAACTCCTTAGATATCATTCAATGTTGGCTGGTTTTTATACACACCGCTTAAGCAAACTCCCCCATGCATCAGGGAGTGCAGTGTACCTGGCTGAGGGGCTGATCTGCTGCTTTGAGACAGGAGCACTGGAATGTGAGGACTTTGCTATAACTGCATAAACATGGGTGATGTAGAAAAGCTATGTTTGTTTAAATCTGATTCATGGCAGAAGATTTATACAGTGATATTGTAAAAAGGTTTCAAGAGTTATTTTTCTGTATAGCTCATCAGTATTGGAGTTATGTCAATAGTAGAAGTATCAGAGTTTTCCAAATATTTTTGTGAAAACTAAATTTTTGGTGAAGTGGGAAAATATCAGAAATGTACGTGGATGTTCTAGTCATATGGTGTATGTTTTCACTGTGCAGTTCGTGGGAGGAAACATGATGGATGATATACAAGAAAACTCACTGGGTTATGTTCTGCACTTTTTCTGAAACCTGTAGTGTGCCAAAATTCATTCTTGGTCTTTATCTCCCCAGCTCACAAGCTGAATTTCTGTGATTATATGTTAAGTCTTTTGTGTTGTCATCAAAATATTATAGCCAAATCAGGTTGTATTTCATACAGAACATCTAAAGATGAATGCAGGGAATCTTTCCATTGATTCCTTTGAGTCTCACTCTAAGTCACTCTTTAGAGCATTACAAGTAGAAGGTATGAAGGCAGGAGTGTATTTGCTTATCTCCTTAACCTCTTGAAATACTAGAGGTGGTTGAATTCTTGTAACTTTAGACTTTCATGAGACTTCTTTCCTTACCTCCCCTTTCCTCTTATCCAATTCCACACCTAACTCATCCCTCCCCAGTTTGATTTCAGCCCCCATTCTTTTTCACCATGTTTTATATTTTGTTCTCTGTCTCTTTCTCCCTGGTGGGAGGAGGAAAATGATCTGGTTAGCTTTACAAACTATGTTTTGAAAACAAACACAGGATGTATGGAGATAAATAATTTTAATATTTTTGTATCTGCAAAAGAACTCATTATTTGCTGAGCATTCCTAATTTCAGGATTTTTTATTAGAGCATCCTTTTTAAAATACTTAGCCAATGTAAGTCCTGTAAAAATTAATCAGAGAACCAAGCTGATATTTCAGAATACTTCATGCTGTTAAATTTAATATGAAATGTCAAATCTCTCCAGTTTTTCAGGGGTTCTAAGTGGGGGTGGACTGCACTGTAGGATTTGACCCTGAGTTTACATAATCCCTGAATGGCAAGGTTTATATTCTTAAGGTTAAATCACACAAACTAATTTTCTCTTATAATTAAACTAGCAAGAAACACTGAGAACTACAAAGAGTCAGTTATTTACTTAGTTGAGTTGATTGACTTTTGCTATTGCCTCAAGTGAAGGGGAAATACCAACATGATCATGTTGGTCTTTGGTCACAAATGAAATGATTTCCATAAAGCTTTTTCAGGTAATAATACCTATTTCTCACTGTTGTAGATATGCTAGTATTAGTGGGAAGGTATCCTGATATGAAAGGGTTGCTTTATTAGGTTACACTGTTGCTGTAAATGTTTCCTAATTATCTCTGTTGTGGTAAAAATCTGAAAAAGTGTAAATGGAACGCTTTGCATAATTTATAAAAGCTGAATGTTTCCTAATTAGTTCTGTTAGGTTAATGATACTGCAGCCTCATTTTTCCATGGCCCTAAGCAATAACCTTTACCCTCCCTGTTTTTCGCACTTTCTTTTAGTTCAAAAACGTGTGGTGACCTTCCTCATCTCAAATGATCTTTGACAGACATAATGCTTTGGAAAATGTTACAAATCCTTTCTCCCTTCTCCCTTTGGAAGTAAAGAAATGGCCTGCTTTATGCAGGCAGAGGTAAAGCCTGATTTATACAGATCCTCTGAAGAATGCTGGTGAAGTGCATTCCTTCAGTGTTTTCATAGAAACTGATGTGAGCTGCATTAGCAGGAGATGTGAAAATGGTGAGGAGGGGGAGAGAAAAACCTCTCTCAAAAGGATTCTAAAATAACATTTTGCATCCTCGAGTAATTCCCAGCTCTCCCTGGCAACCATTCATTTCTTCAGAACAGCAGAAGTTTGCAATATGAAAGTGGATTGGCTCGCTTTTCCCATGGGGCTCTGTATCTCTTCATCCACCGCCTAGGGTAAAAAGCAATGCATACGTTTACAATATAAATGTGATTTAATCGACCTCCCTGTCAGAGAGAAATGGCAAGCATATCAAACAAGCCCAAGATGTTAGGAAGAAAAAAATCATAAATTATTCCAGTGATGAGTTTCTGAGCAGCATTTTGGACTCCTAGATGATTCTATGTAAAGCTGCTCCTTGAAACAATAATTAAGATAATTCTGTGTGACAAGGAGAAAAATGTTCAGCTTTGTATGAAATGTGCTTTTTGTTTAGGAAGCTGCACCTTCACTGTATTGATCAGAATTTCCCTTAGCTGCTGCATTGGAAAGCTAAAACTAATTGAATGATTCACCATTTTATTTCTAAGTATTTATTTTATTCTATGCAAAATCAGCTGGCTTCTAAATCAGGAAGGTGATAGGTTTCTTTGTGGGTGTGACTCTGAATATATACCAAGGTCTTCAATAACATTATCTTGTTTTAGTTATGAATGTAGATTTGTGAGGAAAAAAAGTATTTATTATTATGATGTGGATTTCTGTTTCTTGAAAGGCACTTGAGTTTTCCTGAGGAGCTAAGGGGTTTTTAATGAGAAAGTGCTCATAGAATCATTATGCCCCTTAGTTTGTCTATAAGAACCCTTTCCATATTTTTTTTCCTATTGGTAGGCATGAAAGCATGGGGGATGTTATATGCTTTATTTGTTAAAAATAAAGGAAAGGTGGTAGAAAGATTCTTTTGGCAGATGGGACATTAATAAATACATTATTGAAGTATGGATCAAGCCACAGGCACCTGAGTCTGTAATTCCATACCGGGATCCAGATCTTTTCCTGCTGAATATCTGGTCACCGTTTAGGATTACTGGAGGGATCCAGCTGTGTTAAATTTCTGCATACCAGAGAGATGCCATGACTGGATTTTCAGGCCATTTCACTGTCCTGACTTTGGTCATAATTTAAAATGTCATGCCATTGCATGTATCTCTTCACTACCCATATAATACTGCAGTAGTTGGTAGAAACTTTAGTTTTACCATATATTCTTTACCAGAGATTTGGCATTTTGCTGTCCTCTTGTTTGTTTTTTTTTTTTTTTTAGTTAATCCTTTTAATAATGCCAAATATGCCAAATTCTTCCTGTTGGCCCATGACCTTCATTGCACTACTTATGTATTGTTTATTATTTATTTTTCCCTTTTTTTCCCATTTGGAACTTACAATTTTATTTACAACTTTGATTTAAATCTCATCACTGTCATGGCTTGCTTTGCATCTTTGTGTTACAGCTCAGGTTTTGGTTAAAACCACTGATGTTCTGGTTGATCTTTCCCAAGTAATTTGCCCCATTCTAATGTTTTGACCTGGTGTGCTATGTCTCTTTCAAGTTCCTTTGACAGAATGTGTAGTTTTTGAACCTCACGCTTCGATTCTTGGCTCTAGCACACTTTGAATTACTGCCTTTCCTCCCCTTCTGGTGAATAAATTATAGTTCCTACCTCTTAGAGGACTGTCATACTGTCTCCTTTGCTGACCTCATGTTCTTAATTCACTTGAAACTTCTTGTTATTTAGCTTAGTCCCTTGTGTGGCTTTGCTTTCTTCCTCTGTGGTGCATTTCCTTTTTGTGCTCTCAGAACTCCCATATGTAATCTTCCCAGTCTTCTTTTGTACCTGATGTTCTACCTCTTGAAGGTTTTATAGGAGGCAAGACTCCAGTTGAAGTAATTAGTTCTGTCTGTCCGAGTTCTTCTTATCCTTTTGAATTGAATGTGATGATCCCTGTGTTCCTGCCCCTCTCTACTGTGTGCATTGCTAAGCAGTCCCTGTGCTTCAGCCCACAGCTTCCCTGCTAGATTGTCCTGTCTGATGTGCTTTGGAGAAAAGGGGAAGTCTAAGATGCTATTTATCATTATTTTAACATGTAGGCCATCCCTCCTTTATCTTTTGCTTCTACTGAATTAGAGGTTGTTCTTTAGTGCTTCTCTCTGCCATTCCAATGGGTGTAGTGTCTTATTTGCTCTGCAGGACTCTTCTGCAGTACTTTGAGTATTTTGTCCAACATATTTCTCTCCTTGTCTCACACGTCTCCCATCATGGATATTGTTCTCCTCTCCCCCACCCCCAATGTTATCCCCAGTCTTTGTGCTTTAAAATACTTTTTCTAGTGAGGTTTTCTGTTCTGGACTTGGTCTGCTCACAAGTAAATGGTGTGCATGTGCATCCTGTTCATGTCACCGTTTGTAATACCTTTCCCTGCTGCCTGTGCCTCCACAGGCAGACCAAGCTGTCTCAGGGCTCTGTGCAGACTTCATTAGGTGTAAAGTTGGATCCATCTGGTTGTTTGGTTTGTCTGTATAATCTAAGGCAGTATTACTGCAGAGGGTGAAGAGCTGGAAATGTCTCGGGTCTCCACAGCATTCAGTTTGCACAATAAAGAGGAGGGGATGATATTTCACTTATGGTCCTGTTCTTTGCAATGCTGTTCTGAATGACATGTCTTGGTGCAGAAATGGGTGCTGTAATGAGCTGTAAGAACCAGCAGTTGGTACTAACCACCTGCTCCCAAAAGATGCTGGAGACTGGGGGTAGACGTGCATGGATGAAGATCAGAAGCACAGTCCTCTGTTTTGTTAGTGCATTGGCCTCTCAGAAAGGAAGGTGACTGTGTCACACTGCCTAGTGAGCTGTGGCAGATGAAATAGTGTGGAAATCCCTCTTTCTCTGAGCTTCCATTCTTTTTCTTAAAGAAAGGTTTTCTTCTAAAATGTACTGTGTCACAATGAATAGATGCTGATGGCACCTGGTGTAAAATAATTGTGTTGAATTGGCGTGCTGAATGAATCGGATGCTGATGTTGTGCACTGCGATGATCATAGCAAGAAATCTTAAGAGCTTGGCCATTGTGTGAGAGTTAGGCTGATTACTTGATGTAACCTCTGTGAGTCATGCTAGGCAAACAATGAGATAATGGTTCTAGCTAGGTTTGGAGCAGCATAAACCTCTGTGACATTAGCAGGAAATTGTTTTTAACTCTCCAAACAGACTCATGGTTTTTGCTGAAGAGCTGCAGTTTGCATAAAATGCAAGATGTCTGAGAGAAAACATCTACTGTTGTGCCAACTATAGGATTAGGATGCAGTGTCACGTGACATGTAGCAAAATCCACAGGAAGTTTGATATGGTGATTAAATGGCTTAAAACCAGAACTAGGCTCATCAAAACACTTATCTCACAAAATGTTTCATACAGTAGTATAGGTCTCTGCAGTAATCCATGGGTCTCTGGGCTTTATATGAGTCTAAATCTGGCTAGCTCTGTACTCTGGCCCACACAGACTTGTATAGACAAAAGTAAGAGACGAGAAGCACTCTTTTCCACGTGGGGACAAGTGTCCAGTTCATTGGCTTGGGGTAGGACACTACTGGCAACCACAACCACCCAGGTAAAAAAAAGAGAGCGAACTTCCCCTGCAGTGGGTTTTTATACCTGAGGATGGGGCGGGGAAAGAGGACTGCAGCCAATGGGATACCATTGGGGAGGGGCGAGGGGAGGGGCCACCCATGGGACAGACCACCAGGGGATATAGAAAGGGAGGGGGGTATGGGGGAGATACCATGTAGTGGGAGAGGGGAGATGACACTCTACATGACATACCATACTCAGTACAATTTTCCCATCACCCTGTGCAAAACACCAACTAAATAAACTATTTAGTGCAATACAACAGGTCTCATATTATTGTGTCCTTTAAATCAGTGTCCATAGCTGTCTGTGGCTGCATTGACTTTTATTGTACAGTTTCTTTAAACCTTCAGTTTTTCTCAGCTCAGGGGAAAAAAATAGATTGCTATATTAGTTCTCCATGTGAGCAGGCCCTGTTGTAAAGAGTGTAATGTAGGGGCTGGATCACAGAGTGGTCAATAGCAAGGTATATAATTAAGGAAAAGCACTAATACATCTGTCATAACCATAGAAACAATCAAGTTGAACTATAGGCATGAGAGTATTTGTGTGACTTTGATGCAGATCCATGTGACAGTCAGGATGTACGCTGTGTGACTGATTCAATGATAATAATTGAAGACTT
Source organism: Agelaius phoeniceus (assembly GCF_051311805.1). NCBI lineage: Eukaryota > Metazoa > Chordata > Aves > Passeriformes > Icteridae > Agelaius > Agelaius phoeniceus. Next base: position 23,252,238 of record NC_135273.1, read on the forward strand.
ACAGAGATGCAAAGCAGCATGGGGAATAGCATAGCAAGTAGAAATTAAATACACAGCAGACAGATATGTGTTTCTGACTGGATTATTTACATATTCAAATTTAGATGGAGAACCTTCTCTTATTCAGTAAATTAGCTGTAACCAACAATAATGGGCTCCCTCCTGCCCTCCCCTAAACTGCAGTACCGGGAAGGAAAGGTTGTTACTCATTTGTGTTTCCTTTCATTTTCATGAAAACAATGCTAAAAAGAGACACAGTTTACCAATCAGTATTGAGTAGTAGGAAAACAATCTACTTGAACAATAAACAATGTAGCTGAAGAATACATTTAGAAACCTGGCACATTGTTGATACTGCTGTGAGCAGATGGACCATAAGCACAGTGACTGCCAAACATCCCTAAACCCCACACACCAGACGTGGCTGCATGGCAGGACAATTTGAGTGACTGGCAGCTTGCTAACTGCTTCTTAGCATTTGTTTTTTAAAAATAGGTGGGTATGGAAACTTACATTTTTGTATATATTTGTGTAAATAAATTTATCTAGTCCTTACGAGAAGGTTAATAGTGACATTAACCTTGTACTTAGGCCATAGAGATAACCTGCCACTGTACTGATATTATTGATTGATGATGCAAACTGTGGCCCAGAATCTGATTGCTGCAGCAGTGACAGCATCCTCTGCCACGGGCACTAACCCTGTCAGGGCAGGACAGAGCAGCAGACCTGAGCACCCCAGGGTGGAAACAGGAGAACCTGGCTGTTCCTACCATCTGCTGGCCAGCAAGTGTTTCTAGAAGCAGAGTAGCATTTCTCAACTGGTGGGCTGTGGCATTTGAAAGTGAATGAGACATATTTATAGTGACTGTCAGGAGAAATGAAAAGGACATTATTACAAATCCTTTTATGATATAAAACAAATGGAATTCCTTCACACGGTGCTGCCCTCAGGACCAAGTAGCTGTGAGCCTGTAGCAAGCAAGTAGTACTTTAGGTTTTTCTCAATGGTATGTTTTTATTCTGACTCTTATAAGTAATGTAAGACAAATGTCATATTTGTTCATCATAGTTGGTTTTCATATGGTTCCAGATACCTCCATTCCTGTCAGTATTGGCAAGTATTCTTTAGACATGTATAATTTTTAATTATCACAATGCCTGCATTTTTCAGGGATCAGAATACTGGTTTTGGTTTGAATATTTTCTGGTTTTGAAGTGTTTTTGTAGGTTCACAAATAGAATGAATATGAATTAAAACTATTTAACTTGGATAACACAGCCTTATTCGCATATTAAATATAGGCATAAGTCATTGCTATTAATCTTACAACTATTAAGTAGTAAAAATCCTGCACACATTTGCTAGTTTTAAGTTATACTGCAACAGGTAGGATTGAACAAGGGAAAAAAGGAAAATAAAATACCATTTGGAAAAATACATCAAACAGCTTCCCTAAAGTACATATGAAAATTCTTCACATCTGGTGAACAGCTTAGGGCAGAATCCATTTCCATTCAGTTTTTGGACTTCTTTGAAGACTTAAGAGTGTACAACTAGAAGACACAAGTTGGGATAATCCAATTGGATATTAGTGAGTTTGTCTTCAAACTGTGAAGGTGGATTGACACACTGTGTGTGTGTCCCTGAGCTTGTTTTCTAGAGCTCCAGCAAATGCAATTAATGCTTCACTAAATGGAAATGGAATAGTCTGTTTGTTCCTGGGCTGTTGTCAGGCATTAGAGGGATTGTATTTACCTGCAGATCTGTTCAAGAATGCAGGCTGCCCTCTGTAGCCCTATGGGGACTAAGGAAGGACCTTTATTTTCTCAGACATTTTTTTGACTGTCTGGAGATCTAGAAAACACAGTAGTGTCTTTTATCAGAATAACATGATTGAATTTTTCTCTATGATCTTGATATGTTTTGGAACTTCAGCTCCATTTAAAAAGAACTCAAGGAGAAGGGATTCTCCATTTAAGCTGTTTGCATCTTAATAGTTATTTCATGCTGTTCCTTAGGTGGTTCTCATTTCCTCTCTTCTTTTTTCCCTTCTTTATAATATTATCATCAAACTTGTCTTGAAGCTTTTTCTCTTTGGATTGCTTGCTTTCATGAATATGGGTACCATCCTGAAGACAAGTCTTCTGATCCACAGGCTCTTTAGCTCACTTCTAGACTTCTCTGATCATTAGAGACTATTCACAAAGGGGAAAACTACAGCTGAAAGGAAGAATTCCCCTTAGCGACTTAGAAAGGAAATGGGCATTGAAAGGGCAAAGCAGGGATACTGCATCCCTCAGTAATCCAGCCAAGAGATTAATAGCAAAGATAAAAATAGAAAAATATAATTATTCTGACTTCATTTCCTCTCTTGGAAAAATGTAAGAGCAGGCAAGACCTTGACAACCCTGATTCCCAGGTTGCTATCTCCCTATCACACTTGTGTGACTTGAAGCACATGGAAGCCTTAGTAGTAAAACTAAGTGAATAATTCATGGCAAGCAGCTTATTTGATGAATTACTGAAGCCCCTTTTTCTGTTTGTGCAGTTTCCAGCAGATGACAATGTCTTTCAACTTATGTATTATTCAAATTTTCTCAACCATATTCTTTTTTTTCTTTTTTAGCATGCTCATTTGAGGTAAGACTTTCCCAGGTACTGAGAAGTAAGAGACTCTGGATGCTGCAGCTATTCCCCAAAATCATGTGGGGAGAGTCTGTGTCTCCCAGTTGGCTGAGCATAACCTTTAAACTGAAGAAAAGTATTCAGACAAGAGACAGCGCTCATGCTTTGTTTTCCAAAACAAAGAGACAGCAATGAATTTGAAATTCCCTGTAATTGCTTAATGTTTTCCCTTTCTGGATCAGAGAGGCATTGAGTGAGGTGTCATTCATTCAGATAAAAGGCTAAGGTAAAATATATTGGCTGTGGGTAGAGTTCAGGCTTAAATTTCTCCTTTTACATTCATGCAAAGCAAGGGCTGGGTGTTTACAGATGTAGTAGGACAGGGAATAGTCAGGCCCCTGTCTACTGATTTTAATATCTTTAATGTTTGAACGACATAAAAAGTGTAGTTTATTTTTATTTCCCTGAAATTTGTTTTGCTTTTCTGCGTCAAGCATTGTCATGACCCCAGATTGTCACGATTGTCACCTTGTGTAGCACAAAGCCTTGATGTGATTAAGTGATTGTGAGAAAGAAAAAAACTTATAATGATTTGTAGCCCCATTTTTTTTTTTTTTGCAGGAAGTATGATGAGCCTGTTCTCACTTGAATACAGGCAATAAGGAGCAGATCTACACTGGCATTGACCTTACTGAACAAAAAATGGATTTGTAAATGGAGAGTTGATAAAATCAGTTGGTAGATTGAATAAGGGAAGAATATTTGGTAGTCTGTAGACCAGGTTTGGATAATGTTGCAGAAACAGAAGTTAAACCTAATAGCTTTTATTCACAGTTAATTATCAGGGAGAGACTTTGGGGACATTGGAGACTTAGTACTTGGAGGGGACAAGTTAGAGTCATGAGGTTATGAGCAAATAGCATCCTTAAACATTTAGGAGAGAGATGAATTTGTAGTGGTGACCCTCAGCAATTCATTCTCTACATCTTTGTTTTCTGTTTTCCTGAGTGTTGCATTTATTGTAGTGACTTGTCTAACTTCATATAATTATTTTTATTTATGTAAGAAAAAGAAAGAAATTCCTGTATAATTGACATGATGTTTTATTTTGTCCCTATTTTTCTTTGATTAGAATGGAAGGTGGAAAGTTATGCCTTGATGAGATAGATTCTTGTGTGAACAAGGCTCATCTTTTAGCAACGGTATCCTCAGAGCCGATCTTTGACTGTTCTGCATTCACTGCTGAGGTGACGAAATCTGTGCTGCATACTCAGGATATATTACTTCAATTAATGTGGGGAAAAATGAGTATTGCTTGTTTCTGTGTGAAACATGTAGCAATAGGAAAGAATTGACAGAAATGGGAATGCAATAAGTTAAGGGTGCAGTTTAACAAGGTGTCTGACCAGTGTCACAAGAAATTATTTGAGATTTTACTTGACTTATTCCCTCTGATTTTCCTTAGAAAAGGAGTTGTTTCCATAGTAACAGCCACATTACATGGTTCTGTACTTATGATACCTCTGAGATAGACCAGCATCACAAAGAAATATACTTCTCAATATGTCATATAAAAATCCTCTACTTGTTAGTAAAAAAAAATCTTATTTTCAGCAAAGTAAGACACTTCTTTGAGGTTTCTAGGCTCTAGTTAATTTATTTGTCCTATTGTTCTGTCCCTCCCTCATTTATTATAGGTGGTGCTTATATTGCTGGCTATTAAGATGCCTGACACTTCACATTGTAGGCTTTTGTCTTCAGCTGCTTACAGCTTTACCAAATATTAACTATTTAGACTCATATTTTCTGTTCAAAGTCCCTGCCTTGTGCAGAGTTCTTTTGGAATATCTCATAGCTGTGCAGATATTTGTGAGAATTATCGTGTGTGTGTTTTCCTTTCTTTCTTAGTTTAATTGCTCATTGGTCCTTTTTTGAAGGATTGTATATTCCTTCTGGGGGAAAACCTAGTGTAGTGTGTGCCTTTTGCTGTGGGTCCTTTTCATAGCCTCACCTTCCCCCTCATCCTGAAATTTCACTCATTTTTGAGGATCTGCAATCTCTTATAATCTGAGTCAATTCCTGACTTTTGAGTGCTTCTGGTAGATCTTGGTAATGTGCTACTAAAACATACATGTATTTATTAAGTGTGTGTGTACATACAGATATAATGCATGTATTAATGCACTTAAATAGATTCCACTGGTTGTCTGGAGAATGACAGGTAGAGCAGTGCTAATCCATTTGTGTCAAGGAGTAACAGATCAGAAAGAGATATTAGAATAATTGGAAAATGAAGGCAGGATAGAACTCTAGCTCTTAACAATTCAACCAGTCAATGAAGAATTCAAATAGGTAAGGGGCTCAGTTGTCAGAGAGTGTTAATTTGCAGCCTGTTCAGAAGCTGCCATGGAGACTGTTAATACCTCAGATGCCTCTTAATGAATTTTAAAAACAACATACACTTGGTTTCTGCAGACTGGAATGCTGTATTTTGATTCATTCTTGTCACAAAACATACGGAAGCTCTATCTCTGAGTTCAGTGCTGTTCAGTGCATGCCAAATTATTTTTCTGGTCCTTAGTATAACACACTAAGGTATTTTCCTATATCTGAATATTTCAGTATCGTAATTTTTGTGGTTTTGTTTTGTAGTTTTTATTTGTTTGGTTTTGTGTTTTTTTTTTTTTTTTTTTTTTTTTAGTACAAGCTTTATGATTATATTGCTAAGCTACAAAATAATGTCGTGTCAATATACATGAATTTGCTCTGGAGTATACTAGTATGGCTTTTTTGGTGCAGTACTCCATCACTGTTAAGTGTAGTTAACTTGGCTGAGCCACAGCATGCACAATCCTGACACCTGAATTCTCTCATTTATTGGCACCTTAGAATATCACATCATATCTTATAGATTTAAGTTATGCATCATTTACCAAACTTCTTCTGGTTGCACATTTATTCTGGCATCCAAAACTGGCAGAAATCTGCTGGCAGAGTCCCTCTGCTGTTACTCCTTTTTCTGTTTTCTCAAGAGAACACACATGGGGTTGTAAAGGTCGTGTTATTTAGTACAGAAGTGACAAGTGAACTGTTCCCTCCTGCAGCCTCCCCATGCTTCTTTCACAACTGCTACTTTGATTTGTCACTGGGGTAGTCTCCTGTAGTCACCTCCTTGCATGACTACAGCTCGTGCTTTGACACTTCACTTCCTTCTGCAGATCTAAAGGGCTTGCTTCATAACAGTGAACTGCCATTCCTAACCTGTCAGGCAGCAAACAAATCAAACTCAGTAATGCAAGCAAGATCTCAGTAATTCATGAACCTCTGAAGCATCAAAGATAGCAAAAGACATATTTGTAGATGGGCACAGGCTGTGTTACACTATCACTGTGACACTTTATTTTGACAAGCTAGCAAATTTGTGGTTGTTTTCTTCCTCAGGATTTCGATCTCTCTTGGACTGTAACTCTGGCATTATTGATTGGGTTGCAGTGGGTTGGGAGCAGCAAGTTGGATGTGGGAGGTTTTCAGAGCACAGCAGTGCAGACACAGCTGGGCCCATGAGCATACTTGATCTGAGAGGGAGACACTTTTTCCTCAAGGAAGGACTACTCTGGGAAGTGAGCAAAAGACAGCAGCACTGGGCACTGATGTGTGTTAGGTCACTCCCTTGGCATAATTTAGGTACTTCTTGCAATTCCCCTTTTAAGAGCTGGGAAGAAGTGTACTAAACATCAGCAGAAATACAGCAGTTAAATAAATGTAGAAGTTTTGTAAGCAGGCTTGGGGACTGTGGAAGGTAGCTGGGTGTGTAGGTCTCTTTTTAATGATGATAATTTGGAGGAAAGCCTGGAACTATGAGCTGTAAAGTGAAGTAAATAGTGTTGCTAGTTATTTGCTTTTTCCTGTCTGCTCTCCTGTAGTCTATCCATGTATTCTCCTAACTTGCTATTAAATCCAGTACAAAAAGGCCAGGAGCTGAGTCAAGATAAATAAGCTGAAGAATACATGTGAACTTGTAAAAACAAGAGCCATTAATCAGTAGAACAGTGCACCTAATGCTGTAGTGGGTGTCTGCCCCTTGCAATCTTTCAGTCAGCCCTGGATGTGTTTCTAGTAGATATGCTTAACAGAGAGCTTGATGCAGAGTTGACTAGAGTAGAAACTGTGGCTTGTGGATACTGTCATCCCATGAGATGAGCCTTTTGGGAAAAGATTCCCTAACTCCTATTTCCTTGGCTGATTGTTTCAGCTTCCCTAATTGACAGTTATTTTAATTTTCCCTAATGTCAATGCTCTCAAGTAAAATTATCTGAAAGTGTAGATTGATTATTTTTTCTGGATAAAAGTAGATAATTGTATCAAATGAACAATATCTCATATTAAAGAACTATGTTATTGAAGCAGTGGTTTTTAACACTAGGTCCTGCAGTTAGATCAGTTTAGGCATATTTCTGTGTACATACAAAATTCATTGCCTTTGATTCTACAGATCTGTTAGCTGGGTGATTGTCTTGGTTTTCCTCCATGTTTCTGAGAGGATTATATCCTGTGTTCAAAATTATGGAATTCACCCATCAAATCATATTTCTTATTTGGGTAAAAATGTATATGGGACCAGATCTGAAAGATCCTGTGACTTAATGTGACTGAGTCAAAAAATGAGTGATGAAGTTAATTCTGCTGAGAGCAAATAAACATATTCATGTAAAAATATAATCATCTCTGTGTACATGCATATAAATCAATTCATAGTGTGGGAAGTGATGGTAGAGATTTTTTTTTCCATATTAATTATGGGATAGCTCTTCATATTGTGCCAAAGGCTGTGATTCTTTAGAAATATAAACTAAAAGACTTACTGGAGCACATTTCTATACTTCACCTGCTTACACATGTCTGTTTTGACAGGTGAAGGTGGGAACCTAGATCTTGGTTTTGTGCATAGCTGGTGAGGATTCTCACCAACCCCTAGGAGAATCCTTCTTTTGGTCCCACAGCTTAGACAAGCCTCTTATGAACAGTTTTCTGACAACATGAGTTCATCACTCTGAAGCTGTCAAATGCCCAATAAAATGATTACAAAGTTAATTTTATTGCATTAAATACTACAGAAAACCCCCACACCCACATTATATCATGAAAAGGTGCATGCATTTTCTGAATTTTCTTTCGGTTTTAATTTTCCCAAGGAAGAAGGAATAAAGCATCTGAAGAAACAGTGCACTTTACAGAGAAGGGTTAAAAAGGGTGAGGTAGAAAAACTGTTTCCCTTCAAGGTGAGAGTCAGGCCCTTGAGCTTGAAAAGAAGTGGGAGAATGGAGACTACATGAGAGCTTAGTCCAGCCTGGGGGAAGTGATTGGAGAATGATGATATGACTGAAATAAGCTGGGGTTTTTTCCCATGCTGTGTGTAAGTGTTACATTGTGTAGCCCAACTCATGTGATGCTGTCAACACCTAAAGAATTTTACAGAAAGGTTTGTAGTGAGCTGTTAAATACAAAAATCTGGATGCTTTACCTAGATTACAAAACCTCTGAGTTATTGACCTTTCAGAGGACTGTAAGGTCCACAGACGAGATCAAGTTCTGGTTTTGGGAGTCTGCACAAGCATCCACTGCAAAATTGTGGGCTTCAGGGATCTTTGGCTCACGGTATGATTGGGCTTTTCCTTTTAACCAGGGAGCTTATTTTACCTGCATTGCAATCAAAAATTTTTGCTTGATTTTTACCAAAAGGAGATCTATCCAACACAATATTTGCATTTTTAAGGCAAATTTTATTGCTACTTAGTAAAGTAATCCTTTTCCCTTAATGATTTTACTGTGAAGTTTGTACCTAATGTATGTTTTTAATTACTCGGTTGAGTCTGTCTCCAAAGTAAGGTCTGTCATCGATTTCCATCTTCAGTTTCCATATAATCTTTTCAAAGTGTTTCAAGCAAAAGCACAAAATTGCCCACATGGTGTATTTGATTTCTTTAGGCTATTCACACATGATAATAAGGACAGCACTGCAAATGTCAAATTAAAAGATCAGCTTTATGCCTGGTATAAACCAACTATACAGTGTTGCCTTCAAGTAGTAGGATGCCTTTTATCAGAAAGGGAGTAATAATGAATCCCTGTGCCAATCAACCCTACGGGCTTGAATGGAGAAAAGGAAAATAGGAGGAACAAATTTCATGGGTAAATACCTCTTTGATAATTTTTTTTTCTAACTGTATAAGAAAGTTCTTCCATTTATAGTCTCCAATCACCTGCATTATCATGCTTACAGTCTTTTTAATGTTCAGCGGTGTTGTTGCAGTGGTAGCACATAATCCTGCTTGTCTCAAGGGAAGTCAGAAAAGGCCAGATGATAGAATAAGAGGCCAAGAGAACAGAAAAAATGAAATAATTATTTTGTGCCCTATCTTGAATCTGCAAAATTTTGGTGCATTTCAAAATGCTCAGAATGATTGCTTCCCTGATTTCTTTTAGATCCATGTAAGTCCCTACTGTAGATTTGTTCATCTGTGGGGGAAAATAGTGTCATCAGTTGTGTGATTCCAAATGTAAAACTCTGAAAACTTTGCAATGTAAATGTTTTGAATGAAATATTAGGCAAATACTAATGTTAATTTTCTTTACATGAAAACAATATAGCATTTTTTTAATGAAATGGAAATAGGTTCTAAATTATATTCCAAGAGAAGAATGGCATTCCTTTAGTGACACTTTATTCTTTTGGCATACAGTAATTCTAAAGGTTTTGTGTTTCTAAAAAAACTGTTGGCTTATATTTTTAAGTATTATCCCAGCTCTGTGTTAAGTTCCAAGATAATTTATCACCTGTTTCAAAGACAATTGAAATAATTAGCAAAAAACTCAGACTTCTAGGAGTTTTGCACTGGGCCTTTGAAGTCTTTTGATTGTTGATTTTGTGTCAGTGACACTGTCCAACTCTTACACATTTAAAATACAAAGAAATAAACTTTCTGTATCTTTCTTTGTAGCTGAGGGATGAAAGCATGGCAAGCTGGAGTGGCACACAGCAGTCACTAGGCAGTCAGTAGAAGGAAAAAACCTGGCTCTGTAAACACTAGACCCCAGTGCACCACACAGAGATGACTAAAATGATAGAAATGATCAGTGTCTCTGCAATCTATAGCAGCCTGCATTATCTGCACCTGTCTTGTCAATTTTAATATGTAATACATAAAAAAGTTAACAGAACAGGTGTTATAATGCTCCAGTTCTTTTGTACCTTTAGACTTAAAATAGAGTATGTCTGAGATCTTTCTTAGTCTTAAAAAACCCACTGAAACAGAAGTAACAAAATCCCATAACATATTGCTGTTTTAAAGAAGCCCTTGAAACTAGCAGCTGTTTGCCTGCTGTGTTTCTTTCATATAGTGATGAACTTTCTTGTGTTCTGCATAACTGTTGGAATTTCTTAAATACACAGTATGAAAAAAGAACCTGGGTGGGAAACCTGGGAAAAGCTGCAGAATTAAGAAGTTTAGCCTTCAGTGATGATTCCTGTGGTTAGTTCTTGGATATCTATTTTTCATGCGTGGGAAGTGTCTGTTTGTTCAAAAACCTCCACCCTCACTGTGTTGGTAGAATCAACTGTAAGAATAACAATAAACAGTATTATATTAGAAGCAGAGTTGTTGCCTGCCCATTTTATAGTCAGTAGGACTTTGCAGAACTGAACTAAGGCCACCTGTGACCCCTGCTCACCAACAGGTCTGTGATTTTCTTTACTTACACAGTCTTGTTGAAGTCAAAGGGACTGTTGCTGATAATGTCCCAGGTAAAACACTAAACATATTAGACCTACAAAATGTAATTATTTCTCTCTGTATTGCACAGCCTACATTTGACTGATCAGTCATTGCTTTTAGGATGCAGCTAGTGAAAGAGAATGCACAGCCATGAATGTAAAGTCACGCTGCTGTTAGGAAAACAAGCTGATGTCAGTTGTCTCTGTGTGTTTGGAAATTTGTATACAGTAGTGGTTTACCGTGGAGAAGAGTGGGACTTATTCTAAATTAATATTATGCCCATAAAATTACTCGATCTGTGACAATCAATTTTTATTATTTCTTTTGCAGCACTGCTAGCTTTGAAATGCTGTTCTGTTTTTATTCTTACGGAACTTCTAGCACTGAAAATGAATGCAGGATTTGACCTTTGGTGTGGTTATGAAGAATACAGCTTAGATAACTTAAATGAAATGTCCTCTTAGTTTGTAATTGTAGGTATGCCAAAATTGCTGTTAATGTCTCTTGTCACTTGGGATTTTCTCAAGGATATTGAGAAAAATTGAATGGTAAATGATTGAACTCCTTCAAGAGGTGATAGTGGTGTAGTATTTGTCAATTTAATGTCATAATTGTTTTGGTTATACCTTAGATAATGTCTTTTAATTTACACTCAGTCATTCTAAGTGCTTTTTCTCTATTGAAAGCCACTCTAAAATTAAGCATATCCATTTTTCTTTCCTTTTTAATTCCTGCATAGCAAATACTAAGGAGACAGAAATTACTTTGTTGTTGCAGAGAGAGTATTAGAGGGGAACTTGCTTACTTAGAGCAGCTTTGATGGAAGCTCAGTGTGACCTGTCCTTATATTCTAGGCTGTCACAGTGCAATCTGGCATCACAGAGAAGCTGCCAGGGAGAGATTTGTGTGAATGAAAGTTCTGCTAGGAGTAGGCATTGCAGGAGAGCTCAGAAAGTTCAGAATTTATGTAAAAGCTCAAAGTCACCAATAATGTTTTAAAGTTTATATATATATATAAATATGCTCTCTCAAACACACACACACATATATATGTTTCTATATGCATATATAGATATTCATTCTGTTATCTGAAGAGCAGGCAGTCCAAACTGAGGCCAAGAGACAGTGGAAAAGAAAACAAAGGACAGCAGAAGGTATTTTCTCCCCTATTTAGTGTTATCTTGGTCTACATATAGCTTAACTTTTTTTCTTTATGTATCAGTAAATTTTTGAATTTTGAATGTTTGAATGAAGTGAGTTGAAAGCTCTAAAGAGATGTCACAGCCTAGAGTGGAAGTCCAATGGGGATTCCTGTAAAATGTCGTGAGGGTGTACAGACTGCCATTATTTCCAGGACAGAGGTTTGAAGTGACATTTCCCTACTGAATGAGAAGTTTTAAGAAGTGTAGAGATAAGTGACAATGAGACTTGAATTGAATGATGAAGGAACTGATCCTTACCTCTTTGTTTGAAAACACTTTCTGAAAATAATATATAAAATATACAAAATAACACAAATATTTTGCTATTAAATAAACTGGAAACAAATTTTGCAGTGTATCTTGGGTTTGGAGAACCAGATATTATTTGGTCAAAAAGTCATATTAGTCTTACAATAAGAGATGACTGAAGACCGTAGGCTTTTAAGTGTACACAGCATTGTTCAATAGATCTGTCCTTTGGCTGGGCAGGGCTGCTTAAGTGCTTGTCTCTGAGGTCACTGTGTTGCCGTTTTGTTATAACTTTTATGATTATAAAGGCTGAAGAAGGAAAAGGAACCCTCAAACCTTCCTGCAAGGCAGTTCAATTTGTGGTAAGCTTTTCAACCCTGTGGCCTGAAATGGGAAGAAGTGCCCAGATGATGGAGCACTGATTCACCTCATTTTTCTCTCTCTCCAGTGCAACAAACTGATATCCAAAGAGGTTTTTCTTTGCTCTTCCTCCTTTCTGTACAATTAGACAGGCAGGCAAGAAAGAACATATATATTCTCTAACTATTACTTTTATATCTTGTGATAATAATTAAGTTGTACCAGATCCAGGACAGATGTATGAACAACCCCAGCTAATAGATTTTGTTATAAACTCCTCTCAATTGATGCAGAATCCAGTCAGCTTTGCACATGTCTTCTCATAATTTCCTTTTTAGTCCTTGTTTTTTAATCTTTTTCAAGAAGCAGTGCTGAAAGTATTGTAAAGATGGGATGCAGTAATTACCATATTGTTCCTGTTTTTTAGGTCTCTTTTAGATTGGTTTAAGTCTTACTAATCTTTGAGTTTTGTGTTCACCTAACTTATAAATAGTGCTTCATTATTTGTTTATTTGCACTTTTCTGGGAACAGAAGGCAAGCTGAGTGGTCTTAGCCTCACGTAGCAGCTATTGGCTCTGATTGCTTTGGCCCATATCCAAATGCAAATCAAATACTCCCAGCTTTTACGAATATAAATAATATAATATAAATAGTATTCTCAATTAATGAGTATCTCTACTTTTAGCTATCTTTCAGGTTAAACTGCTTACCAAACAAATAGTTCACTTACTGGGAGAACAGAAAAATATTCTCTCGGTTGTCTGGGCAGTTAGTATATCCATAAATAAGCATGGTTCATATCGTGATTAATATATGGGATATGATATTTTGAATTATAGAGTGGCAAATTGTCTAAAATGACAGTAGCTTAAAAATATTTGTGGTTTCCATAATTTTCAATGATATCTTACTTATTTTGAAGGTAGTTTATTTTTTTACTTTAATGAAGTGTAACAGTACTAGAAACAGCTATTTATTTTCACTTCTCATGCAGTCATAGTACTGTAGATCTACATCTAAATCCAAAGCCACTTATTAAATTATAAAAATAAAAGGTCTTTTGATATCTCTAAAATCAAGACTTGGAACTTTGATTCCTCCACCCCAATCTTTAAGGATCAATTGTATGCTTCGTTTTAGATGCTATAATGTAGTAGCATCTAATTCTAGTACCCTCTTGTTCAGTAGTCTGTGATTTACCAACATCAGTACAGTACCACTGTTCAAGTTTTACAGTCAGAGAAACTGGCAAATGAGGTTACCACAGACAGTAGGGCCCTTGTCTGGGATTAGTTAGAATTGTTTTCCTGTCTTCTTGTCCATCCTCTAGTGCAAATATCATCTTACTTTTGGGAACTAAATATTGAAAATTATGTCTTATTGTCATTGGTGGCATAAAAACAGCCTGCAAAATAACAACTGTCCTTTCATGAAACATTCAATGACAACAAAAATGGCAGCTCTTGCAAATATAACTTCATTTGCCTGAATATCATCTAAGTGTTCAATTTCTCCTGAGTACTTTCAGAATGCAAATCAAGGAATGCAGCTCTTGTTAATCAGCCCTAAGACTGATGCTCAAAGCAGAGAAAGAAGAAATTCTGTCTTTTAAATATTTTCACTTGTGGGTCTCAACATGCATGCTGTAATAAAGAGGGCCTGGCAGAGACCTGTTGGAGTTGGGAATGACCCAAAGAAAGTGAAGTGGCACAGTCCTTTACAGAAAGAAATCTCCCAGTCCTGAGAGCAGAGACTGTGCTAAAGGGGAAAGACGCAGAGAGAAACTCTCACTATTCCCAGTTTGCAGGTTGCAAACAATTTATTGGAAAAATGCTTTTTCAAAAAGATTTGTTCTCATCCACTTATACCTTCTATCTGCTCTTTCATTTAGCCTTTCACATGCTGTGTTGGCTCCCTAAACACATTGCTGCTTCTTTCTCTGCAGTGCTTTTGTCACTGTTATTTCCTGGTGCTATAGTTGCCAATTGACAGCTCTGCTTCTATTAGCGATTTTGAGACTGCTTCTCCTTATCTTCAGCTAACTTTAAAATTGTCTTGGTTTTTCAGTGAAGAGATTAGTTTGTTAGGATAGCTGCAAAGCCAGCTAAGAACAAGGTGGAATCTTTGCTGTGTGAGATGCAGCCTCTCTGCACAACAACAATTTTCCAGCCACTTGGAAAAAATACTGTTCAACAGTGTAACAGTGAGAGACTGAAACTATCCTATTGCTCTTTCAGGAGGTTTCCTTGCACATCTTCATGTAAAACTGCTTGAGCTAGAAATGGTCACAGTCTTGAAGATCATCACACTACCCTGACTTTGTTCAAATTGTTGTTAACTGCTGACTTATTTGTTGGCTGATCCTTGGGCTATTCACTGCTTTCAGATCTTGAAAAAAGAATAATGATCCCATCTGGAAAAAAAAACAACCAGTCAAGATGTTTGGCTGAGATTTGACTGTATGATTGTAGTCTCCTAAACTTCTCAAAAAGGAAATTGCTTTCTTGCCCTTGACCTTTCACATTAGCATTTATAGCTCTTGTTGCATTATTTTGACTCTTTGACAGTTTGAATGTGTTTGCAAGGGATGTAATTCTTCCTGTGTTAATGGCTCTTGTTTGCACCTGAATGATTATGTGTCAGCCTATGAGGGGCAGATGGCCTGAACTTCTTGCAATAACTCCAGCCTTTTTTCATAACTTAAATGACTTCACCAAAACATCTGAACTCTTAGGCTGCTGCAGGGTGATTCTGAAGAACTTATCTGAACTAGCTGGTAGAGCTTGCAGAAAACCATTTGTTACTGCCAAGTGTTTTTCAGTTCCCTGTTGCACCATCTGCTGGAAAATAGCTTTGGCTTGCTGGTCTGGTCCTGTTCCACCCCTCCTTCCTCCTCCAGCTTTTTTTTCTTCTTTCCAGGAAATATTTGGAGAATCTGCTTAGGGAAGCATACTGAAAAGGGGGAAATGTTGGACTTTGTGTAGTCAGTAGACATTATAAACTGAACCATGGTGAGATAGAAGCTCCCATATTCCCTGTAAATAGTATGACTATCTTAGTTAGAAGGAAAGAATATATAGTTAAACAAAGAAGTGGTTTCCCATAAATGCTGGTTGTATGTGTATATCTAGTCTCAAACAAATATGGCTTTGATGACTTGGTTTCATGCTGCCATTTGCTATGAAAAGGAGGGCTGTAACCTTTAAGGAAGAAATCTGGTATAGCTGAGATATATTCCAGCTTACTCTTACAAGTGTCAGTATCAGTGAAGAAACATTGGTGGCAGATTCCTCTGTAAAGAAACTATAATGCTAGCAGGCTCCAACAGAGGTGGAACAGCCAAGACAAGGAGATGAAAGTGGTCGAGGATATTAGTCATGCAGGCTTCTGCTTTGTCTGAGATTCTGTGGGACTGTTAGTCAACTGAATCAGCCAGAAAATGATGACTGCTGTGGTGACTCTGGACAAGCTAGAGGTGGTTTGACTCCAAGGTAAGTGATGACAATGGGCATTGTTATGTCATGCTCTTCATGCAGAGATTCCTGATGTGATCTCAGAGACTACACTTTGGAGAATTCACTACAATTGCAATTAAGAAGGACTACTGAAAAAGAAAAATACTTAACAAGAAAAAGCACAATGAGGAAAATAAATAATTCTGTTAAATACATACAGGGAGTGAGAGGGAATGAATGTTTAATCAGAGCAATAGAAAAAGTATTCTTGTAAGTTAATTCTAAGATGACAAGTAAGCAAGAGGAAAGTGTGACAGCAACAAAGGGAAATGAAAAAATAAGAGCAGAAATTATGAGGGAAAACGGGATTTTTTTCCTTCCTCTGGGTTAATTTTTTTGGGACCAACTGATATTGTACATACTGAACATAAGAAATGTTATCAAGTCAGCTCAGAGATTGCATTTCATAACTAGTACTCTCCTGCCTACTTGCCTGTCATCCAGACTCCTGTTTTTCCATTTGGGAATGAATCCTAATGATCTTTCTGCCTTTTAGAAGTGTATGCTTTTGACAAGCTATTGACAATTATTTTCTATTTGTGTTTTCTATGCTGTGTTCTCCTTATATAAATGTCAAAACCAACACTGAGAAAATATGATAGCTAAATGATCACAGTTAAAAGGTTCTCACTTATGAAGAGTGCCCTAAAGAAGACAGAGAAATTCTGGTGAGATATGTAGTGTTGTTCTGCCCTGAAGAGACACTGAGCTGGTGAAAATGTGTTAAATGGCTAATCAGATGCTAAGAGCTCTGAACTGTGAGGAGAAACTCTGAGGTAGAAGCAAATATTTGTAACTTCTCAGGATCTCCTGATTTAATTTGCAAAGGGCAGAAGTGCTACCTGCAGACAGTAACAGAGTCCTTTATCGTGGTTGAGGTTTCCCCAGTGCAGAGGACACACCGGCCCCCTGAACTGTAGGACTGTGTAAGAACAGGGAGCAGTGATGCTGCAGGAGGGTCAGGAATATTCTTGTGTGACATGACCTCCTGTCCTGAGTCCAGTGTCTGAAGACCAATACCCAAAGTGGCCAAGACACCATCAGAAAATAAAGCTTCCTCTGTCAACTCAGAAATCCAGGCTGTCAGAGAAAGCTGTCAGCATGAATATCAATGTTCAGCAGACTAAACAACTGTTTGAGAATTTCTGTGTCTCAAATCATACTATGTATTGAGGGCACATGGAAGGGATTTCCTTGCTGTCCCTACCTTCTGCCATCCACTCCCCTCCCGAGAAAGGGAAATTGTGCACATCAGCTTTAACCTGTTCTGGAGGCTCTTGGTCACCTCTGGCTTTTGTTCTTCTGGTGCACTGTATAAATGGAGGCTGGAGACATGGCTTGGGTTTAGAAGCTAAACCAGCTTGGAGGAAGGTGTTTCTTCTCACAAAATACCTACTTTTTCACCATTTAAGACAAGCAGCAGCTTCCTTTTCAATCCCCAATCCTGTTGCATGGGACTGACAACTGATTCACTTATTAGCACCAGAAAAAGCCCCACATTTTCTCTGTTTCTTTCAGAGATGAAGAGAATTTTCCTTGAAGTTGGCATCTGTGCAGAGATGGAAAAATTGCATGATGTTTTCTTCATTGTTCCTGTAGTGTGGTTATTTGTGATTTGCTGTACCCCGATGCTTACGAATTTCTGCTTTATAAATGTACTTGGAAATTTTTCCAGCATCTTTTGATGAATGCTTTGCAATAATTAACCATGTTCTGAACTGTTTGGAAAAAGTGACTTCTACAGAGGCATTTCTCCTTAGAGTAACTGCTTTGCAGAACTGACCCCATGGGCTGTTTTTTTTCTTCTCTGGACAATCTTTTTAATTTGTAAGAGTACAGATATTTTAAGTTTGAATTAACTATGAAAAAACCTCAACCTGTTCAGTTTGAGTTCATTAGTACTAATTAGAACTCATTGCGAATTGTTATTGCACTTTTATGTTGCCATACAAATTATTAAACCTCTACAGAATCACTCAGCTGTACCCTAATATAGAAACTCAGCAGCAGTGCATGTAAAATTAATAGATCATCAATCAGCTAGGAGTGGAACTGGAAGGTAAGGGTTTGATTTTTACTTGTGTAGCTGTTTCCAGTCAAAAGCTACTAAAACAAAACATGCAGAAATTAGTTTAGTATGTATAGGCTCACTCCTAGGCCCTTATACAGTTCAGCACTCACTATGTTTACAAAGTAGACCTGATTGAAGAGAGCTTTTGTTCAATATATTTTTGTTCTCAAATAGCCTAGCCTTTACTCTTGTGCAGCAGGGTCATGTTGCTTCAAGCTCGGTGCATGTAATTTAAATGCATACTGTATATTCATGAATCATCTTGTAAAGTTTATGTCATAGGAGGAGAAACAGGATATTAGGTACAATTTTTTATGGGTGATTCAGGTCTTGAGTATTTACTATCCAAAGTAGTCAAGTCAATCTTAAAGTTTTTGTTAAATTAATTGCTAGAGTTAATACCCCCTCACCCACTCAGTTATTTCTGCTAAATTTAGGATCGTTCTGCAGATATTTATCTCTTCTGTTTCATATATATACACATATATTTTTTTTTCCTAACAAATACTTAGTTTCCTCTGCAGGAAAATCATCATAGTTTTGATTTGTAGAATTCCTAAGCAGTGATTTTGTAGAGTTACTTTGCTAGTGATACTGTGAAGGATTGTTTTGTGTGTGAATTAGGACAGGTAAGAAACCTTGGGTTGGACAATTCACTTTCAGTCAAGAAGCATATAAAACTTGCTGCTTCCTTGCCTCCTTTATTGGTTTTGTTTATTTTTCACTTACAACTTGGTAAGAACTGCTATGAGTAACATATCAGGCATAGCAGTGCTATGTAGGATTTTATAAAATAGGTCTTATTTTTAATCTGGGACTTTTATTTGGAAGGTAGAAAATATTTATCTGTCAAGGATTTCAAGACTGGTTGGCCTAAATCCTGGACAAAGTCACAGTCTTGCAGGGCTGAATTCTGTGCATTGTGCTGAAGGAGTTTGAAGTATTCTGGTTCTGCCCCTTTGCTTGTGGGTCACCCATCTGTAGGAATGCCTGTGCATATCTATTTGTGTGTGGTGTGTATTTGATGCTTCTAGTAAGGCAGACAGAACATCTCATAGAGGGTAATTCCTCAGCAGTAAGGGCAAATTAAGATCTCTCATTTTACACATGGCATGGGATTATTCTGAAATTCTTGTCCAAATATGGTACTATGTGTTTGTACTAAGCCATGACACTTGAAGCTGGCTTGTATTGTTCCAGTTTTGGTGATATTTTGGGTACTTGTAGTATTTTTTATTTTGAAGGTGTTATAGGGCAGGTGAATGAGTATTTATCTAACATTAAGAGGTTTTTTGGATCTTGAGAAATGGCAACAGTTGCTGGATAAGGCAAAAAAAAATGAGAAAAACTATATAAAGGCCAGACTTGCAAAATATTGAAAGGTTAAGAACTGATCCATGTCTGTTCCTGCTGTTTTAGGTACTTTCTTCCCCTCTTCTTTTAAAGAAACACTTGAAGGCCTGGAACAGTAGGGCTCCTCTTGTGGGAGAGCATGTGTTTCTTTCTGCAGTTCTTGCTTTTGCATACTAACTTACTGAAGCCAATTGAAAGTCTTAACAGAGTAGAAGGGGCACAATATGATGGCTTTTTTCACTTCTATTCCCTAACAGCTTAACAAATACATTTTTGAAAAGCCTGATGCTGATGTAAAACTGAAAATTATGCTTAGTCCTTCTGAATCCTCTCAGGTCACCACCAGTAAGGGAGCTGGGATAGAAATCTGTGTAAAATATGTGTAGCATAGAAATTTCTTGTACTGGTTAGTTCTGACCTGAAGGTTCAGCTGCATGTTTCCTGGTTACTACAACACGAAGAAAGGTAATTTTCTTCAGTTCCTGATAGCAAAAAAAAAAAAAAAATCAAACTGGCATTTCAGTCAGCTGCTCGGCACTGAGCAGAATGAGCAAATGAATGACGGCATAGTAGACTTGCCTCTCAAGGTGGAATTCCCTTTGAGCATTTTAGGGTTTTTGGTTAGTACCAAGGTAATGTTATGTTGTTGGAAAGTGTGCTTGCACATGATGCTCAGATGTGTGGCTCCCCACATCAATTTCTACCCCTGACCTAGTGGAAGAAGTTCCAGTTGCACTCAGCAAGAACATCCATTAAATGTGAATCTGTACAGAAATTGTCCCACCAAGCCATTTATTTGATTTCTTATGACACCTAAGGGCAGTTAACATGCTGACTGATTTGGGAGTGATAGGTGTGGGTCTCAAGTAATAGCAGTGAACTTCTTGAATTATGCTTTAATAAGCATCAAATTTCAATGTATATATAATATAATGCCTTGGAGGAGGGTTTGTTGAGTGTTGAGATGGAGCTGTAATTGCATCAATGCAGACCCAGGGAGCTGCGCTGCCTGAGTGAAGAGACCTTGTTCTGTGGCTTCAGTCTTGTTGTGGCATGGTCTTGCCTCTCGCAGGAGATTTAGATAGTCCTTTTTTAGATAGTCCTTTTTTACTGCCTAATATTCAAGTTGCCTATTCCTAAATGAAAGCCCAAACAGTTGACAGTCTTTGGATTTAACACCAGTTTTAGTGCTACATAGTAGGCTACCAGCTACTCTTCAGTTACATAAGGGATGTCTTTCTGTTTGTTGGTACTCTGTGGAACAAAGGAAAGCAAAGAGTCTGCAAATCCTCACCTCTGGGAATACTCTTTTGCTTGATCCTTGTAGTGGGTTCACAGTTGCACATCAAAGCCATTCAGATTTCAATATAAATCAAGATGTGGTGGAACAAAGCATTTTACAGGTGATACAGCTGGCATATTGTGCTGATGTTAGGCAAGCCTTTAAGGGATTTCCTTTGGAATGGTTTTACTGAGGTGGGATGAGAGGTCGGGGAGGGTTTAAAGCTGATTAGAGAACTCAGCAGTGAAATGGCATCAGGAGGTACTGACCCAAAGAATTCAAGGTGAGAACTAGTATGGAAGCCAGGGATGTTTGTTTTCCCTGAATGTTGGAGGGCAGGTTCCTTGTTCCCTGTTGCTGTCAGTGAAGGTCAGAGTCTGTCACTTTGCTTTGCTATGACCTAATACTGATGTGCACCCTGCTTGGGCAGCAGTGTTTATACAGGCATTGGAAGCTGTATGAGAATCCAAACTCCAGAAACTGAGAGGAAAGGTGCTGCTCTTCCTGCCACTCTTGAGACTGTATGCTCAGTGAGGAGTCCTGAGATGCAAAAATGTTATCTTCTTTTACCAACAGTAAAATCATCAGAAGACTTAGAAAATAATTTTGAAGCAATAGTTTTTAATTTTTAGAGAATTAAATTTTAAAGGCTGTTAAAAAGAATCATGTCATTGTCTAACTGTGACATTTTCTAGTGCAGTGCATCTTGGCTGTGAGGAGAGAAAAAGAAGTTAATGTATTGCTGTATGTTTGCTTAGCACTCCTCCCTTAGGCAGCATATGGATTTGTTTTTGTTTCTAACCCATGTGCTTTTGATTTGTTGTCTGGATGATCCCGTGAAGCTGGAATCCCCAGCAGCCCTGGCTCTCTATTTTACTTCTGCAGTTTGGGGTGCACTGGATGATCTTTTTTTTCCTTTTCTTTTTACCACACTATGTAAAAGAACAAGTGGAAGTTCTGTCTTCAAGCCACTGTGCTCAGCCCCTAAGTCTGGCTTGCCAGAATCCCTGTGCTTTTGGAGTCCTAGCCTAATTTGAGCCAGATCAATGAAGAGATTATTAAATAACTGAGCTCTTCTATTTAAGGAGCTTAGCCTCTGTGGCACTTGTTACTTTCACCTCAGACTTTGGCAACACTAAAACAATCAGTATTGAATCAAAAAATATGGACAGTGAAAAAATACTTATTTTCTGGGGGAGTAACTGCAGAATGATCTCAGTACTGTGATGCCTTTTTAGTGAACAGACAGAACATTTCCTGTGCAGGTGCTCTTGCACCTTCAGCTCTTACCTGTCATTTTAAGCCCTTTAATCTCATTGTTCCCTTTTCTTACAGCTCTTCTTCTCCCACTAGTAATCTTCCTCCAAGTATCCCACCAGTGCTAACCCACTGCTCTTGCTGAAGGACCCAGCAAGAATTCTCTTCAAAGGATGAAAAAAAATTTTCCTCTCAATGCTTTTTGTCCTTAATGACTCCCTTCACATCAAGAGGTCTACAGCAGATTGTAAAAGCCAGCATCACTGGTAACAGTTCCTATGGCTTGCTCTGCTCCACTACACTCTCAC
Organism: Agelaius phoeniceus; assembly: GCF_051311805.1. NCBI lineage: Eukaryota > Metazoa > Chordata > Aves > Passeriformes > Icteridae > Agelaius > Agelaius phoeniceus. Next base: position 23,274,237 of record NC_135273.1, read on the forward strand.
TGGTACCCAAAATGACAAGCTGTCCTTCCAGTTAGGCCTTATCTCCAGTTAAGATGGAACTTAGTAAGTTTAAAAAACTCACCACCCTTGATGCTTGTAGGTACTTAAATTGCTTTATTCCTGCATTAGTAACATCTGATAGCTATAATTTTTCTGTGTAGATAACAAGAATCGAACAAAGAGGTTTTAACTCTCATTGCCATTATTTCTTAGCTGTATTTATAAAACAAGATGGATACCTCCCTCATGAGTCTGGTTTTAGTGCTTAATACATTTTTTAGGAAATGAAGACATCTTACTCTAGCCTAATAAGATACTTTGTAATCTGGTGTTTAATTCTTTGACAGAGCCTTGTTCTCTATTAGAACAGAGCAGTGAAATGTAAGTATTGGGTTGAAACTGCTGAGAACTGGAGTTTGTCAAATCCATTACTGTTTTGCAGTGGTGTAAGTTCAGAGGAGCTGTGTTTTCTTACCTAAAAACTTCTTCATATCTCTTTTTCTAGCAAGGCTATTTAAAGATCTGTAGTGTAATAAAATCTTCCTTCTCAATAACAATAAATATTCAGTAAGGAGCCACGTTCTGTGTGTTCACCTTAACCATAAGTGTTGTTTGTAGCACATAGCAATAAAATGAACAGCCTGACTTCCCACTTGCCTAAAGGGTGCTGAGAGGAAAGGAAGCAAAACCACACTTGTGAATGAAAACCAGTTAGCTGCAACAATCTAGTTGGTGGGTTCACTGTTAGTCCTGATGTCATCTGCAGAATGCACTTCCTGCCCTGAGCCTCCTTGCAGGCCGGGTTAACCTATAGTTGCTGTGCAGCAGGCACTTGAGGAAAGTTACTAGAAAAGCAGCTTGCAAAATATTTATGATTTGGAATTTTATAGCAGTGTGTGTACAGAAATTCCATATGATTCACACTGCTTGTACTATGTATTACAGTAGTATTTTAACAACAGAAGTAGTTTGCAGCAGTTTCAGAATTTGGGGTGTTTTCTGTTTCCTGTTGTTAGCTATGAAAGAAACAAGCTGTTTTCTGCCACTCTTCAAATATCTCTTTTAACGTTTTACATTTTGATTGACAATTTTTTTTCTTAAGGCATGTATTAGCTCTTCCACTTGCTTGAATGTTTTCTAGGGAGTGAAAAAAGATCTGTGCTTTGATGTGTTGTGAATGGGCTGATGTGAGCTTGGGGGATTAGCGTCTGAGTTTCTGGGCTCACCATCTGGGAGAATAATTTAATTTATTTTCTTTTTCAAGAAAGGCCCACAAAAGACCTTGAGGTCAGTGCAGCTTGAGAGAAGTATTCACCAGGAATCCAACTGAAAGAAGCGCTGGCATTCTAGTTGTATTTACGGGCTATATATAAAAATATATATATTGATGGACTTCAGATCCTCAGTGTGCATATATATATGTGTGTGTGTGTATATATGTATATATATGTATATATATCTGCTGATCAAGGGAAGAGAATTAAAAATTTGTCACAGCAAACTTTGTCCCTGTGAAGTGCAAGTTCTTGCCTCCCAGAGCTCCATGTGCTGGCTTGTAGACAGTAGGAGGCTCCAGAGAGAGGCCATTCTGTCTCTCTCCCTTCTTGCTTAGTTTGTTTAAAGTAATGAGGCCAGATGTCCTTTTTAAATCAATACCCGGGTTCAGCTCTTTTCCTTCATTTAGACTCCAGGAATAGGAAATCTTTGGTACTCCTCGGGAGATTGTTTTTCCTGAAATTTGCGAAAATGGGCTCATATCTGGAGCTCATATCACAATTTAGGACAAGTTTACACATCCTACTGTGTGTTAGTACAGTTCCCTCTGTAACTTAAAATGGCTTTACACAGGTAGATTGAAAGGATCTGATTCTTGAAGCCCAAAAGCACTTCTATGAGTATCCCCAAAAGGATTATGTAGCTTCACATTTTATTATAAAAATACGTATTCTATGAACTTTGACTCAGTAGATGTTAATACACATAAAATATTGTTGCTTCTTGTTTTAGAAATTTATAATTCCTAGTAATTATTTTTAATTAGATTGCTGTAGTGTTTAAATACAAAGTTACCTGACTAGTTCAGAATTCTCTCCACCAAATATTCTGATCGTGAACCCTCCTGTGTTCTCTAAAAAGCCTGACTTGGATGTTAAGGGTTCTCCCTTCATCTCCTAAAATGAGAACGAGAGAAATCAGGTATATAAGGGCAGTGACGCTGGTGAAGGGTTTAGAAAATGTGTTCTGAGAGCAGCAGCTGAGGGAATTGTGGTGATTTAGTTTGGGGGATGGCCTCATTTCTCCCTAGAAATACCTGATAGGAGGTTGTAGTCACTTGGGAGTTTATCTTTTCTACTGTGTCTGTTTATCAGTAACGTGGTTTTTGTCCCTTCTGGTAGAGCTATTTCAGTTTTTGGCATCAGCCCTCCAGACTGAGAATAGATGATATAATAGTTCCAGGAAAATACCACAGAACATTCTGTTTGCACACTACTTGTTTATATGGTAGTTCATGAAAAAAAGCAGCGAGGGACATGTTTGTAAAGGAAAGCTGGAGCAGAAGATTAGGGGAATAGGGAGCAGCAAACACAAGTGCATCTGAGAGTTTAGAAGGGAGTGAAAGAAGCACTAGAAAGAACTTACATGGATGGTGAAGCAAACTGACAGATACTGGGGAAAGAACAAAAAAAATTAACAAAATTAGCCTTCAGAAAGAGGGAAAAGCCAAATTATTAACTGTGTAAGGGAAGAGAGGGAATGATTGAAAAGGAATAACAAAAATAAAGGAAGGAGACTGGGCAAGGGGGTGAGAGGTTCTCTGGAGCAGGGCAAATAAGGAAACAGCTCTGCGGAAGCCATTATTGTGTGAGCTGCTGTGTAACACTTAAAGCAGATCATAAAAAAATCAAGGTATCTCTAGTCATAACTCATCTAGCTTTTAGGTAGCAAGGTCAGATGTCTCTTAGGAAATAGCTGCATCTGTGCTTTGCCCAGTGATTTTGGGTGATGTTGAGTTTATTGCACATCCCCCAAAGCTCCAAAAATCTGAGCAAATGTATTGTGAGAAGAGAACTTCTTAACTCCTGTCATTCCCCCCATCTCTGTGATGTTTAAACAGGCTGAGTGTGCAGGCTTTGGGTGTGAGGCCATACAGGGAAGGGCAGCAATACAAAAATCATCTCCACTGTCCCTTTTGCAAAAGTGTGTGCAGCTTTAGCTCCAATCTAGTTCACAGACTGACTGCTCAAAGACTTGCAGCAATGAATAGGTTGGGGTGATGCAATAGCAATGAATGGATAATGGGGTGAGCAGCAGCATTCTTAATAGTCATGGGAGCTACTTTATGCCAGGATAAAATGTACATGTGTCTGTAGCCTCAAACAGTGATTGAGAAGGAAGGATTGTCTTGGTGGGATTTTTAGAATATTCTGGTCAGGATTTTTTTGGGTTTTTTTTGGGTTTTTTTTGGTTTTTTTTTCTTGAGGAAGTTAGCAGCTGAATCATGGAGAAGAGCTGTGGAAACAGCCAATTTTCATTCCAAATGCCAGGGTTATGCCATCATAAAACTGAAAACTCTGGAAAACATTAGGAGCAGATCTCTGTCATGATTCATTTTCTGCTAATTTCCTGATTTTTTTGCAAAAGACATAGATATTTCAGACTAGCCCAGAAAAATACAAACTTGGCCCAGAACTTTCTCAAGAGATCCATTTTTTTTCTGTGCTTGCATGGGTAATGACAAGAAATCAATTTGTCTAGACTACACTTCCAATATGAAATATAGAATAAAGCACAAATCTGTAATGATTAAAGAACACTCCTTTTAGTCAACATTGGGAATTTATCTTGTGAAGAATTCTCTGCGTGTTTTTACACGATCTCTGCACATACCATTCTGTAACGTGTTTGTGTGGCTACGTTCAAATTCTCTCCTTTTCAGCCTTAAAAGTTTCCAGTAGTCATTTTTCATAATAAATTAATTACATGTTAACTACATGTAACTCTCAACTTAAATAAAAAGTTGCATGGAAAAAGTTGAGTGCCCTGTGCACAGGTTGTTGGATTGGTCCAGTAAAGTCCTGCATCTCAGGCACAATACATGTACATGTCTTGCTAGGGCCAGAAAACAGTCCTAGGATTCTTTTAGGTTAACTTTATTGCTACAGTGAAAATTCCAGGTTTTATGAAACATTCAGGAATAACAGCATGGGAAAAATACTTGTATCCAAAAAAGGACATTTGGTTTCAAAGAACCTTCGCATTCAATCCCTGCTTTACCTACCATTCTCTCATTCTGTTGAGATTTTTAAGACTGGCCTCTTACAGCCTCCTTTATCACCCACTTGTTATATTTTCTAGTGTTTCCTGCTTTTCTTCCAGTAACTTCTTGTCTCCTTCAAATTCTTCCTTAAGTTAGCTTTCTTTTTTTTCTGTGCTGCTTATGTATATTTCACTCTACTTTGCTGGCAGTAATAATTTAATTTTTTTTTCCTGTGACACAGTATGTAGCACAGTTGGGTGACCAATTATGACATGTAGGTATTCCAAAAATGCAGAGAAGCAGACTTGAAATATGTATGGTTTCTAATTTTTATTTTCATTCTGGCTTTAGTAGGATCACTAACAGCTGATATTTTCTGGAGAAATGTATTGGGTCTCACCTCTGGAGTCCTGTTTTTAAGGACTGAACCTGGGACCTCAATCAGCTCAAGGCTTACTGGAGGAGTTCAGGTAGTTTGCATGATGCCGGTAAGGAAGGCACTGTCAGGGATTCTCTGTATAAGACTGTAGGGAAGATTATGGTAGTTCCAACAGTTTTATGATGGCAAAAATAAAGAGATGATTCTGAGCACTGCATGTGACACCAAGGGTTTCCTTCTTCACACCTTTCACCTGGCTTTCTTCCAGGCAGCTCTCAGAGAAACTTTTCCAACCTCTAAGAAGCTCCCATTGTTAAGCCTCTCACCCTTTTTGACATCTGTATACAGCGATGCTTGTGTACTGCTCTGCAGTGTGGAAGGACAGCTTGAGCATTTTCCAGTGTGGAAAAAGAAATGACATGGTTGTGACAAGAACAGGAGAAAATCTTGAACATTGATGTTCCTGGTGCTAACAGGGAAGCAATTTCTAAGCATTGGTAAAATGGTATCTTTTATATACCTTAAAAAACTGAAGATCTTAATTTATTTAATTTTTTTTTTAGCTCTAGACCTTATTTTAAAAAAGGTTTTTTCTTTTACTCCTGTGCTCTAAGTAGATTTCATTTTTACCTGTCCCAACCTGTAATTTTGCTTTTCAGACCACTGTCTCTGAAGTAGGAGGCTGGTTATGGATTAGGATCACTAATGAGCAAACTTGCTGAATATAAATCTGTGGACAAAGATTGCTTTTAGTAGTGGCAAATTCTGCTGTTGAAATCTGCTTTGAACTTCTGAAGCAAACTCACTTGGATGGTGGGCATGGAAAATGCTACTGCTGTGATGTTTCCTATTTACTTGCATTCTAACTAGGAATGCCTGCTGTATGTATTCTTAACATGTGTTAACCTCTCTGCAGCAGTTCTTGCCAAGAAACTGTCACAAAGGTTATTTAGCAAACAAAACTGCATAGAAAACATTCCTGTTGTACTGGTGTGCCTGCTGTAACTAATTGGGCATGTATAACAGGAGGGTGAAGGTAAATAAAGCTGCATATGTACAGTGTTTAGGTAAAGTGCATGATATTTTGCATCATATTTCTAATCCTTTTAGATGCTGGTGATCTCCAGAAAGGTGAGCAAATGATGGAAATGAAGTCCAGCATGAGCCTTCTCCAAGGCTCAGTGTTAACAACGTGGGGCCAAGTCATGCAGAGTTGTTGCAACTAACCAAAGGATTTTTTTTTTTGTTTCCCAATGCGTGTGCACATACTAGGAATCCATATAGGGTTTGTTTCTTTTCACCTTTTCCTGGGAGTCCTGACTCCACCCTCATACCCCAAACTGGAAGCAAAAGTTGCTATTTCATTGCAAAACAGGGCTGTGATTGCAGGGTTTGCCTGTTGAAGGTTACTTTCTCCAAATAATGGAAGGGACTAGCTCTTGCTGAAAGTGTCTTGGTTCTGCCCACCCAGCTCAGTAGTGAGAGGTGTATTTTCTGAGAGCTGAATGGGTGCAGAAAGGTGGCTTTGAATGTTTTTAAGCAGAAGCAGCATTTCCAAGCAGGGCCAGAGGATGAGGACACCCACAGAGTGCACAGCCTGGCAGTGGTAGCTTTATGCAGAGAGGAGCAAGGCAGAGGGGGAAATGGACTCACTGATAGCACATCAGGCTGTGTTTCAAATAGATTTTGGAAATAAAAACTGGATTAGAACTGAAAGTCTCACATCTTCTATCTATTTTCGCTTTGGTAAATAAATTGGTTCTAAATTGTAGATGATTTCCCTTTCCCTTCCTTCTCCCTGGGCAATATATTCTCCCAGGCATGCAAGAGATTTTTGTTTTCCTTAATCTGGAAAGTCTTTCTAAGCTCAGGAATGCTATTTGGCTCAGTAAGCACAGTAACAGTCCAGAGAGATTGAACTGTTATCCCTATGAAGACAATTAAAAAAAAAAAAGTGCACACCATTGTATTTAACACTCTGTGGTGTCTGCCTCTTGTTTAACTGAGATCACAAGTAAGAATTAAGTGCCCAGTATGGTAACATAAACCAGTGATTTCCCAAAAGGCAGAGCAAAGGAGTGTGTGGTCTTGTAACTTTTATTGTTAAGTTTAAATTACAAAATAGATTTACAGTAATGCCAGTTTTCATTCCATGTACTAAAATCCTTCATCACTGTAGCTTAACTATTCTAAGTGTTGGCCAATATTACTCTTTTAACAAAAGAATCATAAACAAGTAGAAACAAAATAAGAATTAAATTGTAGATTAAGAAAAATTGTATGTTTGATGTGTATGTATACATATGCAGAGTTGTAACTTGTCTATATCAGCATAGATGAACTTAAATTGGTATAACCACTTGCCTTTACTTACCATTTTAATATGTTTTTAACTAACTGCATCATTTAGAGCTGCTTGAGAGAATACCCAGATAAATGTATTTCCATAAGTTCTAGGCCAAAGAGAAAACCAGTCTCATAAAATGAGAAAGCAAATCTAAGCCTTCATAGTAACATGGACATGATTTAATTAGTAATATCAGCAGAATAGATTTATAGTTGTCCATATGCCTTTAAAAGAAGGATTTGGTGAAAAGAATAATTTACACTGTTGTGATTTGACAGTATGTTTTGGATCATATGTAAATAAATTAGATATTTCTGACCAACTGTGTAGTGAATTTACAGGGAGTAAGACCAGTTCGTGTCTTAGGCTGGCACCTTAGGCCCATATCTGTCCATCCTGCAATCAGATCCACAGCCAAAGCTTGTGACTGCCAGTGCAGATCTGGGTGAGTTCTGGAGAGGTCCTGCTCAATATTGCAAGATATTTAATTTTATTGCTTTGCAGGGCTCATGCTTTGTACATGGAACACTGGCTGTGCCACTGCAGTTTGAATGAATCCCTCAATAGACCAATTCTCCTGAGCTTTTAAAATTCTTATTGTGTGCTAAGGCAGTACTAAAAAGAGTGTGTCTGGATGTACACTGGTTTCTTAGCATAAGTTTCTACATCAGGAATATGACCATTCAGTCAAAACTTAAAATATTTGAGGAAAGCAACTTGGGCAATGCAATGTACATTTAATATATATTGCACCGTGTAAAAGATTTCAAGGAGGTCTTACTGCATGTAAGTAGGAGATTAAAATAGATTTTGTTTTGTAAGATTTGGATTCTTTCCACAAATTTAAAACTGACCTCTTAGTATACAAGCTCATTTAATTCCCCATGTGTTCTGTGTTGCCAAACTTTTGTATAGATATTTAATTTAGAGTTTTCTTTGCATGCTTGGAGTTTTGCAGCATACTGGAAATTGCATGGATTCTGAGAAAATCCCTCAGTCTCCTGTAGGAAGCACTATTGCTCACTCCTTGACTCTGGTATGATAGTCCTTTGAAGTAGCAGTGGTTTCTTTTTTGCCATATATGTTTTGGTTGTAGATCCTCAGATCGTGATTTTGGAGCTGCATGTGTGCTGGCCCTCCCCATGAAGCCAGTGGCAGTCAGTGCCTCACACTCTGCTGCAGGGTGGTTGTTCAGTTTGCTAAGGGAGGCAGAAAATGCTGAATGATACTTCCAAATGAATGTTAGAGGTATCATTTCTAGCCAAATTATCTTGGCCTTCTGTCTTCTGCCATCTGGCTGTATCCAACAGTAACTCCCACTAATTTCTCTATGTGAGCTTTGGTTGGCTCTAGCTGTAGCCCAAGGAGGTGCAAGACATAAGGCAGTTTGCCCCAAGGTAACTTGGTTTGTGCCTTTGAGCAGTTGCTTATTGAATTCAGTAACAGTTGGTATTGTTTTTGATTCTTGTGCATAACTATACCCATGCTTTCTATATGTGAGTGAAAAAATAAATGATTGAAACAAATCACTGTTCTCCTGTAGCCGTTTCTGTCCTTTAGATTTATCAGCACTTTTTTTCTTCAGAAAAGTGATGGTAAAGTTTTGCAGACTGTTCTGGAGCAGCAGAGGTTGTAGCACGAAATGTGATGCTCAAGTCCTTGCCTTTGCAGCTTCACTCTGGGCTCTGAGTAGTGTTTTGAGTGAGTGTGCATGCAGCTATCATTCTAAAGCTGCTTTCAGTTGTGCAGGCACTGTTTTCTCACTGGTGAAACTGAGGGTTTAGCCTGTTAGCTGACATGCCAACAGGCCTTCCATGTACCTTCTGCCCTGGGCTGTCCCTGAGGAGTGTGGAGACTTGTTCTTTGCTTTGTAGTTATCCAAGCTTCTACTGTGGTTCCTGGTGGAATAAGAGAATTGAGGCAGGAGATGTTAAAAACCAGAAAAGGCTAGAGATGAAAGAAAGAAGAAAAATCACAGAAATTAGCTAGATGATTTTATGGATTAAAAACATGTTTGTATTCATTTGTGGGGTTCTCCTCAGAGCTTGTTGCAGCAATTCTACCTTTACTAGTGCTAAGGAAAACACCTCAAGTGGGGATCAAATTTTCCTAATTTTTTTCCATGTGCTCTAAGTTGCAGGGTGGAAGTGTGTACAGGGAGAAGAAGGATGATCACAGGTTTCCCATGTGAGTTCACTGCTTTGGATTGTTGTAAGCTTATCTTTACAATGAACAGAATGTTTGAAATTCTTCTTAGCAATTTAAAAATTTCCAATTTTTGTTGTGGCACAACAACAGAATTTGAGCCACATACAATTAGAGGGGCAGAAAACGTGGGATAAGAATAGCAGCAGATTCCCACTCAGTTTTGCTGGGCTTTGAGACTGACCAAGAGACACAGTAGCATGGGATGACTTAGAAGGCTGCCACATCACACTGTTTGCAGTGTTCTCATTTTAGGACCTGCAAAACTAAACTGGCTGTTGCATTAACAATCCCAGGACATAGAGCTGCTCTGAAAGCAAGAGAGACTTTGCAAGGTTTTTACATATCTGCTACTTGATTGGTGAATCTAAAAGTTCTGAGTTCTGTCCCCTCTGATACTCCTACTATGTGATGCTGCATTTTTCTCTGAGTGTTTTTAATTGTGGGGATGGGGAAAGATTAACACGGAAAGATGGGGGAAGTCTTCACCAATGGCTTGGAATAAACCTAAGTGATGTTATGTGTAGGTGCACAGTTTGTGGTGATTGGGGTGGGGCTGGACTGAGCCTCATCCCCAATGGGCTACAGGTGTGAGCAGCAGGTGAATCCTATTGGAGCTACTGAGCCATGGAGTGCCCAGGGGCACTGACCAACCACCAAAGGGAACAGAGGGCACACAGGTGCAGTGCATCAACAGGAGGGGATAAAAGGCTGGGCTGAAGAACAAGAGGGGCAGACACTTTTAGCCTTCTGAAGTGCGATGATCTTATTCTGTATGGGCAAATGCTTGAAGCCTTCTGATGAGGTATGGTATTACTCTGTATGGGTTGGAGCTTTCTGATATTTTATGGTGACACTCTGTGTATTGTGACCATCTCAACTGCAGCATGGGCTGTGGCATATGCTGCAACAGTTAGCAACCTTTTGCAAACCCTTCTTGGGCTTAGACTTGTTTTTAATCTAAGGTATTTTTTATTATTTCAGAATAGTTCTGCCAAGCTTCTCCACAGCTGTGAGTTGGAGAAATAACTCCTAATCACTGTGTCTTTTAATTGCTGGAATACATGAGCATCCAGGTTTTTCTCTTTCATTTCCTGTGCTTTTGAAAAGAGTTGTAATGTCTTTCCTCCAATTCATTTCTCTCTTCTGTTTGAACTCTATTCCATAAGGGCACTGCTTATAAAAGGTGCGTATTTGCCTTTTTCATTATTGGTATAAGATGTTTGAGAAAAGATCAAATGACAACTTCAATTTTGTACATGTTAATTAGGATTAAAGTAATTCTTTGCACACAGTAAATATTTTCTTGAAACAAAAATAAAACAAACAACCCCCCCCCAAAGCCAACCCAACCCTTGCTACCTTGTTTACTTAGCTAAAATCAGATTACAGTCAATACATTTTAATGTACCAATGTCTTTTGGTTGCTGCTGGCTTAAGCTATTACTTTTAAGTCAAAGTCATCACAGGCCTGTGGCGTTGTTTTTGTGATAATCAAAGACTGTGTATTCCTTCTTCCTGACTATAATCAAATCTGTCTGGTGGACTTCCTGTTTTCCTTTGGTTTTTTTTTGACAGCAAAAAACCATAAAAAATACTGTGTTTTCCTTTTGAAACACAAATGCATTTACATTGTTACAAAGCAATTTCCAGATCAAATATTACATAGCAGTAAATTCGTTGCAGCAGTCAGTCAGGGATTCTGAGTATGACTGAAGTGGATGTGCAATGATTCGAGGGTTTTAACCATTAATGAGCAATCCTCAGCCGCTTTTTTCTTTCCAGGGCCTTATTCAAATAAAGAGTTACAATTTTGTACCATGAAACAACAAGGTAATTATTAATTAAAGAGATGATGGATTAAATAGTGAACCTATTTGTTTTTTTCAAAATAATTTTCAGTTCTTCTCAAATTGTTAGTACTATTAAGCGTGTTAAAAAACTGACCTAAATTTTAGCTTGCTGGTTTTTACTACTGCTCTGGTTTCCATGTCAATGGCTTCACCTCGCACCAAGAAATCTGGGGGAAACCTGCAGAGTAAGAGAAGTAGCATCTTTGATACTTCCTGAAGATGCTGAATAGTGTGTCAGCTGTGCACCTGGCAGTGTGTGGTTCCACTGAAGAAACTGGAAACAGCATATCCTAGAAATGCTGTGGAAACTCCATGACTCTAACGCAGAAAAGCAGCTTGTTGCAAACCTAGGGAAACAAGATGAATTGATTCATTCTGTAACTGTGCATGTTACATATATCCATTGACACCGGTCTTCTGTGTGAATCTTCCCGATGTGTGAAGGCAAACTTTGCAGACATTAATTTTAAGTGTTGGGCTTTATTCCAAGTTATCCATCTATAATAGTTTTGCATATGATCTCATATATTTAAATTGCAGCCTTGAAATTGCATTACAGGCATCAATGAGTTAATTCTAAATAAAGGTGCATTCAGTGTCTTTGTACAGCAAATCTGTGCTGAGTGTAGCAGATCATTCCTCAAGCAGCTACTATATGAACATCAGGGAGAGAAATTAGAACAAGGATTTCCCAAAGTACACTGCTATCACTGCTCAGCATTTCAGTGGGCATGGTGGTGGCAGGTGGCATTTATTTTTTGGTATCTCCTGTGGTTCAGCAATTAACAATTCCTCCTCCGTGCCTCTGGATAGGTGCCTGGCTACATCTGTGTTGTAATGGGAAGTTTACAGAATGCAGGGGCACCCTGTAAGGGTTGTGAAATGTTTTCAAGGCACCGTAGAAATAATAGCTAATATAGAGAGAGGTCTGTGTTAGTGCTAGCTTGTATACATTGACTGTAGAGATCCATGCTTATCTACCATTCAGATAACGTGATTATCCCTTTGAATAGAATGCCATGAGAATTGATGGGTTCTTATATCAAAATTGCAAGATAAGCTGACAAAGCATGAGTAGCAGTGGATGACTGGGTGAAATATAATGGCATTTCATATAGTGGGTCAGTTCAAGACATGATACTTTCTACTGTTCTTGAAAGGCATAAAGCTGTAAGGAAATATATCATTCCATTAATCTCTTCTCATATTCCTCCTCCTTTTCCACCTCCCTTGACTTAAGTGGATCTCTAAAGCCTTAGAAAAATCTGGCAATGAAGTTCTTATCCTTTGGGAAGTGAGCTGGCTTACTTCTATTGCTCCCCAGAACAGCGACTGAGAACAGTGGGAAATCAAGTGTTTGCATTTTTGTTGGCTTTGCATTAAGCAACAAGAGAATAGGTTATTTGTGATGGAATTCACTGCAGGTAGTTGACATTACTCAGCAGCAGACTGCAGCAGCAGAGCTGAAAGAACAGGGAAGCATTAAATAAGAAAGCAGGTGTGCAGTTGTGCACACTGAACGGCATCTTCATAGAGCAGCAGCAGCAGTGAGCACTCTGTGCTCTCTGAGCACTGGTGGGGTTTGGAACCTGTCTGCTCCATGTATAATGGACACAGGGGAGTGAGGACTAGCTGTGAAAAAATAGAATGCTTCCACATACTTTTACAGAGCCCCTTTGGAATAACTGCAGTCCATTCCGATTTGTCTGTGAACACAAGCTGAGATAATCTTCCTCCCTCCTTTCCATTCCCTTGGCATAATTCTTGAACTACTTTAAAGTATCTCATAATATAGAGGAATTTTCTTTCTGACCCATGAGAGAGCTGAGGCTTCTGAGCTCTAAATAATCCTGGCCAGCTTGGATTCAATCTCTTCACTGTCTATCAGATGTTGCCACTTGTAAGACTCTGAAATGCTTTTAAGTAAAATTTGTTCCTACTGCTTGACTTGATTACTTTAAAGCCATGGTGAGCTGATTCTGTGTATCATGCAAGCCACAAATCATTTTATCAGGTCCTCAGTTTGTTCTCTTTAACTTCAAAATAAGTTCCATTCTGCTTGCATAAAGGAATAGAACTGAAAGAAGGACATTTCTCTTCCCCTGTCTTTGTGACAATGAGGGACAGTGTTTAAAATATACCAGCTGGCACTTTAGATCTAGTTGTATATGTTTCCTGTTTTTAGTTTTCAGGATCAAGTGTGAAGGGTTGAAAAAAGTAGAAGTGAGATGAGTCAGAATTAAACTGCAAATAGCAAGTGCCTTTATTCCTAATGGTTTAATATAAGATGGAATACATTTGCCAAACCCTGAATGACCACGCAGGGACATGGTTAGAATCAATCAGCTAGCTGTATTCTGGAAGAAAATGCACAACATTCTGTCATATTTTTTATGTGCACCCAAGTGAAATAGCTCAGTTCAGCAAAGTTTTGGTTAACACCTTTTGAAAATTAAGCTCAAATGACTCCTTGGGAAAGAGCAGTCCATGAAGGTCCTATTTTTCCCAAGGGAATGAGAATGTCACTGCTGATACTTACTCCTCCATGAGGTGTAGCATACTGCGTTCACCCTCAGATATTCCTTGCATTGATTGTGGCTTACTTTGCCTGTTTCTATGTATCAAGTACACATACAAAATGCATCAACCTGTAATTCAGAATAGCAACTTCATCATGTTGTACTACCCATGTAATTATGCAAGGTCTCATACAGGATGCACACCATGACAAAAAAAGGCAGAAAAATGCTGTGAATTATGCAATGGTGAATGATTAAATTCTTCCCGCTTTCATTTATATTTTATACTGCAAGTCACAACTTCCAGGCCTAATGCATACACTGATCATTTGTTTTGCAACCTGTCAGCCTTATTGCATCTTAGCCATCTCTAAAACAATTTAGAGTGTAATATTTGAAACAATTATATGTGATTATGGATTGATGTTGCACTGAAAGCTGATTTTATTTAAATCTTATGTTTTTATCCATGTTCTGCTAACATTTGTATAAATGAGTGACTGGTGAGTTTTAAGCATTATTAAGTGAAACTCTTCAAGGGATTGTAAGCCTGTTAGTTGGGTTTTTTTTTTGTTAATTCTGTTAGGTGTTTTTGTTAATTTGCTGCCTTCCCTTTTTAAACTTGAGTGACAAATAAGGTTAATTTATTCCTACCTCAGTTCTTTCTGATTTAGGTGCTGGCTCTTTGAGTTGCTAAATATCTTGTTGGTAGAAAGGTAAAAGTGGAAAATACTGCAGAGAGACAATAATTTGGGTGCGCTGGCTTTTTCTGATTTTCTTTGGTGTCATGTCCTATCCCTCTGCTTCCCCAGATTTTTTTCCCAACCACCACGCTGGCTAGATTTGGAGCTGCTTAGGAGAACTTTTGGAGTGAGTTTAGGCAGTAAATATTGGAAACCATAACAGCATTCTTGGCATCTGCTTAGTAATTTTATATAATCAGATGCCTCCTTTTAGTTAGTGGTTTGTTAAATCACTGGTTTATAGATTTTTAAGTGCTTCACTCTGTGTGCAGCTCTAAAGCTCAGTCTTATTTTCCCGGAATTGAAATTGCTGATCTGGAAGGCACACATACTCTCTCCTCCCTCCCCATGCCTTTCAATCTTTTGTCTTTTAGCAGATATGTTGGCAAGGGTAAATTTTTAAATATTTAACTGTAAGAACAGTGAAATGTCAAACAGTGAAGTTGCAACTTCTGAATGCAGACATTATGGAAGTGCTCAGTCCAACCTTACACACTAATTTTTGACACTGCAGGTACGTGGGAAGAATATGTTGTTCTACTAACAAAAGTTTGTCTGACAGGATGTTGCCTGGGATAAAGCTCTGGGATGTCAGGTGGCTACTGTGTAACAATGTTGTTAAATCAGGAAAGGTATAGTGAAAAAATAAATAAGCGTAATGATCAAGGACTTCATGGCAGTTAATACAGACAGCTAAATTATTTGTGGATTATTTATTTGAATTTGGACCACCTTTTTGATTCATGTAGGGCAAAATCTAATGTCTGTGAATGTGTTCAGTACTTGTGTGATGCTCTGTAAGTGGTACTACAGACAAATGATAATTCAGCATTTTGCATATATACCCATTTTTGGGTGGGACTTTTTGATAAGTACATCAAAATCTTCAGAGCCACCATCAAGCAAGAGACTCTTCTTGTGTTTGTGTATGTAAATATAAACCAAGTAAATTGTTCCAACCTTTGTTTCTTTGTAACAAACCTCTGTTAGAGGTATATCTTTTAAAGCAAAAAGCGGTTTAACACCTGACGCTAACACTTGAGTTCTCATGCTCCCTTTATGACAGAGTATCTGGTCAGTTGCATGTTTTGGAAAACATGAAAATATCATAAATTTCTCTCTATGCTATCTGCTCTGCAAATAGTCTTGAACACAGTCTGAGCTCTGAAACAGAAAACTGCAGAATGAAACATCAGTGGCCACTGTAAACTCTGAGGGCACATTTAGGCTACATTTTATGGGGATGTCTCATCATCTGGAGGTAAATCTTTTTCAGTGTGTGATAATTTTATGTCAGCTGCTTGTTGCTAGGAGAAAATAGGTTTACTACATTTCTACAACAAATGCCACAGAAAGATTTCTCCATCTTTTAATGCCACTGATATAATCACATTTGTGGAGAAATGTAATAAGTTACTGAAGAGATGGGACTCCTGGACTCACAACATCAAAGTGTTGTGAAGTCCTTGGATTTCCACTGGTGGTTTTAAAGACTGGCAATAACTCTTGAAGTATTTAGTAGCTCGGTTATTTGTGTCTTCTCTCCTGGTGCCTTTGTGCTGTTTGTCACTGGGCTCTATAGGATATTTTATTTATTTTTTTATATTTAGAAGGATATATATTTTATATATATATATACATTTATATATATATATTATATCCTATAGGATATTTATATTTTATGTGGAATTATCCTAGCAAAATCAAGAGTTGTGCTTTTGCATTTTTAATGATGCTGTAGTGACTCTTTTTGCTGGAGTTCAGAGGAGGGTTGGTTGGTGATGCAGTCCTGCTGCAGTAGGAAATGGAAGCACCAGCTGCTGCTCCAGCCAGAGTGCAGCCTGTGTGCTGCCCAACCACGGTGCTATCCAGTCAGTCAGCAGTACCTGTAGCTGAGGATGGGTGTGCAGAGAAAGGACAGTTCTGGTCAGACTTCACTGACACGTGTAAGACAGCAGAGTCTGTAGGTGCAGAGATTGCTCCATCTCCTTCTTGGCAAGTTTCTTCTAAAAGTGCTTTTCTTTGTCTACTAATTCACAATGCAGTGTATTCACTGCACATGTCAAATCCTTTGTCTACCTACTATCTGTTACACTAAAAGGATTCATTCTTTAGCATTTCCTAAACCATACAAAATTATTTATTTTTCCTCTTTCAAAATGTTATGCATTTAGAGAAGTGGATGTGCTGAAATCCATTCTATTGAACCATCTGTGAACAAGTACAATATGACCCACTTCTGCTGAATATCCTCTCAGCTAATTATCTACAAAAATTCGTCTGCATAGCCTGCTGTCCAAATTGCTACCATGCACCAGAAGTAATTCACTGTGGAGAGAAGGAAATGGTTTGGTAAATGTTATTACAGAACCAGATACTTAAAAAGATCTTCAGGTACTTGATTCTTAGATGAAGCAAAGTATTTAAAAAAGGAAGTGGGTGCTCATACAAGCACTGTGTGAAGAACATTAAAAAACTGGGGAACATATTGGGATGAAGAAACAGGGAAAAATGTTGAGGTGGTTTTTTTGGTGTATTTTTTTCCCCCTTCAATTAGAAAGCTAGAGGCTGCTAATAGCCTGTGTCTGAGTATGGAGTGCATATTGCTCTCAAATGATGATTAGCATCACATAAGAGCATATTTGCATAGGCTTGGTTCTGATACATAACATTTTAGATGCTTGGCTAAGTTTAATACAAACTTAAATGAGTTGCACAAGGCTAAAAATAATTTGGAATCTTGACTGTGATAAATACTTCACTGAATGTGTCCCAGCTTATCTCTGAATATGCTTTTATGGGTGATATTTCAGCAACTTTGCTACTGTTGAGGCCCAAGAAAAAGTGGTGCATAAAAATGTTTTCTGATTAAAAGATCAGAATTATTATGAGGGACTGTTTTTTTCCTGGAAATTGTGGAGAGTCATAACATTGGATTCAGTAGGATATATAAATTTTATTGGAATCTATTTTCTAACTTCCAGTCTGGTAGAATTTAGGCAGAAGTAAGATATGAGCAGATGAAGAAAATTCAGTGAATATTTTTACATGCTTAAATGCCTATCAGGTGTTTTCATATATCCTTGTACTCGAGTTTCCCTGCCTGTCAGAATTTTGCACAGAAGTATATGCAATGTTGAATTTGTAAGTTCATGCTCTCAAATTTTTGTACGCTAGAAATTCACAGACTAGAACAGTATTGAGTTATGGTCATACAGTGAATAAGCTTGAAGTGTTTCTTAAATTTGTGCAACTTCCTTTTCCACCCATTTCATCTTGTAGGGGGGAGCACAGCAATGATGCTGTTCTTTTCCCTTTTTCAAATCAAGAACATTTTATGAGGAAGCCATTACCCTTTTTTACAGGCTGACACCTGTAAATCTATGAGGAACAAAACTGTCTCTAATAAGTTGCCTGGTGAAGCATAATTTGCTGTACCAAGGGAGTGACCTAATTTGTTCTTGTTGATTCTATCTAGAAACCTACACCAGAACAGTTCATAATTTACTCCCTCGCTGTGCATGTTATTTTGGAAATGTTGCATTTTATATGCAATTTTCCTTACATGTATGTAATCCTACTTTTGCTCATAAAACCTGAGGAGTCAACCCCCTTGGCAGCAGCAAAAATTCAAGAGGAATTGCTCAGGACCCCACTCAAAGGATTTCAGAGAGGAATGTCCAATGTATTTTTAATATCTGTGCTAATACTACTCATTTATCTCTGAGTCTAATGTGCACAGTCCAAACCAATCTTCACACAGTGTTTCCTGTAGTTTTCCCCCCGTTCCTGTTAGTAAAATATTCCCTATTCCAGATTCTGGGTCACGCTTTTGTTTCATTCTTCTATTCTTATTTTGACTATTTGTTTGGTGTCTCAGACCATGGAAATAGTATTTGATTGCAGGCAAGAAGGAAGTGAAGGGAAACCTGCTGAGGCTGTCTGGGAGCTGAAGTGCTATCACCTCAGTTTGGGACAATGGGTGACATCCATATCCACTGTGGCAGCAGAGGTTGGGCTTCAGCTGCATTCTCTGGCCTATCAGGGAAAGTATTGTGCCATCTTGAGAGCTGCAAAGCTGTATAAAATGTGATGTGATGTACTCAGCTACAATTTCTTTTGAACTAATCTTGAGATTCATCTCAGTCATAAATCTGATCATACTTGTAATACTGCAGTTCTAACTAAATGCAGTAACTTCTAGAGGTGCTTTAGTTCCACTCTAAAGGAATCTCTAGAAATTTTGCTAGTGCCCTTGCTAGTAACAGAAGGCAAGCAGAACAAGCAATCACAGAAACGTTTTGTCCTTTGTTCTTAGTGAGATCCATACATCCCCCAAATCACTGTGTGAATTAGGGACCAGGACATGCTGTCAACCTTTTTTTTTCCCCATGTTTTTGACTAATGTATCCCCAATATGTTGGTTTCAGACAGGTCTTTAGCAGGATATATGTGTTTGGCTGGGTGTGGTTCATTTTGACTCAAAAGGAACTTTTTCATGTATTCCTATGAGACTCTGCACATACATCCCATCTGCCTCTGTTTAACTGACTTCCAGGTTTTTTGGATCCTGAAAGACTGTTACATCAGCTGCTAAAAAGCTTTTTAGTTTGGAAATCTGAGCCTTTCTACATGTCTGGTGAATAGAGTCCAACCCTTTAGTTTTTTGCAGCTTGGGGTTAGAGATGTGTTTGTCCACAGTTCAAATCTCTTGTGAGCAGATGGTTCTTAAGACCTTCTAATGCCTTAGATGAAGAAGTAGATTATGTCCCTTTTAGTTTTACTCTTAAAAAATTTCCTCTCCACTGCTAATCAAATGCACGCTACAGAACATTGATAAAGAAACAAAGCATATCACCTACCTTTGTGTCCTTGTCTATGGATGCACAGAGACACACCAATGCTCTGTGTTCCTTTTTACCTAATTTCAAGCCCTATACCTCACTTTGCTGACAAATTTGTCATATTCTCAGGTAAGGAAGTAATAATACCATTGCTTCAGCTTGTGTTGTGAATGAAGCAGTAGTTTAAAACAAAAAATCCAGTTGAGAAAGCAAACATTGCACCAGGATGAATGCATATTGCCAAAATAGCTCTTGGAAGGCTGCTGCTTAGCCGTGCCTTTGCACCTTAAATTTTTTGCCGTTCTCTTTATGCAGAGGAACAAATCTGCATCAGCTTTGCAGTTCTAGGGAGATGATTCACCTACCCGTGAACCCAGGAATGCTGCAGAAACCTTTCAGGGAAAGGTGCAGCATTATAAATATTTTAAAGCTCTCTGCGAGCAGGGAGAAGTGTGACATATGTTTTACATTTCAGTGCCTGCTCCAGTACCATTATTTTAGAACCTGTCACCTTTCGTAGGCTATGTGCTCACAGACAAATGCCACTGCTTCAAAACCAATAGCTGAGCTGCCTCTTTTCATGCTGTTTCTTTCAGTTCCAACTGACAGTTAAAATATGTTTGTTGTTCCCCCCTCCACACACAGCCCCTGTTCGAACTGACCTGACCTAAAAAGATTGTAGCATACAGCTGAGCTTAAAATACAAACATTCCCTTTGAAAGTTGTAATGTTCCCGCTTGTCTGGGGCTGCTCTGAAGAAAAAACCCAAAAAGACCAATCTCAGTGTTTGAGTGATGCAATTCATAGATAAAACCTTTTTCTGGCAAAAGGGGGAGGTGTATTTGGGGTCTGCTTGAGTGGCAGGAAGAAAAATGTCCATATTTAAGGTAAAACAGCTGCTGTTTTCTCTTTTCCTTTCTGCTTGGAAAGCTCTGCTTTATGAAGCATTACTATTGCCAGTGGGGAGATGAAGTATGGTAATGAGGCCTATTTGATCCTTCCAGGGGCCAGCAATGGCTCAAGGCCTTCTGAACTCCACCTTGGCTTTGCACCCAAGTGTTGCCTACTGTCTGCAATTGATATATGTGCAAAATATTATGAAGCATATAAAACCAAATTTGAATAATTCACAGTATAAGGTGACAACTTGGTTTGGAAATAGGTTTTTATGGCAGAGTATGTTTCTAGTAGCATAGAATTATTTCAGAAATTTGGTGTGGAATGATAATTGAGATCCTGATGGCTTTGAACTGCCGTATGAGAAATCCAGAACTGTTTGTTTGGGCACATTGTAATTTTTAAATGAGAGTTACTTTTAAGTTGCAACACTAAGTAACTTACCAGAGTCTTGTGCAAAATGAGGGGAAAAAATGCACCATTCTGTCCACTCTACCTTCAGTCTTTCATAAGAAATGTCATCAATTTAAATATTTTAAGGATATCTGAATAATTAAAACTGAAAGACTTGGCTCCAAATCCCTTAACATTTTAAGTTAAGGACATGTTCTTTTTATATCCACGCCAAAGGAATGTGTTTGATGCCATTGATATAGGTCATGTTCAGCTGTTTATTTAGAAAAAAGCAGCTATCTATGTGTCTCCTAAACCAAGGAGCGGAGAGTGTGGAAGTAACATCCCACAGGGAATTGAAGAACCAATTAGATGAGCCTAAACCCCAAGCTGCTCAGGTAAAAGTAAATGCTGCCTTGAGGGTACAGCAATGAACTGCATGTTCTGAGGTCTGTAATAGCTGCTCTCCTTTAATTTTGTACCTCTGGTTGTGGTTTGGGTTTTTTCCTTTACCACGTGTTACTGAATTCTTTAAAGCTTGACTGCCTTTTTGAAATAAATGCTGTTCAATTTGAAATTTGATCTTGATATGGAAACTACTGGTGGAGACATGTATTTTGTGTGTTGTGAGAGAGAAGAATAGCTAATTGAAACAGCTCTTTCTGGCCTCCAAAGTAGTTTTGCACTAGCTGAAATTCATAGTGTTCTGTGCATGCCTAAGCTCTTGCAAAAAAGTTCAAAAAATAAGGCATAAAACATATCTGAGATAGTGTTTTCTTCATTGTGAAATAATTTTATTTCGTTTAAAATTCTGCTTTTTGTCTTAGCTCTTGATGAAATAGACAAGTCCAAGGGTTTGAGTCTGCAAGTAATAGCCAGATCAATGTGTACCAAATTGAGGTGTACCTCTCACATTTCTTTAACATGTGTATGGCAATAAAATAGGGGAAAATACCTTTTTCAAATATATTTTGCGAAATTAAATATTCTGTTAATAACAGGATGCATAAAAATTGATGTAATTGTAGTTAGTGGTCTATGAGTGCATACAGACAATTTTGCTTATTTCTTGCACTCTTTCTTCTGAGATTTACCCCTTTTAAACTGACACCAGTAAAAACAGGGGCCTGACCCAAAGGCACATTGGCTAAAAGTACCAAAGATGCTCCAACTATGGCAGAAGAGTAAAGAGACAGTACAACTACTCCAGTATTCACTGGAAGGATTTGCGAGGGTTAATTTCTCCCATATATGATAATTTTCTTGCAATACAGGTAGGCTAATAGCTGACAATTGTGTGTTAACAGTTAATAGTAATTCATAATATAATTATGCACAGTGTGACTGTTGCTCCTGACTTCTATAAAGCTCCTTTTTAGAGCTCAAGTTCTGTGTGCTGTTCAAGAGGCTAATTTGAATCAGATAATGCACAAGTGCAGGGGACTGTCAGTAATCCATAAGGATTTCCTGATAAAATTTTTAAAAATTCCTAAAGGTGCTGTGTTGATATATTATTTTGTACATTTTTTTTTCCCTAGCTGGGAGTTATAGATTTGCACATTTTAGACACATATTGACAAAACAAATAAAGGTTGAAGAGGAGATGTACTCCTGGGTGTGATATAAATCTTACCATGGCCTGTGTTCGTCTTTCTCCACCTCTACCAATTAATTAACAAGGATATTTGTTGATAATTGCTTCCGCTGCCTGCAGGCATTTGGTGAGGTAAAATGCTGTAATTTTGAGTAGTATTGTTTTCAGAATATCCACTGAAAGAGAAGACTACTGAAAAGTTGTTGAATCTGAACAAGGAATCAGTCTGAAATCTCCATGGGAGAAGGCACAAAGAACTTATTGTGTTCACACTCAGAGATCAGGGACGTCCTCTGGCTCCTGACAGGGAAACCAGTCCTGACTGTCTGCCTTCTCCATTCAAATGAATCCATGTTCAAATACAGATTTAGGGTGTCTAAAGATTTTGCCTGAATATATTTAGGAAAAAATCTAGATTCATGAACTCTCACCTGATTCATTTAACAATGCTAATGCTTTGGTCAAGCAGTTTTTGTAATTTCACTTAAAATCTGATGTATTAACAGAGACATGAAGCATGTGGTTGATTATTTTTTTGCAGAAGTTAGAGGAAAGTGTTGTCTCTAATTTACACTTATATGAGAAGAACAGGTGATTTTTTAAAAATGCCAAAGTCACTTAGGTGTCCATGTCCTTTTTATTGAACTTAGAGGATTGGAATGTACTCCTTTTGAAGTTATGATCATAACCACTGAGCCTGCAGATGGTAGGAACAATTTAGTGAAATTCAGCAAAACCCCTGTCCCATCCCTGTTAAAGCATTTACTGTTGATTTCAGTGGAACAGACTTTCACTTGTCCTTAAGCAGTGGGAAACACCTGAAATGTGGACAAGATTTCTATCTTGTTTAAACACAAGAGGTGCAGAGATCCCTTCTGAAACTATGAGAGATGTTCCTGAGGTCAGAGCCTGAGCTGCCAATATTCCAGTGCAAAAATTTTCCCCAGAAGAATAGACATTGAAAACATATGTGGCTATTTAAATCATCACTGAAAATCAGCACACTTTTTTCTTATCCTGTTGAATAGCTTTTGCTAAAGGAACAAACCAGTGTTTTGTTTAAACACTGAACTTGGCACATGCGTGTAATGCTTTAAGCAGAGACCCAGGAGCAGGGCTGAAGCTTGCACGTACATGTACAGCTCCCTGCTGGGTGCACTGTGAGGGGAGGAGGAGGAGGAGGGAGCTTCACCACATTCCCTGTCTGGATCTCAAAGCTATGGGAAAGGAGAAATTTTGTTGTTTCACAACTTTGTTGTTGTACAACTTTTTTTCCCTCCTGTGGCAACATCCAGCAAAGTTTTCAAGAGCTTTTTTTTTACTTTTATAAAAAAACCAACAGCACTTTTTCTGACTGTAATCACTAATCCCAATGTATATTGTGAAACCTTTCATTATGCAAAACACACCAATAGTTACTATCGCAACCAAACATAACCCAGAGTTTGTTTTGACCCTGAGAGGTGTAAAGTAAAACTACAGATTTGACACACAGATCAAACCCTCCAGAATCATCACACAGAAGGTGTTAAACTGCAGACTTGTAAACCCTGATGAAACAATAATTGACAAAGCTATAGGAAGTATATTGGTTGATCATTGTTATTTATTCTTTGTTGAACAGTATTCTTAAAAGCCATCACATTTGCTTAAATTGGAAGGATTTTGGGAATCAGACTGCAGTTCCTGCCCTTAGTACTATTTGAATCTTATTATACCTATGTTTTTCATTTGTGTTGAGCATAGCTGTGAAATAAAATACATAACTGAGTTTGTTCTTCTTGGTCTAAATCTATCAGCTTTGTCCCCATGGAGGTAACAGTGAGTATGTTCCAAATTGCAATTGTCTTATCAAGGATGTACTTATCCGTAGTAAGTAGCTTTAGGGAAAATTGTTGGACAGTGAATAAGATAAAAAAAATCTTGTGACTAGAAACTTTCATTTCATGGACCAAATCTAAAAGAAAGGGCGCAGATGATGGTGTGTGGATATAGAGTTTTATTTTGTGTTTATAAGGTCTGATTCTGTTATCTCAGCTGCAGCTCCAGGACTTGCAGAAGTGTCTCCAGAGATGATACAGAAGATAAAAGCTAATTCTGTTCTTGTTCATTATCTATTCCCATGCTTCTACAAGGGCTGAAATTTCCCAGAAGTAGAAGCCCATTGTTACCTGCTGTTCCACGTTTCCAGCAGTTGTCTTGGGGTCTGTTGGCCATTGGTTTTAACTTCACAACCAATGGAGTGTTTCAGCTGTCACCTCCTCTCCTTCCAAAACCTGCTCCCCTAGCTCTGGCAAACCTTTTCTGGGCCTTTGAGAGTAGCATGACAGTGTGTTTGTGGTCTCTATACCCAGGCAACATTTTCCTGGGAGTCTAGACAGGAGTGTAGAAGAGGGTTTGGTCTAGTTCACAAATTTCATTCTTCCACTGGGGTGAAGAAAATTGCCTGTTTTCTTGTTGTGTCGAATTTACATTAGACAACTCAAAAATTAAGAACATGAAGGACTCAGAAAATAAAGGCAGAAAAGACTAAATAGGTAATTTAACTAATTGCATATGGCAATGCAGACTTATTGGCATTCTATAATAGTCATGATGTCAAAATATAACACATAAAATTATGAATGCCCTGATGTTCAGGGTAGGAAAGATGAGGTTTCAGAGATAATGTTGCATCTTGGGGAAGATAAACTAAATAGGAGACTTTTATTTGAAGGAAAGAAAGTCTCCAGTTCCTGTGTTCAGATTGTATCTTGTAGATCTTTGGTGTTTGGTATGTGTTCCTGCAGACCTCTGCTACTCTGTACTGCCTCTAAGAGAAAAGAAATTAAAATCTGTATTTTGTGAAGTCATTGTAGCTTAACTCACTGGCTGTGATGAAGAGTGCTTAGGAGGAGCTTTGAATAATCTGCCATAACATTTAGTGTGTTCCTAAGCAATCAAAGTAAGAATCACCTGGATGGACTACAAATAAAAGTTAAGTATATCATAATGCAGGTCATATAAATCTTGTGTGTTTATGAACTATACTGAAAAAGAAAAAATCTTCACACCCTTCAAGTAAAACTCAGCTTGAAACTGTGTCATTTGGGATATGGTGTTAATATAAACCCCAGAGTCTGGAAACTGGAAAGGAACTACACTGATGATAATGCGTTTGCTACTTGTTCAAAGAAGAGAAAAATACCTCTGAGTCTTTTCTGTGGACAAAGCTTTATATAAGCAACTCCTTTATCTCTACACTAGCCATAATTATTTGCCAGTAGATGGAGTAGTTAAATCAAATGTCTATCATTTACTCTCGGATCAGTTTGTGTGACAGTCTCCATAGCTTCTTGACACCATTAAACCCTTCTGCTTTCTACTCTGATGACTGGGGAGTCATTTCTGTTCTTGGTGAAGGCTCTCTGCTTTTGATATAGTGACAAATATGATTAGTTACATATCTTTCAACAAAATATTTTACATTTCTTTTTCCATTGGACATCAGGCTCACCTGCCAGAGATATTAATAATATCTCCTGCATCTCTTTTTAGGACTTTACCTTCCTCTGACTTCCCATCATAGGAATAAGGATACTTGAAAAGTGTAGAAATAGACTATTGACAATGCTCTCTTAGACTGCTAATCCAGAGATCTGATTTATCAAGGGAGAGAAATGTTTAAGTTTTGTGGAGATTTCTGCCCTGTCATTAGGAGCCATGTGTTGAATCTTTGTTCTTTTATGGTATGATGTGAAATAAGGGAGTTGTTTGCAAACCCAACCACAACACTTTGGTGGATATAGGCAGCAAGTTTGCATTTACTGAAGTATTAATGAGTGTATTGAAAGTATTAATGTATGTGAGACTACACAATTGTGAAAGGCATTGTATTTCCTTCATCTTAGACTTCCCTGGATGTCAACTGTGAGACTGTAACATTTTGCAGCATCCAGGTTTTCTCATTCTGCAGATGATATTCATGGTGCTACAGCTGTTGGTTACCATGTCCACAGTTCTCACAGGGACAGAATGCCTCCTGTAGAAGAACAGTCCAAATATCCAGTCTGTTACAAGATTGCTGAAATTAGCCCAGGATTGTCTTTTTACCAAGGTGGTAGCTGCAGTTAAAAAAAGCAGGTGTATTCTGTGAAATCTAACTGTATGAGAAATTAGAAAATAAATTTTAATATTTGGAAACTGTGAGTTACTGGTTACATTAACCATTTGGGTTTTTTTTGGTTTGGTTTTTTAGTTTCTAGTTGGCTTGGTTTTTTTTAAGCTATAGTTCTATTGAAAAAATCAAATATATCTCTTTCTTTAGCTGCAATTCAGGAAGGGGAAGAGGTGAAAAGGAAATGCCCTGAAATGAAAACTTGTTAGGCAAGTTTTAAGGCATCATTCTTTGTGAATCATGGAATATTGTATTCTAGATATAATGGGAATGGTGGCAAACTTTTGTGTTTGCCTACATAACCAGCAACTCCCCAACAAGCTATGGGTATTGGGCTAGAGAATCTAATTAGAAAACAAATCTAATTAGACACCTAGATCACAAAATGAATAAACAATATCCCCAGTATTTAGGAACACTGGGAATTCAGAGCTAGTTACATACAATTTCACTTATTTATACATTGGTTTCAGTGGTTATTCATTTGGGGTAATTTGGCTTTGTAAATTTTTTAATGATTCTGAAACAAATTTGCTGTACCTGTGTTAACTGAATTGTGATATAATCCATATTGGGGATAAAAAAGCAGCGTGGTGGATATATGAGGCTTGCGTAGCCTGCAAACCAATGAGCAGACACAAGAGCCACTGCTTTGTGCTAGAAAAGGACAGACTGCAAACTCTATTGAGCCAATAACAAGAAATGGTTCAACTCAAGTGCAGGAGTCAGCTACCCAATGAAAGAAACTAGGCAGAGAACTGTACAGTAGAAAAATGAGGGCTCTTAGAAACTCAGTGAAGAACAGGTAAAGATAAAAGTGCCGGATCGAAACTTTAGAGCCTTGCTGAAAACTGAAATATGAACATCAGATGTTTTCAAATGCCCTTTGAATGGGTTTCAACATTAGAACCTCATGTTTATTGCATATACCCTAAAGTTTTGTTTGAAGATAAACCTTTCAAGTTGAAATCCATGCCTTATTCACTGCCTCAGGTAGCTTCTAAACAGTTCCTTGTGACCACCTTTACACTGTTTGTCTGACCTAACTTTTTTCTCGTTGTGGCTCACCCAGAAATGTATGTTAACTACCTCCTTATTTAATTCTCCTTCTGTGGCTCATGCTTCTTGCTTGGTTGCTTTCAAATATTGTAAATATGAACCATTCTTTCCCCATTGTTCAGATATCTCTTAGGAAAATCTGTATCTACTTTCTTTGCTGAGATGTCCCTAACCAAAGTATGGGAAATGCTTTTGTATTTAAGGGCTCCTCTGCTGGTTTCCCAGAGAGAAGACATTGTGTTTTCTATCTGGTTATAAGAAGGCATTAAATCCTACTGGTTTTATAAAATACTATTGGCTTTGGTAATACCAGCAAAATTCAAGATTGTTAAAACTCCTGTTGATTTTCATATAAAACAGAGTAAAACCCACCTTCTACTTAAGGTTATGATTTCATGTTTAGAAATACTGTTTTGTTTATAACATCCCATGTTGTTCTGGCATATTCTTCAGCGTGCACAATCTGGCTTTTCTGGTGCATTAATAAACTCTTGATTCCCCACAGCAGAATCTGAAAAATCTCTGCTAGCTTAAAACTGTAAAGTGAAAGCATATTGTGTGGTTAAAATGTAATTAGGGGAATACACATGTGTGAACCTATTTTTTTCTAAGTCCATTGAGCAGGTCATTGCAGAAATAGCCATCTTTCTGATCTTTTACCACAGCATCCTGGTGAAAGTCCTTCCTTAAACAACATTTAACAGCATTTAGTACAGCCTTTGTGCTGACTCAGTCCAGCAAAAGTGTCAGAGGTAGAGGGAAAATGGTTTTTTATTCCTTCAGTAGTGTGAAACACAGATGATTTTCATTTCACACCATAAGCTTATTGCTGCTGCCTTTTAGATTTTTTTATCAAGTTGATTGCTGTCTTTACTGGAAAAAATGATGTCTTGATACAAAAAGTACAAATTTTCAAGGCGTTTGTCAGGAGCAGAAGGTGTTTTTTTTTTCATTTCAAGTTAATTGTCAAGCAATGTCAGATACTTAACGGGTCTGTAAAAGCTGATATGACTCTCAGTACAGGTTTCACTAGGACTATGCATTTTTAATGATGTTACAGCTCTCTGTAACAGGAGGCTAAGATCAGCAATTTGCAGTAGCTATTGGAAGAACTTTGGACAATTAATGTATAATGTTCTATTATGGACCTCAGTTTTGCCTTAGTACTCTGTAACTTGCTTCCCTTTTACTGATAGGGCTTGGACCTTTATTGTCTTAAGTCCAACCTCTGCTCCAAGCCTGATTCTGTTGAGTGGCAACAAATTCAGAAGTTGCTTTTCTACAATAGACCTGCAAGTTAACATCTGATTTTATGTAGAAGGTGAAAAAAACCTCAGAACAGCCCTACACTGAACCTCGATGAGTGGTGCTCCTCACAGGAAAATGCTGTGGTAACACCTACAGATGCTGTCAGCTGAGTATCTTGTACAGCACAAACTTCTCTTGGCTGAGTGCAGGGAATTCAGTTTGCATCCACTTCCTGGATATCTGGCATCAGAATGGCCAGGTATCCAGGAAGGATATCTGGGTTTCTCCAGGTAGAGACTTTTTTTTACCCCTTCTTCTTCCCCAAAGGGTTTTTTTCAGGACTCTATTCCTGTGTGGGATAGAGAAAAATCACTCACATTGGAACGGGCCCATCATTTGCATCTGGGTCAAATAAGGCTAAGAAAAGGACTCCTATTCTGATGACCAGAAGGCTAGAATAGTATCGTCCAGATTTGCCTTAGGAAATGAGATAGGACAGGATTATGGACAGTAGGAGGTAAAAAAGGAGAGACTGGTTTATAAGAGTTGATGACTACGTCTGTCTGCTTCTGGCCATGCTCCCCCATTGCCTGTAGTACCTGCTTTTTTGGCATTGAGTCAGTTAATTGCTGGATTAATGAGTTATATAAGTTCACTAGGGAATTTCATGTGCATTGGAGCAGGTTGAATTGAAGAAGGGAGATAAACTCTAGAGCACAATCTCCCACTTTGGTACCAGTGCGTTGTTAATGTGGCCCACAGAAGCACACACTTATGATTCTCAAAAGGAAATGGAAAAACATCGTTCAGAAACGAAAAATAGGGTTGGTCAGTGTACCACATGTCACTCCAGTACCCTGTGTACTCTCTCTGATTTTTTATTCTTTTGTTTTGCTCGTACTTTTGTTCTGCTAGAAGCATTTGTTTAAAGTTGTGTTAAATATTTCTCAAAATATTCTGTTGAAGTAGACGTAGCAGTGTGAAATCTGAATCCTGAAGTCTGATAACCAAGCCTGCAGAAGATCTGGGATCTGAATTTGGTGAAGGCTTAAGCTTGAGAGATAAAAACTTGAGTTTAAGAAACATTAAGGAAGAAAGGAGAGTCCCCAAGTTAAAAAAATGAAAATCTCAGCACTACTTTTCTTAATGCTTGTTTCTTAGAAAGCAGCCTACTTCCTTCCAAGGCACAGTCCATTTACCATATTTGGAACTTTGAAAAGTAAAAAAAAAAAAAAAAAAAAAAAAAAAAAAAAAAAAAAAATAAAATAAAAAAAAATTCATTTCATCTTTTTTTTCTCCCAGCACAGAGAATCTAGGAGGCATGTGTTTCTTGGAGCTGTTCCTGCATTTTAAGTCAGTGGTCAGTTGCCATAGCTCTGCCACCTGAAGGGCTGTTTGCTCAGCCAGTGTGTGGAGCACATTCTGGAGCTCTAATTCACTGGTGAGACAAAGGGTGACTGGCTAGAGAATAGCCAAATCCTCCCAAGCTCTCAGGCTCATTACTATGGGAACTCTATCAAGGCTGCAAGCTAGCATGGAATATTGACAGCATGAAACGTTGATGAGCACGCCTGAGTTTTGGCAAATTAGATTTACTATCTCATCCTATCTAATAGACCATTTAGAGTTCTGCCCCTGAGACACAGCTCTTTAGCTGAGCATCTACCATCTTCTTGTAATGTTTTTATCTTCAGTCTGAATGGCCACAGCTTTATGAATATGTTTCTCTGTACTTTAATTTTCTTGTTGCTGGAAAAAAGCTTCTGGGTGGACATGCAGTTGCTTAGAAAAGGCAAACAAGGAGCTGCATTGAAATGTACTCTTGAACAAATCCATCAATTTATCTTTATATTTACACCAACAGAATTATTTTATATATGTACACATTTATATACACAGACACACACACATAAAAACGCATTCTCCCAACTGGGTTGATGTGTACAGCATTGCAAAATAGATCTGCCATCGTCCCTGACAGGCTGCTGGAAATGGAGTTGATTGAATATGACTCAGACCCTCAGTCTCATTGTCCAATTCATCAGTGAATGCACTGCAGGCTCATTGATTATATGTAAGGCCAGCAGGAATGCTTGGCTTGCTTCGTGGGGCTGCCTGTATTGAGCCATTATAAACACTCTCTTCTCTGCTGTGTGCATGTAAATAAGTTCAGGTCACTTAAAATTGACAACTTAGACACAATTTTTATGAATTAAAAAAAAAAGGGAAAGAAATGCAGGGAGTTCTTTTTGTAAAGAAGTTAGTTTCAGAGAGAACCGAGTCCACAGGCTAATGATTTAAATATTATGTTAGTATTTTGAAAAAAAATTCTGGATAGCAAGTATTCCAGATGCAGAAGTTAAGTTTTTTTTTGCCTTTTTCAGTATGAGTGACAGTGAGTGTGCCTGCATGTGGGATAGAACTTAGACTATAATTCAAAATTAACAAAATATTCTAAATGAAAATCCTTTTCCATGGGGTAGCATGATTGTATACCACAAGAAAAAAAATCTGAAAATAATTTTCTTCTAATAATTATGCACATGGTTATAGGTAAACCTCAGTTTCCCCATAATAAGCTGAAATGTTGCTGTTCTATGCCTGTGATGTGCCTGTTCTTGGGAAAAGAAAATCACTTTTACCTGGAAACAGTAGATGTCATTGCACCTTTTATTTCTGTGTCTTTGTGTCTCTGGAGAAGTGGAGATGAGGAGTGGAATGGGCTTAGTCATGTCCCTTACTCAGGGAAGAATGATGGAAGCACTTTTTTGGCTGCTGTGGTCCCACAGGCTCTATTTATTTATTGTGTCATATGATCCACTGGCAAAATATACAGGCAAAAGCATTAGTTTTACAGTGTGATCTTGCTCCTTTCAGACAGGGCCCCTGGGAAGATGTCACAACTGTATGAAGAGCTACAGCACCCAAATGTTAGGGGTCTGGTAGGTTTTTTCTTCAAGATATTTTCTGCAGTGATATGCCTTTCCTTCTGTAGTCAGGAATTTTCTCCAGTCCTCTGGTCTTGATAAAATACCATGTGAAGTCTTTGTCAGTGGAGACAAGAGAGTATGTAATGAAACAGTGTTAACAAACCCCCTTGTCACTGGCCTCCTAGTTTTGGGAAAAAGAGATGGAATGTCAAGGAACATCTTTTTCACGTCCACAAATATAAAAATATGTCAAAATTTTGGTTTGCTAAGCACTGAAAACATTGCAGGATGCACTTGGATTATATAGTGTGACAGACAACTTTTAATGCTGGCATGTTTTTAACTAACAAGATTTATCGAGGAGGGGATTGGTAGCCAAAATATTTCAGCTACTTGTGCTGCTTAGGATCCAGAAGCCCCAGTGGGAAGGAGGAGACCAGGGATGCTGTAAGGGCAGCCTGAAATTACCAAATAAGTTACACACATCTTGAAACACAGTGTGCTGTTGCTGTTTGCACTGATCTCATTAGTTTGTTTACATATCCTGATTTTGCTCTCTCCCTGACCAACTCCCTGTACCTTGTGTTTCCTGAGTGTTCGTTTCAGTGCTGCTTACACAGGGAGAACAAACAATCCAGGCAGCCAGCAGAGTTTGCAGAGCACCCTGTGCACGCCTCAGTCTCATGCTGCCCAGAATCAGGCTCTGAAAAAGTGAACTGCCTCTCCACTTCTGTTTGGATTTCAATGCCAAGACCTTAGTTCTGGGATACCCAGCTTTCCACCAATCTCTGCTGCTTAAAGAGTGTGTGTTTGTTTTTTCATTATTTTTAAAAGGAATGCTCATGCTGACCGATAGGGCTTTTTATGTTGTCTTGTGAGTTCAGTAGTATCATATTTAGGTGCAGAAGCTTTGAGTTGGTGACCCCATGAATCTAGATGAAAGTGTCTATTCTGAGTTTAATTGATTTGAACCCATGAAAGTTCTCGTAAAGTATATCTCATCCACTTTGTGTTTTATTCTAGCCAGTGGGGGGGGGGGGGGGGGGGGGGCATGGGAAGTCAAACACCTACTATCCTAAATATTCAGTGGGTTAGACAAAGACTGCTTTTACTAGAGAAAAAATGGATCCCATTCATGGTGATGTGTGTATTTTGGCATATTTGTAATTTTTTTAGCCTATGTATTTCTTGGGATTTACATGTATGTGATCCTTCCAGGAAGGCCAAGTGTCGTAGTGAAGCCATATATTGGTAGCTCCTACGGGCTAAATCACATGTTGTATATCCAAGAATTTCCTGTCATCTGTTCATGTGCAGTATTCTGGACTATTGTCATACTGCTACTGAAATTAGAACCTGAGATGACAGGCTTCCTTGTTATGTTTTTTGCAGTTTTTGTTTTTATCATTATTTTTAAGCTGCTCTTTGTCTGAATTTTGCGGATTGCTTTTGTTCTGTACAAATATAATTAAATTTATACAGTTTGAACCATCAGGAAATTGACAAAACAGAACACTCTAAATGCTACAAATAGACAATTCTGCACAATCTTCATTCTCCAGAATTTACAATGTCAGAAATACCAATTTGCCTTACCTAAATTGGAAAGATGGATGGAACTTTTACAAGCTTTGGGAAACTCCAAAGAAACTGCTGAACATCCATGCATCTAACAGAGGTGAACCCAAATTTCAGACACTTTGAATTTCCCTTGTTGAATGAAGGGCATTAAATCCTGTGCTCCATAGAGAGGAGAAGCTGTGTAATTGAGTGCATTGAACTGTTTGGCCTGGGCTGTGGGGATGCCTCCAGAGTGGCCCAGAGCAGAGTCTTCAGGAAGCAAGCTGTTGTCATGGCTTCAGATTCCTCCCTAATGTTCAGTTCACAATAGCAGAAGGATTAAGCATTTCAAGGAAGGGCTTGAAACTGAGTTTGTGGTGAGATGGAGAAAGGGGGCTCAAAAAAATCTGTGCTGGCTGCTTTCCAGCAGGGGATATACATAATGGCAAATGATGTCACGTAGCTGAGAATGCAGAAGAATT
The DNA here is from genome assembly GCF_051311805.1 of Agelaius phoeniceus. Classification (NCBI taxonomy): domain Eukaryota; kingdom Metazoa; phylum Chordata; class Aves; order Passeriformes; family Icteridae; genus Agelaius; species Agelaius phoeniceus. The sequence continues at coordinate 23,307,704 of NC_135273.1, forward strand.
CTTTAAACAGCAAAAAAACAGGGCACTTGCTGAAAAACAGAAAGAGATGGTGGTGTGAAAATGTGTGCATCTGTATGTGCATACATGTTTGTAACATTTCTGGCTTACTGGTTTCCAGGAAAGTAGTAAGAGACAAAACCACTTTTATACAGTCAGTGGCTGTGGCAGCAGTGTGAAATGGGCAGAAATGGATGAATTGTGTTTAGCCTTTGCTTACTGCAAGCTTTTCATTACTGTATGGTAGGTTACTGCAGCAAAAATGTGGTTCAGTTAAAAAACTGACATTAAACAAAGCCAGATGTACTTAAGTAGCAAAATATCCAGAAGAAATGACTTAACTTACAAGCTATGTGTGGATTAATGTAACTCCCTGATCCTCCCCCTACCCAATATCTCCATCCTCAAAGAAAGTCAAAATCAAAACAAAACAGAGGAGGGGAAAAAAAATCCCAAACCCATAAAACCCAAGACTCACAGCCAAGCCAATCACCGTAAGGCAATTTGCTAATGGGTTTGGCAGAAATGATCCTGTTTGGCTTGTCTTCCTGCCATGCTAGAAAGTTAGCATTTATCCATATGTGAAATGTTTTATTTAATCTAACAATATTTGAGTACGTTTCCTTCTTTTCCCTGAAATATGGGGGGTGATCTTAATTTCACTGTTATAACAGAGAAAAAAAAAAATAGTTACTTGAAAGGCAACACACTGTTTTTAGTTTAGAGAAACCCATTGTTATCTCAAGACTTGAGTACTACTTAGAAGCAGCTGGATTGTTTCCAAGCTCTCAAAATATATTTCACATCTTGTGTATTATGTTTTTACTATGAAAACATATGAAACTTTCTCAGAAAAATTTACTTGAAGCACTAAATGTGAAAAAGTCACAGATAGTAGCAGTGATAAGGGAAACTGGGTTGCTATTCTGGATCTTTCTGCCATAAAAAAGAACAGAAATTGGAAAATTTACTGTCATTTTTACTGTCAGAAGTGTTTATACACAGGTGTGTCACAATTCTTGTTGTGAGGAATTGTTCAAATTACGTTTGGGCAGTGGAGAATGTGACCTCTGTTGTAACTCATTAGGCCTGCAGAGAACTACATGTACATTTAATATCCGGAGCTTGACATGATGGCTCCCAGATGCTCAGAGGAGAAAGCCCCTCAGATGATGATTCAAAGAAAGAATGGAACCCTAAAAAATGGTTTTTGTTTGGGATTTATTTTATTTTATTAAGAGTTTAAAGCTGTAATTTATTTCAGTTAATTTAATTACACATCAGGAAAGTTTGCTCCATGTACCTGTATGTCTCAAGAGGCTCCAACAAGTATACTGGACTTATTCAAGGGGGAAAGGGCTGGAATTCAAACCTATTTTTGCAAATATAATTGGTTGTAGTCTTCTGCTGACAGAAGTAAATGATTCTTTAGTACGTAGGTATTCCAGTAAGTTCAATTATTATTCTTACTTCTGATGCTTAATTGGCTCTCCTTAAGTTAATCAGAAAGGGAAAAAAGTTGCTAATTGGATTCTTCTGGGAATATTTCTGTGCATTTTCCCACTCCTATCAGAGTCTATTGCTTGCTTTCATATTCTGTGTACTCCTGTGGTGGGCATATATGTACCACTGGAAGATGATACCTCTCTAATAGGAATAAAATTGGTACAGTAACTCAGAGATCTTATTTTATAAAACCTGTTACAGGAGGTACCAGCCATTTGCAAAGAAGTAATATGGGGAAACTGTTGTAATTCTGTATCAGAGGGGAGGAGAGGGCTACAATGATGCAGAAAATCACTGAAATAGGTACAGTTGTACCATTTGATTAGTCTCTAGTCATTTCTTCTATGTCCTCCACTCAGACTGCATTTCTCTCCAGTCTCATTGCTTTTCATGTACTTGTTCACTTGAGAAAAGGAAAGCTTGAATAGGAAGAACTGCTGGTGCTAGACTTCTTTCGGCAAAAATAAATAAATTAGCAAGTTCAAACTGTTCCTTCTACATGTTTTTGAAGACTCTGGTGTTAGCAGCTGGGTTATTGCTGGTATAATGTCCCTCTGTAAATTCATTTGAAGGCACTAATTAAGAAAAAAAAAATAATTTGTCTGTGTGTCCACCAAAGCAAAGGGAGGGAGATTGCAAATATCAGAATGCATTATTTAAATGAAAAAAACCAAGAAAAGAAGTAGTGACCGATTAAAATATTGTGATCCCTGCTGTGTCTCATTTCCTAAACCCAGGATATTTTGTCTGCTCTAACATCTGTTTTTATTGTTTCTTTTTGCTCAGTACAGAGATACTGTAGCTGCTTTTGATTTCTGGCAAGTATTGGCAGGTATTTTTTAAATTTTCACTTTAGTTATTGTTTAGAATAGGCAATGTTTTTTTTTTTTTTTGGTATCCATTTGAATGAGGAAATACAAACCTCTGATTTTTCTTTCATAATATCTCCATAGCATTTGGTTTTCAATTTTAATGTGATGAAGGAGATCAGCTTCAAAGGATTTCATGGATTTTATGTCTTTCTAGTTAGCATGGAAAACAGAATAGTAAAGGTGGTCAGAACCTGAAGCTTGGATATTTATTTTTATTTTATGACAAAGGAGACACAAAAGCTTCTGCTCATTTTTAAATTAAGAAGTAAAATGTGGTGCACTTCCATTCCTATAACTTCTGGTTTTTATGTTGAAGGTGTTGTTACAGAACTACAGTGCATGTATGATGTTTGTGTAAGATGGGGAGTTTATCTTGGACTGCCCAAGCTATAAACAGCTCAGTAAGAAAAGGGAATTTTGAAACAAGTTTCCTTCCACAGAACTCAGTGCATCTCTCCTTTGCCTCTGTTTTGCCATCTGCTAATTTCTGTTCACTGGACTTGTCCCTGTTTTGCAGCAGAATTCCTCCTTCAGTTTACATCCAGATTTGAGACTACTAAGAGTGAAAAATGGTCACAGTAGTGGAAAGGGGAAAGGAAGGTGCTATCAGGCCATTATCTTGCATGTCAACCTGCCTCTTGTCCTCATGTTTTCAGTCCCACCTAATTTCTGAACATGGATTATCTAAGCAGTTGTTTGAACAGGAGCCTTGCTTTATAGCAGTGAGCTATTGGAGGTGTGGGTCTTATCACTGAAAATGGAGAGCCTGCAATAAATTTTAAGACAGATGGGGAAATGATAGAAATGAACCATAGTTTTTGTTTGCTCTTCACAGTGAGGTTTTACCATTTGCTGAAAGATTTTCTGTTTCAAGAGTGTAATAACAATGTCACTATGGTTTTTGCAAAAGTAATATTTAATGGATTTGGTGGAACAGAGAAAGTGGTTCTAAGAACAATGAACACAAGAAACAATTTATGTTTTCTTACTCTATTTTAAGGAAATACTTTGTGCCCAAATTTTTTTTCCCCTCTGTGAAGCACTGTGGTACAAACTAAAGCATTCCAGATTTCCATTTGTACTCAATGATCCTTGTGTGGGTCCCTTCCAACCTGAAGTATTCTATGATTCTATAATGGCAATGTAAAGCTTAGTTCATGTTGAGGTGTCTGAGAACTCAGCGCTAATTTATGATTATGAATTTCCATCCTATTTAATCCAAAATTATACTTGCTAGAGGGCCTTGAAACAGAACAGAACAGCCTATCCCAAACAGAACAGAAGAGATGGCTACCTTCTTCCTCTTCTATAGCTTTTCTGTGTCTTCTGTGTCAGAACTACTAGCAGTTAACTTCAGTTTACTAGACGGGCAGTTGTTTGTAAATGTGCACAAATAAAAGTCCTGATATTCTGGTCTCAGGTAGGTGGGATGAGGTAAGGAGTAGTACAAAATAAAGGCACTGTCAGTGACACTATATGCCTCGAGTGCTACAGTAGGCAGAGCAACTCACAGGATTTGTAAAATAAAAGAAAAATCTCAGAGATGTATAGTTTACCTCTCAATGCATGTGTGTGCTGTCAATGATACAAAAGACTGGCTGGGTAAAAACTATTTCTTTGATGTTACACAAATGTTTCTTATTAAGAGAGGCCTAAAAGCCTTAAATTTTCTTGAACTGGGTTTACTTGTGCTTCTATTGGTTCTTCAGGATCTGTGAGGAGGTGTTTTTATTGTGACTGTCATCTGTAAAAGGTGTATTTTGCACTTAATTACATCTGTAACTTGATCTAGCTATCTGGCAGTTTAAAGCATGAAAATACAGCAGAACTTAAGCAAAAAAATATCCTATTGATTTGGACCATTAGAAAATGATATGGATGGACCTTATGAGCTGGCATATTAGAAACTTGTTAGAGGTCAGACTTCCAAGTCAATATGTTAAAATTCTGAGCATCAAAACAAATAATCTGGTTTGGGTTAGATCAAATTCATTAGTAGGAAGAGAAGTTAATTGGCTTTTCAAGCTGGAATTTCCTTCTTCCATGTAAGTGTTGGCTGCTCTTGTTGCTAACTAAAACTTTTTGTACAGATGCTCTCTTTACAGCCTTAAAGGGGCCTCTCTCTTTCTTTTCTGCTCTTTTTGAGGCAAAAGAATGGTCTATTGCTATGCTCTCCTCATTCTATTTTCTAAGAAGCATGATTTTAGTTTTTAAAGCATTGAAATCCATGCCAAAGACCTGTTGGTGTCTTTTCTTTGTGGCGGAGGTAACAGGTAACATGCCTTCATTTTCCACTTTCAGTCATTCTGGACTTTGGTGTTTATGTATTCTTGTAAAGGGATCTATATAACTAGTAGATGTGTGGTTTGAGAGGTTTCTTAACAAGTTTTGCAATGTTTGTCTCTCCCCCCTTTTCTCTGGGGCAGAGAAAGGAAGCACTTGGTTCTGGCCTTTGAAGCTGTGCTGGCCCAGTGACTGTAGCAGGGCACAGCACCCTCTCCCCTGCATGGTGATTTAGACCACATTGCAGGTATGAAAGCCTGCTTTAGAAATGATGGCAAGGCTGGCTCAGGGCTCTTCAACAGAAGAACAAAAAAATAATCAGGAATGTAAGAAGTTTGAGCATCAATTAGTAAAAAAGAAGAATAATTTTTCCTGAAATGGAATGGAAAATGATGCTGCAATGCTGTAGCCCCATGTGTTCCTTCAGAAAAGAATAGTGCAGCCTGCAAATAACTACCTCAGCGTAGAGCAGTACTGTGCAGTGTTCTGCCCTGTGACCGTTCTGTATGAAATAGCTCCTCCCTGGAGTCCCATTTGGCTCCCTGAGGAGCCCCTGGTGCTGCTGCAGGAGGGGCTGGCGTGAGGGGCTGCAGCAGCCGCCATTGCCTGTGCCACTGACCGCAGGCCCTGCGCCATGGCCTGGCCTCGGGCGTGAGGGGCACGGCGACCTGCCCAAGATCTTCACAAAACAGCTGTGGTCTAAACTTGCTCCCCAGTCCTGAGCACCCTGACACCTGCCACCATGTTCTCTTTTGCCACATGGCAATAAGAAATGAGATATTCTTCTGAAAATTACTCTGAGGGGAACCATGGTGGGAATTGTTCTGCTGTGTGGTGATGGAATCACGCATCCTAGGCCTCTGAGGCCTTTTCAAACTTAGACAGGCTTACATGAGGGCTTTTTCTTTTTCTGCTTTACAGTACCTTTACAGGGTGACAGTAAAGCCACTAGTATTTAGATTAGGTGTGTTGAGAGATATAGATGGACCTGGGAGGCCCAAAATGAGGGCAATCAAATGTATTTTGTGACAGAGGGAAAAGACTAAGTTTTATTTGTGACACACATCGCTCTGTTCAGAAGCTTGGTAAAAAGTGTCATTTGTGTTGCAATGTTGTGGCAGGTTAGTTCAGAGGACCATGAAGGAATATAAATACAGAGTTTTATGTCAAGCAAAGTTTAGGAATGGAAGAATATTTTTAACGGTCCTTTATTTTTTGGTTTTTTTATTTGTACGACAGCAAGCAACATGGTTTGTTTCAGATAACAGATAAGTAAATAAAGATAAAAGTCTTATTTTAAAATGGTTATAGAGGAGTAATATATGCAGTACTAAAGTACAAACACCATGTACTTCAGATGTTTAAAATTGCTGATATTTTGTAGTTGATAGCAGCAGTACAACCAGGCCTACAGGCTTTCTCTCTGCCTTGTTACTGACAACTGTGATAAGATACCCTCAGCTTTGCTTCCTGAGATTTAATTCAGCGGCTGGGAGTCCTGTTTACCACTTTTGATATCAGTTTCTTGCTTTATAAGGGCAAAAAGAATTAAATGAGTTAGATCTGTCTCTTCTTTCAGGCTGGATTTGAGTTCTCAGAAGGTACTAATATCCCTTCAGTGTAATAGATTTCCTTTAGTATCACTAAACTTTCTATACTATGTGACTAATAAAGAATTTTAGAATTAAATCTTACCTAGTGTAGGAATGCAAACATATACTTGCAATGACATTCAGATATGTTGAGGTCTTCTATATTTCACTTTTTTTCTGCTCCTTATTATGTTGTTGCATTATTCTCCTATTGTATTAGAAATCAGCTAATCCTGGGTCAAAGTGTCATAAAAATGTTTGATCACATGTTGTATTTTAATGAAAATAATAAACGTAAACTGTTTTGCATTTGCAAAATCTTTCTTGCAAAAGAGATGCTGAATTTAAACTTGGGGTGGATTGACAAAGCCAGCACTCCAGGCAGGAGGAGAGAATGAGTAGCCAAGCAGGCAGGATTAACATGGTATGCCTGGGAAACACCCACATCTAATTTCTATTACTGCTTGCTTCATTAGGCTCTGAAAGTCTGACTTTGATTTTGTTTTGGTTTTCCACAAACATCAGTACTTAGTTTAGTACTTTAGATTTTCTCTATGTGAAATGGAAAAAATGTGTTAGGAAAAATGAGGAGTAGTACAAGGACAATTGAGCATAGCACAAGACAGCTTTCATTTATCCCAGCAGCTGGACCTGAGTGCACAGGCAGGTAATGTATTCTTGAATAAAAGCAGGTTGAGATTTTATACTTTTCTTAAGGAGAAAAGAAAAAGGGAGAAAGCATTTTTGTCTTGGGATGTATCTCAGTAATTTTATATAGCATCTGCACCATGTTTTGTGTTATAATCCTTTCACTTTAATGAGACTGTAATTTAGCATGAAAACACTCTCATATGCTTAAAAGAATTCTATGACTTCCAATAATGTAAAGCATATGTAATCTAGTGAGAAAATCTGATCATGTTTTGGCAAAGGCTGCAGGGTTACTATTCACTAAGTAACAAAATCTGAGTTTGATGTAAAGTTTCACACAAAGTTAAACACATTTCTGTGGAATAATGGGGAGAATATTCATTCACCTGCAGAATGCCTTTTGCGGTTTTATATCTTGTACACAGAAACCACGTAATTTGCTCAGTTCCAAGTTTGGTTTGATCTTTTATTTCCAGTAAATAAGAATTCATGACAAATGGGAACATAAGGGTTTTTGAAGCTTGTGACTGGGGGGAAGACACAGCACATTGATTTTACAGGCATATAGCCTGTGATGATTTCTGCTTTCAAGTAAATATTCCTATCCTTATAGAACTAACTGGGGGAGGTAACTATAGATGCTATAGGTTTTTTTTTCTTAAACCTTAATGATCTAGGGCAGTAATGAGTCAGTTGGAAGGGATCAAAATATGTCCATTTGACAGAAATATCCAGTGTTTACAAGTGAATTAACACTGAGAAATACCTATCTGCAGTGCCCCAGCATATAATCTCTTTGGCACTTTGCAACTCAGAAGATAAGTCACTAAGTCAGAATTCTACTGCTGTGGCTGATTACTTCTAAAGCACTAAGCAAGCTTAATTATTTGCATAAATTCAAATCTAGCTATTTTTCTAATCTAGGGATTCCAAAGATTTTTTTTTTCTGCATTGATAGCATTTAAACTCTAAAATCCTTTGTAACTCTGTGACACTTCAAAATCTCTTTATTGTTCCAGGGTCAAATTCAGACAGGTCTTGAGTTTCCGGTATATTTCTAAGTTTTCTTGTTTTTATGTTTCAGCTGAGTTTGGGCTTCACAACCATAACCTTGACTTGCTGGCAGTGGCACAAATGCAATGAGTAGGACCAGGACTTGATAATCTTTATATAACTTAATTTGATTATTATCTTTATATGGTTGTCTGTAGTTTTTGCTTTACATATCTTCCCTCAGCCTCCTGTAACAGAATGATTTTAGTTCAATGTGTGTGTAGCACAATTATTTCTGTCTGGTATGAAAATTGTGATAAGAAAGATGATATTATTTGCCATTAATTTCATATTTAAGTATTAGAGTCATTAAAACACTAATTTGAACCAAATAGCCCAGAAAGGAGGGGGATAAAATCAGTTGGGGATGTGTTTGATCTGCATGTGAACCCTGGCACTGATTTCCTGGCACTTAGTAGAGCTCAGGTACCATGAATCTTGATTAAACAAACAGGTGAGGTACCTGAAAAGCAGGTTTTGAACAGAACAGGCTCATTCATGTGAATACTGAGGATTGTGCATCTCTCCTGACCTTACAGCTCCCTAGAGTGGCATTACTCTGACACTGAAAACTTTGCCATGGTTCTACTTAATATCATCTAGTATGTGTGTATGATAGTCTCCTGAACCTTCAGGTTTGTTTGGTTTCTTTTAAGCCCTTTTTCCAAAGTTTTAGAACTGTAAAGTCTGACATTCAAGCCTGGAAAACAAAAACACCAAAAAGCCCCAAGTGTATGTGTGCAGTTTCTTGAAAGGGAGATGCATGTTTTCCCTGTGGTTACCAGGTAACTGTAGCAGAGCAGCACTGAGATGGAGCTAACACACTCTGCCTCCTGCCAGTTGTGCTGTTCCCAGATCCCAGTTGTTTTATGGCCAGCTATCTTCATGTGGAAACTGAGAGTGTGGTTATACTTGTTTGACCAGAAGTCATCCCTTAGCTTGGACTGTGTGACACTGTCCTGTATAGGAAAGTGGGCAATAGAGTGGAGAAAAAGGTAGTGCTTCAAGCAGTTCCCTTCCTCACTGCCAAAACAGGTAAATACAGGACATCTGGATTAGTCAGGGGAAAGCAGTAAAATATTGCTTTGTAACAGCAAAGTGGTGTTTAGTTTGTAGTTAATTCTCTGTGCATAAAGCCAGTCAGTTCAATGGCTGCAGTTCAAAAGCCTGGCAGGAATTGAGTCCTGGTTTATGTGATTGGTCCTCTCTAATATCTTTCAGGTAAGGCTGCTGATAAGGATAACTCTTTTAATTGCTCATTCTCTGACATCAATATAAATCTGCCATTCAGCTAAGCTAAGGACATAAATATAGTATGCTTGTCTTCAGCAAGACAAGAGTGTGTGGTGGGTCTATGCCAAACTATGTACTTCTCTTTCAACCACCTGGAACATGTATTAAACATGAATTGCCCAGGAAAGAAAAGGTATAAAAACATAAAAAATTTAAAAGCATAAAATTTTGATCTTGTCTTTTAGGAGTGGGGTATACCTGCAAGGTGTCAGGAAGCTTAAGATGTGAAACTGTGAAATAGGTGGCACATTTTTTTTCCTGAGGGCAATAAGAAAAGTCAAGTCCTCCCCTCCAAAAAAAAAAAAAAAAAGAAAAAAAAGAAAAAAAAAAGAAAAATCCAAGTATAGCAAACCCCAAAAATAAACTAAATTAACGTCCGTGGACTTGTCCATGACCTCTTGACTTCTTAAGTAAAAGTAATACTTTTAGAAACTAATAGCAATGAAGAATACTTGAATATGTACTTCAAGATTTTAAATATTAGTGTATTTTTAAAATTTCTATTATCAATATAGTTGTAGAAACCTGATTATACATAAAATTTTATCCTTATAACTGATTTAAAATAATCAGTCTGGTTTTCTTTGTATTAGTTTACCTTGAAAGAGTTATACAATAAATGCATAAATAGTGAAATAATGCTGTTAATTCGACCTAGGCTGGTATTGTGACTGTGAAAAGGGTAATTTGGGCAAGAAAAATCTTTCATTTAAATGTCATAGGAAATGTTTATTTCTAGCCAAATTTCTGGCAATGTGTGTTTTTGGTATTCTAGTTAAAAGAAGCCTTCTTGAATGGCTCAGTCAGACATCACTTGAGCCTTAGGTTTGATGAAAATTCAAGCTTGCTCCAGACATTAAAATTCTATGTGTTTAGAGTGTAATTGATGCTGAAGTTTCTCAAGCTGGGCTTATACTACAGAGTTGAGGCATTTTGATGAAAGTTCCTGCACTTGTCATACTTAGGCTGAAGTTGTTGAAATGATTTTGTGCAGAAAATTCATGGAAGAGCTTTGCAGAAATGTAGAATTTTGCAGAAATTATTTTGCAGAATAATGTAGAATTTTGCAGAAATGTGCCAGTCACAATCATTACAGCTCTTTTTAAATCTACAGGGATAATGCTGTAGAAGGACAGAACTGTGGAAATGTCACCATGGCTGTTGGGTGCATTGAGCTGAGGCCTGCTGACTCCTGGTTGCTTTGGTTAACAAGGCAGAAGTTCCACAGCAACCTTTCTTACTCACAATAAAATGCTCCAGGAGATGGAATGCTGCATTGTGAAAACCAGAAAATATGAAAACCATTTGTCAAAGAACTCTGCAGAAGGTATGATTTTTCTCTTCTGTGGCTGCTTTTGCTCTCCTGAACACAGTATGATACACTGGTAACGCTCTTGCTAATTGCCAGTTGAGCAGGAACTTTTCTTAGAAAATGGGAGGAAAGGAAAAACAGCAAAGACCAAGTATGTTTTCTTTACAAATCATGTAATCTGTTGTGAGACAGAAGCTCATCTGAGTCCTTTAGATGGCTGACATAAAATGGTAGCATTTCTAGAAATGCTAGAATTCTTTTTATATTGACTTTCCCCTCTCATTCTTTTTAACCACAATTCTTTCAAATACATTTTCTGTTAAGAGTTGACATTTCTCCTCTGCATGATTTCAGTTCCTGGTAGTTTACCGTGTGATCTCATAGCTGCAGCTGAATAAGCTTTAAAAAGGTTACTTTGCCTTTAACTTAGGATTCTATCTTTCAAAAGTTCCATTAAGTTCTAATTTAGAAGAAGAAAAACACATGAGGGAGGAGGACTAAGCAAAAGGCTCTATAAAAACACTGTTGGAAGTTCCAGAAGGCAGCTGAGCGAACTCCTAATTTTTATTGCTAGTGCATAGCACATATTTTTGAAGAAAACAAATAATCAGATATTGTGCATGGGACTCTGTGAGCTGTAGAAAAGATGGCATTCTACCGTGCACGGCAGGCTCTGAAGCACAAAGAGCTCTCCAAGGGTGGGGGACTAGGCAAATATGGTTGGTGACTGTGAACCTGCTGAGGAGAGGGCATGTAACCTGCTAAAGACATTTAGTTACTTCTTGTGGACAACAGCTGTCTCCTAATTCCTTAACTTTAGGGTCAGGAGGCATTTATGATATTTGGTAAGATCAATAATGCTTCTTTTTCTCCCTAAACCATTGATAAATGGCACTCCTTTGAAACATTGTGATGAAGAATTTTGTCATTGCTTGCATTGCTAGTAGATACTAAGCAGAGCATCGATGATTGAATTCAAACAGACTGAATCAAAACCAGTGTTTTGGAGAGTTATTTTTAGACTGTGTAATTGCATTAATTGAATTTTCCAAGTGGTTCTGGAGCATTTGTATGTGTAGGAATAGATATCAGTGGCCAAAGTAACTTGGAAGCAGGAGACCTTCTTAAACTAGATAAATATGCTGTGAAATTTTACAGCTTCGTTGCTCATAAAAGTAGTCCCTGTTTATCTGCTTGGACATATTGATATTGCTACTGAAATGTTTCCAGAACTAGACCTTGAGCTGAGGAATTTTGTGTTTTCTAATGTCAAGTGTTACTCTTTTAATAGACCCTCCTCAAGAAAAGTTCAGCCAGTCTGTTCTAATATGTTTCTGGTTTGACTTTACATTTGTGATGCCAGTGTAGATTAAGTGTGTGATGCCAGGCAGATTAAGTATTGTCTTGTGAGTGAAGAGAGATTTTCCTGCTTCCCACCCATCTTTCTCTCTGAAGCATTGTGGGAGGCTACCTATTTTCATTTACATCTCTTGATCACAGAGGCAATCACCAGCTGCAGACACAGTTCACAGAAAACATGAATGGCATCCATTTAAGGAATTTATAATTTTTTTTCTTGCTATCAACATTATTCTGTTCTTCAAGTATAGCAACTTATGGTACTTATTAATGCTCAGTGCCTCACAGAAGGCTTTGTCTTCCATCTTCACAGTTTTTGCAGATGAGCAAAACAAACCAAAGCCTTGGTTGTAGTTCTTGTCAAAACAACTCTGTATCTCTGCTTTCAGTATATTTTCAAGTTATGTAACATAACAAAACAGTAGAGAAGATAAAAGCGTGAATCTGTATTGTGAAGGATAAGACATGGAAGTGGGAGCTAGAGATGGGAATTATTTCTGACTGTGCCATGGCTCTTGTGTAATCCTGGGCAAATCACCTGCGTCTCACATAGAATAGAGACTTAAATTTATAGGTAAATAGTTTTTGAAGCCTAGTAAATAATCCCATTATGCCTCTGTTTGCCTTTTTGTGAAATGGAAATAAGAGTATTCCTTTTGCCCATCCGATGGTTGGAATACTCTTGTGATAGGCCATATGGAAATGTCTATGTGCAGTCCTTAAAATGAAAAGTACTCCTTTTGGAAATAAAGAACTGCAAAATTAGTCTCTATCTACCTTAAGCTTTATGCCCACTTCTTTCTTTTATTTTTCTTTCTTTCTCTTTTTCTTTTTTTTTTTCCTCCTGCCTGGTTTCAGGGGCTCAGTGCTGCAATGAATGGCGCTTTCTAGGGAATGCAGCTGTTCAGTCCTAGAATTAATATGCAAATGCTCTTCTCTTACTGAAGCAGGGGAGGAAGATGGAACATAGCTGTATTTTCTCTAATCAACATACTCCCTTTTTCATTTGGAACTACAACAAAGCTGACTGTCAACTACGCAAATAATGGAATATTTCTTTCTGCAGAAATAAACATTTTCATAAGCATACATTTCTTGAAAGCTTTTACTGACCAACCCAAACAATATTTTAGTTCAATGAAAAAATATATATTTAGAACTATTCACACACAAATCTCTCATGCTTTTTCAGTAAAATAAATAGAACAAACTAAATGCACTGACAGAATGCTAATTTCAGCTGCAGAAGCGTAATGCAGAACTGCAAAAGTGACTACCACTGGATTTTTTGCAAAATGCAAGTTCACATATTGGAACTATGTGTGTTGTAGAGGACCCATTCTACCCTCAGATTCACAGGTAGGGGGTCACACAGAAACACCTCAAGTCTGATTTGTATGCCTGATTCCCCACAGGACAAAAAGTGTAGAAGTTCTACCCCAGAGGAATAATGAGATTTTACTGTATTCTCAGCACAAATGTAATTCAACAAGATGTGAGATGGTAAAAAATTGGACTGCTGTCTTGAATTAATCCACATAAATAGGAAAAAAAACATTTTAGGAATTCTGATATCCAAGGCCACCAAGTCAGCTATGCAGAGGGGATCAGTGATTCCTGAAAGTTTTAGTAGAGTGGAAGAAGTGGTGCAATGGTTGTTATGAAGAGGGCTTTTGATATTGCATAGGATGAACTTGGATTGAAAAATATGTATTCTGAAGCTAGTGTGTGACAGGCCCTGTGTGCCTTTTTACTGCTGCCTAATTTAGTTTGTTCCCTTTTAGCTCAGCAGATGCATCTTTGCATTTGACTGCAATTTCTTTGGACAGGTTGAGGTAACAGTAAAATAAAACTTGAGCAAGGAACACAGGACAGAGTTAAAGCTAAAAGCAAGATTCTAAAGTCAAAACCAAGAACATTAAATCAATAAAGCAAGCTATTGGAAAACAATGCAAGGATTGAGGCTGGAACTGCAGGGTGGACTGACCTAAGCCAACTTAATCAATAGCTTGGCTGCTGAGTTGGGAATAAACAGAACTACTTGTAGGTGAAAAAGAAAAATGTGATAATGGAACCTTAACTTCTAAGATATATCTAAGCCAAGTAACTTCTGCATTGAAGCAGTGCAATTTGGCAAAGTCTTAAATGGCTGAATGCCTTAGTGAATGTGATCTATGAGCTGTGTCTGGAACTTGTAAAATTGAAGGACAAAAATAGTCCAATTACAGACAAGACACCCCTCAGCTGAAGGGAGAGAAACACCTGATATTTCAATCAGGCATGCTGTGTATGGTATGAATCAAATTCTATTAAAGGTAGCAAAAAAGTTTTATTAGTCTTAAAATTCCTAACTTCAATTATGTCCTTTTAGAAGCCTTTTACGAAAACAAAGTCAGATGGTCACATACTAGGTGATTTATTCTTTCTCCTTGTGGAAGTGCTGCAAAAAGAAATAGGTGAGACATAGTGAAGAAAGATAAACAAAATAAATGAAATTGAAGATGCCTTACTGTAGGACAGTAAGATAAAATCTGAAGTAACTTTCTGAGCTGCCTTTCTGTTGTCATCAGAATCATAATATCCCCACTTTAGTTCCCCCCCTAATTCTAACAAAGTCAATTTTTGACTCACTTTTGTGATCTGTAAGCTGCTCTTACAAGATGTGGCACTTGTGACTATTGCTGTCAGGTTTATGTGATATCTGGTTACCTCTAGATCCCTGTTAAGTATGTGCTGGGCAGTTAACTGCAGCTTTGTTGCCAGATTCATTACACTCATTTGTAAATCCACGTGATTGTGGCCTATTTACACTCCAGGTAATTTTGGCACTGGTCACTGAAATAGAGTAAGCACACAAAAATTAATGGTCCTACTATCTCTCACAGAACAGAGAGCTCTAAAAAAAAAAAAAAACCAAACAAAACCCACACCAACTCTTAAATTTGTGACTCTAAGTAGCATGTCCTTGAGAAACAGGCCCAACTGTGAGTAGGAAATCTGTCCACACACATGGTAGTCAGAGTTCATTTTCTTTTTTTAGGCATTAAATCAAGCACTGCACAAAACTTGAGCTATCTGCAAAACCTTGAGCCAGTCACGACCTTTCCCCAAACTCCCACCAGGTAGCCTCAAATGCAATCTCTAATTTGTCTTCTGAAATTATAAAACTGCTCCTTTTTCAGTTGGATAGCTTTTATATATTTGATCAACCTGGATACCTAATTTAAATGAAAATTGGTGATAGTGAGTGTGATAAGGCTTTGCCAGGTAAATGTTTCATGATACAGACATGCCACTTGTAATAGCATTTAATGTTTAAGATGAAGGTCAGTGAAGTCCTTGGAAAAAATCTTTCTCGAGGTCTTCTCTGTCTTCTTTCACTGCCTTACCTGTTCCCAGACAACCAATTCTCTGTGCACCCAGAGCAGCAGTTGGCACCCAAATTACCTGTTAGACACACAATGAATCCAAAACAAATTAGTTTTTTTCTTTTCCTCTTCTTTTTTTAATTTTTGTTGTTGTTGTTTTGTTTTTGTTGAGGGAAGAAAGGGGATGTGTGTGAAGTACTGGGGGAGAAAGAGGAGCACTAGCACTCAGGAGGACAAGAATGTGTTCAGCCCTTTCCCCTTCTTCACCCTTGTGGGAGTGAAGCTCTTGTGTCTGATACGGAGCACAAGGCTGGGCTGGGACTGATCATTTTTTGTGATACCAA
Source organism: Agelaius phoeniceus (assembly GCF_051311805.1). Taxonomy (NCBI): domain Eukaryota; kingdom Metazoa; phylum Chordata; class Aves; order Passeriformes; family Icteridae; genus Agelaius; species Agelaius phoeniceus. The sequence goes on from NC_135273.1 coordinate 23,323,334, forward strand.
GCCAGACTACTGGGGAGAATGTGGTGCTGCTCTCTGATCTTTTGAAGAAGTTGTCACTGGGATAAATTCTGCGTTTTCTCAATTTCTGTGAACCTCAATGAAAATAACAATTTTAAACATGATTGTAAAACAGGTTCAGAATGTGGGGTTTTTTTTCTATGGCATGCTAAGCATGCTTCCTCTGTACTTGTTTCCCATTCTTCCAATCCCTTTATTTTCAAATATTTTACTGTTATAAGTCAAATGCAATCAAATAGTATTAGACTTGTAGCTGAAGTTTGAAATGATACAGTTTTAGTTGGTATGATTTTTAACCAACTTACCCTATATTTAATTGATGGTTAAGGCCTAGAATGTGGTATGTTTGAGAGGGATTGTCTTTCCTGAAGGCAGGAATCATCTTCCATACTGTTTATTTCTACAGCTTCAAATCCTTCACATGTCAGTGATAGGTTGTTTGTTCACACTTGGAATATCTGAAACAGATGGTAGTGAATAAGTGCCAAATTAATTTTTCCACCAAAACCTTGTATTGAATTTAGAATCTTCATCAATCTCAACAGGGAATGCAATTTGTCTTTGCTAAGTTCTGCTTCCTTAACAAGCTGCCAGCCTTTGTTTCCTGGGTTTTCTGTGAAATAAATAGCAGAATATCAAAATACCATCAGATTCTCATCTTTACCACAGCTTCCTTACCTCCATCCTTTTGTGTTATCTTTCATGTGATGATGGAAATCCTGTATTTATTCACAAGTGAGGAGGTCCAGACAAGCATCCAAACTTATGGATACCTGAACCTCCAAATAAATCTTCATCACTGAAAAGAACTGTCAGAATCTTCTCATCAGGCATCTGCAGTTCCTGACACTAATGGGAGTTTTTTATATCTTTCACTGTAATACCTTGGTGCCTCATACTTGGAGGTGAATTGGTCCTGTCAATGCGTGTGTCATAAGGTGAGGGTTTCTCATCTGTGTTTGCCAGATATAAACTGGAGGAACACTTTGTCTTGATGTTTTGCAGCCCATGAACTTCTAACTCCAAGCCAACCTTTCATTGCACTGAACATGTTTTCCCAAGCCTTGTTTGTAAATTCAGGATGTCTTCTGTCATTTGTCCTGCCTACTGCTTACAGTGGTTTGAATGGAGTTTTACACCGAAATGTTCTGGGACAGCTTTTCACATGTGCACATATCTGTGTCTGTGTACATAAATATCTATAAAAATACCATTTTACATGCTTGTATACATTAAGTAATAATAGCTGAATGATTTGTTGATTGGGGTTTGTCCCTCTACTTGTTGTATTAGTGGAGTCTCTGAAAAGAGGCAGTGAAAGAGAGTAGTTTTATAAATCTTATAGAAACTTGTTTTCAATCCAAATACTTTGGCTCAAGCAAATTAAACTCTTGCAGGGCAAACCTAGATGATGTAAGTTTTCAGACAGCTTTTCCTGTCCCTGTCAAAGACATGACTCAATTAAAGATGGATCTTGAGACCACATTATACAAGTGTGGGCAAATGGAATTAGAAGCTTTTGAGCAGAGTGAAATAAGTTATTTTACTATAGATTTGTTGTGGACGACATTTCCTGCCCTTTACTTCTCTAGCCATGCAAATTACAGCATGAGAAATATCTTCTAAGCTTTTTTTATAATGTGACTTTGTTGCACCTGAAATTACATTGCAGAAATCCTATTCTGAACTCTGGTTTCCCAATGGAAAGCTTAGGTCAGGCTAAGTAGCCTGGAGAGATGCATTTGCCTGATTAAATTTGATATATTCTATGTATCTTTCCTTGCTTCTTCCCCTCTCCCGGTACATCTATTCTACAAGCTTTAAGTCAGTAATCAACTTCAGCACCCACACATTAGAGTGATTATTATTTTACAATATATAACATCTTACATTTGGACCTCACTGTTCCCTTTATGTAAACATAAGATGGGAAAAGATTAAAATTGTACCTTGAGTTAAACTGCACCATATAGATGTAGGAAGTCAGATTTAGACTTGTGTTCCTTTGATAAATTAATGCCTGTTAAAATAGAAAAAAATCCTGTCATTGAAGCCACAAAATGTACAATTATGAATCATCAGAGGCAGTCAAATCTTTCATTTCTGTTTCTCTAGTGAAAAGAACTGTATATTGGAAAAAAATGCTCTTATAAAAGAGGCAAAATAACAGTTTGGGAAAAAATCTCAGATATTCTTTAGGGTATTTTAAAAATTCTTGAGGGTATTTTTGATTGAAAATGAAAATTATAAAATCAGAATTGTCACAGACTAAAAAACATATATCTGAAACCAAAAATAGTCTCTCAAGAAAATCAGATGGAAATTTTCATGGCACTTTTAAGAACTTCTTCTCTTGGAGATCTCAGGTTTTAAATCAGATATTGTACAAATTTGGTAGTGGATCCAAAAGCTGTCAAGCTGGTGTAAATGACCTATTTTAGTGTGACATACTCCGATTAATCCCTTTACCATAGAACATCATCTTAAAAATAAACAAGACAAAATATTTTGTTATTTTATAGTGAGTAACATGAACATGAATAATTTCATGGTTAAAACATATACATCTCAATCTTGTACAATTTCAGAGGTGAAATATTTCATAACATAAAATTTCTCATTCAATGAAAAACAATAAACCAAGGATCTGGAGAGACAAATATTTTACAATAAAATGAGGTCTTTTTTGATGCGTTTCTCAAATTTAATTACAATTTTACTCAAATTTGACAAATTTGACTTTCAGCTGTGGAGGAATTGTTTTGGGGTTGATTTCCTTATTGTTTTAAAATAAAATAATCTGATCAAGTTATACACTAAGTGCTTAGTATTTTGCCACCTTTTAAACCCTCATTCTATTTTGTGCTAAACAAAATTAAATGTTATTAAAAAGCTCATTGAGGGAATGAGTTGGTTTTAGAATAAAACAGTCCTTTTACATTATCCACTATTCCACAATGTCTCCTTACCTATTAAAAGTAAAATAAAAGTATTAAATTATAGAAAAAAACCCCCAACCTTGTCATCTCTTTCACTTATTTGTCTTCTTAACATGGTCTGCAAGAAAAATCTGTAACTTGTTTAATGAGGTATGCTCTTTCAGTCAGGTGAGAGAAAGTAACGTACAGGGAACCAGCCTAAATAAATCAAAACCTATCATACAGATGTTCAAAAATGATTAGAAGCCTGAAAATGCAAAGAAGCATTGGCTAAATTTTTCTAAGTGCCTAAGTCAGACGCCTAACTCTCTCTAATTTCAGAGGGATTCAGCTGTCTAACCTGCCTAAGTGATTTTGAAAAATAACAAGCTGCCTATTTGCATCACTAGGTGCCTAAACACTTTTGGAAAATTTGTCCCTGAATGTTCATAATAAAGAAAAATGACACATCAAAATATGGAACTTTAGTTTCAAAGTAGGATCAGAACAGAGTTTCAGAGAAGTCCAAGCTGGTCTTACAAAAGCTTATGAGGGATGACTGTGGTTTCCTAAACTTTTGTAAGCCCCAGTACATGAATAAACCTGCCATCTCAGTCTAGATGCCCCAAATGAATTTTGTAGTTGTCTGATTATGCCTAATGGGCCAAGCTAGGTAAAGATAGTAACCAACTGGTACAGTCTGGGTGCAACCCCAAGTATTCAGCCATTAACATGGGATTGCAGGCAGTACTGATGATGAAACCCTGCACTGATCCTGGCAGTATCCTTTAGTGAAGTGCCTTATTTAACAAAGTGTGTTGCATGTGAACTAGCCATGTATTGCAAAGTAGTGCCTATTGAAGTTTAATTAGTCTAAGTGGCATATCCAGTGGTTCATGTAATTAATTGCAGATTACACATTACAATATCGATGTTTTTGATAGTGGTATGCAAAAACCTGCAGTGAATAGTTAAGCATTCAGTCATCAGCTGGCTAGATACAGGAGGATTACCAAAGTTGAGTGGCAGCCAATATGACAAGTATCCATTCTTTTTCTAATTTCTGTTCAGGAAACTATTTCCAGACATGTACAGGTCAAGTAGGAATATAAGTGAAATAAAATTCAGTTGTTCAAAGAAATGTAGTTTTGGGGAAAACATTATTTCTATGCCATATTTCTGTCATACCCTGCTCCCCAAAACTCATGTCCATCATAGACAGGAGCACAAATACTTGTAAAAATTCTTTGTTTGGACATTTTCCTTTCCTTCATGGTAGCTATCAGATTCTTTTTTTATTTTGCATGCTTTTGAATTGCCATTTAAAATAATTTAGTCATTCATGTCTTCTTTCTTGTTCATCATATCATATTTGAGAAAATGGTATTTAATATTTTTTAGTAGGAGATTATCTCAGAAATGTGGAAAAGAAGCTAGTCTAGAATTTGATTTGTTCGAATTTGTGCTTTGTCACAGAATGGCTATTGTACAGGTTTGGGCAAGTTATTCTGTCTTTCACTTCAGTTTTCATCTGTAACGTGGGGATAACCCTGCTTTATCTCACAGGAATATGGTTGTGAATGAACACATGAGGGTTTATGTTGTGGTTAAATTCTTCACATTGGAGATGTTGTTAAGATAAGCTTGTTATATGGATTTAGGTGTAAAACACACTTTGCTTATAAATGCATGTTGGTGTTTTATAGATCCATATGTCTAGGAAAAGTGTTTGGTAGAGTGGAAAGTAGGAGAAGCTAGAAATTAACATGCACTTGGGTGTACAACAGAGTTTCTGGCAATTTCTTGCTATTGAATTGGCATAATGCAATAATGAACTTCAGTGAGACATTCATAATGCAGATGGTGCTGCTGTGTTCTATGCAGATGGCACTGATTTACTGCTATGTTCAACAAAGTAAAGGATGTTTTTCATTGTTACAGTGGATTGACAGCTCTGGGCAGGAATAACAAGATTCTAGACTGTCTTTCCTTCTAGCTGACTGAGTATCTTCAAGGCTGGAAACCAGGGAGAGCCTGAGGTAAATAGTCCAAGACAGTGTTTCTGTTGTACAATTCCTGACAGGTGGCCATTCCTTGTCAGGTAGTCCTGAATGTCAAGGATTCTGTATATAGGTATGAAAAACAATGGTTCTTTAATCATGGACACAAGAATATTTAAAGGATGATTTTACCCATTCACTTTGTTGTGTGAGTAGGCAGTGAGAAACTGCAGATGTTAGGCATGGTCTGGAGGGAACCAAGGCACATAAGAATGCCCTTCACTTTCAAAAGTCAGAAATACCGCTCTGCCTCAATGTGCTTGCTGCCCATAAAAAAAAAAAGACCAGGATAGTGGAAAGAAACTGTTTTTTCATATTGCCAAAACCAATGAGAGCCCTGAGTTCTTCCTTCTTTTTTCTCATCCTCTTTTGGGTTCCTTTTTTTCTCCATGCCAACACACATCTCAGGCAGTATCCTCTTCCTTGGTAGCCATGGGCAGCCTGCCTTGGAGCCAGGACTGCCAGTCACACCCCATTGTCCCTGAATGAGTAGCAGTTGTGTCAGGAGCACAAATGTAAGGAAGGACAAGAGCACCAAACTAATTTTAACTTGTGACCTGAATAAGGGTTTGAACCAAGTCTCCTGAGATAGGAGGCTGTTGCCCTTATTTTTCATCTGAAAAGCCATTTGGACTGCATATAGACAGTTCCCCTTGAGAGATGGTGTTAGATTGATGTACTGCAGTGTGAAATGGGAGTGTAAATGTATGTGATGTTCATGGGCTAGTGAATAGAGCTAGTTTACTATGGAATGAATTGCCAGCAAAATAAACGGGCTACCTCTAACCCCATCTACTGCTTTTCTTAGTTGAGGATTTGGCTCAGCACCAAATGCACGTTGCTTGTGACACATTCTTTGTGACACTGACATATCTGGAAAAGTTCAAATGCTGAAAACTTGTGCCCATTTCTATTATGGATATATAAGAAGAGAGAAAGTAGCTTAGAGGAGTGAAAAGAATAGAAGGTATTTATTGCTTCATTGTCACAGTGCTAAGAACTCAGTTACAAGTCAGGAGCCCTTTGTTTCATATGTTTATGTTTGAAATTATCCAGCCTTTGTATTTAATAGCCAGGGAGACTTAGCAACTCTGTTCCAGCCTTCAGTGAGAATGCAGACAAACAGCCTTTTACATTGCACTAAATATTTGTAAGGAAAAAGGGCATTTTTTTACTTCCTGTTACTTGAAAAATGTAAGAGACTTTCAAAGGAAACTGAAATGTTGGGTACCTACTATTTTCCATTATCTAGGCCACTCAGGAGGGCACTTTTCTATACAAAGACTACATTTGATGCTTTATAGTGAAAGACTTGGCAATACAGTTAAAAGTCATCTTGTTTTTCACCTGGCTTATGGTCTGAAATGAGTGTACTACAGGCAATTTGGAGGTTAGTGGGGGACTAAAATATTTAATAATTCTTGTTCTCCCTAGATATAAGAAACAGTGAGAAATAAGAAGATCCTGCAGATTCTTTTAAGTTCGTTGCATTATCTAAGAGCTAATAGTCATCTTGGAGGGGGAAAAAAAAGGTGCCTTGTCAATTCACAGTATTTCAAAACCTCTTACTGTTATGGAGTTATGGTACTTCTTACTCTACCCAATTTATAATGATATTGCCTAAGAACGAAGGTGGTTAAGCATGAAAAATTTAAAAGCAATAGCTTTAAAATTAAACTGCTGAGGTCAAGCTAGTAGTGTGTCTACAACTACAGATTTTTCAATACTTTATATGTTCTTTAGCTGTTACAAGGCACAATGGGGAACATATTAAAAAACTTGATGGCAGTTAGGTAGTCATAGTAAGTTCAGGATTATTATGGTTCCTTTATTGAAAGTTAGATTGGTTTGTCCACTATAAATCTCAAATAAGCAGATAATGGTGGGAGACAAAAGAGAAAGAAAAGAATAGGTTAACATGTTCACACCAAAAATGATGTCAATAAAGACTAGGAGCTCTATATACATGTATATATTTCATATGGAAAACTAAACAGAATAATGTCAATTGCCTGAGGTAGTGAGAAAGGGAGAAAAGTCCAGAGAGGATGAGGAACTGGTTTCTTGGCACGTGGAGTTTTTAAAAATATTGAAATGGTGTCACTAAAGTAGCTTACAATGATTTTCCTGTTCTAAGTAAAAGTGGATTGAGGTATGGAAATGAGACATTCCTTGCTCCTCATCCTTGTACTCTACAGAGCTCTGTCAGGATCAAAAATAGGAACTGGCTTTCATAAAAGATATTTTGATTACAGTGATATGTGATTACATTTTCAGGAAGAAAAACTTTATTGAAATTTCGAAAGATCTTTGACATGAATCCTTTGCATTCAAATATTCAAGTTTTTATTGATTTCTTAATAGTAAATCTTCATTTTTTTGTGTGTGTATGTGTGATTACTTGAAAGAGATGCAATATTTCATAGAACCCCACATGAACCAGGAAAGGTCTCTGTTGAACATTCATCATGTCTGGTAGGATTGGCAAGTGGAAATATCTGCAATTGTCCCATTCTGGCTTTCTAATCAGAAGCTATACTAGAGCAAGTTACTCAACAGAGATGGCAAAGATGAAAATATCATCTGGAAGGCTTATAAATCCTAG